>NW_023425562.1:49326263-50526263 GCF_014108245.1 Pipistrellus kuhlii | reverse complement strand
GCTAAAAGATGTGGTGTCTGTCCTCAAGGGCAGATGTGAAACATACACATCTGAGAAGTACAGGGTGTTACAAGGGTGTATTATGGCTAGGTCACTTCTCCTCCCCAAGGGAGAGGGAACTCATGGGAAGTACCTGAGGAATAAGGAGAGGCTAGTTCAAGAAACTGAATGCAGGTGATGGTGGTTAGAGCGCTGAGAGGACACGATGGGAGAGCTGCAGAAGAGTCGGCAGAGCCCAGAGGGTTTTAAGTAAAAGAATGACATGATCAGATTGGCTTTTTTGTTGCTTTGACTCTTATTCTATAGTTATACACCCTCCTTCCACCACCACCACCACCCTTACTTTTCTCAAAATATTAATATCTTGGTGAAAGCAAGTCATTGTCATCTGTGATATCCATATCCAGGATTTGGCTGATTGTGTCTCTGTGTTGTCACTTGCCCTGTTTCTCTGTTTCACATATTTCCTATTAATAGAAAATTTGATATAGAGGCTTGCTTCAATTCAGATCAGGTTATTGGTGAGAACACCTCATAGCTGGTGCTGTGTACTTCCTGTCCTACGTCATAAACAGGCAGATGGTGTCTGCTTGTTACACATTTAAAGATTCTAGGATTGATCATTGGGTTAAGGTGAAGCTACTGATCCCTCTATTATAAAATCCCATAAGTCTTTCACCTAGATGGTTTTAGCACTCATTAATGATCATTGCTTAGATCCATTATTTCTTTCTCCATTTATTTTTGGAGTTTTTCATTGAAGAGGCCTTTTCCTTATTGCCTGTGTGGTTACTCTGAAATGTTCATATTAAAAGGCAGGATTTATGCTTGTTGTCTTTCTCTTTATTAATTTTCAGAGTAGTGAGTTTGGACTTTAGCAATCTCCAATTTTAACTAGTGAAGCTTTGGTTTTCATATATTTTGAACATATATTGTATATTTATATGTTTGTTATGTTTTAATTAATTTTAGGTGTTGTTTTTCTAATGCTCAAATAGTCTGTGAGAGCTCCATTTAGTTGTGTGAAATATTGTCTATCAGGAGAATCACCTGGGCTGAGGGTTGACCAACATTTGGGAATTGATGACTTGTAACTTAGCCAAAGGAGAGGATGAAGTCTCCTAAGGAGGAAAATATGGAGGGAGATGAGAAGAGGGGCCTTGAGGAGCTCTAGCACATAGGGAACAGGCAGTGAGGAGCAGTGTGGGGGCTGGGAACCTTGGTAAACACGGACAGGCTCTAGGCCTCTGGGTTGTTCTGTCCATCTCTATTTCTTATTCTGGTATTTTGAGAAGGAGGTCATGATTGGAGTTTTTCCACCCCCAATTGTATCACATTCTAAAAACCTAATCCCTGTGTTTTGGAGCTTTGTCCTCAGACATGGCATGATGGTATTGGGCATTATAAATAATAAACATTTTTACTGTCATTGGCCATGGTGAAGCCAGCTAAGAGTCCCAAAGGAGGAAGGCGATAAATGTTCTTGCTCTGTAGGCAGAGGTGTAAAGTCAGAGGTGTGTGACCTTTTGGGGAGCTGATGATTGTGTCTTCGCCCTATGAGGCTAGCTACAGAGGCCTGGATCGGGTTAGCAAACTTTCAGAAAGGGGTGCCCTTTACTGCTCTCTGAGGTTTTCAGTGGTGCAGTGGGTTGAGGTCTTTTGAGGCAGGGAGTTGACAAAGCCTTTATAGTATGCCTCCATTCTCCCTCCCTTGACTTACCCTGCCATTTAGAGATTAATTTGGGACGACAATCTCATCTTTTAAAATATAAATATAGTACATAAGCTTTACTTATCTTTGTAATTTAGGAGGAGTGAGGCTCACATGAGTGAATTGTCTTCATAAGGTTACTGTTTTAGCTTTACCCCCAATATTCCAATGGAACAGTAACAAAAAATACAGTACCATTAATTTAACTTCTTTTTGGAGCATCACTAGCAATGGCCCCAGTTATGCCAGCTTTCCTCTGTGTGCCTCCATAATTGCAACTTTCTCTCACTCAGACTCCTGAAGAAATGGAGAGGGAACACAATATTCTGTGCATAAACAATCTTACAAAAAGAGAGAGAGCGTGCTAGTGGGATTTGGAATTTGGATGGGGAGGGGAAAAATAGGGGGGGGGATGACTTGGGGCTAGGCAGTTCTCAGGAAAGAAGGGAGTCTGTTGGAATGGGGACAGTTTGTGGACTCCAGACAGTCCAAGGGCCGGAGGCAGGTACCTGGAAGTGGAGGGTGGCTGGAGGTGGGAGAGGGCAGGAGTGGAGGTGGGAGGATCCAGAGAACAATCTTGTTCATTTTGCTTTGTTGCTTGTGGCAAAATCATCTCTCTTGCTTGGCCTATAGAAAGAAACAAGGTTTATTAGTAGCTTTTTGGGTCAGAAGATAATATTTTTGGCCCCAGATGATGGGAAAGCCTTTGCAAAGCAAAAGAATGTCTTTCCTGTTGTTCCAGTAAGCTGATTTTCTGCAACTAGTTTATGACTTCAGTACTTCAATACTTAGGAGATTATTTGAAAGCTCTTTTGAGGGTAATCAGGGAAGAAAAAGGAACACATACAAATACTTCCCACACCACCCCCTTCCTTTTCATATTAGGAGCAAGAACCAATTGGTAAAATCAAAACTAAAGGTCCTGGAATCCTAAGCCAAATGAGGACACCCTCTTCCCCCCATTGACACCTCATTAAACTAAGACCCGAGAAAGCAAACATTTGTTTAAGCATGAGCTGCCCCCATAGAAATTTTGATTCAGTTGTTCTCTGAGGCTCTGGCTTAGTATTTTCTTCAAATACCCAGGTGATTCTGTTATGTAGCCATTGGAGTAGTCTTTAGACCAGTGGTTCTCAACCTTTTAATGCCATGACCCTTTAATATAGTTCCTCATGTTTTGGTGGCCCCTAACCATAAAATTATTTTCTTTGCTACTTCATCACTGTAATTTTGCTACTGTTAATGAATCGTAATGTAAATATCTGTGTTTTCTGATGGTCTTATGCTCTACAGCAGTGGTTCTCAACCTGTGGGTCATAACCTCTAGCAGGGTCGCCTAAAACCAAAAATGTCAAAAATGTGACATTTTTATGTTCATGCACATTTTCTGGGAAGATAGTTCAAAGCTTTTCTCAAAGTGGAGTGCTGTAATTTAATGAGGTGGGAGC
Source organism: Pipistrellus kuhlii (assembly GCF_014108245.1). Lineage (NCBI taxonomy): Eukaryota > Metazoa > Chordata > Mammalia > Chiroptera > Vespertilionidae > Pipistrellus > Pipistrellus kuhlii. The sequence goes on along the minus strand of NW_023425562.1, from coordinate 50,523,104 downwards.
CCAGATCCAGGAATTTCAAGAGTAGCTAAAACATTTATATTACAGTGTTAGGTATAAAATGATAGCAAGACATCCAAGTGAGAATTCGGGAATAGAGACCTGGGAATTATTTTATCAGCATAGCGTTATTTCTTAAAACCCTAAGAATGAATTGTTAAGCTTTTCAGGGAAAATTAAAATTCAGGAGAGGCCTGAACTTAAGGCATTGCCTGCACTACTTGAAGTAGCTTCTGTGCAGTGTAGATGTACTGAAAAGATGGGGGTGCTGTGCCCAAGCAGGTTTGCAGCTGGGCCTCTGGAAGGGGTGGGAACCTGGGACCCCATCACTCAGCATCTGCATCTCCTTGCTTCTCCTCTCTGTCTCCTGCCTTTCACTTCTCTTACCTGGGCCCTGCTTCCTCTGGGTGCTGTCGTTGTGGTTAAGAAGAAACATGGCCACTAACAGCTCCCAGAGCTGAGGTCCTTCAGCTGCAACATCTGGAGGCTGCCTTCCTGCTTGGTCCCAACTTCAAAATCCCCAGAGAAGGAACTGTAGCGGCCTAACTTGGGACAGCTATGGCCAGTGTGGGACAGCCACGGTCCTGTGGCGTGACCTTTGGGAGCGGAGGGGAAGGTCATTTCTCAAAGGAGCAGGAGCGCTGTGCAGACAAAGCAGGGGTCTGCATTCCTCTCACTCTCTCAGGAGACGGGGCTGAGCAGTGGGCAGACAAACAGGAGACTGTGGTTTCCCTGAAAACCACCTAGTGGTTCAAGGAGAGCACGTGGAAAACCCATTCCCCACAGAGACCGGGTGATGAAAACAATTGCGAGATTTAGGAGAAGCTGCTCAGTTTGATGACAATGCTGTGTTCAGGCTGCTCCTTAGTTTGGTTTCAGTAGAACAGAGTTCTTGATGGGGAGTTCCTGAGTCCCTAGGGGGTCCCTAGCAAGGCTTTAGAAGTCTGAGCTCCCTACAAAAATGTGACATTTTCATGTTCATGCACGTTTTCTGGGAAGATAGTCCAAAGCTTTTCTCGGAGTGGAGTGCTATAGTTTAAGAAAGTGGGAGTCCAGATCCAGGAATTTCAAGAGTAGCTGATAAGATAGTGAAGGTAGGGAGCCCTCTCCCCTCTCCTCCTGAAAGCCTGCCCGCGCTGACTCCCAAGCCTCCTTTGGACCAGTTTCTACACACAATATGGATCCACTCACCCCTCAGCCAGCGGGTGTGGCCTTAGTTCAGTGACTCACGCAGCAGGTAGTAAAAGTTCATCTGGCAGTTAATCAACCATGATACTCCTAGTAGTTTAAATGCTGACTGTTTTAATATCTTCAGATGTTTAGGTCACATCTCCCAAGCCACCCGGTGCCTTCATTTTCACTCTGAAGTCTTTGTGGATTGCCACAGCCTTTTCTTGTATTAATGGGGATACTTTCTGTTGAAAGTTCAGAAACTCAGCTCCAGCAGTTTCCCCAGAAAATGGTATTGGCTCTTCGAACTGGGAATTTCAAGGCACAGCTGGGTTCAGAGGCTCGATAGGGCTCTGTTGGTCTCTTCATTCCTGGAGGATTTCCTGCAGGTGTTGACTTCATTCTCAGGCCCTTGCCATGTGTCAGGAAGTTGGCTGCAGCGGCCCCAGTCTGCATCCAATTGCTCGTTATTTACTAGCAAGAGGGGCCATTTCTCTAAGCCCCTGACCAAACTCATGAAGACCTCTTCTTCACACGCTTGCACCTTCTCCACAGGTGGGAAGGGCAATGGGTACCATTTCTGCCAGGCAGCTTGAACTGTCTACTAGTATTCCTAGTCCACAGTGACTGAGAGGCCCCAGAACCAGGGATAGAGAAAGGGAAGGGCCCTAATCAAAAGGTGCTGGGCAGACAGAGACTATCTATGCCCAGCATTGTGGTCCAGGGGAGGGCAACTCACCAGAATTGCTGACAGGAGTGATGGCTCTCAATGCAATGCCCAGGTAGACTTTACTGTCAGCCAGAAAACCCTACAGTGTTGGAGACCTGGAACCATGTTTGGGCGGCACCCTCGGGGCAGTGGCCTAGAAGTTCAGGGCTCTGCTGGGAGATTCTGCATGAGGGTGTTGATCTTATTCTAGGCCCCCTGATTGCCAGGAAAGGCTGCCCTACTAAATAGTTAACCTGGGCAAGTGTATTCCTATTCTCAATACCTTAGGACAGTGGTTGACAAACTCATTAGTCAACAGAGCCAAATATCAACAGTACAGCGATTGAAATTTCTTTTGAGAACCAAAACTTTTAACCTTAAACTATATAGGTAGGTACATTGTTATTAACTTAATTAGGGTACTTCTAAGCTGGCCTTTGCTGAAAATGTGGTATTTTGTGGAAGAGCCACACTTAAGGGGCCAAAGAGCCTCATGTGGCTTGCCGACCACTGCCTTAGGAGAAAGGTTGCAGAACCATCTGTGCCATCCTGCCCTGTACTTTTTTTAAGCTTAGGAGGAGTTTGCAATTGAAATGGGCAGCAGGTATTTTTCCACTTAGTGAGTTGTCTCTGAGAGATTGCTGTGTAATGGGCAGGGTGAAAGTATAAACATGGTCTTGAGATGTATACCTGCTTGTGGGAGAGACAGCGGGATACATAGGGAACCACAGACCAGCTGGTGGGAAGGGCTTGCGTTGTGCTGACTTGTGTCTGGAATGGATTCCTAAGGCTCTTCTCACTAATCACAGACTTTCCAAGCATGTCCTGGACGCTACGTCTCTGTTTGCCTTGTGGAGCCCACATGGACGGCCTCCCCTGCTCCCTGTTTCAGCTAGTCCTGTTCTCCTCAAAGCCAGAGCTGGTTCCATCTCTGCCAGGTCTTCTCAGTGCCCACCCTGCACAGTGGGGCAGCAGGAGCTTCAGCACTAGTCACACCTGGCCTGGGTGCTGGCCCACCCTCATCTCCCTGAGCCTGTGTGCTGAGCTGTAAAAGGAGGCCCACAGAGTTCTTGAGGACCGACTGAGATAAGGTGTGTGGGGTTTTCTGAGCTGAGCACAGAGGTTTTCTTTCCTGGACCATTTTAGAGGAAAGCATGGATTCAGTCTGTGCAGAGTGACATTTGGTCCTGATTTATAGGACCAAATCCACACTGACTGTGTAGCGGAAACAATAAAATTCTGGGCGCTTTCCCTGCTGGAAGGGATTTGATGCATTGTGGCACAGATTCGATTATTTGAAGCTGATGAATAGCAGCAATTTTCTGGCCTCATAAGCGGTTGTGGAACTGCTTCATTATTGATGGGGCCTCTGTCCACAGAGGACAGCTCTGCAGACCCAGGAGCCTCCTGGTAGTGTGATTGTCGAGGAAACTTAAAACTTGCTTCGGAGGAAGAGAAGTGTTCCAGATTTAAAGGTGGGGCTGTAGTTTTTGAAATCTGCCCCCTGCCTGGCTTGTACCAGCAACATGCAGTTGAAGAGAAATTAAGTCAGCCATTCGTTCAGAGTCATTCTTGCCAGCCAAGGTCTTGGAGCTCCAGCTCTGTGTGGCTAGGGTCCCAGCAGCCGAATCGTGTGCAATAGCCGCCTTGCTCCCTACAGCTTGTATGGAAGGCAGCTGTGCCTCAGTGGACCAGTCTCTGAGTCTTAGTTTTCTCACCTGTAAAATGGAGCTTGCAGTGGCTGGCTGGTCAAGGTGATGGTAGGCTCAGTGAGCTGATGTTTGTGAAGCACCCACATGGTGCACATCACTAAGCATGCATTATCTTCCTCATTACCCTGTGGTGCCTGGCTCAGAACCTGCTTACACTGGGTGGGTGATGAATGCGCAGTGCCTGTGCTGAGCATGACAGGGAACTGAATACCTGGGAGATGCGAGCTTGATCAGTAAGCCAGAGGGACGCAGTGGGCTGCATGAAGGGGTGTGTCCTGAGACAGGGTTGGGGCTAGAGTGACAGGGCCCCAGAGGCCACGCTCAGGCTCTAGGAATTATATTGAGGGAGCCAGGGACACTTTTAAAGCAGAAAACAGATGTGGTCTCCTGAAACAACAGTTTTACATTCTGAAAGCAATGTGGCAGGTGGGAGGAAAGTCTGGGGGAGGCTGATACAGTGAGGCAGGCAGGAGACTGCGGGGTCTGATCTGGCACAGTTGTGTTTGTCCAAAGGGGGCGGGGGAATGAGAGCCCATTGGAAGGCAGAGTGGACAGGACCTGGGGACAGGTGGGATGTGGGGCACCAAAGAATGATGAGAACTCAGAAATGACTTGGAGCCGTTTAGCTTGGTAACTAGGTGGGTGACAATGCCAGAAATTGAGATGGAAAGGGAGGAGGAGGTCTGGGTGAGGAGACAGGTAAGACATTCGGATGACTCGATGACTAATTTGTACATACACCTACAGAGAATTGCTTTCATCTGTAGAAAGTAAAGCCTGACTCGAGGAGCACTAACCACTTTCCCGACTCCTGTAGAACTTTAGTCACAAACAGGGGTTCTGGATGACCCATTGACAGACAGAATCTAGAACCAGTTGTCCGTGTCAATTTGTGAAAGTAAATTTCACAGTTGACTCAAATTCTCTGTCTCCAAACCCTGAGGTCACTTAGGAAGCTGGAGAGGCTATCCTGTATATAACCATTAAGAGCTTAGGCTCAAATCCTGGCTCTGCTGCTCACCAACTGAGACCTTAGTCAAGTCACATTTCCTCTCTGAGTATCTCTTCGTTCATCTATAAAATGGGCTCATTAGGGCAGTTTGGGAGGCTAAAATAAGATATATCCAAACCATGTAACACAGGCATATCTATTCTAATAAAAGGGTAATCTGCTAATTAGACTGGGAGACCTTCCCAGATATCCTTCCGAACAAAGCTGTGGTGGTGGGTCCGATGCAGAGATGGTTAGGAGTGATCAGTCCAGGAGGGGAGGGCAGTTGGGAATGGTCAAGCCAGCGGGGGAGGGCAGTTTGGGGTGAGCAGGCTGGCGGGGGGAAGCAATTGGAGGCGAGCAAGCCAACAGCCAGAGTGGTTCGGGGCAAGCAGCTGAGCGGTTAGGAGCCAGCGGTCCCAGATTGGGAGAGGGATGTCCTGTGGGATTGGGCCTAAACTGGCAGTTGGACATCCTCCGATGGATCCCAGATTGGAGGGGGTGCAGGCCACCCCCCCTCCCCTGCATGAATTTTGTGCACTGGGTCACTAGTTGTAAATAATATGAGCAGCTATTGTGGCTGTTGTTGTTGTTATTGATTGCTTCAGGTTATGTATATTGGGTTTAAAATCTGCTTGTGTCCTTTTTGCCATGGAAAAAGTGACGCCTAGTCTTAGGTTATGGGAGATCTTGCCTGTTCTTTCATTTCACTCATTCATTCAGCAACAATTGAAGTTGTCCAAAGGAGCTCACAAGCTACTAGAGGAGACCAACATGAGAACATGTAACTATGATAAGATAATAGTGGCATTAAAAGGTTCCTGAGGCCCTGCAGGGTAGGGTGGAGGAGGGCTGTACTTGGCTATAAGTAGAGGAGTAGAGAAGGAAGATTAGCCTGTGAGTAGGAGAGTGTTCTACGTACTGAACCAAACCATGGGGAGGGCTTTACTGGGAGGCCAAGGAATGAAGGTGCTCCTCTTGTTAGGGGTGACCAGTTGGGAATCTGGGGCCTGACTCAGTGTGTAGGGAGAGGAGGTGGTGGAGGAGAGCACGGTTGAAGCTGGAGAGGTGGTCTCCTAAGATGCCATCCCAGGTGTGGGACATGAGACTATGGGTGATGGAAAGCCATGGAAGGTTCAAGGTGGGGGCATTTAAAAAAAATGCCTTTGGCAGGTACACAGGAATGGCATAGAGAGCTGGGAGGTTGGTTAGCAGAGGGGGAACTGAAGTAGGGACTCTGATGCTAAAGAGGGGCTGAGTCAAGAGGTAGGGAAAGTTGAATCAAAGGACTTGGTGACTAACCAGACGGTGTGGAGGAGGGAGAGGGTGGTTCCTTGGGACTCTGGTTGGTCTGCCTACAGGTTGGAGGAGGGAGAGGGGAAGGCCCTGGCCTGCTGGAGAAGGGTCCATCCTTGGTCTAGGACATCTGAGGTGGAGGTGTTTGGGAGACTCCAGTCTTAGTCATCTGACAGGCAGCTGGATCAGGGGAGAGGTCTGAGAGAGGCACCTGAGAGAGGGTTTGTGGATGAAGGAATCTTCATCTGGATTTCATCTTCTCTGTGGATTCCAAACGGGGCCCCTCTGGAACCGGAGGAGGCACTGAAGCTGAGTGGGGCTCCACCTGGAGATCCCGGGAGGCCTCAGCAGGTGCCCCGTGCACTAACCATTGGTCTAATCAGGGTCTGTTTGCCCAGGGCACTCAGACTGCTTTCCAGGGACGGACCAGTACTGCTCCCAAAGTCTCCCAGGGCGTTGTGCCCTGTGAGGTTTGCCTTAAACAGTAGCCTTCCCGCTGAGCTCTGCAGCCTGCAGCCTGTGCACTTGAGACACTGGCTCCTCTGAAGTTTGATTTTGTTTGCTTTTATAATGGGACTTTTTTTCTTCTTCTCAAGTTACATAAACAGTGTCAGCACAGAGGGACAAGCTGTGGAAGTCCAGAGTGGTCATCAGAGACTTGGCCAGAGGAGAGACCAGCCTGCTTATTATCTTGAGAAGGTCACTTGTAGGTTCCTGGGGCTGAGGCTGGGCCTTTACCTCTGACGTCTCAGCTGGCAGGGTGGAGAGGAGACGATACTGGCTGATAAGAGAGCTGACGGACCTCTGGACTGACCCTTCTGGCAGGGACTGCCCCTCCCCGGCCGAGGTCCTGTAGGGTGAGCCTTAGACCAGAGGCCAGTGGGTGAGCTGGAGGGATAGAACTTAAAGCAAGCTGAAGCTGGGAGTTGTCCAATTAAACAGGGGAAAATATTTTTCTCTTCCAGAAAAAGTGTGTTCTCTCCTCACATTCTTTAGTCTTTTTTTGTTTTCAAATTATTTAATAAAAGAACCCGGGCACTGAGAAACATGTTCTTTCTGTAGTGTTGGGGGCACCAGGGTCGTGGGGGCTGTGGGCACATGGATAAAGGGGCAGCTGCAGCTCAGCCCATTTCTTCCACAAGGGGATTCGGGGCTAGTGTCACCGGATGTTTAAAGTTTTCAAAAAAGCTATGGATCTGGATTGAATGGGAAATCTCCCAATTGGCTTAAATTCTTAAAAACAAACTCTGTAGGCCAAGTGAAGTTCGCCTGTGGGCCAGATGAGCTGGGAGCTGTGGGTAGTGCTCTCGGAGCTGGGTGGAACTTGCTGACGTCTTGCTTGGCTGTGGCACTGTGATTGATCACCTGGGGAGGAAGGATACTCGACAGGACTGAGTCCTCGCCAGATACTTCTGACATGAGCCTGGGTGGCTGGAGAGGCTGAGGCCCTTCCCCAAAGCCTGCTTTTATATCAGCACAACCAAGGCCAGGGTTGGATCAGCAGTTTGAACCTCTTTTAGCTGCAGAACCTTTGGTTAAACCAAGTCTTATTGGGAAGAAATCACAGTGTATACGACAGTAAAAGCAGAGCTCCTCCAGGCGTCAGAGAGTCTGGAGTTCTGCCCTGAAGCTGCCTTCTGCCCACCCCATGGGGTACCTCTGCCAGGTTCCACAGAGCAGTGCAATGACTGACTACCTGCTAGCACGCCACCCCTGTGGCCCTGGCATTCTGTGGGTTGAATGGTAGGAGGGGAACAGCAGGCCAGAAGGGGAGAGCAGGCCATAGTGGCGTTGCCCCACAGCTGACTCTTCACCCAAACTCTGCCCAGACTCTGCCCAGGGTGGCCAGCCAGCCAGTAGGTACAGCTACATTTTATGCATTATTGCCTACTTATATTAGTCCTCCAAGCTGTGCATCGCTACTTCCATTTCATTGGTGGGTAAACCAAGGCACAGGAAAGGGAAGCGGATTGCCCACGAGGTCACTTGGCTGGAGCATGAAGGAGCCTACATTCTACCCAGGCCTATGAGACTCCAAAGACTGTGTCCTGCCCTCAGGGCCTCCCCCTCTTTACTAAGAACTACCCAGCTCCCAGGGACTAACCTGCACACATATCCGTCCTGGGTCCCAGCCATCATGGTTTCCATCCTTGTGTTTCTGTGGCATGCTTCTGTCTGCAAAGTCCCTTCAGACATGATCTCATTTTGCTGATGTCAGGCTTGATTAATCTAAGCAGGACTCTGTTTTATCGCCATGCAGGACACAGAGCCGTCTGAGCCCAGAAGCGGGGAAGTGAGGAAGCCCAAGGCTGCTGCTCCTTCCACAAACAAGAGGCCCAAGAAGGAGGCCAAGAAGAAGCGTTAGAAGATGAGCTGTGGAGCTGGGTGGGAGGGATGAGACCTTGAAGGCCGCCCTCTGGGGACTCAGTGTCCTGTTCCCGCACTCCGCCCAGGCTCAGAGATCTGGACCATCATGACAGTCCCAGGTCCCAGCTGGGCAGACCACCACTTCCTCTTCCTTCTGTTCTTGGTGGTTTAGAGTCAAGAAGACTGAAATACCCTGTGAGCAGAGACTGTCTGAGAAGTCTGTTCACAAGTCCGGTCAGATTATATTTTCTACTTAATCATAGATCTGGCCTTTAGTTACCCACCTTGTGGATTTACACTACGTTTCAGAGCCATTATCTAATGCTGACACACACTGCCCTCTCCCATCATTTGTGCACCGCAGACCTGCTGATCAGTCAGTCACCTTTGTCTCCTCCGCTTGTGAGGTGGAGCAAGGCCTCACCTGCTCTGTTTAGGTCAAGACACCATGGCCATGGCCAGAGTGCTATGGCCAGGTCTGAAAACTGCCGGGTGTGAGCGCCAGCAGAAAACCCGGGTCAGGGCAATGCCTGGTTCTCTCCTTGCAGATGGAAGAGGTTTGGGTGAATGAGTGTGTGTTTCTTGGGCCCAACTTTCTGAGTCTCTGAAATGGGGGCCTGTCACTCTTGGACCAAAGTCTTTTCATCCCTCATAACACATTCAAGGTGAGCCTTTTGGCTTCCACTTCTACAATATCCCATGTCTCTTCCCTAGCCCCCAATTCTTCCATTCCCTGACCAGTGTGGGAAAGTCTTTGGGGAAGTGAATGTGAATAAACTGGCCTGCATGCTGAACCTCCTGTGTGCTGTCTGTTGCTGAGGGAAAGGGGGAGCCTGGTCCCTGCCTTAGGGGTGAAGGAGGGGCTCACCCTTGGAGAGGAGGGACATTGTGGCTGAGGGTAGCCACGGGTGAGGGCAGCCCTGCAGTCATCCCGGGAAAACTTTTCAGGAAGGGTTAGCCAGCTGCTTTGTGTGGTCTTTAGTCATTGGAAACACTTGTGAATGTCCGTGTATGTGTTAGAGTTTCCACTGGGACCGGGTCCCACTCATTCCCAGTTCCCGTTGCCTGAGGAAGGAGCTGTGAGAGTGACTTGAGAAAAATCAAGTCGAAGGCCTCACGTGGCATGGGGTGGGTCACACAGGTCCAGCCGTGTACCTGAGTCAGCTGCCAAGGAAAAGCCTCGACTTAAGACCGATTCACCCAGCTGGTTCACAGTTTGCCAAACACTTTCCCAAATGTCATGGCTGATGAGGGGGAGCTTAAGGAGTGAGCATGTGTCATCTCCATTTCAGAGAGGAGAAACTGAAACCCTGGCTTCCTGACGGTGCCAGAACTCAGACTTGGGCCCAAGTCCATGGCCCTTTCCTCAGGATTTAACAAATAGTGAGTGTCAATAGGTTCGGTGCCGTGAGGGTCCCTGCACTGCCCCAGTGGGCCTCGCAAGAATTTAAGGTCCATCTCCCTTAAATTGTCTCCCAGAGGCTGTTTGCCAGAGAACAGACCTAGGAAAGCAAGGGTGGTCATCTTCCATTCCACCCTCCCCATTCCATACTTACTCTGAACAGTTTCTAATGTTCAGTGCTCTTGGCTTCTGAGACCACACCCTCCCCTGGTTTTCCTCCAGTGTCACTGGGTTCTCCTCAGAGGGGCCCGTGTTCTCTTATCTCTGCATGCAGTCCCTTGGCGATCTCATCCAGGCTCCTGGCTTTAAATACTACCGTGTCTCCCAAACAAATCCCTCCAGACCTCTCTTCCAAACTCCAGACTTATATATCTGACTTCCCACTCAGTTGCATGTTCACATGCATCTCAAAGCAAATCCCAGATCTCTCACCAGCCATCCCAAGTCCGATCTTTTTGTGGTCTTCCTCATTTTAAAGATCAGACTTACCGTATTTTTCGGACCATAAGACGCACTTTCCCCCCCCAGAAGTGGGGGGGAAAAGTCCCTGCATCTTATGGTCCAAATATAGCCTACACATATATTTTAAAAAAAGTTTTTTTACTTGCCCGGCTCTGTGTGGTCTCTGTGTGCTTGCCCGGCTCTAAAATGGTTCTAAATGCTGCTGTTTACTTTACAGGGTTGATTACATGTGTTTATGACTATGATGTTGGGTTTTAATGCACATAAAATATTTTAGGACACTATTTGTTTCAGAATCTTTTTTTCTTCATTTCCCTTCTCTAAAAACTGGTGCGTCTTATGGTCCGGAGCATCTTATGGTCCGAAAAATAGGGTAATTCTTCCAGTTGCTCAGGCCAAATACCTTGGAGTCATCCTTGACTCCCCTCATTCTCTGACACTCCACTTAAGTGGTTCCTTGTTACTTGACCTTCACAATCTAGAATGAGACCTTATGTCACCACTTTCCTCTACTACCATGGTCCAGCCACCATCATCTTGCCCAGATAATGCAGCAACCATGACAGACTGTGCTCAACATAGCAGCCAGAGGGATGCTGTTAAAGCCCGTAAGTTCGCATCCCTCACCTGCTCCCATTTAAGTAAAGGCTGAAGTCCTGCGAGTGCCACTCCACTTCCTTCACCTTCCTGACTTTGTGAGACCATTTCTCCCTCGCCCACTCTACTTCATCCTCACTGGCCATCATCTTCTTCAGACATGCCAGGCAACTGCTGCCTTAGGGCCTTTGAACTTGCTGTTCCCACTTTCTCTAGATACTATGCCCCAAGTGGCAGAATAATGGCCCCCAAAGATGTCCACATCCTAGTCCTGAGGAACAGTGACTACCACCTTACATGGTAAAAAGGACTTTGCAGGTATAATTAAATTAAGGATCTTGAGATGGGGAGATTATTCTGGATTATCCAGGTGGGCCCAATAAGATAACAAGGGTCCTTATACGGAAAAGAGGAAGGCAGGGAAGTCAAAGAGAAGGAGATGGGGTGATGGGAGCATATGTTGGAGTAATGTGGGGCCATGAACCAAGGAATGTGGGCGGCTTCTAGAAGCTGGAAGAGACAAGGCATGGACCTTCCCTAGAGCTCCCAGAGGAAAACAGCTCTGCCAACGCCTCGATTTTAGCCCAGCAAGACCCATTCTGGGCTCCTGACCTTAACTGTAAATCACTACATTTGGGTTGTCTTAAGCCACTAAGTTTGTATACTTGTTACAGCAGCTACAGGAAATGAATATACCTTACTTCCCTCAGATCATTATTCAGGGAAGCCTTCTTAAACCCAATTTAAAATTGTAACCTTTCCCCAAAACTTCCTGTCCCTATCCCTTATTCATTTTTTCTTCTGAGCATATACCATCTTCTAATATACTATGTATTTTACTTACTTGGTGTGTTTTTTTGTATCTCAATTGGAATGTAAGCTCTAAGAAGAAAGGAGTTTATTGTTCTTGCTTGTAGATGAGTCCCCATCGCCTAGAAGAGGGCCTGGCACATACCGTGTTTCCCTGAAAATAAGACCTAGTGCATGGAAAGATAAGACATCCCCTGAAAATAAGACCTAGCGCAACTTTGGGAGAAAAAAATTAATATAAGACACTGTCTTATTTTCGAGGAAACAGGGTAGTAGATGCTCAAGAAATAGTTGCAGCGTGGATGATATTAGGAGAAGGTTGCTTGCCCCAGCAATATAGCTTATTGAATAAGCATTACATGTGCCCAGACACTCTGTGTACATGATACCATCACAGCAACCCCATGAGGATGGTAACATGATCATCCCCATTTTACACTTGACGCATGGAGGTACCTGGAAATGAACTCAGGCAGCCTGACCTTGGGCCTCACTCTCTGAGTCATCCTGCTGCCTCCTCCCTTTCACCCTGGAATTCTCAAGGAGGGTTCTCGGCAAGTGAGGGGGGAGGGGAGGAGGAGATTGGGCCCAGGTTCTGGAGCCATCATTACCCAAAGGACTAAATCACCACTTTCACTAATAGTAAAATTACTCTAGAGTGGAGTTAAAAAATCTTATTGAAATAAATAAACATAAAATGAACTATTTAAAGTATACAACTTAGTGGCATTTATTATATTCACAATGTTATGTAACCACCACCCCATCTAGTTCCAAATTAACTTTGTCATCCCTAAAGAAAGGCCCATTAAGCAGTTTTCCCCATTCTCCTCTCTCCTGAACCTCTGGCAACCATCAATTTACTATCTGTGGATAGGTATTGATTTACCCATTCTAGATATTTTGAATAAATGGAATCACACACAATATGTGACCTTTTGTGTCTGGCTTCTTTCACTTAACATGATGTTTCTGAGGTTCATGTATCATATCAGCACTTTGTTCCTTTTTATGGCCGAATAATATTCCTCTGTCTTTGTGTGTGTGTGTGTGTGTGTGTGTGTGTGTGTGTGTGTGTGTGTGTGTAAGGCAGCTTGGTGAATGTGATATTTTGGAGCAGTCACATTTTGAATCTGATTCTATGGAGATGTAGCTATGTGGTATTAGGCAAAGGAATTCACATCTCTGATTTTCAAAGTTCACTGAATGGAGATCATAACAACCTTGCAGGGTTATTGAAAAATTAGACACATTGTGGTATATATGATGCCTACAGCATAGTAATAGTCTAAGATGGGAGCAATGAAAATGATTATTCAATCCAGACAAAATTATTGTCATTAAAACATGATCTTGGCTTCCTCAGAAGATGAGCACATTCTTACCCCCCACAGTCCAGGGAAACCGAAGTTAAGAGGAAGGTTCCCAGGTTGAACTCATGCTTTTGTAGTTGGAGCTCTCGATTTCTGGTGGAAATGAAAAGAGCTCCAACTTCAGTTTTCAGTTTTCCCTTCAATTTTCCCTTCCTCATTTATTCAACAGTCCTTCAAATCATGGAGGCTGAAAGCTACATGGTAGCAAAGGGGAGAGGAACTACCTTTAAAAAAATTCTAAATAAACTCACGAAAGGAGTTCATTAGTCATCAGGGAAATGCAAATGAAAACCACAATGTGATACCAGAATGACGAAAATAAAAAAGACTGACCACAGCAAATGTTGCAGAGTCTGTGGAGTGATTGGAACTCTCAAAGATTGCCAGTGGAAGTGTGAAAGGAACCACGTTGGCAGACCATTTGGGAGTTTCTTTACAAAGTTCAGCATACATCTACCCTTATGATCCAGCTTTCCACTCCTAGGTATTTACTCAAATGAAATGAAAATACTTATCCATGGAAGTCTTGTACTAAATTCTAGCTAGAATGTTCATAGCAATTCTCATCATAATAGGCAAAAACTGAAAATAGCTCAAGTGCTGATCAACAAAATGGTAACACTGCATTGTGTTTATGCAGTGAAATGCTACAGACCAAAAGCAATGATCTACTCATACACCCAATAACACGAATGAACCTCAAAGCTATTGTTTAAAGGGGAAAAGGCCAAACATACCCACAAACACAAATACAATGCACACCGCCTGGTCTTATTCATAGAGAATTCTATTATAAAATAGACAAGACTAACCTCAGGTGATAGAAATAAGATCAGGAGTTGTTCCTGGGAGGACCGACCAGGAAGCAGCATGAGAAAACGTTCTGAGGTAATTGCAGTGTTCTCTTATCTTGATATGCAGTCATCAAAATGGAATGTTTTAAGATCTGAGTGTTTCATTATGTGTAAATTACACCTGAACAAAAAATATTCCTGTGGGCCAGGTATTACGCTATGCTCTTGGTACACATTATGTGATTTTAAGTTGTCAGCAAATCCCATGAGATAAATATTATGGCCTCTGCTTTAGAGATGAGAAAACTCAGAAAGGTTCATTAACTTACCTCAGGACACACAGCTAGAAAATTAGATTAGAATGACCCCAAAGCCCATTCTCAAGGGCCCCTTCTTCCTCAACACATTCTCTTCCCTGGGATTTTACAGATGGGGAAACTGAGTCCCACTGAGGGCCGGAAGCATGCTCAATACCATCTAGCTCTTTGGAATCAGAATCAAACTAGAACCCAGATCTCTGGAGCTTTCTTATTGTATCACATTCTCACTTGGGCAAAGAGATCAAGCTCACTCCTACTTCTGCCCCTATTGGGTTTGGGAACTAAAAATACAATTTTTAAAGAGTTGAGTACAAATTCATAACTTGAGGCACAGATATCCTGTACCTTTAAAATGAGAGCTTTCCCCCGTTCTTTGTACTGCTACAGTCATTCTGGGTTGGTTTTCTGTGGATTATGGAAGTTAATCAGTCACTCTCCCTATCATTCTACACAAAGACCCTACCAGACTCACCTGTTAACCTCTGTCCATGCCTGCTTGGGTAGCCAGATGTCCAAACCCTCCAACATTCAGCAGCTTCCCTCTGCTTAATTTAAAAGGAGCCATCAGTTGGAATTCTGGCATGGATTAGCATAAAAAACAGCCAATCTAATTTGGTCTTAACTCACATTGAGTCAACATTAACAGTGGTTGCCAGGTTCAGCCCATCATGTTTTAAAAAACACTGCTGTCTTTGGTGGTCTTAGAGGGTACCACCTTGTGTTTTGGGAGAAGTTGGCTCAAACCATGATCTTTTCCCCACCCACGAAGCTTGCTCTCTGGAAGGAAAAAGATGTATGTCCCAGCCCCCTCAGCCTCTGTCCTCTAAAGGGAAACTTCATCTTAAAATTGCTTTGTCTCCTTTTTTAAAAGTTGCAGAATGTATTTCATGTTCTGCCTTTTCTCTGGAACTGGCAAATAGTGCTGTGAATGAATCACCCTGTTTCTGGGAATGTTTTGCTCCGAGAGTTCAAGGGTGGGGGTGGGTACAACAAGATGATAAACAGCCTCTTGAGGGATCTCTCCTCCCCCCACCGTGGGGCCTGTGGCCTCCGAGTTCATAGAAAGGCACTGGGGCTGAGCTTTCTGAGACTGCTGGGTCTAACCTGGTTTTGCAGATAAGGACACCTAGGCCTCAGCATTTATGGGAGGGGAGCTACGAGGCAGAGTCGGGGCCACGTATGTGAGCGAGATTCATCCCCACTGACCGTGGACCCGTGGATTGTGCCCTCTTTGCTCCAAGCTTCAAGTTCCTCCTCTGGAAAACGAGGGCGGGAAAAATGATGTCCCTGTTGGTTGTTAATCACTCAGGGGCTCTGTGCATCTCTACGGCTGCCTGGGAGAAGTGCCGAATCTGAGATGTGGTACCTTGCCTCCTGAGCCAGAGCAGCATCAAGGCCTTGGCCTTCACAAGGCATCAAGCAACTCATTTTTTTTTTTTAATTGATTTTTTACAGAGAGGAAGAGAGAGGGATAGAGAGTTAGAAACATCGATGAGAGAGAAACATCGATCAGCTGCCTCTTGCACACTCCCTACTGGGGATGTAGGCACACTCCCTACTGGGGATGTACCCACAACCAAGGTATCTGCCCTTGACCGGAATCGAACCTGGGACCCTTCAGTCTGCAGGCCGATGCTCTATCCACTGAGCCAAACCGGTTTCGGCCAAGCAGCTCATTTAAGTTGAGGTTTAACAAACACACCGAAGTCCTGCTCTGTCTAGACCCTGACCAAAATGGATCAGAATGGCCCCTTCCTTCAATCTGTGGGGCCAGGTAGACGACACACAGGCGATTACAAGAGATGTGGCAAGCCTGGTGATTCTTTGCCTGAGGGACTTTGGAAATGCGGGGAGTGCCCTAACCACACTGCCTGGAGTCAGCGATAGACGCTCTGTGGTCCAATCCCCTGGACACTTGGTTATCCCTGTTTTCCCTCCTGTGGCTCCTTGACTGCATCAGGCTGACCTAGGAGAACCCCCTTCTGGGGAGCTCAGAACCCCATTTGGAGGCTGTAGCTCTTTATTTATTTGTTTGTTTGTTTGTTTGTTTATTAAAAAAAATATATATATATATTTTTTTTTGCAAAGAGGAAGGGAGAGGGACAGAGAGCTAGAAAAAAATTGATGAGGGAGAAACATCGTCCAGCTGTGCTGGAACCAATGTACATGCCTTTGACCAGGATCGAACCTGGGACCTTTCAGTCCGCAGACTGACGCTCTATCCACTGAGCCAAACTGGTTTTGGCCCTGTAGCTCTTTAGATGTAGGGCTCCTTGAGGCTCTACATGGCTTTCTTCTCATCCTATATATCTTACTGTGAGCCTCAATTTTCTGAGCAGTGAAATGGACATAATGATAGTTTCTTTTTTCAAGGGGTTGCTGAAGGGATTAAATGAGGTACTTACACATAAGGCACTTAGTTCCTGACGCAGAGTGTTCTCAGTTAAGTGTTGGCTGAGTATTACTAGTGTTTTTCGACATCTCCATGGATACATAATGGGTTTCTCCAACACAATTTGGCTAAAACTGAACTCTTGACTTCTTCCTCGCAATGGACACCTACCCAGACTTCCAAACGATAACTCCATCCCCTCAAACCAGACACCTGGGGATCAATCTTGCTTCCACCCTCTTTGTACCCACACTCCTGACCCAAGCAGGGGCTGTGGGCGCTTCCTCCAAATGCACGTGAATCATGCACTTCTCCCCTCCTTCCTGCCAGGGCTGAGCCCCTTCCTCCCTGAGGACTTCCCAGCCTCCTCCTGCCCCCCCAGTCCTCCTCCGTGCAGCACCAGTGGGCTCTTTCAAAACGTGCCTAGGATTGGGGTGTCACCCCTCCTCACTGAACATCCACAGAGGCCTCCTGTGCCTTTAAATAAAGACCACGTCCCTCAACACCGCCCAGGCGGCTCCAGGCCCTCTGATGGCTCTAGCTTCGTCCCCCACTGCTCTCCTCCCACCCACTGCGCCACCCGGACCAACACAAGCCAGTTCTCTCCTCAGGGCCTTTGCCTGAATGCTCTTCCCTACCGCATCTTCCAACAGCCACTCTTTCATCCTTTAAGCTTCAGCTAGGGTTCATCTTCTCGGAGAAGCCCTCCCTGGCCTCCTGGCCTTGGTGCCCCCTCTCTCCTGTCCCCACTCACTCCCATCCTGGCCTGTATCACAGTCTGGATTTCTGCAGCAAGAGCTGTGTTCTCCAGTGTGTCGACCACCTCTCACACTGACCTGTGAGTTTCATCCAAGGCAGGAGCTGTATGTGTTTCGTCAACCAGAGTGCACCCTCGAGCCAGTAACTGTTTCATCAATTCCCAAGGCCTCCACCAGCCCTCCAGCCCTGGCTCTGTGCCCTGGGGATGCTTCTCCCCCTCTCTGAGCCTTGAGTTTCCAGTGCCTGGCAGGTAGAGGGGTCTGGCAGGTGACGGACTCCTCCTCCTCCTCCTCCCCCTGGCTCAAGGGGCAGGGGGGATGGGACGCGGCCCAGACTGGCCTTTCCCCTGCTGTATGCTTCTCAGGCATGTTTTCTCTTGTTGACACAGATAGCGATCCACAAGTGTTTGCAGAGTTGAATGGAGTCAAATAGCCCTGCCCCACGGTCCTAGAAACACAGATGCCAGCACCTCCAGGAATGAGAAGGCTGCAAGGGAGCTAGTTCAAGGCCCAGGGAGCGAATTTAACGATTGGATGATTAAATATGTTTAATTATTGGGAGGTAGCTGTGGTGAGAAGTCGAGCACAGAACACAGGCAAGAGGCCTGGTTCAAATCCAGGTTGTGGGGAGGAGCTTCCCTGCCAGCTCTGGGCCTCTCCCAGACTAGGCCTCGAGATGGGAGAGGTCTCAGCCAGGGACTGCAGGCCTTGGTGGGTGAGGCCTGGGCCAACATGGAGGCTGGGCTCCTTCCTGGCTCCTCTGGGGATCCATACCCTGCTGAGCGCTTACCTGAGCTGGAGAGGGGGTGAGGGGAGGTATGGGGAGAAGGTGAGGCCAGATTCAGGGCGTGACCTGGGGCAGGATGGCTGGCTCAGTTCCTGGCCTGGCAGCCTGAGCTCATGTGCTAACCTCAGGCAGGGGCTGGGAGAGGCTTGGCACTATTTCAAGGAACTTGGGGAATCCAGGTCTGAGATTCCTGCCTCAACAAGCATGGGGCCTGTTCAGTGTCAAGCCCTAGTCAGGGTAGGGTTGGGGCACAAGAATGACCCAAGCCCAAACTCTACCCACTGGAGCTCTTGGCCTGTGGTGGGAATGAATGGGTTACAATGAGCATTTCTTCTGAGAAGTGTGGATGGGGGTCCTTGAAGCTTTGGCCCTGGCTGGAGGGTCAAGGGAGAGACCAAAGAATGAACAGGATTAACCTGGGAGCAGAGGGAGGGAGAAGGACAAGAGGTGAGACCCTAGGTCAGGCAGGGAGTGAGCAACAGGTAAGCTCTGGGGGAAGAGGCAGATGGGCCTGGAGGGGCCAGCAGAGCCTCCTAAGCCTGGGCTTTGGCCTGAGGCCACAGGGGAATCCTGAAGAACCAGAAATGTGTTCTGGAAAGAAGAACCTGAAGGCTGCTATAGAACCAATCAGGGATGGAAGGCCAGAGGCCAGGAGATCACCAGGACACCAGGATGGTAACTGCGGTGGGAGGGACAACAGGAATGGGTGGTCGGGCTGGCAGAGGCAGTAGGTCGTGGGTATGGGGCTGGGGGAAGGCTGGGGATGCCTACTCTTTGGCTAAAGTACCTGAGAGGATGGAACAGCTGTTTCTGAGCTGGGGACCTAGGAGGGGGCCTGTTTCAGCGGACAGAGGTTGTATTCTGCTGAGGGTAGTACTCTGGGTACCAGGGTAGAGGTTGCGGGGCTAGTCTGGAGGATGAGGGACAGGTGGGTCCAGAGCTCTGGAGAGAGGCCGGGTTAGGGGTGGCGGTGAAGCTGGGTGGGTGGCCCTCTCTCAGATCTTTCCCTCTGGCATTCTTTTGGGAGTGAGGGAGCAGGCTTGGTTAGAGGGAATTCATGTCCCTGGGGCATCCCGGAGCCCAAGAAGGACAGGGGTTCACAGGCTCCAGCCCCCCTCCTCTGGGCGGCATGCTGAGACCTGTTTGAGTTCTCAGAGGAATGGAGTTCAGGTTGCCCACAGGTGACCTGGATGACACTCCTTATGTTGGCTTCTCTCCTTCCCTGCTGCTATTCCTTCCTGCTCCCTCGGCGTGGTATGGGGTCGCTTCCCAAAGGAGTACTTGTTTCGGGCTCTGCTCCAGGAGAACCCAACTTAGAGAAAGTCTAGTTGAAGCCGTGAGCCTGTGGGCTCCTCCTGGGCGAGCACTGGCTGTGTCCTCAGGCCCCCTCCTCATTGCCTGCCTTTGCCCACCCTGGGCGGCTTTGTGGATGGAAACAGGGTGAGCCAAGGCTGCGGGCAAGGGGAAGAGCAGGGTTCCGGGACACCCTGGGAGAGAGCTGTGCACTTCCCCTGGGAGTCTCTCCCTTCCTTATCCAATGGAGCCAGGAACTGAATGAACACCAGCACCCCGGGCAGATGCACCTTGAGGGGCCAGCCCAGAGCAGGTGGGGAGAGGTCAAGTGCATGACCAGCTCATCCCTGTGCACTGTGGCTCCCAGGAGCCTTGAGCTATGGAAGGGGAACAAAGACCCACTGATCAGAGTCACAAGTAGTCTGTATTGCTTGCTATTGCCTGAGTAACATGAGCTCACTGCAGAAAACATAACAACATAAAGACAAGCACAAAATAACAAAATTATTGTATTAAGGTCATTTGGGATCCCTCTGTCCTAGGACAACTGCTGGAAACATGGCAGGGGTATCCCTTTTATTTTCCTAGGCCCACTTATTTTATTTTTATTTATTTATTTATTTATATTATTTTTAAAAAAATATATATTTTATTGATTTTTTACAGAGAGGAAGGGAGAGAGATAGAGAGTTAGAAACATCGATGAGAGAGAGTATCGACCAGCTGCCTCTTGCACACCCCCTACCGGGAATGCGCTTGCAACCAAGGTACATGCCCTTGACGGGAATCGAACCCGGGACCTTTCAGTCCACAGACCGATGCTCTACCACTGAGTCAAACCGGTTTCGGCCCACTTATTTTATTTTTAACAGAAATGGGATTATATCGCTAATACTATAACATTTTAATTGCCTAATATGGCACAAATCCCTTTCATGGCAAAATGTATAGATCTCCATTGTTAATTTTAAGGCTGCCATAGTTGTCCACTTTATTAATGGAAGCTGAGGTCGCTACAACAACAACATCCATTTACTAAACATCTAGCATGTGTGTCACGCTAATCACTGAACCATCCTATGAGCTATGTCTGTTTCCGGACAAAGGAAGCGAGGGTGAGAGGTCAAGTGACTTGCCCGAGGCCACGGAGCTGTCGAGGCAGGTCTCTGCGCACGTGCCTTTGACCAGGATCCAACTGGTGACCCTTCAGTTCACGGGCCAACACTCTAACCATTGAGGAAACAGGCCAGGGCACCACAGCTGCTCTTAACCATGATGTTGGACCACCTGGTGGGTCCCCTGCCTAGGCCCCTTTATTTGTTTCCACCCAGAGATTCTAATGATTGGAGCCCTGTGGATGCATTTTATCTTTATTTTATTTTTTAATATATTTTATTGGTTATTTAGAGAGAGGAAGAGAGAGGGATAGAGAGTTAGAAACATCGATGAGAGAGAATCATTGATCAGCTGCCTCTAGCACACCCCCTACTGGGGATCTGCCTGCAACCAAGGTACATGCCCTTGACCGGAATCGAACCTGGGACCTTTCAGTCCGCAGGCCGACGCTCTATCCACTGAGCCAAACCGGTTTTGGCGTGTGGATGCATTTTGCCAATTCCTTTTAGAGGGAAAACTTTCTCTTGGGTTGGCAGGATGGGATGGATGCAATCCCCACCATCCCTCCTGCCCATTCCCTGTAGGTCGTTGACCCTCTTCCTCAGCAGCTCTGGAAACAACCCTGGCCAGGGAGGGGAAGGGACTTGCCGAGGCCCCACTGCACAGAGGCTGCACCTGACTGGAGCCTTGGCTTCTGATTCCCCACCCGGACCGTGGACAAAACGTGCTGGATGCACAGGACGTAGGTGGTTAGAGGTCCACACTCCAAAAGACAGGGGCTGTGCCAGGCTTGGTCACTGCCGTATCTGCCTCCAACCACAGCATGGCGCCTGCCATGCAGGAGGCATGAGTGGATAAAGAGGGGTAGCGGGTAGGGGTCTCTGTGGAAGTGGGGGAAGCATGGCACTTGGTTGGAAAGTCTATAAGGAGGATTCTCCGAAAGATCGGGGGCTTTTGAGGGGACCTTGTTGAAGGCCGCAGCCCTTACCCTGACTTTCCCAAACAAGTCTGATTCCCCCCGGGGCGTTTTGCCAGAATCTCTCTGTTTAGTCTTTAAAGACCGGGCCTTGTAGAAGCATACTAGTATACTTTCTCAAGGATACCTACCTTGTTAACTGTATCTAGAGGTTAGTTTTAGTTCAAGCTGTTATGACAATAAAAGCCAAAGGAGCAGGCGAACAGGGCTACGTGGCGGAGGTGGCCAGGTAGGGCCTGAGCCTCTCTTTCACAGAAGCGTGGGTCCCAGCATTCTGTTCACTGGTGGCTCAGGGGCTGCCGGTCAGCCCGGCAGAGTGGTGCCGTGTGAGGGGGAGCCAGGAATGCAACGGAACATGAAGAACCCTCAAAAACGAAGAGTAAGAAAAAGAAAGTCACTGCGCAGTAAGCCACTGGAGCCCCAGGGTTTGAATTTTAAGAATTTCTTTCCTGATGAAAGTTTATACTTAGGGTATATGGGAAGCTCTGTCAAATAAGGAAATAATAGCTATATTCTATTTATATTGCATACTAAATAAATTCAAATATGCTTTCATTTATAACTAATTGTTATAAGTTATAATATTGTGTTTTTGCAAAAAGGACACGATTCCATGTCATTATATTACTCTATAAAGTATCTAGATTTAGCTGAAACTGGTTTGGCTCAGTGGATAGAGCATCAGCCTGCAGACTAAAGGGTCCCAGGTTCGATTCCGTCAAGGGCATGTACCTCAATTGCGGGCACATCCTCAGTAGGAGATGTGCAGGAGGCAGCTGATTGATGGTTCTCTCTCTTGTCGATGTTTCTAACTTTCTATCCTTCTCCCTTCCTCTCTGTAAAAAAATCAATAAAATATATTTTTAAAAAGCATCTAGATTTATAGAAGTGGTGGCAAGAAAAATTAAGAGAAAAAGAATTTGATTATAGGACTAACTGAACTAAAAATAATTATAGTTTTGTTAATTATTACTCTCATGGCAATATATTTGTTTGCGTGAATCCAATAAGAATCTGATTTTTTTCATAGCAGGACATAAGTCAGTTTCCAATTGTAGTTTTATGAACCAAAACTTTACTGGAATGTCATGTCTGAAAGAGAGACAGGCCGGGACTCTGGATGTCACCAGAAAGCTCTAAGGAATGAAGATGGACGTTGAAGCCCATAAGCCCCTTGATAAACAGCCTGGCACCTTGCTTGGTCACATAGTCCATGGCAGTCTTTCCAGGGAAGGAATGAAGACTGCTTTCCTGAGATATGGCATGAGAGCATCCTCATAGACATTCCCCCCATGGAAGGCTTCCCCACATGGAGGCTTCTAAACGGGGCCCAGATGGGCTGAGGAGGTGAGTGGGCTTGGGAGGGCGGGGAGAGGAGGCGGCAGATGGGTGGAGGCGGGAAGGGGACAGGGGATGTCGGAGGTTGGGAATGAGACCAGGAGAAGACTGACTGGGAGTCTTTGAGTGGCCAGAGGGAGGCCCCAGTCCCAGCCTTTGGGGCAGCTTCCCAGCCACCACTGAGGCCTGCCTGGGTGGCTCCCGAACGGGAACAGAAGGAGGAAGCTGTGGAAGTGACACCCAGCCAGCCGGTGAGTGGGTGGCAGGGCTTGCTTTCATTTCCAGAAGAGTCCGGGTGTCATTGGACCACCCCCACCCTTGCACACCCCTGCCGCCTTGGCCCTGGGCTCAGGGGAAGGTGAACCCCAAAGACAAGAGCAGCCAGGAAGGAGGCAGCAAGGCCGGGAACTGGGGAAGTCCCATTGCATGGGAAAGCCCAGGGAGTGGGGCCTGTCTCCTTCTCGCCACATCCTTCCTGCCTGGCACACGTCTTCCAGTCATCAAGACCCAACCTCAATGTCCCTCGTCTGGGAGGCTCCCCGGAAACCCCCTACACATCGCCCCCTCTCTGAGCACCTCCCGCACGCGGACGGCACTGGCACCTAAAGGAAAAGCGTGCTGTTTACTGAGTGCTCGCCGAGCCAGACACGGCGCTCGGTGCCTGCAGCCTCCACTCCCACTGGGTCCTCTGTGTCACCTGCAGCCAGGGGGTCACCGGCTCCGCCTTACCCAGCAGCCCGGGGAGGCTGAGCAGGTTCTCGTGTGAGGCAGATGGTGGGGCCGTGTCTTCTGGTCGTGGAAGTTCCTGGCTCTCTACCCCTCCTGCTCAGGGTGGTTCAGCGTCTGTCTCCCCTTCTGGCTCCAAAGCTCCGAAGGGCGGGGCCTGTGTGCCAGAGGCAGTGCTGACCCGGGGACACATCTTTGAACCTCTCCATCTGTCTTCTCCGCGAGGATGACTCAGGCTGACGCCGTGTACACACAGCAGGCACTTAATAACATTCTTGTGACACAGAGGAACCTTGACCCTGGCCCAGGCTGTCATAAACTTGCAATGTGAGCTTGGGCAAGTCACGTTCGCTCTCCGGTCCTCAGTTTCCCAAATTTTCAAACAAAATGTTTAGAGACGGCTGGCTCTCTTGGCTTCCTGCCTGTCCTAAAATCCTGTCTTTTGCTCTAGAACTCAGCATGGCAGGTACCCCACAGCCAGTTCCTCCCTATGATAGGCATCTTATATGACAACGAAAGAACTGATATTGATACATTGCTATGAACTAAAGCCCATACTGTATTAAGAGCTCCTTCATTTCCCCACAATGTCCTTTTCCTGCCCCAGCGTCCCATCCAGGGCGCCGTGTCCGTTTAATCATCCCGTCTCCGTGGGCTCCTCTTGGCTGCGGCAATTTCTCGGTCTTGCCTTGTTTTCGATGGCCCTGATCATTCTGAGAACCGTCAGCTGCTTTGTTCAATGTCTCTCTATTGGAATCTGTGGGTGTTCCTCGTGATTACACTGGGATAACGGGTTCTGGGGAGGAAGGTCACAGAGGTGACGTGCTATTCTCATCACAGCAGATCAAGGGGACATTTGTCACCGTGCCTTACTCCTGTCCTGCGGACCTCGGTCGCCTGGCTGAGGCAGTGTTTGGCCAGGTCTCCCCAACCTGGTCAAGTTATTCCCTCCGCCCTTCCCCAAGCTGTCCTCCTTGGAAGGAAGGAAGTCATTAGGAGCAGTCCAAGCCTAACTAGTAGGGAGTTCGGCTCCCCTTCCTGAGGGCAGAGTATAGGATTAGCATTTTCTTCTTCTTTCATATCTACTTTTTGAAGTGTCCTACAGAACATCGCTCCATTCTGTCTTCCGAACAGACCTGGGAAACGTGGGAGATGGAGACATTCCGGGAGGTGGAAGTCAAGGCTCAGGGTGGGGGGGCAGTGAGTGGGGTGGGCTCTGTGGTCCTGCTTCTCCCTCTTGGATGTGAAATATGTGAGAAGCGAGGCTCATAGAAGGTTTGGGCAGGACAGAACCATAGAGCCCGAGTTTCGGACTCAGGAAGGCTTGCATTGGGCCTGGGTTTGAACCTGAGGTCCCTCCCTCCCTCCCTCCCTCCTTCCCTCCCTCCCTCCCTCCCTTCCTCCCTCCCTCCTTCCCTCCCTGTGACATATCACCTCGTCTCACCTCAGTTTCCTCATCTGTACAATGGGAACAACAATAGCTCTGACACGCAGGGCTGTGAAGAACAAACGCGATGCTACACTCACGGCCCCTGGAACCGGAAACTGCACAGGGTGGCTGTGAGCCTCCGCTGGGATGATTATTTTTACAATTGCTCTTTGAAGCCCTCCTGTGCAGGCAGCCTCCTCTCCGCTCAGCAGGTTTTTATCCCTGTTGAGTCACAGCCCTCGCTGCAGATTTCCGCCTGCCCTCTGCCCTCCTGCCAGGCCAGGAAGATCAAGGGCCCCGGCTCCTGCTATCTCCCCTCACAGACATTCTGAGATGTGGTGGAGGGAGGCCGGGGCTGGTGGGGGCCTGGCTCTGCCTGCCAGCAACGCTCCCTGTGGCCTTGGGAGCGTGCCTGTCCCTCTCTGGGCCTCCACTGTGGCCTGAGGGGAGTACCGTGAGGAGTGGCTGACTTTCCCTGCACTTGGCCTTCACACAATACCGGCGAGGCCAGGCGTGTCACCTGTCTCCACATAGGCATCCCCTGTTTCGCCTCCAGAATCTGGGGTGTTCAGAGAAGTGCCTGAGCCTCAGGCTTCCCACCTGTGCATTGGCCACACAGCTGCAGGCGAGGAGGCTGTGAGGATTCTGGTTACGTGTGGCTGTGAGCAGTGGTTAATGCTGCCATGTGTGTGTTATCCCTTGGGCTTCCCCTGTGCAGGTGCCCCTGTCTCCATCCCTTTCCTGGAGGGTAGGCGGACACTGGAGCTGGCAGCTGGCTACCCCTTTTGGGGCCGGCCTCTGAGGGAGAACATGCCTACCTGCTCTTGGCTCCTTCCGACTCTCATGAGGCTCGGGCGGGACGCTTCTCTAGTGTCCTGTGTTTTAGCCTTTGAGTAAGTTCGTCCTCATTCCTGGGACCTAGGAATGTGCCCACATACTCACACCCCCGTGTAAGCGGGGCGCTGCCTCCTCTGGCCAGCAGCCGGGGCTGCCACCAGTGAGGAGCCCTCGGACTGCTTCTCCCTGTCCCTGCATCTGCCTCCCACTCAGTGCCGACACCCCCCCCCCCCCCCCAGACCCTCCTCTGCTCACACCCTGCACGGCTCCCACTGCCTCCAGGACAGAGGCCACGCCTGGCATTGAAGGGTCCCACCCCAACTGCCCCACTCCAGGTTGTGTTCCATTCGCACTGCTCTGGCCGTGGTTCCAAACATAACAGTGCTTTGGGTTTCTGTGCCTTTGCTCATGCTGTTTGCTCATGCCTGGAACACCTTCGCTGTCCATTGTCACCTGAAACCATCATCTCTTTAGGCTTCTGTACTCTCCACAGACAGCTTCCTCCCTTCACCGGCCCCGCTATTCCAACACACGTGCTGGGCTCGGGCGGCTCCTCCGCGCCCCTCCGGCCTCCTGCGCTTGCCCCGTCACCACCTGGCACTCTGGTCACGCTTCCCTGCTCCTCCAGGCGAGGAGCAGCTCCAGGCAGAGAGGAGACCTAGTTTGTTTACTTCTGTATCCCTAGCACCTAGCACAGAAGCCAACACCGGGTAGAGGCTCAGGAGAGATACCGAGAGGCCAGGAGAAAGAGTGAGGCTTAGTCAGAGGCTAGGGGTTGGGGAGAGTTTCAGACAGAGGGACCTGCAAGGAGAGAGGACTCAGGAAGAAAGGAGCTGCTGTGATGGAGTGAGGGCACAGATGCAGGGTGAGCAGAGCTGGGAAGAGAGCCGGCCGGGAGGCCTGCATGGCCGGGAAGGGCCTGATCAGCGGATGCACCCAGGAACCGTATCTCTGGGCGAACGGTAAGGTGCAGTGCCGGGGAGGTGGCGAGCCCATTCCGTAGCCTCAGGCTGAGCCTGCGCATTCTTCCAGCCTGACCTGTGCCCCGAGCCAGGTGGCTTTGGACAGACAACTCACGGCAAACGTTCTGGGGAGTGACAGGGCTGGTCTGGAATTGGCCGCTGAGTGCCCGTGACGGGTCCAGCCTCCTGGTCCCTGCTCCTCGAGCTGGGAGTGGGCACAGCGGATAGACCGCCATCAAGCCAGGGCCCTGGGCGGGGTGTGGGCAGCTCCCCTGATCCTGTGTCACGGAAAAGCTCTTGCCCAGGAGTCTGCTGTCCATTGCGCGGGGCCAGGCCTCACGCCACTGTCTCCATCCTGCCCTCAGCTATGGCTTTGATCCAGGAGGAGGGAAGGAGGGAAGAGGTATCTAGTGATAGGCCAGTGTGTACAACAGGTGTTCACCATCTCAACAATGTTGACATTAACATCTGTCACCTGCTGGGTGCTTTGGGCTGGGAACTTGTCCTCGGCGTTCCAGGCCTGCCCCAGGGCTGTGTATATCATTGGTGGTCAATCAATGCGTGCTGTCCATTCATGGTGATGAGTGATGTGGGGGTACTAAGCAATGAGCTGCTATTTTACTAACAATTTTAAACAAAATAATGCGGAGAGAGTTACTTAGCCATCAGGCCAGACCACCAACTCTTGCATCTGCATAATCCTGGGAGTTAGTGGGGTTGTCATCCCATTTTATTGACGAATAAACTGAGACTCAGAGAGGGCAGGGTCACAGAGTCAAGGACTGAAAGAGTTGGGACGTGAATGAGCTCTTGTGTGTGGCTCCCTCGTCAGTGTGTTCTTTCTCTCGAGCCAACTGGGCAGCATCTGCTCTGTGCTGGGCAGGGGCCAGGCCATAGTGTCTGCCTTCAGGGTGAGGACAGACCCCCCTCTCCTAATGGATGGGGACCCCCAGAATGGATGGGGTATGCCTGCATCAGAGGTATTTCAGGAAGCATGTCCTGGAGGATATGGCATTCACTTGGGAACTTGACGGCTAGGGAGGGTTGAGAAGCTAGAGATATGGGGTGAACATTCCTGGCAGGGCAAAGGCCCAGAGGGATGGTTGAAAATAATGAGTATTTCCAAGGCTCAATAATAAAGCCATTGTGCTGGCCACATCCCCTTGAAGTGCCTCCTGAGAGCCTCAGCAGCTGAGACAAGCCCTTGGAGCCAGTGGGTCCATCCAGATAGAAGGCTGCATCTGTGCTTGCAAAGCCAGGACTTGTACAGATGATCCCCGCTGCTCTAGGAGAGAGTGCAGGGGTATGGATGACAACGAGGGCTCACACCTATTGAGCTCACAGCACCTCAGTCATTCTCACACGAGTCTTCTGAGGGAAGCACAAGATGTAGCCTATTTTTCAGGCTCAAGGTCACCTCCAAGAAGGTGGGACTTGAACTCAGGTCTGTGGGCCCAAAGTCTCTACTTTTAAGCCCTTTGTCAACCCTGTTCTAGGAGCCCAGGACTTTCCGTTGAACTCTTGGGCATACATCTAGTGATGTGCTGGTAAGTATTTAACAAACAGCTTTCTGCAGTGTTTGCCAATTTCCAAGGTGTAAACACACCCACAGTGACTGATATCAAGCTACCAATCACTGAGGCTGAAGTTGGAAAAGATGAACAAAATTTGCTCTTGCAAGTGGTAAAATCCAGGTCCAGCACGCCACTGGGTGAATAGCCCATCCCTAGCTCCATGTGGCTGATAGAAACAGACCTTCAGATGCGTCTGCAGAGCGAAGGAGGGTTGGGAAACCTGCTCCTCCAGCAAGGGGCCCGCCCAGAATCCTGGGAAGCGGAGGTTAATCTGTAAGCCAGCCTTGTAAACAAGGGAAGCCATTTCGCCAGTCACCAGCAGAGGATGGCCTCTGGTGTCGGCTCTTCCCTTGACTTGCTATGTGGCTTCCGGCAGCCCCTCCCCTCTCCCCCCTCAGTTTACTAAGCATAAGAGTCATCATTTGTTAGCATCACCTTCCCAGGAGTCATCTGTGTCCATGGTCGCTCCTCTGACTTGTACAAGGTGCAAATAGCCTACCCTTGAACCCAGATCAGTCTGGCTCAGGGCTTTGCTCATTCCTGGTCTCCGGGGTGCTATGTGTATACCCTGAGGCCTTCGCCTCCCAGGTGCCAGGGTTCTCCTCCCTGCTCCTCTCAGCAGGTATCCAGGCCTCGTGCCCTTTGACCTGGCTGGGCCTCAGTTTCTCATCAGTGAAATGGGAGAACTTTCCGAGAAGGAAGCCAGCGGTACTTAAAGCTGAATCCCGGCTATGAGTCCAGGAGGACAGGGGAAGAACCCGGTGCTGACCCCCAGGAGGGCAGCCTGAGCCAGGAGGGGTGGGGGAACGGGGGGCCAGATGGTGGTGGTGGGTGGCCTTGTGGCTAAAGCGGCATTTCCTGGGTGCCCACTTTCTCTGCTTCACTCCTGCCCCCAGCATCCAGATGCACTTCGCCTTTTTATCTACTTAAAAGGGTAATAATTACCACTAACGACCCGCTTCAGCCCCTTCCTCAGCAGCAGTCATATCCAGACTGACTTTGATGGGCTGCCTTACCTGCTTTTTTTAAAGAAGAGCACATTGAAATGAGCACGAATCTATTAAAAATTAACGTTTCTCTTCTCCACACTGTGTCTCAGGCCCCAGTCCCCACTTTGGGCAACTAAGATCAAGGCCAGAGCCCGTGCCTCAGTTTCCTAATCTGTAAAATGGAGATAATCATCCCCCCACTCCCTCCCAGCCCAGCTGGCTGTTAGGAATAGATGCAAGGTCTACCAGACCCATGGGCATGGCACCTGGAAAGAAACGGAGGGCTTCATTAGCGCTGATATTATTATTACTATTACTAATATTGCAAGAAGTAGATGTGGAGGAAATAGGGTGGGTAGGTTGGGGGGAATTAAAGAGGGGCGTTTTGGCACGGGGACCCATGGGGGTCCTCCAGGGTGGGGGGCGGGTCTCCTGCGCCTCGAGCCTCCGTCCCCGCCCTCCTGCCCCCCCCCCCCCCCCGCTGCTCCTGGACCCCCACCCCCCTGCTTGGGTCGGGGGCCGCGCACGGGTCTCTCTCGACTCACCGGCGGGGAATCCTTCCCACGCGCTTCCTCCTTCCTCCTCCTCCCGGCCCCTCCTCCCTGCTCGTGCGCTCCCTCCCTCTCCTCCCTCCCTCCCGGCCGCCGCCTCCTCCTCCTCCTCCTCCCTTTCTCTCCCGCTCGCTCTCTCCCGGCCCGGAATCCATTCCGGCCTGGGAGCCGGAGCGGCCTGGCCGCCGTCTGCCCGACCCCGGCGCCCCGGGCCGCCCTCCGCGCGCCCATCTGCCCGGTGCGCCCGCCGCCCGCCCGCCG
Source organism: Pipistrellus kuhlii (assembly GCF_014108245.1). Lineage (NCBI taxonomy): Eukaryota > Metazoa > Chordata > Mammalia > Chiroptera > Vespertilionidae > Pipistrellus > Pipistrellus kuhlii. The sequence continues at coordinate 50,493,115 of NW_023425562.1, read as the reverse complement.
CCCAGGTGAGCGCCCCCGCCCCGCGCCCCGTCCCAGCGGCGCTGGGAGCCCCGCCCGGGACCACCCCGGCGCCGATCGCCGGGCCGCGGGGCTCCGGTCCCCACTCCGCCCCACCCCCGGCGGGACCGCGGTCCCCGAGCGCCGGGCGGGCGCGCAGGGCTCGCCCAGGTCGGCCTTTTGTTGTGATGCCGCGGAGGGAGGGAGGGGGCCGGGCGGGGGCTTGGGGTCCTGTCCCCGCGGGGACCTCCTCCGCCTCCCCCTGCCCCCCGGAGCCCCTTGAGGATAGCCAGCCCGGCCCCAGCCTCCAGGCCGGGTCTAGGCCAAATCCGAAATCTGAGCCAGGCGGCGCCACCTCTGGCCACGGCGCGGGGCCTGGTGCCCGGCCCAGGAGAGGAGGTGGGGAGGGGTCCCGCGGCACCCAGGCCTGGGGGCGCCTGGCTGGGCACCGGAACCTCTGTCCTCCTGGGGCTTTGGGCAGGGCCTGGTGGGTGCCACTGGCTTGGAAGGGGACTGGGCCAGACTGTGCTCGGGCCCTCTGGGGCCCAGCCCCCAGACTCACCCCTGATGGGGCCCAGAGGCCTACCTGCTCAGAAGTTGACAAAAGTTTTGGGGTTTCACCCCCAGGCCGGGTCCACCTGCCCGCCTGGCCCGGGTTGGGCGTGGGTGTCCTTGCTGGCGATCCTCAGAGAACTGCCTTCCCTCTCCGAGCTGGAGGGTCTTCACCCGTGGCCGGTGGGCCTGGCGGAGGGGGTGAACCTAAGGACCTCACCTGTGGGGTACCGGTTCCCTCTCTGGGGCTTTCGGGCCAGCTTGAGCGTGGACAGAGCCTGGGGGGCCTTGGGGGAGGCTTTCTGAACTCCAGGGATTCTGTACGATTGGAGCGTGGTCCCTGGGTGAACTGGGATGAGTCCAGGCCCCGACACAGGGAGTGAGTGGAGATCAGACTGCTTTCAAGAATGGGCAGGGCTGGTCCTCCTGCTGCTGACCCTCTTCTCAGCCTCCTGGCTGGGGAGGCCAGACGCCTGGGCTGCTCATGCCACTGGGTGACCTGGGCCAGGGGACCTGCCTCTGAATTCCCATCGGTGGAATGGGAATCCTTGGGGCAAGAACCTACGTGTTTCTGCACGGAGGGGCTTGGCATGTAGTAGGTGCTTAATAAATGAGCACTTCCCTGGATTAATTTCCTGAAGTGGGTAAGGTCATAGGCCCTCAGGGGAAGCCACCTCATACCCCCTGCACAGCCCTGCCACCCAGCCGCTGTGTGACCTTAGGCAACTCCCTGCTCCGCCTGGCCTCCGTTTTGAAACGGGCCAGTGAGAGCGATAGCTGCGAACATCTACTGAGCACCTCCTGCGAGGCAGGGACTCCTGCTTGTCCTCATTTTGCGGATGGAGAAACTGAGGTGAAGAGGGGGGGAGTGACTTGGCCAGCGCCTCGCAGTTTGGCACCGGGATTAAAACCTAGACCTCGGGGACCCCAGTCCAGATGCCCTCGAACCCCTCCAGGGTCGGGGCAGCAGGAGTTGCCCAGTGTGCGACCAGGCACATGGCATTGTGGGAAAGGACTATACCGGTGGGTGATGGCATGGGAGACACGAGGCTGTTTGGTGATGTGTGTTGTCTTGGTGATGTGGTCTTTCCAACCCAGGGAGGTGATTTATGGTGTGTCATCTCTCTCAGCTGACTGTCTGGCCAGGTCCTCCTGGGTGGCCCCTGGGCCTTTGCTCCCGACGTTGTCCCTGCCTGGGCTGCCCTGTCCTCTGAGCTGCTTATCTGCTCTTGCTCTTTAAGGCTTAGCTGAAGGCCCACCTCTCCCAGGAAGGCCCTCCTCTGCCACCTCTCCCCCTCGCTGTCTCCTCCTCTCCCTTAGCCTCTTCCTGGAGCTCGAACTATCCCTAGCTCACAGCCAGTTCCTGCTTTTGCTGCTTCCCTGATGGTGCCCTGGGAACCAGGCAGGAGATGGCTCAGTGACCTGCTGACCCACACCCTCTCACGCCCCTGGCCCGCAGTGGACTCTGTGTTTCCCAAACCCATCTTGATACAGGCCTCCATGACCATTGAGCGCCGCCCGTGTCCTAGGAGCTTTGAACTCAGGCTGAGCGGTGTGGGGAGGGGGCTGGCAGTGGGAGCTGGAGGGAGGCGCTGGGAGGCTGCCAGGAGGTGGTGCTGAGAGGAGCAGCAGTTCACTTAACAAGGGGACAGGGTGCTCTTTCTTTTGCTCCTGATACTGGTGGGGAGGCGTTGACCGGGGAGGGTTCCTGCTGGGGAATTGTGGAGAGATCCCTGGCGTCCCAGAAATGTGGGTCTAGGGGGTGAGCCAAATGGCAAACAAGTTGCCAAACGAATGAATGTATAATCATGGATGTGATAAAGGGCACAGAGAAAGGTGTGGGAAACAGAGGATCTTGAAGGAAGTGCGGAGGAGCTGGTCAGGCGTGGAAGAGCTAGGGGAAGGGCTTGTCAGAGGAAACTACGTGTGCAAAGGCCCTGTGGTGCAGGAGTAGGTGCTGTTGTGGAGAAACAGTGGGAAAGCCGGTGAGTCTAGAGCACAGAGAATTCAGAGGATTGGGTGAGAGGTGTTAGCAGCAGGGCCGGACCATGTGGGCCTTGAGGAGTAGTTTGGCCTTCATTTCACACTGGGGGCTGATGGGGGTCCCCTGTGTGAACAGCTCCATGCGGAAGGCCAGGGGTACCGAGCTGGCCAAGGCATCTGGTAGCACTAGATCTGTGGGATGGACTCCAGGTGTTCCGTGGAGGCCTAGATCGGGTCAAGAGGAGGAGGCGTTTGAGGCGGGGCTTTGGAAGTGGCATAGGAGTTCACTAGCAGGAAGGCAGGGGAGAGTGAGAACTGTGGGTCTGGGAAGTGCAATGCAGGGTAGCTGGAGGCTGGGAGTGAGGTGGGGAGCAGTGGAGGGGCCAGCTGGAGACCAAAGGTATGGTGAGGGCTCCGGAGTCAGACAGGTCTGACCGTCTTCACTTGTGTGTCTTTGGGTCACTCATTGTATCTGAGACTTCGTTTCCTTGTCTTGAAAATGAGGACAATAACTACCTCCCTATTAGGCAAGGGTGAAAGGAGGGCTGTGTGCCCCGTGCCTGGCACCAGGAGGCACTTGCTTGGCATTACATTGGGCAGGTCGGTTGGCACAGTGAGTCTCGCCTCGCCAGCTGTGTGGCGAAGGCTTTGCGTGATGACCTCACTGAGTCCGGAGGTGCTGGTCTGGGCAGGACTGTCCCAGGAAGGGATGCTGGCAGCCAGGGCCACCGTGTTCGGGGTGAAGTTAGCTCTGCCCTGACCTCTCTGTGTGCGGAGGCTGACCCGGGAGGGAGGGTCCAGCTCACCCCAGCTTCTTGAAAGCCTGGCCTGGGGCGAGGGCGGTTCATTTTCCAGATGAACATACAGCGGGGAGAAGCCTCTTGACTAGACCGTGACTAGGGTCTCTCCCTGTGGACAAGTGACCCGGCTGAGCCGAGGCTGTAGGGCTCTGGACTCCTGGTCCGGTGCTGGGAGCTGCCAGGAGCCTCCCATGTCACTGTGGGCCTCCTGCGCTGGGCCTTTCCACCAGAGCCTCATTTCCTGCCTCCGTCATGTGATCCCCCACTCTTCCGTCTCCCTTTGGGCTCCCAGAGCCCTTCACTTCCCTTCCACGGTCCCCGCCCCCTTATCTCCCTGGTAAACGGTCTGGTTTCCACTTGAACCCCTGGGGGAGGCACTTCCTCTGGGGCACCCCAGTTTCCTCATCTCTGAAGTGGGGTGCTATGTATGAGTCATGGCTCCCACGATCTCGCGAGAGGACTGGCACCATGCGCTTCATGCGTTCACCTGATAAATACGAGTGGGGAAGAGCCAGTCACGGGCTCCAGTCCTCCTCCCTCTGGCAGCTGGCACCCCTCCCCGTGACTCCGTTTCTGAGCCTGTAGAATGGGCACGAGGCTTGCGCGTAGTAGGGCCCAGAGGAGAATGGAGCGAGGCTGTGCCTTAGGGGCTTCCGTGGTGGCTGTTGGCTGGCTGTGTGTCACTGTTCTGGGGGAGGGTGGTCCAGGAGATACCTCCGGTGTCCGAAGGCCAGCCATGCAGCCTTGCCGAGCCTCGGCCGCTGCACCTCTCCCCTGTGAAGATTCAATCAGCTCACGTCCCCCGTGGCTTGACTCTCTTGGATACTCAGGAAATGCTAAGTCTTTCTTTTCCTCTTCTCTTCCCTCAGGGGGGCTCATCTATTACCCAGTCTTGGGTGATTCTCCAGCCCTGGACTGCTGTGTTAGAAGCAATCTGAGGCTCGGTCTTGGCTTCATGGGAAAGAGCACGGCGATAGATTTGTAATGCCTGCCGTGGGCAGAGGATGAAAGAACATCCCTGAGTTTGTTGTTCCTGATCTATTCTGGCCTTCTCTTCACAGATGGGGGAAATGAGGCCAGAAAGACCCAGGACACAGTCTCCAAGCCGGGAGGAAAATGCACATCTTTTGTCTTTCTATCCAGGGCTCTCCCTACCCAGTTAGCCAGCCTGCCCCTTCCCACAGCCTGGGTGGGGCTGAGCCAAGGGGTCAGGGATTGGAGAGGACCCTAGAACTGGAAGCCAACACCGCCATTTCCCTCCTCCTTGCTGTGCGGCACGAGTGACTTCCCTGCCACCTGGGCTCTTCCCCCGCCCCTCCCCCTGGAACTACCCAGATAAATTCTAGAATGAGATGAGAAGCCAGAGGGAAGGAGAACTGGGTGATCTTGGCCAGCTCCCTTCCTGCTCGGGTCCTCAGTTTCCTCATCTGTGGGGCGAGGGTTCTTCCCTCTCTGAGGCTCTGTGGTGGGGATCCTACCCCACAGGGTGGGCCAGGCAGAGTGCTCTGCTTTGCTGCCCGCCGTGGGGCTGGTAAGACACTCTGGGAGTGGGTCCTTTGAGCCCTCAAGCTTCCAGTGCCGGGGGCGGGAAGTCGGGGTTGGGTGGTGGGTGGGAAGTTCGGCTTCCCCGTTAAGGGTCGGTTGTCTCCTCCTGGGCTGCTCTGTCCAGGTGTGTGGCCTTGACGTTCACTCTGTTCGACGTCAGTGTCTTTGCGTTGTGCTCTTCCCACCCAGGGCAGAGCGGGCGGCCCATTCCGTCCCTTCCCCCATCGTGGGGAGGGTAGAACTTTAGTTCCTAATACATCGCAGAGGAGACTGAGGCTCAGCAAGGCCAAGGGCTGGGGCCATGGAGTGAAGTGTGAGCCCAGACTTCCGGCCTCTGGGTGGTTTTGGACACCCGAGTCCGGCTGCCTGTGCACCAGCGTGGCTGAAGTCTTTCCCTAGGCGGGGCGGAGCGTGTTGCTGGGAGCAGGTATCGCGACTCTGGACTTGCAGGTCTGACCGATGGATCTCCACTTGGGTCTGGAGTACTCCGATCTCGCAGGGAACCCTCAGGTCTCAGGACTGGCGTATCAGGGTGCTCAGTGGATGTTAGCAAGGCCTTTGGAGCTGGTTGGATCTGGGCTCGAATCCTGGCTGTGCCCCTTGTTCGCTGTGTATGGTTGTGGGGAAATGATGGCGGTGAGCTTTAGTTTCCCTGCTTGTGCAGTGGGAGGACAGTACCAGTACCGGCTTTGACACGGTGATGTGAGCTTCAGGTGAGCGAATGTGTGCCTGCTCTGTCTGGTGCAGGGCCTGTACCCAGGACATGCTTACTATTTCTGAGTGCCTGTGATTAAGAAGGTAGGTCCCTGGCAAGGTGGGTGGCTGGGCCTCTGTAGGCCGAAGGATTCCAAGGCGTGAGCCTGGACACACCTCTGTCCATGGTGGCCTTGACCTGTGGGGTGGGGCTGAGGAAAGGTTAACTAGAGACAGACAAGGGTGGTGGCAGGATAGATTGGAAGTCACCAGCTCTAACCAGCCTGCCTGAGCCCAGCTCCCGCCTCAACCCTTGCCCACCTGTAACTCCTCATGGCTTCTTTGTGCCCTCATCCCTGACATTCCGTACTCTCCCCACCCCCCCGTCCCCTGACCCCCAGATGCCTCCATCTCTCCAGAGGTGGCCGCTGGGTAAGCACCGGCACTTTGTATCTTTGCCCACTTGGCCTGGGAGGCAGCTGAGGCGAAGAGAGGCCAGGATGGGCCCAGGCTCCATAGCCCGGGCTCCTGTAGGGGCTGCTGGTCTGGGCCAGAGCTCTGCCCTCTACCTTCTCCCCCATCACCTCCCACATTTCCCTTCCACTCAGGTGACCTTTGGCCTTTCGGAACCACTGGCTGCCTTCCTGCTCACCCTGGGATGTCTAGCTTCCATGCCTTGGCCTCTGGGGGTCCCACAGCCTCTGTGCCCTTTCTCTCCATACCCGGCCTCTGTCTCCCACAAGCTTTTCCTGACCATCCTCTCTGCCCTCCCTCAGGGCTCTGACATGTCCTGCCTTAGTTGGCAGGCCATTCGATTCTTCTTATTGTTTAATCCTCACCCGAGGGCAAGCTTAGAGAGAGAAGGGGAGGGGGGTGGAGAGAACGAGAGAAAGAACCATGTGAAAAACGTCAATTGGTTGCCTTCCCTATGTGCCCTGACAGGGAATCGAACCTGCAACCTTGCAGTGCACTGGACAACACTTGACCAGGTCAAGCCAGGTGTTCTCTGTGCTTGGACAGATGGAACTGAACCTGCCCCCTCTCCCCATCCCCGTGAGCCCCCTCTCATAGTCCCTTAAAGCCTCAACGTATTGCCTAAAGGGGCATCTGGAGGTTCAGAGAGGTGAACTGACTTGCCTGAAGTCACACAGCCTGGAAGGCTGGCAGAGCTGGGAGGGTTCCTTTTAGGAGTTAAAGAGGCAGGCCGTGTCCACATTCCCTCCGCTTCCGAGTGCAGAATCAGATACAACCAGGATCCTGAAGGAGCAGTGAGCCACATGGACAAGCCCTGGATTCCTTTAATAGTCATTCATTCCTTCAGCACCCGTGAACGCCTGGGTCTGATCTTCACAGAATCCCTGAGAGGCAGAACTCCTGGCTCCATCTCACCAAAGAGGACACAGGCTCAGAGGAGCCAAGGTACTTGCCCAAGGTCACCCAGTGCCTGGATTTGGACCCAGGGCTTTCTGAGCAGCACAGGCCTGCCCCATCCTCCAGGCTGAGTCCTTCTGTGCCCCCTGCCTGACTCCTGACCCTTCCCCAGCCCCTCCCCGTTTCTCTCAGGGCAGGGTGAAGGCCAGGCGCCCCTCCTGTAAGCACGCCGGCCCCTAGCCCAGGGTCTTCTCCTTCTAACTGCTGTCATCCAGCAGCTGTGTGGCTCCGTGAATCAGTCCACCTTTCTGTGCCTCGGTTTTCCCATCTGGAAGACGGGTCACGTGGCAGTCTCCACATCCTGGGCTTGTTCTAAGAATCAAGTGAGTTAGTGTGCAAGACTTGCTCAGCAATACCAGCACATAGTGCGCTCTCAATAATAAATGTTCCTTGTTTTATTACGATTTGCATCAACCTGAAGAGGAACGAACGGAATGACAGCCCTGTTCTCTAGATAGGGGAACCGAAATCAGAGAAAGGAAACGGGGTCCACCAGGCCTCCGTAGGGTGTCACAGCCAGAGGTTCCTGGGGGGACATCCCACTTTCCAGATGGGGAAACTGTCCCCTTCCAGGACTCAGTTTTCTCATCTGTACAGTGGGTCTGTGCATATTGTGAAGGAGACAGTCTCATCACATTGTGCCAACGTGGCTCCTCCCTCAGCAGCCAGCCAACTAGGAGGGGAGTTATTCTGCCGAGGCAGGTGGGATTGTGCCCTGTATACTTTGCTGGGCCTGAGTAGGAGGCTGATCCAGGCCTCACCAGGCCTTCTGGATGCCCTGTGACTGCTGGCACCTAGGACCCACCATATCACCTGGCCCACTTGCCTCTTTGGCTGTGTCCTTTGGGCAAATGGCTTCTCTTTTTTTTGAGCCTCAGTTTACTCATCTGTGAGATGGGTGCAGGAATCCGTTCCTCACAGGGATGTTGAAAAGACCTGATAATCTCATTCTTCTCACATGCCTGCCCATGCCAGGCTTACAGAGAGTGCCCAGGCAGTGGTCAGGGGCATAAAGATGGCAGGATTCTGATTGGCAGCTGGGGAACAACATTCCAGGCAGAGGATCCATGCAAGCGAAGGCTCTGAGGGGGGCAGCTTAGGGAGCACCCTGTAGCCAGGAGGGGTACGTGGGTTTGGACTGGCCCTGTGCGAAGTGGGGTATCCGTGCCGATGGATGAGGTTGACTCTTCTGCTTTTCAGTCTTTAGATTTCCTTTCGGTCCTCGGGAGCGGACACCTGCCCTCCCCACCCCCACCCCTGCCAGGTGCTCCCGGAGGCCCTGGAACCAGATGAGCCACCGTTCTATTTGGGGACAATTCTGCTGTTCCCGTTTCTCTCCTGTGCCCTAGATTTAGAAACAACGTGGGTTTGGTTACCATTTGGCCATTTGCACAGAGAGGCCCCCTCCGCCTATACCTCAGGTCTGTGGACTGCGCCGGCAAAGTGGGACTTGGCACTGCCAGGGGCGGTTGCTCCTGCCCTCTGCCCCTGGGTTTTCCGGGTAGGGAGTCGGCAGCTGGAGTCTCGATTACCTGCTGGTGATGTCTGGCCCTTGTGCTGGGTGCTGGGGACCCCAAAAGTACACTCCGGGAGCCTGCTCACTGCCCTGCCCTGGGGGAGTGCCGTCTGAACCGTGGCAGCCCATCACCAATGCCAGAAGGGCTTCCCGGAGGAGGTGACACCTGGCCTGAGGCTCAGTGGTCAGCAGGGACTCAGGAGGAAAAAAGAAGGCTGAAGACTCGCTGGGGAGAACGGGCAGCCCGCGGGGCGAAGATCTGGAGGTGGGCAATCGTCTGGTGTGTGCAGGCAGAGCCTGAGGAGGGGGGGCGCTGCAAGTCATGTTCAAGGCGTGGTTAGAGGATGGGCAGGTGGATCAGGCCCAGGGCTGCAGGGAGCAGGGCAGGCCTCCTGCGGAAGGTGTGGAGAGAGGACAGAGAAGGGTCAGACTGGGCTCTGGGGCTCAAGGACTGTTGTCAAGGGAAGGCTGGGGTTCCGGATGGGGATCAAGAACTTCTGCTCGGGGCGGGAGGTTGAGGCTGGTCTGGGGCTTTGGAGGGAGTGAGTCAGGGAAGGCTTCCTGGGAGAAGTGGTGCGTGTGACATACCTGGAAGGCTGGGACGATTCTCTGCGGTGAGGTGGGGCTTGAGCACGGGCCTGAAGGTACTGCAGGAGCCGTTCCTCTGGTTGGAGCTCAGAGGCGCGGAGGAGATTTAACCTGAGAGGTGGCCGGTGTCCGTCTGTGGAGGGCCTCGAGTACCTGCTCCGACGTCTGCCTGCCGCCCTGAGGCCGTGAGGAGAGGCTGCTGTAGGCCCGACGTAGCCAGCGCTGTGGGAAGTGCCTGGCTCAGGGGAGTGTGGCTTTGGTGAGGTGGCCCTGGTGGCTTCCCCGAGAGCTGATGAGCCTGGACAGAAGGTGGGTGCTGGCTGGCTAGGCAAATGGTAGATCTGGGTTGAAAGGGGAACAGTGGGGTGAGGGCTGGGGGGGCCTCTAGCCTCTGGCCTGCCTGCCCTTACGTCCTTTCCCTGCAGGTGCCCTGACTGGCAGGAAGTGGCGGGGACGTGTTGGGGCCTGGCTGGCAGATTCCAGAAGTGCCGGGAATATGCGCTGGGAATAAGAGCTCCGGGTGCAGGGGCCAGCCTCCCTCCCATAGGCAGCCTCCCTGTGAGGGGCAAGGCCACCTGTGCTTCCAGAAAGGCCCTCCACCCTCTTGAGCCCACAGGGTCCCTACTCCAGACGGGGGGTGCTGAGAGCTGTAGCTGTCGACTCTGGTGCCAGATGGGCCTGAATGGCCTGAATGGTGTCAGATGGTCTTCGCTGGCCGGGAGATCTGGCCTTTCTGAGCCTTGGTTCCCCCATCCACAGAAATGAGGGTCATGCCAGGGCCTCCCTCCTGGAGAACAGAAATGAGATGTTAGAGGGCCGCGCCCAGCACCAGGCCAGCTCCTGCGACGGGGCTTACTGGGGGTTCTGGGACTGGCTGGGCAGCGGAGGGCGACTTCCGGCCTGCCCCAGGCGCTCGGCACTGAGCACAAAGCCCCTTTGTGGTGGGACAGATGGAGCCTGGGAGCCCCCACTCTTTGGGGACGAAAGGGCCACCTGCCCCTCCTCCTCACCAGTTCCCGAGGGGGAAGGAGTTTCCTCAGACGGAGAGGATGGGAACTGAAAGCTGGTTTGTGCAGGAGGAGCGAGCGGCCAGGCCGGCTGCAGCTGCTGAGTGAGGCCACAGTCTGGCTGGTGAACGTGGGAAAGCCATTCCCCTCTGGGACCACCTTCTCAGGGCCACAGGCATCTCTGGCAAATCCCAGGCCCACTGTGCGTGCCCTGTTCACTTACCCATCCATCCATCCCTCCCTCCATCCATCCCTCCATGTGCTCACTCACTCATTCATTACCGAGTGCCGGCTCCACGCTAGGCGCTGTGCTTTGGGCCACTGTCTGCTCTGACCAGATGGTGCCCAGTCATCCCAGCTGTTAACTGTTCTGAATCTGACACCCACTCCCACGTGCTCAGCTGTGCGTGTGGCAGAAGTGTCCCCTGCCCTCACCAGACATGTACTCATCATACAGTGAGTGAGGGATGTGCTAGGACTGTGGGCGGGGCCAGGAAGGAGAAGTTGAAGGTCCTCGTGTGGGCCGGGGGGGGGGGGGGGGGGGGTCCGAGAGGACTGCTGGGAGGAGGTGGTTTTTGCACTGAGACGCAGAGAGCAGGCTGTCTGGGTGTGCTGCCCTTTAAGCAGGTGGTCGGGAAGGGCCTCTCTGAGTAGGTGTCATTTCAGTAAAGCTGCCGAAGGAAGTGAGGGGATTAGGCGTGAACATCCCGGGAAGTGAGGGAAGGACAGAGGGCCCGAGGCAGGGGTGTAGCGCACATTCTCTGCGAAAGGGGAAGCGGGGAAGCGGAGGTGTGGAAGCGGAATGAATGAAGGGCGGAATGAATGAAGGGCGTGGGCTGGTGGAGTCCACTCACTGTAAGGGCCGGAGGGCCCTGAGAGGACTTTGCTCGCAGTCTTTGAGTTCAGGGGCTGTGAGCCTAATAAGCAAAAGTTACTGGTTCCGATGGACCCCTGAGAAAGCTTTTCTGCCCCCGATGGGCCAACCTTCGGGAAGAGGCTGGGTGGAGGGAAGGAAGGGGATTCAGGATGTGTTTGGAGGAGGGACTGACAGGGCTTGGGACTGGGTTACATGGGGGCCAGGAGGAGTCATTCTTCCTCTCTTGGCTGCTGATCATGAGGTGCTGGGCTCTGCCTCAGACCTCGGTGGGGCTCAGGATCGTGTTCGCTCCCCTCCTTCCTAACACATCTGGAGGCACACGGGCCCTCACGCTGTCCTGAGGGCTGGACTGAGTCCTGCTGCTGCTCTCCCTTAGCCTGAACTGGCAGGACCCCACCCATTTCACAGATGAGAAAGCCGAGGTCCCTGCCCCCGGTGCTGCGAGGAGGGCCAGGTGGAACGGTGCCTGTGAGCGCCGAGCCTGGTGCCGGGCTAGCACAGCATCAGCAGGCGCTCTTGTTTAGTATCAGCAGGCAGTGTCGTTCCTGTGGGGAGTAAGGACATGTGTGCGAGTCTGGGCTCTGGCCATGTTCACCCCGAGAGCTGGGCTTTGGGGCGGGGCCGGAGGTGCAGAGGGTCCTCTTCTCGGTCACTCAGGACCCTGGGATTGAAGGACCCGGAAGCCATCCCAGCACCACTTCCCACGGGGTGCCCATGCCACGCCTTAGCGGGGGACAGAGCAGGGTTTTACACGCGTCTCCTGCTGCTGTGTCCTGGGCCGGTGCCGCCACCTCCCGCCGTGCCCTTGTCTCCGAGGTTCCGGACTGTGGCGGGCCCTGGCGGGAAGGGATGCTGCCCTCCACAGTGCAGGTCCGGCTGGGCCCCGGGCTGGAAAGGGGTCCCCTTCCTGCTCAGGAGGGAACCTGAGAACTTTCGGGGCCTGGACCAGTCCCATCTCTGCAGGACTGAGCGCCGCGGTCTACTGTGCTCTCCCCCGGCTGCTCCCCAGGCTGCGGCCTCTTCTCCGGGGCCCCCTCCCTCCCTCCGCCAGGGCCAGGCCAGCGTGAGCCTGCAGCGCCGCCCGCCCGCCCGCCCGCCCCGCCCGCCACACTGGCAGAGCCGGTTTGAGGCCTGTCAGCCCCCGGCGTGTTTGCGGCAGGAATATGGGACCAGACATGTCCGGGCCGCCCTGGCCCACAGACAGCCCCCGGCTCCGTCGTCATTCGCTCCTTGCTCATTCAGCAAACATTCTCCGGAACCTGGTCCCCGTCCCAGCGCCTGCCGGGCGGGGCTCTGGGTCTGAGGCCGTCCCAGACGTGCACGTGGCTCTGCACGTGGCTCTGCACGTCAGGGGGATCGGAGGCCCTGCCGCCTGGATGTGCCAGGCCATGGCAGGAGAGCGCAGTGGTCGGGGCACAGGCTGTGGTGGTGCTGGACAGACCCAGGGCAGAGATCCTACCCAGGACCCCACTCATCCTGTGGGGTCCTGAGTAGGATCCATTCATCCATCCATCCCTCCATCCTTCCCTCCATCACTCCATTTCCACCCCCACCCCCTTCCATAAATACCCGTGTTTCCCCGAAAATAAGACATCCTCCGAAAATAAGACCTAGCGCATGGAAAGATAAGACATCCCCTGAAAATAAGACCTAGTGCAACTTTGGGAGAAAAAATTAATATAAGACACTGTCTTATTTTTGGGGAAACGGGGTATTTACTGAGCCCTGCCATGTGCCAGACAATGTTCTAGAGGCAAAGAACCAACCGGACAGAGGCCCTGCTCTCGCACAGCTGACCTTCTGGGTGAGGAGACAAAAGCCCCACAAAGGAGGGAAGTGTGCACACCGTTTGGAGGGTGACACGTGCTGTGGGTCAGAGGTGAATGGCGAAGGTGTGAGGCGTGGGTGTGGTGAGAGGGGGGCCCTGGGAGGAAAGACCTCTCCCAGAAGCTCACATCTAAGCTCGGGAGGTGAGTCTCGTTGCTCCAGGGGTAGCGAATGCCGGTGGAGGAACAGCAGTGCCAGGGCCCTGTGGTAGGGAGGGCCGGACTGGGGGAGTGTGGGAGGAACAGCAGGGAGGGCAGGGGAACAGGACGGGTGAGGGGGAGAATGGAAGAAGAAAAGGGCAAACTGCCCCAGGGACCAGTGAAGGAGGGTCTCTGGGCCATTACGGCTTTTAACCGTAATGCTGGCTTTTAACTGCGAGGGAAATGAGGGCCAGGGGATGGTTCTAAGTGCATCTGGCTACTGTGGAGAACAGACTGTGGGAGCCGGGGCTTGGGAGGCGGGGAGTGAGAGCGGAGGCAGGTAGATTACTGTGTTAGTCCAGTGAGGGGAGGGCGATAATGGTTTGCCCAGGGTGGGGGCAGTTGGTGGAAGGGGGAAAGGGGCTAAACATTATTTTGTTTTGTTTTGTTATTTAATTTAATCTTCTCTTTAAAACTATTGTGTAGGCATATTTGTATAATGAACCCCCATAAACCCATCACTGAGCCCCAAACACCATCAACCCACGGCCTGTCCTGCCCCCTCCACACCCATCTGTCGCATCCCCATCCTGTGCCATTGGAAGCAAATCCCACACGTCATGTTTCATGTGTCAATCTTTCAGTATGTCTGTCTGAGAGAGAAAGTAGCCACAAAACCATAATTCCTCCAAAAGAAATGAGCAGCAATTCCTAACGTCACCCCAAATCCCCTTCTCTGACATGCATTAAAAAAAAAAAAAAAAAAAAAAAAAAAAAAAAAATATATATATATATATATATATATATATATATATATATATAATTGATTTTTTACAGAGAGGAAGGGAGAGATATAAGAGAGTTAGAAACATCTATGAGAGAGAGACATCCATCAGCTGCCCCCTGCACTCCCCCTACTGGGGATTGAGCCCACAATCAAAGTACGTGCCCCTGACAGGAATCAAACCTGGGACCCTTCAGTCCGCAGACCGATGCTCTATCCACTGAACCACACCGGTTTTCGCATCCCACATGCATTTTTGGATGCGTCTGGGCCTCCCTCTCTTTACCATAAAGTGAGCTTCTCGGCGGCCCCTCCTCCCGGCCCCAGGTGAGACGCTGGGCAGGGGGCCTCACAGGTCGTAGGTATTCAGCACGTACCAGCGGCTGCTGTTACGGATCGATGACACACCCTGACGGGACATTTGCTTACGTCTGGGCTCTAAGTACCGTATTTTTCGGACCATAAGACGCACTTTTTTACCCCCAGAAGTGGGGGGAAAAAGTCCCTGCGTCTTATGGTCCAAATATAGCCTACACATATACTTTTAAAAAAAAGTTTTTTTACTTGCCCGGCTCTGTGTGGTCTCTGTGTGCTTTCCCGGCTCTAAAATGCTTCTAAATGCTGCTGTTTACTTTACAGGGTTGATTACATATGTTTATGACTGTGATGTTGGGTTTTAATGCACATAAAATATTTTAGGACACTATTTGTTTCAGAATCTTTTTTTCTTCATTTCCCTTCTCTAAAAACTGGTGCGTCTTATGGTCCGGAGCGTCTTATGGTCCGAAAAATACGGTAGTTCATGAATAGGAATTCCTTTAGTCCTCACAGAAATCCTTTTGGTAGTTTATTATTTCTGCCCCTGTTTTATGGGTGAGGAAATGGAGGCACAGAGAGGGGGAGCAACTTTCCCGAGGTCACACAGCTAGAAAGGGCCGGAGGTGGGTTTTGAACCTAGGCAGTTAATCCCCATGGTATGGGGGCTATGTGAGCCCAGAAAAAGGGGCCGGGGAAGGGCAGGTGTTGCGTGTGGTCGGATCATAGGTACACCGGAGGTCATGTGGGGGCCCCCGGGCAGCGGCGGTGGATGGGGAAGCTTCAGGGAGGGGTCAGCAGGTGCGAAGGTCTGGAAGCGAGGGGGTAGTTGTGAGCTGAAGGGAGCGTGCAGCAGGCCCTCCTCCATCCTCAGCCGAAGCCTTGTGAGCTTTATGGGTTTTGGCCGTATTGCGGACCACACGATGGGGAGGGTTGGACCTTCCCAAGGGCGCACGTCCAGGTAGGCCGCCTGCGGGCTTTGAGAGCGGGGCAGGGGTTAGCTCAGGCTGACGGTGTGCGGGCCTGCCCACCAGTCTCCCCGAAGGGAGTTACTCTGTGTGTGTGGGGCGGTGGGGGGTGGGGGCCTGTGTGTTCTCGGCAGAGAAGCAGCCAGAGCTGCTGGCAGGAAATAGCGGGCCCGTGGGCAGGGGCCAGCTGGTGACTGTCCCCCCAAGGCCATCAGCCAGCAGCTCGTGGGGGTGCGGCAGCAGGGAGGCCCCGGAGAGATGACCTTCGAGAGGTTGGGAGAGAACATAACGTCACCTCAGTGTTCCCTGTGCTCACCCCCGGACGCTGGGGTCTGCTGAGTCCTGGGCACGCCAGGGCCTCCGTCCAGGAGCAGGTGCTGAGGCCCGAGGGGAGGCACGACTTGCCCACGGCCACACGGGTCCTTCCGCTCCGCCCTGCGCTGGGCAGCCCTCACCAGGACAGGCCAGTGGGTACCTGGCCGGTCCCTATACCTGCCCGGTCTGTGGTTTGGAGCCAGCACCTCCTTCCTTTCCCAGCGTCCCCTCTGCCCAGCGCGCTCGGGTCTGCTGCTCCGAGAATCTTATCTTTAGTCCCGGGGCCCACACCCTCCTTCGAGGGCCAGCCTCTGCCTGGCCGTGTGACCGGGCCTGGGCACGCCCCTCCGAGCTCTCTGCTCGCCTGTCCAAAGGCCAGCGTGGCCCAGTCAGGCCGGGGCCCGCTCCGCCAGACCTCTCACCGGATAACTCCCTGCACCTCGGGCTGTCCCACCCGAGGGGCTCCGCAGTGCCGGGCCCGCCTCCCGGCTCCCCCCCACGCCTCCTCCCGGACGGACGCAGCGGAGAGAGGTGGCTCTGGCATCACTGGGATCTGGGTTGGCATTCGTCTCTCCACTTCCTGGCTGGGGCAGCTTCCTGGGTCCTCCATGTCCTCAGGACTGAAACGAGCCTGGACACAGCTTGTTCCCGGGCTGCTGGGAGAATTGAAGGGATGGCACGAACCCCAGGTGGGAAGATGTGGGGGGGGAGAGAGCGTGGGTCTCAACACCCTCATCAGCAGGCCCCGTCCCACCTCCCCGGCCCGCACTGGAATGGGGGCTGGGCCGGGGCTGAGAGGGCCCTGGAGCTGACCAGGCAGAGCCCAGCTGCAGGCTGCTTTCCTGGGCCCTTCCCAGGGGTTCTGGGCAGCACCCCTCCTCAGGGAGAAGCTCAGAGTGGGAGGGGCTTGTAACCCAGCTGCTAGAAGGTGGAGTTTCAATCACATCATTAACCTGTCGGTGCCTCGGTTTCCCCACCTGTGAAATGGGATAATAGGAATGGCACAGCATAGGTGCTAAATAAATATTAACCATCATTCATGCCCTTCTCCCCCCCCCCCCCCCCTCCCCGCTTGGAGGCAGGAGTCCTTTCTACAGTTAAAAAGCCATGTGTAGCTGGTTTGGCTCAGTGGGTAGAGCGTTGGCTTGCGGATTGAAAGGTCAGGGACATGTACCTTGGTTGTGGGCACATCCCCAGTAGGGGGTGTGCAAGAGGCAGCTGATCGGTGTTTCTAACTCTCTCTCTCTTCCTCTCTGTTAAAAAAAAAACAAAAAACCTACGAGTAGAAAAAGTACCCAGTTGAGTAGGTGAGTTTTTGAGTCTGAAGGGAAACAGTGGAATCAGGCGAAGATGGCTGCCCGCGGGAGCTTCTCTTCCAGTGTGGGAGGGAACGGGGAGGCAGGAGAGGGGTGCAGCCCCCTCTGTGAACTGGGCATGTTGGGGTGCCCTCCCCCATGCTGCTCCAGCCCCGCTTCGTCCTCTGGGCAGGCCGTGCTGGGTCCCTGCCCACGGGGCTGTGGTGAGGAGGGTGGGGGTCCGTGGGGGACCCGGCCTTGGGCGTCCAGGGGGCTCGCATATTCTCTCCATACATGGTCGTCTTGGGCGTTGTGGCCTGGGCCAGCCACTCCCCCTGCTCCAGCCTCCATTTCCCCGAAGGGAAAATGGACTGTCCCTGCCTTAGGATACCAGCGAGCGCCAGTGGGAGCAGTGCCATTGGTAAGAGGCTGATAGTGGTCTGGGGCCGGGAGGGCCGGGAGGGCCAGGGCTCCCAGCTGGCCCTCTGCTGTCTTGGATGGTGGCCAGGGCACCTGAGCCGCCTTCTGCCCCCTCCTCTGAAAGGCCCGTGTGGCCGGGTCCTGGTGAGAACTGGAGAGCAGAACAGTGACAATGGAAATAATAATGTTAGTGGCAACAGTCACAGCACGGCCTGTGTGCCCAGGGCTTGGCATGGGTAAGCGCACTGGCCTTTGCTACTGCCTGGGAATGACTAGGGGCATCTTTATGGTACTGAAGAAGGTTTTTGTTTTTTAAATATATTTTATTGATTTTTCAGAGAGGGAGGGAGAGGGATAGAGAGCTAGAAACATCGATGAGAGAGATATATCGACCAGCTGCCTCCTGCCCCCTCCACCCCCCCCCCAAATGGGGATATGCCCGCAACCAATGTACATGCCCCTGACCGGAATCGAACCTGGGGCCCTTCAGTCTGCAGACCGACGCTCTATCCACTGAGCCAAACAGGTTTCGGCAAGGTTTTTGTTTGAGAGGAAAGGAGGGAGAGGGAGAGGGGGAGGGGGAGGGGGAGGGGGAGGGGGAGGGGGGGAGAGGGAGAGGGAGAAATATATTGGTGTGAAAGAGAAATGTTGGTTGGCCACCTCCCATAAGTGCCCAACCAGAGTTCGAACCCACAACCTGGATATGTGCCCTGACCAGGAACTGAACCTGCCACCCCTCGGCATACTGGATGACGCTTCAACCACTGAGCTACACTGGCCAGGGCTGAAGGAGGTTTGGGTTGATTTCCCGGAGTCCTCCCTGTGTCACAGCAGGGCCCATGGTGCTGTACCCACCTGGTTCAGGCAGGTGCTCGATGGGGCCTTGGTGCTCCCCTCTCTCCGAGGCAGGACGATGGCTGCCAATGGGCCTCCTCCCTCCTCTGTCCCCACACATTCCTGCCACACCTCCACCACCCACTCCCCCCGAACCCCGCCTTGGGCCATTGTTATCAGGAGACATTCCTGGCTGCCTGAGAACAGCTTCCACCTGGGGCCCTGCTGAGAGGGGTGCGTTCACTGATACAGGCCCTGCCAGCGGCTCCCCTGGGGGATGGGCCCCGGGCAGGAGGCTGAGAAGCCCAAACAGCCTGAGCCTGCCTGCGGGTGCTGTCTCTCATGAACTGTGTGACCTTAGGCAAGCGGCTTGACCTCTCTGTGCTCGGTTTCCTCCTCTGCGGATGGGGCTGTGCACACGGGGTGCAGCGGGTCTCCCGGGCGCGTGTGCTCGGTTTCCTCCTCTGCGGAGTGGGGCTGTGAACACGGGGTGCAGCGGGTCTCCCGGGCGCATGTGCTCGGTTTTCTCCTTTGCGGATGGGGCTGTGCACACGGGGTGCAGCGGGTCTCCAGGTGCGTGTGCTCAGTTTCCTCCTCTGCAGATGGGGCTGTGCACACGGGGTGCAGCGGGTCTCTCGGCTCCTGTGCTCGGTTTCCTCCTCTGCGGATGGGGCTGTGAACACGGGGTGCAGCGGGTCTCCCGGGCGCATGTGCTCGGTTTTCTCCTCTGCGGAGTGGGGCTGTGCACACGGCTGCAGCGGGTCTCCCGGCGCGTGTGCTCGGTTTCCTCCTCTGCGGAGTGGGGCTGTGCACACGGCTGCAGCGGGTCTCCTGGGCGCGTGTGCTCGGTTTCCTCCTCTGCGGAGTGGGGCTGTGCACACGGCTGCAGCGGGTCTCCTGGGCGCGTGTGCTCGGTTTTCTCCTCTGCGGAGTGGGGCTGTGCACACGGGCTGCAGCGGGTCTCCTGGGCGCGTGTGCTCGGTTTCCTCCTCTGCGGAGTGGGGCTGTGCACACAGGGCTGCAGCGGGTCTCCCGGCGCGTGTGCTCGGTTTCCTCCTCTGCGGAGTGGGGCTGTGCACACGGCTGCAGCAGGTCTGCCGGGCGCGTGTGTGTTGTGCAGTTCTTGGCCTGGTGCCCGGCACACAGGAGTCTCTCTACCCGTGGAGTAGCTGTTGTGATCACCTGAGAAGCAATTGTCCCTCCTCCTGTGGGCCCCCAGGTTAGACTGCCTCCGTGTCCACCTCCTGCTGGGGGCACATTGAGGGGGTCCCTGTGGGCTTTCTCTCCTCCAGGCCTGGGGGCCCAGGAGAGGGCAGAGCTGAGAGCTATTTTCAGAAGCCGAGAGCCTGCTGTGTGACCTTAGGTTGCACCTCTTCCGCTCTGAGCCTCCTGTTTCTGGTCTGCTCTGTGAGCACTTGGACCTGGGTAAGGCCCTAGGCCCTCGTTGCCCCCTCACCGCACTGTCTGCAATGCCTTCCTTGGCTGGGCTTTTGCTTGTCTTTCCCTCTATAGTGCCTGGCCCATAGTAGGTGCTCAGCTAAGCTTTGCTGAAGGAGCCGATCGATGCACAGTGATGGGCTTCGCTGTTCCCCGGCTCTTTGCCAGGGGCATCAGCCCCCGTCCTCTCTGCTTGTGGAACTCCTGTCCTTGAAGCCCTTCTCAAATGCTGCCTCTGCTAGAAGCCTTTCCTGGTGCCTCCCGGTCGGAGGGGATTGCTGGTGCCCTAACACGTGGTCCGAGGATCTCTGGGGCCCCTGTTGCAGTCCTCCTCGGCACACGCAGTTCCATGTGAATAATCAACCGGACCCACGCACTTACACTTACGAGGAGCCGCCGTGGTGGGGAGCCCGGTGCCTGCGGGGTCTTATTTAATCCTCCACAACAGCCTCGCAAGGCAGCTGTTACAATTCCCCTTCCCTTCGCAGAATCCAGAGGCTCAGAGAAGGGACGGAATTGCCCAGCTATGAGAGAGCGAGCCAGGATTTGAAACCAGGTAAGCCTACATCTTTTTCTTAAAAGGGAAAGAAAAAGCATTGATACACACACGGTAAAAAAAAAAAATAATAATAATTCAAGCAGTACAAAAGAAACGGGAAAAAGAAGTCTCTGCACCCAGGTCTCTCTGCCAGAGCCGTCCGTGAGAGGTGTTTCTGGTGTGTCCTTCTAGGGAAATCCAGGCCTCGGTAAGCGTAAATGCCAGAAACGTTATTTAAAAAAAGCACACACACCCTGCTCTGTGCTGTGTTCTCTTAACAGGGTAACTTGGAGATAATGTTGTGCTGCTTCCTTCTTTTTTTAAAAAAAATTTAAATATTTATTGTCGAAAATTTTATGTATTGCTTCTTGCTTTTTCTTTAAAAATATATTTTATTGATTTTTTTACATAGAGGAAGGGAGAGGGATAGAGAGCTAGAAACATCGATGAGAGAGAAAAACATCAACCAGCTGCCTATTGCACTCCCTGCCCCCCCCCCTCCCCCGGGGATGTGCCTGCAACCAAGGTACATGCCCTTGACCAGAATCGAACCTGGGACCCTGCAGTCCACAGACCGACACTCTATCCACTGAGCCAAACCCGTTTCGGCAGTTCTTTCTTTTTCATGGTTGCATACAGCTCATTGTGTGGATGGAGACCATGCTTTATTTAATCAGCAGCGAATGCTTTGGTTGTTTCCAGACTTTGCTTGATTATAGACAATTCTGTGGTGAATATCCCCAGTCATAGGCTTAGCGCTCGTGTGTGAGAGTGCCTTTCGGATGAATCCCACGTTGCAAGGCCATAGGGCACATGTGTCAAACACAAGGCCCTCGGGCCAAATCCGTCCCGCCAGGCCTTGCAATGTGGCCCGCACCGCGCTGTCATCACTGCACTCCGCTGCGTTTCCATCACAATGACAGTTTATGACTGTTCGGTAAACCATTCGGCCCGCGATTTAGGCTGGATTTTAGATTTTGGCCCCTTCTCTGATTGAGTTCGACACCCCTACCATAGGGTGTGTGCGGTTGTAATTTGATGTATGTCACCAGGTACCCCCCAGGGAGGCTGTGCTGATGTACCCTCACCCCATACTGGCCGGTTCGCCTCTCTCTCACCAACACGGGTTGCTGTGGACTTTTGGGATCTTTGCCAACCGAACAGGTGATCAGTGGCCTCTGGTATAGTTTTCCCCCCACAAACATTAGTTTTTAATTTTTATTTACTTCGAAGAAGTTTTCATTGAATTTATTGGGATGACATTGGTTAATAAAACCATACAATTCTATAAGACATCATCTGCCTACTGCATCCGTTAGTCACCACCCAAGTTTTTTGTTTTTTTAATAGTACAGCTTTACTGAGAAATATTTTACATACCAACCAAATCACCCAATTAAAATGCATAACTTAATGTGTGTGTTTTTTTAGTATATTCAGAGTTTTGCAATCGTCACCACAGCCAATTTTAGAATATTACCCCCCAAAGATACTGGGTACCCATTAGTCACTCTCCACTTCCCCTCACACCGTCTTCCCCCTCCCAGGCAACGGCGAGTCTAGTTTCTGTTTCTGTACATCGGCCTATTGTGGACGCTTCAATGAAATCATACAAGATGGTGTCTTTTGTGTCTGGCTTCTCTCACTTAGTATAATGTTTTCAACATTAACTCATGCTGTTGCAGTACTTCATTCCTTCTTCTTGCCAAATAATATTCTGTTATATGGAAATGTCACATTTTATTTATTCGTTCATCCAGTGATGGACAAGTGGCTTGTTTCCACACTTCTTGGTTATTATGAGTAATGCTGCTAGGAACACTTGTGTACAAGTTTTTATGTAGATTTTTTCCCCCTTCTTGCAGAACTTCTGGCTCATATGCTAACTCGGTGTCTAACTTTTTGAGGAAATGCCAGACTGTTTTCCAAAATGGTTACACCATTTTACATTCCTACCGGCAATGTGCAAAGTTCCCAGTTTCTCCACATCCTTGCCAACCACTTGCTGTTATCTGTCTTAATTGCAGCCATCCTAGTGTGTGTGAAGCATTATCTCATTGTGGTTTAGATCGGCATTTCTCTAATGACGAATCATATGGAGCATCTTTTCATGCGATGATTGGCCCCTGGTATATCTTCCTCTGGAGAAATGTCTGGTCAGATCCTTTGCCCCCTTTTTAAATTGGGTCCTTTGTCTATTTGTTGTTGAGTTATGAGAGTTCTTTATATATTCTGGACACAAGTTCCTTATCAGACATGTGGTCTGCAAACATTTCCTCCATTCTTCGGATTCTTTTTACTTCACTAATGGCCTTCTTTGGCACATCAAAGTTTTTATTGTTGATGAAATCCAGTTTAACTTTTTTGTTTGTTTGTTTGTTTGTGTTCTAAGGGTTCAGTGTGATCAAAGGTTTGGTGCCTATATGTTGTTATAAGAATTCTAAAAGGTGTTCCCTGTACATGTAGCTTTGTGGTCCGTTTTGAGTTCATTTTTGTGTGGGGTTTGAGGAAGGAGTCCAGCCTCTTTGCTTTGCATGTGGGTATTCCCTTGTTTCTACACCATTTGTTGAAAAGACTGTTCTTTCTCCATTGAATAGTATAAGCACACGAGTCAAAAATCAACCGAGTGTCAATGTGCAGGTTTATTTCTGGACCCTTAAATTCTGTCCATTGATTTCTAAGTCTGTCCTCATACCAGTACCACAGTGTAGATTACTGGAGCTTTGCAGCAAGTTTTGAAATTGAGAAGTGTGAACCCTCAAACTTTGTTTTTCTTATTTAAGGTTGTTTTGGCTATTTCTGGTCCCTTGGCTTTCCATATAAAATTTAGGATCAGTTCTGGCTTCGGCAGCACATAAACTAAAATTAGAACGATAGAAGATTAGCATGGTCCCTGTGCAAGGATGACATGCAAATTCGCGAAGAGTTCCATATTAAAAAAAAAATTAGGATCAGTTTTTTAATTTTTGCAAAGTACCTAGTTGGAATATTGATAGGGGTTCTGTTGAATCTGTGGGTCAGTTCGGGGACTTTTGCCACCTTAGCAATGTTTAGCTTTCCAATCCATGAATATGGGATGTCTTTTTATTTATTTAGATCTTTAATTTCTTTAAATAATTTTTGTAGTTTTCAGAGTTTAAGTTTTGCACCTTTTTTGTTAAAAAAGTATTCTTCTGATATTGTACATTGTTTCCTTAATTTTATTTTTGGATTATTCATTGCTAGTATATATAAATACAATTTATTTTTATAGTGTGATCTGATAACTTACAATGTTGTTAAACTTGTTTACTAGTTCTAATAATTTTTTTAGTGGGATTTTTAAGATTTTCTATATATTATATAAGACCATTTCATCTGCAAATAGAGATAGTTTTATTTCTTTCTTTACAATTAGGATGCCTTTTATGTCCTCTTTTTTCCTGGCTAGAACTCCAGGACAGTGTTGAATGGAAGTGGTGAGAGTGGACATTCTTGTCTTAGGGGAATGCATTCACTCTTTCACCATTAAATATGATGTAAGATGTGGGTTTTTCATAGATGCCCATCATCAGGTTGAGGAAATTCCCTTCTATTTCTAGTTTGTTGAGTGTTTTTGTTATAAAAGGGTGTTGGATTTGTTAAATACTTTTCTGAATATATATTGAGATTATTATGTGGTTTTTGTCCTTGATTCTATTGGTTGGTGTATTACATGAATTGATTTTCAGAAGTTAAACCAACCTTGTATTCTTGGGGTTAGTTTCATTTGGTCATGATGATAATTCTCTTTATATATTGCTGGATCCAGTGTGCTAGTATTTTATTGAAGAATTTTACATCTTATGTCCTAGGGAATAGCAGCCTGTAGTTTTCTTTTCTTATGGTGTTTTTGTCCACTTTGGGTATTAGGGTTAGTTCTGGCTTCATAGAACCAATTGGGAAGTGTTCCTTAGTGAAAAATTCGTATTCTTTCTTTTTCTTTAGTGTATGTGTGTGTGTGTGTGTGTGTGTGTGTGTGTGTGCGCGCGCGCGTGCGCGCGCTAATCTTCACCTGTGAATATTTTTTTACCATTGATTTAAAAAATATATAATTTTATTGATTTCAGACAGGAAGGGAGTCGGAGAGAGAGAGAGAATCGTCAGTTATGTAAGAAATGATTGATCAGCTGCCTCCTGCATGCCTCCCACTGAGGATTGAGCCCACAACCTAAGCATGTGCCCTGACCAGGAATTGAACTGTGACCTCCTGGTTCATATGTTGGTGCTCAACCACCAAGCCACACTGACCAGTCTCCCACTGATTTTTAGATAAAATGGAAGGGAGGGATGGGGGTGGAGAAAGAGAGAGACAGAGGAAGAGAGAAACATTGATGTGAGAGAGACACATCAATTGGTTACCTCCTGCTAGTGCTCCAACCAGGGCTGGGGAAATGGATCTGCAACTGAGGTATGTGCCCTTGACCAGGAATCGAACTCGTGACCCTTTGGTGCTCAGGCCGATGCTATACCACTGAGCCACACCGGCCAGGGCTGTTTCTTTAAATGCTCAATAGAATTCATCAGTGAAGCCATCTGGGCCTGGTTTTTCCTTGTGAGAAGTTTTAAAATTACTAATTCAATCTCTTATTTTAATTTTACTCAGATTTTCTATTTTGTCTTAGTTTCGGTGGTTTGTGTTTTTCTAAGAATTTGTGCATTTCATTCAGTAGTAGGTTATTCAGTTTGTTGGCATAGCATTCTCTCCTAATCTTTATTTCTATAAGGTTGGTAGTATTATCCTCTCTTTCATTCCTGATTTTAGTAATTTGAGTCTTCTCTCTTTTTCTCTTGGTCAGTCTAGATAAAGGTTTGCCAATTTTGTTGATCTTCTCAAAGAACCAACATTTGGTTTTGTTGATATTCTCTATTTTTTTTTCCCGACTTCATTAATTTTTCTGCTCTAATCTTTATTTCCTTTCTTTTACTTGCTCTAGGGTTCATTTGATCTTCATTTGCCAGTGTCTTAAGGTGGAAGGTTAGGTTTTCCTTTTTTTTTTTTTTTTTATAATATATTTTATTGATTTTGTACAGAGAGGAAAGGTGAGAGATAGAGAGCTAGAAACATCAATGCAAGAAAGTCATCCATCAGCTGCCTCTTGCACACCCTCTACTGGGGATGTGCCTGCAACCAAGGTACATGCTCTTGATGGGAATCGAACCTGGGTCCCTTCAGTCCCCAAGCCCAGGCTCTCTCCATTGAGCCAAACCGGTTTCGGCAGGTTTTCTTTTTTTAATACAAGCTTTTACAGCTCTAAATTTCCCTTTAACTTCTCCTTTACTTCGTCCTATACATTTTGGTAAGTTGTTTCTTCATTTTCACTCATCTCAAAGTATTTTCTACTTTTTTTGTGTGACCTCTCCTTTGATTTGTTGGTTATTGAGGAATTATTAATATTCACATATTTGTAATTTCCCAATTTTCTCTCTATTAATGATTTCATATCCTTTCATTGTAGTCAGAAACATACTTTGTATTATTTCACTCCTGAATTTATTCAGGCTTCTTTTGTGGTTTAATATACAGCCTACGCTGGGGAATGTTCTGTGTGCATTGAGAAGGATGTATAGTCTGCTGTGGTTGGGTAGCCTGTGTAGTTTTAATTTGCATTATTCTTATAAGTGTAGTTGAGCACCTTGTCGTATGTTTAAGAGCCATTTGCTATACTATTCGTGGTTACTTTTCTTATTTTGTGAGAGCTCATCATGAGTTACTAATATTTTTCCTAGTTTGTGTCCTTTTGAATTTGTTGATGATGTTTATTGAGTTATGCAGACATTTTATTTTATTAAACAAAGACATTTCACAAAGTCTCATTTTGGAAAAAGATTTTGTATACACATACACACACACACACACACACACACACACACACACACATTTTTTAGAGAGAGAGAGGAAAGGAGAGAGAGAAAAACATTGATGAGCATCAATCGCTGCCTCCTGCAGCCCCCCTACCGGGGACCGAGCCCACACCCCAGGCATGTGACCTGACCCAAAATGAACTGCAGCCTTTTGGTACCAGGATGCTGCCCAAGCAACTGAGCCACACCAGTCAGGGCTACACAGACATTTTAGATTTTTATGTGGATTGATTTGTCACTTTAAGAATGATGCTTAGGCCCTAACTGGTTTGGCTCAGTGGATAGAGCGTCAGCCTGTGGACTCAAGGGTGTCCCAGGTTTGATTCCGGTCAAGAGCATGTACCTTGGTTGCGGGCACATTCCCAGTAGGGGGTGTGCAGGAGGCAGCTGATTGATATTTCTCTCTCATTGATGTTTACAACTCTTTCTCTCCCTTCCTCTCTGTAAAAAAATCAATAAAATATATATATATATTTTTAAAATGATGCTTAGGTTTTGTGCCATGTTTAGAAATGCTTTTTCCATTTGGATATAAGAAAATGTATTCTCCCCTCCCCTTTTTAGAACTTCATCGTTTTGGTTTTGTGGGGTTCAGAGCCGATTGATGTGGAATTCAAAGGCATATGGAGTGAGATTGAGATCCAACTTTGTTTCCTGATGGCAATTCCTTAGTTTCAATTCTATCTTAAATATATCTTTTTCTCACTGGTGTGAAATGCCACTTTCATTATTTATTAAATTTCCGTATGTGTGGGGACAATTTCTGGAGATTATTTTGTTCCATTTATTTGTGTTTTTGTGCTGGTATCACACAGTGTTAAGTACTATGATTTTATAGTAATTTTTACTATCTGGGTGGGCTATTTCCCCTCTCATTAACCTTCTTTCTATGATTTTCCTTGCTACTCATACCCCTTTTAATTATAAATTTTAAAATGGATGTCTTCAGCTAGAAGAAAATCCTATTGGAGGTTTTATTGGTATCACATTCAATTTTTAGATTAATTTAGGAAGAATTGATATTTTTATAATGCTAGGCTTTTAAAAAATTAATTTTCTGCCCTAGTTTGTTTTGCTCAGTGGTTAGAGCATTGGTCCGCAGACTGAAGGGTTGTGGGTTTGATTCTTATCAAGGGCACATTCCTTAGTTGCAGGCTCAATCCCTGGTCCTGGTCAGTGTGTATGGGAGGCAAGCAATGGATGTGTCTATGTTGCATTGATGTTTCTCTCTCTGTGTCTCTCCCCCTCCCTTCCACTCTCTAAAAATCAGTGGAAAAAATATCCTCAGTTGAGTATTAAGCAAAAAAAAATTTTTTTTTTTAATTTTCTGATTGCTGTTGGTATATAGATACAGTGCTGATTAAAAAAATACATATATATATATATATATATAGATAGATAGATAGATAGATATAGATATAGATATAGATATAATTGATTTTTTACAGAGAGGAAGAGAGAGGGATAGAGAGTTAGAAACATCGATGAGAGAGAATCATCAACCAGCTGCCTCTTGCACACCCCCTACTGGGGATGTGCCTGAAACCAAAGTACATGCCCTTGACCGGAATCCAACCCGGGACCCTTCAGTCCGCAGGCCGATGCTCTATCCACTGAGCCAAACCGGTTTTGGCCAGTGTTGATTTTTTGATATTACCTTTTAATTTCCTACCAGTTAACTTAGTTCACTTTTTGCTTAATAGTTTTGCAGCAGATTCTTTTGTGTTTCCCGGATCTACATTGGTTAACATCTGAAAATGGTCATACTCATCTTCTCTTTTCTACTTCCATTTTATTCTTTCCATTTCTTTTTCTTAGCTCATTGCATTGGCAAGTATCTTAGAGGAAGTGGACATGCTTGTCTTTCTTGAACTCTTCCCCTGTGAAATAGTTTTTGTAGGCCTGGGCTCCTGCTCCACTCCACCAGGCAACCCTTCCAGGGCCAGGCACAAGGCTTGACTCAGATTAGGAATTTTGGAAGCCTTTGCTTAAAAAAAAGGTGATTAGAAAAGAGAGCAAGGGTCTGACCTGTAATGATCTTAACAGCTAATATTCACTGAGCACTTCTTAGGTACCAGGCACTTTAAAGTATTATCTCATGTTTTCCCCACAACAAGCCCTAGGAACAATTACCCCGATTCCCATTTTCGATAAGGGGTAAACTGAGGCCCCCTTGAGGCTGAATGGCTAGAAAGTGGCCATCTGGCATCGGAACCTGGTGTTCTGGGTCCAGGCTTGTATTTCTGACTCCTCCATGTTGCTTCCTCCTCCTGTAGGGTGCAGAGATCTGGATGGTGAGTCAGTGGTGGGGTGCCTGGGGCAGTGGGGTTGTCAGCACAGAGGCTGGGCCATCAGAGGTGCATTCTGATGACTCTCTCGAACCTCCAGCGTCCCAGCTCTGCTGCACTCACTGGTGTGGCTTTTGGCAAAGTTCTGGCCTTTCCCTCTGCAAAGTGGGTGCAGTCATAGGCTCTCCTTCATTGCGCTGTCAGGGTGATTGAGTATCAACTGCTTATGAGGATCTCAGCTCTGACTTAGGCCCGGCTACCTAACTCCTGCTTTCTTTGCATTGCTCCTCTTATTGCCTAAACTATCAGAACAACATTGTGTGCTGTTAACCAAACACTTATTTTGTGCCCTTCACATGGACTCTCTCACTTCATTCTCAGATGTTAGGTTTCTTATTATTCCCATCCTATCTAATAAAAGGGTAATATGCAAGTTGTCCCCTCCACCAGGAGTTCAACTGGAGTTGGACCAGGGGGCGGGGCTGACCAGCCAACTGCCTGGGGCCCCTCCCCCCAGCCAATCCCCCTATTGGCCCCCCTCCCTGATTGGGGGTGGGGCCAGCCAGTCAAACTCCAGCATCCCCTCCCCTCGGCCGGCCCTTCCCTATCAGCCCTGATCAGGGTGGGCGATCATATATATATATATATATGATCCCAAGTGACTGAATGACTGGTGGACAGGTCGCTAGGACATGCACTGACCAAAAGGGGGCAGATGCTCAATGCAGGAGCTGCCGCCTGGTGGTCAGTGCGCTCCCCCAGAAGGAGCACCACCAGATGGGTGTGCCAGATGCTGGGCTCATGGCTGGCGAGTGCAGCTGCGGTGGCACCAGCCTCTCCTGCCTCGGGCAGTGCTATGGAGCAGCAGTAGCTACAGGCACAGTGGGGCCAGGCTGAGTGGGAGCGGTGTGGGACCCAGCCTGGGCTTGGACTCCTCCCTGGCCGCCTGGCCTGCAGCTTCATGCGCTACTACACCCCTGAGGGATCCCGGATTGCACGAGGGTGCGGGCCAGGCTGAGGGACCCCACCAGTGCACGAATCCGTGCACTGGGCCTCTAGTTTTAAAGATAAGGAAACTGAGAGGCAAAGTAACTTGTCCAAGGAGATTTAGCTAGTAAGGCTAAATCTAAGGATTCAAACCCAGGTCTGACCGAGTCCTTATTCTCAACTCCTAAGCTCCTGGCCTCCCTCCCCGCTTAGGAGGCGGTGGAGATGGTATTCTTCCGAATCGGGAAGGAAGGAGTGGGTAGGTCATGACTGAGCACCCGTTTTTTTCTGGGCTCTTCTGAATGTTGTGAGCATTTGTGCACCTGAAGGGGCGGCACAGCCTATGCAAAAGCCGGGCGGTGAGAGCCAGCGTGCTCCCTCTGAGGGTCTGTGGGTGAGGGTGACAGCACCAACCCTGTGCGCGTGTCTGTGTGGCTTATAGCACTGCCTCGCCTGGGAGGAGGGTGCACGGAGGAGGTGAGGGCCTGGTCTGAGGGGTGGAGATAGGGTGGGAAGAGGATGCCTGTGAGGAAGATGGGAGGGAGGATGGGACACCAGCCCTGACGGGGTCATGGGGCGGGGCCGCCTTAGGGAGAGATGCAGGGTCAGGTTGGCACCCGCTGAGCATGAAGTGTTGGGGGCGCTGAGCCGGGCCTCTCTCATGGGGAGCGATAGCTCATGTCTCTGTGGTCAGGAGCTGCTCCCCATAGGAAAGGGGCCTCCTTCCTCTGGGAACCTCAGGCGCCCAGCACAGCCCTCACCACTTCCCCTTACTATTTCTGCCTTGGCGTGTGCACGTGGTGGGAGAGATGTGTGTGTGGGGGGGGGGGGGGGGCGGCGGAGAGGGGGTTGGCCATTCTCAAATGGACAAGTCATGGTGACTTGGTGTTTGGGCCCCGAAACGGGGTCCTGCCTGGAGAAAGGAGACGGAGGCCAAGAGGGCTGCCCCTCCGAGGTCACAGCGAGGTCACAGCATGGCGGCAGCCCTGCAGGGACCAGACCCCGCCCTAAACGTGCCTGTCCTTCCTCAAGCACACTCTCTTTGTGAGGAGCCCGACACTTCCAGCTTTCTCTCGGAGCGGGGCTGGGCTGCCTCACCCGTTCCTGGCCCGTCTGCCCAGGTGCCTGGCTGTTTGGGGAGAGAGGTCCCTAGGTGAGAGGTGGGCCCCAGGAGCTCCTCCGCGCTGAGCAGCCCCGGATGCCGCCTGCCTGCTGTGTTTTCCTACCCCCACTTCTGTTTTTTCTTTTTTTTTCCCCAAAATATTTTATTGATTTTTTTTCACAGAGAGGAAGGGAGAGGGATAGAGAGCTAGAAACATCGATGAGAGAGAAACATCGACCAGCTGCCTCCTGCACAGCCCCTACTGGGGATGTGCCCGCAACCAATGTACATGCCCTTGACCGGAATCGAACCTGGGACCTTTCAGTCCGCAGACCGACGCTCTATCCCCTGAGCTAAACCGATTTCAGCCCTACCCCCACTTCTTTCCGTCCTCACCCTCATGGTGTGACCTCAGGCAAGTCCCTCAATCTTTCCGTGCCTCAGTTTCCTCACCAGTAAGACAGGGGCACTGTTAGCGTCTACTTCCTGGATTATCACGGGGATTCGATGAGTCAGTGGTTGCCAGGTGCTTAGTTCAGGGTCCCGTAGAAGGACCAGGCTCTGGGAGGGCTTGAATATCGCAGAATGATACTTGGTCTCCACACGAAATTGCAGGAACAAAGCAGGATGCAAACCACATGTCTGTGTTCTTTAGTCTTTTGTCTATTCTGCAGATATTTCCAGAGCACCGGGTAGGAGCCAGGCCTCCTGGTCCCCGGGGATACGGAGATGGATCCGCCCTGGTCCTGCCTGCAGGGAGATAGGGTCCAGGGCACCACGTGGGTCCCAGTTTACAGCCCTACGGTCACGTGATGCCAGGAGGAAACGTGTGCTCCCTGCACTCCCCTCACGGGTTCTCCCAGCAGCCCTATGATGTGGTACCTTTATTACACCCAGGTGACAGAGGAGGAAACTGAGGCACAGGGTCCATGCCAGGGTGGTAGGGCTTGGGTTCAAACACAAGTACTCCAATCCAGGACTCTGGCTCTTAACCTCCACCTGCCTCCTGCCCACAAATATATATATTTACTTGTATAATTAGAATCAACCACAAGGACCCAAAAAACCCCCAGAAACCAGGAAACACTGCAGTCTATTCTTGAAGGCTGTCTTATGCTTTGTGGAGTGCCCCAGAGGGGAGTGTAAGACTTAGGGCCACGAGCTGTCTCTTCCTTCACCCCTCACCAGGGGGCACATGCATCCTCTTGGTGCTGGGAAGAGGCCCCAGGGTCCCGTACTGGCTCTCCCTCTCCCTCCACAGCACCTTAGCCAAGTACCCTCTCTCCTGTTCTTGGTTACCTCCCGTGACTGGAGGCTCACTTTCCATCATTCAGTTCCTTGTAAAGAATGTTTGGGACCTTAGAAAGTTCTTCTCTTAAAAACTTTTAAAACATATATTTTTACAATTTTTATTTCCTCTCAAAGAGCCACAAACAAGTGCTCTGTTAGGGCATGCCGTCTCGGAGGCAGGGCCTGGCCGGCGCACCTCCGTCCTGCCGCAGGGACCCACAGAGAGCCTCCTGCACAGTTGGCGCTGTGAAAGCTGGACCAGGGTAGTGGGCTGGAGGTATGGTGGTTGGGGCTCAGCCTCCATCGAGCCTGGGAACGTGGGTGATCGGGTCAGGCGGTCCCACGGGAGACGGACTATATGAGTGCTGATGGGCACCATGACCTCAGTGGGTTGGGTTGCCGTAGAAATTGGCCATTTCTGTCCCCAGGCCCGTCGGTCCCTCAGGAGGCCCTGGTGATCCTTTGGGCTGTTCAGCAGGTCTCCCTAGGGCCTCCCCAGCCCCACATTCTCTGAGCTGGAGGGACCCCAGGGAGCATGCAGGCCACACCTCCATTGTGCGGCAGAGCCGGCTGCGGCCCAGAGGGCGGAGGGGCCGGCTGAGGCTCACGTAGGGGCTGGGGTCACAGAGCTGGGCTCAGCTCTCAGGGCTCGCAGGCTTGCCTGAGACCCCAAACAGTCAAAGGGGCTTCTCTCCATCCGTAGATTCTCAGAGGGAACTCTGGACTAATTCCAGGGCCTGCAGCCTGCCCTGGAGAACCGTCGGAACCACCCGGCGGGTGTGTCCAGCGTCACACAGACCAGCGAGAGCCGATGTCAGGGTGGCCTGCTGTGTTGCCAGCACTCTGGCTGGCCTCGCTCACTGATGCCCACGACCCAACCATTTCCAGATGGAGAAACGGGGCACAGAGAGGAGTTAGGTCGCTTACCTGAGGTCATGCGACTGCTCAGGGGCAGAGCAGGGCCTGAGCTGCGGGGTCTGGCTCTAGAGCCCACTCCTTACCACCGTGCCCGGCCCAGCATCGTTCTCGCTCAGAAAAGGCTTTGGGCGGCGAGAAGGAAACGCCAGGTTTGGGAAGCTCGTGGCTTTGTCTCCCAGAGGCAGAGCCGAAGATCAGGACCCACCGGCACAGCCGTGGTGACTTCTCTTCTGCGCGTACCCTCACCGCAGCCCTGAGAGTTTGCTTTGTCCCTGCTTTGCAGGTGAGGATGCGGAGGCCCGGAGAGGGGAAGTGACTCCCTGAGGTCACAGAGTGGGAAGAGGCACAGCGGGGCCTTTAGTCTGCGACCTCTGACTCCACGCCTGGTGTTTGCCGAGACCCCAGGCTGCTTCCCAGGTCCTGGGACAGCCCCCTCCTTCCTCCAGGTGAGGTGATGGCCCGTCAGGACTGCCGAGAAGAGGGAGCAGGGAGGTGGCCGTCATGGTAGGGAGTCCCTGGCAAGTCCGGTCGGTGGGAGTGGGGGCCAGCCAGGACCTGACAATGGGAAATGGGAGGCAAAAGGGCGTGGCAGGGCAACGGGCATCACTGGAAAGCTTTGACCGGCCAGGTTTCTGGCTCAGAAATCTCTTTCATTCTGCTGTTTATTGAGCAGCTGCTGTGTGCCACACTGTGCTTGGTACAGGGAGCAGAGCAGTGAACTAGACTAAAGTCCATGACAATAATAACAATAATATAACCACACAAACACAAACTAAGTGGTCACGGGGCCACAGGTGACCGAGGAGAGGCACAGAAGTCACATGAACTTAGACCGGTGAAAGGGTCCGAGGAGCGTTTCCTAGGGCAGTGGCTTATGCACTGAGAACTGAGGGAGGCCCGCGTTTCCCTGGGGAAGTGGTCAGAGGGGAGCGTTTAGGCAGAGGGAACGGCATGTGCAAAGGCCCTGTGGCTGGGGTGAGCTCCCAGCCATCTCTCCTCCTTTCAGCTGCCTGAGTTGATGGCCACGTTTAGCACCTTTCCCCCTGGATCAGACAGTTGCAGTCGGTCATGCATTCACTCGGCAAACCCTCCCCGAGCCCCCTCCTATGTGCTGAGTGCCTGGGGCGCAGACATGACTCGGGTACTGTCCCCGCCCATGAGGGACAGAAGCAGTGACCCAGGAGAATGTGGAAGAGGTTAGGGCTTCCGGTTATGAGGTCTCGTTCTGTGCTCGATCCTTTCTGGGTGACGCCATCGTTCCCATGCCACAGATGAAGATGTGGAGGCTGTGAAAGGCTGACCTCCCCAAAGAGGCTAGTGCCCCTCGTGGGCCTCGGAGTCCCCGTCTGTGGAATGGGCTAGGGCGGAGGCTGTCTCAGGGGCCCAGGCAGCCCTGCCCGTTCCCACGGTCCCTGCTTCACGCCAGGCTCCTCTCTCTTCCCCACCCAGGACCATGGGCAGCAACAAGAGCAAGCCCAAGGACGCCAGCCAGCGGCGCCGCAGCCTGGAGCCTGCAGAGAGCGCCCACGGCGGCGGCAGCGGTGGGGGTGCCTTCCCCGCCTCGCAGACCCCCAGCAAGCCGGCCTCCGCCGACGGCCACCGCGGCCCCAACTCCGCCTTCTCCCCGGCCGCCAACGAGCCCAAGCTGTTTGGAGGCTTCAACTCCTCGGACACGGTCACCTCCCCGCAGAGGGCGGGGTCGCTGGCTGGTCAGTGGGCCCGGGGGCGTGTGTTCCGGCTGCCCTGCCGGAGGGCCGTGTGTCCTGGGGCAGCGACGCCCCCTCTCTGGGCCGCGGCTCCTTTTGCTCACTGAAGGGAAAGTGGCTGTGGGTTAGCCGGCCTGGGGACTCCTGGGAGTTTCCTGGAGGCTGTGGGCGTGAAGTGCGGTGCACAGTCCGTCCGATGCAGAGTGTAAAGGGGTCTACAGATAGAGGACTGCAGGGGGACACGAAGGCCCAGAGGGTCAGGGAGCCGCTCTGGGCAGCATGGAGACCACGTCTGGGGCTTTGCTCTTCGCTCTGGTCAGCCCATTGACGGGTCGGGATAGGTGGCTAGTGTGTGGTCAAGGGGCCTGGCGGGTTGGGAGGAAAAATCAAAGCTCCTCTTTTGAGGCCTCTGGTGCTGAGATGCGCCCCTCCGCCCTCTGCTGGCACGTTGGGGTATAACAGCCAAGACAGGGATGCTCGAGACAGATGTGGTCCTAGGAGACCACATGACACTCTCAAGCACTTGTACTCTCACCCAGCACACTCCCACGGAGCCATACACACATCGTTACACAACGAGTCAGCACCTGGTGCAGAGAAACCATTAAAAGACATGTGCATGTGCTACGCTGGAGACGCCATCATAGACACACACACCTCACACATAGAGCACACGTGGATGTGCCCTCCCTAGGCACAGACACCCTCACAATGCAGTGTCCACAAATACACGCACCCATACAACTAACCTCCTGCTCCCAGATGAAGACACGCATGTGTAGTCAAAGCCCTTCCAAGCCACACACGGGACACAGACACAGACTTAAGAAACAGATTTACAGATGCCCACAGGCTCACAGAGGCACGAGTGTACACATGCAGAGAGATCACAAAAGTACACAGAGACACATGGACACGCTTGGACTCCTCAGGCACAGACACACGTCCAAGTGAGACCAACAGACCCGCATGCACACCCGTTCATTTATTCATTTGTGGCACCTCTCCTGTGTGCTCGGATTCTTCTGGCCTGGGGACCCCGCAGTGTGTAATGCAGACATGATCCCCGCAGGGGAGGGAAACAAGGCGAGAGAGATGTGCGCACTGTGCGGTGTGCTAGAAGGTGGTCTCGGGTGAGAAGGACCGAAGGGCAGGGAGGGCCTTTTGGAGGATGGGGGGATAGAGGTTGTGATTAAAACGGGGGACAGAGAGAGAGGGCCTCTTTGAGGGGACAGTTACCTGCCACAAGCTCCCCACCGACACAGAGAAGAGCCAGGAGAGAGACATGGAGCCACCTCCGCTGGGGCAGTGTCCTTCGTACACGGGTTCATTCATCCCACAGTTAGTGTTTCTTGAGCACCTACTGTGTGTCAGGCTCAGGAACAAAACGAAGGTGCCCGTTCGCAGGGGCTTCTGCTTCTGTGGAGAAGACAGACACCAAACAAATGCCAGCACCGCTCGGAGCTCCGTGGGACTCAGGCAGGAAGAGATGGGTGCCTACTGCCGCCCTCGCAGGGCTGCCTGGGCACACGGACACAGATCTGAATGTGACCGTGACCCTGGGCTGGGCTCTGATGGCACGTGGGAGACCAGCCTCCACGCCCCCGGGGGACGGGCCCTGTTGTCCATGCCTCTCCCTGCCCGTGGCCGTGCTGACGCGCCTGACCCTCTCTGCAGGCGGGGTGACCACCTTTGTGGCCCTCTACGACTACGAGTCCCGGACGGAGACCGACCTATCCTTCAAGAAAGGGGAGCGGCTGCAGATTGTCAACAACACGTGAGTGCCTCCCCTCCCTGTCGCCCTTGGGCCTCCCGTCCCTTGGGCCCGGCGTTGGGCCAGAACCGCGTCTGGGCAGCATGTTGGGCAGCAGGCAGAGCTGAGCGCGAGGCTGTGGAGGCCCAGGAGACCGTCCTGGGGCCTGTGGGAGTGATAATGAGGCAAGTGGTGGTGGTTAGGCCTCCAGGAGGGCCCCTGGGACAGAGGTCTGGGCTCAGTAACTTGTCAATGGGCACAGTACCCCCGATCCCCAGATCCCAGACTCTGCCAGGGGGCATGTGGTCATGGCAGGACTGGGCCCAGGACTCAGGACTCAGGACTACACAAAGCAGGGCTGAACACTGGAGGCCATGCCCACCGAGGTGCCCCCATTAGTGATCTAGGGCTGCAGGGCCTGGGACACCGGATAAGTCAGCGTGTCCCGCTGTAAGGGGAGGAGCCCACCCTGGGAGGAGTGGGGCACCCATGTTGGGCGCATAGAGGGAGAAAGTCAGCACTGAGCATGTGGATGAGATGGTAGCATAGGCTGTGGAGGGCAGGACTCCCTGGTGGATGTCTGGTTTACCTCCGGGACTCCATCCTCGGGGTAGGCTATCCTAGAGCCAGGCTGGCTGTGGGGGCCCCAGCATGGGGTGAGGTCCTCCTCCTCCCGTCCCCTCCTAGAGTGCAGGGGGAGTGAGGTGCTACCGCGTCCTGGGGGTGCCGTGCAGCCTTAGGGCCTCAGGGCGGGCGGTGGAGGGCCTCAGGGCGGGCTTGGGACGGTTTGCTCATGCAGGAGGGCTTACACCTGCTGCATTGCTGCCCCTCCCCCTGCAGCCTGGGCCCTCCCCACCCCATCCCTGGCCCGCACTCGCTTCCCAGCCCTCTCTCAGCTTCTCCTCTCTCTGCTTCTCTCTCGCTGGCCCTTAGGAGGAAGGTGGATGTCAGGTGTGTACATACCTGGTGGGCGGGCCGGGTGGGGGTGCTTTGCTGGTGGGGGTGGGGCTGCTGTCTGCATGCGGCTGTGTCCCTCCTCCCTGCCTGTGGTCTCCGGCTCCCTTGGCTGCCCGCTTCCGGCTCCCCGGCCTTTGTCCTCACCCCCCCCCCCCCCCAGCCAGTTTGACCAGGTCCCAACCTCAACCTCAGGCTGAGAATGGGGAGAGCCCTCCCATCACCCCTGCCACTCTCCACCGCCCCTCCCCCCCGCCCACCCTCCTAACTCACCCAACCCTCATTCTGACCATCCGCCCACACTGAGTGCCAGCTGCAGGCATGGCTCAGCGCTGGGCCCATCGAGGCCTGGGGGGAGAAGGCCTTGCCCACGCCTTCCTGGAGCCAGAGGGTAGCCAGGGGCCGGCCCTAGGCCAGGCAGAGGGACAGGCAGAGGGTGGGTGGGTCAGCCCAGGCATTTGGGCTTCTGCTGTGTGTCCCCCTCTGTGGTGACCACAGGGCCCGGGAGGTTCAAGGTCTTTGGAGGGAAAAACAGGTGGAGGCGGTGGAAGGCGGTCCCTCACAGAGGGACAGCTGAGGGAGCCGTGGGAGGGCCAGAAGGTCCCAGAGGACAGGGTGGAGGTGGTCCCTGAGGTCCTCGAAGGCCTGGCTCAGGAGATTGGCCGTCTCCACCCTCCTCGAGTGTGCCTTGCTTGTCCGTGCCTCCCTGCCCTTGTGCATGCTGTTCCTTCTGCCTGAAATGCCCTGTGCCCCACCTCTGCCTGGCAAACTCTATTCATCCCTCAAGACCCAGCCGAAGACCGCCTTCTCTGAGAGGCGAGGGGGAAAAGAGGTGCGAGGGGCCGGGCCAGGCATTTTAAACCCACGCCCTCAAATGTGCTCGGCTGCAGTCCCGCCAGGGCTATGGTGATGGGGGGAGGGGATGTCTCCATTTTGCAAACGAGGAAACTGAGGCTCAGAGATGGGAAGGCCCTTGCCCAGAGTCACACAGCTACCAGACAGCAAAGCCAGGATGGGAGCTTGGGCCGCGGCTCTCTCCCTCCCTCAGGCTGCTCTCCCCGGGGGAGGGGCTTTCCCTACGTCCCACCCCCTCGTGGGTCCCGTTCCTAGTGTCACTCCAGTTCTCTCTTGGTTCCAGCTGTTTGTATCTGCCTCCCCCCAAAGGGCTCCCCACATTTCTGGGTCCTCCTATCACCTGTTGCTCAGCATGCCGGAGGGACCCCCCCTGGTGTAGGTGAGCCGGACGGACGGACAGCCACGGCACAGCTCCGTTCACTGTGCTCTGTGTGTGAGCCAGGTCCTGTGCGGAGCGCTTGGAGCTGCATTGTTCTGTTTATACATCACCACGCTCCTGGCGAGTGTGTGGAAACTTATTTGCTCCATTTTACAGATGAGGAAACTGAGGCCCAGAGAGGGGAAATTACTTGCTCAAGGTCACACAGCTAGCAGTGGCAGCACTGGGAGGGTAGGCGTGCCCCAGGGCCCTTGCTGGGGAGGAGCAGAGGAGCCGGGAGGAGGGAAAGGCGGTGCAGGGAGGGTGCAGGGTCAGAGGCTTTGAAGAACTGGGGGGCATCTCAACCAGCAGCAATGGGCCGGGCATGTCAGGCTGGGGTCGCAGCTTGAGCCAAGGTGTGCGGGAGGAGGGGCTCTGGAAGCGGGTTCTGCATCTCTCACCCGAGAGCAGCCCCGCCCCTGCTCTGTCCTCCTCTCTCCTTCCCTTTATCTCTCACCCGAGAGCAGCCCCCGCCCCTGCTCTGTCCTCCTCTCTCCTTCCCTTTATCTCTCACCCCGAGAGCAGGCCCCACCCCTGCTCTGTCCTCCTCTCTCCTTCCCTTTATCTCTCACCTGAGAGCAGGCCCCACCCCTGCTCTGTCCTCCTCTCTCCTTCCCTTTATCTCTCACCTGAGAGCAGGCCCCACCCCTGCTCTGTCCTCCTCTCTCCTTCCCTTTATCTCTCACCTGAGAGCAGGCCCCACCCCTGCTCTGTCCTCCTCTCTCCTTTATCTCTCACCCCGAGAGCAGCCCCCGCCCCTGCTCTGTCCACCTCTCTCCTTCCCTTTATCTCTCACCCCGAGAGCAGCCCCTGCCCCTGCTCTGTCCTCCTCTCTCCTTTATCTCTCACCCCGAGAGCAGCCCCCGCCCCTGCTCTGTCCACCTCTCTCCTTCCCTTTATCTCTCACCCCGAGAGCAGCCCCCGCCCCTGCTCTGTCCTCCTCTCTCCTTCCCTTTTCCCGCCTTCGCCCCTGCTCTGTCCTCCTCTCTCCTTCCCTTTTCCCGCCTTCGGCGTGGGCTGCAGGTGTTTGGCCGGCTCTGCGGCTGTCCGGGGGGCTGGCCGTGTTGGAGCCCCGTGCATGGGCGGTCCTCAGTGGCACTATGGAGGGTGGGGGTGAACCGAGCGTCCCTCCGCATGCACCGTGCTCAGCCGCCCCTTCTCCTGGGAAGTGTGGTGGTGGCGGATTCAGGGCTGGCATTAGAGAGGAAGGGCTTATCGGAAGGTGGGGTGTTCAGGTCGCATACCCCACCCAGGGAAAGTATTACGTAGGTCCTCCTCTTTCCCCCATAAACCTCTTCCAGCCGCTGCCGCCCTCCCCTGCACCCAGGCCCTCCCCACCCCATCGTCTGTGTCCACGGGGAAATTCTCTTCCTTCTTTCCCTTTTTCCTACCCACCGGATAAGGACTAGGCCCCAGGGAAGGTGCCAGATTTGGCGAATCTGCTCCGCCTGATAGGCTCATTCACTGCTGCTTCTGAGGCTGGGTGTGGGTGGCGTCCCTGCGGCACTGGGCTGGTCTGGGAAGCTGTGGGCATCTCCTGGGGGGGCAGCCTCAGGCCCCTGGCACACCTGTGGCAGGTTTGAGTCGCCCAGGCCAGTGGCTGCCACCCGGGGGTCTGTGGATCACTGCTGGCCTGTAAGGTCCGAAAGATTGGTGACCGCTGTCCCAGATTGTAGGCTTGATGGCTCCCTTTCACAGGTGGGTAAACTGAGGCTCGGGTGATACAGAATTAGCTTGCTGAAGTGGAAGCTGGCTGGATACCGATTGATTTACATACTTTTCAGCAAGGATGATTCTGCGGAGAAGGAAATAAGAAGTATTATTTATAGTATCTTTTGTATAGATGAGGAAACTAAGGCCCAGAGAGGGCAGGGTACTTGCCCAAGGTCACACAGCAAATCCTTATTGGAGGTGGACTGAGCTGCTTTGGCTTTAGTTTTAAAAACACATTTCTGAGAGTGGGGAGAGGGGTACCACTGAGATATAAATTTAATTTTTTTTTTTTAGCCAAATCAAGATATTCATAGTTCATGCACACTGAGGACCCCTCGGAGGGATGCAGGAGTATTATCCCCATTAACAGATGGGGAAACTGAGGCAGGGCCAAGATCACACAGCCTGTGGCTAACTCTGGTGCTCCAGCTCTCAGACGCCTCTCAAGCTGGGGCCAGGCTCAGGTCGGACCCTGGGTCCTTTAGCGAGATGGCAAACAGCCACCCTCCCTGCCCTTGGGAACTAAAACTCAGAAACGGGACTGGGAACCCAAACTCACATGTGGGCTGATGTCAGGGAGCAAGAGGCTCTGCTGGCCAAAGTCTGGATCGTGCCAGCGGAACTGTGCCCTCCTTGCTTCTGGGTCTCTCCTTGGCTGGCCTCTGGACACATGCTCCACCGACCTTCCCCTCTGAGGTGGAGGCTGCTCAGCTTTCAGACTCTGGTTTGCCAATCTGCCCCGTTTTGTAGCCTGTGACCAGCCCAGCCCCCTGCCCTCCAGTCCTGCGCCTCCTCTTTCATCTTCCCCTGGTTCCCCGAGGGCCTCTGGGCCCTGAGGGCCCGGGGAGACGGCAGGTGTCCGGAGGCCTGCTGGCTGCGGGCACCCGGGCCCTGGCCGCCCTCTTGCTCTGCCATTGACTTGCGATATCGCTTTGGGCACAGCACTGCCCCTCTCTGTGCCGTGCTTTCCCCATTGGTGAAATGCAGCTTTGGACTGGATGATCACAGTTGTGCCCTGAGACTTGAGTCCTTCTTTGTAGCTTTGGGCGAGTCTCAGCTCCTCTCTGTGCCTCAGGTTCTCCAACTCTGCAAAGGAAGTGCTGGCTGCTCCAGCCTGGGTGCTGCGTGTCCTGATGTGGGGGCTGAGGCCTGCCTTCCTCCCGCTCA
Source organism: Pipistrellus kuhlii (assembly GCF_014108245.1). Lineage (NCBI taxonomy): Eukaryota > Metazoa > Chordata > Mammalia > Chiroptera > Vespertilionidae > Pipistrellus > Pipistrellus kuhlii. The sequence continues at coordinate 50,452,219 of NW_023425562.1, read as the reverse complement.
GGGTGGCCTTGAGGGTCAAGTGGATCAGACAAGTGCAGACACCCCTGCTGGGTGCACAGCAGGGGGTGGATGGAGGCCCTGGCCATCCAGGGGCTTCTTTCCTTGAGGTGGGCCTTGTCCCCTCACTCTGGGGCCCTCCCTCCCCTGCAGAAACTCCCACATGAACTGTGTCCCTGCCTGAGTGCAGGTCAATGATGGCACAGCCAGGTCAGCCTGCACAGCCGTATCCTCTACCCCTCTGATCCAACGCCCCCTCCGGTGGCTCAGCCCCGGTCTGAGTGCTCACCTACCTTTTCCCAGGTCCTTGGAGGGCATCCCTAGCCCCGTGCTCTCCTGGCCTCAACTTCTCCATCTTCAAAATGGGCTGAAGAACGTGGGTCAGGGGAAGCTCAGAAAAACCAGGAGCCGGGGATTTGGGTTCAAGTCCAGACTGTGTGACTGTTGGCAAGGACCTTTCCCTCTCCGGGCCCTGGCGATGGGGAGGAGAGTCTGTCCCGATAGCCGTCTGTCTGTCTCCTCAGGGTCGTGGTGAGGCCCAGAGGCGTCCTTGGGTGGAGAAGCTCAGCAAGCCCCTGTAGGGAGGGCGCCTTCTTATCGGGCGGCTGGAGCCTGGGCCTGGCTGTGTGGCCTTGAGCAGAGAGAGGCCTTCGCTTCTCTGGCCTCAGTCTTCCCATCCACGCAGTGGGAATGGGAGGGAGCTGGGCCCTGTTTCCCAGGCAGCCCTTCCCATCACCGCCCCCCTCCCCACGGACGCCTCCCAGCCTCTCTGGTTGCTTTGGATGTGAGACCTCTGTGGCTGCCCCCTGGCTGCCCCTCCCCAGCACCGCCTGGCTGTCCTGCTCTTTCCCTCGCTCCTCCTGCCTCTCCCTCTCACCACCCCCATCTCTGCCTCTTCTTTCCCGTTGGGCTCTCGCTTTCTCCTCTCTCCTCTGTGTCTCTGGACCCCCGCTCCAGCCAGACCTGGTTCACATTCAGATGGCTGCAAAGGTACTTCGCCCCTCCCCCTTCCTCCCACCAGGCCCAGGGGGCCCCGCCCTGTGGGGAGCTTCTCCTGCCCCGGCCCATCTCCTCTTCCTGCTCGTGGGGCATTAGTACAGGAGTGTCCCGGGCATCGGGGCTCTGTAGCCCCCTCTGGCATGGCTCGCTGTGTGATTTTGGGCAAGTCCCAGCCCCCTCTGGCCTCAGTTTCCCCCCTAGACGGGCAGGCTGCGAGAGGAGGCGTGTGGTTTCCAGTCAGGGATCCCTTCGGTGTGACCTCTGATTTGTGACAAAGGCAGGCATCGCTCTAGGTTGCAGGGTTGGCACTTGGATTGTCACCAGTCCCCAGAAGGGCCACCCCCTGCCTTCACCCAGGTCTCACCAGCTCCCAGGACTGGGCTTCCCAGTCTCAGGGCGTGGGGAGAAGTTGAAGGTCTGATTGGACATCCATCTCCGACAGGAACTTGCTCTTGTAACTTGCTTGCTCCCCAAAGACAAGGGTTCCCCTTACCTCACTCCCAGGCAGCTCTTGGTGTCTTGAATAGCTGGTCTGTCTGTAGGGACGCGAGCGTCCTTCCCATTGACTCTGCCCTGCGCGCTCGGGCTCCAGGCTGACCGAGGCCAGTCCTGCCACAGTCCTGGACCACGCCGGTCGGAGTCAGCTCTGGCCGAGGCACGTGGGCCGGCGTGGCCGGCCGTTCCCCGTGCTCCCCCGGCCTCCGGGGCTCCCAGCACAGCACCCTGAACACTGCAGGCAGCGGGACCCACCGCTGACGCTCCCCTTCTCCTTTGTTCCCTCCCGCTCCCCCGCCCAGAGAGGGAGACTGGTGGCTGGCCCACTCGCTCAGCACGGGACAGACGGGCTACATCCCCAGCAACTACGTGGCGCCCTCCGACTCCATCCAGGCTGAGGAGTGAGTACGGGCCCTGGCCTCCGGCCTGCTCACGGGGGCTTCTCTCCCGGGCTGGGCTTGGAGGTCTGGCTGCCGAGGGCCCAGGCCAGAGGCCCCGTGGACGGGCGGAAGGAAGCCGGGATAGCCAGCCGGTATGACCCTCCTCCCTCCCGCCCCAGGTGGTACTTCGGCAAGATCACGAGACGGGAGTCAGAGCGGCTGCTGCTCAACGCAGAGAACCCGAGAGGGACCTTCCTCGTGCGGGAGAGCGAGACCACGAAAGGTAGGAGCCCGTGGGAGCCAGAACTTCTGGTGGGCTGTGTGAGCAGGGTGTTGCAGAGTGAACAGGAGTTCGGTGTGTGCCGTGAAGTGGCAAGAACCCTCAGGGTGGAGGAAATGACAAGACCAAAGGCAGAGAGGTACACCTGAGGACACGGCGTTGTCTTGGGGGCCAGCGGGGCAGTAAGAGAGGGCACGTGGCCTCCCCGGCCTCCGTTTGCTGCGATGAGGAGCGGATACAGGTTGTCAGGAGGGCTGGGGGTTCACACAGCTGGGGGGTCTCCCATTGTGGGTGTTGCTACAAGGGGTCCCTCTTCTTCCCCTTCTTCCGGGGCCTCTGGGGCTGGACTGGGTCCTGGGACCTGGCTTTACCTTTCCCCCACCGGTCCCGGCCCCTGTTCTGTCCCTTCCCCCCAGCAAGAGAACGCATATGCATCACCGCTTTCTCTCCAGCCCCCTCTGCAAGTGGGTTGCAGGTGCCCCATCACCATGGCAACGAAGCTGGGCCACTTCCTGTGGGCCTGGGCCTCAGCAGGAGCTGGGAAAGCAGATCACCCATGTCACGCACGTGCATGGTCCTGTGGCCATGCACGCCGTGTGTGGGTCTGGGCGTGTGTGTGCACGTGGGGGTGGCTTTGTGTGTGTATTGTTGCGTGGGAGTGGATTGTGGGTTTGTCTTCATGCCTGTGGGCCCGGGGAGTGTGTGCCTTTGTGAGCATGCAGCCATGGGCACAGGCACGCCTGTGTGTGTGCACATGGTCAGGGGCTGGCTTCAGGCGCAGGCCTATGGCTCCATGTGCACAGGGCTGGGGTCGTCTGGAGGAAGTCATGGGCTTTAGAGAGCCAGGTTCCAGTTCAGGTAGCTCGGGGCCTGACTTGCTGTGTGACCTGAAGCCCAGCTGCTTCCCCTCTCTGGGCCTCATTTTCCCGTCTTCACACAGGTTTTAGCCTCCGTCTGAGGACTGTCCAGAGGTCCGTGGCCTGCGGGGGCTGGGCTTCTAGCGAAGCGCCTGTACGCTGCCTCCCAAGAAGGGCTTTCTAGTCTGTGGCCACGAGAGCTTTTGCACCCACTGCCCCACCTCTGGGCTCAGCCTTGTTCCCTGAGGCCACTGTCTCTGGGCTCAGGTTAACAGAGGCTCCTAGCCAGGCCTGCTGGGTAGGAGGGAGCTGTTCCAGCCCAAAGCTTTTCCAGGGTCAAGGAAAGGGGGGAGGGGTCATTGTGGCTGCCCAGCTGAGGCCTAGCAGCCTTCAGGTCATGCCCAGCACATGGGCTCCTGCCTTGTCTGCCTCGGCCTCAGCCAGTCACTGCTCCTGCCTGAGCCCAGAGTGTGGGGCACAGAGAGGGCTCCCAAGGCGGACCCAGAGAGGGGGGCAGTTAATCGGGGTGCGCACAGCCACGTGGGGCCACGTCTATGCTCCCATCAAGCATTTTCTGAGCTCTTTTTAAAAAAATATATATTTTATTGATTTTTTTTTTACAGAGAGGAAGAGAGAGGGATAGAGAGTTAGAAACATCGATGAGAGAGAATCATCGACCAGCTGCCTCTTGCACACCCCCTACTGGGGATGTGCCCGCAACCAAGGTACATGCCCTTGACCGGAATCGAACCCGGGACCCTTCGGTCTGCAGGCTGACGCTCTATCCACTGAGCCAAACCGGTTTTGGCCTGAGCTCCTCTTATAGGTAGTTTTATTAAGTCTTCCCAGCGGCCCTGGGAGTAGCCCCATTGTGCGGAGGAGGAAACTGAGGCACGGAGAGGGCAAGCAGCAACTTGTTCAGGTCACACAGTCTGGATACTCACTCAAGCTTCAGAGGTCTTGCCAGGGTCAAGGGTGCCTGGCCGAGCTCTCCAGCCAGGCACTGCCTTGCTCACTTGGCCCTGTCTCCGTGGCTGCCCCGGAGCTGGGCTGAACAGGACCTGGCTCCGCCTGGGCCAGGGGCTGCCGGCTCGCATCCCTCTGCCCTCCCGTGTTGGACAGGCACAGAGCTGTGCTTAGTGCTGCGGCCGGGGGGGGGGGGGTGGCAGGCCTGGTGGTCACGCTCCTCTCTGGCCCTCCCCTGCAGGCGCCTACTGCCTCTCCGTGTCCGACTTCGACAACACCAAGGGCCTCAACGTGAAGCACTACAAGATCCGAAAGCTGGACAGCGGCGGCTTCTACATCACCTCGCGCACCCAGTTCAACAGCCTGCAGCAGCTCGTGGCCTATTACTCCAGTGAGTGCCGCCCCCAGCCCCAGCCCCAGCCCCAGCCCCAGCCCGGGGCGCAGGCCTCCGGGGGTGGACAGCTGGGCCAGCGGAGAGCCTGGCCGGGGCTAGGCCCTCTCAGGGCCTCAGCTGCAGAGCCTGAGGAGGGGGCTTTGGGGCCAATAACGGCTGGGGCTTTTGTTATGCTGAGGATATGTGGCTCCTGCCTTCCTCCCTGCTTTTTCCCCTGCCCCTTCTTCCTTCCCCTCCTTCTCCCTCCCCATCTTTTCCCTCTTCTTTCCTCCCTGTGCTCTCTTCCATATTTCCTCTCCTTCTCTCCCTCCACTACTCCCCCCTCCTTTTTCTCCTCCTCTCTGCAGCTGGCTGGTGAGGAGGGGGCTGCCTGGAGGAGCGAGCAGGGAAGGGAGGGGCCCAGGCAGTGTCCTTTGTCTCTGCAGCCGTAGCACCGGTCTGAACTGGTTGCTGGTAGAGGAGGAGGGGGCTGCCACATTGATTGCTGCTGGGAGTGGGGGCGCAGGGGGCGCAAGCTCGTGTGCTCACATGCACAGCCCCTGCGTTCACAGAGCGGCTGCTGTGTCTGGCTGGTGAGGTGCCCGGTGGACTGAAGCATGTGTGCTCCCTGTGGGGCCCTGTGGGAGTCTGTGTGCTGGGGGTGTGCACCGCTGGCCTCTGTGCAGGGGTGGCCTAGTCTGAGCGTGCCTGCTCCTTCCCGCCCCACACGTCCTCCTCCTCCTCCGTCAGCCCGCCTCCTGACTCCTCTAGGATCTGCCACTTCCATCAGTCCCTCAGCCACCCTACTCTTCCTTCTGAATCCTGTTCCCCCAGATCAAAACCCTCCGGGGTGCTCTTGCCATCTTAAGTAAAGGACCCCGGTGTGGCCTCTGAGGCCTTTAATAGTCTAAGCCCGGGCTGCCCTTCCTCCATCCACTTCCCCGCAGCCCAGCCCCCAGCCTCCTTTCCGCTCCTCTCCCCAGCAGCCGTCCCTCCCTAAGGGCCTTTACACAGGCGTGAGCACCGTGCCTTCTGCTTAGAGTGCTCCTTCCTGGTTAACCACTCACGCTCCTGTCCACTCAAGCCCAAGTACCACCTCCTCTGGGAAGTCTTCCCGGACTCTCTCCGCCCCACCTGCGGTGGCATGCACGTCACACACGTGGTCCTGGGCGTTGATTAAGGAAGCTGGGCTTCCCCTGGACTGTGAGCTCCCAGAGGCCAAGGTCCCACTGGACTTTTCTCCTCCAGTGAGTCCCTGGTATCCGCCTCGCTGGCCATGCCTTAAAGCGTGATGACTGCGTGGACGGATGACTCAGGGAGCAGGTGCCTGGGGCGGTGTGAGCTGTGTGGGGTGAGGGTGTGTACACACAGGTGTGGATGCTTGGCCTCACGGGCATCCTGCGTGTCCCCGGAGCCTGTGTGCACACAGCATGTCGGTCTGTGCACAGGGTGGGACGGGGAGGCCCCAGGGCGGACGCCGGGCCTGAACACCACTCCCCTGTCTCCATCTGCAGAACATGCCGACGGCCTGTGCCACCGGCTCACCACCGTGTGCCCCACGTCCAAGCCGCAGACGCAGGGCCTGGCCAAGGACGCCTGGGAGATCCCCCGGGAGTCTCTGCGGCTGGAGGTCAAGCTGGGCCAGGGCTGCTTTGGAGAGGTGTGGATGGGTGAGTGCTTGCCCCACCTCCAAGGAGAACACGGTCCCCTCGGGGGACCTGAGTGTCCCACCTGAAAACCAGGCCGACGTCCATCTGTCTGGCAGCTCAGGATCCTCTTATTCCCCTTCCCCTTACCTCCCAGAGTCTCGCTCGCCGCTGTTGAACTTGGGCCTTATTTTAATACGAGGCTCCCCCAGTGGTGGCTGGCACCAAGATGGGAAGTAGCCTCTTTATGCCTCTGAAGAGGGGCTGGGCATTGGGCCAGGTGGTTCGCTCTGAGCCTCAATCTTCCCAACTGTGAAACGGGGCTGCTGGGAGTAGGACCCACCGAGGGGCTGTGTGAGGGTGCGTCCACCGGTGAGCTCTCAGCCTTGGGAAGAGAAGCCTCGGCGCGCAGAGGGAGTCCGGGGAAGCACAGCCTGGCAGGTTCTGGGGCCTGTTAATCTCGGTCTCACCCTGAGAAACTGCAAAGCCGTCCTTGAAAACAAACACGCTGAGGCCCTGACAAAACTCAGCTGCCCTTCCACAGCCTGGTTTCTGCTGGCACAGCGGGATTGTGGAAGTTGGGGTGAGGTCGGCGTGACACAGTGGCCTGCCTTCAAGGTGTCCCTCTGAGCTACTGTCTTCACTTGGCATTCAGAGGAAGAGAGGATGGAGAGGAGCAGAGAGGGTTCCTGGGTGGGAGGCACTGCAGGCACTGCAGGCCTGGAGGCTGGAGAAGAGAGGTGCTGGCTCTGAGCTAGAGAGAGGGCAGAGGATAAGAAGCCGGCTCTGACGCACATATGCAAAACGAGGATGTGAGCACACGCTGGCTAAGTCCACGCATCTGCTGTTCCGGTGGCTGCAGGACTCCTACCTGGGCTGGTTGTGCATTAGTCAGTGGGGGAGGATCTTACTTCTTCCCGGTTGCTCCCAGCCCGGCCCCATTCATTTGCTGGCACCCGAGGCACCTTCTTTGTGCTGCTGAGAAGGAACAGGATCACCCAGGGAAGAGTAGTTGCGTTGGAACTGTGGTCTCCCATCTCAGGTGAATGTGCTGCTTTGGGGGAACATTCCTAATAACCATAGTCCTGACAACAGCTGCTATTCCTGGAGCAGGTACCAGAGACTCATTTCATCTCTGGAATAGTCCTGGGAGGAGCCCATTTTACAGGTGGGAGCGCTGAGGCTCAGAATGGCCATGGAGGCCAGAGCTGATCCTGGGTCCCTGTGGGCGGGAATGGGGGGCCTCCACTGAGGCAGCCTGCATCCCTCCCCACACAGGGACCTGGAACGGCACCACCAGGGTGGCCATCAAAACCCTGAAGCCAGGCACCATGTCTCCCGAGGCCTTCCTGCAGGAGGCCCAGGTCATGAAGAAACTGAGGCACGAGAAGCTGGTGCAACTGTACGCCGTGGTGTCCGAGGAGCCCATCTACATCGTCACGGAGTACATGAGCAAGGGTGAGGCTGGTGACTGGCACCGAGATGTGGGCAGCCCCCGGCGAGGTTATCTCTGAATCAGGGTGCTCACCAAACAGGTGGGGAGTGCTTTACTGCCCCCCCTCCCCATGGGAGTGTACCTCTTTAAAGGTGGGATGGACTAGAACACAACTTCTTCTTCTTCTTCTTTTTTTTTTTTTTTAAATATATTTTATTGATTTTGTACAGAGAGGAAGGGAGAGAGATAGAAAGCTAGAAACATCGCTGAGAGAGAGTCATCGATCAGCTGCCTCTTGCACACCCCCTACTGGGGATATGCCCGCAACCAAGGTACATGCCCTTGACTGGAATCGAACCTTCGGTCCCCAAGCAGAAGCTCTATCCATTGAGCCAAACCGGTCTTGGCTAGAACACAACTTCTCACGTTGATGCAAAGCTAAAACAAAGCGGGCCTTTCCCGTTTCATTTTGTTTTTAACGATCTCCCACAATGCATCTTGCCTACCTCAGTTGGCTGGTTTTCTAAAGCCGTTTGCCATTTTGGGGCAGAAAGAGATCTTCCCCAACCATCCTCCCTGAGCCACATTAAGTCCCTGGCTTCATCTTGACTGAATTTTAAAATTAATGAATTCTTTTAAAATTCTACTTTTTAGAGGCATAATTTATATATTCTAAAGCTTGCCCATTACATATTATAAAGTACATCCAGCTCAGTGAGTTCTAACAGACGGACACGCTCTGTATTCCTTACCACAATCTGGATAGAGAGGATCCGTGCCACTCCGGACAGTTCCCTTGCCCCCTCCCCAGCCCCAAAGCAACCACACGTCTTCCGTCATCCTGGGGTGGTTCCTTCTAGGATGTCTTTTGTGTAATCTTTTATACCCGAGGGTCTTCCTGGCGGTGCGTTATCCGTTTCTTGTTCCTTTTGTGCTGCTGAGTAGGGTTCCATCAGTGGGTGGGCCATCGTTTCCGTTCCCCTGGAGGTGGACATTGGGCTGTTTCTCCTCCTGTGTGCCCCTGGAGGACGGACGCTGAGTGAGGCTTTATTCAGAGACGGGTGTACGTAAAGCCTGCAGTGCTGGTTAGCGAGTGGCCAGCCCTTCCCGTTGGGGCAGGACCTGGAGTCCCAGCTTCCCGGCTCAGGGAGGGCGGGGCCGGGGCCAGTGCTGCCTTCTCTCTGCCCAGGGAGTTTGCTGGACTTTCTCAAGGGGGAGACGGGCAAGTACCTGCGGCTGCCGCAGCTGGTGGACATGGCTGCTCAGGTGAGTCGCCCCTCTCGCACCCGTGGCTTTGTGCTCCGCCCGCTCTGGCCTCCTGGGTGCTGCCTCCGGGAGGCTTGCTTTGGCTGCCTTCACATGCGCTGATCCCGCCCGTGTGTTGCTGGGGGCGCCTTCCGCGCTGCCGGCGGTGGCTCTGGCAGAGGAAAGAGCCCCCGCCCCTGACTTGCTGTGGGTCTTCAGGCCTCAGTTTCCTTCTCTGTGAAGGTGATTTGCCCACTGAACGAACATGTATTCACCAACAGTCAGAGTTTGCTCCACAACTATTTTTTCACTTAATCCTTGTCCCAACCAGGGGAGGCAGGGATGGCTCTGACTCCATTTGATGGGAAAGGAAACTGAGGCTCAGAAAGCGGATTTGGGACTGCAGGCGGGACCTGACACTCCTGTGTCTCTGGGGCCTCTTTTATGGTCGCCCGCTTTCCTGGGTGCCTCTCTCTTGTGCCCTTTGCCCTTTGTCCTTTGTCCCGAGTTCCCTCCTTCTGCCGAGCGCTGGTCCTGCTTTTTGTGCAGCAGCATTTATGGTAACCTGCGTCACTTGAAGGTCGGGAGGGAGGGTGTTTGGCTGGCTCTCTGCCCTCGGGATGACCCCAGCCCTGGGCACATGCCTGTGACCCGGAAGGGCTTGGGGTGGCCCCTGAGCCGGGCTCCCGGGTTTTGCCCGCAGATCGCCTCGGGCATGGCGTATGTGGAGCGGATGAACTATGTCCACCGGGACCTCCGTGCCGCCAACATCCTGGTTGGAGAGAACCTCGTGTGCAAAGTGGCTGACTTCGGCCTGGCCCGGCTCATCGAGGACAACGAGTACACAGCCCGGCAAGGTGGGCGGGGCCTGGGCGGGCACCAGGGGCCTTGGGAAGCCCGGTCCCTTCTCTGAGCCTCAGTGTCCTCGTCTGCCATGCGGGGGTGGGAACGGTGCCCCTATGACCTTCTGCTCCTGCAGGTGCCAAGTTCCCCATTAAGTGGACAGCTCCGGAAGCTGCCCTCTACGGCCGGTTCACCATCAAGTCCGACGTCTGGTCCTTTGGGATCCTGCTGACGGAGCTCACCACCAAGGGCCGGGTACCCTACCCTGGTGAGAGGGCTCCCACAGCCCGTCTGCAGCCCCTGAACCCCTCTGCCCCGGTGACCTTGGACAAGCCAGGCCCCCTCCCAGGCCTCAGTTTCCCTATCTGTATAAGCAGGAAGCTGAGCATCGGATCTTAGGCTCTCTCTCGGGTCAGGGCTTCCAGCCTTGGGGAGGGGCTTTCACTTACACCCACCCCGTTATCCCCATCAGCTTCCCCCCACCCCCCCCTCCTCCCCAGAGCCAGCCTCCCCACTCCTCCCTCCGCCCACAGGGATGGTGAACCGGGAGGTGCTGGACCAGGTGGAGCGAGGCTACCGGATGCCCTGCCCACCCGAGTGCCCCGAGTCCCTGCACGACCTCATGTGCCAGTGCTGGCGGAAGGAGCCCGAGGAGCGGCCCACGTTCGAGTACCTGCAGGCCTTCCTGGAGGACTATTTCACGTCCACTGAGCCCCAGTACCAGCCTGGAGAGAACCTATAGGGGGCCGGCTGCCGGGCCAGACTGGCTGCTCGGCTGGGCCGGGCCGGGCGGCCCCCGGTGTGGGGTCCTGCCTCGCTCTTCCCGCCCGCGGTGGCTGCGCTGCGGGGCTGAGGGGTCAGTGACGAGGCCTCTCCCTCTGTTGTGGATGGGAGGGCTCGGGGCCCGGAGCAGCCCCGAGGCGGGGCGCAAAGCTGGCACAGCCTTTGTGTCCTGGCTCCTGCTCCCGCCTCGCACCTCCTCCTGGTGCGCCTCCCGGAGCTCCGTGAGGTGCGGCCGGAGGGCCTGGGGAAAAGGGCTGGAGCCGAGGGCTCGCTTTCCCAGCCTCAGCCTCCTCTCCACACGGGCTCCTCCCCTCTCCCGCGCCGTCCAGGGCTGTCTCCAGAGCTGGCCAAAGAGCCTTTCCAAAGAACAGCGATCGGCCCCTGGCCGTCAGCCTGCCTGGTACCCTGCCCCTTGCCGTCCGTTTCTGAAGCACCTGCCTGTGGGGGCCGCTGGGTCCAGACCCTCCGCCATGGCTCCCGGCAGGGCCGCCTGGAGCCCAGACTGACTTGATCATGGTGGGCGGGGTGGGCTCCCCTCCAGACCTCGCCCTTCTTAGACCCGAGGGTCCCTTAGAGGGCGTCAGTTCCTTGTCCCTCATTACCCACGGGGCAGCAGTCCAGAGAGAGGCTGTGACTTAGCCACGTCCTCGGAGCAGTTCAGAGTTGAGGTGGGATGAACCCGGTGCTCCCTCCGTCTTCCTCAGGAACCAACAAGATTGTCCTCAGCGGCATCCTGGACAGACTGGTAGCCCCAGGGACAAGGGGCCTGAGGGTGGGCTAGAATAGCAGAGAGTTCCGTTGCCATGTCCCGCTCAGCGGGGCTGTGGTGGGGGAGAGAGTGGAGGAGGTAGGTGTGGGGCCGAGCTGGGAATGGGGGGTGAAGGTGCAGGCGTAGGGAGGCAGACTTCCATCTGAACGTGGGTGGGTTTTGACCTTCAGGCTTAGCCAGCCACGGAAGGGAGGGAGCTCCCAGGCTCTGGGGGGGCAATCAAGCAGACATGGACGATCCAGGTGGTTGGGAAACTTGCCCTGGCCTTAGGAGGGAGCCGCAGGTTGTCTGCCCAGTTTGCCCTGTGCCATTTCCAAGCCTGGCCTCTGCTCTCCTCCCCAAGTTGGCGCCCTAAACTCGTGAGGAGGGAAAGGATTGCCCAGGAGGGGGTGCGGGAAGAGGTGGGGAGGGCTCCACTGTCACGTATCCCTGGGAGGACCTGGGAGGACCTGATGTCTGTGGGCTGCAGCCTCTGCTTCCTTATGAGGCCACGGCCTGTGCGGCTCCTCCTGCCTGTACAGACCCTGTGACCTGGCGTCACACAGTGAGCGCAGTCCGGGCATCCGGGGGCCGTTTTGGCCCTCGCCCCGTTGTTCAGTCTTAGGGTTTGTGGTGGCTTCTCCAAAAAGGGGAGCTGACAGTTTGTGGGCATCTTGGTAAGGGCCTCTGTGTGTGTGTGTGTGTGTGTGTGTGCACGTGTACGTGTGCATTCCTCCATGTGTGTCCATATTTAACATGTAAAAATGCCCCTTACTCTGTCGCCCAGACACATTGTACATTTCACCCCCACCGCCCCTTTTCCCCCCCTCCCCCCGCCTCATAGCAATAACATTCCTGCTGCCAGGGCTTCTTGAGCCAGCCAGGCCCTGCCAGCGGGGAAGGAGGCCAAGAGGTGCCTGCCTATGAAATTTCAACTTTTCCTCTCGTACATGTCTATCACCCTCGACTTCCCCTGTCTGTCCCAGTACACGAGCGTGCTCTCACGTCCCCTTCCAACTGCCCAAGGCCCTTTGTGTAAGGTGTCCTGATACTGTCCTTTTTTAAAGACAAACCAACAGTGTTTTGTAGATTTCAGATGACTATGCAGAGGCCTAGGGGACCTCCGGTTCTGGGCAGGGCCTGGGGGTCCCACATTCCATGGCCCAGGTGTCGGGGAGGGGCGGTGGGGGAATCCAGAATTGGTTGTAAATACTTTGTATATTGTCTGATTAAACACAAACAGACCTCAGAGTTCAGCCGGTGGTTTATTGAGCCTCTGCTGTGTGCCGGAGGGTGATGATGGGGTGGGAGGTGAGGCCGGCCTGCCGCCAGAGGGGCCTGGGTGTGTGCACGGTCAGATGGGAGTCCACCGTTACCATGGCACATGACCATGAATGCACACCGGGACCCGCATTTGGGGCGTGAGCAGAGGCCTGGCTTGTGTCTGAGATGCTCAGATGAACCCCAAGATGCCCACAGTGTCCGCAGGTCAGAACTCCGAGGCCCGGGCGGCTGGGGCTGTCAGGCCTGTGTGGAGCTGTGGACGTGCTTGTGGGGAGGTGTTTGTTTTTGTTTTTTTAAAAAATATATTTTATACATTTTTTACAAAGAGGGAGAGAGGGATAGAGAGTTAGAAACATCGATCAGCTGCCTCCTGCACACCCCCCACTGGGGATGTGCCTGCAACCAAGGTACATGCCCTTGACTGGAATCGAACCCGGGACCCTTCAGTCCAAAGACCGACGCTCTATCCACTGAACTAAACTGGTTTCAGCATGTAAGGGTGTTTTTTTAATTTGCTTTTCCGGGAGCCTGAGCTGGGTGGGAGGCGGGGCTGCATCGAAGTCCTGGGCACTTGAGGAAAATTCCAGACTCTTCCTCTCCTCCTTCTCTCCCGTCACCAACGGACCCAACCCGGGAAGTTCATTTGCAACCGTGTGTACGAAGAAGTGGATTTTACATCAGGTCACACGCACATCCACGGGTCACCTCTGGTGGTAATAACACTTCCGTCAAATGGGGGTGTTACTTTGTTCAGTGTCATTTTCACAAGCTGGAGAGACCTCGGGGTGTGCTCGTGAGAGCATGAATAGGAACCCCGAGGAGCGTGGCTGTTTGTGGCCCGGGTCTTCGGATTGTTCCTGGGGTGTGTGTGCCCTAAGATGTGTATGCCTTTGTGTTCATGGGTGTGTGAGTTGGGGGGGGTGACTGTTTGCCCATGGCTCTGTGTCTCTATACACACACACACACACACACACACACAAACACACACCTCTCCAGTGTGGGCTGTTCTCCCCGGGCCCGTGCTGGGACAGGGAGGGGGTCCGTGCTTCCATCGGTCCCTCAGCTCTTCAGACTTGTTGAAACACTCATTGTGGAGCAGCTGCTCCTGCCTGGCCATGTGCATGTGCGTGGGCCTCCATGTGTGTGCGTGCCTCTGTGTGTGCGTGTGCATGTGCATGAGTGTGCGTGGGCCTCTGTGTGTGTGTGTTCCCCCACCCTTAGGCCTCCATCTTGATTATTCCAAATGTGCCTGCCCGTCTTTCTGTCCCCCTCTGGGCCTCTCCCTTCCTCCCTCTGCCTCCTCCCCTTTTACCCTCTGCTTTTTCATCTGCGTTCATCCTGGGTGCTCTCACTCAGTGTGGAAGCATGCATCCACTCACTGGTCCATTTCTTTCTTTAACGGGTTCCCGTGGTGTACCCACTTTATGCCTGACCCTGGCTGGGGGCCCAGGGGCGCAGGAAGTTGGCTGGGAGCAGCCCTGGACACACACTCACTGTCTAGAATAGGGGTGTCGAACTCAATCAGAGAAGGGGCCAAAATCTAAAATCCAGCCTAAATCGCGGGCCGAATGGTTTGCTGAACAGTCATAAACTGTCATTGTGATGGAAACACAGCAGAGTGCAGTGATGACAGCGCGGTGCGGGCCACATTGCAAGGCCTGGCGGGACGGATTTGGCCCGCGGGCCTTGTGTTTGACACATGTGCTCTAGAAGGACAGATGAGAGAACAGGTGCAGGAAGACCTCAGTCCGAGGAGCGCAGAGAGCTTGAGGGCTCCCCTAATGAGGAGCCGAGGGGGAGCTGAGAGTGAGTAACAGGAGAAGAAGGGGGGGAGTGGGTGCCCCAGGTGGCAGGACAGCTGGGCAAGGCCAGGAGGTGGGAGCGGGGCAGAGCTAGGGTGGGACTGCCACTGAGTCTTGATCCTCTCTTGCTCTGCCTCCTGCTTCTCCCCTTTTCTGGGGGTTTGTGATTGTGCATGTGAAGGACCAGCGAGAGGGAGACAGACAGACACCAGAAGAGGGCGGGAGAGGCACAGGGAAGTCTGCTGCTTTTCCTGTTCATCTCCCCTCGCTCCCCTTCTCTCTGCGCTGACCTAAATCTCCTTTCTCCGGACTTGCTGCATTTGTTCTTGTGTGTGTGTGTGTGCGCGCTACATGTATGGTGTGGCATGTGTGCGGTGTGTATGTAGTATAATACGTGTGTTGTGGGTGATAGGTGGCGTATGTGTGTTGTGTGTGGCATGGTGGGGCACATGTGTGTTGGTATGTGTGTTGTGTGTGGTGGTGTGCATGCAGAATGTGCGTGTGGTCTGTGTGTGGTGGTTGGTGGCATGTGGTCCCTTGCTGACTCCCGCACTGTTGCCTGAATCCAGCAGGGGCTGTGCTGAGGTCCCCCCCCCCCCACACACACACACACATGCATCTTCCTTTCAGGTGCTTGTTCCGTCTGAAAACGCCCAGCGTCCGGGCCTCGGCTGCGGCCAAGGTGGGGCGGGTGCGTCTGCTGCCTCTTCCTGCCTCATCGGCCTCTCTCCGCTCCTCGTTCTTCCTGCTTCATCGGCCTCTCTCCGCTCCTCGTTCTTCCTGCTTCATCGGCCTCTCTCTGCTCCTCGTTCTGAACCGTCTCTCAGGGCCACTCTTGTTTACTTACTTATTTTTATTCTTAAAAAATATTTTTAATGCTTTTATTGATTTCAGAGGGGAAGGGAGAGAGAGAGAGAGAAACATCTGTAATGAGAGGGAATCATTGACCAGCTGCCTCCTGCACACCCCACACTGGGGATCGAGCCCACAACCCGGGCATGTGCCCTAGACCAGAATCAAAACCAGGACCTTTCCGTCCGCAGGCCGATGTTCTTTCCACTGAGCCACACTTGCTGGGGCAGGGACACTCTTGTTTAGTGCCTCTTGCATTTGCATCTGTCTGTCACCTCTCTATCACACTGCCCCCCCTTCCTTTTCTCTCTTTGTTCTGATTTTCTTTGTCTCTGTTTCTGTCTTTCTCTTTTTGTTTTGTTCTTTCTTTGTTTCTTGCTGTCTCTGCCTCTCAGTTTTAGCTTAATGCTACTTGGCGTTAGCTTGTCCTTTTCTATCAATAGGTGACCGCACAGTCACACATGTGTTTGTGTGTATGTGTGTCTGTCTGCCCCGCACTGTACGGGGCCTGTCAGGCGTGTGCGTGTGTCTGTGCGGCTGAGCCGGCGTCCGGCCCCCGAGCCCAGCCTCCCGCCTCGGCGGGCTGTGTGGATCTCGGTAGCAGGCAGCTGTTGCCCGGCTCCGCGCTGGGGTCATTGCCACGGGCTGAGGTTTTGTTTCCCTTCACTCCCTCCGGTGTTCCTGGAACAGTCATCCGAGAAGCAGCTGCTCCTGCTGGCCTTGGCGTGCGTGCGTGCGTGCATGTGTGTGTGTGTGTGTGAGAGAGAGAGACACACACACACACACTCACAGGGACAGAGCAGCCTCCTGTCCAGCCCCCTTCTCTGTGGGGTTCGAGGCTTTTGTATTCACTCCGAGTCACTTGCATTTGTCCCTCCTGGGCCTCTCCTGCGTGCCGGCTGTGAGTGTGTGTGTGACTCGGCTCCGTCCTGCCTGTTGCTGCCCCGTCTCTAAGGCCATTCTGAAAGCTGCCCTGGCTCTGCGGGGCGTTCGCAGGGAGGGGGTGTGAACCCGTGTGTGGCAGCTGTCAGCGTGTCGGCTCTGCCACTTCACTAACCCGCTGCGCCCACCCTGGGGGAAGTTTCCTCTTGGTCAGCAGACACTGCACACTGTGTGTGTGTGTGTGTGTGTGTGTGTGTGTGTGTGTGGTGTGTGAGTCTGCATGTGTGTGTGAGAGAGAGACAAAACTCTCAGCTCCCTGCTCACCTCTTCTCTACAGCTCCATCTTGTTTTTTCCAGACACGCTGGTGTCTGTCTCTCTCCCCTCTCCCCCCAATCTCTCCCTTTCTCCTTCCCCATCCATCTCTGAGGCTCTGTCCAGTGTTGCTTTCACTCTGAGGATGAGCACATGCTATCTGACCATGCATCTATCCATCTACGCATCCATCTGTTTGTCTGAGTTATTTCCAGACCCTTTCCTAACTCCTGCTTTGTCCTCCCTGTGCTGCTGGCCATCTCAGCATTCACACTGGCAGCTCTCTCTCCTGGCCTCCCTCCCTCACCCTCTGTGTGAGCTCCAGACCCGAGCATGCAGCTGCTCCTGGGCCCTCACCAACCCCAGCCCTGCACCCCCTCGGCCGCCCAGACTCAGCCCTGTCTCTGCCCCTTCTCCCCCGCTGTGCCTGCTTCACCCCCCAACAGGACACCTGCCGGGAGCCCCAGCAGCCAGACCTCCGGATGGAGCAAGTTTCCTTCCTGCCTGTGGACCCCCCTCCGAATTCAGGTCTCTCCCGCCCCCCTTCTCTCTGTTTGCCCACGTGAGGGTCTAGGCGTTAGTCTTCCTCTCTTGGGTCAAATTACCTTTTTATTTTCTTTTTTGGCATTTTGTCAGGGTGTGTTCACACTCGGGCATCGTGTGTGTGTGTGTGTGTGTGTGTGTGTGTGTGTGTGTCTTCCTTTCTCCCTGTCTGACGCATACATCTTTCCTTCCCTCCCTTATCCTCTTTCTCTCATTAAAAAACACTCCAAACTGAGGTATGCCTGGCTCAGTGGATGTGTTGACCTATGAACCAGGAGGTCACAGTTCAATTCCTCGTCAGGGCACATGCCCGGGTTGGGGGCTCAATTCCCAGTGTGGGGTGTGCAGAAGGCAGCCGATCTCTCTCTCCCTCTCCCTTCCTCTCTGAAATCAATAATAAAAAATATATTTAAAAAATTAAAAAGTTGTGGCATCACTTACATAATCACAGAATGTGCAGCTCTACACCTCCCCAAGCAAGGACCAGCTCACCGAGCCGCCCCAGCCTCCTCCCCCCTCATGACCACCCCCCGCCAAGGGAACCACTGGTCCCACTCAATCACTGCTTCCTTCATTGTTTTAAATCCAAACCTCGACATGGTTTCTCCCCTGTGTGTATGTGTGGCTGTCTGTCTGTCTTGGAACTTTCTCAGTTGTTACTTCCCTTCTGGGGTTTTCTTGTCTTTGTCCCCATTCAACCAATTATTGAATCCCTCCTAAGATGGGCGGCTGTGCATCCCCCCTCCATCTACCCCCCTTCCCGCCCAGCCGCTTCTCCCGCTCCTCCGCTCTGTCTCCCAGCCATTATTGAATTCTGTCTCGATTCTGTGCGTCACTGCAGGAGTGTGTGTGTGTGTGTGTGTGTGTGTGTGTCCTCCTCGCCCACCACCTCTCCCTCACTCCTTGCTTCCCCCTCCTCTGACTCCCTCCCTCCCTCTCTCCCCCACTCTTGGGGGCTCCATCTAGATTTTTCCAGGTGAGCCCGGCTCTCCTTCCATCCCCTCCCCTGCTTCCTTCCTGCTCCGTCTCAGAGGTGGTGAGAGCTGGCTCTCCGGTATGGGGCGTCCTGGCTGGTCACTTCCTGTGGCTCTGGCCTCGCCCTGGGTCTCTGGCCCCCTTACTGGACGCACCTGGTCCCACAGATGGCTAGGTGCCATCGGGCCTCTGGCTGGGACCTTGGAGCTGAGCCCCAGGCCCACCCGCCACCCAGGTCCATCTCTCCTGCTGCAGAGCCCCCTCCACGCCAGCCCCAGGGCCATCGTCACCTCCAAACGCCCCCCTCCCTGTGCCTCATCCCCCTGCATCTGTTCCCGTCCTGCTGACCAGCCTGCCATGCCTCTCCCACTTTTCTGCAAACCCCGGGCCTGACTGCAGACAAGTCTGTCCCCCGAGCTTCCCTGATGCCACCTCCGGTGTCGTCCCTTCTCTCCCGCGGCCGTCCATGGTATCTTTCCCTCTTCTCCCTCCCCGCCGGCCTGGAGGCCCCCCTCTCCCTCTGTGTGGACACCCCCCGTTCCTCAGACCCCCTGGACACGGCACCCCTGCCTGCTTGGCAGCAGGACAGACCCCAGGCTCAGCGCCCCCGCTCCTTGCCCACAGCCTGTCATCCCAGCAAGGTGCCCTGGCGTGGGCCTTGTCTCCCCACCTCCGGGCCCTGCTCCAGCACCCCCTCCCCCACTTCCTTGTCCCTTGTCACCTATTGCCTGGCTCCAGCCTGCTCTTGGCCCCCCAGCGTGGCCTCCTACATCAGGCAATCTGGTCGTGCACTCAATCAACGAACAGTGAGCACGCAGTCTGTGGGGCAGGCCTTATGACACCACGTCCCTGTGGCCTGGCCCCCTGCGTGGAGGGGAGACCCCGAGCCATGCGGGCTGGGTTGGGTGTGTGCCCACACACAGCCTCACTGCTCTTCCTCATTCTCCCATTCTCCCCTCTGCCAACCCCTCACCCTCCGACCACCTGCTCTGCTGGTCCCTCCACAGTCAGTGCATGTCTGCCTGTCTCTGTGTGTCTGTCTCTATCGGCAGTTTGCAGGTCATCCGCCTGTCCCTGTGCACCAGTGTGTGTGTGTGTGTGTGTGTGTGTGTGTGAGAGAGAGAGAGAGTGAGAGAGAGAGAGAGAGAGAGAGAGAGAGAGTCTGTATGTTCCTCCCTGGGTTTCTGGCTGTTTCTGTCCATCTGTCTTGCTGTCTGCATACCTCTGTGTGCCTGTCTGTGTGCAGTGATGAGTTCGGCACGGATGACTGTGCGTTTTGGGGGTGTCCTGGCTGGGTCTCCACGTGTTGTGAAGATCATACTGTTTCCGGCTGTCTGCCTGCGTGTAGGGATCTGTCTGTCTGGGGATTTTGTCCAAGTGCCCTCCTCTCTCTGGGGCTCTGGAGTGACTCCGGCGCTCTGTCTGTCCGGCCACAGATCACCTGCCCCCTTGCTACCCAGCTCACGTCTCTCTCTCCCCCATCCTCTTCCGTCTCTGCACCCCCTTCCTGGGGGTCCCGTGGGCTCACGTCACCGGCACCATCTGCCGGACCTCCTCCCCGAGTGGGTGTGTGCATCAGCGTGTGTCACCCCTCACCTGCCCGGACCCTCTCCGCGCGGGGGTGCGTGCGTCAGCCGCAGTGTGGGGGTCCCGCGGTGTCCCCCTCTCCCGGCCCCTCCCTCCTCCCTCAGAGCCTTTCTCCTGCTTTCTTCTCCAGCTTTCTTTTCCTTTTTCCTGCACCAGGCCTGCAGCTGTGTGCCTGCCAGAGCTGCTCCCTCTGGCCCCTCCCAGGGCCTTTCTGCTGGGCGTTTGTGGGAGAAACTTTCCAACTTTCCTCAATTTCCCATCCACAAGCCTGAAGGGGGCAGGGCAGGGGGCTTGCTATGCCCCTCGCTTCCTTCCGTCCCCCTCCCCACTAGGGTCTGTCTCCCTCCAGGGAACCGACGACAGGAGGACAGAGCAGAGGAGGCCCCCCTCCAGCCTTCCCTCCTGCCTCCTCCTACACTAAGGTGACCAGACGGACAGTCCCGATTTTTAACAATTTGTCCCACATCACCTTATCCTACACCCCTCCTCCCCGCCCTGCCCTCAGTGACAGGGACGTGGTCTCCCCTGGACCTGCCACTCTCAGGGCCTTTGCACTGCTGTCCTCTCTGCTGGGAGCGCTCTCTCCGGAGACCTGTGCGCTTGCCCAGTCCCTTCCTGTCTCTGCTCCCAAGTGTCAGCGTCCTCTGTCGCCCTCCCCGCCCCGCCCCACCCCTGATGCACTGGTTTATTTTCGGTCTCTCACGCACCCTCTCTGCCACTGTGCTGCCAGCCTCGGAGGGCAGGGAGAGTCTGTCTGTCCAGTGCTGTGTGTCCAGCTTCTGGAACACGGCTGGTGGGTAGAAGGCCGAGTGAGCAAGCTCTTGGCTAAACCCTGCCCGGCCAGGATGCAGGGTTGGGCCCCTTGCTGCCCCCCCGGTCCCTAGCCTCCTCCTGCCCTTCCCCACCCCCTCGGAGAACTGGTCCCCCCCCCCTCCTCCTGGCCCCCGCCTCTGGCCTCACCTATGGACCCACCCTCCACACAGCACCCGGGAGGGCTCTGCCCAGCAGCGCTGGGCATGCACTCCCTGCCTCCACCAAGTGTTCAAGCCCACCTGCCCCTGCCCTCCATTCCTCTTCTTATCCGCCCCCCCCCCACTCCCTCATTGTCAGCTTCAGACCTCCACCCCTTTGCATGGACTCGTCCCTCCACTTGGAAATCCCTTTCCTCACGTGCCCACTTGGTCAATTCTTACTTTTTAAAAAAATTAAAAACATTTGTTACTGAGGTGAAACTCATACGGCGTAATTTGTATAACTATAATCTTTGCTTTCGGGGTGATTGTCATTGTCACTCTTCAGGCGTGTCTCACACACACAATGAGAGAGCAACCCCCCCCCCCCATGTCCCGCCTCCCCGCCTCCCCGCCCAGGCCCGGCTCTGCGGGCTCTTGTTTTTGTGCTCATTGAGTCCCTCTCCCTCCCTTCCTCTAGTCTAGCCCATTCCCTGTCTCTAAGGCGGAACTGAAATCTGCTCTGGTTCTGAGAGAGACAGAGGGGGTGTGTGAGGGCGCCCCCTTTGCTAGCTGCTTCGCTCGTCCCTCCTCTCAGGTCTCTGCCTCTCCCTCTGGATCTCTGCTCCTCTCTCCCCATCTCACTCTCTGTCTCCATCTCTCTGCTCCCGACACTCTCTCCCTCTTTCTCTTGGCCTCTCCCTCCTCTCTCCTCGCTTTTTCCAGACGTGCCCAAGCCCAACACTGTGTCCCATGCCACGTATCTCCCTCCCTCCTTCCTCCTCGCTCAGGCTGTCTTCTCCCCTTCCTCCCTGCCTCCAGTGTGTGTGTGTGTGTGTGTGTGTGTGTGTGTGTGTATCTGGGTCTCTTTCTCTCCCCCTGCCTGCCCCTCACCTGCTGGGGCTCCAGGAGCACTACCTCGAGGCTTCAACTTCACATTCGTACCCCAGCCATAGCCTCACCCACTTCTGGGGATCCTCACACCCCATATCTGGCAGACTCCAGCAAGCTCCTCCTGAAACCTGGTCCCAGGGTTCCTGAGCTGGGATCCATATAATTCCCCTAGTTGCCCAGGTCAGCTCTGTGCCCCACAACTCCCCAGGGACTGTCCCCTCAGCAGCTCTCAATCTGGCCACCACTCTCCCTCCCCAGTGGCTTCCCCTGTGCTCTCCCTGCTCCTGCTCCCCATCACAGATCAACTCACCCCAAACCCTAAACCCGACAACTTCCTGTTGTGCAAAGAACACAGCCTCCTTCCAGAGTCTTCCAGGCTTGAATACTCAGGCTCTGCCTGCCCTGCAGCCTCCTCTGCTTCTCTCTGTCTCTCTCTCTGCTTCTCTGTCTATGTCTCTGTCTCTGTCTCTCTCTCTGCTTCTCTCTCTCCCCGCTTCTCTGTCTCTCATTGCTTCTCTGTCTCTGTCTCTCTATTTCTCTGTGTCTCTCTCTGCTTCTCTGTCTCTGTGTCTCTCTCTGCTTCTCTCCCTCTTTCTGCTTCTCTGTCTGTGTCTGCCTCTCTGCATGTACTTCTGCTTCTCCAGGCCTTTGTCCTTGTGCCTGAGCTTTGCCCTGCCTGGTGAGAGGCCCACTTTCTCCTCTGCCCGTCCGTTTGGCAAACACTTCTTCCTCCCTCAGGGCCCTGCTTTGAGCTCTTGGGCTCGGGGACCCTCCTCTGGAGACCCCACCTCTGCCCAGGCCTCTGGGTTAGCCCCGATTGCTGCTCAAGATTGCAGCAGGCTCCAGGGGACCAGG
Source organism: Pipistrellus kuhlii (assembly GCF_014108245.1). Classification (NCBI taxonomy): domain Eukaryota; kingdom Metazoa; phylum Chordata; class Mammalia; order Chiroptera; family Vespertilionidae; genus Pipistrellus; species Pipistrellus kuhlii. The sequence continues at coordinate 50,430,235 of NW_023425562.1, read as the reverse complement.
CTGGAGCCCCAGCCTCACTCCAGGGGCCTGGACGCAGTAGATGATCAAGAAAAGCACCCCAGCTGAGACCGGTTTGGCTCAATGGATAGAGCGTCGGCTTGGGGACTGAAGGGTCCCGGGTTCGATTCCGGTCAAGGGCATGTACCTTGGTTGCGGGCGTATCCCCAGTAGGGGGTGTGCAAGAGGCAGCTGATCGATGACTCTCTCTCATTGATGTTTCTAACTCTCTATCTCTCTCCCTTCCTCTCTGTACAAAATCAATAAAATATATTTAAAAAAGAAAAAAAGAAAAAAAAGAAAAGCACCCCAGGCTCCTTCCGGAGTCTGTCCTGGGGGAGTGGGTGTGTGTGGAGGTCTGGGGCTCTGTGCCTCATCGGCCTACTTCTCCTGCGTGCACGCGCGCAAATGTGTCTGATCACCTCCCCTTGCTTGCTTTCTGTGGCTTCATCTCCATTCTCTCTCCCCCCCCATCCCCCCTCTTTTCACTCTCTGTACTATGTTTTCCTTGTCTTTTTCTTCCAGGGCACATGTTCTTTTCCTGATCCCGAAAGAAATGCATCCATCTTTGTGAGAGAGCATTTAGAAAACACAGAGAGGCAGGGAGAGGACAATAGATGTCCCTGTTGGTCCTGTTTCCCAAGAGGAGGCAGAGGACCGGGCTGGATTTTAACGTGTGTGTGTGTGTGTGTGTGTGTGTGTGTGTGTCTCCCAGACTCTCTGTTCTTGGCCTCACTCTCAGCTCCTCTCCGTCCCTGTCCCTGGTCTGTCTGAGTGCCTCTGCTCTGTCTGCCTGGGCTCTGCCTCACCCGGGGGCTCCCACCCACATTCACTCTCATTCATTCATGAAACCCCTGCTGAGGGTGAGGGGCCAGGCGTGGTGTCTGTGGGACAGCATGACCCGTCCCGTGGCTCAGGTCTCACTGAATCCCTCCAGTCTGTGAGCTCCTGGGGGGCATGTCAGGGGGTGTGTCTGTCTGTGTGTCTGGCTCCCTGGACACTTGCCCATCTGCGTGCCACCTCCCTCTCTGCAGGCGTTTTGAACTGCCATCTTGCTCTTTGCCCATCGCTCTCTGTGTGTGTGTGTGTGTGTGTGTGTGTGTGTATGTGTGTTCACTCACTTCTCTTTTTGGTTTCTTCACAGCTTGCTCTCCCCCTGTCTCCGTGGGTCACTCCCATTCATAAGTTTTTTGCTCATTCAAAAAAGAGAACATCACATTTTCTAAACTGTCTGCCAGCCACACAAGTTGCGTTGCTGCCTTTTAACCAGAAACTCCCATTAAAGTGGTAACTACAGCCGCCAGGCCGGGCCCTGGGCCCTCGGTCAGTGTGAGTGTGACCTCCCCCCACCTCCGGCCTCCGTCTGCCTCTTCTTTCTTCTCTCCTCTTTTCTACCCGCTTCCTTTCTCGGAGATTTCTGGAATTTCACTCTGGCTGCTCATGCCTTCAACCTAGAGAACGGGATTGTGTGCTTGTGTCTCTGTATGTGTGTGTCTGTGTGTGGAGTAAGTGTAAGAGTGTGTGTGAGTGAGGGTGTGCAAGCATGTGTGTGCGTGCTAGTTGTGTGCAGGTGTGGGTGTGTGAGTGAGTGTGGAGTGTGCATTCGCGCCCCTCCACCGCCCCTCACTGCTTCTCCGCGGCTTCAGCTGGCTTTGTTCCCCTTCCCTGGATGTTTTCTTTCTGTTAGAAATGACATTTATTGTTTTCCTTTGGTTTCAGAAGTAATACATGCTCACTGCAGAGAAGGTGGAAAATACCGGAAAGCATGTGCAGAGCGTCTAAATGGAAATCCTCTCTAATCCCACCGCCCGGAGAGCAGCCTCTGTTAACAAGGAGGGGGGGTGTCTTTTCAGAATCTTTTCCTTGTGTCTGCGCACTTCTCTCTGCAGATCCAGTTCCACTCTGTCCTCATACCCCTTCCTTCCAAAGCATGGGGAGCCCCCACCTGGGACTTGGTCAGCCCGTCTGAATGTCTTGGTTTGGGAGGTCCGTCTGTCTGTCTGACAGTCTCCGACCTCTCTCCCTTCCTCCCTATTTTTCCTCTGGGGTTTTATAAAATGTGTGTGTGTGTGTATGTGTACAGGCGGGGGGAGAAGGGAGAGAGAGAGAGAGAGAGAAAGAGAGAGAGAGAGCTAGACAGAGAAAATGTGCAGAAAGGAAAAGGTGAGGAAAGGGAGCCAGACACCAAAAACACCCGCATCTCCTCCCCTCCCTTCCCTCTCTCCTGCCACCTCCCTGGGGACTCAGGGGACCATCTTGGGTGCCTGCCTGAGTCTCTCCATCCCTTCTCCTGCCGTACCTTTGTCCTCAGGTTCCTTAAGATTGAAGAACCTGGGCATGTGGGGTGGGGCATGTGGGGTGGGGCATGTGGGGTGGGGGTGGGGGAAAAGCAGGTGGAAGGCACAGCTCCCACCGCCAGCGGAAGCAGGAAACGGCAGTGTCTCTGGAAGGTTTTCTGGTGCAGCTGGAGATGGAGACGGGGAGCAGGGCCTGGGCTGGAGGGGCTCCCTCCTGTTTCAGCCTTGTGGGGGTGGGGGGCTGGGGAGAAGGACGTGGCTCATAGGCAGGAGCGGCCAGTCTGGCTCTCGCAGCCTCTCTCCATGGCCCAGGCCACTGCAGTCAGAGGACTCAGCTGTCTCCCTTGGCCCCTCGGGTCTTACTGTTTCTCTCCCCCCTGGTCCGGGCTATCCTCTCCCTCTCCCTCGACCTCTGCCTCACACCATTCGCACCAGATCAGCTTCTGCATTTGGTGCCTGATACCGATCACCACTTACCAGCAGGCGAGTGATGGAGCCCAGTGCCCTCAGCTGCAGCCTGGGGGTAAGAAGAGTTCTGAGGCTCAAATGTGATGGTTCCTGTAAAGAATGCTTAGGCCGGGCAGACAGCAGGTGCCACTCCATGCTGGTTACCTTTGTGCCACGGTCCCTTTCTCCTCCTCCCTTTCTTCCTGGGCAGCTGACTCACACTTCACTTAACTCTGTAGGCCTCTTTCATCTGTTCTTACCTCTCTCATCTTTCCCCTCCCTCCGTCCCTTCTTCCCTCCCTCCCTCCCTCCTCTCTTCCCTTCTATACACAACTCCTTCCCTGAATCCAGGCTCTGTGCTGGGCCCCGGTGTACACTTCTATTTGTGTCCGGCACTGAGGTTTCACCAAGTCCCAGGAGAGCTCTGCCCCAGCTCCCTCCCTCACCCCTGCTCCACAGGCTCCACAGCTTCCTACGGAGCAGCCATCATCAGAAGCTGACATGAGGGCCAGCCTGCCTGCTGCTCAGCTCTCCTCTGGCACAGGGCAGGGCAAAAACGAGGCACTTGAGAGGGGAAGGGATGCTGGAGATTGTCAGGAACAGCAAAAGTCCTTTCTCCACCTGGCTAACTTGTATGCATCCTTCAAGGCCCAGCTCAAATGACCCTTCCTTGCTGATGCCTTTCCTGGCTCCCTATTAGCAAATGGCTCCCTCTGTGAGCCATTCTGTCTCCTAAGGGGGACTCTTAAAACAAATTTCAGGTCACATCATTGTGTGTGTTTTTAATATCTGCCTTTTTAATGGCTGCAGACTGAGACAAAACAACAGCTAATTCTTCACTAGCGTTTACCACATGCCAGAAACTATCCTAAAGGTTTTATATGTCTTTTTTCATTTAATCCTTATAATATAATTATAGATACGATTATTCCCATTTTTTTTCAGATGAGGCCATCAAGGCTCAGAAAGATTAAGTGACTTGTCCCAGGTCACACAGCAAGTAGTGGAGGTGGGATTTGAACCAGCCTACCTGGCTCCAGAGTCACCTGTGAGTGATTTAAGGTGATAGGTTCAGCGTTTTCACTGTAAAGTGCAAAGGACCTGAGTCTTTCTCTTTTCTGAATCTTCTGCCTGAGCTTCCCCCTGAAGCCCTCCGTCCCTCCTTGCAGTCTGCAAGGGTCAGACACTCTCCACAGCTACCGTGGGTCCACCGCCTTGTCACTGCTGCAGCCCCCACATGTTTTCCTCCTGTTTTCATTAGCAGCCCCGGAGGGCTGCAGCCTGGAGCCTCCCGCCATCTGTTCAGCTTCCTGTTGACTTTCCCTCTGGGGCCCCTCGGTAGCCCCTGCTTCATCCCTTCCTGCAGCAAAGTTCTCTCCCTCCCCCAACCTCCGCACTCACCCCTCCATTTTGTGCTCAAACACTGTCACCTTTCCAAGCCCCCTCGCCTGTGAACGAAGCCACTGACAGCGCGTTCCTCATGGGGTGCCTCGGGGATTAGATGAATTTTGAAAAGCTGTTACAGCAGGGTGAGGCTCATGATCCGTAGCTGTTATTAAAGATTAAATGGGTAGCTGTGATTAAAGATTTTCTGAACGAATGACTGAATGACCCATTGCGTACGCCGCCGTTCTTTCTCATCCTCTCGGTGCCCACATGTCTCCTCCCGCCTCCCTGTCTCTATGGCAGTACTTTTTAACATTGTGGAAGTACATTTTAACACTTTGAAAAATATATATTTGGGTCCTTCCAGCCAGCAAGCAAATCTCTCCCATCCTAGGAAAAGATCCCTCCCTTGACCCCTACTTTCCCCCTACCCCCCCCCCCCCCATCTCTCTCGTCCCTCCTCAGAAAAGCCTGGGGCTAGAGCTGCCCCTTCCCTCCACCCACTGCAATTGACTCCCCCAGGGTCACCAGTGAGGCCTCCAAGCTGCCAGAGTTAAGGGGTGTTTGTATTTCAGTTGTCCTGCTTGAACTCCCAGCAGCATTTCGATCCTGTTCGCAGCCTCCGCGGCACCCTCTTGCTGTCCTCCCAGGACTGGTCACTGGAGAAAAGTCGGAGAATCCCATGTAGGTATTGAAACGTTGGTGAGCCCATGGCCTCGCCTTTGGATGTCTGTCTGTCTGTCTGTCTGTTTGTCTCTGTCTCCCTCTCTGTTTCTCTCTCTCCTTACTTCCTTGGGAATCTTGATTCATTCAGTGCTATGACTTGAAAACCCAGCAAAGCCTTATTCTGATGACTCTCAGCCAGGGCACCAACTCCAGACCCCTATGCCCACCTGCCCTGTGGACACCTCCATGTGGAAGTCTAAGGAAACTCAGCTCGAATGTGCTCCTTGACTTCCATCCACTAAGCCTGGCCCCCGCCTACCTTCTTCACCTCAGGAACTGGCATAACTACCACCAAACATAAAACAAGGGCCTCCCTCCTGGCATGCCGCCCTCCCTCATTCCCAGGACGGGGTCTCCAGCCCTCCTCATTTCCCCCTTCACCTGTCCACTGTTTTCAGTAACCACTCAAATACTGATGACTCTTCAGTTTTCTCCATCCATCCATCTATCCATCCATCCATCCATCCATCCATCCATTTGCCTTCTGCCTAATCATGATTTTGAACCTCAGATCTGTATGATCAGCCATTTCCTAGTTGTTTCTACCTGGATTGTCCCTCACGCACTTGCCACTCCATGGGTCTCAAAGTGGACTCACTGTTACGCCCAGATTTCACGATCCCCAAGGACCACCAGGGAGCCGAGTCCAATGCAAAAGCAAAGAGCCTTTATTAGCCGTCCGGGCGAGTGATTAGCCAGGTGACTACTCTGCCATTCTCCATACAGGGAGACCAGAGAACAGCAGCGACCCTTTGTGTAGGGCCACTTTTAAGCCCATTAACCACATCCTGTTTTTGTAGAGCAAGTAACCCAAGACAAAACAGTTTTTTCCAAGCAACGTCAGAGTCATGCCATTGACGACCATGTTGTTCACAGGGTCATCCTGTTCTTCAGAAAGCTGAGAGTGATCTATGAAAGAAGGCCTACGTTCTGGGAAGGGGCCATGAGACCCTGTCTCAAGGCCTGGCCTGGTACCAGCACTGACAACTCTATCTGGGGCATAGTTCACGGCCTCTCTGGAAGCATGCTCAAAAATTCCCACTCTCCAACACTCAGCATCTTTCCTGACATGTGTTCCTTCTGCTGGGCCCCAGAGCTGGTAAATAAAACCACCAGGTGCCCTGCCATGGAGGGCGGTACCCCCATATCTCTCTTGACTCAGTTTTGCTCAATCCTCTTCTTCTAGGGGTGGTCATTTGCTAATCTTTCCTTGTATCCCCTCAATCACTGACTATTTCCTGGTCTGTCTCCCTCTATTCCTAGTCCTGTAGCCATCTTTGATGACATCTCTACTCATGTGAATGGTATAGCTAACACTGTAGCTTTGACCTCCCACATGCTGAAAATCTTGTCTTCCAATGAACCTCAACCATGATCACATCTTTGACCTTGTCACACAATACGAGTCCCAACTCTAGAATCCCAATTTCAAGCCATCCTACTCCCATCCACCATCTGCTGCCATCCCATCTCATTTACTCAAGCATGCCTTCCATCTCAACAAGACCTTAGAAGTCAGCCCCCATCATTCTCTCTTTATACCTCTACCTAGCCTTTCACTGCAACCTTGCTACTGATACTGCTCTTGGCAGGATCACCAGTGGCCTCCATCTCGTCAGATTCAATGTTCAATGCTCGGTCCTCTCCCGCTTGACCCATCAGCAATGTTACAGGTGGTTGGGCACATCCTACATTTCAGAGCATTCACTTTGCTTGGTTTTCATGATATGATACTCTTCTCATGTTCTTTATTATTCTCTTGCTAGATCTTCCCAGTTCTCCCAACCTCTAAAAGTCCCCTTCGCTTCATCTACACACTCTTCGTAGGCAATCTCATCCAGTTCAGTTGTTTGACATACTCATTGGCTGATGTCTCTCAAACTCTCCCTCTCCCTCCACTGTCCATTCCGTATCTCTACTTGAATGCTTGAGAGGAATCCCAAACTCAACTATGTCCAAAGCTGAAAGCATACCATCTTCCCTCTCTGCTTCCCTGTATCAGTAAATGACGCCACTCTAAAACCCTAGAAGTCATTCTGGAGTCTGTTTGCCTTATTATTCATGCATAACCATACTTAATCCGCTGGTAAGTCATACTGTCTGAATTCCCAAAGAATTCCACATCCATTCTGTTTTCTTCACCCCAGCTGCTCCTCCAACCCTACCTCAAACCCCTGACATTTATCTGGGACAATAGCCCAGCCTCCTCCCGGATCTCCCTGTGTCCAATTCATTCTCCACCCAGAGCCAGAGGGATCTTGCAAATTAGATCAGGCCACCACCTGCTTAAAATCCTCCCGTGTTTTCCCACTCCGTTGAACATAAAACCCAAGTTTTGTTGTACCAACTCCTACAAAGTCTGACATGTTCTCATGCCTCCAGTAACAACTGCATTCTCCTCCTTCACTCAGCTCCAGTCCCACTGGCCTCCTTGCTGTCCCTTAAATATACCGAGCTCCTTCCTAACTGAGAGCCTTCGCCCTTGCCAGTTCTTTCAGCCTGAAAGACTCCTCTCCCAGAAACTCACAGGGCTGCCTCTTTCTTTTTTGTCACTCAGTTCTCAGCTCAGATGCCACCTCCTCCGGGAGGCCTTTCATGACCATCCCTTCTGAAATATTGCCTCCCTGCACCTCAGGCTCTGTCTCAATGCCCTGTGTTAACCTCCTCTTAGTTCTTATCAATATCAAATTATCTCCTTAACTTCCTTGACCTTTTTTCTGTACTGGAAGGTCAGTTCCAGGAGAGCATGGTGCTGAGTCTGTTCTGCTCCCTGCTGTACTTTGCTCATCCAACAGTATCTGGAATATAACGATGCTCTCTAAAAACTCATGAGTTGCATGCATAAACCCAATGGGTGACCAAGTATGTTCCCTCACAGCTCTCACCCCTGTGACCTTCACTCTAGCTCTCTGCTTCCCTGCCCTGCTCTACTGTGCTCTCTTCTTCATTCTCTCCTAGCTTCTGAGTTCTCCCACTGAGCCCTCACAGTGTTGGCCCTCCCTTTTGAGTGGACCGACTTGTGTGTATATGTGTTTGTGTGTGTATGTGTTTGTGTGTGTGGGTTAACACCCATGCTGGGTGTGCATACCTGTGTCTGTCTGTTTCACAGTGGGTCATCTTTCTGTCTCTCACTTTTTGGGTTTTGATTGAAATTGGGTTTGCTTCAGTTATTCATTCATTCATTCACTCACTCTTTTGTTAATTTATTACTTTATTCAGTTATTCCATTTTTAAATACTTGTAGTAGATGCTATACTGGACAGTGTAGATGTGTGATGGGTGTGTGGATGGATGTGAATCACTTACATTTTGGGCCCTTTATCAGATTTTGTTCTCATCTCTGGATTACTCTTTCATCCATCATCCATCCATCCATCCATCCATCCCTCCATCCATCACCTAACAAGTGCCAGAGTCTGCCAATCAGAGAAGATTTCTGTTAGTGTGTGTGTTCAGTGTGCTTGTATCTGTCCCTGCTGTCTGTCTGGGGATCTCTTTCCCCCTCTCTCCCTGCCTCTGATTTTATCTCACTTCAAAACCACATTCCTTTTTTCTCTAAAGAGCAGTCTTATTGAATTTTTGCTCTGAGTCTTTTAGCCATTCATGGTGTGTGTGTGTATGTGTGTGTGTGTGTGTGTGTGTGTGTGTGTGAGAGAGAGAGAGAGAGAGAGAGAGAGAGAGAGAGAGAGAGACAGAGACAGAGAGAGATATAGAGAATCTGTCAGTGTCTTGAGTTTTCCCCTCTGAGGCTTGGGCTGGGGCAGTTCCCAGCCTCTGGGTCACTGTCATTCATACTTTGTTCGTCTATTTGTTGATTCATCCACAAAAGGTTTATTAAACACCTGCATCATGCCAAGACCTGTGCTAGTCCATTTTGAATGTGTGTGCTGTGCACGACTGTCTTCTGATTGCTCCTGTCTCCTTCTCTCCTCCCCCTCTCCTTGCCTTCCTACCTGGGCCCCCAGGGCGTGCATCGGGCCCCATCCTCCTTCTCTATACATGCTCATCCTGTCCTCTGTGATGACAGCCCTACAGGCCAGACTCCCTTTTTTCACAAGTTGAAAATTCAAAGCCAATCCCCAGCTGGCTTTGGTACTTCAAACCCAGCATATGACAAGCTCACTGCATCATTTCCGCACTCTAATGGATTTTTCTCCCTGTGCTCATTAGCGCTGAGTGTCACTGCCTGCCTGGGTCTGCAGCCAGGAGCCCCGAGTCATCTCTGTCTTCACTCTCCTGCCACCCACAGCCCATCTGTTCTTCCTGTAGAATCTTTCTCTCACACCTGCTCACCCCCCACTGTCTTATCAGCCCTGACTCAGCCCAGGTCTGGGCCTGGAAAATTGAAGCCTGGACCATTGCATCCATTGTCCATCCATCCATTGTCCATCCATCCAACAAACCCTGAGCGCCCACTGGCTCCAAACCTTGCAGGAGCTCAGAGACCAGGGAGAGACAGACCAGCCATCACTGCCCCAGCTGATGCACATTAGGGGCTTCCCAAGACTTTATGTCACTGTGCTCACTGCACTGGGTGTTTGGGGGGTGACATCTCTCTATTTTCCCTGGCTTCTTCTTTGGACCTTCTTCCAACCCTCTGAAATTGGTTCCCGCAGGGCTGCAGTCTGCTCCTGTCTTTCCCTGACGCCTCTGCACCATGCTGTCCCAGCCCAGGGCTTTTGCGATGCCCCTCCATGTAGATGCCCCTCAGGTGTATCCACTGTTTCTTCCTTTCTCGGCCCACACGATGCCCTGGCAATACCACAGACCTACCAAGGCGGGTCAAAGCTCCTCGCTCTCTCTGCCTCTGCCCTGTTTTCCACTTTCCAGTTCTAAGACCAGAGAGCTAGCCATCACCTTCTCTTCTTCCTTGCCCTCTATATCTGATTTAATTCCCTCCTTGTTTCTTTTTGCCAGTTCTTCCTCCAACTTGTCTCTCTAGTCTTCTCCCGTGGCCCTCCCCCTCCTCATGGCCAACACACTTCCCCTGGCAATAGCCATCCTCTCCCTTCTCTCCAGGCTCCTCTCAGGTGGGGGACGTGCTTCCTTCTGTCTAACTTGTGGAGGAACACTCCATCTTGCCCTTTCTTATCCCCATCCTTTCTCTCCTCCCACCTTCAGAGATCTGGGGGATTAGCCCTGGGCTTTAGCACTGCCACCCACTTCTCCGTGTCCACCATGAGGCTTGGGCAAAGCTCTCTATAGTCCTCCTCTTTGCCAGATCTGCGGTCTCTTTTTCTTTTTTTTCTTTGCACATCCATCGGCCTGATGGATGTCCCACTGGCTCTACCTCACTGCCAGCAAAGCTTTAACGGCCTCTTTTCTCTCTCCTTCCAAACCCACTTTTCAATGAAGCTTCTGATGGTCTCTCTCCCCCCATATTACATCATGTCCCCTCAAGTCCTAGAACAGCAGTTGCCAACTGGTGGCCCTCGGACCTCTGGTGGTCCATGAGGTCTGAAAGGTTGGCAACTGCTGACCTAGAAGCTCATCTCTCGGGTGGGTGGCCTTCTCCCCACCAGACGGAACCAGACTGATTTCTTCTCTGGATGTCAGCACGGGGGCGGGGGAGAGGGTGTGTGTGTGTGTGCGGGCATCAGGGAGAGACTAGGGAATATTTGCAACTGGGACAGGGAGGAGGGATGGACAGACAGACAGATGGAACGTCTATGGGTTTTCTCTTCTTCCTTGTTCTTTATCAGTAGCCCCTTTCTCCTTTTCCTGCCACCCCTCTCAATTTTTTAAAATAAAAATTACTTTTCAGTCTCACCAGTGATAAGCAAATACACTGGTTGGAAGTGTTTTCTTGAAAGATTAAAACATCACATATGAAACTAAAGTTTCTTTCACTGAGACTTTCACTCATCCTACATTTGATCCCCAGTCTCTTTCCGAAGAACCTACGGTTATCAAATCAGTGGGAAAACATTCATCAAACACACACACACACACACACACACACACACACACACGCACACACATTCGAACTCCTAAATAACAGCTGAAATAATATTTTATTGATTTTGTACAGAGAGGAAGGGAGAGAGATAGTTAGAAACATCAATGAGAGAGAGTCATCGATCAACAGCTGAAATCATATTCAGTAGTGGAAGATTGCTTTCCCCCTAAGATGGGGAGCAAGGCAAGGGCATTTGCTTTTATCACATTTATTCCACATCATATGGGGAAATCTAGCCAGAGCAATATCGCAAGAAGCAGAAATAAAAGAAGGCACAGACTGGGGAGGAAGGAACAGCCCAGAGACATTATGATCTGCATAGAAACCTCTGTAGACTCTACAGCAAAAGCTCTTGGAACCATTTAGGAAGTTTAGCAAGGTCACGAGATTCAGAGTCAAGGGACAATAACCAGTGGACGATTGGAAACCGGAGGCGTCTCTATTCCTCCAGAAAATGCCACGTACGGTTTGGTAAGCAGTATTCAGAACACTGTGTCGTTCTTGTTTTTAAAAGAAATTGCCTCATGCCGAGTATATTGTTCTCCGGTGGGCTTTTAGTCTCAACAGCTCCCCGAGGGCCCTTCCCTGGGAGAAGGTAGATGGCAGTCAATTCCTTTCTTCTCCTGCTGGCAGAGAAGGCCTGTGCTGAGTGCATTCAGCCCCTCCCCCACGCCCGGGCATTTGAGTTGTTCCTACTTTTTCACCAGCACAGGGAAGGCTGTGCTCAATCGTGTGTGTCTCCCCGTGGCTCCCTCTTCTCTGGGTCTAAGGGCCCCCAGACTGGTCACCTGTCTCCTGAGGATCTTGGAGAATTCTTATCTCCTCCCTGCCCCATCCCCTCACTGTTCATTTCCCAGTCCTTTTTGGCTTTGGCCCCAGCTCTGTGCCCTGCTCTGCATGTTTCTTATTAAAGATTCCATCAAGAAATTGATGTCACAATCGAACTTGGATTATTTGAGGAGCTTCCCCCCCCCCCCCCCTCTCTCTCTCTCTCTCTCTCTCTCTCTCTCTCTCTCTCTCTCTCTCTCTCTCTCTCGGGCCTTTCTCGGGTTTTGTTCTCATCTTTCCCTCCACCTACCCAGCAGGGCTCAGGCTCAGCGTGGGTGTTAGAGCATGTGCGTCTCTCTCTCTGTCCGCCTGCCTGCTTGTCCCTGAAGCCCCCGCTTTCCTGGCTTCTTTATTACTTTCTAACTTTTTAATGTACACATCATCTCGCTCCTCTTGCTTCTGTCTCGATCTCTCTTCCCTCAGCAAGCTCTTTCCCACTCTCCTGAGAAGCGTTATTCATTATTGCTCTGAGTTTGTGTGTCATTCCTGCTGTGTGTGTGTGTGTGTGTGTGTGTGCACACAACTCACCTCTTTAGCTCTGTCTTTTCTTCTCAAGCTGGTAAAGCTTTTTCACTTTTTCCTGGTCTGTGCCCTGTGTAAGTGTACACATGTTTGGGTCATGTTTCTTTCTCTGAGGCAGGGCAAAAAGGAGTTCCACCCTCTGTCATATTCCAGTTACTCTTTAAAAAAAAAAAATTGAGAGAGAAAGAGAGAGAGAAAAAGAGAGAGAGAGAGAGAGAGAAAGAGAGAGAGAGAGAGAGAAAGAGAGAGAGAGAGAGAGAGAGAAGGAGAGAGAGAGAGAGAGAGAGAGAAGGAGAGAGAGAAGGAGAGAAGGAGAGAGAGAGATTTGGAGATTTGTTCCCGACATCTTGGTATATCAGGACCATGCTCTAACCAAATGAGCTACCTGTTCAGGGCTCTAATGACCTTCTGCCATCTTCCCGCCCACCCCTCAGGTCTTGACTGTTTTTCTTCCCTGACCCCTCACATTTTGGGGCCCCCAGGTTTCTGCTCTGGACCTTTCCTGCTCCTGTTTTTCACCGGCTCCCTGGACAGTGCTTCTTTGCAATGACACCCCAGGCTCCTCCTGCTCCCAGACTCCACTCATTCTCTCCCCTCCTGCCGCTGACTCAGCTCGCACAGCCTGGGACCCGCACTCAAACCCCGCGATCCTGTCTGCAGCACCGGGCACGTTTCTCTCCCTCTTCTTATTGGCGTCCGGTGTCACCACCACCGGGGCTTCGCAGCCAGGAGCCCACGTCTGTCCTGGTTCCTGTCAAGCCTCCCTCTGAGGGGCTGCTCAGTAGTCCCCTTCCCACTCAATCCCATCAGCCCTGTCATGGCTCAGTCACCAGCTTCTTGATGCCTGGACCATCTGGCAGCCGACAAACTTCCACTGAGAACCCACTGGGTCTCTGCTGAGGACACAGGCCCCAAGCCTTGTTTCTCCCCACGGCTGCACCCTGCTCATCCACCTCCCTCCCTCCTTCCCTCCCTCCCTCTCAGCTTTCCTGTCCTTGCCCTCCACTCCTGGGTTCAAGGGCTCCCTCTGCAAGATGCTACCTCACTTCAGTGTCCCAGACCCTACAGATCCACTGTTCCCTCCTTGGCTGTGCTTAGTGGTCCCACCAGCATCACAGACTCATCCACGCCTCATCTCCGACCAGAGCCCTTCCCCATTTCCAGAGTCAAAACTCTGGCCACTCAGGCTTTCCCATTACACCCCAGGCCATGTATCTAAACATCTTTCTTCTTCATTTGGATGCCCACCAGCTTTTCAGACTCACTAAGTCTGAGAGAAAATCTTTGAGTTCCTATATATCACCCCATGTTCCCCTTTCCCCATCCGGGTGCAGAAATCCAGATCCCCTTCCTCTCTCCTGCCTCCTGCCCTTAAGTTTTGCCAATTCTTCTTCCAAACTTTCATCTCCCCAACCCCATCATCCCCTTTACTTCTCTCCATCACCCCTGGTCAGTGTGGTTGCCCTGGCAACATCATGTTTCCCTCTCCTGGGTTTTTCAGAGACAAACATGTTCACCTCCCTCTGCTGACCTTTTATTCCCATCTCCCTCCTGCCTCCCTCTCCCTTACAAAAGAACTTGGGGGGAATATTAGACTATGAGTTGTTGTTTTTTTTTTAATTATTGATGAGAGATACAAAGAGAGAAAGAGAAAGAGAGAGAAACATCAATTGATTTCCTTCCACCTGAGCCCCAACCAGTGACCAAACCAGAAACCTGCGTATGTGCCCTGACTGGGAATGGAACCTGCCACCTTTTAGTGTCTGGGATGGTGCTCCAACCAACTGAGCGACACCGGCCAGGGCTGGGCTCTGACTTTTTCCTCATCCCTTCTCACCCCTCTGTGACCACTGCAGCTGACCATGACCCATCGTGGTGCTCAATGGAGGCCTCCACTGACCTCCTGTTTGCCAACTAGAATGAGGAGGCCTTTTCTCTCCTCCCCTTCCCTGTCCATAGGGGCCCCTGACTCTGGGGACTGGCCCTGCCATCTGGACCCCTGTGCCCCCCTCAGCTTCAGGGCCAATGGGGGTCCTGGTTTTCCTTCTCTCCTGTTTCCTTTGGAGGGTCCTCTGGCTCCATGACCTGTGGCATCTCGGTGTTACCCAGGGCCATTCCCTACCTTCCTCCATTTGTCCTACCTGCGCGCCCCCCCCCCCCCAGATCCACACCTCCCAGGGCTGGGGGGGGGGCATTCACACCTTGGCCGTATTCCACTGTGTTTGCAGCCCAGCTTCCTTCTGTTGCGCCGGGACCCTCACATCCATTGGCCTGAGGGGGCACCTGCTGAGGGGCCTGTGCACACACGTGGGCCTGCACCAGCATCTCTGCCTGCCCCCCTCTGCCTGCCGGCGAGTCCTGCCACCCCCGCTTCTTTCCGACTTTCTTATTGACAGATAATCCCTCTTCACTTCCTGTATCGATTGTCTTGCTCAGCTCTGCTCTTCCCCTGTTTCCGGAGGAGAATTATTGAATTGTGCTCAGAGGCTGTGCGTCATTGATGCTGTGTGTGTGAGTGTGTGAGTGTGTGCCTGTGCTGGGCTGGCTGCCTTTCTCCTGCCGCTCCCTCTTTTCTGGGAGCTGTGGAGTTTTGCTCTAAAGCCCTGAAATTCTCTTTGATCCCCCTGATCCCGGTTCCCACTCCCTCTTCCCATAAGAAGTCTCAGTTATTGGAAGGTGACTGGCAAAGGGATTTCACACACGAGGTTTTTCTCTTTCTAGTTCTGTTATTTGATTTTATTCTTACTCCATAAGTTACTCCACTCATCCATCCACTCATCAGCCCAGCATCCCCATGCCAGCTCTTGGGTGCCAGGACGCCCGTCCTTCTTTTGCTCCATCTCACCACGTGTGAACATGAATGGGCCGTGTCTTTTCGTCTGACCGGAGTCTCTCCTACCCTCTCTGCTACTTTCCTTGCCTGTTTATCTGCCTGCCCTTCTATATGCCCATAAACTGCTTGGTTAATCCAGTGTCTGTCTGTCCTGTCTCCTCTCCTCTCCTCCAATCTTCCCCTTTAGTTCTCATAACTCGTCCCTTACCAAAGCCCAGGTTCTCCACTCTCTCCACACACATTCCCTGGATGCACTCGGTCTCTGTGCTCTCTTCTAATTAGCTCCCACCCATGCCTGCTGCAGCCCGCCTTTCTTTTTCCCTCCAGCCACAGCCTTGAGCTTGAGAAAGCCCTTACCTAGCTCCTCAATCCCATTGCACTGTTCCTGTACCCCCTGGTCGTGTTCCTGTCTTCATTCGCATCTTTGGTGGTCATCACTGCCACATAGGGCCAGGAGCCCCACGCATCTTTGTTCCTATTCCTGCCTTTCCATGGCCTACCTGCCCGACCCCCACCTCTTCCTGCCAAGTTTCCCTCCAAGATGTAGGTCAAGTCCCCCTCTCAATCCCCTCAGCTCCTGCCTCAGCTCAGATAGACAAATCTTATGACTGGATCATATCCACACATCTGCCATGCCACCCTTCTAACCTAACTGAGCATCCCCTGGGCTCTTTGCTGAGGACCTGGCAGGGAGACAGGTAAGTTAGCGCATCATGAGAAGACGGTGATACAATGAGAGAGGAGTCCCAAATCTTCTTCTTCTTCTTCTTCTTCTTTTTTTTTTAAAATATATATTTTATTGACTTTACACAGAGAGGAACTGAGAGGGACAGAGAGTTAGAAAGGTCGATGAGAGAGAAACATCGACCAGCTGCCTCTTGCACACCCCGCACTGGGGATGTGCCCGCAACCAAGGTACATGCCCTTGACCAGAATGGAACCTGGGACCTTTCAATCCGCAGGCCGATGCTCTATCCACTGAGCCAAACCAGTCTCGGCCCAAATCTTCTTATCACATTGTGCCTACTGCTCTGAGTATGTGTGTGCACCTGAGGGAAGAGGGACAAGAAAAAGAGAGGGAGAGTGATTGAAGGTGGGAATATACCTATTTCTAATTTTAGTCCCTTTTCTCTGGACCTCTCTTTTCATCCTTCCGTTACACTGGCATCAGTGGGCCCAGAGCTGTGTCCTTCTTCTTCCTCTCTTTCCAGGGCCATGTCACAATCAGAGGTGTCCCCCACCACCACCATGTCAACGGTGGCTTTATTCCACCCAGGCCTCACGGAGGCAGCACTAGACTCACATGTCCACAGTGCCTTCCTCAGCCCCAGCCGCGAAAGCAAGACAGGATCAACATCTTCATCTTCCCACCCCTCACTCATGCTCCCATTGCCCCAGCTCTGGGGTAAGGAATCTAGAGCCTGCCTCCCTGTACCCTGACCTCCCACGCCTCACCTTCCTACTAATTCTGCTGATTCCTCCACCAACTACCTCTCTCAGAGTCCTTTTTCTCTTCTTCTTCCCCATGGCAACCTCTGCATCTAGATAAACACTCACCTCTCTTCCAGAAACAAAACTTTCTTCCTGGACCTTTGTTCCCACCTAGTTCCTGTCCTTCTGCTCCCCTGTCCCAGAGGAGTTGGGAGGGAAAGGCAGCTCTCATAGCCCTTCCGCTGCAGCCCACCCTGCTTGGTCCTGAGCCCACTGTGGTTTTGGAGACCTCCAGTGACCTACTGTTTTCCAGATCCCAGGCCTTTTGTGTCCCCAGTGACACTGTGTCCCTGCCACCCATCCCCTTGGTCCTCTCTTTCTGGTTCTATGACATTTTCTCTAACATTATGTCAGTTTCACTGTATGTACTGGTGTATGTATGTGTCACTACTGTACATGTATGTAAATACATGTCTGAAATGTGTTTCTCTCTCCAGAGCATGGTCAAGATCATTCTCATACCCTCTTCATCTGTTCATCGATCTTCCCGTCTGCACACAGTGCTCACTGAGAGAGATCCAGGCGTGGTCTGTCTGAATCCTTTCATCTCTGTCTCTACAACCTCCCCCTCTCCCCTCCCCCCCACCCCGCCCTCAGATCAGGTCCCTGTTCCCTGTCCTGACACTGCTCCTCTGGCTGAAACCCCTAACCACAGCCTCAGATTTGAAACTAATACAGACCTAGAGTGTCTCAGGGCATTTGCACACCCCCAAGTGATCCATCTCCCAGGGTCAACCAACTATATCCTGGTCTCACTAGCACAGAATTACCACCTGGCTCAGCAATCAGGAGTCATCTCTGACTCTCCCTCTCCTGCCACCATGCCTATCTATCTCTCCTTCCTGCTGAATCTCCCTCCAAGTGGTTATTCAAGAACCCAGCCCAACTCCTCAGCTTCTTCAAGGCCCAGCCCTCATCATTTCATGCCTGAACACAGGCCTGTACCCACCACTCTATTCATTCTTCCATCCACCTATCCATCTGGTATCCTTCCATTGTTCCCTTCTTTCACCCACTCATCCATCCATGGAACACCCATCTATGCACCCATTTTTCTATTTATCATTCATCCATCCACCCATCTACCCATCCAACCATTCATCCATTATCCATCATCCAGCATCCATCCATTCATTCACCATCCATCCATCAATCATTCTAACAAACACGCACTGGACACCTACTGGGTGCTTTGCTGAGGACACAGATTCCAAAGTTCAGACTACTTTCTGGTGGAGCGGGGTCCATGGGAAGCAGCCGTCTGTAATAAGGATATGAGGGTAAGTGAATCCAGTGTTTTTATGTTAACCTGAGCATCGCTCTGTGTGTGGTCGTGGATGTGAAAGAAAAAGAAGCCCCCACATCTCTGGGCCCCTCTATGCCCCTCTGCTGAAGCTCCATGCATCTAACCACATGTCCCAGTGAATGCCCCATTAGCATCACAGACTTACCATGTCCACAACCAGTTCTGTGTTGCCCCTATTTCTCAAATCTAGGACTGAAAACATATATTAGCCCCTTTCCCTCTACCTGCCTCCCACCTGTGACTGATTCTTCCTCTGAAGTCCCATCTTCTCCATCCTCTCAATCAATGTGGTTGCCCTGGCAACAGCTGTTCCCTTCCTTCCACCCCTGGGCTCTCTCAGCAGGTGGACATGCTCACCTCCCTCCCACCTGAGGAGCCCCTTGACCTTTTGTTCCTGTCTGCCTCCTGTCCTCTCTCTTTCTATCCACTGAACAGCTGGGGAGGGACTCAGCTCCGACTATTCACCCACTCCTTCCCCAACCCATCGTTCTCGGCAACTTCCCACAGCAGCTGCTCTGTGTCAACCAAAGTGGCTAGACAAGGCTTTCAGACTCCACAGCCCTTTTCGCCCTCACCTTCCTCACCCATCTGGGGCCTCTGAATGCTGGGGTCTATCCTGGTGTCTGGACCCCTTTACTTCCTTGACTCCCACTTCTTGGGCCATCCCTTCTGTTTCCTTCACAAATACCACCGTGACCATGTACGAAAGGTCTCATCCTCCCTCTTCCCACCACTCTATCTGCTACTCAGTGGTCTCCCTCGTGGGCCTGTCCCTCCTACAGCTTTGCTGAGCAGGGCGCTGGGCACTCTCCAGAAGCCCACCCGGAGAGTCTTTGCCAACCTCCCCCAGTGTTAGGACGTCTTGCCCAGAATTAGTCTGTTGTCTCCAGGTTCTTTTCTGCCCAGGAGCCTGTCCAAGCATTCACACTGTGTGTCCAGAGCTCTGTGAGTTGGCTTCTCTCTTCCCCTCCTTCGTTCTGTCTCATCTTCTCCCTCATTTCTCCTCTTGTGATTTGCCCCCCTCCAAGGGTCACAATTGGAGTCTGTTTCAGGGTGGACATGTGGGTCACAGTGTGCCCCTCTCCATAGGCTCTTTATCAGGTTTCTTCTTCCCCCTCTTCCCTCCCTCGCTCACTCATCAGCCGTGTGTGTCTGTGGATGCACACGTGTGCCTGTATCTCTGCATCTGCCTGCCTCTCTGTCTCCCTGAGGGCCCACCATTTTATTTTTTAACTTAATTATTGATGTGCCCATCCTCCGCCTCTGTCTTCATCTCACTCTGTGCGCTCGCTTAGCTCTCCAGAGGGCCTTATTGAATTTTGATTTGAGCGTGTGCGTCATTTCTGTTCTCTGTGTGTGTGTGCGTGCCTGACACTTTCCCTTCTAACTTCCTCTCTCTCTTTCTAGGGCTTGTGGAGTTTTACTTTCTTTGTGTCTGTGGATGTGTGTGCATGTGTGTGCAGCTGAGGCGTGTCTTTGCAGGGCATGGTCAGGGCTGGTCTCCATCCTCTCATCACTATTTTGGACTCTTCTTCTGTTAGTTCATCCCTTCATCTGTCCACAGAATGCCTGGTGAGCTCTCAACTAGTGTCTGTCCTGTCTCTCTCCCTCGCCTTCTATGATACCTGACCTCTCACTCTGCACCTGCTCTCTGCACACACCTACTGCGCTCTGTAAGGACGTCCCAATCTCCTCCTGCATCCTAGAGCCACCCTGCCCCATTCTCTCTCTGGAGCCATAGATCAGAGCCAATCGGTGTTGACTAGGCTTCTCCACAGTGCCTCAAACTCTTCTTATCTTCTCCAGGCCCCAAACCAGCCCCTTTCCTGTTCTCATTAATGCGGAATGTCACTGCCTCTCTGGTGTGGTCCCACAGCCAGGAGCCCTGCTTGTCTCTGACTACTCCTGTTTAGCCACCCATGGTCCATCTGTTTCCCCTCTGTGCCAACTCTCCCTCCAAGAGGCTGCTAATGCCCCCCACCAGCCCTGTCATGGCATCATGTAGATTGCTGAGTGGATGACTGCACCATCCATTTGTCCATCCACCAAACAGACACCCATTGAGCACCTGGGTGCTCTGCTGAAGGGGATCAAAGCTCCAGGCTGAGTTTTAAAGAGTCTGGGGGGAGGAGGGAAGATGAGTTATCTGTCACCCATGAGAAGATAGTCTCTAAGTCACTCTCAGCATCCCTGTGTGTGTGTAATGTGTTTTGTCTTCCCTGGCTACCTCTTCAGAACCTCTTCCTTCCTCCCAATCTTCCCTGTCCTGCTTCCCAGGGCTGTGTCCTCACTCCTCTCTCTTTACGTGCTCTCCTGGCCCACTCTGTCCACACCAGGGCTTCAGAGACTCCCTCCACACAAAGGAACCTTGTTTCTCTGTTGGACTTTCTGCCTCCCAGATCCTTAAGCTCAAGCCCCAGACCTGCTCAGTTATAACATCAGTGGACCATGGAGGATGGAAAAGGATGGCTGTTGCCAGGGCAACCATACTGGCCACAGGAACCAAGAGGAGCAAAGGAGATAATGAGAGATTTTGGAGGAAGAAGTAGCACAAACTTGAAGGACTGAGGTGGAGAGAGTGATGTGGAGATTCCTGTCCCTGGAGATGGAGGATTGGGAGAATGGATGATGGGTGGAGGGGATAAAGTTTTGTCTAGTTTGATGAGTCTGTGTGCTTGTGGAGTTTTGCTCACTCTCTGTCTCAAGGTGATGTGTGTGTGTGTGTGTGTGTGTGTGTGTGTGTGTGTGTACATGTGTAAACATGCAAGAGTGCCACATCTCTCTGAGGCATGGTTGGGGTTGGCTCTCACCTTCTTCATCACTCTCGTGGACTCTTTGTCTATCCGTGCATCCATCCATCTGTCCACAGAATAATTAGCTCTGGACAGAGTCTGTCTGTCCTATCTCTCGTTCCTTCTCCTTCTCTCACTCCCCACACACTCCCCAGCTGAACTCAAACTCCACCCTCTGAGACCTCTCAACTGCTCCTGCAGCTGAGACCCCTTCCATTATTTTCTTTCTCTCAGGCAATAGACTTTGAGCCAACATTGGCCGGATCTCTGCACAGGTGCCTCACACACACTGCATCATCGTCACAGCCTGAAATGTGCTCCTCTTTCCATTCCCTCTAGCACTGAGCATCACTGCATGCCTGGAGCCGCAGCCAGGAGCCGCAGCCAGGAACCTAAGTCATCTCTGACTCTTCCTGTTCCTGTCATTCACGGCCATCTGTCCCCTTCTGCTGGCTCTAGCTCAAGCCCCACACCTGTGCATCCGTTGTATCCTGCTCTGAGACCCCTCTAATCCCAACCCCTTCAGCCCCTGTCTCTGCCTTGGCCCCCGCACCTTATGTCTGGGTCCCTGAAGACGTCTTCCCTGTGGTCCTCCAGCCTCCATGCTGACTCCCTCTTCTTCATCTTCCATTCACATCTGGAGAAATCATGATACTTCTTTTCTGAAACCCTCCCATGGCTTCCATGTCACTCAGAACAAAAACTAATATCCTCACAATGGCCCACAGGCCTGACAGAGTTTATCCCCCTGTTAACTCTCTGCTCTCATTTCCTACTCCTTCCCCCCTCGCTCATGCTGCTCCAGCCACACTGCCCTCCTGGGTGCTCCTTGAAAATATTGACACCAGGGCTGTCGCCCGTGGTTGTTTAAGATGCACACCCTGCATGAGGGCATCTGGTTGAGAGTGTGAGTGGAGGCCAAAAAGACTCTGTTCTCAAAGCCATGAACCCTCGTTTGGAGTTGCCTTTTTCTTTTAAAATATGTACAGAGAAAAGCCCTTTAACATTCTTACCCGTTAGTTCCACAATCTCTGTTATTTTTAAAATTTATTTACTGACTTTTCTCTTAGTTATGGAACACGTTTTTCTATTCCTTGTCCAGTCTAGGAATTTTTTTTTACTGGATACTGATATTGTGAAGGTTACACTGCTGCTGGTCTGGATTTTATTTATTTATTTATTTATTTTTGTCTTCCTGTAAGAAATGGTATGCAGGTAAATTCGTTGGTTTGTTTTTTTGACGCTCATTTTAAAGTTCCTTTATGGTAGTTTCAGAGTAGCCTTCACTCGTGGAATGATTTAGCCCTTTTACTTAAGTCATAGTGAAATGCTTTATCTGATCACCGAGGGTTTGAGCTCTGGCTAGTCACAGCTTGAAGTTTTCCCACCCTGTGTGACCCCTAGGAATTGTTCAGCTTAAAACTTCCCAGTCTTTCCGAAACCGCTTTGGCTCAGCAGTAGAGCATTGGTCTGCGGACTGAAAGGTCCCAGGTTCGATTCCGGTCAGAGGCATGTACGTTGGTTGCGGGCACATCCCCAGTAGGGGGTGTGTAAGAGGCAGCTGGACGATGTTTCTCTCATCGACGTTTCTAGCTCTCTATCTCCCTCCCTTTCTCTCTGTAAAAAATCAATAAAATACATTAAAAAAACAAACAAAAAAAAAACTTCCCAGTCTTTCCTTGCCTGGCCTTGTGGATTTTCACCCAACACATGCACAGCCTTGCACGTAGCAATGGCTCAAAGGGATCCCAAGTAGATTTCCAGGGTTATTTTTCTGCATAATTTCCTCGAGTTAGGTACTCTGCCCCCGCATGGCCCCTGGTTTTAGGCTATATTAATAAAGCTGCTATGATTTTTGAGAGCTGGTCTTAGTGTGGGCAGATGTTTTAATTTCCTCTTGGGTGAACATATAGGAGTAGAATTTCTGGGTTGAATGGTTAGTGTACGTTTAATTTTGTAAGAAACTGACAAAATGTTTTTCAAAGTGGTTGTATCATTATATATTCCTTCTAGCAATGCATGAGAGTTGCAGTTGTTCCACTTTCTTGCTAACATTTGATATTGTCAATCAATTTCGTTTTAGCCATTCGTTTTAGCCACATGGTGGCATTTTCTAAAAACTAATGCTGTTATGCTTCAGGCAGACCAGAGGAAGAACTCTTTGCAAAACACTGATGGGGAGCCTCCAAAAGAGAACAGGAGGCCACGGGCCCCCCATGGCAGAGACAGGCTACAGCTGGATCCAGCTGCCAGTCTCCCACCGATGCCTGAGGACTAAAAGCGGTCCATGTGGGTGAGATGCCAAGCCTAGCCCCCTCTCTCTGCTGCCCTAGCCTTTTCCTCCCTGACACATCTCTCACCCTTTGCAGACTCAATCCTTCTTGCTTTGGAGGAAAGGGGTGGGGACTCCTAAGTAGATATGGCACAGCCTGAGGTAAGAAGACGGGGCAAGACAGTTATCTGAAGATGCTTCAGTCGTTATGAATTCTTCCATAAACAGAAGACGTTTGTATAAAGCCAAAGTCTGGCCAGAAGGCAAGACACCACTCCACACCGGCTAGCTGTCACCAAACCCCACCCAGTGTTTGCCATTCAGCAGTGGAGACAGCAGATGAGATACACAGAGGACAGACCCAGGCTGGTCATCGTGGCGAGACGCAGTTCACTCCCATTCACCAAGGCTCGCTTCCTAGAAGCACACCAGGATCGGTCTCCTTCTTCCACAGCTTCAACGTGAAGTTCCTAAATTCTTTGCACTTGGTTGCAGATGCTACATCTACTTCAGATTTTCCCTTCTACCTGGTCTTCCATCTAACTACTCAGATTTTCTTAAAGAACGTGGAGCTGAAACCGGTTTGGCTCACGGGATAGAGCGTCAGCCTGCAGACTGAAGGGTCCCAGGTTTGATTCCGGTCAAAGGCATGTGCCTTGGTTGCATGCATGTCCCCAGTGGAGGGGGTGTGCAGGAGGCAGATGATCGATGTTTCTCTCTCATCAATATTTCTAACTCTTTATCCCTTACCCTTCCTCTCTGTAAAAAAATCAATAAATTAAAAAAAAACAAAAAAAAAACAAAAAAAAACTAATGCTGTTGAGCATCTCTTCATGTGCTTATCTGCTATTCGTATATCTTCTCTGGTGAAGTGCGTGTTCAAGTCTATGCCGATTTTAAAAAGTAATTTTCAGTATCTTATTATTACTGAGTTGTAAAAGTTCTTTATATAATATATTCTGGATATGGAAAATTAGGTCAGAGTTGAGGTTCCCGTTTTTTTGTTTTGTTTTTGTTTGTTTGTTTTTAAATTTGGGTTTCCAATCCGTCCAGCACCATTTGAGGAAAATCATCCTTTCCCCATCGCCTCGGCACCCTTGTCAAAAATTGGTATTTCTGGACTCTCCATCATGTTCCATTTATCTGTAGGCCAATGCCACATTGTCTTGATTATTGTAGACTATGGTAAGTCTTGAAATTAGGTAATGCAAGTTCTCCTACTTTGTTCTTTCTTCTCAAAATTGTTTAGACTATTCTAGTTTCTTTGCATTTCTATATCCATTTTAGGATCGGTTTGTCCATTTCCACAACAAGGCTTCTAGGATTTTGATTGCAGTTGATGCTATCCACCAATCCGGGGAGAACTGACACTTTAACAATGCTGATTCACACGCCTTGTGACCCTGGACCAGTATGTGTCATCTCTGAGTCTGCTTCCTCTCAGAGAGGTTTCATGAGCAGGTTAAGGCTGAACTAAGAAGTTCTGGGCGCACAAGGAAGTTGACTTGGTGAGGATTTGGATTTGGAGGCAGGCGGCTGACAGGATACTCTACAGTGCCTGCCAGCAAAAGGGGGCAGGGCCACGGGGCCGCCCCAAGCCGTGGGTCCAGGTTCCTGGGCTGGGCCCTACGACACTTACTGATCGCAACGTCTGGGTCTCTTCTTCCTGGGCCTCAGTTTTCTCATCTGTAGATCTGAGTTGGCTAGGTTGCTGGGCAGATTAAACAAGAAGGCCAATGAGCAGAGCTAAGAAAACCATCTGTTTTCTCCATTCCGTCTCCGAGCTGCCAAGGCCGGCCGGCAAAAATCACATCATCACGCTGGTTGGTGCCAACACAGATTAGTTTTTTTTAACTTCATCTGGGTCTTAAGTACAGCCCAGCAACCCCTCACCTGGTCCCCAAACTCCTTCTCTTTCCTTTCCTGCAGTAGTTTTTCTACCAAGCGGCTCCCCCCTCCCCCCTTTCCCCTGGGCTGATCAGACAACTGGGCTCAATGGAGGAAACAGAGGCCTTTGTGGGGACACCAGCTCCCTCCACACCCTTCCCTCACAACTCCGGAGTGATCTGCCAGCACTCTCGGATGCCTAAGGCCAGCTGTCCCTTATCGTCTCCTCGTGGGCCTCACACCCGCTTCCTCCCATTCCTCCTTCTCCGCAGCTCCTTCCTCTCTACCCGTAAGAATTCTCAACTGCTCGCTCCCATTCCACAGCCGCTGCCTCCCCCAGATCCCTCTCCTCTCCTTCCTGGGGAAGCTGCTCTTCCCTGCCTCCATCCTCACCTTCTACCCCCAAGGTGGTCTTCCGAACGGTTCCCAGGAGCTCTCCTGCCCACTTACCCCATTGGGGGGGCTTTCGACACGGGCCATGGTTTAGTGGCACAACAGCTGGGGACCCTGGGCCGGGCAGGATGTGGCCCCCCCTCCCTTCCTGGGGCATTCGGAAGCCCACAAGGTTCACTCAGGACACGGGGATAAAGTTACCCGCTGAGGACTTAATTAATTCAGCACTTAATTAATGGCAGCTTAGCCCAACACTGACGTATTGTTTAACTCTAATCCTTCCACCTGGCCTGATCCTGTCCATGTGGGCACTCCCCCTCCCCGCTGAGCCTGCTTCTTCCTTCTGAAAACACCCTCCCTTCCGCCTCCATCCCCTGCTGCCCCAGGGCTCCCTCCCCAGGCCTGTGTCTGGCTGCCCTTTCTGATCTTGCTCCAGGCCCTCCAGACAATGAAAGCCTCTCTGGCCAAAGCCATCAGGATGTGGATGGGGTCTCAGCCAGTGGCTTGAGCTTGGCAGCATCTGAAATGGCGGACCACCTTCTTCCTCAAATGAGTGGCCCCTGGGTTCTCCGTAGCACCCCAGTCCCTCCTGGCTTTCCTCCTCCCTCTGGCCGCTTTCTCCTCGCCCTTTGTGACCCCTTCTCCTTGTCCTCTAAGCCTCTAGGCTCCATCCAGCCCACTCCTCTCTCCTCTCCCCTCTTCACTCCCTTCTGGGGCCTTGAGTGCCAGACCCTCAGTTACAACTGCCCGTTACCCATCGCCTCTCAGAGTCATCAGGCCCCAGCCAAACTCTGTCCTTCCTCCCGAGCCAGCTCTTCCTGAGTGCTCCATCTCAGGGGCCTCTGTCACTCATTGAGTCGACTCAGATTTACTGAATATCTACTAGAAGCCAGGCACTGTCCTAATTGCTGCGATGCAACATTTGTGGTAGATATCGTGGATGATGCTGTTTAGATCCACCCCGATCTCTTTTAACCAGTGTTTTGAGCCCCCCACCTCATCTCATGTTAAGTGTGTTTGGAGCCCCATAACTGACACCAGCAGTTGTTCTCCTGCAGGACTGTTCTCGGGTTTCAGGAGCTTCTTTCCCCACAGGCACTGAGAGCCAGAAGTGCATGGGGATTTGTGTCTCCCTCCTGCAACCCCACTGTGTGCCCCAAATCCCTTACTTGATACCTGACTGGTGTGTGAGTGTGTAAGCCAGATTTCTTGCCTCCGGGGGGCGGGGGGCGGGGGGCAATTTAGAGGTGTGCCTGACCCTCCGGAGGCTACCCTCTGTGGAACCTTGTCTGCGTCCTCCCCATTTCCTGTCCTACTTCCCCATTCCCTGCGGTTTGTCTTGGGATCACCTCCTTTGTAAACCACATGCACCCAAATTCTTGTCCCCTGGTTTGCTTCTGGGAACCCCCACCTGAGTCAGTGTTCACCATTCAGATTCTCACTCCCTCCAGCCTAAGGCCCACCCCCTGCTGTGCCCTTGTCGCCTGGACAATGCACCAAGCTCCTCCCAGTCCCAGGGCACAGCTGCAGCCAGCTCTGAGACACACCAATGACGGTGCCCTCCTCCTCATATGGCCCTCCCAGTCGCCCTGACAAAAACACGGTCAAAAGATTTGAACCACGACTAGAATGGCTAACACGAAAACAAAACAAAATAAAACAAAACCCAACAATACGAAGTGCTGCCAGGGACGAGGAGCAACTGGACTTCTCAAATATTGCCAGCGGGAGTGTGAAATGGTACAGCCTTTAAAAATGGTTTGTTATAAAGTTACCTGAGCATGCATTTACCATATAACACAACAATTCCCTCTTGGGCATTTATCCTGGAGAAATGAAACTTGTACGTATAAACACCTCAACATAGATTGTTTATAGCAACTTTATCCACAGTTGCCCCACACTGAAAATGATCCAAATATCCTTCAACAGATAGAGAGGTAAAACAACAACAAAAACTGTGGCACATCCATGCAATGGAACAGTTCTCAGCAAGAAAAAGGAACCAATATTGAAACACACAACATGGATGGCTCTCATATGCGTTATGAAAAGTGAAAGAAGACAGACCCAAAGGCTCTCTACCCTGTAATTCCATTTCTGTGACATCCCGGAAAGGTGAAAGTATAGGGACAGTGGTTAGTGGCACATAGAGATTTTTTTTTCCGTGTGTGTGTGTGTGTGTGTGTGTGTGTGTGATAGATATGTTTTATATATAAATTATGTTGCAGGGTTATGCAATTATATGCATTTGTCAAAACTGTACACAAGAAAGGGTGAATATCCCTGTATGCAAACCATACCTCAAGAAACAGGACTTAAGAACCTTACTTTGTTGAGTGTAAATTGGTACAATTACATTGGAAAACTGTTTGGCAATATCTACAAAAGCGAAAAACACATGCCTTCCCTCTGACCCAGCAATTCCACTCCTAGAACCACGCCGCATGGAAATGAGTGCACAGATTCACCTGCTACAGAGGCATAGAAACTATTCCCAGCAGCTTTCCCTGTCATCGGGGAAAACTGGGAACAACTCAAATGTCCATCAACAGGAGATCCACTGGTGCTATATCCATAGAAGGAACACTCCACGGCAGGGAGAAAGAACAGAGCACCTCTACACATAGCAACGTGAGTGACCCCACAGACACATATTTCATTAAAAAAAAAAAAAAAAAAAAGCCAGACACAGAGAACACACGAATTTCATTCAGGTGAAGTTCAAGAACAAGCAACTTCTCTCCCCTTTGTTACAGAAGTCAGGATGGTAACTCCTGCTGAACGGTGGGTAGTGACTGGGAAGGGGTACAAGGGAGCCTTGGAGGGGGATAAAATCGTTTTGTATCTTGATCTGGGTGGTGGTCACGTGGGTGTACGCACCATAAAAAAATCATTGAGCTGCACACTTCAGCTCTGTATGCTGTATTGCTTGTATACGAGGCTTTTATACAAAAGGCAATATTTTCAGCACTCATCGGTTTTACTGACCAATGGTCAGAATTTGCAAGTGATCGTTGGGAGAGAAGATGAGGAAGAAGTGATCCCAGCCGCGATGCAAGATGGAACAAGCTGGTGCTCACGTTGGGCCCTGTTGCCTATGCAAGGGGCATAGATAAAGTCAGGCTACCCAGGAAAGGTGGCTTAATTAGGTCCTGTTTAATGTAACTCATATCTGATGGTAATCCCTCTGTTTACGGTCTTGGCACCATCTGGCCACTAGTTGTTGCATCCTTGCTTGCTCAGTGTCCTTCTTGTGTCCTTGTGTTCCTTTAGCTCCTGCCTCTCCTCTTCACTTCCCTTCTTTCTCCGGTGGTCTCCCACCCGTTTTTGCACCATCCCCCCTCCTGACCAGCTCCTCTCAAAGAGCCCCCCAAAACTTCCTTGTAGCCAAATCCAGGGGACATCATACTTTTCCTCCCCGCCCTCATTCCAACATTTCTGCTCACAGCTCCAGGGTGACTACTCCCACCTTCTGGAACACCCGCCTCCCTTGCTTAGCAGACATCCTATCGTCCACCTGACCCCCTCTGGCCCCTCCCCAGTCTGCCTGCAGGGCTCTCTCCCTGATTCCAGAAAGGGCGAGGCCCCTGATTCTCCCCTTTACTGTGGTCTCAGCTTCATGACTGTCTCCTCCTTCCTGGCCACATATTCTGGGTTAAATTTGAGCTGTGGACCAGTCCACCAAAGTCCCCTGGTTACCAACCACGGCGGACAGGTCTCTCTCCCCACTTGGGTGCACACTGATGGCTCAGCCCTTCCCGTCCATCTTCTCCTTGGTCCCAGAAATCCTGCTGGCCCACAGGTCCATCCAGCCCACGTTCGGAGCGTGTTCTTTCTGTAGCGCTGTTTTGTCTGCCATGACACTCCTGCTGGGCCTCCTCACCTCTCTGGCTCAGAGGACTCCCACATCCAGACTTGTCCTGGGCCGATCACCTTCCAGGTGGCGATCAGAGAATCTTTAAAAATGAAAGTCGTCTTTCAGACCCACAATGCTCCCACTGTATTTAGAATAAACTCCAAGGCCCGGTGTGAGGTGCCTGCTTGTCCCCCCACTACCTCTTGCCTGCTCCTTGCTCACCTTTGCAGCCACACTGGCCTCTTTGCTGCTCCTGGAACACACCCAGTTTGTTCCTATGACAGGCTCTTGCTCCAGAGGCTCCCTGTCGAATTGTGTCCCCGGATTTATATGTTGAGGTCCAACCCTCCCCCCCCCCCCCCCCCCCCCCCCCCGTGCCTCCGAATGTGGCCTTATTTGGAAATAGGGTCATTGCAATTGTCATTAATGAAGGTGAGGTCGTCCTGGAGGAGGATGGGCCTCTAACCCAATATAACGGGCATCCTTCAAAGAAGGAGACACGTAGACACAGATGCAAGCTCAGAAAGAGCAAGGTAGAGGTGAACGTGGAGATCAGGTGATGCCATGAGCCTGTGTCCTCTGCTCGATCATCCCGAGCTTCGTGCTGTCAAGGGCTTTCGGCATCTTCTCCCTCATCTCTATGCCTGGGTGTGGGGGCGCTCAGTCAATCCCTTCACTCGGATACGCTTTTCCCATCAACAAATATTGAGTGAGAATGGCTGCTGGGGAACAGGACAGCCCCAGTCCCTGTCCTCATGGAGCAACCCATCTGCAGGTGAAAAGACCCCTAGGAAACAAGCAATCACACAAACATGTAGACTCTGAGGGAGACAGGCCAGGCGCTTGCTAGGAGAGTGTAATCCAAGAAGACTGCCCTGGGAGCAATGTTTTTGCTGAGATAGAACCATAGGAGGCTGAAGCAGAGGGAGCCCTGTGCAAAGGGGAAGAAGGTTCAAAGAGCAGTCGCAGCGTGTGCAGAGCTCCTGAGGCTGGAAGAGGAGGATGACATGTGACGTTCAGGCTGGCTCTGTGGCCAGAGTGCAGTGAGCGGTGGGCAATGAGGTTGGGAAGGGCAGGGAGATCAGAATGACGCAGAGTTCTAAGGGCAGCGAGGAGCCCCTGGTTGTTCCGAGCAGTGAGGGTTGTTTTAAGCAGGAGTGGCCTGGGCAGACGAGGTCAGAGGTTATCACAGGCAGCCTGAGTCTATCCCCTGGAGGAGGGAGGCGGTGGGGATGGAGATGAGGGCGTGGGTCTGAGAAATATCAGTAAGACCGAACTTGGCTCTGACTGTTGGGAGGGATGTGAGAGGAGCGGGATCAAGGATGACCTTCACATTTTATTGAGACGATGGATGTCAGGAGCCACAGAATGAGGCAGGGGAAAGGCACGGGGAGCACAGGGATTCCCAGCCCCCTGGCCCTGGGCTTCCCTCCGTCCGCAGAGCGGGGGTTCCTGGGGGCTCCTTCCCTTGACCAGTGGCCTCGGAAAGCTGAGCACAGCCTCTTCCCATCCGGTCCCCCTCCCCTCCCCCCTGCTCCCGGCCTCCGCCACCCTTCCCTCCGCCCCAGGGGTTCCATTCATGTCCCTCTGACACTCCAATTGGTTTCAATAATTAAAAAAAAGAAAAGAAAAAAAGACTGAGCTGCATTTCAGACATTTCATTTTGTGTCTGAAAACATCCTTCAGCCGGGCCGGGGGATTAGGGCGGGTAGGTCGCCAGGTGCAGAGGGCGATTCAGAGGCCTGGCCTGCCCTCCCGCTGCCGGGCAGGACCAAATCCCTGGCCTGGAGCTGCCGCCGGGCCTGAGCTGCGAGGGGCTTGGCAGCAGGAGGACAATTTAATTTGTTCCATTCAGTGAATCATGTGTTCTAGTCCAAAACTAATTTCCCATCGCTGCTCGGGACCCCCAGCCCCCTGCGCGTGTCCCTCTGCTCCATCACTCACGCTGCAAGGCGTCCTTCCCTAGAACTTCACGATTCTGACGTTTGTGTTCCCCGTTTTCTCAGAACTCCGCATTGTGTATCTGTATCTGCTGTCTCTGGAGGGATATGCTGATTGCCTTTAAGAAGGGGACCTGGGAGGGTGGAGGAGGGGGTGGAAGGAGGAGCAGGCGAGGGGGAGAGGCGGACTTCTCACCAAGCATTCTTTGTAGGGTTTGAATTTTAAACTGTGGGAATGTGTTTTCTAATTTAAAAAAATTTAGATTAAGAAATAATTTCCAGCAGAAACCAGTTTGGCTTAGTGGATAGAGCATCGGTCTGTGGACTGAAAGGTCCCAGGTTTGATTCCGGTCAAGGGCATGTACGTTGGTTGCGGGCACATCCCCGGTGGGGGGGTGCAGGAGGCAGCTGGTCGATGTTTCTCCCTCATCAATGTTTCTAACTCTCTATCACTCTCCTTTCCTCTCTGTAAAAAATCAATAAAAGATATTTTTTAAAAAAAAGAAACAATTTCCATTACAAAATAATAGCTTCCTGGACTCTGCCTCCTTCCTAGCACACCTTGCCCCATTTTCTTTCATAGCCAAACGCTAATTGCCTCCCTTCTTGGGGTTCCTGTACCTTCCCCTGGGGAAGATCCCCAGAGGCCTGACCAAGGCCAGGTAGCTCCCCTGGACTCTTCGGACACTGCCCACTGCTGCCCACGGGAGTGTCCCTCCTTTCAGCATCTGCCATTTGGCCCTGCCTTTTCCACCTTCCTGGTGGGCTCCTTTAAATGCCAGCGTGATCCGGGCCTCTAGCTGGACCCTCTCCCAGTGTCACCGTCCCTAAAGCTATGACCCTCTCCTGGCTCCAGGGACCCAAGTTAGTGTACACCCCCACCAGCACAGGCTTGATCCAGGCCTCTGGCTGGACGTGAGGCAAGTCGGAGACCTGCCCTATGTGGTGATTGCTCTTACACCCCCAGCCAGGAGCCCCGGCCCACCTGCCTCCTTGACACCCCCATTTGTTGCCCTGGGGACCCCCACACCTTTCACAGCCAGCTTGCCTGGCTTCAGATCTGTATTCTACCCCTTCCTTGCTGTGGGCACGTTTCTCAGCCTCTCTGTGTCTGTTTCTTCCTGTGTGGATGGCCATAGATCAGGTAGCAGCTACCTTTCAGGAAGGTTGTTAAAGAGAAGTGAATTAATACAAATAAAGCTCTTAGAACAGAGCCGGGCACATGGACAAAGCCAAAGTGTATTTGTGAGATTAAATGTCCCAAATGAACTCCTGATCTTCTTCTTGGAAACCCAATTCCCCAGCAGCATTTCCGCCGCCATCCGGTTCCTTCTGAACCCTGGAGACCCGGGGGTCTGGCTTGCAGTGTCTCCCTCTTCCTGCTGCTCTCCCTCCCCCATCCCCAACTCTGGTCCATTTCACCTCCTACATTTCTCTCTGTCTCTGTCTCCCCTCGGCCCGCAACCTGGTCCATGACCTCCTGAAATTGTTCTTGTTAAGCTCATCAATGTTCTACTAATTGCCAAATTAAAAGAAAAATCTTAGCCTTCAAGAGTTTGGAATTTTCTGCTACATTTGGTCCTGCCGATCCCTCTCTCCTAGAAACACTTGACTAGCTTAGTTTCCATGACAACCTGCTCTCGGCTCCACTCACGTGGCCACAGGGCACAGACATCTCCTCCTCTCTGCTGCTTTGGTAGGGGCCCCCAGCTCTGCCAGCGCCTGAAATGGCGGTGGAGGTCCTCAGACCCTGGCTGGAGTCTCTATCTCTCAGTCTTCCTAAGCCTTGGCCATTGACACGTGATCACCCTGACTTCATGTCTCCAGGTCTTCCTGAGGATCAGCCTCCTAGCCCTGACTCCCTGGGGGTCACCCGCCCCCCCCCCCCCAAGGTGTTTTCAGGCCCCTCAACAATCAGCCCTGGACTCTGGCAATGGCCCCTCTCTGGTCCACTTGCTTCTCCGAGTCCCAGTGAGATCCCCATACAATGAGAATCTGTCCACGGCACATGCCTGCTCCTCACTCTCCCATGGCTCCCCGTTGTCCACAGGATTAAGCTTGAGCTTCTTAACAGGACATGCACTGCTCAGCTGACGTTTTCAGTCTTGTTTTCCACGTGTTCCTGTCTCACCCCTCACTCCAGGAACACCCAGCCGCCTCCAAGTACACACCACATGGTTCCTGTCCTCCATGGCTTTGTTCACAACATGCTCCCCTTGCCTGGCAATTGGAACATTGGCAATCTCTGATACCCTGGGCCTTAATTCGAGAGAAATCAACTGAAGTATCGCCTTCTCTAGGCATCTTTTTTCTACCCACCCCCAACACCCTCACCCCTGGCTCCATGCTGAGTCTCCAAGATGAGGTTGCAGTCCTCTGCTTGTTCTCACAACACTCCAGGCATTACCTCCATGACAGCCAGGACACTTTTGGTCGCAAACAACAGAAATCAAGCTAGAAACATCTTATGCAAATGGGGAATGTATTGGCTCAGGAAGGGCAGGGTGCACCTGGGTTCCTGGGAAATGTCATGTGGAGCTGAGAGAGAGGGAAAAGTCCAGGATACCCGGGCACCAATACGATATATGTGTTATTGTTATTTATTTTGTATTTATTTTAACAGCTTTATTGATATACAAATGACATACTGCATGTATTCAAGAGTACAGTCTGATATGTCTGGACATATATATCTACCCATGAAACCATCATCTGTCAAGCTAACATACATACCCATTCCCCAAAAGATTTGTGTCCTTTTGTGATTTCTCCTTTTCTTCTTGTCCCACCTCTCCCTCTCCTTCCATCCCCCAGGCCTCACTGATCTGCTCTCTGCCACTATACATTAATTTGCAATTCCTAGAATTTTATACAGTGGAGTCATGCGGCATATACCCATATTTGTCTGGCTTCTTTTCGCTCAGCAGCATTATTTTAAGATATCCATTCGCCCATTGACGGATGTTTTGCTTTCTTTTTTCCTCTCAGTTTTTGGCTATTATGAATAAAACTTCTATGTCTTTGGGAAGACACATGCTTTCCTTTCTCCTGGGTAAATAGGAGAAACATGGCTGGAACGAGTGGTGAGTGTGTGTTTAACTTTTTAAGAAACTGCCAGATTCCTTTCCAAAGTGTTTGTACCACTGTACATTCTCACCCATAATGTACCAGAGTTCCAGTTGATATACATCCTCACCAACGCTTGGTCTGAGCAGTCTTTAATTTTAGACATCCTAACAGGTGGTGTGCAATTATGATTTTATGCATTTCCCTGATGACTAATGATGTTAAGCAACCTTTTATGTGTTTGTTTCATCTGTATCTCTTCTTTGGTGAAGTGTCTGTTCAAATCTTTTGCTCATTTTTCTTTTTCCTGGTTTGTTGTCTTATTCTTGAGTTTTGAAACTTCTTTCTATAGTCTAGATACAAGTCCGTCATCAGATGTATGACTTACAAATACTTTTCTCCCATTCTGAGGTTTTTCTTTTCATTTCCTTATCAGTGTCTTTCAATTTCAATGAAGTCTAGTTGATCAATTTATTCTTTTATGGATTATGCTTTTGGTGTCAAATCTTAGAAATCGTTGCCTACCCCAAGATCACAAAGGTTTTCTCTTAGGTTTCATTCTAGAAGTTGTATAGTGATGGTTTTACCCTTTTTATTTTTTTACTTTTATCTGAATGTCTGAGTTAGTTTAAGTTGGGTTTTGGTATTGCAAAGGAGAAAGTCACTGTGACTATTGTAATCTATGTAGGAGGAAAAGCTTAAAACCTTCCATGCTCCTCATCCCCCTTGGGATAAAATCCTCAGCTCCCCAACTTTCCCACCACCGGTAGCTCTGGAGGGACCTGAATGAATGCCAATCCTTGAGCTCACTGCCTTTGAGTTTCAGGGCAGGTTGAATCAGCTAACCGACTGACCAACTCCACTCCCTCCAACTTTCAGGTGCAAAGGTCTTTGAATGTAACACAGCCATCCTCACGTCATCTTCAGGGCTTTGCCATTTACTTCCCTGGCTTCCATCAAAGCTTACTCACCCTGAGTCCCAGGCCTCAGGTTCAGGGTCCTAGCAGATTTCATTCCAGTCTTTTTTTTTAATTTTTTTTTCTTTGTTTCCAGAGCTGAGATAATAGCTAGCATACTATTTGTGCCCTGATTTCTCACTTGCTGTTCCATTTCTATATCATAAGAATTTTCCGGAGCTTTTTGTAAAAAAAAATAAAACAACAAAAAAAACCCCCAAAATAATAAATAAATAAATAAATAAACCAAAAGGACTCAATTAGCTAATGAATAATAGTCCATTTAAATGGATATAAAATAATTTGCTTAACATTTCCCCCGATCATTGGTTATTTTTATTGTTGTTGCTAAAAACAAGGCCATTCCACATCCCTTTGTACATAAATCTTTGTCAATTTGGGATAGTTTTCTTCTGAAGGAGTGTAATTATCAGGTCAAAGGCTGGCGTGATTTACATTCCCATCAGCAGTCTTGCCCGTTTCATTCCACTCTAGCCAGCATGGGGCATTCCCATTAAAATTTTTTCCTGCACTCTGTGATGGGCAAAAAGTGTTATCTCACTGTTGTTTTAATTTACTTTTTTAAAAATAATTAGATATCGGAAAATAGGTTCAACCTATAAGCCATAAAAAATTAATCTTCTGTTAATTGAGTGTTCCTATCCCTCCGCATTTACCCAGCAGTGATTTGAATTTTTAAAACTCCATTTGTATGGATTCTTAAACGCCAAGGATGTTAACCCTCTGCGTGACATCCTCCAAGGTGATTTCAATTTTCGTACAGTTGAGTTTAAAGTTTAAAATCTATTTCCTTTTTCTTTTCTTTGTGAATGCTTCCTTTGCTTTTTGGCTTAGACGGCACCACTCATCTGGAGTTTTGAATGAATATTTGCTTCTACTTTATTGGAGTATGATTTTTAATATAAGTCTTTAATCCACCTGAACTTAGTGTTGCTGTAGGACATGAAATGAAAAATGAAGTGGATTTGCTTTTCCAAACAGCTTAGCGATCATTCAAGCACCTTTAATTGACTAATCCTTTCTTTTCTCACTGCTTGGGTAGCCGTGTGCGGTTTGGTGATATTTTTTCTCATCTATTGACTGTGGCTGTAATGTGCTCTCCACCCACTCACTGTCTGAGCTTCCTGGGGGCTGCTCTCAGGGGCTGACATTAGGAAGCATCCCGGGTTTGGCTTCCAGCTCCTGTGTGGGCTTGCTAAGTTCATAACACAGACAACAGTTGTGACCCTTTTATCTACAGGGGAGACTAGAGAATGAGAGTCATAGCTTCCGAGGCTTGAGAAAGAAGATTCTGGATTCCACAGAGCTGGGAGGATTTGACATCCAAGCTGAGGGGAGGGCAGAGAGTTGATGCATGGACAATAGGCTGAAACAGCAAACACAGTGACGTCAGAGTCTGGGCCCCCTGAAGGGACAATGAGCTCAGCCTGTGTGCAGGAGTGGAGATATCCAAGGGGATTGGCCAGAGCTTTGGCATTGCTTGGGTCCCCAGAAGAGGCTCAGGTCCCAGCCCCTAAGCTGAATCCCCAGGAAGAGTATGATGAGGTTCCAGACAAGTTGGGGGATCCAGAGCAGAAGTCTTAAGTCCAATAAGGTATATCAAAGACAGGGCAGGCAGCGTGCCTCTAGCAACCTTGTGGGGGGTCAGGGAGCATCGGAGAGTGTCGGGGCACCTGTAGAGGGGACTGGTGGACTGAGGCCCAGGGAAGCCGGGAAACCTAAGAGGATGCACGACTCATGGAGTCAATGTCTGTGGCTGCCAGCACATGAGGACGGGCCCGGGAGAGGAGACATCCTGCCGGTGTGGCTGAGCAGCAGAGTGAGCCTGTCTGTGGCCATGTGGCAGTCCCCAAGTCCTGGAGCCTGAACTTGCACCCAGCCACTGAGGCCTCACTGATGTGGTTTTGAGTTCTATCTGATGTTCAGGACGGCTGGTTAAACCTTGAATTCCAGGAAGCCCTCTGGTGAATGTCTTCTCTTGAAGACCCACAAACTCTACTTTCATTTCTCATAACTTTTGCTTCTAATTCCAGATTTGATTTCTCCCACAGTCAACGTTGGACCAGGAGGCACCTGTCAGAGCTCATCCTGGGAGGCAGAGGTGCTGGGACTCTGGAGTCAGAGGCAAGGAGAACGGCCATGAGCACACTCTGAGGTCTTCAGGGCCCATATGCCCCAGGCTGGTCTCAGCTTCCTTCTCTGCTTGCCTGTAAAATGGGCTGCCCATCTCTACCTGCCTCACGGGGTTTTGTAATGATCACACGAAACAATGGCTATTACCCACTGTATCAGTGGTTCTCAACCTTTCTAATGCCGCGACCCTTTAATACAGTTCCTCATGTTGTGGTAGCCCCCAACCATAAAATTATTTTCGTTGCTACTTCATAACTATAATTTTGCTACTGTGATGAATCATAATGTAAATATCTGTGTTTTCCGATGGTCTTAGGCGATCCTGCTAGCAATCGCAACCCACATGTTGAGAACCGCTGTTGCAGAGCCTAAGGCCATTGGAAAACACAGATATTTACATTATGACTCATAACAGTACAAAATTAGAAAGTTCGAGAACCACTGCACTATATAAAGACCTGTGCCCACACCACGGTAGGTTGTCCTGTTTCTATCTCCTGCCCTCATGTCCTATAAGTCTTGCATGGCATAGGTGCCAACCATCTAATCCACCCCCCCAAACTCTCCTAATTCCTCATTCACTTCCCAATGCAGAAATTGGCAGCTCACGCGCCCCCACCCCCCCAAAAAAGTGTTTTTGTCTGATTGTTCTGTTGATCGTCAATTCTTTTTGATTAAAAAAAATTTTTGACCTTCCATTTCAGACATTAAGTACAACTTGGAACAAGTCAGGAAATGTTTTATTCAGCAATCTCTGGTTGGCTGCCCCAGGCTGGCAATGGTTCCAAATGAATGAGAGAGAGTACCCGCCATGGGCAGGGCGAAAATCCTGCTACAGTGAGATGTGGTTAAGTCACAAAGGTCACATACAAATTCCCCAAAGAAAGTGGGATGCCAGTTACTCAGTTAAAGGCCAAGTATTGAATTCTCTCCCGGGAGCTGGATGCACGCGATTGCCCAGGATGGATGCCTCTTGCCACGTGGCCTCATTTCCTGGGAGGCCTCATTTAGCTAATTGCCTCTGCTCTGCAATGGCTTATATCCCACAGGTGCCTTCCGCCAGGGAAAATTAATATGCTAATATTGCCCTTTCATTAAAACCAAACCAAATGAAAAATTCTGCACCCTTTATCTACCTTCTTCCTTTTACCCTCCCCTGATCTGCACATCCACCTGCAAAAAAAAAACAAAAAACAAAACACACACACACACACACACACACAAAACACACACACACACACACACACACACACACACACACACACAAAATACACAAAAAACTGGCAAAGGTTCCCAAAGGCCAGCTTCATAGTACCCACCCCCGACACTCCTGCCCGTGGCCCACCACTGGCCACTCTGACTTTTGGAAGCTCTCCTCCCTGGGCTCCTGGGCATCCTCTTTCTTTCTTGTCCCCTCCAGTCCTTCCTTCTCAGCCTCTGTTTCCCATATCCAGGCGCTGGTGCTGTGCTGGGCATGACCTTCTTCTACTCATGCCTTCCATGCTCTATCCCTTAATATCAGCATCTCCTGAGTTGCTTCCACACCCTGCACCCCTGCTTGCTCCTGAAACCTCCCCAATCCCCCCTCCAGCCTGAGCTTTCCTCTGGGCTCCAGAACCCAGAAGGTCAGATGACTCCATCGTCAGCACACTCAACAGACCGCCCTTCTTGTCCAAGTGTGGTGCTTCTCCAGAGACCTGCGTCTCATGAAAAGAGACCACCAGCCACACAGATGCCTGGGGTCTTCCCCCTCAGCTCACTAGCACTCACTCACCCCCTCCATAGTCCAGGCCAAGGTCTTGGAGACCTGACCTCCCAATGGCTCCTGGATCTTCTCCGTTCTCTTCAACTCCACCCCAATGTGCTAGTCCAAGCCACTCCCAGCCCTGGTCTGGATGGCGGATGGGAAGTTGTCCTCTCCAGGGTCTCCCTGCAGCCCCCCACCCCTCTCCCCTGCAATCCTTTCCTCACCAGAGGCCAGAGTGATACTTTCAATAGGCAAATAGGAATATACCATCACCATTTTTTAACTCTCCAAAGACATCCCTTCCCCTGTTCATTCTTGGGAGAAAGCCCCAAAGCTTCCCAGCCTGTGGACCCCTTCAACTACCTCACTGGCCTCCTTCCCTTCCCAGATCACATCCTGCAGGACCTTTGTCTGTGCTTTCCCTCTGCTTGGACTGCTCTTCCTCATTCTACTTGGCCTGGTTGATACCCACTCCTCTTCCTTTAAGATCCCACCTGGGAAACATTAGCAGATCTTCCCCTCCCTGGCTCTGGGTCCCCTTGCTGATCTCAGCACCATACACCTCTCCTTCATGATTATCCATTTATTCGTGGGATCGCTTGCTTCCTGTCTGTTTCCCCCTTTGGACTATCAGCTCTGTGTGGCCAGGGATGTGTTTGTCTTGCTAACATGGTCTCCCTCATGGCCAGCCCATAGGAGGTGTTAAAAAAAAAAACCACACCATTTCTTGAATTGAGTTGAAAATTTTCTCTTGACTTCACACTCCACTCTAGCTCCAAGACAATCCTTCTTGAAACTTTTCTAATGACCTAAATTTAATTATTTAAACTTCGGTGGAACTGGGCATCTTCGGGGGCCATCTATCATCCCCAGGAGCTGCGGTCGGGGTTCTGCTCCATCTCACCCCTGACACTGCTCTTGCCGAGAGCTCCCATAACCTCCTCATTACCGACTTCAGTGAGTGTTTTTCCATCCCTGTCTTATTGGAATTCTCTGCAGGGTCTGATATTGTTGATCACTCTCGCCTTCTTGAAATGCTCTCAGCTCTCTTGGTTTCCATGACAACACCCTCTCCTTGTTTTTAACCCATCTCTATGATGACTTTTCCTTCCCGGTCTCATTAATCAGAGCCGGTGAATAAACCACCCTTGAAATGTTAGGGTCCCGAAGACTCGATATTGTGAGGATGTCAGCTCTCTCCAAATTAATGTACAAATTCAATGCCTTCCTAATCAAAATCCCACCAGGATTTTGTAATGGAACTTGATAAGCTGATTCTAAAGGTCATATAGGAGTGGAAATGGGAACACAGTAGGAGGAAAAGGGCTGATTGGCCCCAGGAGGGAGTAGCATTTGAGAGAGCAACAGTGATTAAGCAGCATGGTCAGAAATAAGCATACTGCCCACAGAACTAAAGAGTTCAGGATCAGATCCATGTCCGGAGAAAACTTGCCATATTCTAGGCATGGCATTTCAAAGGTTGGGCATCAGTCCCCAGGAGCACAAAGCTCCCCTTTCCTCCACAGTTTGAAAGGGGCCCACCCTGGCAACTGCCTCTCGCAGGACCCTTTTCTTTCTTGCCCATCCCTTCTTCTCCCTTCAAAAATCGCAGGATGCAGGCAGGTATCATTCCTTTAAGATCTGCCTCCCTTCTCCTCCACCCCCTCCTCTTCCTCCTTCTTCTTCTTGTCTTGGTTTTCCTGTTTAAAAAAAAGTAACACACGGGTAAGGACATGGGGTGTGGTGGAAACCAGGTGGAGGGGAGCTATGGAGAGAAAAAAGAGAAACAACCGTAATAATCTGAACAATAAAGATTTATTTAAAAAAAGTAACACATGATCTTGGGTGGTGAGTGTACTGCATAATTTGTTCTTGTTCTCCTCTGTATTTTTAAAAAATATATATTTTATTGATTTTGTACAGAGAGGAAGGGAGAGAGATAGAGAGCTAGAAACATCAATGAGAGAGAGTATCGACCAGCTGCCTCTTGCACACCCCCTACCGGGAATGTGCCTGCAACCAAGGTACATGCCCTTGACTGGAATCAAACCCAGGTCCCTTCAGTCCCCAAGCCGACGCTCTATCCATTGAGCCAAACTGGTTTTGGCTCTCCTCTGTATTTTTGAAATATATTACCATAAAAAACAGTGATACCTGAACATTGCAGAAAATACGGAGAGTGACAGCACGGAGAACAGAAAAATCCTGACAAGAATCCCAACACTGACGGTCGTGTTACATGAAAATGCATCTGAAAAACACACCTCTTCTCAGTCCTTTTTGTGCAGTTGTTTACAATAAAAGCTTTTATTATATGTATAATTTTGCACCATCCTTTTACCCTGATTATATGCTAAGCATTTCCCTGTGTTAGTCAACATTCTTTGTAATTATAATGTTCAGTGGCTGCCTAATAATCCACTTAATGAAGGAAACATAATTTGGTTAGCCATTCTTCTGTAGTTGGAGATTTTTTTTTACAGCTTCCTGTGCTTTTTTCTCCCTTTCTTTCTAGCAGTTATAAATAAAGCCCCAGCGCAGATCTTTCTGTACTTATCTTTGGGCAGGTTTTAGATCATTTTCTTAGAATGAGCTTTCTGTGAATGGCATTTCCAAGTCAAACAGTGTGAACCTTTTTGGGACTCTTCACCGTCTCACCCAAATTGCCTTCTGGAAAGGCTTTGCCACTTGGCAGTCCTGCCAGCTGTGCCAGAGAGGCCCCATGCCACCGGGCTGCCAGCCGCTCCGTTTGTAGCCGGCTCCCGAGGGCCCAACGTGGTCTTCCTCCATTTTCAATTTGCATCTAGTTTATTATGACAAGTTCAACATTTGCAACTGAATTTGCGTTTTGAACCTCATCTTTCATAAATGGACTCTTACCTCCTTTTATTGCCCCAACATTTCATTATGAAGATTCTTACTGCCTCTCTGAATGTTTATGAGAACTTTCCACCCAGAGAAGCTTTACATTTCCCACAGTCAATTATGTTTGTATTCACCATTATAATTCTCTCTATTGCTGGGAAGGCTACCGTGGCCTCTCTCAATCACAGTTTGATGATAAATCATCCCCACCTTATTTCTAGTTAGTAGTCTGCTGGTTTTTTGTTTGTTTGTTTTGCATTCAACTCTTTAAATCACCTAGCATTGATAAAAAATAAAAAAATAAATTACCTAGCATTGATTTTGGTAAAAATTGTTTTTGTTTCCCAAATCCTTCCATTCTCCATTCATTTGTGATGGCTCCGCTCTCAGAGACCACAGGGGACGATATTCTGTGGATCTGCATCAGGGCTTCATATTCTACTGCACTGAGATGTCTTTCTTTTCTTTGTTTGCAAAAGTATGTTACTTTGTTTTATATTAAAATGCAATATCTTAGCCGAAACCGGTTTGGCTCAGTGGTAGAGCGTCAGTCTGCGGACTGAAAAGTCCCAGGTTCGATTCCGGTTAAGGGCATGTACATTGGTTGCGGGCACATCCCCGTAGGGGGTGTGCAAGAGGCAGCTGTTGATGTTTCTCTCTTATCGACATTTCTGGCTCTCTATCTCTCTCCCTTCCTCCTCTCTGTAAAATATCAATAAAATATATTTAAAAAAATAAGATAAAATGCAATATCTTAATTAGGATTAGAACCCTTGAGATCTCTATTTCATGCCAGACTGGTTGCCAAGCATGTGTCTTCCACATCCAGCTTCCTTCTGGTCTCTCACCTGGGGTTTCCCACAGCTCCCACACGTACACATTTTTCTGGCTATTCTTCTCCCAGGAAGTCAAGTCATATCACTGGGCTCCATAGGGGCAGGCGAGGAGTGGGCACAGCCTTACAATCTGGAGACAGGGTAAGGAGATCTGGGTTTGACCACTGCCCCCACCAGCCGTACACTGTTTCTATGGACACCCCATTTCTCTTCCTGTAAAATGGGGGTTTCAATGACCAAATGAGGCAGAGAACATCAACTGATGTGTGCGGGGTGTGGGAATACCAGAGCAATCAGGGAAGAAATGGTCTCTGAAGAGATGGCCTTCAGGGAGCTTCCAGGAGAGTAAGGGTGGGGGCTCTTCTAGGGGGAAGCCCCTCAAACCAGAGAAAAATGGCAACTCCAAAGAGATTCTTACAAAGCCTGTGAGGGGAATGAACAGAATAGGGAGGAAGGAATGAGGAGGGGCCCTGCTCTGGACAGGTATCTGGGGAGAGCCTCTCTGGGGGACATTTAAGCCTAAAAGGCTGAGAGGAAGGGGTTGGGCGGGGGGGGTGCGGGGAGGCTTTCCTGGAATGAGGAGCAACATGAGCAAACCCGTAAGAGAGGAATGAGCTTGTAGAACTGAAAGCATTAGCTTGTGGCCAGGGGACAGGAGTTGGAGCATCCACGGGGAATTAAAATGTAGACGGCACATCAGGGAGCCTTGAGAAAGACATTGGATATTGTTCTCAGAGCAACAGGAAGTCGCTGAAGGCTGATGATATGGATGAAAATGACATGATCCTATTTATGTCTTAAGAAGTCTCTTTTCAATGCTGTGTGAAAGTTGTGAGGCTATTGTGGTAAGGAGATGGGAGATGGGAAGTGTCTGGAACCAGGAGGTGGCAGTGGGGTGAGGGAAGAGCCA
This sequence comes from Pipistrellus kuhlii, assembly GCF_014108245.1. NCBI lineage: Eukaryota > Metazoa > Chordata > Mammalia > Chiroptera > Vespertilionidae > Pipistrellus > Pipistrellus kuhlii. The sequence continues at coordinate 50,386,766 of NW_023425562.1, read as the reverse complement.
GATTCTGGAGACAGAAGTGCCCGGATTCCCTGGATTTGGGTGGGAGGGGTCAGGGCAGGTTTGAAAAATTGAGTTGAAGGTTGGGTCTTTTGCAGAAAAGACAAGAGGGGAGTAAAAGTTTTGAGAAGTTAGAATTCTGATTGGCTCCAGCAAGTTTGGGGTGTCCAGGAAAGACATCCAAGTAGAGCTGTTAGCTGGACAATTGGGCATGCCAGCTTAGAGAGGGCAGTGGTGGTGGTGGTGGGGATAACTAGTCATTGGTGACCATCCAGGCTGAAAATACAGAGGAAGATGGAAAGGGCTCAGACAGGAATCTTGTCTTGAAGGAACCCAACACCTACATGGTGGGTGGAGGAGTGGCCAGTGAGGGTGGAGGTATCTTGGTGTCATGGAGGCCAAGGACAGGTGCTTTCACGGGGGAGTGGTCAGCTGTGTTAAATGCTGCCATGGGGCCCAATGAGTTTAAGGAGAGAAAAGCATCCTTTGGATCGGGCAATTGGGGGTTGCTGAAAAGGATGGCAGTGGTGAACAAAGGGTGGGGGGAATGATGCCAGGCCAGTGGACAGCACTGTCACCTATGAAGAGCTGGGCTGGCATTGGTATAAGTCCCACCCTTCCTCCTGTGCACACATTCTTTGAGCACATCTCCTAATGCCCAGCCATGAAACTATCTGGTAACATTTTCAAACCCACAACCCTTCCATCCTCACCTACCCTAACAGCTTCTTTTGCCTATAATCTCACTCCCTCAGAGTTCCCACCTTGTACTTTTGATTTGAAGAAAACAACAACAACAAAAAAACACCACATTTTCTGAACCTCCATTTCAAACATTCGATTTCAAGCAGAAAGTAATTATCCTGCCTCTACCTAGCTTGCTGCCTGTTGCTAGGTGCCGAAAGGTACAAAGAATGAATGAGACATGGCCCCGGCACAGGCAGGATAAAACTACTGCTAATTAGAGCTGTAGTTAAGTACCCAGAGGGCAGAGAAAAAGCCTCCAGAAGACATGGAGATCAGGTGACTTGTAAAATGTACATGAATCAATTTTGTTCCTTTCCACCAACACAGCTAATCCCTTCACCTCTACACTTAATCCTGCCATTCGAGGGCTCCTTTCATTACCTGTTCTTGCTCTTCAAACTCTGAAACTCAGGCTTCTGTAGCCCGCCTCCATTCAAATGTCAGCATGTAAGAAACAGCATTTTCAGCACTGTCCCTCCCTCCAGGGACCCCCTCTCCCTCCTGCTTTCCCAGTCAGAGCCTCTAGAATCCCCACCCAGATGGGCTTCCTCCTCATTCCCTCCAAGTTGCTGAGGCAAAGGTCCCCAAAGACCAGATCCAGATGCCCTCGCTTCCTCTGACTTCTGTGCTCCAGTGGTCACTCTGATTTCTGGAAATGCTCTTTCATGACCTCTGAGATCCGACTTTCCTAGTCTTCTCTTCTTTCTCAGATTCCATTTCCCATGTTCATTGGTCTCAGCCTCGTCTATCACTGTGCAACTTTTCCCTAAAGCTTTGCCTCCCTCTTGGGGGCTGATTCCCCAAGTAGAAAGTCCCGTCCTTACTGCCTTTGAGCTCTAGACCAACACAATGAAACTCCTAGTTTGTTTTTCTCTTTTCACTTCACTATCTGTTTTCATTCAAATTCTTAAACTTTCTTCCCCAAATTTGTCCTCATCTGGTGTTTCCTCTTTAGGGGAATGACGATATTCTATAATGAGAGACACTTGATAGTCACCCTACAACCTCCTCCTACTTCATCTGCCACATCTGTTTTGAAGTTGATAGATCTACCTTCTAACTGTCATATCAGTAGGTTAGTCTAACCATCATCTTTTTCTTTTTTTTTTTTTAACCATCATCTTATGATTGGTCCACTGCAGTTACCTGATAATTGGTATCCTTAAATCAATTCTTCCCACCAATAATCTAACCCCACAGAGCAGCCACAGTGTTTCTCTCCCTCCCTCAGAATATGTATGCTTTTAATGCCCACCTCCTTCTTAAACGGCTCAGAGAAAGATAATCTTTGATTAATTCAGCCTTATTATATGCCACATTCCTTCCACCGGACATGGTTCTTGCCAAAAGTATTTTCTCCTTAAATCTTGCTAACAGAAGCCACTCTCCAAGTGCCATAGATTTATCTATTGAGTCACAATGGCCAGGTTTACTTCTCTTGACAGTGATTGGTTTTATGAGTGGGCATTTGATACAAATCTGGCCAATGAGAGGTGGTGGGGTCTTTTGTGGAAGGTTTCTTAGTCCTTAAAAAGAAGTATAAGAAAGAACCACTTCCTTTAATCCATCTCTGGATCCATCATTGTATGATGGATACAATGCCTGGAGTGTCTGCAGCCACCTTGTGATCATGGGGACAGGAGTCCATGTGCTAAAGATTGAGAGAACTGAAAGAGGAACAGAAACTGAGTTCTTAATGACATTAGAGCTGCCTCCCCTGGAACTTCTCACATTACATTTCTTATTGTTTAAGTGTGTTTCAGCTGAATTCTCTGTCACTTGAGTCAAAATTGTTCTTACCAGTAAATTCTGGTTTCTGGAATGAACTCTCCCCCCACAGAGCTTCACATGAGCTGTTTCCTGATGGGCAATACTCTTCTCATTCCTAGTTAAAGTCCACTACTCTGATCAAATGTTACCTTTCTGGTCTAGGAAGATTTCTCCATGGAGCCTATCTAGCTTTAAATTATGGATTTCTTTATTCTCTTGATAAATATCTGGCTGTTTTGCTGGCCTGGCAGCTGATGTGGGCAGAGACCAGGTCTGTTTTTCCTCAGCATTGTGTACCTCTTACTTGTTGGTCCCAGTGCTTAGATGAAACCAGTTCACTGATTCAGCCAGGGTCCTGATGAGAAAGAGAGTGGTGTACTAAAAAAAATTGACTGAAACTAATTTAATGAAAGAACTATTCAGGTGAGGGGTCTCCTTAAATGCATTCTTCCCACCAATAATCTAACCCCACAGAGCAGCCAGAGTGGAGAGGGGTTCCAGAAAAGATGAAGGACCCAGGGGTGAGCAACAGTTCAAAGCCATCATTACTTCTAGGACTGAAGAGATGAGAAGAGGGTGTGTGTTTTCAGCTCCTTAGGAGAAAGCTGTGTCTTTAGCAAAGGAACGCAGTCGGTGCCAATCCACAGCACATAGGAAGACAGCCGGGGGAACCTTACTCTTTCCCCTCCCCTCACTCTCCTGCTGGTTCATTTACTGGTCAAACGCAACTAACACCAGAGGGCAAGGAGACCTAGTGGTGTAAAGGTCAGCTATCCAGGGCACAGAACAGGATGGAGAAATAGATAGAGAGTGGCTTTGAAGGAGCCAGTGAAGAATATCTGAACAGGCATCTAATGACCTTCTAGCTACTTAATTCAATGTACCTTTTTCACTTTCTTATCAGTGCCAACCACCCTGTGGAATTTGACAGTGTAGACAACCTTCTCCACAAGGTTTTCAGGCTTGGAAAGGGCATTGCAAGGGAATCTTGTCTGTCTCGCCTGCTTCCCTTGAGAAGTCTGCAATCATCGCCACGTGTTTCCTTTCAAATGGGCTCAGAGGATGGATCTGAGCTCACACATTGCTCCTCTTTTCATCCTCTCCCTCTCTGCTGGTGCCCTCTTTCAAGATGAGAAAATTTTAGGGTCTCTTGTTTTAAAAAAATTCTTCCTTGATCACCCACATTTTTCTCCCTGCCATCCAACTCCTCCTCTAGTCACCCAACCTTCTCTAAGGAGGGGTCTGTGTATCCTACACCCATTCACTCCACTGCCTCCTGTAAACTAGCTTTCACACCCCCTCCCTTTTTCCCCCCTGCCAAGGTTCATAATAGCCTCCTGATTGCTAAATTCAAAGGACTTTGCTTTGTATTTTTCTGAGATTCGGGCCATATAGCAGCGTTGATTACTTTCTCCTTGAAACTCTTCACTACCTTGGTTGCCATGGCAACCTCCTCTCCAAGTTGTTTGTCTCATCTCTCTGGTCCTTCCCTCTCTCTCTCATTCCTTTGTTGCCCGCCCACACCTTAATCAGCCCCTCAAATGTCGCTGTAATTCAGGATTCTGCTCAAGGTCCTCTCCCATTTTCTCCATGCATTTTCCCTGGGGTTTCTGTTACTCTCTACCCCTGAGTTGGCCCCTCCAGTAGAATCTCTTTCTGAGCCTCAGGCTGTGGGATCCAGCTGCCTGCTGGGCGTTACATGGCTGTGCTCCCAGGCCCCTCAGCTCTAGCTGAGACTGAGTTCATTGTTACCATCCTCAAACTGGCCCCCATGCTGTGTTCCCCACCAACCACTAAATTTCCTGTCTCCGCCCCCCTACACACACACACACACACACACACACACACACACACACACACGAGACTCACCCTTGGCTCTACTCTCACTCCCACTCCAACAGCCAACAATCATCAAACTTTTTTTTTTTTTTTTACTTTATTTTCTTTTTTTTAAATATTTTTTTTATTGATTTTGTACAGAGAGGAAGGGAGAGAGATAGTTAGAAACATCGATGAGAGAGAGTCATCCATCAGCTGCCTCTTGTACACCCCCTACTGGGGATATGCCCGCAACCGAGGTACATGCCCTTGACCGGAATCGAACCTGGGACCCTTCAGTCCCCAAGCCGACGCTCTATCCATTGAGCCAAACCGGTCTCGGCTTTACTTTATTTTCTAAAGATTTTTGCCCAACCCCCTTTTCATTGCTCCAGGTCAGGCCTAATCCCATCTTACCTGGACCATAGTATCTTAATTAGTCTCCCTTCCTAGAGACTCTGACCTTCCAAATTTAGTCATCACACTGGCTACTACAGTGGTTTTCCCAAACCACACATTGGACATGTCACTGTGTAAAAACTTTCAATAGTCCCCACTGACTGTAGTATGAAGGGCCTGATTTCAGTCCTCTTCTTCAGTGACACTCATCCCATTCCTTCCTTCTCCCAAATTCCAGAAACACCAAATGCCCTCAAGCCCCACTTCCTGGGCTTTGCTCAGAGTGTCCTTCCAGTTCCTCTACCTTGCTTTTTCCAAGTCAGACCAGTGCTCTCCTCCTCTTGTGCATCTCTATGTTCCATAATTACACTTACCGGACTATATTTTATGGTCTACTAAAATGTCCTATAGTAGGATAAGATTTTATATATTATTCAATGTGTCCCGCACACTTTCTTGCCCATCACTGTTCTGTGTAACAATGACCCCAAACTTTAGTGGCTTAAAACACAGTTTATTACTTCTCATGGTTCTGGGGTTTGACAGGGCTCAGCTGGGTGGTTCTTGTTTAAAGTCTCTTAAACAATTGCAGTCAGATGGCAGCTGGGCTTGATTCATTGAAGGCTCCACTGGGCTTCCAGCTCAAGAAGGTTCATTAACATAGCTAGCAGTCAGCTGGGAGCTCAGTGGAGGTTGTTCACTAGCGTGCCCACATGTGCATCCACAACATGGATTGGACTTTCCACAGCCTGGCAGCTGTGTTGCAAGAGTGAGTGTTTTGAGAGGCCTGAGCAGAAGCTCACAAGTTTCACAAGTCCCAGATGTTCCTTCTGCTACATTCTATTGGCCAAGAAAGTAACTAAGGCCAGCCCAGATTTATTGCGGGGGTGGGCTGGGGTGTTGGTGGGGAGGGTAAGTAAACTCCACCCCCTGATGTGAGGAGTAGTGTATATATATATATATATATATATATATATATATATATACACATAAAGGTGTGTGTGTGTGGGGTGATGGTAGGGGAATTGATGGTGACCATCTTTGGAGACTAGCTATCATCGTCACTCTCTCCTGACTCGTCAGAGCTTTGTAAAATGGTTGGTATTGTTGCAGCATGAATGCAATGAGGAAGACAGCCGATAGTTTCACACTGTTTATTGAATCCTACAGGGAGTTTGGTTGTGGTTGCTGACCTTCTGTAAAGGGAAAAGAACCCAAGGAACTCAGAACTTGAAATTGATACCATGAGCGGTAAATAGGGAAGAATGCAGACGCTGTCTTGACCAGCTACTGGGAGAAGGAGCATCATATGGAGACATAAGTAATAGTTTATACTAGATCTCTTATGGTGTTCCCCAGGAGACCAAAACTTCCCAGCTTGTCCTGGAGAGGTTGAGAGCTCTGCTGGGAGGAGATGTCTGACAGATGGACCTGTGAGTGTCCTTCAGGGTCCTGTGTGTACCCATATCAAAGTACTGACGGTGAGGGTATAGTGAATTGGGTGAGTGTAGCTGGTGGAGTTGGAAATGCTTTGTGGTCAGGACAAGGATTCAGCCCCATGTGTTTCAACTCAGTGGATACTAGTAGATCCTGATGACTGGGGTCATATCTAAACCCTGGTGCAGGGTAAAATAGGAGAGCCCAGAACACAGATCACCCTCAGTGAGAAAAGGACCAGCCGGAAGTAGAGAAGCTGAGAGTGGACCAAGAATCTGCTTAGGACAGCCCTAGCTGGTTTGGCTCAGTGGATAGAGTGTCAGCCCATGGACGCAAGGGTCTGGGTTCATTTTCGGTCAAGGACATGTACCTCAGTTGCAAGGGGTGAGCAAGGGAGGTAACAAATAGATATGTGTCTTTCACATTGATTTCTCTCTCTCTCTCTGTCTCTGTCTCTCCCCCTCCCTTCCACTCTCTCTAAAAGTCAATGGGAAAATTTCCTGGGATAAGGATTAATAACAACAAAAGAATCTACTTAGGCCAGACAGGAAAAGTCCCTATGTGGCTTGAACTGACATTAAATTTGTGCTACTGAACAGAAAGGAGTGGCAGTGGTGATAAGAGTGAGAGTACTATAGAGCAGTGTTTCCCAACCTTCTCTCATGATGAGAATCACCTGGTGGAGTTGTTAAAACACAGATTCCCGGATCCCAACTAAGAAGTGCTAAACTAGAATTTTTGAGAACATATAGGTAAAATTGCATACCTAACTTAGTGCTCTGTATATAAAATCTGTCTTAGAGCACTAGTTAAGTATACAATTTTACCTATATGTTCCCAAAAATTCTAGTTTAGCACTTCTTAGTTGGGATCCGGGAATCTGTGTTTTAACAACTCCACCAGGTGATTCTCATCATGAGAGAAGGTTGGGAAACACTGCTATAGAGAAACAAGGAGCTATATTTGGGCAAGGCTCTGTTTATGGCAGTTTCTGGGCCAGCAACCTGGGGCCATCTTCAACCTTTCATTCTCTTATCTCTCATGCCCCCTATGTCTACCTCAAGAATTTCTCTTGAATCCATCTCTCTATCCGCACTCTTGTTTAGCTCAGCTGTGCATCACTTCCCACCTGGACAAAGTGGTGATCTCTCAGGCATTCCTCCTACCTCCAGGCTTGTGGGGCCCTTTTCAAACCCTTTTCTACAGGCAGCCAGAGGGATAACACGACACATCCATTATTTTCTTTACCGAGACCAGTGCCAACTCCCCTGGAAAATCACTCAGCACTTCAATCTACTTGCTTTGAGTGGAATTCTCCTTATTACGTAATTCATCTTATTATCTATCACTGATTGGACTGAGGTGATTGGATCCCTGACTTAGGCTGAGTCCTTCTCCAGATTTTTTGGCTTGGGAACAGAGAGAGCTCAGAATGAACACCACTGAAGCACTTATTATATGTCAGGCCCTGAGCTGAGCATTTTACAGGCATTATCTCCTTGGACAGTGACAACACGCTACTGGAGCTGCTACTCTCCTTGTTTCACAGAGGAGGACACTGAGGGCAGAGAAATCAGCCAAAATAGTGAGTAGCAAGAAGCAATGATTTTAGTGAAATAGCTGAACCCAACTCTGGCACTCCCACCTTGGTCTCTGTTTGACCACAAACCTGAGAGTGAGGCTGGTATGCAGCAGGATGTGGAGGCATAGAAACGAGGGAGAGTGGGTCTGCCGGTCAAGCCCCTGGCTTCAGGGGACCTGGAGGCCCATGTAGCCTGTCCTGTGGTTTGGTTATGGAAGCCAACCAAGCTCTCTTTCTGAGTTGGTTTGAGTTGAGCTTCTTTTACTGGCAAAGAGAAGTGGCTAAATGAGAATATGATCACACCTGTCTCCCTGCTTAAGCACCGGTTCCTCATTACCCTTAGGAAAGTACTTGACGTGACGTGACACACAGGCCCTGCATGTACTGGCTAGTCTGACCTGTCACTGCTCCATGTCTTGCTGTATCCATGCCCCCAGCCCTGTATGCCCCAATACATGCTGGACTCACTGTTGTCCCTAATACCCAGTGGATGTTGCTGGCCTCAGGATCAGGTAAGAGATGAGATATTGGCTGGCTCTCTCTGCTCCATTTCCCCTCCTGATTCCCAAGTTCTTTGAATCCAAGTCTATTTAGGATTTCACCTGGGAAGTCTCTTCTAACCTCTGGGCCCCAAAGTTGCCTCTGTCATAGTCATCTCCTAAGAATCTGATTGTTTGACTATTTCCCCCCCCAATTATAAAGACAATTTGGAAACATCTTAGGTAATTGTGAAGTACCCAAAGTACCCAGAGGCAACCACTCTTCACATCTTGATATACTTACCAGAATTTTTTAAAAATTCTCTTGATCATTTTTATTGCTTTATTTGAATCAGATTCATATTACATTTGGCTATTTTTATTTATTTATTTATTTAATCTTTTTCAAGTTTTTAAAATTGATTTATTGATTATAGTATCACATAATTGTCCTCATCCCCCCAATCCCATTTCAAACCCCTCCCCACATATGCCCCCAGCCTCCTGTTGTCCATTGCCACTGGTTAGGCCTATATGCATGCACACAAGTCCTTTGGTTGAACAGAATTGCTTTTTAAAAGACCAATTTTCCATTTCTTTCCATGTGATATATAGTATTTATTTATTTAGTTAGTTATTAGTTAGTTCTTCCAACAATGTATTGTATTGATCTATTCATTTCTTAACAGACTTGTTTTTAACCAAACTTTTCTTCAATGTGCGGGGCAAACTGTGAGCCAGATTGATGGAGTCTCAGATATAGTGCCTGTCTTCCAGCTCTGTGTGTATGGGGGGAGGGGAAGAGGAGGGGTTGTCTCAGGAACAATGGCCTCTACCAGTATGGCAGAAAGTTGTCCCTCTAGCTCTTGCCCTGATGCTAGCCAATTCAGTTCGTCCCTATATCCTTGGGGCCTTTTGAGTTGCTGCCCCACTACTGGAGCTCAGAGTGAATCTGAGTAAGACCATGCATGGGAACTACCTGGGACTGCAGCAGTATTCACAACCCCCCTGGATTTTATAGCCAGAAGTTATGGGGACTTCTCTTCCTGGCACTGGAACCCTGGGCTGGGGGCCTGGTGTGGGACTCGCACCTGTCACTTCTCAAGTGGGACCTCTCCAGCTTAGATAATTCTACCAATTCTTTATCTGCCCATCCTATGTCTCTGCCTCTCCTACCAGTTTTGATATGTTTTTTTTTTCTTGTTAATCCTCACCTGAGAATATTTTTTCATTGATTTTTAGAGTGCATGAAAGAGAAACAGAGAAACATCTATATGATAGAGACACACTGATTGATTGCCTATGCTCCAACACTGGCCAGGGTTATGGTTTCTTCTTTAAATCCCTAATTGTATGACTTCCATTCAGCTAGATTTCAGGAGGTTCTGAATGATGAAGATTAGTTATAATTTTAATGTGGTTGTGGGAAGATACAGGTATTGGGTTTACCATCTTGACAGGAAGCCCCATACATGTAATTTTTAAAAATCCAAGAGGCTAGAAGAGGTTTGATGAAGACCAGCCTTCTATGCTTTCTCCCCACCCCAAACTGTCACCCCAGAGTTCCTGAGGTCACCTCCCCAGCTCTAAAAAGATCTTGGATTCCTTGTATTTGTATTTGATGGAGTGCTTTTACTAGCATTGAACAGAACACTTCCAAGTGTCTTAAGCAGTAAGAATCTTTATTTCAGAGAATAAGTCCAGAAGTCAGTGGTTTCAGGTGTCTAGGCTCTGGGTCAGCAGAGAGCTGAATCTCCTGGCCTTCCCTTCCTGGTCACAAGGTGGCTGTCCAAGCTCCAAGCATCAGGTTTTCACCTAAGTAGAAAGGAAGGGGCAGGGCCAAGAAAGCTCCCAGGTTATTTCTTTAATCGGGAGGAAAGTGCTGCCTTGAAGCTGCATGAAGATGTCCCCTTATGAAATCCTAGTCAAAATTGGGTCATGAGAGTTCTCTGAACAGCAGCTGCTGTACCCTATATCTAGTTCCTAAGATTTACTGATGTCCCATATGGCAGATAAGGCATTAGGTCACTTGGAAACTACTTCCCTCCATTCCTGCTTTTCCCTACACAGTTTTAAAGTACCTCAACTATTTATCAGTTTAATTGTAAGACATCTCCTTGTCTCTTCACTCCTGTTCCACTGTGTTCACAGAGGCTCTTGCCTCCCCACTACCAGTCTCATCAGCCCTCCTACCCTCTCCCTACATCGGTATCTCCCAACTTCTGTAGCTTTACTTTCATGTTGTAATAGGTGATAGTGCTGACATTCTGTGTTGAAACTATAATCAAATCCAGGCCAATACAAAAATTGAATATAAATGAAAACTGGGAAAGACAAAATTATCATTAATTGGGACAACTATTCCATCTATTTCCTGTGGGTGCCTATCCATGTATTGACAAGTTTTTAGAAAGTTTAGAAAAGCGCACACTGAGCCCATTACAGTGGTTACCTCTCGGGAGAAAGAAGGAAATGGGACGGCAGTGGGTGGCTGAAAGGGACCTGAGCTTCATCTGCAATGTTCTAGTTTTTAAAAAGGAGAATATATTCACGTTTTGCTGGTATCATTAAACTTTAATTTGAAAAAATTCCCATTCATTTTCAGCCAATTATGCCAGCTCTGTGTATTTGGCAGTGCTGGCATGTTTGTGCCCAGGGAGATAGAACATTTACTTTGTGGGTGTATATGAATGAGACATAGTGATTAGTAAGTAGATTTAGAAAAATGTAACCAGCAAAAGCAAAATAAGAAAGGGGGTGAGAAGAGAACTCCTTCACAATACAAACTAGAGGAACAAACATTAGGAAACGGATAGCTTCTTTATGGAAAAAACTGTAATATGTGGCTGAAAGACACATAAGATGATCAGAATAAATGTAGGGCTCCTCGGTATCCATAAATTGAAAGGCTCAGTATTGTATTGATTCAATTTCCCCCAACTTGATCTTTAAATTCACAGAACTTGACAGGCAAGCTTTAAAATTCATGTGGAGGACTTAATGTGCAGTAATAGTTAGATTAGATCATTGGAAAGGAAGCACAATGAAATGGAGCATTTTATTTAACGCTACCAAAATGGTATAAAGTTATAGCAAATAAAATAGTCTGGTACAGACAGGAATATATAAACCGATGAAACAGAACAGGGGACTCAGATCCCCCTGGCACTTCAGCTCAATGGAGAAAGAATGCACTAGTCAATCTATGGCTCTGCGTTTATCAGCTCCATGTTCGGAGAAAGGTTAGATCATATCTTATTTCAATCATAAAATATACTGAGGATGCATTAAAGACCTAAATAAAAACAAAATTATCAGAAAAGAATACAGAATATATTTAAACATTAGGAGTAAAAAAGGCCTACAATAGGATATATAAATAAAGGGAATAAAGGAAAAGATTGCTATATTTGATTATGTCAAAATTGATAAATTGTCTAACAAAAGATTCTACAAAATTAAATGAGAAAAAGAATGAACAGATAATTCAGAAAAAAAACCAAAAACAAATGCCATACACATATTAAAATCTCACTAGCAAACAGGTATTATATATTTTTTAAAATGATTCGGTTTTTCATCCATCAGATTGGCAAATATTTAAAAAAGCTACTTATGCCATGGGGATTAGAGCCTTCTCCTACCCTCTGCCTGGACATTTAAATGGCACATAAATTATGGAGACACTTTAGTAATATTTGTTAAAACTAAAAATGTGGAAAGCTAAAAATTTGAGACCCCAAATTCCATTTCTGAATCACTAGTCTATAAAAACATTACAGTGGAGGCATGTGCAGGCTGTTTTCCTACAGTGCTGCTTATAGAGGAGAAAAAAGGAAGCAACTTAATGTCTGTAGATCTTGGGGAAGAGAAAATGTGGTACATTCATGGGAGTAAATATAATGCAGCTAATAAAGAATTGGACAAGAGCAATTTACATCGATATGAATATATCTTAATTTTTTTTAAAGTGAAAAAAGCAGCTCACAATAAAGTCCCTATATAGTGGGATGATTCATTCAAAATACCTACATTAATATACTATGGAAGGAGACAAAACTGTGGACAGGGTGGGACTTCAGAGGATAGCTAAAAGCAAGTTTAGCTATAGTCACATTGTCCTACTTTTAATAAGGAGAATGCATTCATCCTTTACTTGTTTGATTAAAGTATAATTGGAAAAGATTCTAATTTGTTTTCAGTCAACTCCGCTAGCTCTCTGTTTGGCTGTGTCCGAATGTTTGTGCTCAGGGAGAAAGAACATTTACTTTGCATGTGTGTCTGCAAATCAGGTACAGTGATTATTAGTAAATGGGTTGCAATGGAATACGAAAGAATAAGGACCAACCAAATAAGGGGAGAGGGAGTCCTATTCTTAAGTTGACAGCAAAACTTATAAAAAACCAAGAAATACATTTATCAGAAAATGAGCAAGACTTTGACCACAGAAAATAAAAAAAACATCCCTTAGAGACATACACGCTGACTGGAACTGAGAAATATAGCAATGTGCCTTGGTAGGAAGACTCAGCCTGACAAAGATGCCAATTTTCTTCACAGTTATCCATAAACTCAATGAAATCCCAATTAAAATCCTAGAAGAAAATTTTCTGGAACTTGACGGGCCGATTTTAAAATTCATGCAGCGGGACAAACATGCAAGGATGACCAAAGCAATTTTGCTAAAACAACAAAGAGGGTAGGATTTGTCTTGCCTGTTAGCAAAGCATATCATCAAGCTCGGGAGCAGACAAATAGATTAGTGGGCCAGAAAGAGCTCTGACATAGACCCACAAGTCATTTAGTGTCAGACAAAGGTTATCAATTTTGATATTTATAAAAATTAAATACCAATATTACATTAAAATAAGCTTCATATACAGCAAAATCTTAAATGTGAAAAGTGTAAAATGCAAAATATAAATACAAAAAAGAGAATTATGTAAGCTTTAGAAAAAATATAGAAAAAATGGCTGTGATCTTAGTTAACAAGACTCTATATTTGACATAAAAAAGTTCTATAATAAAAGATACAGTTCAGTTAAAAGACAGGTTCAGAATGGTAGAGAATTATGTTCAATGCATAGAGTGGACAGGGAATTAATATTAAGAAAATATAAAGAATTCCCATAAATCAATACAGAAAACTCAGAAAAAATATGGACAAAGGATATGCACAGATGATTGCAAAAGGGGAAATATAAATGGCCAGAAACCTGTGAGGACAACACATAATGACCAGTCACTTAGCAAAATATAAATTATACCAAGAAGAAACCATTTCCCCCCCCACCCATTTGAGCTATAAACTTTAAAAGCTAGCGATGATCTGGAAAAAAATCTGAATTTACAGTTAGTTGTGGAAGGAGTTTAAATTGGCACAGCCACTTCAGAAGCTAACCGGGGCCATGCCTAATAAAACTAAAACAGTGGACAATGAGAAGGCCAGATTTCACTCTCAGTATCTATCTCACAGAAATATTTCAAGAGGCTGTACCTGGCAGCATCTTCATAATAGGGGAAACCCCTAAGGGTCTATGCGTGCTAGTAAAGGGAAAATAGGGTACAGCCATGTGAAGGGGTATTAACCGTTATTAGGAGAGAACAAGAGCTGCTATAGCAATTAACATTGCAGATCTCAGAAATATAAGATTGAATGAAAAAAATGCAGGATATAATATAATACCTATGATGTGGTATAATTTATTCAAATGCCTCCATCAATACTATGTGGAGGTTGACACATAAAACTGAACCAGCAGCCACCTCTGTGGAGGGGAAGGAATCAGGATCTCAGGTGGCCAAAAGAAACTTTAGCTATAGTCACATTGTCCTATTTTTAACGAGGAGAATGCATTCATCCTTTACTTGTTTGATTAAAGTATAATTGGAAAAGATTCTAATTTGTTTTCAACCAACTCTGCCGGCTCTCTGTTTGGCTGTGCCCGAATGTTTGTGCTCAGGGAGAAAGAACATTTACTTTGTGCGTGTGTCTGCAAATCAGGTACAGTGATTATTAGGAAACAAGATGCAATGGAATGAAAGAATAAGGACCAACCAAATAAGGGGAGAGGGAGTCCTATTCTAAGTTGACAGCAAAACTTATAATAAACCTAGAAATACATTTATCAGGAAATGTGCAAGACTTGGACCACAGAAAATCAAAAAACATCCCTTGGAGATATACACGCTGACTGGAACTGAGAAATATAGCAATGTGCCTTGGTAGAGAGACTCAGCCTGACAAAGATGCCAATTTTCTTCACAGTTATCCATAAACTCAATGAAATCCCAATTAAAATCCTAGAAGAAAATTTTCTGGAACTTGACAGGCCGATTTTAAAATTCATGCAGCGGGACAAACATGCAAGGATGACCAAAGCAATTTTGCTAAAACAACAAAGAGGGTGGGATTTGTCTTGCCTGTTAGCAAAGCATATCATCAAGCTCGGGAGCAGACAAATAGATTAGTGGACCAGAAAGAGCTCTGACATAGACCCGCATTGGCATTTAGTGTCAGACAAAGGTAGCAATTTTAAACCAGTGGATAAATGATATATTATTCCATAAGTGGTATTGGAACAATTACCTATCTTTTGTGGGGTGGGGAGGGATTAAAGTTAGATCCTAAGAGTCCTGTGTATGGAGTTTATTTTATATATAGAATAAAAACTTAAATATATACATGTATGCAAACTATAAATTTTAGAGAAGAAAATACAGAAATGTTTTTGACCTTGATACAGGGAAGGCTTTCTTAAATAAGCCTGTAAATTTATCAGTCTTTTATGTATTAAAACGTAAAATTTCTCTAAGACAAAAGATATAATTAAATGATAAAAATCAATGTAGAAAAACATTTGTAACATACATAACAAGGTATTAGTATTCAAAATGCATAAAGAACTCCTAAAAATCAATAGCAAAATGACCAAAAATATCTTTAAAATATAGGCAAAGGGTATGGACAAGCAATCCAGAGGAGGAAATACAAACAGATAGTAAACACATGAAGACTTCAGCCTTGCAGGTATATTCAGAAAATGCAAACTAAAGCCGAGATATTATTTTTCATTCATCAGACTGTTAAAAATGTAGAATTTGGAGATGGTCTGGGTAAATGGACACTCTCACACATTGCTGGCAGGAGATTCCATTATTATGACACTTGGAAGAACATTTCAGCAGTCTCTATTGGAATTTAAGATGAGTATATTCTATGACACATCAATTCCTTTTCTAAGCATCTCTCAGAGAAACACTTGAATGTATGCAAACAGGCAATGTCCAAGGAAGCTCTTAACGGCTTCTTCGTAATGTAGTGACCCTGGGAACATTTTAATAGTCAATCGTAGGAAGCAAGGAAGTCAAACAGTTAGTTGACTGTGGTGTATCAGTTATGGCCGCTGGTTGCCAGCTGCAAGGAGCACTGTATTGTTTGGCAGGCTATACCAGGTCCCGTAGGGCACACTAAGCTGAGCAACACCGCCAGTGTGTACACACCCTGTCTCTGCAAACAAACATACACACAGAGAATGAAAGATGTGTTTCAATGGGCATAGGAAAACATTTTGGGTAAACAGCAAAAACCCAAGAACAACTACCTCTGAATGGGGGAAGAGTCCTGAGGAGGTGGTGTGGGAGATCAGAAGAAACCTCTTTATTTGTAAGGCATTAATTTTACGTATAAGAAAATATATTCATGTATCACTTGTATAATTAAAATTTAATTCATAAGTTCTAATTCATTTCCAGCCAATTAGTTCTACTTTACATGTGTACTGTGTTCTTAGTTGTGTGCCCAGGGACAAAGTACATTTATTCTCTGAATAAAGCATCACGATTAATAAGCTGATTAAAACTTGGAAAACAATAAGAAAAAAACCTTTTTCCACTCACAAAAGCAACAAAATTGGTAAGGTGGGTACAAAGGCATAAATCTATTAAGAAATGTGAAAAACCTTTATGACAAAAGCGACCAACCTTTATTAAAAGTCATTAAGAACCAAATCAAATAAGACTGATTAAATGGAGACAGATACCATGTTTATAGATGTGAAGAACCGATATCCTAAAGATGTTATTTCTTCCTTCAATCCCACTAAAAATTCCAAAAGGAGGGGTTTTTTTTTTTTTGTTTTTTTTTTGTTTTGTTTTTTTTTTTTGTGTGTGTGTGTGTGTGTGTGTGTGTGTGTTTTCATGGTAATCTGACAAGCTGATTCTAAAATGTATGTGAAAAAGTAAATGTGTAATATGACCAGGCTTAATTTATAAAGGAATAAAGAGCCAGGAAGAGAGAGGTACTTACCGTATTGGGTAGCAAGATAAAGCTTTGCTCATTAAAATCTGGTATTGCCCTAGAAGTAGACAAATAGATCCGCAGGTTTGAATAGAGTCTAGACATAGGGAATTGGGAGAAAAAATGGGGTGGGGACAATAAATAGTGCTTACTGGTTATCCATTTGGAAAAAGATCAAATTAGAGCTCTGTGTCACACCACACAATGAAATACATTTCAGGTGGATTAAGGACTTAAACATTTTATTAAAATTTAGGAATTTTAGATGCAAATATAGTTTAATTCACATGATGGGAAAGCTTCTTAATAAGAGCGCAACCTGCTCTGATGCCAGTTCTGCAGATTCCAGACTGTGGTTTGAAAGGATGCTTTAATATCTGGTAGGTCTCCAGTCAGACTGTACTTCCAACCTCCTGGAGCAAGTGTCTGTGGAACGTCTCCACCTGGATTTGGCAGGCCTCCTTCTTCTTGAGCTCAACCTGGTCCTGGGAAGGGGGACTGCGATACTGGGTGGACTGAGGGCTGAGCCCAGCTCCTGCCACTTATGCTGTATGTTAGCACAGTACTTCCTTCTCTGGTTTCTGCTTCCTCTTTTATGAAATGGGGCAATCCTCTGAGTCTTGTGGCGGGATATGAAGTTCATATGAGATGGGGAATATAAACAGAACACAGAAATGGCAGAGCTTACAAGGATGAGGGAAGCAAACTCCTCTACTCTTTCTCCACCCACCCACCCAAGCCCCCGCCACCCATCACTTATTATCCCAATTCTTTCTTCTTTCCTGCATTCTGAAGAATTGTCATACATTCTTTTTGGTCAAAAGTTTGAGCATTGACTTCAGATATTTGATTCCAGGGAAGAAAATACTTATTCAGCACCCAAAGTGCTTACTGCTTGAGGCTTGGTGCTGAGAAACACAAAAAATAGTTAAGGCCTGATCCCAGCCACGAGGCAGGAGAAAACTGGTGCTAATTAGCACTGTAGTAAGTACACAGGTCAGAGAAAAGCTCCCAAAACGAATAAGAAGATCAAACTACTCTCTAAAAGGTAAATAATTTAATTTTGTCCCTTCCAGACAAATACACATTATTGCCCCAAACTAACTTGTCCACCTCAACACTTGATCTCAGTCCTTTGGGAGTTCATTTCACTAATTGTCTCCATCCGTAATCGCTTTGTCGCTTGGGCTCACATCCCTCAGAATATCCATATACCAGTGCTGTTCTTTCCTTTAAGATTAAAATTAAAAAGTCCTAGCCCTAGCTAGATGGCTCAGTTGGTTGGAGTCCCATCCCATAAACCAAAAGAGTGCAGGTTTGATTCCCGGTCAAGGCACATAACAAAGTTATGGGTTTGATCCCAGTTGGGGTGAGATGGGAGGCAACCAATTGATGTTTCTCTCATATCAATGTTTCTCTCTCCCTCTCTAAAAACCAATAAAAACATATCCTCAGGTGAGGATTTAACAATAATAATAAAAATAAACAATAATAATAAAAAACAATATAATAAAAAATAAAATCAGTAAATATATCCTCAGGTGAAGATTAAAAAAATAAAAAGCCCTAGACTTTGCTACTTCCTCTTTATTCTCAGTCAATATTTTCCCCAAGCTGCCTCTGATAAAGGTCCCCAGAGGTCTCTCCTGGTTCTTTGGAAGGTGCTAATCAGCACTGTACCATCTGCCCAAATGCTTTTCCCAAATTTGCTCTTTCCCATGAACTCCTTCCCCCTTTTAACGAACTGGTTGAAGTGTCACCTGCTCATGCAAGCCTCCAAGAGTCATCCTAGGGCAGGTCCTTAAATTGTACACCTCCAGCACTTAGTATCTTTCCTTCAAAGTGTCTATCAATGTTGGAAATTTTATGTTTATGTGATTATCTGATGCATGTGTTTCTCCCCTAAACCAAACAAGCTTCATGAGAACAGGGATTCTGTCTACTTTCATTCACCCAATTATCCATAGTGTTAGACACAAAATAGGTGCTAAGCTAGGAAATTTGGAATGAATAAACTTTTGGTCACTAAAGAATGCATATCACTTGTGGGGGTTGATGTCTGCCTCCTATGCTCAACTTCCCACCCCAACCCTCACATCATGAAATCTTTCTTCAGACTCTTCAAAGGACTCTTAGTGATGGATTCACCAACCCGTCATATCTCAACATTATTCCAGCCTATACCTGATCACTCCCCCAATGCTCTTATTTAGGTCACCAAAAGTTTATTAATTATCAAATCCAAAGTAGAAAATTGTCTTATTGGAATTCTCTGCTCTGCTGCATTTGACAGTGTTGATTACTTTCTTCTTGAAACCCTTCACTACCTTGGTTGCTATGGCAACCCACTCTCCTAGTTGTTTGCCACATCTTTCTCCTTAGTTGCCTGTCCACACCATGATTGGTTCCTCAAATGTCATTGTAAATCAGGATTCTGCACAGGGCCCTGTCTCATTCTCTCTCTGGTGATCTCACTCATTCTCAAGGTTCCAGTTACTCTTTGAGTGGACATGGCTCTAGGCTGGTACTTCTGGTCAAATCTCTTTCTGAGCTCCAAATGTGGATCCAAGAGCCTGCTGGGCTCTACCTGGCTGTGACCCAAACCACTTGGCTGAATCTAAGCCCACTGTCTTGCCCCTCAAACTGGCTCCCCATGCTGCCTGTGCTCCCCATCCCAGGGGACTTCCCACCATTCACCCTGTCACCCATCCAAGTCATCCTTGTCATTACCCTTATTCACCACTTATTTCGTTTTTTTTTTGTTGTTTGTTTGTTTTGTTTTTAATATACTACAAGTTTCTGACCTATTTCTCTCCCCCTCCACTGGTCTAGTTCAGGCCTCTCACTCTCTTATCTGGACATTGTTCCTCCCTGCCTCTGGGCTAGTTCATATGATGGATGTCTGGGGATTTGGGCTTTCTAGTATCCCTTATTCTTCCCTAGTGTCTCTTGTTACATTTAGGGAAATTTCCTGTTCCCTGTTTTATGTGGCTGTGCTGGGATGAGGCTACTATCTCACAGAAGCAACAGAGGCTCTTTCTCCAAGTTATGCCTCTCACCATCCAGGTCATCAGGGGTAGTGTGAGGCCTGAGCTCAGCCAGTTAGACCAAGGCTCTCTCCTGATTTTGACTTCTGTCCAAATATCTATGACAGAAATAGAATTATTCAACGTTTAGGACAGCAGTCGCCAACTGGTGGTCCGTGAGGTCTGAAAGGTTGGCGACCACCGATCTAGCAGACACCACCAGGTACCCTGAATGTAGCATTTAAGACTGTGCCCCAGTCCTCTTCTACTTCATTGCGCATCATTAATTTCCTCTAATCTGCCTCTCTGGGCCTCAGCTTCCTAGCCTGGGAGATGGGGCTAATGGTAACCCACCCAGTGTGGGAAGATGGGGTCAGGATGATCAGATGAGATAATGGTCATGACCCCACCATGTAAACTACTAGTATAAAGAGCTATGTACACATTGGAGTGCAGAATGTATTTCCTGAAGTCCAGATAGCCTTATATCCAGACAGCCTCAACCTTTTCCTTCCCCCTTGTTCACCTTTTTCCTGGGAATTGTTAAAAAATCTGTGGTAACAAAATTCTGAACCACTATTTCAGACATTTGATTTCAAGCAGAAAGTAATTATCCTGCCTCTACCTAGCTCGCTGCCTGTTGCTAGGTGCCGAAAGGTACAAAGAATGAATGAGACATGGCCCCGGACACAGGCAGGATAAAACTACTGCTAGTTAGAGCTGTACTTAAGTACCCAGAGGGCAGAGAAAAAGCCTCCAGAACATGGAGATCAGGTGACTTGTAAAATGTACATGAATCAATTTGTCCATTTCCACCAACACAGCTAATCCCTTCACTTCTGCACTTAATCCAGTGCTCTAGGGCCCCTTTCATTACCTAATCTTGCTCTTCAAACTTGGGCTTACAGAGCCCTCTTCCCTTCAAATGTCAGCACCTAAGAAAAAGCACCTTCCCTGTCCCCTCAAAGTCCCCCCTTCTCCCTTCTGCTTTCTTAGCCAGATCATCCCCCACTCAGGTGGGCTTCTGGCCCCTCCCTCAAAGCTGCTGTGGCAAAGATTCCAAAGACCAGATCCAGGAGATGCCCTCACTTCCCCGACTCTGTGCATCTGGCCCCCCAGTGGCTACCCTGACCTCTAAAAATTCTCTTTCCTGGGCTTCTAGTATGCCCACGTTTTTGGTCTTCTCCTCTGGCCCCTTCTGCTCGGTCTCCTTAGCAGGATCCTCTTTCTGCATCCATCCCTAAAATGTCCGTTACAGCTTTGAGTCTAGCCCTATTCCATAAACTCTGCACCTTCTCCTTTAAACCCATCCTTAGTTCTCCATCTATCCCCCTTGAGAGATGCCCACACTTCCTTTGCGAGCTCCAAACTGGCATATATACTTTCCAGCTTGACAATAGCCCTAGTCAATGTCACCAATGTACATTTTCCCTCCTTACCCCACTTTGATCTTCGCTCTGATTTCTGCAGACAGGAGGACTTTTAGTGCTTTCACACTCTCTTCTATCATGTCTATCCTATTTCCTCAGAAATTCTCCCTCACTCAAATCCTAACCAGCAACTTCTCCCCAGTTATCACAAATTCCCCAGGATGGGTGGCCATGCTGCCTGGTTTTCCCTCCCTTTTCACTTCCAGTTTCCTCTGCCGCTTCATGTTCCAGTGAGGATTTAGCAAGCCCCCGCCCCCTCCCCCCCCACACCACACACATCCCCTGCCCCCAAGTGCTCCATCTGGTGGGCTCCCAGTCCTTATCTAACTGGCTTTTCTCTTTTGTCTTCATATTATTCTTTCCTGGAATAGCTCCACATCCCTGGGTTTCCATGTTACACAGGCTGTAGGTGCTTTTCCATCTCTGACTTCCTTTTTTGCCCCTGTGTGCTTTTCTTTTTCTCTATCCACCCCTTAAATGGGGAAGAGGTTCTCTGTCCAGACCCCCTTTCTCTTTTTAGCTGCTACATTCTCTTAGGACCACCTCACCAAAGTCCATGGCTATAATCACCGTTAGTCACAACCTAAATCTGTTGTTCAAATTTCCTGCTGGATCCAAACTCTCTACCTACATCCACTTGGATGCCCACCTTTTACTCAACTTGTCCAAAACTGGGCTCACTAATCTTTCTCTCACTCCAAAGCCTGTTCTTTCTCCTGGGTATTCTCCCAGTCACCCAATATAGAAACAGAGAAGGCATCCCTGGTCAGCAGGTTTTTCTAATTTTACCTTCCACCATCCTCTTGGCTTCCACCCTAATTCAGGTCTTGCCTTCTCTACCAAGGCAATCATTTCCTCATTGGCCTTTAAACCTCCAGATGTCTTCAAGCAACCAGAATAATTACGCTAAAACAGCAACTGCCTGCTCAAAATGCTTCAGTGGTTCCATGGTAAAAAAAAAAAGATAAAACTCTTCAATTAAACAAACATTACACTGTGATGAAGACAAACCTTATTCATCTTTGCCTCTTATTTCATGTTTGGCAAGCCTGAACTGTCTACGAATTCATCCATGACGCTTCTCACTTCTGTCTCTGCCCTATACCTGAAAACTACTTACCCAGGCACCTCTCTAGGAGTGCCCCTGGATGCTCCTGTAACACTTCACACTTACTAGTTCACCGCCCTCAGCGGCTGCATGCTTTGCTCACGTCCGATATTTCTGGCCACTCCTCACTACACATAGTAATTTTAATATCTGTCCATGTCCTTCTTACCTCTTTGCATGCCCAAGAGCGGGTACCACATCTTATTTATCTTCATATATATATTTTTTTCTTCATATATAGTTGTTAATGCTCACCTGAGGATATTTTTTCCATTGACTTTTAGAATTTGTGTGCGCATGAGAGAGAGAGAGAGAGAGAGAGAGAGAGAGAGAGAGAGAGAGAGAGAGAGAGAAAGGGGGGGGGGAGATAGAGGGGGAAAGAGGGAGAGAGAGACAGGGAGAGGGAAAGAAACATCACTGTCTTCCATTTGCATCCCGACTAAGGTCGAGAATCAAACCTGCAACTCAGGTACATGCTCTTGACTAGAAATTGAACCCTCAACCATCTGGTGTGCAGACAAACACTCTAACCACTTAGCCACACCAGCCAGGGCATTATCATCATATTTTAATACCCAGCACTATAAGTAAGTAATAGTGTCCATTCCACTGTATCCTCATCAATATTGTGTATTCTTGCCGAAACCGGTTTGGCTCAGTGGATAGAGCGTCGGCCTGTGGACTGAAAGGTCCCAGGTTCGATTCCTGTGAAGGGCATGTACCTTGGTTACAGGCACATCCCCAGTGGGGGGTGTGCAGGAGGCAGCTGATTGATGATTCTCTCTCATTGATGTTTCTAACTCACTATCCCTCTCTCTTCCTCTCTGTAAAAAATCAATAAAATATATTAAAAAATAAACAACAACAACATGGTGTATTCTTAAACTATCCACCCCCCTAATTTGTTGATAAAAACTTATTTCTTTATTGTTTTTCATTGTTGATCTTCAGTTACTAATAAAATTGAATATTTTTCAAAAAAATTTTAGTCAATTCTATTTCCGCTTCTGTAGATTCTGTGTAGGTGAATTACATACTTATTGGTTGCATTTTTACTATTAAGGTTTTGCATTTGTCCTTTTATACATTATGGATCTGCATAGTTCACCCACTCTGCTTTTTGGTTAGGATGATGATATTGTTTGTCACTGCAAATATTTAGTTTTGATGTAGTCAAATTGGTTTGTCACTGCTTTCTTGATGCCATTTTGTTGCTTTTAGCTTAGTGGACACCCCCTATTCAGATACTTGTTAAATATCCATTTCCTTTCCTCCCTGGTTTTTAATGGAAACATAGCTCTTTACTGACCTTTTAGAATAGTTTTTGAGTTTGGGTGTGTGTTCTCAGATGATGTTGAAAATAAATTATTTTTCTTTTAATAGTCAGAGCCCCAATTTTGGACAAGTCTTCCCCTCATGGCTCTGATTCTGAGCTAAACTATTCCTGGCTGATTATGGCGTCAGGGCCACAATCTTCTCAGAGAACATGCCACCTGGAGGGAACTGGAAAGCTTTGGGAAAGTATGCTTTCAGACAGCGACAATGAAATACAAGGAGGCATTAAGAGGTGGGAGAAGAAGCCTTTCTGGAAGCCCTGCCAGGACAGTGTGCAGAAAGATGGTTCAACTACATATGAATGGCTGAATCTAGCTGGTGCTGATCAGTCCTGGAGGATTCAGAATCTGCAAGGAAACATTAGTCAGGGATCATAAGAGGGGGAGAGCCCAATCCCACCTCTCACCTGCATCAACCTACCTGTACAGAGTCTGCCAGAACATTTTACCATCAGCAGAAAAACATCTCAGCCAGTTCCTGCCAAATTCATCTTCAAGAGTTCTGCAGTCATCACCATGATTTCTCCATGCTCCAAGATCCTGGGGTCATCATGTCCCCTGACCAATTATTGCTCTAGGTACCAGGGCAGCTGAGGGAGATGCTAGAGCTAGAAAGGAACTCAAGGATTATCTAGTCCAATCACCTCATTTTACAAATGGGAAAACTGAGATTCAGTGAGGGGAGGCGTCTCACAGCCACTTGTTGCTATAAGGAGGATGCTAAATTGTGGAGCCCTTTTATTAAAAATGGATTTTTAAAAAATTTATCTTTAGTGATCAAGTTATTACTGATGGCCCCCTATTCTCTCCCCCGCCCCTATTGCCCACCTCCAACCCCGGTTCCTCCATTCCCCATCCCTGGCCTTCACCACACTATTGTCTGTGTCCATGAATTATGCATATAAATTCTTTGGTTAATCTTTGCCTGCCCTGTCTCCCCCCCCCCCCCCCCCCAACTGAGACCGTCAGTCTGACTGCTCACATATCTTTGTGAGATATTAATGTTTGTGATATCTATGTGTAAAATGTAAGTGTGAAGGCTAGAAAATATTGTCATTTCTGAGTTGCCAAGAGGAAATTTCGAAGGCAAACTAAATTTTATTATTTCCTGGGAAGACTGGGCCAATTAATTCCTTAGGGAGTCTAGAGATTGATTAATTAGGCCATCTATCCATTTACCTCCCTGGCTGGACATCAGTAGGTTCCCTGCCAGGCCTGGTCAGGCAGGTACTGTCCTGATCAAGAGACAAAGACCAAGGCCCCCCCCCCCCCCCCCCCCAAGGGTTGTGCAGGGTCTTGATGGTTAAACTAAGAAATTAGAACCACAGGCAACATGGAACCAGTGAAGGGTGTTTGTCTTCCTCCCTCAGAGACCTTCTAAGTCTGCCTGGACTCTAAGCTAATATTCTTGATAGTTCTGCATCCAAGAGATTTAAAGTTTATTCTTTAATGCAAAAATCCTTTGATTAAACACTTGCTTTCAAGCAATATCTTTAATACTAAAATAACAAGGGTAAAGTTCAATGATGCTTCACAGAAGATAGCTTTGGAAAAGACTTCCTGTTCTAGCACCCTCCTTGGAGTATAGATGTGCAAACAGAGACCTGGAGAAGAGCCAGCAAAGCACAGGAAAGTCACATGGGAAGTGAGTGAGGACCAGGACCGGGGCCTCAGCTCCCATGCTCCACCCCTGCTCCAGGCTGCCTCTATCAGTTTGGAGGTAGGGAATTGGCAGAGGGTTTCGCTTTGGAGGAAGTGTTAAGATGTCCAAGTGCAGACTTTTCACAAACTGCCATACTGTCCAGGAAAAGAGGTGAGAGGCTAGAACCACTCAAAGGATTAGACTTTGGAGAAGGGTCATGTGCAACCCATATCTGTTTGAGAGCACTCATACATATCCCTTCACGGGTTCCTTATGAGGAAAGATGGGACAGACAGCAGTTTCTCTCTAAGAGGGGGGAAATCCATGGAAGGTCTTGAGTAAGCTGGCGGCCAAGGAACACATAGTCAGGATTTTAGCCTCTCAGGAAAGAGCTATGCTTTGGTGTTCCTCTCCCTTTTTAGGATATTGTCATTTTGGAGACTGCAGAAAATAAGAAAATTCACGCTGAGGTGCTAACATGTGATTTCTCTCCCTAACTCCAGTACAGCCTGAAAGATATGGCACTGTAATCACTTACTTAAAGGACTTGCTACTGCCCTCCCTCTGTTGAGCTGAGCCCCTCAAGAAGGGTCTGGTTTATATTCTGCATCAGGTTCTCAGAACTTGGCACAGGGTCTAGCCAATGCTCCTTCAAGAATGAACGAGTGGGAAAGCTGGATGATCAGATCGAATTCAGGCCTGAGCTCAATAATGGTCAGTAGTAAGGGAGCCAGAAGAGAGGAAATAACATTGTGAAAACTTCACCTTGAGCCAGGCTGTGGTAGATGTTAGGATACCCATGTTACAAGTAAGGAAACTGAGGCTTAGGAGGGTGCAGACACAAAGGCAAAAGGCATAGGGCCTAGGACTCCCAGAGGCCTCGCCTTTAAAGGTTTATCCGTTCTAAATTATTTCCCAAGTTCACCCTGACCCCCTGGGTACTGATAGCCCAAAGGGAGACCAAGGACATCTGTCTGAAGCTCTGGCTGCTGCTTAGCCAGCTTCCTCCCTTCACCTTGAGCCCACTCTATAATAAGTTTTTCTCAAGATATGGAATTCTCAGAAGCCTGGTAAACCAAACTCTGCCCCTCCTCTGGCTTTCAGAAAGACATCACGAAGGGAGGGTACTGGGCTGAGGTCAGATAAGCCCACCATAGTCAGGGTCAGCTATCACTTGTTGAGGTGAGCACATCTTAATTTTTCCCTCTTTTCAGAACAGTGACCCTTTCACCCATTGTGGAGGGGGTGAGGAATGAGGGATGAGCTCTCCACTGGATGCCAGCAGACTGGGTTCTAACAATCCTTCTCTGGCATCCTTTCCTGAAGCTATTCAATGGGAGTCAGCTTTCTTTCTATCATCTTTTTGTCATTCTCCTTCTCTAGCCTACCTTCTCCAGCCTTTTGTACCTCACCCGCCATCAAGCCTTAGAGCTACTTCTCCCCAGGGCAATGCCTTTCTTGACAGCCCTGCTGCTTTTCACTACTCAAATGCTATCCTGTTCCCTACTGAAAGAATCCAACTTTGAATGCTGTTCTGATTGGGTCATCCCTTATTCCCATCTGATCCTTGTTTGTGATGGTTCCAGTCACCTGGAAACGAGTTCTTGGGACTGAGTTTTGGGATCTGCCACCACATCAGCCTTAGCCCCCCTCTGCAATCAAAGCCCTCTAGCTTTAAATAGACTGATCTCTATGCCCACCCCCTTTAGAGTTCTGACTGAAGGGTAGCCAAGTACTGGTGGTCTTTCACTTTACTTTCAGCCCAGTCTCTTTATATGTAAGCACAGAGATGCTTGATCAAATGGTGGGAAAGAATAACATTTATTACTCACTGTTCAAACATATTGTTCTTAGGTGTCAGTTTGAACAGCAATCCTCCTCAGTCTACATCAGATCCACTCTCAGACTCCTCTTATATGGCACCTGCCACAATCCATAGTATGTATATAGTGTGTGTGTGTGTGTATGTGTATGTGTGTGTGTGTGTGTGTGTGTGTGTGTGTATATATATATATATATATATATATATATATATATATATATATATATATCTGTCCAATGTCATTCCCTTTCCCAGTGGCCTGGTTGACTCCATGGTGGAATGGACTGTCCATCTTGTCTACAATGTGGCCCCAAGGCCTATTACTGCATGGGATTCTGATAAGGACCTGCTGACTAAATAAAAATTCAGGCTCCCTTGGGAGACAGGATCCCAATAACTATAGAAGAGGAGTTTGCCTAGCACTAACACTAGCACTAAACAGGAGGCTGAGTAAAGTGCTCTAGGCAAGCGGATCTCCAGGGAGAGGGATGAAGTTCAGGAAGGCTTCCTGACAGGCATAGCTGAGCTCACATGGTACACTGACTAAAGCATAAAGCATACGCAGGCTGTCTTACACGGGCACTGCCACGTTACTCAAATGTAGCCAGGAGGACCCTAAAAGAACTTATTTTACCTATAAGTAAAATGGGGTCCAGAGCAGGACATAGACTAGTTCCTAAAGCCCAGACCTAAGCCTCTTGGAGTCTTGCAATTACCATGTCACACTAGGAGATCAGCAGAATTGCAGAGCATCCTCCTGCTCTTTTCCAGAAGTATCTTACTTTACACTTTCGTGAAAAATGTTTCAGAAAAGGGGGCAGGGTGCTGCTGTGCTGCCTTAGTAAGGTGGAAAGAATGATTTGGCAGTCACCTTGGGAAGGGGCGGGCTGCAGGAATCCTGCTGTAAAGGGTCAGAAATCTTTCAGAGGGAGGCCTGTTTGTGACTCTCAAGCAGGCTTGACCTTTGACAGAAAGCTGGTTTCTGAGGGAGAGCAAAATAAGCAATAATCTTGGTTTCCTTTATCATTCAGGTGCCTCCACAGGAGAGTAGGGCCACAAAAGCCTTTTTTGTTTGTTTGTTTTGTTTTTGGAATTTGCTATTGTCTATTTTCTTAAGTCTTCTCACTAGGTTAGAATCATGTGGTCTTATAGAGTCAGGCCTAGGTCTTGCCCCTGAAATCCCCAGGAAGCAGAGAACAGGGGCTCAATGTTTGCTAAACAAACCATCCTTTCCACATGTGTGACTCCTCAGCTTAAGACCTTGCTTAACCAGGAAATATACCCAGAAACCCAGAAGAGAAGAATTCAGAGATAAAAGCATTGGAGAATCAGATAGCAGACATAATCAATACAAGTTTAGTTCTTTGAAAATACCTTTAAAATGTACAAATCTTTGGCAAGTTTTGATCAAGAGAAATTACTAATAACACTAGAGTGAAAAAATGAAAAACTGACAACAAAGAGATTTTAAAAGGACAGGAGGAAATTACATAAAACTATAGCAAGAAATTAAAAACCCAGGTAAACTATGAAGTTACCAAAGACCTTTCACAACCGTTACCTCAATAGACCCTCACAATAGCTCTGTGCCTCGGACAGGTAGTGCTTGTTATGTTTTCTAGAAGAGACAAAGATAAAGAGGTAGACAACCAGCACAAGGGCTGTGACAAGCTACCCTGCTTTGTCTCAAAGGCCACAGCCATGGGAGCACATGGACATCGATGACACTGAACTTGTAGCCATTGCCTGAAGCCGTAAGCCCCCTGGTTGAATGGCCAGACTTATATTTATTTTTCCACTTCAGATGCCATAGGGGTTTCACTTTATTTTTACTTCAAAAACAGCACCATAAAAATCCTTGATGATTGGAGCTCCAGCTGTCTTAAGTTGTTTGTCAAGGGATCGGTTACTCAAATCTCCTATGGAGGGAAACAGTTTCAGGCGAGAAGCCATGGGAGCTGAAAAACGCAAATGTCTCATCTCTGAAAACTTTCAGACTCCCTCTTGTTCACCGCCTGGCCTGGCCCCTGCTCCCCCTCTCCCGAACCCACCATCTGCTCTCCAGAGAACAGATCAAATTTTCAGGCTAAGGTACTCTGGCGCCAAAGACTCAGCCCCTCCATGCTACCTTCTGCCCCGCACCAACTTAGAAACCCAACACCATGACCTAAATGGACTGCAGCCACATAAAACCACAAAGTAAAGTTTATAAAGCTTTATTAAACATTTCAAACAGCTTTGCAACGAACACACCAGAAATAAAAGCTCCAGAATAGCAGTCCAAATGTTCCATAAGTGTGGCCTCTTGGTCCCATTTCCTAGATGGACTGCCTCCAGTTGTGTCCTTTACCTGGCCCACCTCCCTTCCTGCTCAGGCAAGAGAAAGATGGATGGTTTAGACTGGAGGGACAATCATACCGATTGCCAATGGGCAGGGACCAGGAGAAAGTCTCGTTTGCCAACACTTGTATGAAAGCGCAGAAACAGCAAAAAAAGCAAGTGACAGTCACAAGTCTTCCTCTTTGTATTCTTCGTACAGTCTATATGTGTAGGACTGAAGGAGCTCCTGGCACGAGGATGGTCACTGCTCCCCTCTGTCTTGTTTGAACCACCTTGGAGTCCAGTGTGCTGGTCACTCTGCAATCCCATGCTAAATAAAAACTGTAGCGGCACCTACTATAGTAGCTATTGCTATACCTCAAAATCAGAACACATTCAATAAAGCTTATTTAAAAGGAATATACACATGTATTTGTTCACGTATACACACGGCACACCAAAAAATATCCAAACACCTATCAAGGGATCATGGCTGTTTTGAAACACACAAGTACTCTCTCATTCACTCGGCTGGGGACTCTAGATCTACATGAACACGCTACACCTCAATCCTGCAGAGCATGCACAGGAGAGACAATGAGGCCAACCTCCAGCCCCCTCTGGACAGCTGAGGAGGAGAGGAGGAAGGACAAAGGAGTGATGCTGAGCAATGAGCCCAGACACCCAGGTGAAAGAGCAACATGTTACTTCTTTCTTAAAAATGAAGTGGAAAAAATACTGGAGATTTGTGAACATCAAACAGTCAATACATGTTTCTGTCTAGCCTGCTGATCAGGGAAAGAAGAATGAAAAAGCGAGGCTCTCGGGCATCAGCAATCTCTTTAAATTCGAGATAAGTGCAAAAATGAGCCCTGTCTTAGACAGATGCTCCCAAAAAAGGAAAGGGGTAGAAGAGAACTAAAGGGAAACCAGAAGAGGAACTGAGGATTTGGGAATATTCTGGGAAGGCAAAAGATCCTGACAAGGAGGGAGTCACAGAGGTGACAATGAACTTGGCATTTTATCTGCCCAGGTCATGCTGGGGTAGTTGATCAGGATGAGTGCAGACTCCTCGCAGGAATGAGGCGAGGGGGGGCGGGGGTGCATCTTGACAGCTGGGACCAAGATGGGGACAGAACACACACAACCACAAGACCACCCATGGCTAAAGGACTCTACAATAAAAGCACCTGTCAGTGCTATTATTCACATTATAAGGATAAAACATCACAGGCCAAAAAGGCGCCGTCAGGAATGTGGCACCCGCAGGCTGCGGGATTTGAAACTCCAATGCTTTATGACCTATGTCAATGCCTCCCCTCCCGTCTTCTGCTTCCTTAGAAAGCTAAATGTGCAGGCTGTTAGGTGCCCACAACGCTGGGGTCATGTGCCGATTCCGGAAGCGGGGAATCCGAGCAGTGGTACAGGAAACAGTTTCCCCAGCAGCTATAACAGATGAGGAACAGGGCTGCTAGGAAAACCAAGGCACAAATTGTGCAAGGCTTCCGCTCCAGGAGGAAGCTGAGCAGGTAGAAGCCCATGAACATGGAGTGGCTGAACCACAGGGCGGGGTTGAGGGGCTTGGGGATGAGGAGGACAGGCAGCAGCCACTGGAGGCAATACATGATCTCTGTCAGGCAGGGCCTTCACCAAGGCCGCTGAACACCGCTGCAGGAACCGACCTAATGGGAGCCCGCGGGCGTGGGCGCTGCCCTCCGCGTTCTTCAACCCTCACTCTCCAGGAGCTCAGCCGCTGTGCTCTCTGGCTGTCAGCCCAGGATCACCAAGGCAGCAGGGGTCCTGAAGAGAAAAGTCAACACAACAGACAAACAAAGACAGACAGACAGACAGACAAAAAACAAAAAACAAACAAACAAAAAAACAGGAACAGAATGTATACTTATTTGGGAAAATGGATCATGGTTAACAACAGTAAATGTGAATGCCCTTTCCTCCCTGCCCACCCATGGAAGTCACCATTCCTAGAAGCCTCCTGGGGTGTCTCCCCTGGGCTTCCTGGGAGCTCTTCCGGCAGGTCCCGAACAGTGGACTGGCTTTGCCTGGGCCCTGCCCAGCAGAGATCATGTATCGCCTCCTGGGGCTGCGGCCCGTCCTCAAGGGGTCCAGACCTCACAATACCGCTCTGTGGTTGCCATTAAATGGTCATGGCTCGATGTTGTGCCCCCACAGGATTAGCACAGGGTTCTCTCTCACAGCAGGTGCTCAGTAGGGAGTTAAAGCAGTTAACCGTGCAGGTGCAGAGCCTGCAGGAACTGCAGCAGCAGCAGCAGCAGTACCATCAAATATTTTGTTTTAAGATGGCAGCTTGCTTTTACAAATTAGCCTGGCATCATTTTACCAAAATCAGCCAACTTCTTAAAAAGTGAATATAAAAAAAATAATAAATCACCATGTTACTTTGTTTAAACTGACCTCGCTTGGATCACTTACACTCCATCTGCTGCTGGCACTGTATGGAACCTGATTTCTGTGAGCTTTTAATAAAAATTAATTTCCTGTCCACATAGGGGCAAATGTCACTTGGCCCCTGTGCCAGGCAACATGCTGGAGAGAGGTGCTCACCAGCGCCGGGCCACCAGTGCCCTGGGGCCACACTTGCAGATCCGCTGTGTTAAGGTCTAATTGATGCGCCTGCATACGGCGGGAGCCACAACCCTCTGCTGGCGGTAGCAAAGCCCTGCTCCAGCTGTCCAGTGCAACGAATACAAAGAACCTCGTTGGCTGCGCAAGACCAGGACCGCGGAGGAAGGAGAACAGAAGACAGGTTGAAATGACCTGTCCAGCAGCAATCTATCCCTCAGCGCATTCTGACCACTTTACACGAGAGCTCATCCCATCCCTTCCTGGACCCCTCTCAGAAAATATACCCAGTAACTACCGTTTTCCCGCCTAGAGTTCAGTGCTCTGGTAAGAGTCCTACAATCGCCACGGCCATAGGTCTAGCAACGGAAGTGGGACTCAAGGAATCAGGGAAAGATGACACGCTCAGAGAACTCCCGTGAAACAGAGGACGCTGGCTTACAGCACATCAAATATTCAAAAAAGAGCGCTGAGCAGGGACCTATGAAGACAAGGTTCCTGGAAGGGGCAGCCTTTTCAGTTCTATAGGCAAAGGATCCTTCTCTAAATTACGTTTCCATCTGTGCCCAAGGTGGATTCTGGGAAGGCACCGGACATTGGGTTCGAAGAGAAGAGATCCGTACCAAGAGGCGCACAACCACTAACTACACTCGTGCAGTTCGCTACTCAGAGTTGCAACCCCCCTTCATTTTACACTAATATTCAAAAGCTAGTACGGCAGAATCTTCTGGAAAGGGGCTAAGATGAAACTCAGGAGGCGGGGGTCGGTGTGGCAAGAGCAGATGGATTATTTTGTCCTCTCCTAGCGAATGAGGAGCGCCCCACCCTACGGGATCACCCCCGCCCAGGTGCGCATGCGCATTTGGGTAGCGGGCGGATACTTAAGGGCCGGCTGCGGCAGTGCGCCCAACAGCGGCCTCCGACAGACCAGCGGCCCGCGGCGAACCCTCAGCCTTCGGCAAACTCTCTCAACCACCCATTCTCGGAACCATGGCAGCAGTGGCGGCAGCATCGGCTGAACTTCTCATCATTGGCTGGTACATTTTCCGCGTGCTGCTGCAGGTAAGTGTGCCCGGGGTACTGGGTGGCAGAGGGGTCCCAATGTGTATACCCCGAACTGGCAAGCTCACGTTGCAACTGCCGTGCTCATACCCATCCTATCCTGATTGCCACGATCCCTGATGGCCGCGATCCTGCCTGCCCGAGTGCCGCAAACGGCGCCACGCGCCCCCACCCGTTCCCTGCGCCCTCCTCCTAGCGCGGACCCTTCTCAGTGCGCCCGCGCCCGGCTGGGAACAAAGAGTCGGGGCGCGGCGGGCGCCAGCCACCGACGAACGCGGAGGCTCTTAGCAACCAACATGGTAAGAAAAACCCGCTACACTCAGACTCGACCCTAGGAGGGAGGCGGGGCACCTCAGTTTTGTGAAGAGGCTACAACTCACATAGCAAAAATTTTCCACCTTAAAAAATTGCGCATTGCAGGGGAAATTTACTTTTTAAAAAATATAGCGCTTGCGGGGCTGAGCCGAAAAATAAATTAAGAAAGGGCACTTCTCAAATACAAAGCACCTCACAAAGACCAACAAACAACAAACTAGAAAAAAAGTAATTTGTGGGGGATGAATTCGAGAAAAATGCGCATTGCAGGAAAGATAGACAAAAGCACTTGGCAGAAAAATTGCATTAGATAAAAAGCACATTGCAGAAAAAAATTATAGACAACGCAGCTAACAAAAAATGAATCAGGTAAAAGTGCTTTGAGGAAAACAAAGGAAAAGGCTCTTTGCAGGAAAATGGAAGAGAAAAAGGCGTTTTCTAAAAAATCAAATTTACTTTATTTATTTTAAAAAATCTAATAGAGGCAAAGCACTTTGGGTAAAAAAAAAAAAATCAGAAAAAAAAGCGCTTTGCCCATAAAACCATTTACCCTAAAAGCACCCTTTGCAGGAATAATTTCCTGCTAAAGGATTCTTTTGCCAAAGGACTTGCATATTTCCTTCAAGGTGTTCCTGGAATGCTGCATTTACTGGGTAGGATTCCCTTTTCGAAATTCTCCAGGGACGCAGCCTATTGCAAGAAGTGAGGTATACTTAAGTTTTAGGTCCAATCAGCTTGCTGCCATGCAGCTCAGCACAGCTGGAAAAGCTCCAGTTGCTCTGACGCGTGGACAAGCTGTGCCCCGCCTGCCTCTCCTAGTGGGACAGGTGGGCGGGGCAGGGGGAGGGGCGGTGGCGGGAACTGAAGCGCTGTACCCGGGCTGCGGATCCCCACATCTAAGAGCAGGTACTGGGTCTCTCACTACAGGTGTTCAGGTACTCCCTGCAGAAGGTGGTGTACACCGTGTCGAGGACCGGGCGGCACGTGCTGGGAGAGCGCCGCCGAGCCCCCAACTAAGGCCCCAGCCCCTAGCCCGCGGCCATGTCACCAGGTGCTCTTGTGCATCCCGCCCAGCATGGGAGCCAATGCCGCCCAGGAATAGGGGGTCCCCTGTGCTCCCTCGCCAGAGGAGCATTTGCCAAGGTCAATGAGGGGCTGGCAGGCCTCCGGAGAAACAGCACCGCAATGACGACAATACCAGACCCCTTCCCAACTCCTCTGTACCCCTCCCACTATGGGGCGGGGTAGAGGGAGGAGGGATGGAGGGAGCAGAACTCTGAGATTTGGGCATAGGCACTCTGATCTGGAGTCGGACAGCAACATCCCAGCCCCACAACCAGGGCCATGCCAGCAGGCCCCACCACAGAGATCCAGACCACCATACCAGCCAGCAGAATGAACATTCCAACATCAATCGGCCGAAGCCCTGAATCTCTGAGCAGCAGACAAGGAGTCAACTGCGTGTCTGTGTGGCGGGACAAGAGGGCTTGGGTGGGGGAGGAAGAGGGTTAAGAAACAGAGCGGAACTCAAAAGAACGGTTGGTCCAGAAAGGAACTCACTACAGACTGATTCATTTGCCTCTCAGCATAACCAGTATGGCTTTTCTCAGTTTAGGTTCTTACAAGGGTATTTCTTAGATCACAAGATCTCACACATCTAGAGGAAATGATGAATAACATAGACTGATGAACAAAAACAGACTCAGAGAAAGAGAAGCACCGAACAGACTTTCAAACCTCAGAGGGAAAGTAGGAGAGGGGGGGGGGTAAAGGAGAAGAGATCAACCAAAGGACTTGTGTGCATGCATATGGGCCTGGCCAGTGGCCATGGACAATGGGGGGAGAAGGGGTGAGGGCATATGTAGGGAGGGGTTTGGGATGGGATTGGGGGATGATGACAATTATGTGATACCATAATCAATAAAAAAAAAGGGAGGGAAAAAAAAAAGAAAGAGTGGGGCCCTATCACTGTTCCTTGCCTACTGCATGTGCATTCCAGTCTTGCTGCCTTTGCTCCCTCTATTCTCCCCTCCCCCACCTCCCAAGCCCACCCTGCTAGAAAAAATGTGTCACTCAATTTGGACCTCTTCAATCAGTAAAAGAATCCCAACTTAACTAAAATACCTCCAAGCCCCCAGTCCCTCATTGATCTTTTCCCTGGTCTCACCTAATTGTGGTCAATATTGTGGTAATCGCTAATTGTAATAATTGTGTAAGTGTGCATTAGTTGAGTTTCCCGGCTAGATTGTAAGCTCCTGGAGAACAGGGACCACCTCTACAAAAAATAAAAAAGCACCTCCCCCATCTCGCACAGTGTCCCAGGACCCTGCGGGGCGGTGGAAGTGCACCAAAAAGTTGTCTCTTGTAACTTCTTTTGTGGCTGGGTTGATGTGCCCATTGTGAAGTAGGCATGATACTTGGGAGAAGGAGGGGCTGGGGAGGCAACAAAATGGATATTGGGACTCTCATATATCATATATCTCAACACTATCCTGAAATAAAGGACCATATCCCCCTCAAAGAGGTCTTCACTTGTGGTCTCAGAATAAGAGACCACTACCCCCTTCCTCCCTTCCAGAGGGTAGGTGCCTTCACTTGTCCAGGAATAAAGGGCCTTGGCAGATGATCACTGGGAAAGATGGGAGGAGCGGAATGCCAGGAGTGGCCCTCAAAATGGGGTATTAGAAATAGGGAAGAGGAATGCAGGGATGGAGGAACACACACACAGGACTTCAGAACACAAGCCCCATCTCTATCCAGGAACCCCAAGGAATGAATACTGTGCAGGTGGGCACTGGGTTGGGCAATGACTATGGGATAAATGGTATGCGTGGCAGCTCCCTTGCCCAGTTCATCCTTCTAGGCCCTATAACCACTATCAGGACCATTACAAGGGCATCCTGCCGGTCTTGCTACTCTCTCTAGGTTATCCCTCCCACTCCCAGAATCCTCTCCAGCACACTCACCCCAATACTGGGTTCTCTGCTTTTAGAATTAGCCTCCTTAATTTTAGCAGTGCTTACCAGGGCCCTGACCCTCATGTCAGGGTGGGGGGGCTGCTCAGCTCCAGACTTCTCTCCCTTTTCCCACTCCTCAGTGAGTTAGGGCTCCTGATATGGGGTCAGCTGACCACCTCACCAACTGGCTCTGCTGTCTACTCAGTCTTGACTGTGGCTTTATATGTCTCTGTCACCACACCTGTTCCTAGGTCAACACCAAGGGAGGGAGTTGGAGAGCCATAAATCTCTGCCACTTACTCAAATCCCTTAGTCACAGCTGTCACAAACACTTTGAAGCACAACTCGCCTCACCCCCTTGAACCTAATGTTCTCTTAGCAAGCCCCTTGTGTTTTTCAACCCAACCACCCGCACCTCTGGAGGCATCAGAGAATTAGGGTGGTGGTGGGTGCAGACCTCAGTTCTGATATCGGCATTGCCATCGATCAGCCCAGGGAATCTGGCCAGGTCACTAACCCTACTCTTTAGTTACCCTCTGTAAGAGGGCTGCTAAGATTCCAGCGAACCCTAACATACTAGAAACATTCTGCTATCAAAGTGGCAATCAGGAATGATAGGACTGGAATGGGATGTGCAATATGAGACTCCCTCTTCCTTAGGCTGGGTGGCTCCAGCTTCTACTACAGCCTGAAGGCAAGGCTGGTCTCTCCTTTTGCCTCATCAGCAGGCAATGCCCACACCTCCCTTCTGAAGCCCATCTCTTAGCAAGCCTCAAGAGTGGAGTTTCTGTAGTTTTCTACCGAAACCCCCAGCACCATGAACATATTTCAACATGTGTTCTTAATGAAGGCTGCCTCTCCCTTCAGAGACTTCCAGGGATGTGCCCAGAGGCTCTAACCTCAGCCCAGTTTTAAGGCAGCTAGGTTCATTGAGACAGGCTGCAGCAGCACAGACAGGTCTGGCTGCTCTGGACACAGGAGGTAGCCTCAGAGCTTTCCAGAAGATCTTGGCAAAACCCACCCATGTGGCTTTCTCCATCCATATATCAGCAGGGTTCAGAGCATTGTGAGATGTCAGACTTCCAGGCAAAGGCTGCCATGATGGCCTACACCTGCATGGGTGGGCTTGAGTGTGTAATGTCCACTCCCTTCTTTTGTCCCCCATTCCCAAACCACCATGTCTTGGCAACAAACATAACCCAACAGAGAAGACAGAAGGAATGTGTTCACTTTCTACTCCAGTGCAAGGACTAGAAGTCTGGTACAAACAGCTTGTTTATAATATTTTTTCCCCATAAAACATTAAAACATTTTATTCTGACAGATAGCAATGGGAGGAGCTGAAAATGACTAGAGTTTTATTGTAAAGCCCTTAGTCCACAGGCCTCCCCTTTTCCTTAACTATCTCTACCACCCCCACAAGGCCACGCGGCGAGAGCAGATGAGTTGTGAGAGGACTGGGATGGCTCTGTGGAACTGCAGTAACAGGTGAGACTGCCCCCAAAAGGATGTTAGTTTCTTAGCTTAACCAACTGAAGTTAAGCCCCAGGGGAGTTCAGGCACCATGATGGTCAGGGGTGCTATGTGACACTGTTACCTCTATCTGCGGAGTATTTGGATTGTGATTAAAGGGAGGGGCAGGAGGACACATTTCTTGAGCTTCAACTATGGGACAGCAAGAGTTTATTACACCTGGTTTGGGTGAGGGAGAAGGTTTGCTGTGAGCCAATTGTTAGACATTATTTTCAAACTTGTATTTGCTCAGGAGCCAGCATCCTAAAGTGAGAGTCTGAATTTGCAGTTAGTTTCTCTCCCGCCAGAGATTTAAATGTGCACGAGTGCATGCACACAGGTGCACACACAAACATTAACAACAGTCTCTTTTTCCCTGGTGACCTCTTACTTCCTTTATATGCCCCAGAGACTTATCATCATCTTCTCTGGGAAAGATCCTGTTCACCCTTGTCTCACTCCCTTCTCCTTCCCATAGGGCCTGGACCCCAGCAGAACCCAGATTTCTCAGCATTCCCAGAACAGGAAGTCAGAGAGGCAGGCAACACATGGTCCTTGGTATATCACACAGTGACAGGTTTAAATGGAATGCATGTGTTTCAAATATAAGAGAACAACAACAAAACGATGGCCAAACCCAGACTTTCAGATTCCTCTTGGAAATAACATATTACACGTAAAAGGTTAAACTGTTTTTGGCAGCAATTCTAACGAGACCAATTTTTCAGATATGGAATTGATCTAGTCACTGGAAACCAACCAGGGCTCTGAATCATTTTTTTTAAAACAGATTTTTCTTGACATTAATGAATCTCGTATTTAAAACAAATAAACAAGACCTAACATTTGGCATTAGCATTTAAGCTGGAACTTTTTTTTTTTTTTTTTTTTTTTAATCCTGGCTTTGGCATTGCTGAGGGAATAGTTGGACCATGTCAGGCAAGGCAAACAGAAGCTGTCCCCAACACACCAGTGCCCTGGGAAGGGATAAAACACGACCCAAACCTATAAACAAGAAAGACCATTTCTTCCCTAGGACAAAACCCCAGTCTGCCCAACATTTAGCATTAAAAAGGCACACAGAAGCCTGGAAGGAAATTAAAGAAAGTTTGGGAGGGGTAAGGAAAAAAAGCAACTATCCCCACAACCCCCAATCCCCAGCCCCCATTCCCGGTTTTCCTTTCCAGGCTATGAAGTGTGCCAGGCATTCCATTCCTTCTGCTGCCCTTGAGGGCCAGTCCCCACATACACTGAAGGAAAAGGGACGGGTGTCCAGACTGGATGCAAAGTTAGAGGGAGTAGGAAGTCCCCGAGACTCCAGAGTCGACCTATCATCCCAGACACCAAAGCAGGGCTCGGGGCAGGAGACCCTTTTCTCTTTCCCCCCCACGCCCCCTCTGACTTAAAAAAGCAACCGAAGTGGTGGGGACAGAGTGACCGGCTTCTCAGAAGCTGGGTCCCCTACCAGAGCCCCAGAGCGGAAGAGGGGATGGTCGCGCCCCCCAGCCGCCCGCTCCCCCCGCCCCTACCGGGAGCGGACTGGCGAGCGCTGACCTTGGAGGCGAGAACGAGAACCGAGGAATCCCGGGACCCGCCCTCGGCCAGGAAGGGGCCCTCCCGGCCCGGGCTGGGGCCAAAACAGGGCAATCGTGAGAAACCGGACAGAGGTGGCCCGAGGGTGCGCGAAAGGAAAACCCCAGAAAGGGACCGGGACGCCTAAGGTGACCCCAACGGGACAACATGGCGGCGCGGACGCCCTGAGGCCTCTCATCCAGCCCCCAGGAGGCCAACACGGTACCTGCAAGCCCTGCCATGGCACCGCCGCCCCAGTCGCCTTCGCAGTCGCAGTCGCTGCCGGCCTCCACCTTGGCCACGGACGCCGCAGGAAGCAGGGGAGACGCCCCCTTCGTCTTCTAGTCCAGTGGTCGAGGACCCCTTCTGGGGTTTGGCTGTCTACAGTAGACGCCCGATCACGGGACCCAAATTGGGGGGTTTCTCCTCCTACAATCTCCAAATATCCGCTCCAAACGACCCTTTGAGGACTTTCTACGTATGTATGAGGAACCCTGAGGGCTCTAAAGCCTTCACGCCCGAAGAATTTTTAATCAGGCGAATCCTGGGCAGCCCCAAATCACGGGCCCACGGGCCCCTCATGCATATGCAGCAGATTGTGATCACACACTTCTAGAGCCGAGGAGGGGCGTACCTTGTTCTCTGGGTGTGCGCTTCTGTTCCCTTTGGTCCACGTGGATGACCCTTGTACTCAGGGAAACCCTCCTCTTGGCTCGAAGTCCTCCCCCTTCCTGGTCCTTTCACCAATGGGCCGAGGCTCAGGAGCGAAAAAGTCCGGGTGGGACTTAGGACTGACTTGGGGTCGGGACCTGACTCCGCCCCTTGCTCCACCTTTGGGCAAGCCGCTGGCGGACCCAGGCTCTCAGCTTCCTCACGTCTGATGAAATACTTACTTCGCCGGGTTGTGACGGGGATCGAATGAGTCAGTGCACTCGATTATTAGCTAATTAGGCACATTTCTTGAGCGTCTACTATGTGTAAGTGCAGCACGGGAGGCAAGAAGGTAGAATAGAGGGTGACATAGGTGCCTTTCTAACCCCAAAGCGCTGCCAGTCTAGTGGGGAAGGCTTGAGGGAGGGGCAAGGAAAGACAGTCATCAAATACTAACTATATGTTAATAATTTTAATCGGATCAATATATAATAATGCAATATGTGAAGTGTTGGGGAAAGTATAAAGAGTTATGAAACATTAATGGGGACGTAATGCTGGGTGTTGGGAAGCTGGGACTTAGGTTGAGAGACCAAGGACAATTAGGAATTGTACAGGGCAAGAGTGAGAGGGGAAATGTTTTAGGCAGAAAGAACCACTTGTCCTAGATGTGAAGGTGGGAAGGAGCAGGGTGAAGGTTAGAGGTGACCAACGGAGTAGGACAGATAGAGCCCCCTAATGAATTTGGATTTTATCTCGAGAGTAATGAGAAGCCATTTTCTTCAGGGGAATGACATAAAATTTGGGTTTCTGAAAGGCCACCCTGGCTGCAAGGTTTGGAAGGCACTTGGGAGTGGGTGTTTGGAGACCAGTTAGAAGGCTGTTGCAGCTAGCCAGGTGCAAAATAGGAGTGACTCAGATGGGGTGGTGGCTTGGGAAGGTAGAGAGGATATAAAATTGGAAGTGGCTTAAACTAATGAACTAAAATAGATCCAGAGACATAGAAGCATCCAACAGACCCTTGAACCATGGAGGGAAAGCAGGGGAGGGTGGGTGTGGGTGGGGGTAAGAGATCAACCAAAGGACTTGTATGCATGCATGTAAGTATAACCAAAGGACACAGACAGTAGGAGGCCAGGTACATGTGCTGGGGGGAAAGAGGGGAAGTGGCTGATGAGAGGTCAATGGAGGGAAACGGAGCATGTAATACTTTAAACAATAAAGAATTTAAATTTAAAAAAATGATTGAATGTGGATGTGTGCTGGGGTATTGGCAATAAGAACTAGTTTTTTGTCTTGAGTATGAAGGAGTGAAAGAGCCCTTGACCAAGGATCAGATTGAGAGGGAAGATCAAGGGTCTGGCTTTGAGAAGGTAAGTTGGAAATGTCTGGGTGGCATCTAGGTGGAGAGGGTCAGTAGGCAGTTTTGTATGAGACCTCAGAAGAGAGGTCTGGACTGTAGATACACATGTAGGTATCTATCACTCACAGGTGATAGTTACATCATGGTGTGGGATGAGATCCCAAGTGGGGGAAGGTGGATAAAATAGTAAGCAGAAGAGGAGGAGACAGGAAAGCAGGCTGAGAAGCAGTGACCAGTGGGGTAGGAGAAGGACCAGCTGAACATGGGATCCCAGAGAGAAGGTTTCAAGGCAGTGCTCAGTGGGGCTGACTATGTGAGGACAGAAATGGCACCACTGGGTTTGGTTGCAAGGAGGGCTTTACATTGCAAGTTCCAAAAAGAAAAAAGAAATCCTACTGAATTTGGCTTAAAAAATAAATAGAAACTCAATGGCAGGCTAATTGGT
The DNA here is from genome assembly GCF_014108245.1 of Pipistrellus kuhlii. NCBI lineage: Eukaryota > Metazoa > Chordata > Mammalia > Chiroptera > Vespertilionidae > Pipistrellus > Pipistrellus kuhlii. Next base: position 50,345,079 of record NW_023425562.1, on the reverse strand, counting down.
AGGCTTGGAAAAGGCATCAAGGACATTTCATGTCTCAAGTTCATTCCATTTTTGCTCTAGTGTCCTCATGTTGGTTTTATGCTCATGGTCATGGACAACCATCCCAGTTCCTGAGGTTACATCTATGTCAATAAGATGACCATTTATTATCTAGCTGAGACTCCAACAGTGGATGTGGCCTCTCACTCGCTTGCTGCTAATGGGCTGAGGGATCAGTGCACGCCTGCCAGACACATCCAGTATTCAATACTGGAGGAAAAGAAGAGTCTTAGAGTGAAAACTCTTGCTTAGAATAAGAGAAGGGGCTAAAAAGAGAAGTGTCAGCATGGATGGGGAGCAAATGAAATTCTTGTTGGTGAGAGAAGAAGTTAGAAAACTGGAAGTTTCTACTAAATTTAAATATACAACTATGCTATGACCTAGAATTTCCACTCTTAGGTATTCATTCTAGAAGTGAGTGCCTATGTGTACAAAATAACTTGTGTAAGAATTTTCATAGCAGATTTATTCATAGGTCAAATTGGAAATAGCCCAATGTTCATCAACGAGGGAATTAATGAAAAAAATTATGGCATCTTCACTCAATGGAATACTATGTTTTTACATCTAAAAGTACAAAATACTGACATATGTGATATCATAGATTAACCTCACATAGAGTACGTGAACTAAGATAATTCAAACACAAAAGCAGTGCATATTGTATGATTCCGTTCATATAAAGTTCAAGGGCATGTGAAACTAATATATGGTGATAGAAATCAGAATAGTAGTTATCCAGGTTGGAGAGGGAGTGGAGATGGGAAAGGAGCAAGAGGGACTTTTCTGGGGATCTGGAAAAGGTCTGTATCTTAATCTGGTTGGTGATTACATGGGCAAAAATTCATCAAGTTCTATAATACCATAAGCTTAGGGGACTTTGTGTATGTTATATCTCCCCCCAAAAAATAAAATATAATTAAAGGGAGAAAGGGGTCCTGCCAACCTGTGGTCTGTGATGTGTGCTGCGGAGCAAGAATAAGGTCCATTGTGGAGGGACTCCACCTTCCTATGACCTTAATGCCAGGTCTGGGCATTGACCAGGCCTCAGTAGATAACCCTCCTCGTTGGAGCCCCAGAAAACTGTAGAAGGTGAGGCAGAGCTTCTTACTCACATGGGGCTGGCTCATGCCCTTTCTTTGTACCCACAAGACTGCTTTCCCATATAAGCTCAGTTCCCATTGGTAGAAATGACACCAAAGCTGGGTTCTGACTTCAGGGCTGGAAGGTCTTTCTGCCCTAAAATTTTGCTCAGCAGATCTCAACTTCCTGCCAAGGCCTTTCCAACCTGCCATCTGAACTTACCTATGATTCCTGCTCTCTCCTGCTCCACATTTCCCAAGTCTAATATATCCCTTCTAAATCCCTCTTCAGGCTTTTTTTTTTGTTTTGTTTTGTTTTTGTCCCCACCAACAAAGCCTTGGTCTAGGCCACTGTCCTCTCTCCCCTGGACCCTGCACCAGCCTCCTCGCTGGTCCCTCATCTCTCTAAGAACCATTATCCATACAGCAGCCAGGATGATCTTTTTAAAGTAACCCTGTCCAGAGGGGAGGGTGGTTGTAGGGCTGGGTAAAACAGGTGAAAGGATTAAGCAAGAACAAACAAACAAACAAAAAAAGACCCTAAACACCCAAATAAACAAACAAACCTAATGGACACAGACAATAGGACGGTGATTACCAGAGGGACAGGGGCGTGGGGCGGTAGAAGATGGTACAGGGAGGATAAATGATGATGGAAGGAAACTTGATGGGGGGGGGGTTTGAACACACAATACAATATTCAGATGATGTATTATAGAATTGTACACCTGAACCCTATATAACTTTATTAACCAATGGATTTTTATCCTTTCTTTTGTTAATGTGAATCAACTATGTTGATTCTTCAATCCATGTATACTACAATAAAACCAATTAAAAAGTAAAATGACCCTGTCACTTTTGAGGGGGTGTCCCCTATCCCCTGTCTTCACCTGGCAAGAGCCTTTCCAGTTGTCAAAGCCCCAGATCAAATGCTGCCTCCTTGATGAAGGCTTTGCATTCACTCAGCAAACATTTGTTGAGCACCTAAAATGCACTAGGCACTGTGCTAGGCAGGGATGATAGAGAAATGAATAAGACAAATGCCATCAGTCTGGAGAGATGGGCAATTAAGCAGTGCCAACGTGTGCACACTTCCAATGTTGGTTAACTCTCACTGGCTCTGAGCTCTTTGAAGGCAGGGCTCATTTATTGGCCTCAGAGCCCAGTACAAGGCCTGGCAGGGAGAAGGAGGCAATAGCTATCAAATCAAGGAATGAATAAATGAATGAAAGGCCAGGCCAACCTCCTCCTTTCTCAGTTGTCCTCCAAGCCTCCAATATAGCTGATAACCAGGTTCATGAAATTCAACTGAAACTGGATGGCAAACCTGGAGCTAAAGTGAAAGAATCAGCAAAAGATTGTTATTTATAGAACAACTCGTACCCTGGTGCACAAAATTCGTGCACTCGGGGTTGGGAGATGCCCTGTCACAGTGTGGAAGCCCCTTGATTTGTTTCCCCAAAGAGGTAGGGCGGAGGCCTGCAGACCCACGGGGTAGGCACATGGAGAACCCCCTGCTGCGCCCTGCCCCAGGGCTAGGCTGAGGCGGAGGCCTGAGGACTTCTGAGTGTCAGAGGGGCCTCTCCTCGCCCCTACGGATCCCAGCTGGGCCCCCAGTGCAGAGTCCTCTCTACCACAGCCCCACTCCTGGGCCAGGCTCACAGTGAGGCCTCTCCGAGCCCCTGAGGTCCCCCAGCTGGGCCCCCAGTGCAGAGTCCTCTCCATTTGATGATAACTTTTTTAGAAAATCCACATTATTTCCTTACTAAAACTTAGATTCAGGAAATTTAACCCTGTAATGGAAAAATAGTAATTTGTTAAGTCACCAAAGAAGCTATGTGATATAGGAGGATTTAAAATGGAACAAGAGTTGCCGAAACCGGTTTGGCTCAGTGGTAGAGCGTCGGTCTGCGGACTGAAAGGTCCCAGGTTCGATTCCGGTCAGGGGCATGTGCCTTGGTTGTGGGCACATCCCCAGTGGGGGGTGTGCGGGAGGCAGCTGGTTGATGTTTCTCTCTCATCGACGTTTCTGGCTCTGATGTTTCTCTCTCATCGACGTTTCTGGCTCTCCATCTCTCTCCCTTCCTGTCTGTAAAATATCAATAAAATATATTAAAAAAATAATAATAAAAATAAAATAAAATGGAACAAGAGTTATTACCAAGGTGACCAAAGAAGCAAGCTCTGGAATAACGTTGATTGCAGCCAGAATGCCAGGGTTTTGATTCCACTCTGCACTTACTATCTGTGAGTTGTTGAGCAAGACATTTAACTCCACTGTGCCTCATTTTCCCCATATGGTTGTTTCTGGGAATTCAATGAGTTTGTATTTTAAAATGTGAATAGCACCTGTCACATAGTTGGCACTCATAGTTACCTAGTACTAAAGATGGATAAAATAGGCTAGCCCAGGGTGGAGGCAGGACAAGTGAGTTCAAATCTTTCATGACTTTGCCACATCCCCTACCAACTCTGTCTTCAATTTCTCCAACTCTAAGGCCCTTTTGTTGTATACTTCTTAGGGCTTCTATACTTGGGAAGCTAGTGGTTATTTTAGCCAAGTCTGTGTCGACACCTACTGGTGATATAGAGAAATACTAACATTCTTACCAAACTGTCAACTTATTAATGATAGGGACAATCTTACCTAATAATAGACAAATATGTAAATTGACTGTTCCTTCACTATGCCTATAGCCAATCAGAGTGACTATGCAAATTAGCCTAAAAGATGGCAATTAATTTGCATACATAGGCGCCCAGGGCCTGTGTCCCAGGAATACCCTGGCACCCAGGTCACTGTGAGGTTATAAGGCCTGGTGCAGGAGCAGACCCCCTGCAATTGATTGCAGGGAGCTGGGGCTCTGCTCCTGCCCAAGAGGCTTTCGGCCTGGGAAGGACTGGACAGGCCTGGGCAAGGGCTGAGCCGGTGATCAGAGGGAGCTGGAGGGGCTTTGCCCAGGCCTAAAGCTGTGGCCAGAGGCTTTAGGCCTGGGCAAGGCTCTGCCCTCAAATGGTGTGAACTACAGAGGAAACACCTTTTCTGACTGCACATTGGCTAAGCTTCCTGTACGCCACTGGTAATATTCTTAGTAACTTGGGTAATAAGAATCCAAAAAGGTGATCTAGGGTTTTTCCATCACACTTCTGGAGAAAAAAATGAAGGTCCGCTGCTGGAGGGCTAAGAAATGTCATATCCTGCCCTAGCTGGTCTGACTCAGAGGATAATGCCTCGGCCTGCAGGTGGCAGGGTCAGGGTTCAATTCTGATCAAGGGCATGTACCTAGGTTGCAAGCTCCACCCTGGCCGGGGCCCAGATCAGGGCTCATGCAGGAGGCAACCAATCAAAGTGTTCCTCTTACTTTGATGTTTCTCTCTCTCTTTCCCTTTCTCTTCCACATTCTCTAAAAGTCAATGAAAACATATCCTCAGGTGAGGATAAAAAAAAAAAATAAAGAAATGCATATCCTATGAAAGACACATCTTGAAAATGTCTAAAGAAAGTTGTCATTTTTTTCTTGGTGAAGGGACTGGAGTCCGTGTTGATGAAAACACCTTGGTGGCTGCGGTGACTGGCAGTTGCTGCAGCAGTGGGGTGATGGAGCTGGTGCCTTCCCCTGATCAGCCCGGTTGCCGCCCACAAAGGGAGGCCAGACTGCAGCTTAGGCCCACTCCCCATGGGGCACAGGCCTATGCCATCAGTAGGACATCCCCTGAGGGCTCCCAGTATGTGAGAGAGGGCAGGTTGGGCTAAGGGACTCCCCAACCCCCAGGGCATGAATTTCGTGCACTGAGCCCCTAGTAAAGTATATAAAGATCTTTCTATAAAGACACTGAGTATTACATAAAATCTTATATCCAATTTCATTCTATAAATAATAGATTGTAATTCTTATTTTACAGAAGAGGAAAGGAGAATTCAGGAAGGAAGTCAGTTGCCTAAGGTGAGGGAGCTAGATTTGAATACCCTGAAGTCTGCATTTTTAACCCCTCTATGCCAGGTTCTGAGATAAATACTATGTTTGCATTAAATCTGTATATTGCTTTGGGTAATATGGCCATTTTAACTATGTTGATTCTTCAATTCATGAATACAGGATATGTTTCCATTTTATTGTATCTTTTTCAATCTCTTTTAATAATGCTTTGTAATTTTCAGTATGTAGATCTTTCACGTTCTTTGTTAAGTTTATTCCTAGGTATTTTATTCTTTTGTTTGCAATTGCAAAAGGATTTTTTTTTTTCATTTCTTTTTCTGAAGTTTTGTACATTGGTTTTGTATCCTGAAACTTGACTTTTTTTTATTGTTGCTAATAATTTTTTGATGGAATATTTAGGATTTTCTATATACAGGATCATGTTGTCTGCAAAAAAGTGGCAGTTTTATTTCTTCCTTCCCTATTTGGATGTCTTTTATTTCTTTCTCTTGCCTTATTGCTGCTAGGACTTCCAGCACTAGTTTGAATAAAAATGATGAGAGAGAATCCTTGTCTTGTTCCTGATCTTAGAAAAAAAACTTTCAGTATGATATTAGCTGAGGGTTTATCATATATGGTCTTTTGAATGTTGAGGTACTTTCTGTGTATTCCTATTTTATTGAGTGTTTTAATCATAAATAGATTTTGTATCTTATCAAATACTTTATCTGCATGTTTTGATTTGATCAAATGATTTTTGTCCCTTCTTTTGTTAATGTGGTGTGTTACATTGGTTGATTTGCATATAGTGAACCATCCTTGTGCCCCTGGAATGAACCCTACTTGATCGTGATGTATTATTTTTTAAATTTACTATTGTATTCAATTTGTTAGTATTTTGTTTAGGATATTTGCATTTTTGTTCATCAGAGATATTGGTCTGTAGTTTTTTTTGTGTGTGTGTGTGTGTGTGTGTGTGTGTGTCCTCTTTGCCAGGTTTTGTTTTTGTTTTTTTTTAAATATATTTTATTGATTTTTTTTAAAGAGAGGAAGGGAGAGAGAGAGAGCTAGAAACGTCGAGAGAGAAACATCGACCAGCTGCCTCTTGCACACCCCCTACTGGGAATGTGCCTGCAACCAATGTACATTCCCTTGACCGGAATTGAACCCAGGATCCTTCAGTCCACAGATCGACGCTCCACCACTGAGCCAAACCAGCCTCAGCATCTTTGCCAGGTTTTGATATCAGGGTTTATAGTGGCCTCATAGAATGTGTTAGGAAGTATTGCCTCTTAAATTTTTTGGAAGAGTTTAAGAAGGATAGGTTTTCAATCTCCTTTAAGCATTTGGTAAAATTCACCGGTGAAGCCATCTGGTCCTGCATTTTTATTTTAGGGAGGTTTTTGGTGACCAGTCTATTTAGATTTTCCAGTTGTTCATGATTTATCTAGGCATTTATCTATTTCTTCTAAGTTATTGAATTTGGTGGCATATAGTCTTTCATAATACTCTAGTATGATCCTTATATATCTATGATGTCTGTGGTGATTTCTTTCTCATTTCTGATTTTGTTTATTTGGGTCTTTTTCCTTTTTTTCTTATGAATCTACCCAGTTTGTCAATTTTACTAATCTTTTAAAGAGCCAGCTCTTTGTTTTATTCATTTTTATATAATCTTTTTATTCTCTCATTCAGTTCTGCTCTAATTTTTATTATTTCTTTCTTTTGCTGACATTGGGCTACATTTTTTTTTCTAGTTATTTAAGATGTGATGTCAATTTGTTTACTTGTTTCCTGATATAAACTTCCCTTTTATTACTGCTTTCATTGCATCCCAAAGAATTTGATATGTTGTAGTCATTCTCATTTGCCTCCATATATCTTGTGATCTCATCTTTTATTTTTTGATCCAGTCATTTTTTAATAGTATGTTGTTTAATCTCCATGTATTTGTGGGTTTTTTTACTTCCTTTAATTTCAGGGCATCGTGGTCAGAGAATATGCTTGGCATAATTTCAGTCTTCTTGAATGTGCTAGTTTTGTGGCCCAACAAATGGTCTATCCTTGAGAATATTCCATGTGCAGAAGAATGTATAAGCTGATGCTCTGGGATGGAAGGTTCTGTAAATGTCAATTAAATCCATTTGGTCAGTGTTTTTTTGTTTTGTTTTTAAGGCCGGTATTTTTTAAAATATATTTTTATTGATTTCAAAGAAGAAGGGAGAGGGAGAGAGCAAGAGAAACATCAATGATGAGAGAGAATCATTGATTGGCTGCCTCACACATGCTCCCTACTGGGGAGAGAGCCTATGTCCTTGACCAGAATTGAACCTATGATCCTTCAGTCTGCAGGCTCCATCCACTGAGCCATGCTGGCTAAGGCAAGGCCGGTATTTTTTATTGGTGTTTGTTTAGTCTATCTAGAGCTGTCAATGGGGTACTAAGGTTCCCAACTATAGTTGTGTTTTGTTCTGTTTCTCCCTTTAGTTCTGAGAGTAGTAGTTTTACATATTTCGGTGCTCCCTGGTTGGGAGCATATATATTAAGAAGTGTTATTTTTTCTTGATATAGTGTCCCCTTTATCATTATAAAGTGTCCATCTTTGTCTCTTGTTGTCTTTGCTATCATGAAATCTATTTTGTCAGGTATAAGTGTGGCTGCACCTGCTTTTCTGTGGATGTTATTTGTTGGAGAATCATTTTCCACCTTTTATTTTGAATCTTTCTTTGTCTTTGCAGCTTAATAGTATGTTTCCAGTGGGCAACATATGGTTGGGTTTTGTTTTTTTATTCACTCTGCTACTCTGTGCCTCTTTATTGGTGAAATCAAACCATTTACATTTAGGGTAACTATTGATATACTGCAGGCCCAGTGCATGAAATTCATGCATGGGTGAGGCCTGGCTGGTGATCAGGGCTGATTAGGGCCAGGCTGGAGAGGAGGTGATGGTCTCCAGGACAGGTGCTGAAGGAATGGACACTGGACACCGATGCCATCATCATTGGTGCCCTACCACCACGTGGTTCCCAGCCTCTCCCCTTCTCCCTTCCTTACCACCACACTGGCATTGCAGCAGGCGGGTGGCAGGCCGATCGGGGCCTGACAGCAGTGGGGGACGGGGCATGGGAGGTTGGCCACCAGCACCAAGGAGGGAGCGACCCTTAGCCCCCCTGGGAAAGGGGCCATGTCTGTCTGCTGTCACCCACTCCCGGTTCTCTGTCCCAGCCCAGGGGCCAGGAGAAGGGACCAAAGGAGGTTAACAACAACAAAAAAGACATAGGTTTAAATCCCACTTCTTTGTGACAATAAAACTTCAGCCTAAATGATGACATTACTGCATTGTTTTCCACTGACTGATGTAAGAGTCTGTACTGGTAATTAAAAAAAAAAAAAATGGGAGAGAACAGAGAGCCTTTCTGTACTGCAGAATGCCAACTAGTAAATATAGAAGGGATGATGGAATTGCAACCATAATAGCATTTCATATGAATATGTGTCTGACTCAGTGGATGCTAAAATTATGGGTGAAAGTTTGATGAGGAACAGAATATTCAGTCTCAAAGTGTCTCCTCCTAAATAGCTTATTAGTTACAAAAGAAAAAAATGGTAACTATAGTGGAGAAAGCTGACAGGCCCCACCTTAGCTCAGTGGTCAAGGTTCATATCACAGTGACAGGACAAACCAACGTGTGTGGGATATACCAAAGAGGCTATCCTTTGTGTGGTCTTCCTGCCCAAAGAGCATAGCCTGGATCTAATGAGAAACAATTAGACAAACCAAAATGTGGACGTTTTACAAAGTAGCTGGCCTGACCAAAAATGTCTATGTCAAGAAAGAAAAAGAAAGGAACTTAAAGGAAACCACAGCGATTAACAACTAAATGCAACAAGTGATTCTGAATAGAATTCTGCCCTGGGAAAAACTTGCTATAAAGGACATTATTGGGGGAATCGCCAAAATTTGAATGTGAACCATGAAATAGGTAATTGTAGATTGTTCAATGTTAAATTTTCTGATTTTAATAGTTATTCTATGATTATGTAAAAAAAATATCATTGCTCTTGAGAAATATTTAGGGGAAAATAAGCATGATGTCTTAAACTTTCAAATAACACACCCTACTACATATATCTATATATATATGAGAGAAGGAGGGAGAGAGAAAGATAATGGTATTTTTGTTAAATTTATTGGGGTGTCATTGGTTAATAAAATTATATGTCTCAGGTATATATTCTTTAATCATCTGTATCTTGTATTGTGTGTGTACCACCCATGTGAGAAAAAGTAATTTAAAAATAATGTAGCAAAAAGTTCACAATATATAATTCTGGGTGATTCTGGCTTAAGCGCATGTGAGTTTTTTTTGCTCAATTCTTTTCACCTTTTCTGTAAATTTGAAATTATTTCAGAATAAAAGTTAAAAATGTAAAAAACAACACACACACACATTTTAAAATCATGGCTTCTTCTATGTTTCATCAAAATCCTGATTTTAGCCATGTCTTAGAATAGAAAAAAACATAGAAGTCGTGTGATCAGAAAGAGCAAATCATTTTACCTCCCAGTGTCTCCGTGTCTCAGTGTCCTCATCTGTTAAATGAAGCTCATAATTCTGGCCTCTCAGTGTGGCAGACCGTGCATGAGAAACATTTAGTACTAAGCTGGCACCTAGCAAATGCTTGATAAATGCTCGCTTACAAAGCTAGTAGAGGAAGGACAGCAGGAAGATGAGAGAATAGAAGGCCCTTCCCCCTCAGCAACACTAACTGGGCAGCTACTCATGGACCAAAGTGCCTTTGTGGGAGCTTTGGGATCCAGGTTGGCGACTGTGAAACCCCAATAACGGCAAATTGTTGAAACACTGCTCTCTAATTAGATATGAGCAGGTTAACAAAGAGAAATCCTCAATAATTCCATCTGCAGATAATCCACAAGTGTTTTAAGTTCCCATTGCACTTTCAAGACTCCTAAATTGAAAATCATAGATGTAGGTAATGAACTGGAATTTTGATCGGTAAAGAAAAGAAGAATACTTGAACCTATGTCAAAAGATCGGTGAGTGGAATGCACATTTATATGTTTATGTTAAAATAAAAAACTTAAGCTTTGAATGTAACACTTGAAGACTTTTTGTTTAATGACCAGACTAATGTCCACCCCATATACTAGTATTATCTTTGTGTGAACCAGAAAAGTCATCCCTTCCTCTGGGTTTTGGTCTCAGGTTGAATGCTCTTGTGCAGTACACAACCTGCTGGACTGTTAATGGCATCCCAGACATGAATCTCCAGTCCTGAGCACAAATGGGTAAGAGGGCTGTGGGTAGTTACATCATCCTCCAAGTCGGAGGGGCACCTCACACCCAACAGAAAGGTCCCTGTTAGAATGCCGCCCTCCATCTTTCCTGGGTGAAGCATGATCACTGTGACCTCCTTTTTCTACGTGTCTATGTATTAAGGAGGCTGGAGATTGTGGGAGGAGGCTGGATGAGATTACCGGGGTTGCAGTCAGGGAGAAATGGTTTCTTTTTGAGGCAGGGAAATGGTGAATAACACCTCACCTGCCCCACACCCTACTTTTACCTTCTTCCCAGGGTTCTCAGAGTGGGTGGGAGGGCATTTTCGGTGGTGCAAGGAAAGGAACTCTGGGGAGTAAGGGGAAACAAGAACAGGGCTGTGATGGCCTCTTAATGTGTTCATTAGTGTCCTGCCACACAGACCTAGTAGAGGCTGCCCTGCCCCCAAGGCCCCTCTATGGCGACTAAAGACTAGAAGGGGCTTGGATCCTGAAGCCAGGCTCAGGAGCCAGAATGGCTCCAAGTTCTAGAGTGCTGGGTGGCTCAGTCCTGAGTCCAAGCTCAAGCAGAAAGCTAGCGCCTCCAAACCCAATTATAGAATATAAATAAATCCCAGATTCCAGGGCCTCCACTTGAGTTGCCAGGGGATGTGGCCAGCCTGCAAACCACCACAGGCTCCTCTCCCAGGCTGCCCCACTCCCAAAGGGAACCCCCATCCTGATCTGAGACACCCTTCAGGGCAAACCAGCCAGACTCCACCCATGCACCAGGCCCCTGTCCTCGCTGATAAAAGAGTGATATGCAAATTGACCATCACTCTGACACACAAGGTGGCTGCCCCCATGTGGACACAAGATGGCCAGCAGGGAGGGGCAGTGGATAGGAACCAGGCCTGCAAGGGAGGGCAGTTGTGGGTGACCAGGCCAGCAGGGGAGGGCAGTTGAGAGGGAGCAGGCTTGCAAGGGAGAGCAGTTGAAGGTGATCAAGCCTGCAGGAGAGGGCAGTTAGGGGTGACCAGGCCAGCAGAGGAGGGAAGTTGGGGGTGACTGGGCCTGCAGGGAAGGGCAGTTGGGGGTGGGGGGGCAAGTCTGCAGGGGAGGGCAGTTAGGGGTGACCAAGCCAGCAGGGAAGGGAAATTAGGAGCAATCAGGCTGGCAGGGGAGCAGTTAGGCATCAATCGGGCAGGGGAGTGGTTATGGGGTGATCAGGCTGGCAGGCAGAAGCGGTTAGGGGCAATCAGGAAGGCAGGCAGGTGAGCAGTTGGGAGCCAACAGTCCTGGATTGTGAGAGGGATGTCCCAGATTGGAGAGAGTGCAGGCTGGGCTGAGGGACATACACCCCCATGCACAAATTTTGTGCACCGGGCCTCTAGTTATATATATAAAAACCTAAGTGACCACCTGACTGGTAGCTATGACATGCAATGACCACCAGGGGGCAGATGCTTCAACCAGTATCTATGATGAGCATTGACCACCACGGAGCAGACACAATGCAGGAACTGCTGAGCTGTGGTGACTTGGCAACTGCAGTCCTTGGGTGACACACCCAGAACCAGAGAGGAGGGAACCCGATTCTGGGGTGCATCACCCAAGAACTGCCCTCTACACAATCTGGGAGCCATCAGGGGATGTTGGAGAGCTGGTTTTAGCCCCATCCCTGCAGGCCAAACTGAGGGACCCCACCTGCCAGAGGGACCCCGCTCACTCCACAGATGCCCTTCAAGCCCTGGCACCCCCCCAGGTGTGGCTGGTCTAGGAGGGACCTCGGAAGGTTGGCTCCAGGGCATGTCTGGCCTGTCTTGCCCTATTCCACCCTGCTGGACACCTTCTAATTAATTTCCTTTCAATGTGCATGAATCCTCTAGTTCAGCTATATACAGGAATGAAGCTGATACATGCTACATATGGCTAAACCCTGAAAACGTGCTGCTAAGAGAAAGAAGGGAGACACAAAAGACCACAGAGTGCATGATTCTATTTCTGGTGACTGTCTGGAGTAAGCAGATCCATAGAGATAGAAAGTAGATTGTGGTTACCTGGGGCTGGAGGTGGTGTGGAAAGTGAGATAGTATTGGGTAACTAACCAGGACAGAGCTTCCTTAGGGGTGATGAAAATGTTCTGGAATTAGATGGTGGTGATGGCTACACAATTTTATGAATATACTAAAAACCACTGAATTGTATGCTGGTAAGAGGGTAAACTTTATGGTATGTGAATTATATCTCAATAAAGCTGTTATAAAATCATTTAAGAGGCCCTCACTCTCAGGTATGGACTCTACATTTGCACAACCAGGAGAGTGAAGGCCTCAAATTTTGAGCTCTCAGCATCTCCCTTCTGTACCTTCATCCTGGCCCTGGTGGAAAGTGGGGTGTTTATCCTCTAAATTCTGGTCCTCATTGATTGAGGGTCACCCTGAGATTTAACACTCCTGGTTTGTCTGGTGTATCCAGCCACGCTCAGTGCCGTGGGCAGGTGACTCCTTCAGGGAGAGCGACTCGGGAACCATCGGGGTGTGTGGGTGCTGATGGCTGTGGCACTGTCAGTGTCTACATTGGCTGTGTCATCAGGCCACCAAAAGGTTCAGTTGCACCATCCTTGCCCCAGGCATTCATGGTCTGCTTTCTGTCACTAGCTCAGCATTTCCTTTTCTAGAATTTCCCACCATGGAAATGTACTCATTGGTGTTTGATTTCTTTTGCTGGGCAATGTGTTTCTGAGATTCATGCTTGTTGCTGTGGGTATTAGTTATTTGTTGTCTTATTGCTGAGCTGTGTTCTAGCGTATGGATAGACCTTAAGTTGCGTATTCACTCTGCTGTTGATGAATACCTGAGCTGTTTCCGGTTTTTAGCTACCAGGACTAAAGCTGCTGTGAACATTCACGTGCTTGTGGACATAGGCACAAACATTTTCATTTCTCTTGGGGTTATCTAGCAGTGGAATCGCTAGATGATCAACTGCCATCGTATTTCCTATTTGCTTGCTTTTTAAAAAAATGGCTCATCTTTCTACTAAGCTTCATGAGGGCCAGGACTTTGCTCCCCACTGGATGCTGGGTCCAACCAAGCACATGGACCGGCAGCGGGTGCTCAGCAAGTCCATACTGACACTGAGTGAGTGAAAAGCCAGCAGCACTGATTACCAAGCCGGGGGTCTGCTGAATCCCGGTCCTCCTCCCCGGCCCCAGGTGCTGTGGTTCCTGGGGGACCTGTCTACTTGAGACCCTGAAGGTAAGGGGAACTAATGACACAGTCCTGCCAGGGGTTTCGAACCCTCCACCCAAATTTCCCTGAGAGTTTCCTGTAACACTGACATGTGACGGTGGGGTTGGCTTGCTCGGCCTGCTCCTTACACTTGGCACTTTCCCCACTGTTGGGTGACTGGGTGCCTTTGCCTCATGGGGTGTTCTATGCAGGCCCACCCCTTCCCCCTGCGCCCCACACCATGAGAGGCCCCTGGGCCACGGTAGTCCAAGCTCTGCTCACACCTTCCACCACCAGGCACCCCTGGCTCTTCTGGGCGCCTGGAGTCATGGGAAGGGCCCGGGTGGTATTGTGTCCATGTTTTAGGGTGGCCTCCAGTGTCTGAGGCCGGCAGATATTTGTGTCTGGGAATCTCTCACCACCTGTGGTCCTAGGCTCATGGCACAGCAGACCCGATGGGTGGGGAGGCCTCACCCTCATCTGCCTGAAGACAGCACCCCAGCGGCGAGAGCCAGGACTGCCCTCCCGCCTCTGTCCAGCAGGGGGCACCAGCGCTCCGTGGAGAAGCAGCGCGGTGTTTTTTACACTGCAGCTGTGGTTGGAGGGCGGATCAGGATTGGGAGAGATCACTCTCAGCTGGTTCTGAGACTCCCCATGCCCCTGTGGTGCAGAAAGGGGGAGGAGGCTACTCAGGTCTCCTAAACCACAGTCTCTATTCCCAGCGCACCACACCCTCTTCAGATTTAATTGGGGATGGGGGATTCTGTAGGAAATAGGGTGGATGACTGTTGTCTAACTGGGCTGGGATGGACTCAGCGACTCTCCATTCCCTCCAAGACTTTCATTGGCTGCTGGGAAGTCTGAAGTGTAGAGGGCAAGGCCGGGGGAATCTTGCCCCCATCGAGGTTCCGCAGTTTGAGGGAGGGGCTCTGCAGAGTGTTTGCTCATCTGTAAAATGGGTATGCAGGGAACCGGCACCTCCAGTGCTTTCTCTCCCTTTCTGCTTCAACTCAGCTCAGGCTGGAGGCTTGAGAGGTACCTGGGCCAGTGTCCTAGAGACTCCAGCGTGCACTGATCAGGCACAGCCACTTCCAGAAGAGACCACCACTCATTCCTGGACACTGCTCATTTGTATAATGAGATGGCCATCTGAACCAAGAGTGTGCGTTTTCATTACCTAAGCAGCCTCAGTCAAAATGATGAGTTGGGTCAATTAAATAACATCCTCCCGTTCTTTGGGGAAACATATTGAGGACATGCTGTGCGCCATGCTCTGGGCTGAGACCTGGGGATAGAGCAATAAGCAGAAAAAGGAGGCCCTGTTCCCAGGGCCCTTGCTGTTTAGAGGGAGAGACAGACTGTCAAAACAAGCAAACAACAAAGAAACAAGTAATTGCAAATTGTGGTCAAAGCTGCACGGGAGACCCAGAAAGGGCAGGGATAAAGAACAACTGAGGAGGGGGCTCCCCTTAGCTGGAGCTGTCAAGGGAGGGCCCTCTAATGAGGCAGCATTTAAACCAGGAGCTGAAAGATGAGATGGAGCCAGCCAAGCAGAGGCGTGGCAAGCGGAAAGGGTGAAATAGGGCAAGGAAAATGATCAAATTCATATTTTTAAAAGATCCTTCTGGCTGCTGGTGGAGAATGGGCTGGAGCGGGGCATGCATGGAAGTCAGAAGACCAGACAATAGTAATTGTGGCAATAATTCAGGGGAGGGTGCTGGTAGCTCAGACCAGGGTGGGAGCCGTGGACGTGAAGGACTCTGGATGTATTTTAAAGTAGGGGTGGCAGGTCTTGCTGTTAGATGAGAGGGAGGAGAGAGGGAGAAGTCCAGGATGATGCCTTAAAAAATTAGGTGGTTGGAAGTATCCTTTACCGAGATGGGGAAAGAAGGGTGTGAGGTAAGCAGGTTGAGAGGGTCATAAGTTGAGCTACTGGCAGAGATTTAGGAATCCCAGAACGAGGTCCAGCCCTCTTCCCTCCATATTCCCCTGCCTTTGGTGCTGGGTCGTGGTTCTGAACGCCAGGGTTAAGGCTCCTGAACTTGGCCTTGCCTCAGCATCACCCTGGAGCACTGGGAAATATGACTCCCCGGACCCAAATCTACTGACACGGAAGCGCCCAGGTGCTGCTGATTCAGCGGGTCTGAGGATGTTCGTAGGGGCTTCTGTCCCAGAGCTAGGGCTCCTGTTCCCATTAGGTCCCTGGTGTCCTCTGTCTTCCTCTTCAGGTGGCCACACCCCGGTGAGGAAGGAGCCACTGTCTGGAGAGTCAGGAGGAGCCCAGAGGGAGACAAATGAGCAGGGGCTGCTGAGAGTCAGAGATGCCAAGACCTGCAGGAAAAACAAGCCACCTTTAAAAACAATTTTTAATCCTTATCTGATTTTTTAGAGAGAGGGGAAGGGAGTGCGAGAGAGAACATCAATGTGAGAGAGAAACATCAATCGGTTGCTTCCCATATGCTCCCTGACCAGGGATCACACCTGCAACCCGGGTATGTGCCCTGAATGGGAATCAAATCCCCAAACTATTGGTGTGCGGAACGACACTCCAACCCACTGACCCACTCAGCCGGGGCAACAAGTCTCCTTTTAATTGTGACTTCATCTCCAAAGAAGCCCAGCCACCAATACGTTATATTGCTTCCTGGGAAGTGGTTGCACATGACAAACAAAACAGGACCCCAAGGCTGGTGTCCTGGCACTGTGCTCTTGCAGAAGAAGTGAAGGCCTTGAAAGCTGAGGCCTGAGGGCCACTGGGACCCTGGGCTTGCTCCAAGCTGAATCTGCCAGCTGAGGGCAGCCTGGTCCTCCCTGGACCCACCCCCTTGCTTTGGCAGATTGAGAGGTACAGGAACATTCTCTCTCCCTGACCCTCTTCATGTGGGGTCATCTTTTAGGCCTCAGCACCAGTATCACCTTTGCAGGGAAGCCCTCCCTCAAGTCCTCCTCCCTCTCCTCCCCCTCCCCCCCCCCCATAACTGGGTCACATGCCTAATGGTGAGCACCCACTTGGCACTCTCTTTCCACATTCACATACATGATCTGCTTTCACTCTGCAAGGCAGGCAGATAAAGGCACTGAGATTCAGAGAGTTGAAGCAGCTTGCCCATGATCACACAACCAGCACACAGTCTTGGGCTCCCGTGGCTGCCACAGATCCAGCACACGGTGCCCTCCAATCCTTTGTTATAGCTGGAGACCACTTAACAATGGAAAGCTGTGGATAAGCCAAAGGATCAGATGAACGGTTCTCAAAGGTCCTCATAAATATCAGTGCTGGGCCAGGCACCGGGTAGGGATTAGGCTTCAGACCCTCCCGGCAGCATGCCCCAGAGACCAGCCTCGCCTGAATGGAGCCCTCCCCTTTCCCAAAGTCAGCTGTTTCTCTGTCTCCGGAAATGCCTCTGAAATGTCAATTGCAGGGCACTCTCCCTCCTTCCCTCCCTCCCCTGCTGCGAGTCATGTAGCAGCTCAAATATATTATACATATTAAAAGAATATATTCTCTGGCAGCCCTGAAGGGGATAATGAAACCTATATATATATATCTATATATTTATACACAATGGATTGGCTCGAAATGCTCTGAATATCCCTCCAGCTGTGGCAACCCTTTGAAATATGACACTCAAACAGCGCCTCCCCCACTGGCGGCTGGCGGGAGACATTAAAGATTTAAAAAAAGAGGGGGAAGGAAAAAGAGGAAGGAGAAGAAAAAGGAGGCAGCTACTTTTGCCTTCGGCTGTGCAGCGGCAAACTGTGTTTAAATATTAAAACCACCCATCACCCAGCCCAGCTGTCCACCCCTTCAGTGGCCTGGGTAAGCACCACGGCTGGGGGTTGCCATGCACATCTAACAACCTCCTAACCCCAGCGATTGAAAGGGTGTGCGGGGTGGCGGGTGATGGCGCTGAGAGGACGGATGGGGGGGCTCTGCTTTAGATCCCAGACTCTGGCTGGTCTAGGCTTGGCTGGGGAACAGTGCCTGATGTAGGAATGGGATGGGGGAAGGGGGCAGTCTGCTGGATTTGAGGCTGAAAATGTAGGTTTGGATCTTGTCTCTGCCTCTTAGGTCTTGTGTGACCTTGACCTTGGGAAATCTCTTCCCTCTCAGGGCTCCAATTTTCTTATCTATACTGTAAGAGATGAGGATGGATCATGGGAGCACTTGGACATTACCTGCAAAATCGGGCTGGAGTCAGTGGGGTCATTAGGTCCATTAGAGTGAGCGGTCCTTCTCCGAATGTCCAGAGCATGGTCTCTGCCTCCGCACTGCCACTGTAGGGCCTCCCAACCAGGCCGGGCCTGAACTCCTCTGTGTCCCAGCTCCTGCAGGGGAGGAGCTTTGTGATGTTTGTCGATGCTCAGAGAACACATAATTATTCTCATCCCCCTATTCCCATCCCAAAGCCCTCCCTACACATGCCCCAAATTTCTATTATTTTATTATTATTTTTTTTAATAAATATATTTTATTGATTTTTCTCAGAGAGGAAGAGAGAGGGATAGAGAGTTAGAAACATCGATGAGAGAGAATCATCGATCAGCTAGCTGCCTCTTGCACACCCCCCACTGGGGATGAGCCCGCAACCAAGGTACATGCCTTTGCCTGGAATCGAACCTGGGACCTTTCAGTCCGCAGGTCGACGCTCTATCCACTGAGCCAAACCGGTCCCGGCCAAATTTCTATTATTTTAATTTACTATGATTAAAGGCTATATACAACTTCAGCTATGATTGAGGAGAGGAAAACTTGTGGTTTCTGTATATGTTATGAGACTATGAAATGGTATGTAGCTCTGCCTTCCAGGTACCTCTCATGGTGGGTGTGGAGATTGTCTTGCCACCTTGAGTAAAATTCCATGGTTTAAAGATACATAGTTACATAATTGCTAATTTATATATTTACATAACCTATAATATTTTACATATTGCTGCATAATCACTAATTTACATAATCAACCTACTACTATTCCATTGAAAGGGCAGAGATTCCTTGCATCCCCAGCTCACTGAGCGATGGGTGGCCTCCAGCATGGGGTCTCTGGAGGACTTCTGAGGGGAGTTCGCACCAGGCTGGACTATTTGCTCACCACTAAGTCTAGAATCAAATCCCTGAAGAAGATGTTATTCCCCTAATTGGGATGCTCCAAGACTAAGATCCAGGAGTCAAAGGTTTCAGGATTCCAGAATCTAAAGTCCCTATAACTTGAAGTTTGAGGGACTCAGCATTTCTAAGATCCTATGAACCTAAAAATCTTCAAAAGGAAGGTCAAGATAGGCCTTTCTAGGGGGGAGGTTGGGGTGGAGATGCTAAGGGGTGGATGTGAATTTTTTATTTTGTTTTGTTCCTAAGGTGAAGAAATTCGTGAAAAGACCATGTGTAGAAAACAAAGTAATTTAGTTTTTAGAACTTAATTTTACATATTAAAAGAATATATTCTCTGGCAACCCTGAAGGAGATAGTGAAACCTATGGTCTATATGTTTACACACAATGGGTTGGTTCAACATGCCAAATAAAACATTTTCTGAGTCTGGACAGGTAGGAGTCTGGTAAAGGGATGCAGTCAGTTGTGTGCTGATAAACCAACTCTCCATGAGAGGCCTGCTTCGTAGCCTTTGCCACTTCCCATGGTGTGAGTTATTCCCACCATGGCGGGTTTTAAGCTGTCCCCTGTTTAACAACCGCTTCTTCAAATTTCTGAAAATTGAACAATCGCCTATTTATGACCTAGCACCATGGTCAGCAAACTGCGGCTCTCGAGCCACATGCGGCTCTTTGGCCCCTGGAGTGTGGCCCTTCCACAAAATACCACGGCCTGGGCGAGCCTATTTTGAAGAAGTGGCGTTAGAAGAAGTTTAAGTTTAAAAAATTTGGCTCTCAAAAGAAATTTCAGCCGGGACCGGTTTGGCTCAATGGATAGAGCGTTGGCTTGGGGACTGAAGGGTCCCGGGTTCGATTCTGGTCAAGGGCATGTACCTCGGTTGCGGGCATATCCCCAGTAGGGGGTGTGCAAGAGGCAGCTGATTGATGACTCTCTCTCATCGATGTTTCTAACTCTCTATCTCTCTCCCTTCCTCTCTGTACAAAATCAATAAAATATATTAAAAAAAAAAAGAAAAGAAATTTCAATCGCTGTACTGTTGATATTTGGCTCTATGAGTTTGCCGACCACTGACCTAGCAGAAGCCCGATCCAGTACACCCTGGGGTGTGGTGGCTCCCAGGCCTCTATAATCAAACCTGGAAGGGTTTGGGTGGGTTGGGGGGAGGTTGTGGCTGTGAGGTCAGTTGTTCAAATTAGAAGAGAGCTGTGCTGATCTCGGTGCCATCTCTGGAGGCAGGGCTGCTTTTCCTCTCTGGGCCAGAGACGCTGGAGGCAGCAGAGGTGAGGGCTCAGAGCTGCTGGGACTGGGGTGAGGTTGAAGAGAAGGGGCTCACACAGGGCCCTCTTCCCCTGCCCCCGAACATCCCAGGCCAGTTCTCTGAGCCTCAGTCTTTTTCTCTGTACAATGGGGTGAGTAGAGGAGCCTGTTCCCTCATGGTGCTATTGAGAGAATGAAATAAAGGGCCATTGAGCGTTTGGTCCAGGGTGGCCCACTGTGAGGACTGACAACCACAGCTATGCTCTCTGCTCGGCAAGGAGGCACCAGCTGGGGGCCAGATGTGAGCTCTGCCCCTTCATTCACTAGTTCACCCTGGTTAACTGCAAACATCCTACCTAAAAACCCCTTACTTGTTGGACACCCTAGTTAACAGGGAACACTCTAGTTAACAGCAAACCTCTTTATTAGCAGTTAACACCCTAGTCAACCTGCAAACATGCTATGTAACAAAACACCTCGGTTGACAGTGAGCACTCAACTATAGTTAACAGGGAACATATCCTAGCTAATGGTTAGCACCGTCATTCACTTTAACACTTAACAAAAAGCACTGCAAGTTGATGCTGACTCTGTCAGGAACTGAATTCCAGCTGGAAATCAGGAGGAGGCCCTCCCGAGGGTGTGGGAGCGGGAGGAGGCTCAGGCCCTGGAGGCCTGGCCGGCCAGGCCCAGCCCTGCCTGCAGCAGCAGCACCGGCAGCCCGCCTCACACCCCCCTGGCTGCAGCCTTGCTCCGCTCTGGAGTCCAAGTTTACAAAGGGAAAGATGAAACAGTCCTGGAACGTGAAATGCATTATTCAGCCCCAGCCTGGACGCCCACACTTCCCTCGAGGGGAGCTCAAGTTCCTCATATCGGAGATGAAAGTCCAGGCGGAGGTGGGTGGGGAGATTGGAGCCATTTGCAGTCTCTCTTTCCCCTCACCCTCCCTTTCTCCTTGGCTCTTTGTCTTTCTGTTCCCCCGCTTCTCCCCCCAGCCTTCTCTCTCTGTCCCTCTGGCCAGCTGGCTGAGTCTGGCTGGTTTCTCTCTATGATGTTCCCCAACTGTCTCATTTCTGGCTCCTCTTTGCCCATCACATTCTCTCAAACTCTCTTCCTCTGATTCTGCCTTCCCCACTTTCTGTCTCCTCTCTCCCCCTTCCTTTTGTCTCTGTCTCTCCTTCTTCTCTCCCTCCCTTCCTTCCTCCCTTCCTTTTTCCTTCTCTTTTCATCCTCCTGGTCTCAATCCAAGCACCACCTCTCCAGAAAGCCCTCCTGACTGTCCAGGCCCAGCTCATGTCCCTGGTCACTCCTAGGACCTGATCCTTCCTTCTAAAGCCCTATTTGTAATCCATGATCACAGATCGGGGTGATTGTTTAAAGTCTTTCTCCCACCAGAGTGTAAGTTCCGTGCCTGCTTTTGTCTTGCTCACTGCTGTCTCCTCAGTATCTGGGATGCAGTAGGTTCTTATAAGAGGTGTCTGCTGTAACTGCCTTTCTTTCTGTCCCTTCTCTCTCTGCTGTCTTGGCTGCCCTGTGGTCCCGGTCAGAGGCTCTCCTCTTGCCTCTCATTCTGCTCCTTAATTCCCATCCCCCAGCTCCTGGTGGCCCAGGCGGGCCTTGGCTCTCAGCCTGCTGACTAGGGACCCTTGTGGCTCCCAGAGTGGGACCAGGGCCTGTGTGAAGCCCCCACGTCCTCAGCCTGACCCAGCAAGCAGGTGTTCATTGTCCTTTGGTTGAAGGAATGAGTGACACAGAGAGGGATTTGGCATTCTAATCCCTGCTGTCACACTCCACACCACATGACCGTGACCCTCGGGCAGTCCCCTCGAGGGCTGAGTTTCTCTCTCCCCGTCTGTGAAGTGGATGGGGTGGGGGTGGGGGAAACGTGCTCTGTAAACCACACAGTGCCTGCTGGCAGCTGTGACTGTCAGGCTTAGTGCAACATTTCCCTCTCCTGCCAGGGCCCCGAGGGAATGAAAAGTGAGTGCAGCACCAGCGAGCCCAGCTGGGGGACTCGGGCCTGGGGCTCTTCAGGGAGGGGGGTCGGGGAGGAGGAAGTTGAAGCTCAATATGAACCCCTCGTTGTCATTGTTATCGTGTTAACTGTCCTATACCCACCAATGGAAAAAGAGTGTGCATCTATCGCTTTTATTTTATTTTATTTTATTTTATTTTATTTTATTTATTAATCCCTTTTATTTTTTATGCAAAGAGATTCCCCCCCAGGCCCCCCCCTTTTGCTTTCTCCTGCCTCCCTAATCCCCACCAATGGATTTCATGTAACCCCCTTACATCTTCCCCTTTGATTCTGATACATAAAATAGGTGGTAAAACTGCCATTTCCCAAAGCATTTTTCTCAATCCATTGAGATTTTTGCTTTCCAGCAATTGTCATCAGTTTGGTTAAATAAGCTCATAAAAAAATTCTTACCGGTTTGACACTGGGCACCCTTCCACATTCCGCATTACCTTCAACCTGCCCACCCAAACTGTGGGGAGGGCCTTCTCCCCATTTGTCTGATGAAGAAACTGAGGACCAGCCCACCAGCCCAAGGTCATGTGTGCTAGAGAGAAGGAGCTGGATCAAAACCCAGATCTGGCTTTAGGGCCCTAATTCTCTGACCTCTCTTTCCAGACCTCCGTTTCCTTGCCTGCACGCTGAGGAGCTGAACTGGTGACCTTGGAGAGCATCAGAAATGTGGATCAGCGGAGGAGAGCTGGGGCCGGGGAAGGAGGGGGGAGGGGGGGCCCGTCTAACATCCCTTCTGGGCCAGGCCAGCTCAGCCTCCCCACAGTACTTTCCAGGCTTCAGAGTCCAGAGGTGAAACTTATTACTGGCTCCAAATGATTTTGCATCTATTTATTTGCTGCATTTTGATTTTGCATTTAATTTCCGGTCCATTCACAGTGTCTGCCTGTTTGGAGGATGCGAAATTGAGGCAGCCAGGAGCGCATTTTGGACACGCCTGACAGCCTCCGCTCCTTGCTCCTTGCCGGGAGGAATGCGTGATGAGCCCACAGTGGAAGAGTCAGGTGAGCTGGGGGCTGTCTGGGCCACCACCCTCCCCAGCCAGAATCTGTCCCATGGACCTCCAACCGGGAAGCTGTATTCCTCCCCTCCTTCTACCCCAACACATATCTGCGATGGGAACCTGGCCAGTGCATGGGGATTACA
Organism: Pipistrellus kuhlii; assembly: GCF_014108245.1. Lineage (NCBI taxonomy): Eukaryota > Metazoa > Chordata > Mammalia > Chiroptera > Vespertilionidae > Pipistrellus > Pipistrellus kuhlii. Next base: position 50,321,988 of record NW_023425562.1, on the reverse strand, counting down.
GGAAAACCCGGCTCTGGTTTACAAAGGATTTGAAATCCTAGTGGAAATGTGCAGGAGCATTTGAGAAAAGAGACCAGGGTTTGAATCCCAGCTTGACCCTGCAGCATCTCCTCCTCAGTCACCGTCAGGGGAATCTTCCTAACGCTCAATCTGACCTCGCTGCTCTCCTGCTCAGGACTCTTCCATGACTCCCCGGTGCCCTGAAGGCTGTCCATATAGCCTCCTCTCCCAGCAATTCCTGCCACTTACCCCAAGCTCCAGCCTCCCCCAGCAGCTCAGACCTCCCAGTGTCCACACTGTGTACTGATTGTCCCCTCTGTCCGGACCATTTGCCTCCACCTTGTCCTCTAGGCAACTTTCTAGCACTTTTCACAAATTGTGAAAATGTCAGCTTTCTGTGCGAAGTCTTAAACTTAGCACTTTCCTAGTATATGCCCTGCTTGACACTCACAGCCTCACTCAGATATCCTATTACCAGCATTTCACAAGTCAGATGAGACTCAGAGAAGCCAAGCAAGTTGCCCAGAGTCACACAGCAGATGCCAGTACATGCCAGGATTGTGTCCAATCCCAGAGCCCATGCTCCTAACCTCAGAACCTCAAAACCCAGCTCTGAGACTACCCCCTCAGAGCACACACACACTGCTCTCCCCCTCCCCATTTCTAGCAGAAAGACATCCCTGTTTCCACCCCCCATAAAGAGGTTTGTAGGGGGTGGAAACCCCGTCCTCATCTTAGGCATCCCTGTGTGCAGGAAGTGTTGATTATTGTGGTTCCACATTGGGCTGGTGCGTCCATGTTTTGCATGTCTGGCTCGAGGGCAGTGCGGTGGCTATGGTTCCCCAGTGCCTAGCATGGGGCTTGGCATTAAGGGTAAACAGAAAGTAGGGTTTCTATTTATTTATTCTCATCAGGTACCCTGCAGAGATGATGGAGAGAGCAAATGAAGTAGGATCTGTAAACAGACCTCGTGTGGCTTCGGAGGGGAGGGAGGGAGGAGGGGGGCAGGGCGGGAATTATTATACAGAGAGGTGACATGAATTGCCAGAGGTCACACAGCAATGATCAGTAATGTCTACACTGCCTTCCCTCCACAAAGACAAGGCAGAGGCATAATCTCCTGAATGTCTATGAAAGTGCACCCTGTTAGCTGGCTCAGTATCACTCCATCTCCCTGACCCCAGCCTTGGGGAGTTCTGGGGAGAAGGAGGGTGCCAACAGGGGGAGGGGGCTCTGATGGAGGCCATATATCACAGTGGCAGCTGAGGCAGAGAGACGGGAGTGATTTTTCTTCATGGTTTTCAGACAAATGAGGTGGACAGAAAATGGATGGCAACCTTCGGCAGTGAGCGGCCTGGGCCAGGGGAGCCAGCCACGACTGCCTGGGCAGTGGAGAGCAGAGAGTGGAGGCAGCCAGACTGGGGAAGCAGCCATGACTGGAGGTGAGCCAGGGTGTGTGTGAGGCGCTGCTTGACTGTGTGACCAAGGCAGATCAGGCCTCCTCTGGGCCTCAGTTTCCCCTCTTGCATAGTGAGTGGGCCAGGGTAGTAGCTACAGCTTCGACTGACTAAGGTCTCTGAGTCCTGTCTTATCAAGGCCTGGCAGAATCTTGGGGTAAGAAGGACGGAGTTTCCACCCCCCACAAACCTCTTTATCCTTCAGCTGTCCCAAAGGGGCCTGGAGAGTCAGAAAAATAGACACAATCCTGGCAAAATTCTCGGCAGTCCCAAGGCTAGATCCTTCCCACTTCCAAACAGCCCTGGAACATGAGGTTTGGTAACCTGGAAAGCTTATCATCTTAGAAACCCAGATTCTTCAGAGGGCGCAGAGGGTGTAATTCCCCCACCCTCAACCCCACCCCCCCACACCACGTGTACCAGGAATGTAGCTTTCTTTTCTATAACGCCATTTCCATTTGGAGACCACAGTGGGAGGAATACAGGCAGATTGGGCTCTCCCCTTTCATGGGCTTGGAGGACCTTTTGGGACTGACACAGGTCATGGGGGAGGACAATAGACCCGCAGCTGTTGTCTGCCCATCAAGACATGCTGCCCCTCTATCGCTGGCTGCCATGGTTGGCTGCTGGCCGCGAGGCTGCTCTGGTCTGGCGAGTTTTCCCAATGCTCCTTCACTACGCCAGGCCCGGGAGCTTCTGCAAGGCCATCTCAGGCTGCGCACCCAGCCATTTTTTCTGGGGGGCTCAGAAGAAGGGGGCACAGGGCACTGCTGCTCTCAGCTCCTCCAGACCTGGCTGCAGGTTCTGTCATCACCCTCGGCCCTGGAGACAGGGCGGGACTCCTTTTTCAATGGCCTGTGGCTTTAAGAGTTGGGTTCTCTCTGACTCTTTTTTGGGGTCTCAGGGGTAACTGAGAGGGTGATTATACCCTGGGACCTCAGCCTCTCTCCCACCACTATTGTCAGTGTCCCAAGTCTTTCCTCTTCCCCTCAAGGCTGTGGCTTTGCAAACTCAAGACCAGGAGGAGACCAACTGGTCTATGGGGGTGGAATCAAGGGCAAGGACATAATAAAATGGATTCATTTTTCAAAAGGATCATACAACTACATTGAGATATTAGAATGATACAATGCTGGGCACTTGTAATCTCAAAATCACAACAACTCTGTATTTCCTAATTGCCATCTATAGGAAGATGACTAAAGTGTGACAAACTAGTAAATTAACTATTCCAGTTACAAGTAATGAACTTCAGCCACATGTAGTGGCATGGCTAGATCTCAAAACTATATTGATGAGAGGGGAGGGGGCGAGAATGGAAGACAAATTGCAGAAGGCTATGTATGATTTGATAGCAGTATAAATATTTAAAGAACTCACCAACAGTGTGAATACATCCATAAGCAGATAAAATATAAAAACACAGATGGCTGGAAAGGTAACACATTGCATTCCCTGAGAATGTTTCCTTTGGTCTGGGGAGAAAGAAAGGAATTGAATTGGGGAGTGGTATATGCAGGGATCTTCAGCAGTAGCTGCAATATTTTCTTTCTTTGACAAGACAGTGGCTAATTAAATATATACACATATACACGTTTGTTGTGTTTATAGAGTTTTTGGAAGAGTGGCCTGCTCCATGTATCCTTCTTTCACTTGCTGGGATGATATTGCTAAGATTCATCTCTATTGTTGTTTGTGGCTATTGTTCATTCATTTTGGCTGCTGGATAGCATTCTATTATGTGAGATAGCAGAGGAAGCAGATCCCCAAGACCTCTCAGACACTGCCGGTGGAGTGCAAATTGATGCAACTACTTTGGGAAACAGTTTGGCAGAATCTCATGTAGCTGAATATTCAGCAATTCCACTCCCAGGTATATACCCAAGAGAAACTCTTGCACATACACAACAGGAGACCTGACAAGAATGCTTGTATTCATTCTGCCCACAATAGTGAAAACCTGGGAACGACCCAAATGCTCAACAGCCTCAGAGTGGATGAATATATCTGTTTGCTGACAAAATAAATCTGAAAAAAGAAAAGATAAAAAGGCAAAATTTTGATATGCAAAAATGCGGTAGTGAGTACATTGGTCTTCATCCCATTATTCTTCACATGTTTAAAAAATTTGTAATAAGAAGGAACTGTATTTTTTAAAATATATTTTATTGATTTTTCACAGAGAGGAACAGAGAGGGATAGAGAGTTAGAAACATCGATGAGAGAGAAACATCGATCAACTGCCTCTTGCACATCCCCTATTGGGGATGTGCCTGCAGCCAAGGTACATGCCCTTGACCAGGATCAAACCTGGGGCCTCTCAGTGTGCAGGCTGACTCTCATTCCACTGAGCCAAACCGGTTTCAGCAGGAACTGTATTTTTAAAAGAATTCTGAATTGTGGTATGTTGGACTTAGGAGTACTGAACTCTTTGGTGTCAGGAGGGGTTCAAGATGATCTAGTGTGTCTGTTACACCCGGGATCTCACCCAGCTAGCGTCCAGCCTCTGTCTGTGTACTTCCTACACTGAAGAGGCCCAGCGCTGAAAAGGAGATGAACTTCAGGAGTGGATCAGGTCAAGAAACAAACATAACCCTCATCTGTAGAAATTACTCACAGGGAAGAGAAGTGACCTAGGGTCACATGGGAAGAGCTGATAGCAAGTCAGGGGGACAAGGAGAGAACCTAAGGGGGCACCAGGCCTGCAAGATCACACATCCCTCATGCTCTCCCCTCCAGAATCTTCTCCTTCTCACCACGTCCCCTCATTGTTCATAATCCAGTCCTCCAATCCCTCTGAGACATCTGCACCACATCTTTCTTTAGCTCCAGCAGCACACATGCCTGAGCACATGGACCATGTACCTACATATGCATATGCTTGGGCCTGTGTACCTATCAGGTACTTGGGAGTAATTAGCAGTGGGCTGTGTGGCTACCCCTGGGCCTAGCCCAGGCCACAGCATCACTATTGCCGGATGACTCTCAGCCTCTTCTTGGCTTCTCTGCTTCCACCTCATTCTCTCCATGCTCCACATTGCAACCAGGAGTGAGGGCGGTCCTTCTGAAGCACAGAGCTGACCCCGTCACTCCTGCACACGGAAGAGCCAATATGTGTCACAGACAAATTAATATATTTATGCCTGTGGATTCCAGCATCAGTGTGTGAGCATGTGTACATGTGTGTAGATATCCTTTTTGTTTTTATATATATTTTACTTTCTGATTGGGTAATAGCTGGACAAGGAGGGTTTTTTTTACAAAAGTCTGACCTCTGGAATGGTGGAGGAAGGACTTTCAAAAATCGGCTGATAAACAGCAGTGAGACCACTGGAAGAACCCTCAGATACACTGTTTTTGAATGTTGGAAATGAAAGACAACAATTTGAGGTGTAGTTATTCAAGAAAAGTGGCTGAATCTTGGTTAAAAAAAAAAAAAAAAGCAGTGAGTGTTACGATGTTTTTCACTTGCCTTAATTTCACCCCCTCTGTCCAGTTTCATGGCCATCTTGAAAAATCAAGTCTTGCAACCACAATAACTGTGTAAACCAGCAGTTGAGCAGCAACTAGAGAGGGCGGAGCAGGTTTGGAGCCCCTCAAAAGCCCCGTCCCCAGGCACTTGTCAGCATTTTTTAAAATTATTTTTAGAGAGAGGAAGGAGAAAGTCAATGTGGGAAAGAAACATTGATGTGAGAGAGAAACAGCAGTTGATTTCGCACAGGCCTGGACCGGAGATCGAACCCACAACCTGGGTATGTGCCCTGACGGGAAACGGAACCGGCCACCTTTGGTATGCAGGACAACACTCCAACCAACAGAGCCACATTGTGCAGGGTGGGACTTCTCAGTGTTTGCATTGTCTGGCAGCTTGCTCAAAGCTTCATTCCCAGGACTTTTCTTTGGCCTGAATCAGAGATCTCTCCATGCAAAAGTCCTATCTCCAAGGGCATTTGTCAATGACCATTAGATGCAATTGTTGAGCATCACAGCTGCCTGAGGCAGCCATACCAGTTGGAGCTCAGAAGAGACTAACCAAAAATCTTAAACAATGTCACTCCAATAAATTCCATTAAAATAAGAGTTACAGTATTCACATTCTATAGGATGATTACGAAGTATTTCAAATATGCTTTCAACTAAAGTTAGATTATCACTTAAGAAATGCCACCATTTGTTTTAAAATAAAATGATAAACTAAATATATATATATATTGAGGGAATGGGTAAGGGACTTTGAAAAGTTCTAACATATTCCTGGCAATTTGGAAGGCCATGTTCATGTGCATGCCTACGAAATATGAGAAGATCATAACCTTTTGCCTCCGGTTGAACTGATGCTCTGTGTAAGCAGAATGAAGGCTAAGGCAGAATTTAAATTCCCCACAGAGCCCCTTGGCAAAGGCTGTGAGAGTTATTAATTCAGGGCACTTAAGAAAACCTTTTTCCATGCATTAGCTGACCACTAAGCTCACTGAGCAGAGACTTCAGTGGCCACACATGACAAAGAATACAGACTTTGCAGAATTAGTCCAGGAAAGTCAGTAAGCACACAAACAACAACAAACCCTGGGAGGAAGCAGATGGGACTGATTTTCAGCGCTCTCTGTCCAGCAAAATCATCCTTCAAAAAGGAAGGAGGAATTAAGACATTCCAGATATATTTTTAAAAATATATTTTATTGACTTTTTACAGAGAGGAAGAGAGAGGGACAGAGAGCTAGGAATATCGATGAGAGAGAATCATTATCAGCTGCCTCCCGCACACCCCTCCACCGGGGATGTGCCCACAACCAAGGCACATGCCCCCGACCATAATCGAACCTGTGACCCTTCAGTTGGCAGGCGGACGCTCTATCCACTGAGCCAAACTGGTGTCAGCTAGATATTTTAAAAAACACTAGAGGATATGTCACTAGCAGACCTGCTTTACAAGAAATATTAAAGAGAGTCCTTCAGGCTGAACTGAAAGGACACTGAGCAGTCATAACTGAAGTCTGCATGAAGAAACAGAATGCAGAAATAAAGAGGAAAGATAAGTACGTAGGTAAATACACAACAGCATGAATGTAATTTTGTTTGTAACTTTTCTTATTTAAAGGACAACTGCATAAAGTAATAATTATAAAACGATGTTAATGGGCTTTAATGTATAAAGATGTAATTGTATGACAACAATAGTGCAAAGGAGGAGGGAGGGAATAGAGCTCTTTTAGAGCAGTTTTTGTATATTATGGAAAATAAATTGGTATTGGTCCACACAGAATTGTTTCAAGTTAAGATGTTAATTGTAACAATCAGGAAATGACTAAGAAAATAACTCAAAAATATAATAAAATACAAAACAAGAATTAAAATGGTATACCAGAAATTTTCCACTTAGCACAAAATAAGGCAGTATTGGAGGAACAGAGGAACAAAAAGACATAAGACGTAAGAAAATAAAGCAAAATGGCACACATAAATCTTAGTTCATCAGGAAAAAGATGGAAAAGTATATAACATGCAAACAGGAACCAAAAGAGAGCTGGAGAAACTATCCTAATACTAGACAAAATAAACTCTAGACAAAAGTTGTTACTAGAAACAAAGAAGGACATTTTATAATGATAAAAGGGTCAATTTATCAGGAATACATAGCAATTATAAACACACATGCACCTAATGAATATATAAAGCAAACACTAACAGAATTGAAAGCAGAAATAAACAATTCTGCAATAATAGATGGACACTTCAGTACTTTACTTTCAATAATGGTAAGAACAACTATGCAAAAGATTAACAAGGAAATAAAAGACTTGAATAATACTATAAACTAATCCTAACAGAAATCTATAAAATACTCCCATCAACAACATTCTTCTCAAGTACACATGGAGCATTCCCCAGGATAGATCATGTGTTGGGTCACAAAAGAGGTCCCAATATATTTAAAAGAATTCACATCACACAAAGTATGTGTTTTGACCAGATGGAATTAAATTAGAAATTAATAATGAAATTATTTAGGGAAATTATGAATATGTGGAAATTGAATAAATCACAAGGAAAAATTAGGAAATATTTTAAGATGAGTGAAAAGAAAAACAACATAAAAACTTATGGGATGCTGCTAAAGCAGTGCTTAGAGGGAAATAGATAGCTGTAAACATCTATATTGAAAAAGACAAATCAATGATAAACTAGAAAAAGAAGAACAAATTAAACCCAAAGCAAGTAGGGGAAGTAAATAATAAAAACTAGAGAGGAAATAAAGGAAATATCACTTTATACCTGTTAGGATGAATATAATAATTTTAAAAGGGCAGTATAGGTGTTGGCAAGGATTTGGAGAAATTGGAATCTTCATACTCTGTTGATGTGAATGTAAAATGGAGCAGTGAACTGAAAACAAAGTGGGAGTTTTTCAAAAGGTTAAATATAGAGTTACCAGATGGCTCAGCAATTCCACTATTCGGTAGATATCCAAAACAAAAGAAGACATATCTTCACACAAAAAATTATTCATGTATAATTATAGCAACATTATTCACAATAGCAAAAGATGAAAACAACAAAAATATCCATCGACTAATGAAAGGGTAAAAAATGTGGTATATTCAAACAATGGAATATTACTAAGACCTGAAAAGGAATGAAGTATGTACTTACATGTTACAACATGGATGAACCTTAAAAACATTCTGCTAAGTGGAAGAAGCTACCCACAGGCCATGAGTTATATCTTTCCATTTAGATGAAATATCCAGAAAAGGAAACTCCATGGAGACAGAAAGCAGATGAATGGTTGGCTGGGGCTGGGTTCGGGAAGGAATTGGGGGTTGGGGGGGAAGGGGTGACTGCTAATTTGGGGGATGATGAAAATGTCCTGGAATGAAATAGTAGTGATGACTGCATAACTTTGTGAATACATGGAAAACACTGAGTGTATAATTTGATTTATTTATTTTAAAACAGTAATAATTTTACAATTCATTTCATGACAACTGGTAATCATGAAATTAGCAGAGGTTATCTTTAAGTTATTGTACTAGCTGTACTGTCATTTCTGGAGGTTAATCATATAGATCAGACTTGGTTTATTACCAGCATTCATAAAACCAGACCCAGAAAAAGAACTAGGTCTGGGACCACATGCTTGGTATTAATACAGCAAATGTTTAGCCTGTCCTGATTATTACAAAATCAGAACTGTGACTTTATTCACAGTGAACATATAATTTTAAAGGATAAATTTTATGGCATGTAAGTTATATCTCAACAAAACTATTATAAACTAAAAGTATCCCTCCAATGCCATTTCCCTTGGTTGTTTTTTTTTTTTTTTTTTTTTTTTTTGTGTGTGTGTGTGTGTGTGTGTGTGTGTGTGTGTATCCTTTGGGGAATACTATCATCCATTATGTCATATGGATGCAATAAAGAGAAAGCAAAAAACAAAATAAATTTTTTTGTTGTGATGAGAACTCTTAAGATTTACTCTCTTAATAACTTTTGTAATATTATATAGCAGTGTTAACTATAGTCATCATGCTGTACATTATTGTATCCCTAGTACTTGCTTATCTTGTAAGTTTGTACCTTTTGATTACCTTCCCCCAATTCTTTTTTCCCCGTTCACCAGCCTCCCCTTTCTCCCCATGCTTCTGATAACCACAAATCTGATCTCTTCTATGAGGTTTTGTCAGATTCCACATATAAGTGAGATCATACAGTAGGTCTTTCCTTGTCTGATTTATTTCACTTAGCATAACGCCCTCAAGTTGCTTCCTCGTGGTCTCAGATGTCAGGATTTCTCGTTTTTTTTATGATTGAATAATCCATTATATCTCTCTCTCACAACTTCTTTATCTATCCATTCATTGGCAGACTCTTAGATTGTTTTCACATCTTGGTCATTATAAATAATGCTGTAAGGAACAGGGGTTAATTCTTTTCAAGTCAGTCTTTTTGTCTCCTTTGGGCTTATTCCCAGAAGTGGAATTGCTGAATCATATGGTAACTCTATCTTTAATTTTTTTCAACTTTTAGAAACGATTTCTTTTCTGTCGGCCTTATTTCCATTCCCTTAAGAGTTTATGGAAGAACAGTTAAGACTGCACAGTGGTTGTTCTTACCCTTTCAGTGGCCTGAGCAGTGGAGGCTGCAGATCAGTCTTCAGCGGCCGGCTGAGCACTCCAGACTTCAGTAGAAAACTGTTGGACAGGGATGGGGGTAGGACGTGTGTAGGGGAGGGTGGGAGGCCTAAGCAGCAGTGAACCCGGGAGCTGGAACAGTCCACTCACCCTGAAGTTCCTCCTTGGTCTACTTTTAATGTTTTGAGAATCCTCCACACTGTTTTCCATTGTGGCCACACCAACTTACAGCCTGTGCGCAAGGCTTCCCTTTTCTCCAGGTCAGGGCCAGCAATTGTTATCTCTTCTTTTCTTTTTTCTTTCTTGCAATATGGCTTTATTAAGATATCATTCGCATACCCTATAATCCACTCACTTAAGGTACATCATCCAGTGGTTTTAGTACATTCACAGAGTTGTGCAACCATCACTACAGTCAATCTGAGAACGTTTTCATCGCTCCACAAAGAATGCTATACTGTTGGCAGTCGCTCCCCATTCCCCCTAACCCTCACACCCCCCTTGCCCATGGCAGCCACTAATCTACTTTCTGACTAGATATTTTGTGAGTGGCTTTTGGTGTTTCCCAGGCTGAACTGTTTCCAATTTTACTAAATTAACTGCAATTGTTATCTCTTTGTCTTTTTGACGATGGCCATTTTAATAGGAGGAAGGTGATATTCCGTTGTTTGGCATGTTGTTGATTTTTACCCCTCTTATACCTGTTTTTGAGAGTACACATAGTGGGGAATGCCCTGTGTGGAGCAGACATTGTCAGTGCCACTCCTGTGCCTGGCCTATCTTGTGTATCCCGCCTGCAGGAACAGCTCCTGCCTGTGCCCATGGCTTTCTCCATGGAAGGCTGCCTCCTGGCTGTGCTCAGTCTAGAAGTGCAGGAAGGTTAATGTTCGGGAGCCACACTCAACCAATGAGGGATAGGAGTTTTAGAGAAATAACTAAACTTCCTTACTCTTCCAATTCCGGTGTGTTCCACACCACCTCAGAGTGTCTAGTAGAACTAACTCCTACTCCCTCCGACTCCCAACCTCCTGTCTTCCTCCTGCGATCCCAAAGCAACTGCTAAATCCCTGTCTTAGAGTCTTCGTTGCTCAGAACCCAGCTTTAGACGCTGTGTGCATGTGTGAATCCGGGTGCACACGTGTTCTTGTCAGTGAGCATGCAGGAATCAAAGTGTGAATGCATGCAGGTGTGTGCCTGTAGGAACTATTCTGTATGAGAACTGGTGTGAGTGTGTGTGCATGTCAGTGTCCACACACACGTAGGTAGTTGTCATATGGTGCCTAGATGGACCCTCAGGTCTATTTAAGGCCATGTCTGTGCACACACATGTGCCAGCGAGGTCAAGGGAGCCAGACAAGGGCCCCGTGAAGCTCTCTGGTGATTAAGAGCCTCTTGCCAGGCAGTGCTGGGAGGTGGGCAGGGTGAGCACTGTAATAGGGCCTGTCTCCCGTCCCTCTTCCCCTCCGCAACCACCTGTCTGGAGACAACCTCATCAGTTTGGTCTCAGATGTGTGTTCTCTCCTAAGGGAGACAGCTGGAGCGGCTGTCACAGGCATCAGCGGTGATAGCGGGAACTGCCTGGCACCTGTCGGCAGCACCTAATCGCTGTCCTGGTGATGGCTGTGAGAGGAAGCAGGAAGGTGACAGAGGGCGGCTCTTCGCTCCACTGCTCCTTGGCCCCTCTACATAGAGGGTGAGCCCCAGGTCCCGAGCATTGATCGCAGACCCGTTCCCCAGTCCACCCCCAGTGGACTGGTGTCGCTGGCTTTGACTCCAGCCTCTTCCACTCACCGTCTTCCAATCAGGCTGATTTGGAGGACAGGCTCACGCCTTCCTGTATTTCCTGCTCACTCTGCCTCCGAGGCTTCGGCTTCCCTCTTCTGCCGGCCGAACTCTTTCCAGGGCCAGCTCTCAATCCCTTTCTTCAGACCGACAGCTCCTCCTGCTTCACCCAGACTCATCCTTCCTCCCAGACTCCACAGAACTCTGCACATTCCTCTGCTATTACGCATGCCGGTTGTCCGGAAGGAGAATTCAGGTGGATGCCTGCATTTAACTCAATCCCAATGTTTGAGGCTCAAGGAGGAAGACCAGGTGGGCTCAGGTGCCCTCAGCCGAAGGGGACAAGGGCCAGAGACAGGACAGGGTCTAGACCCCAGGAAGACAACTCTGTTGGTATTAAAATGAAACCACCTGCCCAGCCTGCGTGGCTCAGTAATTGAGCGTCAACCTATGAATCAGGAGGTAGTGGTTCAATTCCCGGTCAGGGCACATGCCTGGGTTGTGGGCTCGATCCTCAGTGTGGGACCTGCAGGAGGCAGCCAATCAGTGACTCTCTCTCATCATTGATGTTTGTATCTCTCTATCCCTCTCCCTTCTTCTCAATAAAAAAATATTTAAAACAAACAAACAAACAAGGAGACCACCTGCTGGTGTGAGGAGAGAGGGCTCAAGGGCATGGTGAGGGGCCCAGAGCCCTCATGACCTCCAAGAGTAGGGGCTGCTGACCATAGGGCAGGGTGTCGGGGTCCTAGGAAAAAGGCGCAGAAGTCAGGACAGGGTGCAGTCCAGCAAAAACTGGAGTAAAATCCTCATATTTCTGATTGAGCCCACCACTCCCAAAGGAGACTGGAGCTGCTGGGCCTGGGTTCAAATCCCAGCTCTTCCACTTATCCACTGTGTGACCTTTGGAGGGTCACTTGACCTTTCAGAGCCTCGGTTGCCACTGTTATAACACGAGGACAGTAGTGCTCGATTTAAGGAGAGGAGTTGGGGAAGGTCTAGCAGAGAGACTGGCAATGCACGTGCTGTACTCCATTCTGGGGAAAGACAGCCACAGCGCTGTCCACACGGGCTGCCTGAACAAGCTCAGGGAAACTCTGCCAACTCCAGCTCCTATTGCTGGCGGGCAAGGGCTCCTGGCAGCCTGTAGGCAGCATGCACTTGATTCCTGACTCCCTTCTCCTGACCTCGCTTTCCTGTCTTACAAACTGGAGCCATACTAGCAGCGCCCCCTTATGGGGCTGTTTGTTAGAATGAACTGCTACGGGAGTGAATTCCTCGTTAATTGCTATGAATGTTAAAACGTAATTGCTGAAAGAGTTAATTGTTTTAAAGCACATAGAGAGCATTCAGTATTTATCAGATATAGTTATTGTCTTTATCGACATTCGAGTACCTGCTGTGTCACACTTCACGCCAGGAGAGCCTTGGGAGAGAGTGCAGACCTGGTCCATAAGCACGCAGAGCCCATTTGGGGGTTGGCAGGGGTGGGGGAGAGAAGCACCCAAATTATCTGAGAAAAGTACATAACCCTATAAGACCGCGTCAGAAAAAGCTGAGGCGTGGGAAGGCTTCCTGGAAGACAAGGCCTTTGATTGGTACTTTGGTGACTGGGAATACAACCACAGTGCAATGAATGTGTATTGAGCACTTCCTATGTGCCAGGCACTGTAAATGTGTTGCCTGCAACATCTTATTTAAAGCTCATCATAGCAATAGGTAGTAGAGACTACTATACCCATTTTATAGATGTAGAAACTGAGGCTTAGAGAGAGAAGACATCTGCCAAGATCACCTGGGCCTGAATTTGAATTCTCAATTACGTGAGCTCTGAAGCCCCACACTGCTCCTCCCTCCAGGTAGAGGAATGTAAAGTTGCAGAATTAGGAAGAGGATGGGAACAAGCATTAACTGCACACCTGTTCCACAAGTATGTCAGGACCTGGGCAGGGCATTTTGCCTACTTGATTACATGCAAATCTTAGAACAAGCCACATGCGGTAGATAGTATTTTACCTCCATTTTACAAACGAGGCAACTGAGGCTTACAACAGTTGAGCATTTTGCACAAGATCCAACAACTAGGAAGTGGTGGCATTGGAATCTGACTGTAGGCAGTCCAATTCCCAAGCCCATATTATTTCTCCAACACCAAAGGTGTGTCCTGGGAACAGAGAAGTAATTATCCAATGCGGCTAAAGATGTGGGTCCCTGGAGGGAATGAAGCATTAAGCAGTTGGGGCTGGACTGTGGAGGGCTAGGTGCTTGTTCATGCCATTCATACAGTTGGCAATGGGGAACCACTAAAGATTGGAGAGCAGGGGCATCACTGGGCCAGAGCTGCATCATCCAAAGATAGATCTCACTGCAGCACCCAAGATGGATTGCATGGGGTGGAGAGAGGCAGCAGGAGCCCCATCAGGAGATGGCACCGGGTGATGCTGACTTCAGATGACAAGCGATAGGAACAAAGTGGCCTTCTGCTGGGGAAGGAAAACAGAGAGCTCAGAGATGGGAAACAGCCAGGGCCAGGGCCATTAGCCTTATCAAAATGCTGATTGCTCTTAGCGAAGTATTTAATACGATTTTCCGCTATTAGGGCCCAAACCTGGGCTAGCAAGATTATTAATTCTAAAGATAATCATTAAGCTGGGCGGACCGTATTTTAATATATGGCAACAGACAAGCTATTGTCATTTTTCCCCTTCTATCTTGATTGCAGGTCACCCAATTAGAGCTGGCTTCAAATGCCCCTTCCTGGAGGTAGTGAGATAAGGCTTAATGTCCTCAAACAAGAGCTATCGGCTGTGACGAGAGCCCCATAAATATTAATAAATCCATAATTAGTCCTGTGAAAAGGGGGATCAATCCAGCAGAAGGTTCTGCCCATTAACACTAGAAATCACTTCTGAAAAGTTGCCGGGAAAGCAAGGCTTTTCTGCTCCAAATGCCAGGCTGTTTATTGTTCTAAGAGGATGTACTAGTAGTTCTGTTGAATCTACCAGCTCTGATTCCCATCTTACTCTGAGATAGTACCTTTTTTTCTATGGGGGGAGGGAGAGGTGGTGGTGAGAAACTCAGCAGGGGAGAAAGACTTTGCAGAGGTGGTGATAGAAGGTAGGGGCCCCCTATGATCTTGACTTTAAACTTAAATTGCTTGATTAAGTTACTGTATTTCAGAATCCCAATGAAGAAAAGACTTCTCGTTTTCCTTGTAAAATTAGAGTGCCCAGAGATACAAATTCATGCTACTTTTCTATTTAAAACATCTTATTGAGGTCTAACATATACCCAGTGAAGTACACAATGTTTAAAGGTACAGCTCAATGGCTTTTTATGCAGCCAATACCAGATGAAGACAGAGAATGTATTCATCACTCCACGGTGCCCCCTCGTGTCCCTCCCAGTCCACATCCCCCTGGGGGTAACTATTCTTCCGACCTCTGGTACCACAGACACTGTTTGTTCTTGAACTTCTTAGGAATGGAATCATACAGTGTGAACTTCTGGGCTTGGCTTCTTTTACTCATTATGCTTTGATATAAAAGGTGAATTATCTGTTCTTAAGTAATTAACTGAGTTTTTTCCTCCCCTTATCACTAGAGTAATACTTGTCATAGAAATAATACAAAGCACAAATGAACAGAAATGAAGACAATGGGCATCACTTTTGTACCTGAGTACTTCTAAAGATTCTATTATTATTATTATTATTATTATTATTATTATTATTATTATGATAACTAGAGGCCTGGTGCACGAATTCATGCACTAGCGGGGTCCAGCCGGCCCACCTTGATGGGGGTCATAGGGGGCAGGCTGGTTGGGGCGAGGAGCTGCAGTTTACCAACCAGGGTGGGGGTGCCCACTTGGGGCGTGGGGCCTGCCAGGGCGAGGGGCTGGCTGGGGTGAGGGGCTGCAGGCTTTCTGGTCATTCTGCTGTTCAGTCCATTTGCATATTACCCTTTTATTATATAGGAGGATTAGACAGGCCTATTTGAGGAAAGGAAAGACCCTTGGTTACAATGGACAGAAACCCAAGATTCAGTTGTTGGCTCATGTAACTGATAGACTGGGGACTCAAACAATCTCTGTCTTTCTCTACATCTTTTTCAGGTGTGGCTTTGCTTATGTAAAAAAAGTTCTCATTATGGCAGATAAAATGACCACTAGCAACCTAGCTTTATGTCATTTTAGCAGTCCTAGCTGAGAGTCTTTCTCCTTAGGTCTCTATAGCAATCCCAGAGCAAACTCTCATTGGCTTTGCTGGGGCCACATGCCTGCCTTGGACCAATCACTGTGTCTAGGCTGATGGGGGGCTCTGATTGGCCAACCAGAAGTCAGGGCTGGAGCAGCATCAGGACCACAGCCCCTCCAATGGCAGAAAGTTGGGGCGAGAAGGAGCTCCCCAAAAGTACCAGAAGAAGGGAGGCTGAAAGAGTGCTGGGGACCTTGGGTTTGTTCAGATGCTCTGTGGAGCGGGAAATTCTTCCAGGATAGGATCTCGGACTGCTTTATCTCCTCGGTGGTCTCTTACCCAGCTGCCCCATTCTTTGTCGCCGCTTTGTGCCTCCACCTGGTAGTTTTCAAGGTCAAATAAGCTTTGGGGCTCGAAAAATGAGGCGTTATGCGGAGAACACAAACTTTAACAATCTAGTCAAAAGTAGCAGAACCTGAGCTCCCGAGTATACCAGGCCAGCCTCCTGGCTGGGTCCCCAGCATCCAGCCCAGAGCCTGACACAGACAGTGCCATCAGCTGTCATCTGACGGGGGGAGAGAGTAACAGCATTTCTTGGAGCACTCACTGTATGCCAACTCTCTGTAATTCTCTAGACATCTTGCTTGATCGACACAACTGTTTTATGTGGTATTTTGATCCCCGTGTA
The DNA here is from genome assembly GCF_014108245.1 of Pipistrellus kuhlii. Taxonomy (NCBI): domain Eukaryota; kingdom Metazoa; phylum Chordata; class Mammalia; order Chiroptera; family Vespertilionidae; genus Pipistrellus; species Pipistrellus kuhlii. Next base: position 50,305,731 of record NW_023425562.1, on the reverse strand, counting down.
ACAGATTTGCTCTGTATTTATGTCACCCCTTATTCACTACTGAGTGTCTAGGGTGTGCAAGAATAGGCAAAATATGGGCTCTCTTTCAAGGAGCTTAGAATTTGGTGCGTGGGGAAACTGAGGCTTGCACACAGGGTGAGCAGAGCGGAGCATGGAGAGGTGGGGGGCTGGGTGGAGGAGGCCCTCCATCCCTTCATCTGGGAGGCGTCCAAAATCGTGCTGAGATGGGTCGCCTGAGCCCTAGGCGGGGGCTGGGAGGAGAGGGAAGCCTGGACCGGATTCAGCCAGTCTGGGGCCAGCAGGGCTGCTCCTGCCTGGCCTTCCCCCTCCGCTGTCCCTTCCCTTCCTCTCTTCCTCTGCCTCTGGCGCCGTGATTGACGCGGTAATTGGCGCGCGTAGGCACCGGGCTAATTGAGGTCGGGCTGCTGATTGCGGCGCCCTGGCGGAGGCAGAGCGGGTGGAATCAGGGATGCGCGCTCCCCCTCCGCTTATAAGGCCTGTGTGGGGCCGGGCAGGGTGCACCAGCGGCCCCGCCGCACCTTTCAGCGTGGGGAGGGTCCTCTGCAGCGGAGGTGTCATGGGGAGCACTGCGGACCTTCTTCCCATTGCAGGAGGATGGGAGACTCCAGGCAGAAAGGCGGTGGGGGGCGGGGAGTTCCCCTCCCCCAGGTTGAAGCCACTCCCTGGTGCCTGAGCTCCTGGGAGGGAGGGCCTAGAGGAAGAGCCCAGAATGGATCCTTGCTGCTATAGCAGTAAGGGGAAAGTGGGGGAGGCTTGTCAAATAATTTCTCCTCTTTAAGCTCCATTCTCCTTCATCCACTCATTCAACATTCATTTATGTCTGCGTTAGATGTTTCCTGCACTGGAGATGAAGTTGAAATCAGACAGACATAGCCCCATCCTCAGGGAGCAACAGCCAGTGGGAAGATAAACCAACCAACATACACTATTAGAGCCAGAGGTGCTGGGAAGTCAGGGTCTGCGGGGAAGAATTCACGCGGCTGGTCCAGGAAGGGCTCTGCGCGGGAGGGAGGGACAGTGTAGTGAGGCCTGAGGAATGAGAACACACCGGAAGTGGGCAGTGTGTGCGCCTATAGGTGGCTTGTGTGTGCGGGGGAGGGGAGACCTTTTCTCCAAGGGGTGGGCAGAAAAGGTCTGAATGTGTCATTCTGCTCTTGCTGGTTTGGACTCATAGACTCCTGAGATGGAGCTCTGTTGACACTGAACCCACCACTGGAGAGGTAGTGTCCTCATCTGCAGGCTAGTTTGGGGAGGGCATGAGGAGGATAGGGGGAAAATGTACAGGGAAAGCTTTATTTAGGCCTGCACCTGCAAACACTCCTACAGGCGTAAAGGAGTCAGGGAAAGAGGCATGGCTGAGTGGTAAGAGGTGACCTGAGTCCTCATCTCAACTCAAACTCAGTGTAAAGTTTGGGGTGGTCCTTTCCCTTTTCCCATCTGTAAAAATGGGTGTATGTGTAAGAACCAGAGAAGGTCAGTGGTTTTCCTCTTGGTTCTTATTCTAACTCGGTTTTCTTAGATTCTGTTTTTGTCTAATTGGCATCCATTAGTCAGAGGCCCAAACTAATGGCCACAGTTGTTTATATCTTCCCTCTGAGCTTCTCCATATGTCATTATCTAACATACACCTAGCTATTATTTCCCCAGACCTAACTCAACCTAGGATAGCCTCTTTGCCCCAGAGTCCACTGGAGTCACTCAAACTAACCAGCCCTAAACTGGCTACCCGGCCCTGCCTTGCCTTTCTGGTGGAAACCTCAGCAAAGTCTGTGGCCGTGCCTTCCCCTCGCTCCTGCTCCTGCTTCTGACCAAACCGGTGCTTCCTCATGCACCCTGGCATGCTCCCCTCTCTTAGGAAGTGTGATCAATTCTTCTTTCAACAGCATTAACTTCTTCGTGTTGTCACTCAATATTCTTTATAAATTAAGACCTGGGCACAGTCAGTTCCTCAGAGTAGGGTGGTTGTGTGCAGTCCCTTTAGGGACTATCAAGAGGGCTCTGCGAGGAAGGGCCAGTAGCAGAGAGGGGCTGGATGTGTCTTCTCCCCGGCCTTCACTAGAGCTGCTTCTGGGACACATGCAACTGCCCCACAGGGTTCATCCATCCCAAAGATCTGTCTGTCTCCCACCTAGGTGCTACAACCGACAGAAATCCATCTACGTCAGTGTGGTGTTGTCAGAGGGGTTCTTCTGTCATTTGCTCTGGTGACTGAGGGGGTCCTGTGGGCCAATTGTTTGCTGTTGGCTCTCAGTCCCATCTCCCCCTTCTCTACTCGCTTGTGATTGCTGGGCTAGAAGCCTGCAAACTACATTTCCCAGGTGATCTCATCAGCCGGGGCCAGTAGGTTCTGTCAGGGAGAGATCTGAGTGGAGATTAAACAGCCGTAATGACAATAGATGGCTGACCACTAACAAACGTGGGCTCCTGGCATGCTCATCTGTAAAATGGGTGTATGTGTCAGGGGGTCAGTAGTGACCACAGGAGAGGCTCCTGCCCGATGGCAGGGGCAGCACCTGCAGCTATTCAGCCTGAGTGCTGGCCTGTGCACCAAGCCCATAGCGGTAGTTGCTTCTGCATAATGGAGTATCATCTTCTCTGCTCTGACCCCAAACCCAACATCTGTTATACAGTTCCTGCATTCACTTCCTCTCTGCTGAAAAGAGTTGTTTCTGTGTGGGTTTTTTGTTTGTTTGTTTGTTTGTTTTGTTTTTTTTTCTGATTAGACAAAGACTGATATACCCATATGACTCAGTCCATTAGAAAGTTATGAAAAGGCCCTCATGCTCACCTGGACATGAGTGCTGTCTTTGGCTGCATCACGAGGAGTATGGAACCTGGACCTAGGAGAGTGATATCTGGATCTCCTCTGTGCTGGTTAGTCAACCTGGAGGATGGAACTCAGCTGGATAAGCTTATGGGGCTCTCAACATTCCTCAGTGGGCAGGGGGACAAGATGGTAGCTGGTTAGGTGGTAAGATTCTAAGTTGTCTTTTCTTTAAATAAGTTTTTATTTAAGATGGGAGGGGGAAAGAGAGAGACAGAGACCCTGGACTTGAAAGATAGATAGATAGATAGATAGATAGATAGATAGATAGATAGATATTGATTGCTACCTCCTGCATGTCCCCTACCAGGGACCGAGCCTACAACCTCAGCATGTGCCCTGGACTGGGAATGGAACCCATGATCTCTCAGCATATGGGGTGATGCTTTACTAACTGAGCCACACAGGCCAGGGCATAAGTCATCTTTCCTTATCTGAATGACAGCACCAGCCTCCTCAGTGGTCTGCCTACCTCCAGCCTGGTCCCCTCCAGTACCTTTTTCACACAATGCACCAGAGGCTCTTTTAGAAACCAATTCAACCACACAAACTGCCCCCTCCCCAAACTGAAACCCCTCAATGGCTCTCTGATGCTCACAATTTTTTACTTGACATTCAAGACTTTTCCTAATCCGTTCCAACCTCTGCTTGTCTTCTCCTTGCCTGGCAGGTATGATCTGGCTGTAGTTCTCCATATGTGCCATACTCTGTTTACTCAATTGGTATTTATTTAGTACCTACTATGTGTTTGATGCTGTTCTAGGATTGGTCATAAACAATTCACAATCTCCTCCAGGCTGTTGCACATGCTGTGCCCTTTGCTTTGAAAGCTTTCTCTCTGGTTTTGCACCATTCTCCCTCATCTCTCCTAATTGTCTGCTACACTCAGAGCTCAGCAGAGGCATCACCTCCTCAGGAAGTCTTCCTTGGCCCTGATTCCCTCCCCCTGACTGCATAGCTATTTCCTTTGTGCTCCTACACCCCCTGAGCTTCCTTCTGCTCCAAACATGGATCTCTGAGTTATCACTGTAGATTGACACTGAGAGCTCCTGGAGGGCGGGATCATATCTGATGCAGGTCTGTGACCCTGGACTTAAGTTTCTGCAAATGAATTTGTTGAATGCAATGGGCCAAAAAACCAGGAAACGGTTGGAGGGAAGTGACCATGAAAGTCCTGGTTGGGGCACCGAAGGGCATTCTGAACAGGGACTAGCAGAGGCAGGATAGAGCCTTCCTTGGTTCCGATTATCCCCAGGAACAGGCTGCTGCAGGCCCTAGCATTCATGGCACCTCCTCACCTGGTCCTCCTGACCTCTCCAACCCTGCTGTGCTCTCTCAACCCAGATCCAGCTCTTTAAGCCAAATAGGCTTTGGATTTGGGCTCAGCAAGATCCTGGCTGTGTGAACTTGGAAAATGACTTTGTGGCTCTGTGACTCAGTTTCCTCATCTTTAAAAGGGTTTAGATGATATCTGTCTCCCAGGGTTTTTGGTAAAAACTCAGACAATCCATGTAAACAAGAAGCTCAGGGCCTGCCCCATAGTCGGCGATCAATCAGTGGGTGCTCTTACTGTTATTAACTTCTGCTGAGGGCAGTAGGGGTTTTGGGGAGATGGGACTAGCTTTGCTGCTCAGTGCTCTGGAGGTGACTGTGAGCAAGATGACCTGGATGAGGCGAGACAGGAACAGGCTGCTGCAGGCTGGTAATTTACACAGCTGTCAAAACCAGATCTTTAATGCTTTTAGCCAAAGGCTATTATAAAATTTTAGAGTGAAATATAACATAAAATCTAATCTTCAGAGTAAATTATAAAACACAAAGCAGAAACAAATTAGACAGACGATACAATCTCATTGAGCCAAACCAAAACTGTTCCCAGTGACAGCGCTGGGCTGGGTGAGAAACCACTTCTGTTGGGTCCTCAGAGCGTCAGGGTCAGGTGACTGCAAGTGCCCCAGGCACATGTATGGCTTCCAGGCGCTTGGGTTTCCAGATTCAGTCTCTTTTGTTTGAAAACAAGCTTTAAAATTATGGCAAAAGTAATATATGCACACAGTTAAACATTCAATTGTTACCAAAGACATAGAATAAAAAATTCTCCCTCCCAACCAGGCTCCCAATCTCCTTCTCACTGATTATAATTTATTGCTTATCTTACCTGAACATTTCAAATCCTTTTGCAAGTACAGATATACACAAATCATCCCTTTCTCTCCAACACGGTCGATATGCCCTGCTTTTCCCCACTTAATGGTGTGTCTGGGAGATCTTTTCATATTAGTTCTTTTAACAGCTGTGTTATAATCCAGTGTGTGAATGGACCATAAGTTACTTAACCAGATCCTGCTGATGAATATTTAGGCTGTTTCCTTAGTGTGTCTGTAGGAGAAATTTCTGGAAGTGAGATTGATAGTTAAAGAATATAGACATTCTCTATGTGGGTAAATGTTTCCAAATTACCCCTTGTAGGGGACACGTTTGGTGCTCCACCGTGATCTCCTTGGATTTCTCTTACTGGTTTGCTGTGTGGCCCCCAAATTTGTGTGCTTTACTTATAACAGTTCACACCTATGACCTTCTTCAGAAGCCTGTACTCAGGCTCCGGGAGCTGTCTTGCCTATAAAACAAGTGAAATACCTGGGTGCCTCTCCCTCAGCATTCCCTCTCAATCCCCACCTCTCTGCCTTCACCGAGGCCAGACCTTGCCCGCACTTCACCTGCCTACATCTCTGTCCTTCCAATAAGGCCCAGATCTTAAATACCCCCACCCTCAACCAAGCATCTCCAGACCTCTCCTCCCAGAAGTGATGCTTCCTGCCCTCTCTGCTCCCTCAGCTCCATTTCTCTTTCTGATGACTGCTCTGAAGGCTTTTACTCAACTTATCATGATTTCTGCTCAAGTATCACCTCCCTGCCCGCACTAAGAGCCCTTTACAGGCCAGGATCCACCTCCTAGGAGAGCTCTCAGTACAAAGAAGCCATGGAGACCTTCAGGAGTGAACACCAGGCCCAGTGCTGTTCAGGGAGACATCTGAACTCCCTCCCTCTGTCTGTCCCCATGTCCTACTCATTTTTCTCCTGGATTCTAGTTCAAGCTCACCACCTGTGCTGCCAGTTTCAGCCCTTTCTATTCTCTGCTCCCCGCTTCGCACTCATTTCTTGCTGTCCCCACAGCCTCCACCCTCCATTCCAGCCTCGCAGAGCTACTCACAATTCCCTAAAAAGTGATAATTGTTACCATTTTCTGAGCCATTTCTAAGGCTCTGTGCTAAGCATGTTACATTCTCATGATTCCTGTGCAGGGGGTACCATTATCAGCCCCATTTTATAGACAAGAAGACCAAGGCAAGGAGAGGCTAAGTTCACACACACAGTCGGTGAGTGGCAGGGGCAGATGCCCTTGGTGTCCTGTCCAGCTTCGAACTGCCCCACAGGTCATCTTTAAACAGATCCTGGGAATGCTGAGGGCATTTCCTGGCCTGCTGGAGTGAGTGAGCCTACAGGGTAGGCATGATGGGCAGGGAGATAAAACCTCAGGGCAGCCTTCAATAAATGAGGGCAGGGTTCCAGCATCCTCACACCTCAGGGGACAAGTCTGCCACCTGTTTCACATACTCTCTTGAGGATCCGCAGCCCGACTGTTTCTATCTCTCCAGTTGCCCACAGCTGCCTGCCCCTGTACACCTGTATTAGCTTCCTTCCCTATCTGTTCTCACAGCCCTGCTCCCTTCTGTGCTGGGATCACCTCTCTGATACACCACCTGCGCCCACATCCTCCTCTCTGATCTGCTTTGAGGGAAACTCACCAAAGCCACAGAGAGGGGATTTGCACTCTCTCTGCCTGCCTGAAGCTGCTCTGCTGCCCAACCAGGGCGGGCTGTCCCACAGCTCTGAGCCCTTGCCCATCCCTGCCCCTTGAACCCTACCTGGAATACAACTTCATCCTTGCTCACCTAACCTTCATTTAAAATACCCAGCATAGCCTGGCCAGTATGGCTCAGTGGTTGAGTGTCGACATATGAACCAGGACAGGGCACATGCCCAAGTTGCAGTACTATCTCCAGTGTGGTGCACTCAGGAGGCAGGGAATCAACGATTCTCTCTCATCATTGATGTTTCTATCTCTCCCTTTCCCTTCCTCTCTGAAATCAACAAAAATATATTTAAAAAATAAAATAGTAGATTTGTAGATTTGTATAAAAACATTTTATGTGACAGCCCCTTCTCTAGTTAGAACTGGCCACTGCCCTCAGTGTTCAACAAACAAATTTCACCCTCAGCTTCTATAATATCCCAGCACGCTTGTTTGTGGACTTCTGTGTGTGTGTGTGGGGGGGTGTCTTACGCATCTTGGAACCACCCTTCTCCCCTTCCCCCCCAGGTCTGCCCAGGACTAAGTAACAGAGCAGGCAGTGATCTATGTTTAAATGGACTGCACTCAACACACAGGTGCCTCTTCTTCTCCTGCCTCTCTCACCCCACACCATTTCACATCATTTCCAAGGGGCAGACCATTGTCCACACCTCTTCGCCTGTCTGTCCGGGCACCCCCATGTCTGCCTCACAGGGCCTCACCCTTTCCCTCGCTGGCAGACAGTATTGCTCTCTGCAGACTTCCATCACATTTCATTGTATTAATTTACTTTCCTATCTACCTCCCAACTGGACTGTGAATCCTTTGAGGCCCCCCAAGTATCTTGTTTATCACTATATAATCACTGTGCCGCTTGCACAGTGCCAGTTACATAGTGGGTGCTAATAAATGTTTGTTGAATGAATGAATGAATTGATTACTTAATGCACATTTCCCTAGATCCCTAAATGGAAGGATATAGGAACTGGCATAAATTACGTAGGACTCTTTGGGTTGTAAGTGGAGAGAAACACATCTCAAGCTGGCTTAAGTGCAGGTCCTTGGAGGCAGGGGCAGGAATTTACTGGCTTAATCACTAAGATGCCAGAGTGGACTTCAGGCGTGGCTACATTCAGAAACTAAGTAAGGCCAGCTGCTAACACTTATTTTCTCTTTCTCTCTTCCTCTTTCTGAGGAAGCATGGGACTTGGTTGGATAGTCTGTAAGGAAGATTCTCTTAAAGATCGGGGACTTTTTGGAGGACCTTGCCCAAGGCAGCAGCCCATGCCTTGACTTTTCCAAACAAGTCTGAGCCCCTGGGTGTTTTACTGGAATCTCTATGTTTAGTCTTTAAACCCTACCTTGTAGAAGCATGTGCTTTCTTAAGGATACTTACCCTGCTGATTGTATCTGGAGGTTAATTTTGGTTCAAGCTGTTGTTACAATGAAAGCCTAATGAGGCAGGCAATCAGGCTGTTTTGGTGCCTTCTGCCAACCAGCCCCTTAGCCTCTCTTTCACAGAAACGTGTGTCAGAGTAATCTATTCATCCGTCACTCAGAGTCTGCTGGTCAGTCCTAGCACCTCTCTGTTTTTCTCTTTTCCACTTTGAGTTACTTAATATTATTCTTTAAAATAACTTGCTTGTAAAACACATAACTAAAAGCATTTTAAAAGAATGCCACATCACTCGCTTGATTTACTAGTTATATCTTTTTCTAATGCTCTTTAGAGTAAATTCAAAACTATCAGATATAAAGGTTTTATCCCAAAATAAGAAAACCTGGTACATACCCCCAGCAGCATGCATGCCATATGCATACAGTGCTTTGTTAAACTTTGAGCCCATCCAGTCTCCACCCTGACCATGTCCTATTGTAAACCAAGGCCCCAAGAGGAGCAAGGACAGGACTGAAGTCACGTGGAGAGTCAGCAGCTGAGCAAGGGCTGGAGCCCAGAGTCCAAGCTCTACCACGGTCCCACCGCTCAGCACAAGCCTAATGCCTTCACCTAGAAACTTCCTCGAAACTCAAAGAGTCACCTTCTCTGGAGCATTCCTGGCCTGTTTGGGAATCTCTCTCTGCACTGAGACAGCAGGTCCTTGGAGGCAGGGGCAGGTCTAATTCATCTCTCTGGGTGTGTGCACCCTGAGTCTGGACACCCAGGAGGCCCTGAGCAGTCCTGTCCAGGCCCCAAGAGGGACAGAACAACCAGGCTTGCAGCTTGTCCCAAGTAATGAAATAGTTCAGCCAGGGCCCCTATCACTCCACCAAATACATTTCAGTGGTTAAGAAAGAAATTCAAAGGCTCACCTGGGTTTGTTGCTTAGCAACAGGAGGCTATAAATGACATTGCTCCCTACATGACCCCCCTTTAACCTCTCCACCACAGGCAGAGGACAAGGAAGACAAAGACAGACAGTGCAACAGAATTAAAAACCAGACCCAGGAAGGGAGCAGAGGAAGGCCTGGGCTTGGGGAAGTCTCTGAAACATTTGGTGGCTGCTCTGTTCCTGGGAGCCTTGTTCAGGAGTTCTGGGCATGTTTGCTAGCCTTGACAGGGGATTCACTAAGCTTGGTCCCTAACAGCAGGTTTGTATTTCCCCAAGCACTGTGCCTGTAATTCCAGCAATCGCTACTAGAAGAACAGCAACTCCAAGGGTAGTTAACTCGCAGTTAACAGAACTCTTTATTAGACCTTCTTGGGGGCAGGGGTGGCATTTCTTAAACACCGCTTTACTTTTGTTAACTCATGTGATCCTCCTGTCCTGATTTAGGGAGGGATTTCCATCTGACAGAAACTGAAAGACATCGATTCATTAAATGTGTACTGAGCTCCTCCTATGGGCCAGTCACACTGTTCCAGGCTCTGCATATGCAGCAGTGAGCGAGACAGGCAGAAATCCTGTCCTCATGGAGCTGACATAAACAAGAAAAATAAGTGAAATATGTTATATATTAGATGACGACAAGGGCTATGGAGGAAAATAAATCGGGAAAAGGGATAGGAGATCTAGGGGAGTGAATACATGGAGTAGTCAGAAAAGGCCTTACTGAGGGGCTTTGGGGCAGAGATGTGAAACAAGTGAGGAAGCCTGATGAATATCCGGAGAAGGGCACGCCGGGCAAAGATCTTCAGGTGGGAGTAAGGTTAGCATGTGTCAGGTTTCGTAAGGAGGCCGGTGTGGCTGCAGCAAGGTGAGAAAGGAGGGAAAGAGAAAGACAGGTGGATACATGACAGGGCCAAATCCTGTAGGGTCCTGGAGGCCACTATAAGGAAACAGTCTACTAAGTAGGTTGGAGTTCATCTGCCTCACCTGACCTGGAACAAGCATCCAAACAAGCCAAATTTTTATTTGACCCAACTCACAGATGGAGATGAGCTGTCTCAGAGACATGGCCTCAGACTGGGATGGTCAGAGAAGGTTTTATGGAGGTGGTGAGACGGGGCTTGGGCCTTGAGTGATAGATAGGTAGGACTTGAAGAAGGTAAGAAGGCCACACCAGGCAGGAAGAGTAAGAAGCAGAAGTGAGACCAAGCATGATGCATGCCAGGATCACAGAAAGTGTGTGCGTGTGTGTGTGTGTGCATGTGTGTATATCTGAAGATAAGGTTGGATTGAGCCAGAAAAGACTTAGCAAAGAATGTTTGGAATCTTTGAATCTGTGGACTCAAATCTGATGCAAAGTCAAGCTCTTTCTCATGGTCCCATCTCCTTCTGCCTCCACTATTGCGTACTTTCAAAGACTGATGTAAAGGCAGGCCCCAGAAATATCTACAGACCTCCTGCTAGCAGAACCCCATCATAGGCCCTTGGGACAGCCCCTTTCTCAATGCAAACAAAGCAGTTACACTTTTATCTGCTTTTTATGTTAACTGTCCACCAGTTTGTTTCAAGAAAGGTTTACATGTTGCATAAAGCTGGGAATAACCTATATGTCCATCAATGGGGAGACTAGGTAAGTAAACCATGAATTATTCATCCAGGGGACTGATATACTGCAATGAAAAGAAATGAAATTGAGCTGTGGGAAAGAAGCCCACAACATAATATTGAGTTTAAAAAAAACCTAGGTTGCAGAAAGATACACAGAGGATGATGCTGTTTATACAAAGTCTAAAAACATATAAAGCAATACTGTTTGAGCATACACACCTGAGTAAAACATATCAAAGCATGCATGAAAATGCTTAACAGCCAGTGGGATGGTGGTTATATCCTGGGAGCAGGGAAGTAGGGTTAAGATCTAGGAGGAAAACTCAGGAGACCTCAAATGTTTCCATAATGTTCTGGTCTTTAAACCATGTACTGGGTCCGTGGGCATTTGCTACATAATTGACTATATATTTTTTGCTGTCAAGATCATCTCAAAAAAGGAACTCTTGCCTTTTGAGACAGTATGGATGGACCTGGAGATTATGATACTAGGTGAAATAATCCAGTCAGAGAAAGACAAATACCATATGATCTCACTTATATGTGGAATCCAATGATCAAAATAAAATGACGAACAAAATAGAATCAGAGGAATGGATACATGGAACAGACTGGCAGATGTCAGGGGTGGAGAGGGACTGATGAAAGAAGGTGAAGCAGTTAGCCAAAGAACATATATGCATATCCCATGTACACAGACAACAGTGTGGTGAAGGCCAGAGGGAGGGAGCAGGGTTGAGTGTAGGTGGGCAAACGAGGGGAGGGTGAATGGAGATGATGTCTGTAATAGTGTCAACAATTTAAAAGAAAGACCATCTCTGACAATCAGTGGTCTAGAGCACCGGTCACCAACTTTTCGGACCTCATGGACCACCAGTGGTCCGAGAACCACCAGTTGGTGACCGCTGGTCTAGAAGGAAGAGTAGACTTGGAGGTCTGTTAGGCCTGAATTTACATCACAGCTTCCTAGTGGCTATGGGCCTATGGGCAGGGACTTCATTATTTGAGCCTCCTTAGATCTGTAAAATGGGCATAAAGAACTCTTATCTCCATCAACTGAAAGACTTGTATGCATGCATATAAGCATAACCAATGGACGCAAAACTCTGAGGAGGGAGGGCATGTATGAAAGTGGGGGGGGGATTGATAAGATATGTACACATATAATACCTTAATAAAAAAAGAAAGAAAAAAAAAAACCTCTTATCTCATGGTGACTTCTCCCCTCCCTCCTTCCCTCCCTCCTTCCTTCCTACCCTCCATCTTTCTTTCCCTTGTTTCCTTCCTCTTAACAAATATTTATTGAATGTCTGCCATGTGGAAAGTCCTATACAAGGTACTGGAGATAAGGCCCCTCATAGTGCTTGCAGTCTTGAGACAGCTATGAATCAAACCGATAAATTAATACACAGAGGCAAACAATGATAAGAGAGAACTATGAAGAAAATCAACAAGATTTGGTGAGAGAATATCCAGACACTCAGATGGGGGGGCGGGGGGAGGGAAAGGGGGGTCAGGGGAGGGATCTTAGAGGAGATCTGAAGGCATTAGCCTTCGAGGGCATGGGGAGAGGTAACAGCATGGCCAAAAGCTACTCACTCTTTGCCCCAGTTTTGCCTCATTGTTTCCAGTCTCCTTATCACAGGGTACGGGTTTATGCCTCTGGGCCTTTGCTCCTGCTGTACCATCTGTTTTCAAACCCTGCCCCTGCATTTCTCTGTTTTGTGAGTTCCCATGTGTGGGTGTGTTTTGTTTTTAAATTGAGCTCTTACTGTATGCCAGGCACCATGCTAAGCCCTTTATATGTGTGTTCCAATTCAGTTCCCAGCCACACTGTGAGCTTATCACCATCTCCATTTTAATTATAAATAAACAGAGGCTCAGAGAAGTAATGGGCTGGTCTGAGGTTACACAGTGGTGAAGTCAGGACACAATCCAGGCAGTTTGACTCCCAGCCAAGAGAGAAATATACAACAGTTTGAACCCAGCTCTATCTGCTTCTGGAACCTATGTACTTAGTCACGTTCCATGCCTCCTCTTGCACAGAATTCCTGTGCGAGCGCACAAACTATTAATATATTCATTCAACACACAAATATTTATTCAGCACCTGTTGGGTCCAAGGCACTGGGCCACGGTCTTCATGAACAGTCACTTCCTCAATCCTCACACAGCTCTGCGAGGTCATCATTCTTACTGATATCATTCAACTTAGGCCCAGAGAGGTGAAGTGCAGGCCATGGACCCAGCGAGTGGTGAAGTTGGGACACAGGCAGTCAGATTCCCAGGCCCAACCTCAGCCTTGAGGCCACACTGACTTTTGGTTTCCCAACAGCTTCAAGATCCAGTTCAGACACCATCTCTGGGATGCTGAATGGCTGGATCGAGGGGGCTCATGGCTCTGGTTTCTTCACCAGCCCCCTTACACAGGGGTTTCTGAGCTGACAGCACAACATGCAGTGTGGTTTGAACAGAAATCAAGTGGCTGACAACACTGTGGGGCACCCCCTTCCAGTTTTCAGCGTGGTCCCCACCCCACTTCATCCCCACCCCTTGGGCCTCAGGCTCTGAGTCCAGACAAACACAAAGCCAAATGACTTTTCTTCTGTCCCTTCCAACTCAGTGATTTTGAAGGAGAATAAATACCGAACCCACCAGCATGAATAAAAATTAATACAGAACTGTGCTAACTGCAAAGGGATGTCTTTTTAAAAAGAAAAAAAATTCTCAATTTAAAATCTCAACACAAATAGACTCTTATAAGGTCAAATGAAAGATAAATGCCTCCAGAAAGCAGAGAGGCCATCATTTGGGCCGAATTCTCTCATCATCTCCTCTGCCCCTCTCTCATTCTGACCCCAGTTACATTTCTCTCTTCCCCCATCTTCACCTCTCTTCTTACCTGTTGCTCGTTCTTCCTGTCTATTATGTTGGCATGTGTCCATCTCTCACTTTCATTTCAGTGGCAGAATTTCAACCTCGGTAGAGTAGTGTGACCTTGCTCAAGTAGTATCTTAGTTCTGTGATTCAGTTTTCCAATCTTCACAATAGGAAGTATGATTATTCCTTGCAAAGGGACACTCAGGACAGCAAGACAGCCCTTCATCATGGAAAATGCTGCTTTCAGCCAGCGATGGGCAGTCTCGCCCACCCTCTGGGTTCAGGCCTGGAGGGTGGGCAAAGATTAGGAGTAGGCACCATCTGGTCACCAAGTGGTGCCAATGAACCAATGTGGGTGAATGGTCTTCTGACCTTGGCCTCTTTACTGTCAGTCTGATTAAGCTTAGAGTTATCTGAAAAAGATGATGCTGGCTTAAAAAGGGAGAAGGTAAGAGATATGCAAGGACTGGTGGGTAGGAGGCTCTTCAATGGAGAGATGAGAGCCACACAGGATGGAAAATAAGCACGTGACAAGTTTGAAGTCAAAGGGATTTTGATTAGCACAAGGAAGAGCTCCCTAATAACAAAGAAGGAACAAAACCCCGAGGAAAACCTATTGGAATGGGAGATGCTAAGCTGTGGCCTTTTTAGGGCAGTCATCTCATCTTTCTTGTTCGCCATTGTCTCTCCAGGGCACAACAGAAGGCTTGGCTCCATAGGTGGAATGGCCAACTGAGTGAATGAACATCTCTATTCCTGGAGCCCCTTAAGGTAAGCCTTACACACAGCAGGGCCTATCAACCATTGGCTGAATATTGAAGATGTGAGTTTTCTGGCTGCAGATATTGCTGCTACAGCCCGGGCATGCTTTGAGGACCAAATGAATATGAGGGGGAGGTGAGCATCTCCAGGGTGGAGCAGGAAGGGGGATGCCTGAGTGACACTTCGTCAGGTAGCTTAGGCATCTCTACCTGGTCGGTTTGAGGCATTCTGATGCCTAGAGGCAGATGGTTGGACTGAAAGAATCACGGTAGCCCAAATGTCTTCTTCTTCTTCCAAGAGGCATCAAATGAGTGGACTGAGAGAGAAGAGGATTGGGACAATGGAAAGACCAGAACTAATTGCTTTTCAACCAAGAAAACACTTTTAACGAACAGGACTGGCCCTAGCCTTACATGACAGATTGGGTTCTCTGGGAGGCAGACTCTAAGGTGGCGATCAGCATGCAGGGTGCTTGTGAGTGAGTGCTCTTGAGGTCAACACCTGTGGGTGGGAGGGAAGGAAGTGGGCCTGGGCAGAGGAAAAGCAGGGCTGTGAGGCCTCAGCCAACCCTATGGATGGCTCTGATGCTGGGATGCTACTTCAGAGTTGCCCAGAGTTGGGGTGAGCCTTTGCACTGCCCTATCAGTTATTGGACGCAGGCTGCTCCCGGAAGAGGCGTGACCAGCTCTCTTCAGCAGAGGCAGTTCGTGGAAGGGACTGATCGCTGGTGGCTTCCTGCCAATGGCACCCTCACCGGTGGAATAAATCCTTCGGTTCTGAGGGGGATCTGGGTGTGCATCGCAGCAGCCACCACAGCATGTTATGCTCTAACACCAATCCTTATCGGAATCCTGCAAACGAGATGTTATCATCCAGTGTCACAGACGAGAAAACTGAATTTTGGAGAGTGCATCAACTTGCCACAAGCCACAAAAGTAGTTAACAACTAACTTACTCAAACCCAGTTCTTTAGAGCTCTTACACCCTTATTTTCCAACAATATCTCACTCCTTAGAGTCATTCACCCTGCCCAAAATTCTTCCTGCTCACACGGAAATACTTTGACAAATAGCCTCCTCTGCAGGAGGCTCAGCTACTCCCTCTGTAAACAAGGAAGCTAAACTATATCTGGTGTGGATGAGCAACATTTGGGCTTTGTTTATTTATCTGAGTAGAGGGTCCTAAAAGGTTTTTGATTCTCAAAAGCGGTTGAGACATAACATACCAGATGGTGTATTATCCTCTTCAGCACATACTCTTGATTCTGTACCCTTGAGAGCTGAAAATCACGGACAGCACCAAAGCCATTCAATGCCACAGAGTCTTCATGCCCTGAGGTGTGTGGCAAAGTCCCACCAACTTCCACACTGACCCAAAGCACAGAAGACCCAGGCTGCCCAGAATCAGTGGCGTAGGAAGTCAGAGCCTGTCATACACACAGATGGCATTTCTCTTACCCTGTTTGTATCTGTGGTGTGTGTGTGTGTGTGTGTGTGTGTGTGTGTGTGAGAGAGAGAGAGAGAGAGAGAGAGAGAGAGAGAGAGAGAGAGAGAGTCCCAAATGTTGCAGTTGTCCTCACAGTGACATTTCCCCCATCCTGGGGGCCTCCCGTTCTTCTCTCCACAACAGTGACGAAGAGGGTATCGAGCCGGGCAGTGGAGTACCCCAGTGACAGATTAGCGCTGCCAGCCACCGACACAAAACCATTTGGTGTGGGGAAATGATAGATGCTAACACTCATTTTAAACACAGGCAACTGAATTCCTGCAGACAGGCGCCACGGCTGGAATTTAGGGCACAGCTGCTAGGTTCAGATAAGGTGCAGAATCAGCCCAGCACACCGCGATGTTACTTAATAATGAAAATGTGGTGATTGATGCTGCTGTCTTGAGGATATAACCTCCCCATTTGGAGGTTTCCAGCTCCCAAATCATCCATTCCACCGCCCCCCCCCCCCCCATTTCTTTTTTTGGGAAGGCAATGAGGGGGAGAGGTGGGTAAAGGATTTGGTTGGGGTGCAAGGGGGTGGGGAGAAGGCACCTGGCAGCAGGAAGCTCATGATCCTAAAACATTTTGAAAAAGTCCAAAGAGCTTAGTTTGAAATAATTCAGTTCTGGCAAACTCACCTGGGACAACGAGTTCAACATAAAAGACAGCTAGACCAGTCAATATTTTTATGGTCAAGGGCTTCATTTACTGCTCCCTTCCCAAGTTTATGATGTCACTAAGAGCCAATCAGAGTTTTCAATACAGAACAAGTCACAGCTCTTTCCTGAGCTGCAGCAGGGATATGCCATTTACCTACTGCCCCCTGAGCAGTGTTCCCTGGAGAAATCCTCAGTTTGCATGTCCAACGCTGAGCTCTTCCCCCTCCTGTCCAAACATGCCCTTTTTTCTCACTTCAGAAAGCAGCACTCGCCTGGACAGATCCCTGGACATTACTGAGGCTCCTTCTCCTTCATTTCCCATATTCATCCTCCCAAACCTGCTGTTTTTATCTCCCAAATCACTCTCTCTTGAATTTGCCCACCTTTCTTTATCCTCATAGCTTTAAAAGACCTCACCCTCTTTCCCCTAACTAGCTTTCTGGACTCTGATCTTTTTCTCCAATCCATCTTCCATTCTGGACATTATGTTATTGTTATTACCCCATGTTACTCCTCTGCTTAAAACCCAACAGTGGCATCTAGCTTCCCATAGGACAAAGTCCAGTTTTCTTAACTCCCAAAGCCTTTTAGGTCCCAGCCTGTATCTGAAGCATATCTTTCCATGTATATCACACTTTTTGTTGAAACCATATGAAACACTTGCTTATTTCTGCCTCTTTGCCTTTGCACATGCTGTCCCCTCTTTCTTGCATACCCTTCCTCCCCGTCATCTACTTGAAAAGCTCCTAATCATTCTTCAAGATTCAAATGTTTCCTCCTTTGAGAAGTCTTCTTTACCATCCTTCCCAACTCCTGATTTTCCTTCTTTTGCCTGTGCTCTTTACAACTATAGTCATCCTGTCTTACCATGATAAGTAGCCATCATCACCTCACTGGTTAGACCGGGGTTCAAATCCCTTTTTCACTATCAACCTTGAGCAAGTCATGAACTCTCTCTGACCCTCAGTCTTCCTATACAACACGGGGATAGTAATAGGACCTACCTTCATCAGGTGGTTGCGATAGATATACATGATAAATACAGAGCATCCAGCATGGACTCTGGCACATAGTGAGTGCTTAATAAACATTAATTCTTCAATAGGGAAAGGCCATTAACCTAAAGCTCATGACAAACTTGGGAAGTGGTATTCCAGGTTGGGGGTCCCAGAAGCAGAGCAGATAGGGAATCAGTGCACGGGGTTTATTGACAAAGTGCTCTTTGGAAAGACCACTAAGGAGGGAGGAGAGCAGGAGAAGGAGAGGGAAAGGGACAAGCAAGGATGTTTTCTCAGGTAAAGTCTACCCTTGGCTTGACTCACGGAGGGCCCTGGAGCATAAATGGCACCACAGGGTGGTCCCTGACCTGAGATGAGAAGGGCAACCTTTTGTACCCCATTGCCAGCCGTCATTGGATGTGGGCTTCCTCGGCTGAGAAAGGGAGTTGTAACCTCCCAGAAGAGTTGGCCTCGATCAGCTAAGGGCAGTTGTGCAGAGAAGGGAGCAGCTGTTGAGCAGGCATTCAACCCTACAGCAGCAGGGGAATGGGTATGCCTGTCTGGGAAAGGGGGTCTGGATTGGGCACTAATGGACCCACTACAAGTAGGGATGGGGAACCATTTTTCTGCCAAGGGCCATTTGGATAGTTATGCCATCATTCATGGGCCATAAAAAATTACCAACTTAAAAATTAGCCTATTCTCTTGCTGGCATGGCTCAGTGATTGAGCGTCGACCTATGAACTAGGAGGTCAAGGTTCAATTCCTGGTTAGGGCACATGCTCCGGTTGTGGGCCCAATGTGGGCATGCAGGAGATAGCCAATCAATGTTCTCTCATCATTGTTGTTGTTGTCGTCATCATCATCATCATCATCATCATCATCATCTCTCTCTTACTCTCTCTTTCCCTCTCCCTTCCTCTCTGAAATCAATAAAAAAAAATATTAAAAAAATTAGCCTGCATATTCACTTAATTAGGTCACCCCTAACATTTCTCAGGGCCAAACCAAATGATTTCACTGGCTTTATGTGGCCCATGGGCTGGACATCCCCCACCCTTGCACTACTGTGTCATAGGAGAGTGTCACTACTTTCAGGGGGCTGTTTTTCATGGAATGAAGGCAGAGTCCAAACTCTAACTCCCAGGCTTCACTCACTCAAAACTTCATGTATTCATTCAAAAGGTATCTCCTATGTGCTAGGTACTTTCCTAGTTGCTGGATATACGCTGGAGAGCAAAAAAGTCTAGTGCAGGGGACAGCTGTGGGAGAAGTATAATTACACCAAACGATGAAGGTCTCTAAAGAGAAGGAACTCAGTTCTGGGAGGGTGTATAAGAGAGATGAAGGTCAGCCGGGTGCGTGCGTGTGTGTGTGTGTGTGTGTGTGTGTGTGTGTGTGTGTGAAGAAGCTTCCAGAAGGAGAAACTTTAAAAAAATATGCCGAAACTGGTTTGGCTCAGTGGTAGAGCGTCGGTCTGTGGACTGAAAGGTCCCGGGTTTGATTCCGGTCAAGGGCATGTATGTTGGTTGCGGGCACATCCCCAGTAGGGGGTGTGCAAGAGGCAGCTGGTCGATGTTTCTCTCTTATCGACGTTTCTAGCTCTCTGTCTCTCTCCTTTCCTCTCTGTAAAAATCAATAAAATGTTATATATATATATATATATATATTGATTTCAGAGAGAGGAGAGGAGAAGAGAGAAATTGTAAAATTGGTGATGAGAGAGAGTCATTGATTAGCTGCCTCCTGCACACCACCCACTGGGGATCGAGCCTGCAACCCAGGCTTGTGCCCTTGACTGGAATCGAACCTGGGACCCTTCAGTTCACAGGCTGATGATTTATCCATTGAGCCAAAGGAGCTAGGGCCAGAAGGAGGAAGTTTTGGGTGATAGCCTGAAAGATAAGAACTTACTAGTGAAAGACAGTATTGTGATTAGGTGGAAAAGGGGAGATGTGTGGTTCTCTTCCTATTTCTTTCTTAAAGTCCTGCTAAAATATGAGCAGTGCCTTAGAGTTGTCAGTCATTTACACTTGAATATGAATGAGATTTGTAATTTTTTCTTGAAAAAAAAGTGTCAAAGAGGAATAAAGGTAAGATCTGGGAGCACTGATCACTTTGGGAACATTATGAAAAGGCAGAAAAGGGGAGTTGGGCAGAAAAGGAAAGCAAGGGCTTGAGACTGCTGATTTTCCTTCGGCAGCAGCATCCCTGCCCACCTTCCTGCTTTCCCAGGCTTTGAAGCTGGTGAGAAGAAGCTTGGCTTGGAGCCACTCGCACCCAGGGTCTGCCTTTCTTGAAGCCAGAGGTGACAATTGCCTACTATTTAATAAAGAGATAATATGCAAATTTACTCTCAGGCCCTTGTATCACAAGATGGCTGCCACATGTTGTCACAAGTTGGCTGCCTCCATGTCATCACAAGATGGCCACCCCCACATCATCACAAGATGGGCACCTCCATGTTGTTATAAGATGGTCACCCCCACATTGTCACAAGATGGCTGCCCCCACACTGTCATAAGATGGCCAGCAGGGGAGGGCAGTTGGGAGTGATCAGGCTGGCAGGGGAGCAATTGTTAGGGAGTGATCAGGCTGGCAGGCAGAAGTGGTTAGGGCAATCAGACAGCCAGTCAGGCGAGTTGTTAGGAGCCAGAAGTCCCAGATTGTGAGAGGGATGTCCGACTGCCAGTTTAGGCCCGATCCTGCATTGGAGAGGATGCAAGCTGGGCTGAGGGACAACCCCTATTTCCCCCCACACTCAGTGCATAAATTTTATGTACTGGATCTCTAGTATGATATAAAACCCTCCTCTCTGCCCTGCCTACTGCCAACTGCCAACACATCAGTGGTCACTCCTGAAAACCCCACCATTAGCATCTCAGAGCCTAGGCAGCTCACTTCTCTTTCTGGCTGTCTTCTGACCTTGGGCATGTCCCTTCCTTTCTTGGACACTAGGAGGGGGTTGCATTAAACTCTAAGGTCCCTCCAGGCCTAGCTGTCTATTGTTTCTTCCTAACTCACTTATTGCTCTCATACAGTAGAAATTTAAAGGTGGTGATCTGGAGAACCCCCAAGAGGGCTGGGGGACGCTTGGGCACCTGGAATGTGAGCTGGGCCCCTTCCTCCATCCTCCGGATGGCAGAGGTTGTGGACTGGGCTTTGGGAGGGAGAAGGACACTGGAAGAGGCCTTCAGCCCCTTGTGGCCCTTTAAATGCTGCCAGAATGACTCCTGCTCCCCAGATTGCTTCCTGCGGCTGTCAGACACGCGTCAAGGTCAGGGGTGTGCATCTGCCCCAGACACAGCAATAATGGCTTCTAATGGACTGTAAACAGGTGAAGTTTGCTGCAAAGATTCTGCTGCTGTTGCTGCTGGAACAATAAAAGCTCCTTTTTCCTTAACCCTCTCCTGGATTTTGATCATACCGTGACCGCACTGTCTCTGAACAGCACCTTCTTCAAAGACTTTCTTGCCTGGCATCTACCTCATCTACCCTTCAAAAAAAGGTTAAGAGGGGAGGTGTCATTATGTCCATTCTACAGATGGAGAAATTGAGGCCCAGAGAGGGAAAGAAACTTGCCTGCGGTTCCAGTTATGAAGTGGTGTAGTTGAGACTAGAACTTAAGTCTTGTCTGGTCTTACAGCCCATGCTGCTTTGAGACCCTACTATGTTCTGTCTGTGGCTCACTGACGATTTGCATTGGACTTTGCTAGGAGCTTCCAGAGACAGAAAGAGTGACTTTGAAGCCCGGAGTTCTAGACGGCAAAGTGAAGGCCTTTGAATCAGACCAACCTGGGTTCAAATCCTGATCTGCCTTTTCCTTGCTGTGTGACCTTGGGCTCATTAATTAATCTCTCTGAGCTTTAGTTTGCTCATTTTACATGAGCAATAGGATGCTTGTGAGGCATGAAGGAAATTATGTGCATGGAATGCCTGGCACAGAGGGCTTCTAAGGGTCAGTCCCCTCTCCTACCCCACCTTGAATAAAACTGGGATGCCTGGGGCTGCATACTCCCTCCTCTAGGGACCCTCAAGGACATCAAGTGCCAAGGTCATCATGTGCTAGACAGGCAGAGAAGACCTTTCCTCCCCTCCCTCCAGCCCTGGGCTGGAGGGCAGGAGCGAAGCAGTGAGGACCATAAATAAGGCCAACAAGGAAACAGTAATTTGGCTGCCATTTCCTGTCACACTGCTACCTTTAGTGCCTCCATGTCACAGCTGAGGTTGGGGGGAGCTGGGAGGTGGGGGGGATGAGGGGGGTTTTGAATGGTTCCTTCCATGGGCTGTTTTTTCTTTTTTCTTTTTTTTTTTCTTTTTTTTTTTTCCCCTGAGCCTGTTAGTTGATCAGGAGACAGGAAGGTGAAGGTAGTGAGGGCAAGGTAAGTGGGGGAGAAGGGAGCGGAACCTCACCTTGGACCCACCTCCCTGCCACCCCAGCTGCTCTTCCGCGCTACCCCTCCATGTTGCCCTTTACCCTCCACATGGAGAGCTGTCTCCTCTTGGATCAACTTCTCCCAGTGGATCCCAGAAAAGGGGCTTCTACTGTGGACAGCCACGTGACCATGCTGTCATCCCCCATGTAATTTCTCTCAATAACCCTTTTCATCATCGATCCTTTATTTATTTATTTTATGTTGCCAGTTTCTCCCCAGCAGATTGTCTCTTCTCACCAGACTTTCGATGCAGAGGTTTTTGTGTTTTACTCACTGCTGTATTCCTAACACTGAGATTAATGCCCAGCACATAGTAGGTGCTCAATAAAGTACAGTGTGTTTATGACTCAGCTACTCTGTTATCTCACACTTCATTCAAAATAAATGGATGTAATAAATGATCCTACCAGTTCTGAGCACAGGGTTAGTGCTGGTGGAATCTAAATGAACTACACAGGACCCTCACCCCCCTAAAGTGGGGTGGGGGACTCACAGCAAAGTGAATACAATAGAGGAGTTATGATTACTGTCTCTAGAGTCAGTCAGAATGCCTGGGCTTGGTTGGAGTCTGGCTTTAGGAGAATTTCTTATACCTCTGAGCCTCAGTTTCTTCATCTGTAAAGTGGGGATGGTCAAAGGTGTTGTAAGGAGTCAAAAGGAGTACTAGGAGTGCTCTGTGAATGAGGACCAATGATCTGCGATTCCTAGTATGTGTGCTCTAATGGAGGAGGAAACCGCGTGAGGAGGGTCTGCTGGGAAGGAGCAAGTAATCCTGACATGGAAGTTCAAGGGCAAAGTCTCAGAGGAGGCAGCATGTGAGCAGAGCCTCCAGGAGCCCAGTGTCCCTGGTGGGGGAAGGAGCAGGAGCAAAGGCAGAGGTATGGGAGGAGCTGCGGGCTCCTGGGGTGTGTGTGTGTGTGTGTGTGTGTGTGTGTGTGTGTGTGTGTGTGTGTGAAGGGAGAGGCGGTAAGATCAAGGGATCTTTCAATGCTGAGGGGAGGGTTTGCACGCTGTTCCAGGGAGGTAAGAGCCACCGAGGGGGTTTGAGCAAGGTGGGGCATGACCAATTCTGGGATTTAAAATGTCCAAGGTAGCCTGGATGGGGTTGAGGGACAGAAGGCAGAGAGGGCTACTAAAAGGGGCTTGATATTCCAGGCAGGAGATTCTTAAGCTTAGACAGAATGTCAGGAGGCAGCTGGGGGCAGACCCAGACTCCTTGCTGATGGGCATAGGCCACCTCCATACCCATCCTGGTGCCCACTCCTGACCCCAAGAGGATACCAGGGAAGGGGAGAGAAACCCTGGAGCCTTTGTCCCCTGCCTCCTCTAATATCTCTGACCCTCAAATACCCCGGTCATCCACCCAGCCTGGTGGTGGAGATCCAGCTCCTTCACCTACCATGGGTGTGACCTGGGGCAGGTCACTTAGTCCTTTTGGTTATGCTCCTTTATCTGAAAAAATGGGAACAGCTGAGAAGAGAATATCCCATGATTCTCTGCACTTGCCGGGGGGAAATGGCCCTCTCCTGGGCAGTATGAGAATTCCATGTGAAGCCTTCAGAAGGAGCCCGGTACACCCTGGGAACTCAATCAGCACCCTCCCACTCTTCCCGCTCCCTCTTTTCTTAGCACTCTGTGCTCTGGAATATCTGGCCAACGAGAGCACTATCACCTGGGCAGGACTTTGCAGTTCACATAGCACCTTCAATCCCATTCTCTCACTGGATGCTCCTGATTAGAGGAATTATGAGCTCCCTTATATGGATGAGGAAGCAAGTCCAGAGACGTTAAGTTACTCTCCTGAGGTCACACAGGATTCAAACCCAGGATGATCTGGTCCAAACTCAAAGTGTTTCCCCCTTCAGCCTTTCTACCTCCCCAAGCATGTGGGTTTCCTGAAGGAGGACCTGTCTTTGATGAGTTGATTCTCCAAAATATCTCCTCCCAAGGGGGGGGTGTGAACCGAGAGAAGATGCCACCAGGGATTCCTTGATACCTACTATGTGCCCATTCCTTACGTCTCTTCTCTCTAATCTCTATGATGGACTCCATGAGTGGGGACTTATTCTCTCCAATTTACAGATGCAGAATCCAAGGCTCAGAGACATGCCAGCTCCAGAGGAGCAGAGCTGAGATTCAAGCCTGCAGCTGGCTGAATCCATGGGCCAAGTTCTCTCATGGTGGGAGGCCGGTGGTCCAGCTGGCAGGGGTGCCACGGTCATCGGGGAGAAAAGGCAGGGCCGGGACAAGCTACACAGGCTTTGTCCGGGTCAGGTCTCTGGCCCTTGGATCATGGCCCAGTTGGCTTCAACCCTCTGTTCCTGGAGCCCTTCCTCAACAAGCTTCCTCACCAGCCTGCCTTTGACTCCTCTAGGCACAGGGGGGCCCTCTGGGCAGTCAACAGAGCTGTTGCGCTTTGTGACCCTTCCCAGGAACCAGGAGTGAGGCTTGGGGACAAAGCCCCATCAGGAGCCAGGCCCCATCCAGCAGCCACCAAGCCAGTGCTCTTTCGGTCCTGACCCAAAACAACTCCGAGTGCTGCATACGTGGCCCCACTGACTCCTCCCAGGCCAGGGGACAGGGAGGTGGGGCAGAAAGTACCCAGCACCTGAATCAGGGAGGCTGGTTCAAGTCCAACCTCCTCACGTCCTTTTGAGGGCCTTTGGAAAAGCCACTTTACCTCTCTGAGTTCTCATTTCTTACTCAGCTGTTCTATGGGGCTAATCCGTGCTCGGGTAATCTTATCCCCATTTTACAGATTGGGACACTGAGACTCAGGAAAGGGAAACGAAGTGGTGGAAGCAGGCAGTCTGGTTCCAGGGCCTGAAACACTCCCGATTCCTATCTCAAAACTAAGTGTAATGGTAACCTCAAGCTTGTGGAGTTGGGCCAACCTGAGTTTTCATCATCTCAGCTTCACGGCTTATTAGTTCTGTGGTCCCAGGCAAGTCACTCTCCCTCTCTGAGCCTCAGTTCTTCACCCATAAGTGGTGCAATATTGCAAGACAATAAGAATAAGGGTAAACGTGCCAAGCACATAGGAGCACAGTGAAGTAGCTCCAGCTACTGTTCCTCCACCTGTAAAATTACGAGGCACCCCGGAAGGTCTCTTACTGGAGGTGAAGCTGAACCCTCAGCTCCCTTGAGAGCTGTTGAGGTGGTGGTGCTGTTCAGGTGTCCGCAAGCTACACGGGGCAGGCTTCCGGCTTCATCTCTACATGGGCCAGGAACCTGCAAAGGTGGGAGCAGCTTGGGGGTGGCCTGCAGGAGGGGGTCCAGGAGAGTGAGATGTAAGCCAGGAGTCCCAATTTGCTCCTTGAGGGGCTATTACTTGGTGCCGCTGGAAGTCCTGGGGAAGGAAGCTGGGTCCCACAGCGTGTGCATGGAGCTTTATCTGAATGTGAAAGTGGCAGGAGGATCCAGAGCCTCTCTCGGTGGGTTAGACCCAAGTGTCAGCTGCTGCAGCTCGGCTTGATGGAGGGCATGAGGAAGGTTGACCTGCATCTGGGGGAGACTGAGGCAGCTGGCTTAGAAGATGAGGCAAAGGCAGAGGCCAGGCTTGACTCCGGGATCAGGTAGGACTGAGTCCATCTGGGAAGATGCGGGAATTGGATTTGGTGCACCGGATCTGTCTGAGTTGGGAATTTAAGCAAAGTGGCCAGAGCTGAGGTTAGATAGGTGGGCAGGAGCCAAAGCCTAGAGGTCTCATTGACTGATTGGAGACAGGGGACTTGATCTGTGGGGCAATGGGGGGTTATGGGCGGGACTCTTTTTTTTTGGTTGTTGTTGTTTAAATATATTTTATTGATTTTTTACAGAGACGAAGGGAGAGAGATAGAGAGCTAGAAATGTCGATGAGAGAGAAACATCGACCAGCTGCCTCTTGCACACCCCCTACTGGGGATGTGCCCACAACCAATGTACATGCCCCTGTCCAGAATCGAACCTGGGACCTTTTAGTCCGCAGACCGGTTTCGGCATATGAGGGGGACTCTTAATGCCTGGCAGGAGGACCAGCACCAAGAGCAACTCAGGACAAGCTAGATCCCATTGGCAGGAGTGGGCCCAGGGACCTCTGATGGGAAGAGCGCAGGACTGCCCCACCATCGGGCCCAGCTCCCCGCCCCCAGGCCCGGCCAGGATGGCTGCAGTGCACATCCTTCAGCGTGACATTGGAGCATCACTGGAGGAGTGGAGGGTGACGGAGCGCCATCCCGGGCGGTAATGGTTCCAGCGCCAGGAGGAAAATGACATAAATAATATCCCATTAGAGGTGCCGAGCTGCTCTGCTGAGTGCCTTGTTTTGTTGGCAACATTATGGGCTTCATAAACAGACTCATCTATTTTCCAGTCCTTGCTCTGGCTGAGGTGAGGTGAGGGGGTGGGGGTGGGTGCCAGGGAAGGTGACAGGGGGCAGGAGCAGCAGGGTCCAGTCCCGGCCCTGGCCGCGGAGGCCCAGCACAGGCCATCCATCTCCGCCTCAGCCCGCACACTTCCCTCAGGATGCCAGACCTGCCTGCCCTCCTGGCCACACTCCTCTTCTTCCCTCAGAATGCTCTCCCCAGCTCAGTCTTCGGAAATCATGCCACTTCTTTGAAGGCTTAACTCCGGTGCTCCCTCCTCCATGCAGCCCTTCTTGATTCTTTGTTCTTATGTGACCTCAGGACTCCCTTGCCTCCTGGCGAGGCAGCCTGGCATGCTGGAAGAAGCCCTAGCAACAGTAAATTTGGTTTTAAATCTTAACCCTGCCACTTACAATTCTGGCCACTGCAGGTAAGTCCTCTAACCTCTCTGAGCCTCAGTTTCCTCTTGTGGAATATGGAAATAATAACATAGGCTTGTTAAGAGAGAGATCTTTTAGGCTTGTAGATATCTTTTAGATTTTCATAAATAATTTCTTTTTCCTATCTCCTTTGCTCTGAGCAGAGAAACTTGGGTTCTCTTCTCCCCAAAGGGACGATGTATTTTCTTGTCTCTCCCTCCTGGAGTCTAGCCTTGTCCTTTTTGTTTAGCAGGTCTTCGGGGCAGCTGTGAGGGTGTAGGTAGAGGAGCTCTAGGCCAGGAATGTGGATCTTGTCCAGGCCAGACCATTGGTGAGCTATGTGACCTTGGGAATGTCCCTTCTCCTCCCTGGGCCCGTCTTTCTCCAAGTCTAAAACCAAAGGACATGCTGGTCCCTTTCAGCTCCCACTTCTGGGATCCTAGCACCTAACCCCTCCCCACCTGTCAGGAGATGGGCTCCGACTTTGGGGTCAGAGAGAATCAGGCTAGAATCCTGCCGTGGTGTGTGACCTTGAACCAGGACTAAACTTCTCTGAGTCTCAGTTTCTTTTTCCTGCAAAGTGGAGACAGCAGAGTCCACTTTGCAAGGCTGGCGTGAGTCTTTAAAGAACTCATAAACTCAGAGGTATTGACTGAGCACCTATTGTGAGTCAGGTACTGTTCAAGATGCCGGTGAACAAGACAGTGACCCCTCCCCCCTCACAGAGCTCACGTGTTAGTGGAAGAGACCGGGACAAAAACCAACCATCTTGTAAATAACTGTATAACCACCCATTGTGATACATGGTATAAAGAAAAAGAAAAAAGAACTAGGGCAGTGGTCAGCGAACCCATTAGTCAACAGAGCCAAATATCAACAGTACAATGATTGAAATTTCTTTTGAGAGCCAAATTTTTTTTAACTTGTTTTTTTAATTTTCTTCTAAAGCCACTTCAAAATAGACTCACCCAGGCCGTGGTATTTTGTGGAAGAGCCACACTCAAGGGCCCAAAGAGCCGCCTGTGGCTCGCGAGCTGCGGATTGCCGACCGCTGAACTAGGGGAACCTGACCCAGTGCTCCTGATTAGGGAGGGCTTCCCAGAGGAGGCGATATTGTGCTGGTTATCCATACTACATAGCAAGTGAACCCAATGGCTAAATCATCAGCGATGATTCTGTCGCTGCTCATGGTTTCTGTGGATCAGGAGTTCTGGAAGGGCCCTGCTGAACAGCTCTGGTTCAGGGCCGCTCACGAGGCTTCAGTCAGCTGGTGGCTGGGCCGGAGCAGCTGGGGGGCGGTGGGCATCTCTTTCCTTCTCTGCATGTAATCTTGGGTTTTCTCCATGTGGTTTCCTGCACAGGCTAGCTTGGGCTCCCTCAGAGCATGGTGTCCTCTGGACAGTCATGCTGCTTACCTGGTTGCTCAGGGCTTTGGAGTCAGTGTCC
Organism: Pipistrellus kuhlii; assembly: GCF_014108245.1. Taxonomy (NCBI): domain Eukaryota; kingdom Metazoa; phylum Chordata; class Mammalia; order Chiroptera; family Vespertilionidae; genus Pipistrellus; species Pipistrellus kuhlii. The sequence continues at coordinate 50,277,667 of NW_023425562.1, read as the reverse complement.
TTGACCTCAACTCAGACAATATCTCAGTATCACTTCCACTGCATCCTGTTCATTACAGGCCTGCCCCCAAATCAAGGGGAGGAGTAGCAGGATCATATTTTATTAAGAGCATGTAGGATGAAAGATTTTGTGGTGATAATCTTTGGAAAATACAATCCGTCATAAACCTAAAGGGTGAATAGGAGTTGAGTAGGGGGAGAGGGTTCCAAGCAGAGGGACAGCTGGTACAGAGACTCTGGGGTGAACTTATGACTTAGTATTGAGGAAGCATTTAGGGACACAGAGGTGAATAAGACAGAAACCCAGGACCTTTTGACGGTTACATTCCAGTGGGGACGGCAGACAATATCTAAATGCACAAATAAATTAACATGGTTTTGGTTTGTAAGGTGTTGGGAATGGCCTATATCGGGTGCTATGATAGGGTGAGGTTGTAGTCTGAGGAATCATTTCAGGCTTGGAAGACCTCTCAGAGGAGGTGAAATCTGAGCTGAGATCTGTGGATGACAAGGAGTTGGCCAATTATGCAAAAAACAGGGGAAAGAGCTTACTCATCAGAGGGAACAGCATGAGCAAAAACCAAGAGGTAGGGAAGGACTTGCCGTGCGGTTGGATCTGGGTAAGCTGGTGAGCAGGTGTGACATGGTGCCGAACAGGGAGGGACAGGCCAGGATTTGCAGAGCTCGGGAAAGGAGTTTGGGCTTATTTCTAAGTGTGTCAGGGATCCAGGGTGGGTGTTAAGCAAGGCATCGATATAATCTGATTTTGTAACAAAGATCCCTCTGGCTTGTGTAGAAAGAAGCGTATGGGCCAGAAAAGGAAGCAGCAATCCAGGCAAGAGATGATGGTGACCTGAACCAGGATGGCTGCAGTGGAAACAGACAGGATCACAACAGATTGGGAGACAGAGCTGATCAAACCTAGTGACTAGGCGTGGAGCCAGAGGAGGAGAAATGGGGTGACCTTTAGGTTTCCGGCAAAGCTTAACCTCATTTTAAAGCCCAGAGAGGTTCAGTAACTATCCCACGTCACACAGCACACCCATGGTATCACCAGAAACAGAAACAACCCATCATGCCCAGAATTTAGTGCCATCCTCTGAGCCAATTCTGGGCGTGAGTTGCTCTGTCAGGGGGTTCTAGACCTCCTCTCTGGGTCTCTCCTGCCCCACCCCTCCCATTACCTCCTCTCTCTTCTCCGGAGATGCTGGTGGCTCTGGCTAACACAGGCCCAGCAGGTGTGCCTTGCCAAGCTGTCGGCATGATGAACAGCCTTCCTTGGCCGAAGCTGATAAAGGTATACACACAGGTCAAGGGGGGCCCATGTAACCCATCCATCAGTCTGGGGAGCAGGCGGAGGGCTGGCATACTCTTGTGCCTGTTATCTGCCACAAACGTGTTTTTCCCCAAGGTTAAGAGGAAGACTGACAGCCAGGCTCCTGACATCACCTGGGCTGGTGATTGCAGGAGCCAGGTTTCCCTCTCTTCCTTCCTTAGCCTCGGAGGGCTTCTTGCAGTCTTTTCCAGGAGGAAGTCCCAGCCTCCTGGGTGTGGAGATACTCAGAGCCCCAGAACTGCAGACTTTCTAACCCTTGGCACTGAGTCTTTGAAACTTAGATGTACAGCCGAAACCGGTATGGCTTTGGATAGAGCGTCGGCCTGCAGACTGAGGGGTCCCAGATTCAATTCTGGTCAAGGGCATGTACCTTGGTTGTGGGCACATCCCCAGTTGGGGGGGAGGGGGTGCAGGAGGCAGCTGATTGATGGTTCTCTCTCACTGATGTTTCTGACTCTCTGTCCCTCTCTCTTCCTCTCTGTAAAAAATCAATAAAATATATTTTTTAAAAGAAACTTAGATGTACAGTGAGATGTACAGTGTCCTCAATTCCTTTAGGCAGGATTGTGATGTGGTTAAATACATGGGCTCTGGACCCTGACTAGCCTGGGGTTCAAATTCCAGTCCTGCCACTTATTAGCTGGGTGACCGAAGGCAAATTACGTAACATCCCGGTGCCTCATTAAGACGATAATAAGAGTGTCTATAACACGGGAGGTTGTGGGGATTAAAGGAGCTACTCTTTGTAAAGTGCTTAGAACATAGTACATTGCTCAAGTTAATAGAGATAAAGCGTTCTTAAAGACACAGAGTCTTAAATTCTGAGTCTTAGAAACACAGAACCTTAAAACCTTTGAATCTTTGTAAGTGAATTGATTTTTTCAGGATCTTGCTATTTTATATTATTACTATAGTCACACCTATAATGGGAGTGTTGAGAGGTGGCTTAAAGGGACTTAAACTCTCATTATTTCCATCACCTCTTCCTTCTTTTTTTCATGTGGACAATTGATAGTTTCTGAGTCTTACGTACAGTGTTCTGCAAATAGTGTCAAGACCCCCTTCCAACCAGTTTGTTGCACACACGTAGAAATTCTTGAGCATCTACTGCAGAGCACTTCACAGTCTCTATTTATTTATTTATCCACCCATCAATCCATTCACACATCAATCCATCCAGCCCCTCATCCATTTACCCATCCACTCTACCACCCATCCATCCATCCATCCATCCATCCATCCATCCATCCATCCTTCTATGTATCCATCTTCTCATCCAGACATTTATGCATACTTGTCACTCATCTGTTCACCCATCCTTGCTCCCTCTCATCCATCTATTCATATCTCCTCTTTCCTTCCTTCCTTCCTCCTTTCCTTCTTTCCTTCCTTCCTCCCTCCCTCCATCCCTCCCTTCCTTCCTTCCGCTATCACTTATGGCACTTTTCTTCATTGTGTGCTACATGTCCAGCACTGGAGGCACCAACATTTCTACATCTAGCAAATAGATCATTCTGATGCAGTGTGTAGGACTAAGACATGCCCTATATATTGGGAGCCCAATGAGAGGCTGCCTATGACCCTCTGAGAAGGTTTCCAGGAAGAGGTGAGACCTGAGTTGACTCTGAAAAGGTGGGAAGTTAGCAAGAAGGGCATGGATACTCTAAGAACCAGCCTTGGCTCTGACTCCTTGGGGTGAGAGCTCACCATAGGCCCAGGAGGAAGGCAGATGTGAAGGGAGATGCTCTGGCCCCCAGTGGTCACTCCCCTGTTGTGTTATGAGGTTGTAGTCCATGCAAGAAGCAAGGAGCTGGGTGTCAGATAACCCTGGAAGCAAGCCCAACCCCCTCACTCGCATGACCTTGAATAGTTAACTCACACTCCCTCTCTGCACTTCAGCTCTCTCATTGGCAAACTGATGATAGCGAAGCTTAGCTCACTGAGCTGATGATGGGTGAGGAAGAAATCTGTAAACTGTCAAGTGCTGTGTATACTGTAAAGCCCGGTGTCTATGCAACATGTTAACTGCATGTCCTAGCTCGGGGCCCAGCTCACAACAGGGGCAGAAAGAACTGCAGAACCCAATTACTCTGCCACCATTTGTGTTCTGTGCCTCAGGCTCTTGACATTGTTTGGGTCTTCCTAAGGTCCCTTATTAAACTGCCAACACCTTGAGAGGTGTTAATCCTTATTAGCTAATACCTTAGCTAGTGCTGGCACTTTCATAACAGTTAACACCTCTAGGTAGCAGCTAACTCCTTCACAGGAATCACCCAACATTCAGCTGGAAGAAGCTTCAGGAACGGGCTGGAGAGGGGAGGAGGGGCTCCTGGTGGTCTTGGGGCCCCATGGGGAGAAGTTGGGGCCCAGACAACCTGCAAGGAGAAAAGGTTGTCTAGGAGGGACACCCATGACACAGCTGTTTCTCCACATGACAATTCCATAGCCTCTTCCTCAGACAGTCCCCCAGACAGCAGTGCCCGGAGCCATCTCTGCCTCCTTCCCTTTCTGAGAGGCTTTGTACAAACTAATACTTACTCATTGGGAGCCTCAGTTTCCTTTTCTATTAAATGGGCCATTCCTAATACCGGGGGGTGTGGGGGTGTGGGGGGGTGTCTCCATGCCTAATACCAGGCTTTTTAAGTTTGCAGTGTATTTGTAGGTGGTATATAAACATTTTTTATTTTAGTAGTGATGGATTTGTATCAGTCAGCATAAAGAAAGTTACACTATAACAAATGACCCTTCCCCACATCTCTATGGCTTCCAACAATAAGGTTTTCTTTTTTTTGCTCATGCTGCATCTATTATAAATCTGGGTCTGCTTTGTTTCATCATTCTGAGAACCAAGTTCAAGGGGCAGCCACTGCCTAGAATGCTCCTGGTTACATGGTACTGGGAAAAGAACAACAGTAGAACCACATGATGGCTCTTAAAGTTTCTATTCAGAGGTGGTCACACACAACAGTTCTGCTCACATTTCATTGGCCAAATCAAGTCACATGGCCAAATTTGTAGGCAGTGAGGCAGGAAGTATTGTATAATCATTTGCAGGGAGGCACCTGGTAAGAGATGCAGGGAGTATTTTTTTAATAGCAATACAACCTAGTACAGTAATTATTTTAAGGTGTATTTCAAAAGACATAGATATATCTATACTAGAGGCCTGGTGCACAGATTTGTGCACCAAGTGGAGTCCCTCGGCCTGGCCTGCGGACATCCCCCAAGGGGTTCTAGATTGTGAGAGGGTGCAGGCCAGACTGAGGGACCCCACCGGTGCACAATCAGGGCTGGGAAGAGACCGCAGGAGGGCTCCAGGGTGTGTCCAGCCCATCTCACCCAGTCATTTGGACCCCAGCAGCAAGCTAACCTACAAATGGGAATGTCTGTCCCCTGGTGGTCAGTGCATGTCATAGCAACTAGTTGAATGGTTGAACAAACTGTTGGATGCTTAGCTTATTAGGCTTTTATTATATAGGATATATACAGAATGATAAAGCAAATGGGAAAAAATGTATAAAACTGGTGAATCTTGGTAAAAGGGTGTATAGTTGTTCTTTGCAACTTTTCTGAATAATTTGAAATCATATTAAAATAAGTTCCAGCTCTAGCTGGTGTTTCAAAGTGGTTAGAGCATTGGCCTGCACACAGAAGGGTCACGGGTTTGATTCCTGATCAAGGGCATATACCTGGGTTATATGTTCTATCCCTGGCCCTGGTCAGGTCATATGGGGGTGACAAGCAAACGATGCGTCTCTCTCACATGGATATTTCTCTTTCCCTTCCTCCTTCTTTCCTTCCCTCCCTCCCTCTCTCTGAAAATCAATGGACAAATTGTCTTTAGGTGAGGATTCACACATAAAAAATGAAGTTCCATGATATATATATGATATATTTTTACATATGGAACTTATATATATATTAATATATATCAGATCAAACCATGATACCATGGTTACTTAAGGTGAGACAGAGAGGACAAAAACTAACTGAGCTAATTTAAAGTAAATGAGCTTGGCTAGTGTGGCTCAGTGGTTGAGCATAGATCCATGAACAAGGAGGTCACAGTTCGATTTCTGGTCAGGGCGCATGCCTGGGTTTGGAGCTCAATCCCTAGTAGGGGACCTGCAGGAGGCAGTGATCAATGATTCTCTCTCATCATGGATGTTTCTATCTCTCTTCCCTTCTCCCTTCCTCCCTTTGAAATCAATAAAAAAAAAACTATAAGGTCATAGAAACCAATTCTAACAGCATGTGTGAGGGAACTGCACAAGAATGTGACAGGGATCATTGGGGTCAGCTTTGAGGCTGCCTGCACTATTGGGTGCTACAGTATACTGTAATGTGCGCCTGTGAAGATTCTGTAGGCCAGTTTGAGAAAAGAATGATCCATGAAGCATGCCAGTTTTTAAAAAGTGCATAATTTATCTATCTGTTCATCAGTCAACAAATATACATCATTTTCTGAGATTAATTTAGGAAATGTTTTTATCACTGGGATAAAAAGTCTTTGAAATATGGCTGAATACATCCCTGAGGTTGTCAGAGGCATGAATAGAATGGGGGAAACACTGAGGATGATATAAATTCCTATCTGGTGACTTTGAAGCATCCTTATCCCTGTAAGCAATGATTTGGTAGCTGCCTGAAGTACTGAAGATTTTCAAGCCAGTAAAATCCTCCACCCCACATATTAAGTAAGTAAGTAAGTAAATAAATAAATAAATAAATAAATAAATAAATAAAGTAAATGCAATAATAATATCTGGATACAACATTTGTGAAAATAGGACTCAAAGGATGGACGTTTGGGAAACCCTTGGAAGTATCTGGCACTTCTCACACTTCATCAGGGGTCCTCTCACTGGCAGCCCCTTCTCATTCATTTATCCTACACCTAATTATTGAGCACCTACTATGTGCCAGGCCCTTGCAAGGCACAAAGTGCATGGCAGTGGATGAACGTGGCAGCCACAAGCCCTCCCTGAAGTTCACAAACTCGTGAAGGTTTCATAGGAAGACACATGCAAGTGGCCAGGAAGCCCAGCTGCCAGCTGGCGTTGTCTGCCCGGGGAGCAACTGGCTATCTAGTGGCTCACCATGGCCAGTGGGCGTCAGAGAGAACCTCGAATCTTGCAGTCCTGGGTTTTCTAACAAGGACCATGTGTCCTGAGTTCCCTATGACAGTATGTGTGTGAGTGTGGGGGTGGGGGAGTACATGGGCAGAGACACAGTGTAAGCACCGCACACCTTCCTGTAATGCTTGTTTGATGCCAAGATTTGTCGTCATGGGGACTGGAGAACCTATTATTTTTATATTAGGAACAACAGAAGGACTGGGAAGGCACACAAGAGAACTTTTTAGGCTAATAAAAACGTTCATTTCCTGCTCAAGGTGATGGTTATATGGGTGTATAAATTTGTCAACACTCATTGAAATGTGCATTTGAAATGGGTACATCTTATCACTTGTAAGTTGTACCTCAGTAAAGTTGATTTACAAAAAAATAAAAACCTGCCAGGACCGGTTTGGCTCAATGGATAGAGCGTCGGCTTGGGGACTGAAAGGTCCCAGGTTCGATTCCGGTCAAGGGTATGTACCTTGGTTGCGGGCTTATCCCCAGTGGGGGGTGTGCAAAAGGCAGCTGATCGATGACTCTCTCTCATCGATGTTTCTGACTCTCTATCTCTCTCCCTTCCTCTCTGTACAAAATCAATAAAATATATTAAAAAAATAAAAAAAAATAAAAAAATAAAATAAAAACCAAACCAACAAACTAAAAAGAAGCAAGGCAGTATGAAAATGATACATTTATTTTGGAGAGGCTCAGAGAGGGCTGATTAAGTTGCCCAAGGTCACACAGCTACTGAGGGGCAGGAGCAGGAAGTGAGACCTACAGATGCTCAACTCCAGCACTGGTGCCACTAACTACAGGTACTACATGCCATATATTTACCCACACAAACAAAAGTGACTTCTGTTTTGAAAGGCAACATTAACAAACAGCACAAAATCTACCCCAGAAATAAAGATTTCAGGATTAGAAGAGAGTTGTAGCCCCCAAGTTCTACCTCTTTCTTCTTCTGCCCCATGACACACAGGGACGCCTTTGGCCTTGGCCTTAGTTGACCTCTGGCCCCTTACAGGCCTTTATAAAACTTTCCATCTATACTTGTACTGATCAAGCCTTCCTTACCCCGAGCCTCTCTTCTGCTTTCTGGCCTTACCCTGGATTCTTGAGACTCTGCCCACTTTGTCCTAACCCCGTGGTCTGCACACAGCGGCTCGAGAGCCACATGTGGCTCTTTGGCCCCTTGAGTGTGGCTCTTCCTAGGTGAGTCTGTTTTGAAGAAGTGGCATTAGAAGAAGTTTAAATTTTAAAAATGTGGCTCTCAAAAGAAATTTCAATCGTTGTACTGTTGATATTGGACTCTGTTGACTAATGAGTTTGCCGACCACTGTCCTAGCCCAACTAAAAGTCCTCATGTTGTCCTTGCTACTTATTCTTCTACAGTCGAGAAGGCTGGGAAGGAGCCATTTGGTCTGGGTGGGAGGGAGGGACCCAATCAGAGGGTTTACCTTTGGCTCCTTTATAAGTGAAACAAGAAGGCGCAGAGAGGTATGGCACCTGCCTAAAGATCCTTGCAGGAGTTAGAGCCTGTACCCACACCGTGGGCCTGATCCCTGATCCTGGTCCCTTACCCAGGAAGGCAGAAGGAGGCCAAGTCACAGGGATGGGCATGGAGGTAGGTAGAGGGGGTGGGAAGTCCCTCCTAAATTCTCCCCATTCCAGAACCAGCTCTGCTCTGTCTACGGCTGAGAGACCCCCAGCCCCTGGAGGGACGAGGCTGCCAGGCCCTCTTGCTGAGTGACTGCAGGCCACATTTTTCTTAATCTAAATTGAAAACTGCTCAAGTAGAAAAATCATTTTGTTGCTTCATCTCAGAAAGGAAGAGAGGAAGGGAGAAGGGAGGGGTTGGTGGTAGTGGGGAGCTTGTGTGTAGACAGAGAGGAAAGGCTGGTGACTACAGCCTGCTGAGTCCCTCCCTGCCCCAAGTCTGGCATCAGCCCTGCCCCACCTGGCCGCCCCTGGCCCCAGGGCCCAAGCAGGTGGACCTGCCAGGCTGCTGATGCAGTCAGTCAACAGATATTGAGAGTCCTGAGTAGTGGTATTTCAGCTGAGGCAGGAAGGGCGGGTAGGAGTTATCCAGACAAAGGCAAGTGGAGCGCTTAGTGGGGAGAGTGGGTAGGGTAATACCTTCCGGACAGAGGGAAGTAGTGATGGGGTAGAACCTTAAACTAGGTGGATTGGGTTCAACTCCCAGCTCTGCCACTAAATATCTCTGTGATCTTGGACAAGTAGATTAACCTATCTGTACCTCGGTTTCCTCATTTTTAAACATAGGGTAATTGGGGGGATTGGGTGTTCACATATGCAATACGCTTAGAATGGTGCCCAGCATACAATTTTTCACTAAACAGGCAAACAAAAAGCCTCAGCATGTGCAGAGGCCCCCTGGCAGGGAGCTGGGAGCCGCAAATTGAGCCATGGGAGAAAGATCTGTGAACATGCTTTCTCCCGGGTAAACACAAACCGGGTGCACATGGTGGAAATCCACAGGGTGCAGCGGGAAAGGCGCGCGCCAAGATCCTATGTCTGCCACATAATCACAGCGAACATATACTGGCACCTTATACCCCTCTCTCCAGGTCATTCTCACACCTGGAGGAGTAGCCATGAGTATTCCCTCTTTACAGGTGGGCAGGCTGAGGCCCAGAGAAGTCAAGTGACTACTCCAAAGTCATGTAGTTGGGTGGAAGTCCAGGTTTGGCTAACTCCAGAGCTAACGTTCCTTCTCACTGTGCTCTGCTGCCTCATTTCTGAGACATGACAGACTAGAATCTGTGTCTAGGTTTGACTATTTGTGTGTTGGCTCCTGGGTTAGACATGTCCCACAGGAAGCAATTTATAAGATGTAGTCTAAGGAGGGTAGTCATATGATATTTTGCCTCAACCGAGTCACTTAGGAGAGTGAAAGGGGCACTATTAATATTTACACTGGGAAAGCATGTGTAAACAGGAACCGATGGCTACCCCAAGCATAGGCGAAGGTGATTGAGAACATGGAGCCTGCCCCGTGGCATGGCTCAGTGATGAGCATTGACCTATGAACCAGGAGATTACGGTTCGATTCCTGGTCAGGGCACATACCGATTGTGGGCTTGATCCCCAGTATGGGGTGTGGTATCATTGATGTTTCTATCTCTCTCTCCCTCTTCCTCCCTCTCTGAAATCAATTTTATATATATATATATATATATATATATATATATATATATATATATATATAATATATATATATATATATATATTTTTTTTTAAGAGCAAAGCCGAAACCAGTTTGGCTCAGTGATAGAGCATTATTGGCCTGCGGACTTAAGGGTCTCGGGTTTGATTCTGGTCAAGGGCATGTACCTTGGTTGTGGGCACATCCCCAGTAGGAGGTGTGCAGCAGGCAGCTGATCCACACTTCTCTCTCGTCGATGTTTCTGACTATCTATCCCTCTCCCTCCCTGTAAAAAAATCAATAAAATATATTTGAAATAAATAAATAAATAAATAAATAAATAAATAGCATGGAGCCTAGAAGACCTGACTGGCTAAGTGACCTTAGGCAAGTTGCTTAAGTTCTCTGAACCTCAGTTTCCTGATGTGAGGGTAATAACATCTACCTTCTGAAGCTGTGAAGATTCAGTTGGATAACGATGACAGGAGCTCAGCATAAGTGTCTGGCATGGAGTACACCTTCAGTGACTGTTAGATATTATTGTTATTGAATATGCAATCAACAAATTTCCCTCTGTGCTCTTTCAACCTATTTGTCCATCTCTCTGTTTCTCAGATTCCCCCCTCCCTTCATTCCCTCTACCCCTTTAAGATCCAGTCTAGTCTGAGTTGCTGTGTGTCCTCGGGCCCATCCTTTTCCATCTCTGGGCCTGCTCTCCCCAATCAGACTAGAATGCATCCACAAGGCTGCTGGGGGCCTCCTGCACTCCTCCCTTCTTCCCTCAGCTGGCCTCCCTGCCCCGCCATCTATCCCCAGACTCATTTTACAGGTCAGTTCCCTTTAATTAGTGAGGCTCTGAGCCTTCTCCTTCAAAAAATGGAAACTGCAGGTCCATCAGAATCTCATTAACCTCCGTTTCCCCAGTGGCCCAGCTGGGGTCAGGCCTGTTTTAAAAAGCCACCTCCCAGCAAGCTGGGGTCCGGTCTGTCTGGGATGGGGGTGGGTGGGGGATACTGGTTTGCTGGTTCCAGGCAATATTCTGGTCACAGCCCCTAACCCTGCTAGCCCTTGCCACCTGGGGGTCAGAAAAGAGAGGGGGTGTCTTCAACACTGTAATTTAAAAGCTTGCCAAGGGACTGAGGGACATGGGGAGTAAGATGGAAATGGCTGACTTCAAACAAATTAATACTTGGCTTGTGGCTGGCAATTTTCTCTGCTTTCATGTCACCTGGATTCCTCCCCCCCTTCTCCTTTATCCTCCCTCCTTCTCCCTCCCCCTTCTCCTCCTCCTCCTCTTCTTCTTCTATCATCTTACTTGGGGAGGTAACGCAGTCCACCACTATCTCCTTCGTCATGGTCATAATTTTTAGTCCCGGCCTTGCCTGAGCCCGGCTCTGGGAAGAGCAGTGCTCGCCCACTGGCCCTCCTCATGGGAGTGGCCACTCTGGAGGAGCTTGAGAGCAGCGTCTACCTGTGGGGTACTGTCACCTACTTGCTGTGGGGCTTTGGGAAAGTTGCTTAGTCTCTGAGCCTCACTTATCTCTACATATAAAAGGTTAATATGATAAGTGTCCAACTACCAGGGGGCAGACACTTAATGCAGGAGCTGCCGAAGGGCAGTGACTTGGCAGCGGTGCTTCTCGGGTGATGCATCCCAAAACCAGAGAGGAGGGAGCCCGATTCCCTGTAGGGTTGCACAGTTCCACTGGTCGTGGGTTAGTTGTTGCTGGGGCACTGTCAGCCCCAAATCTGGTTTACTGCACACTTGCGTTTGTGTTCCACACTCTGTATGACAGCAACTTTGCAGAGTACCCTCTCTCAATCTGGGACCCCTTGGGGGATGTCGAAGAGCCGGTTTTGGCCTGATCCCTGCAGGCCAGGCTGAGAGACCCCACCTCCCAGAGAGACCATGCTCACCCTGAAGACTCCGGGGAGGGACCATGGGAAGTTGGCTCCAGGGCATGTCCGGCCCATCTCACCCAGTCCCGCCCCACTGGCCACCTTCTAATTAATTTTCTTTCGATGTGCAGGAATCTGTGCACCGGATCACTAGTTTGAGAATAAAATGAGATAATGTATTTAGTGCCTGAAAAAACACTGTGTCAGTTTCTTATAATATTAAACCTGAACTTATCATATTTTCCAATGATCCAAATACTAACATGTAATTAAAATAAATGAAAACTTATGTCCACCGAAGACCCATATGCCAATGTTTATAACAGCTCAGTTCATAAATTGTCCCAAACTGGAAACAACCCAAAGGTCCATCCACTGATGAATGGATAAATTAACTGTGGTACATCCATACATTGAACTACTACTGTATTTTTCGGACCATAAGACGCACTTTTTTCCCCCCAGAAGTGGGGGGAAAAAGTCCCTGCGTCTTATGGTCCAAATATAGCCTACACATATACTTTTAAAAAAAAGTTTTTTTATTTGCCCGGTTCTGTGTGGTCTCTGTGTGCTTGCCCAGCTCTAAAATGGTTCTAAATGCTGCTGTTTACTTTACAGGGTTGATTACACGTGTTTATGACTGTGATGTTGGGTTTTAATGCACATAACATATTTTAGGACACTATTTGTTTCAGAATCTTTTTTTCTTCATTTCCCTTCTCTAAAAACTGGTGTGTCTTATGGTCCGGTGCGTCTTATGGTCCAAAAAATACGGTACTTGGCAAGAAAAAGAACAACATGGATGAATCTCTAAAACGTTCTGCTCCATGAAAGAAACAGATTGAAAAGGCTAAATGCTAAACGATTCCAATAAATGACAGCCTAGAAAGGGCCAAGACACAGGCCCAATGGTTGCCAGGGGCTGGGGTGGCTGGGGTGGGGGAGCGGAGTCAACTGCAAAGGGGCACAAGCTAATTTTGGGAGACGATGGAAATGTTCTATCAAAACTCACTCAACTGTACACTTTAAAAGAGGGATTTTATTGCATGGGAATTGTATCTCAATAAACCTTTCTTTAAAAATAATTTTAGCCAGTAAGAATGTTAGCTAATTTAACGTTCATTATTTTCTTTTATTAAGGTACGGCACACAAATAGTACAGTATACCCATCTCATCCCGGTGAGTTTTCACGTTTTTGCACATCTCGTCCAGATCACGATAGGGGTCCTGCAGGGCCAAGATCACCACCCTCAAAGTTAGCCACTATTTCTGCTTCCATCACCACTGGTTAGTTTTGTGAGATATTTGGATCTCACACAGGTGGAAGTTTTGCCTATATAATCTTTCATGTTTGGCTCATAACTAGTTATTGAAGTCATCTTTTAAAAAACACACAGATAAAGCACACACACACACACACACACACACACAGATCAGGTCACTTTATCTCTTGATTCAAAGCTTTCCATGGTCTTTCCAATAAACGTCAACTAAAACCCCAAACCCTTCCCCTGCCCACCAGGCTGTGCGCGGTCCCACCCCCATGAATCCCACTCCCTGGCTTGCCCTCACTAGCCAAACCTGCCTAGTTTTCCAGCGGCCGTTTGCAGCGGGAGGGTCTCCGCCCTCTTGGATCCCTCTGCCTAGAATGTCCTGCAGGCCTGACGCCTTTCATCCTTCAAGTCTCCGCTTCTAAATCCTCTCTTTTGAGAGGCCTCCTCTATGCCCCGCTCCACCCTTTGTTTACCATCTCTGTGCCTGTTGGCCTCGGTATAACCCTCATCCTGGTTTGTAATTGTTTGTTTGGGGGTTGGTCTCTATCTCGCACAGATGACAGCCTGGCAAGGGCCACATCGGAGACTTTCTGCCAGGGCAGGGACTGGGGCTAATCTGTGTGCCTTCGGTGGCCAGTCCTGCAAGTGGCACATGGATCTGCTTAATACGTGTTGGCGGAGTCAGTACCCAGACATTGGTTTCCAATTTAGAAGTTGGTTTGTCACACACCCTCATGTGTTCCTCACAATAACGTGGCAGGGGCGGCGGGCGTCATCAGCCCCTCTCCACCTGAGGAGCTTAGAAGAAGTTGATCTGGTTGCCCAGGTGACAGAGCAAGTCCTGACAGAGCAGGAGCCAGTCACCACCTCCTTGCCCCTTTCCCACCTCCCTGGTCCAGCGAGTCTGTCCTGGGCTCCTACCCATCTTGTTGCTATTGTTGTTGTTAAATAAAAGCGTGTCTGGTTTGATAAAAATTTTACTTAATATTTACAGAACTGCCACCCTGACTGAGTTGTAGAACAGTATCTTAGAAGCCCACGCATAATGGCCTTTTCCCAGTCAATGCTGCCTCCTCCAAAGGGTCGCCATGATTCTCATTTCTATCATCATCGTTTGCCTGTTTTTGAACTTTATATAAATGGACTCCTTTAGTATGACCTCTGGTGTCCGATTTCTCTCATTAAACACAAAATAGGAGATTTACTCATGATCTTGCATGTATTGATAGCAGGAGCTTATTGTTTTCTGTTGCCATAAAGTACTCCATTGTGTGAATATATCATAGTTTGTTTATCCATTCTGTTACCGGGCATTTGAGAAGTTTCCAGGTTTGGGGCTATGAATCAAGCTTCCATGAATATTTCTTTGGTAGATTATAAGCATTTATTTTTTGTTGGGTATATATACCTAGGACTGGAATAGCTGGGTTGCTTAGGCATGTGGTTAGCTTCCTTAGATATTATCTTAACAGTTTTACAGAATGATTGTATTTTGCACTGTTTTAGGAACCCAGCAGCTGGAAGGTTTGGCACTGACCCCTCTGCAGCCCCAGCCTTCCTGAGACCGAATCCTGAGCCACCAGCTCCATTAGCAGTCACAGCAGGGAGAGGGGGTCGCACCGAGTGTCACGCAGGCCTTTCTGCTGGGAGGCTGGCTGGCTGGCTAAGCCCAGCAAAGGTTAGGCTGCCTTGCATTTTCCCCTCCAATGATCTCAGCTCTTAGGGGCAATTAGCCATCAGTGAAGCAGGCAGCTCGGAATACTAACCAGACCTGGCCTGTTCTGGGAGCCTATTTTGTCCTCCAGTGGGGCTGAGGCCTTGCAGATGGGGCGCCCGGGTGGAGATCCAGGGGAGGGGAACATCCTTTATGACTGTCCGCGCACATTTTGTTAATGTTCTGGGTCACCAGATGCTCTTTGGTGGGGAAATGGGTGCGGCATCTGGTGCCTCTCTGCTGTTGGGTGCCTCCAGGGACAGGATTCTCACTACCACTCCTGGCTGCTGCTTGCTTCTCCAGGCGGCTCTTCTCATCACATAGCACTTCCTGATTTACTGCAGTGCTGTTTGCAACAGCCCTAAACTGAAGAGAAGCTAAAAGACGATTGGAAGGGGACTGATTAAGTAAATGATGTTACATCCAATTAAATATATAATGGATATGCTGCAGCCTGAATATAATGCAGACATGTCAGGCCTCCCAACCTCAGCCCTGCCAGCCTCTACTTTCTTTCTTTCTTTCTTTCTTTCTTTCTTTCTTTCTTTCTTTCTTTCTTTCTTTCTTTCTTTCTTTTTTAATATATATTTTATTGATTTTTCACAGAGAGGAAGGGAGAGTAATAGAGAGCTAGAAACATCGACCAGCTGCCTCCTGCACATCCCCTACTGGGGATGTGCCTGCAACCAAGGTACATGCCCTTGACCGGAATTGAACCCCGGACCTTTCAGTCCGCAGGCCAACACTCTATCCACTGAGCCAAACCGGTTTCGGCCAGCCTCTTCTTTCATGCCTTCCACCCAACCTGGCTGATCTTCCCTACTTCCTAGCCCTCAGCCTCATGATTGTTAAAGAGGAAAAAAAAAAAAAAAAAGAAAAGAAAGAAAAAGGCCATTAGAATAATACAATATCACTCTTGTGTTATTCTTACCAATAATGCACACTCTCAATCTAATCCTGAGAGGATATCAGACAAACCCAAATTGATGGACAGCCTGCAAATTAACTGACCGGTACTTTCAAAGTGTCCAGGTCATGAAAAGCAAGGAGAGACTGAGAAATTATGACAGTTTGGAGCAGACCAAGGAGACATGGCAACTAGACACCATGTAGGATCCTGGATTAGATCCTGGAACAAAGAAAGGACGTGAGTAGAAAAAACAGGCGAAATTCAGATTTTATCTGAAGATTATTTAACATTATGCCAATGTTAATTTCCTTCCTTCAATCATTATTCTTTGATTATGTAACATGTTGGCATTAGGGGAAGCTGTGTGGGGAGCCCATGTACTATTTTTGCAACTTTCCTATAAATTTAAGATTATTCCAAAACACAAAAAAATTTGAAACAAACAAATGATCGTTTAGATCAGAGCTTCTTAACCTTTGTTGTGCCAGGGACCTTTTCGGAGAGACCCATGGACCCTTTCTCGGAATAATGGTTTTAAACATGTAAAAGATGCATAAGCTTTCCAAGGAGACCAATTATATTGAAATACAGTTACCAAAATATTTGTAAATTTCTGATATAGTAACATATCATGCTTTATTATCATATTCACTGACAAGATCTAGCAGCAGGTGTAAAAACAGCATTGTAATTTCAAAGCAGTGATGAGCATTCACAGTATTTGAAGATACCCGAAACAATGGGCTTTTGATATGAAAATATTTGTGATCACTATCGGTGGTGAAGTCACAGATACTGCTGGTGCTTACTGTGGCTTGTTGCCTGCATTCAAGTGGAAGGAAATGAGAAATTTTAGTTAGAAGTTAGGAAAAATAAGGATGTGATTTTTTCACATTCAAATTCATGGACCCACTGAATTCTATTTGCAGTCTGGCAATATCTATTACATCCCAAATGTAAATATGTACTTATTGAACTGGAAAGAAGCTCATATTGGTAAAGGGGGAAAGGAGGTTATAAAGAAATATGTACAGTGGGATCCCACTTTTGTAAAATAAAAATGTGTGTGTGCATTATGTATTCATTCAACAAACATTCTATGGTTAGCTACCTTGAGCCACACACTTGGAATTTATAATAATAAAAGCATAGTATGCTAATTAAAGTGGATGTCCTTCTGGACATCCTTCCTTCCAGATAAAGCAGCAGCGGGGGCGGGGGCCGTGACAGAGGCGGCAGAGGCCATTGGCCGAGGTGACTGCGATGGCAGGAGGAAGCCAGGGCCAGGCCTTGGCATGAATTTCTGCATCAGGCCTCTAGTTCCATAATAAAAGATAGACGTGTTATTACTGTCCCAGAGCAGGGTAGCTACAAACATTAATAAAGTGCAACAAAATGTTACGTGATTGTTTTTCGCGCCTTCTTCTTGCTTATCTGTATTTTCTAATTTTTCCAAATACACATATATTGTAGGTGGAAAAAAATTTTAAACAAACAAAAAGAAAATTTATTTTCATCCCAAGCTGAACCCTGTCTGTAGGTAACACATTCCACTGTCCCTAGATCTGTTTTCTTATGTCCCACAAAACTCACCCCCACTTCAGTGCCCCACAATAGGGATGGAAGTCTTCAGACCTTCTTTTCCCCAGGCTGACCTGCCCCAAGTTCCTGGATGAGTCCCCACCCTCCATGTCTCAGTGTTTTTTCACCTCACAGTGACCTTTTCTATTCACCCTGGTTTTCACACATTCTTGTTATAGTGTGGCATTGAGAGCTGATCTCCAGATGGGATCTGCATCACTTAGATTGCAAGGAGATTATCACCTCCCTCCTTCTACACATCATACTTCTGTTTATGCAGCCTAACATAATAATCATTTTACAAGAGCGTTAGTGAGTAAAGGGGTTAATACTGCTGCTGCAACAAATTAGCACAAATTTAGTGCCTTAAAATGACACAAATGTATTACCTTACACTTCTGTAGTTCAGAAGTCTGACACAAATCTCACCAGGTTAGCATGAAGGTGTCAGCAGGGCTCTGAAGGCTCTTTGGGAATCCATTTTCTTATCTTTTTTAGTTTCTGGAGCCTGCCTGCATTCTTTTCCTAATGGCTTCCTTCTTCCATCTTCAAACCCAGCATGTTGGAACAAGCCCTTCTCAGATGACATCTCTCTGATTCCCTCTTCTAATTTTGAAAGTCCCTTCCATTTGTATTGGAAGGATCAGATTATCCAGGATAACCTCCCTATTTTACAATCAGCTGATCAACAACCTTAATTTCATCTTCAATCTTAATTCTTCTTTTTTCCTGTAACCTAACATATTCACACATTCCAGGGATTAGGACATAGATATCTTTGAGAGGTCATTATTCTGGTTACCACATCATATAATTCACAATTTAAAGTGTACAACTCAATGGTTTTCGTATATTCAGAGTTTGACACACATCACTACATTCAATTTTAGAACAGTTTCATCGATACCCAAAGAAACACTGTACCTATTTGCACAACTCCACACAGCCCCCACCTCTGCCCTAGGCAATCATTAGTCTTCTTTCTATCTTCATAGATTTGCCTATTTTAAACATTTTATATAAATGGAATTGTACAATATGCAGTCCTTTGTGACTAGCTTCTTTCACTTAGTATAATATTGTAGCATATATCAGTATATTATTCCTTTTTATTGCCAAATAATATTCCAATGCATGCATATGCCGTTTGTATTTATCCATTTACTAGTTGATGGACATATGGGTTGTTTCCCCTTTCTGACTATTATGAATAATGATGCCATAAACATTCATGAACAAGTTTTTGCGTGAACAATTATGTTTTAATTTCTCTTAGATATATACATAGAATTAATGGATTGTATGGCAACTCTATGTTTGACATTTTGAGAAACAGCCATACTGTTTTCCACAGCAGCTGCGCCATTTTACATTCCCACCAGCAGTGCATGAAGGCTCCAGTTTCTTCACATCCTCACCAACACTTGTTATTATCTGTCTTTTTATTATAACTAGCCTAATAGGTATGAAGTGATATCAGTGTTTTTTTGCATTTCCCTAATGGTTGGTGATATTGAGCCCCTTTACATGTGTTTTTAGCCATTTGTATATCTTCCTTGGAGACATGCCTATTCAGATCCTTTGCCCATGAAAAAATTTGAGTTATCATTTTATTATTGAATTGTAAGAGTCCTTCATATATTCTGAATCCAAGTTCCTTATCAGATATGTGGCTTGAAAATATTTTCTCCTATTCTGTAGGTTGTTTTTGTACTTTCTTGATGATATCATTTATAGCACAAATGTTTTTAATTTTGATGAAGTTAAATTTATTTACTTTTTTCTTTCATCACTTGTGCTTTTGGTGTTGTATCTAAGAGACTAACCTGAGATGATGAAGATGTGCTCCTATGACTTATTCTAAATGTTTTATAGTTTTAGGACTATAATCCATTTTGAGTTAACTTTTGCATATGGTGTGAGGTACAGGTTCAACTTTATTCTTTCGGGTGTGGATATGCAGTTGTTTCAATACCACATGTTGAAAAATGATTCTTTCCCATTGATACCTTTGTTGAAAATCAAGTCACTGTAAATGTAAGGGTTTATTTCTGGACTCTCAATTCTGTTCCACTGATCTGTACATCTATACAGTACTACCCTGTCTTGCTTACTGTAACTTTAAAGTAAGTTTTGAAATCAGGAAGTGTGACTCCTCTAACTTTGTTATTCTCTTTAAAAAATGTTTGAGCTATTCAAAATCCCTTGCAATTCCACATGGCTGTTAGAAACAGCTGTTATTTTATGCAGAAAACCCCCCCACAAAACTCACTGAAATTATAAACAAACAAAAAACAACAAAAAAATAAAACAAAATAAAATAAGATCCCAGCTGAAATTCTGATAGGAATTGCATTTAATCTATGTTTTAATTTGGGGAGTATTGCCATCTTAAAACTATGAAGTTTTCTGATCCATGAATATGCGATGTCTATTCATTTATTTAGGTCTTTAATTTCTTTCAACAAATACTTTGTAGTTTTCAGATGATCGGTTTTGAACTATATTTTGTTAAAATTATTCCTAAGGATTTTATTCATTTTGCTTTTTGTAAATTGTTTTCTTAATTTTACGTTTGGATTGTTCATTGTTAGTATATAGAAAATTGATCTTGTATCCTGTGACCTTGCTGAATTAATTTATTAGTTCTAACAGCTTTAAAAAAAAATATGGCTTCCTTAGGATTTCCTACCTATAAGATCATGTCATCCCCAAATAGAGATATTTTTACCTTTCTCTTTCCAGCCTGAATGCATTTCATTTCTTTTTCTGGCCTCATTGCCATGGCTAGACCCTCCAGGATAATCTTAAATAGAAATGGTGAGAGCACATTCTTGTTTATTCCTGATCTTAAGGGGAAAATGCATTTGGACACTTAAGCATATTAGGCGTGGGTTTTTTGAAGATGACCTTTATCAGATTGAGGGAATTATCTTCTATTCCTAGTTTGTTGAGTGTTTTTGTCACGAAAGAGAATTAGGTTTTGTCAAAGGCTTTTTCTGCATCTATTGAGATAATCACGTGTATGTGTTTTTTGTCCTTTGTTCTATTGATATGGTATTATATTAATTTATTTCATGTATAACCTGACTTTGCACTGCTGGGGTAAATCCCACTTAGTCATAGTGTATAATATTTGTTATAGGTTGCTAGATTTGCTATGTTAGTATTTTTATTGAGAATTTTTACATCTGTATTCACAAAGAATATTAGTCTATAGTTTTGTTTTGTTTTCTTGTGATATCTTTAACAATCTCTCTCTCTCTCTCTCTCTCTCTCTCTCTCTCTCTCTCTCTCTCTCTCTCTTTCTTTTTTTAAGCTACATGATATTGTTGACAGCATTATGAGCAATTCCCTTCTACCAGATGTTTGGAGACCTGGTCTGGTCCCAAGGTTAACACAATCACACATTGCAATCTTGAATTTGCTCTCTCCGGACCTCAGTCTCCTCTTCTGTCATTACAAGATTGTAAACTTTTCAGTGTCAGAGGATCTCATGGCTGGAATGGCCTCCTCATCCAGAGCTCCTCCTGTGGACCAAGTCTGAAAAGATCTTTGTTGTCCCCACTAATAAATAAGGTAGATCAGTGCTTTTAAAACAAAATATATATAAACATGTTTGTGAATCACCAGGCAACCTCATTAAAATGCAGATGCTGTTTCAGTTGGCCCAGATGCTGTGTTAGTAGGTCTGCATTTCTCTCAGACGCCGCTGCTATTCACGGACCCCTCTTTCAGTAATAAGGAGCTGGAATATTGTCTCCCAAACTTTGGCCGCATAGTGGTAACGTCATATTTTTTGCTGCATTCTTCTTTTATCTATACAATTTGAAAATATTTTTAATTGACTAGCAATTAAATGACTTCTTTGGGTGAAATTTAGACTCATTTTAGGTCAATAAATATCAAATCACAGGTTTTATATTCTAGTTATAGAATACACAGAATTTTTAAATAAAAGAAATGTTTATCTGTGTGCTACTAGGAATTATCTCATGTATCATTGGTCCATGCAGCCCCACGGTAAGTGTTGCATTAGAACTTCTAAGGGACTGAGAAGGTGGTTCTTGCCCTTTAAAACTTATCACACTTTAATTGGACACTTTTGACTGGTGACTCATGCTTTTGCCCCATTTTTTTCTGCTGCAATTTGGCCAGTGATTCCTGTCTTTCCCTCTATTATCCACTCTGATTAACTAAGCTGCACCTGTCAGCCTTTATTCTGGCGAGCGCGTGGAGCGAGGCGTACTGAAGAAGTCGTTAAAATGCATGAGTTTGATCATATTCACTCTTTCCTGTCCAGAATGTAGGGAAATGATGCTTTTGCTCTGCATCAGGGCTTCATTGCACAGGCCTGGGGCTGGTGGCCCTGGGTGAGGCTGCCTCCCAGAACCACCAGGATCAGCCTGCAGGCTTCATCTGGTGGACAGGTTGAGAGCATTGCCTTGCTGGGTCTCTGGGAGGCTCTGGGTTCCCTCTGGGGCGCCTGACACCATTGAGTGCAGGATGCAGGGATCTGGCTGCTCAGTGCATTTTATCGTATTCTCCAGGAATGGTGCTTATGAAGATGAAACAAGGCTGACTAGAGAATTTTGATTTCTCTTGTTTCTTGCTTGTTTGTTTCTCGTGGGTAGGAAATATCACTTAACCTCACCGAGCCTCCTTGTTTTCACCTGTAAAATGGAAATTGTAATGATTGCCATGTGAGGTGGGAGGTGCAGTCGGTAAGAATCCAGATTTTGATGTCCAATAGGCTGGTTCTGTCATTTACGATGTGTGTGACATCTGTTTCCGCCTCTGTGAAGTGGAGATAACAATACCAGCCTCACAGGGACAAAGGGAGTGTTAAGTGCTGTTAAGCCAGTGGCTGACATAGGGTGAGCACTTAGTAGACAATAGCAATTACTACGATCATTGTTGTCATCACTATTATCTGTAATAATAAAAGCATAATATTATATGCTAATTAGACCAGGCTTCCGAAGCCGGGGCTGTGAGGGCAGCCCAGGTCCCGGGTGCCAGAGGGAAGCTGGTGCTGGCAGCCGGGGGAAGGAAGGCCTACTCTTGCCTCTCGTTTTTATATAAACTATTTAGCAAATCTGGAATATGTTAATGCCCAACATCAGTTTCTGCTTCCTTCCTCTTTTCCTCCCTTCCTCCCCTTTCCTGTCTTCCCACCTTCCTTTCTTCTCACTTTCTCACCCTCCTTTATGCATCTGATCGCAACTGCAAGGAACAGTGGGCACTGGTACTGGGAAAGTGGCCTGTGCTCAGATCCTAGAGGGATGAAATATCAGGAGAAGGAGTTTGAACAAAGGGCAGCAGAGAGCCATGGAAGGTTACAGAAACCGGATGCACTGGGAGTGGGAGAGGAACCTGGCAGCCTAAATGAGAAGGAATGGTGAGTCCAGACACTAGAGTCACAGAGGTGAGACCACTCGAGGGTCCTGGGGGTCAAGGGTGGGGAGGAAAGGCTGGATCTCTGCCCAAAGCTTGTGTGAGAGAGGCAGCTCCAATGCCAGCTGCCACCTGGTCCACAGAACCCAGCCAGCATGCCCCACCTTGCTGTGTGACCTCAAACAAGTGCCCAACCTCTCTGAGCCAGCAGTAAGGGAGAACGCAGGCCTCGGTGACGCCTCCTGGTTCCCCAGCAGAGATCGCTGGATCTGCCAGGCTCTCATCTTCTTCCAGGCTTCTCCCCGTTCGGAGATTAATTTGTTTACGCCTTGCCTGGAGATGAACTGAGAGAACTAATCGTCCATCAGCCACGGCTCCCCCAACCCTGCATCGCCCAGTCCTGAATGTCCATTTTCTGGTAAAATATGTCCTTGCTGCTGCCAAGGCTGCTTGGGAAATGCTAATTTTATCCTCGAATTAAAATTTGTTCCCTTACCCTCGTCTTAATAAAAATGAAGTGTCCGGAAACATTGCCACGGCTTGGAAGAGAAAGATCTGACATAATTTTTTAAAATGCCTTCAATCACGCTGCCCTCTGAGCGGTCTGTCCTTATCACCCTGACCCCCCACCCCTATCTTCCTACCCCCTAAGGCAGCATTTACATTTCTTAATAACCCCTCATTAATATTCATGAGAAGGGGTGGGTAATAATGGCTGAGCACAAGGCACTAATTCAATTTCCACCGCCTCGGCCTGTTTACTTAATCACCAAGGGACCCGGTTACTCAGTATAATTATTTATTCAGAATTAGATCTGGAGGCATCTGGACTGGAAACAGAGAACCAGGAGCAAAATGGAAATCGAATTCTCTTTGTCTTCCCCTCCTAACCGCCTCCTCCTGACTGTCTGCCAAGGCTCCAGGCAGCCAGCAGGGTCTGGAGGACAAGCCGTAGTGCCAGTAGGGCTGCTCCTAAAGGCACTGGCTTGGGCTGGGGTTGAACGTGGTCCAGATCTCTGGCCCTGGCAGGCATCTCTCATCTACAGTGGCCTACGAGGTTATCACCAGTCACAGGGGTGGGCCAAGCCACCGACTCAGTCAGCTAAGAGTGTGTCCACAAGTGAGGCCTATGGGGAAATTCTGGGGGACTGGCCCAAACTGGACATGTAAGGTGGCCAACCACTTGATCACAGTAATGCCTGTTTATCAGTCACCCTCAGTGTAACTGGCACCTCCTCCAGGAAGCCTTCCCTGGTTCGCTAGGCTAGATTAGGTTCTCTAGGACACACTTCTATTACAACGGGGATGAGGGCATTCACACAGTCATTTCTGGTTAGTTGTTCAGGTTCTGTTTCTCCCAATAGACTGCCAGCTCCAAGGGGGCAGCTCCCATGGCTGTCCTGGTTATCTCTGTGTCCCCAGCATCTAGCAACGGTCAGTATAGAGGAAGCGCTTGACAAATATATGTTGATTTGTTGACTGACTCAGTGGTCGGCAAACTAATTAGTCAGTAGAGTCAAATACCAACAGTACAACGATTGAAATTTCTTTTGAGAGCCGAAAACCGACTTCTGCACATGGGCCACGAACTTTCAATCGCACTGAACGTGCGTGCCCGCATGTGGTATTTTGTGGAAGAGCCACACTCAAGGGGCAAAAGAGCCGCATGTGGCTCACGAGCCACAGTTTGCTGACCGCTGTACTAACTGAATCATGAGTCTCCTTGGCCTTATCAGCAAAGTGAAGAAAATGATATCCATCTTGCAGGGTTCAGTGACTTCAGGGTAAAGAGATTTTTAGGACTTCAGTGTAAAGAGCGCAGAGTTGAGCCCAGTCCCTGGCACATGATAAATGCTCAGTTAACGTGAGATGCTATTATTGTTGCTATTATTTGGTTGGCCTAGAAAGACCTAAGGAGCCTGCTTCGAGTCTTGAAATGACGTCCCCAAGTTCACACGGCTAGCAAGGTCAAACCTCAGTCTTGGCTTTGCCTCTTAAGAGCTGGATGACTTTGGCAAATTGCTTAACTTTTTATGAGCTCAGTTTCCACCTCTGTCAAATGGAAATTATAATGGCTTCACCTATTGAATTGCTAGGGAGACTCAGTGTCGCCCCTTCAGCAATCTAGCATGGAAGTGGATGGAGAAACTCAGGAAAAAGGTATGTTGTTTTTGCAGATGTGGTGGGTGGTAGCCAAAGCAGGGGGAATGGCATGAATGTATTTATGTCTTAGCTCATTCATTAACTTAACACATAGTCATTGGTCCCTACTAGGTGCCTAGCCCATGCCATGTTCTGAGAGGGAGCAAAGGTAAAGGCAGTACCTCTCCTTCTCACCAGGAGCTCTTGGCTGATAGGAAGGATGAAACAGGAAGGCCAGTTACTGGCGCATCAGCAAATGCCAAGGCCATGAAGGGGTGTTGGAAAGGTAACTGTCAGCTCTGGGGCTTAAGGAAAGGTGACTGAATGGGTGGCATTGAAGGCAAGAAGAATTTGGACCAGAACGAGGAGACAAGTAGAAAGACAAGCAAGAGCAAATGCCTGGCATAGGGCTTTTCTGTTACTTGCAGCCGAAACATCCTCAACTGATACACTTTTGTCTATATACCACTACTTACACTGCAAGCTCTCTACCTTCCTACTCAACACACGCCTGCTCATCCTTCAAAGCCCAGCTCCAAAGGACCTCCCATTTTCGGGTTTCCTCTGGTGAGCCACACCCTTTCTTTGTGTTCACACCTCATCCCGAGACTTCTCCCAGAGTATCTCTTGCTTACCAATATCTCCGGTCCCCATTCCACAATGTATTGTGGGGAGTTGAACCCTACTGGCTGTCTGCATTTCCCAGGCTTCTGGGATAACTGGCTTCCAGCTGGGTTTGGTCCATGGGAGGCACTGGTGAGAGATCGGAAGGCAGGATGAAGAGGCCAGGGTATTTCTCCCTCAGCCTTCAGCAGCATGCGCAGCAGTGGCTGTGTCTCTTCCACTTCTCCAGATCGCCCATAGCGCCACTGTTTCATGTTCCATCAAATGACCCTGCTCCTGGGCTGGCAACACGACCTCTGTCACTGCCCCTTAGGTCTAGGGGTGGTGGCAGGCTCCTGCTGTTGTTTGTCTTGGGGCTGCTTCACTGTGGCCAGTTGGCTTAGCTCTGTCATCACCTAAATTAAAGTTCCTCTTTTGTAAATATTCAAGTGTTTCCTGGTTAGACTCTGACCAATATACTTTCCTCCCAGGCTCCAAGTTCCAAGTGAAAAGGGCTCCATCTTGTATCCTTAGATTCTGGATACAGAGAAGCTACCAAAAAGTGAATGAATGAATGAACGAATGAATGAGTGAATGAATGAATGAATTTTTATTTCATAACTATCCTAGCCAGGCTCTCCTTTTGCTTAGCAAGAGAAGAGGTATAAAGAGAAAGGATTTGTCCCTGAGGTGAATAAATATTTATATTAAAATGACCAGTAATAACAACAAAAACAATGAAGTAAAAGGGAGAAGGCTTTATAAATAGCTCTCAGCCTGTAAAGTTCTTTGAAAACTGTAAGTTTCTCTATCCACATTGGGCTGTCCTACTTTTTCAGCCCAGCTCCGTGTTCCTACTGAGGTGGCTGTGAGCTGGGAGGCTGAGAGAAAGGGAAGATAACGAATTGGAGGCAAAATCTCAGCCAAAGAACCGAAGGCAGGAGGAGCCCAGGGAATAGCAAATGATTTAATCATCACAGACTCATTTAGAGACGTCTCTTTCCTCTCTTTCTGCCTCCGATGCACCTGCCCCCCAGGTGCCCAGCCAAGTTCCTTCATTAAAGTTTCTCAGAACCAGGGCTGGGCTGAAAGATTGTCAGGACCTGCCAGCCTGTCTGCCCGCCCAGGGAAGAAGGCTACAGGAGGGGCGTTCGTGGAAGTCTGTTGGGGACACAGGCAGATGGAAGGTGGGAGTCAGAGAGAAGAATGAGTGAAAGGGAATTTCATATTTGCCTGCCTTCATTATGTTCCCAAAAAGAAGAGCCTGAGACAAGGACTCGGGTACAAGTGATTTTGGGGGGAGGTGATCACAGGAAGCAGCAGTGAGGGAGTAGGGAGGCAGGCGAGGAGCTGGTCACTGGTGGGCCACCGGAGGACCCTCTGAGTACTCTGTAGAGCTGTTCTCCCCAAGGACAGGAGGCGAGGCACTTACCCACCCAGCTCCCATCCCCCAGGGGCTGAGTGTTGCTCAGGAGCATGAATGTTCTTGCACCTCTGGGCTGTGCCTATGGGTGGGCTGAAAAGGGGACCAGGCCTTCCAAGAAAGTCTTGAGATAGAAAAACTAGGAGACTGCGTGGGCACTTGAGGGAGGACGCTGCCAGTGTGCATGAGCTCTGTGCACCACGACTGCAGCTGAAGGGGGTTGGCACAGGGCACCCAGCATCTTACACCCTCTGCTGTCCCTGATGTTCTTCAGCCTGAGTGCCCAAGCTCCAGCACCCTCCTCCTCCCTCCTTCCATTTCTTCTTCCTTCCTTCCTTCCTTCCTTCCTTCCTTCCTTCCTTCCTTCCTCCCTTCCTCCCTCCCTCCCTCCCTCCCTCCCTCCCTCCCTCCCTCCCTTCCTTCCTTCCTTCCTTCCTTCTTTCCTTCCTTCCTCTCTTCCCTCCTCCAACAAGTACTTCTCCAGCACCCACTATGCACCACAACTATGTGTGAATGAGACAAGCTGACCTCATGCTGAGGAAGGAACTGGGAGAAGGAGCAGAAAGAAGACGTGGGGTGGGGAGAGAAGCTGATCAGGCAGGGCTGTCAGGAGGGTCACTCTGGGGAGGTAGGTGCCACGGGGCAGAGCCCGAGTGATGAGAAGAAATGGGCACACACACCTCCTACCACCCATGCTTTCCGACTCAGTGTTCTGAAAACTGAGGTTTCAGAGACTCATACAGTATAAACTTTTTTTTTTTTAATATTTTTTATTGATCTTTTACAGAGAGGAAGGGAGAGAGATAGAGAGCTAGAAACTTCGATGAGAGAGACATCGACCAGCTGCCTCTTGCACACCCCCTACCAGGGATGTGCCCGCAACCAACATACATGCCCTTGACCGGAATTGAACCTGGGACCTTTCAGTCCGCAGACCGACGCTCTACCACTGAGCCAAACCGGTTTTGGCTAACTTTTTTTTTTTTTTGAGAACCAATTTAGAGTTGCTTCTTGTTTTGTTAAAATGTTTGTTTTTAAAACATTTAAAAAATTCTGACCAATAATGAGCATTTACTATCATTGTGAGAGGACATTTTAAACACCCTCCCACACCCCCACACCCCATTTAAGAAGAACGTGGTCTCAGAATAAAGAGAGTTCATTAAGTGGTTCATTAAGTGAAATAAATTAGCTTTGTCAAAACTCCTTTTATTTTCCTCTTTTTGGTCCCTGATTCTTAAAGCTTCTCTCCATCTCAAGGCCTAGCTGGGGCTCAGGGCACACTGCTCCATTTGCATTCCTGGCTTGAGGATTTGGTAACAGGAAATGAATGTCAGGAGTGCATGGATTCGCCTCTGTCCATCAGCTTTTCCATTTGTACAGTCCGGGTGGGTACCTGCTTCAATTCATCTCTAAAATATAGACTAGAAAGCCAGAGAAGACCTTAGCGAGTCATTTAACAGGCACAGAAATGGAATTTCCCGCCTCACTCCCACCTTCTCTGCCTGGTGAACTCCTCTTCTACGCTCAAAACCCAGTTCAAATATCCCTCTCCCGGACTGCTCTCTGACATCAGGCGTCCTTCCTCCGGCTGCCATTGCAGTGTCTGTTTGAGCACGTATCCCCATACACTGTGAAGGCTGACTCTTTCTGGTGGGGGAGTCAGTCCAGTGCCCCCCTTCCAGATAACCTTACACTTTCTAAAACTCCTCAGTGTGAATGTGGATAACACAGAAATATAGGGAACAGAGAATTTTGTGCAGAAGAGAAAGGGAAGAGAAGTAATGTTTACCGAGGATATGCCATCTGCCCGTGGGGCGCTTCAGGCATATTATTTCATTTGAAGCCCTTACTTGCTTAAAAAGAGCCTCCCTCACAACGACTGCTCCTCACGCCATCCCTACGCGCTGCCCTTTCCCGCCGTGACATCTGCTCTCCTGCATTTCTTCCTCCCCGTACTCCTCCCTCCTGTGTGCCCTTGCCTGCACCTGACAGCCCAAGCGTTTGTCCGCCTAGAGGAAGGTGGCCAGCGCCTCCAAGCCACGCAGTGAGGGTCTGCACTCAGAGTTCATGGAGGGAGAAATTCCCAGACGAAAAGCCTGGCTGGCCCCTTCCAGCCTGAAAATACTGGGATCCTTCAAATCAGAGAGTCTGTGTTCCGAGAGTTGTTTGTGAAGATGGCCGCGGGATGCTGATTCTCCCCTTCGGAGATTCTAGACCTCCGAGATTCCGCAGACAGAGGAGGATGCTTGGGCTTCAGGATCTGAGTGGCCTCTGCCGTCTTCCAGGACCACCACAGCTCAGGATCCCACCCAGGCCAGCTGGGACCAGGATGAGCCTGGAGGAGAGGCCCAACTTGTCCCCGTCTTCAGGCTCTGACGAGGGAGGCCTCGTTCATAGCTGAGGCAGTTGCTTGGCGGACAGGAGGCTGCAGAGGCACGGGGTAGGGAGAGTGCTTCTGGAGGGACCTTCCTCTCCCTTCTGCGGAAGGAGCTGTCTCTGCCAGCCTGCAGGCCCCTTCATGACAACAGCTTCTTAAGGCCTGGCAGTCCCCACACCAGCCTCCCTCATCCGCCCTCCTGTTCCCCTTTTTTTTCATTCTCCTGGGCAAGGAGCCAGTACAGTATCACTCAGCAAACCTTTACCAACTGCCCACTACGTGCCAAGTGCTGGGTTAAGCATTTGACATTTCTCACAGGTGGGGATCTCCATAAGCAGAGTTTGTGGTGCAAGATACTGATGAGGGACCAACACCTATCAAAGGAAAGGGAGAGAGCAGACGCGGTCAGGCACAGAAGCCAGCTGATGCCGGTTCTCAAAGCCTCGGCCACCCAGACAGGGAGCTCGGGAATGAGTGCTGCCTGGCTGAGCCTCTAACTCCCTCAGTCACTGGATGCAGGCTGCCCCGGGAAGCCTGTGACCTCAGGCTACCGCTGAGGGGACCTGAAAGAGAGGACAGCTGGCCACTGCCTGCCAACCACACTCCTCATGCTGGGCAGCGAGCCCTTCCTCAGAGGGATGCCTGGGAGCCCCTCTCTGTCTACAGCAGCCACAATTTGATTGACACCCCCCCCCCCCAATCTGTGCAGGAATTAGCTAACCTCTTTTACAGATGAGTTCACAGAGGTTGAGCCCAGAGCAGCTTCCAAAAAGGAAGTTAGAAGCCAGGTCTGCTCATGACCAAAGTCTTATGGTCTGCATACCATAGGGGTCCTTTGCAGTGGGATCCACTTTTACCCATTTGCAAATGGTGGCTGGGTAGAGAGCACCAAGAATGATTTTCCCGAGCTTCAACTCCATAATGTGTCCTTAGCATCCAGCCCCCTTTTCCTTTAGGACACTCCCTCCCTCCCACTCTCAGTCCCTGTGGTTCAAGCGGCAAAGCATGTGA
Organism: Pipistrellus kuhlii; assembly: GCF_014108245.1. Lineage (NCBI taxonomy): Eukaryota > Metazoa > Chordata > Mammalia > Chiroptera > Vespertilionidae > Pipistrellus > Pipistrellus kuhlii. The sequence continues at coordinate 50,247,708 of NW_023425562.1, read as the reverse complement.
CCCAAGCTAACCCAACCAGTGCATCATCACGTTCCCCTGGCCTGGCAAATGGTTTCTAGCAGGCACGTGACTGGAGGGGAACCAATCAGAGTGAACTCAAGGACTGTTGGCTCTTTCTAGCTGCACTTGAACCTGTAACAGCATAGCACTGCTGGAGCTACTGGTATGTTTCAATTATTCCTTGCTGTGTAACAAATGACCCCAAAACTTAGTGGCTTAGAGCAACGATGATTTATTATTTCTCGGGATTATGTAGGTTGACAGTGGCGCTTCTGTTCCATATGGTGCTGGCTGGGGTCACTTATGCGGCTGTGACTGGGCTGGAAGGGCCGAAAAGCAGTAGTGGGGGTGGGGAGAGGAGGATCTGTCCAACCAGGGTACAGGCAATAAGGAGAAGCATATTTTGCAGAAAGCTTAAAGGTGATCAGAACACTGACTAAAAGTGAGTCAGCTTTTAATCTGGACGCTGGCAGTTCTAAACAACGTCAGTGTTAAAACCCCTCCCCACTGGGGCAGATGGCCATCCCCCTTACTAAAAGGCTTCTCTCAGATTCTGGAAGCTGGGTGGAGACTGTTAGCAGTTCTCCTCTGTGCAGCCTCTTTTTCCCCCCACGTGACCTGTAATTTTCCCAGCACTCTCCACACTGTCTCTCTCTCCAGCACAATCCCCTATACTTTCTTACAGCATGACAACAGGATCCTAAGGGGGAGCATTGTAAGACGTCAGGCACAAACGAACGAGTGCTTATGAAGCCTCTTTTGCATCACGGATGTTAACATTCTGTTGTCCAAAGCCAGTCACATTCAGTGGAGGAGGCCTGGTTTCCCGGGGCCCACCGCGGTGACAGTCTATCATTGTATGGCTTACTTACCACCGGAGAGGAGGTTCAGGTAGACCCTTGAGCTCCCGGGGTGCATCAGGCAAGATCCTTAAAGGACACAGATGCACTCGGGTAGTAATTTCAGGAGAGTATAGTAAAGGGACTATTTATAAAGTTGTCAGTAGTGTTTGGGGAATCCCACAAAGGATGGTGTTGTTCCTTTGGCCTAATTACAGTGGAGACTTTAGCATCCCTAGGCCTACAGGGCAATAGCAGGATGTGGTTGCTAGAAGGGTAGCTTTAGGAGGCAGCTGCCTGATAGGAGCTAGGGCCTTCGGTAGAGGGATCTGACAGGAGAAACCCAGGAGGGAGAAATAATCAGCTTTCGTCTTCTCCCTTCCTTGATTACCTGTCATTACTTCCCATTGGCTGGACCCCACTGGAAGCCAGAGGGCAAGGGGAGCATGCTGATGCTGTTCATTCTGGTCAACCTCCATGGCACAGAGCAGAGTGGACAAGGGTAGGCAGCAGATCTGCAGGGCCCAAGGGAGATACCATCACCAAGGGCCATCCTGGGGAAAGCTGACAATGAAACAACGCAGCACAAGACAGAGAGGGTAGGTGGAAAGAAACTGGATCCTCAATGCATCCCTGGGCCCCTGAACCCAGCGGAGCCTGAAGCGGTTCTATTCCTGGGCTCTTTAGCTAACACATCCTCTTTTTGCTTAGGCCAGTGTGGTTTGGTTTCTGTCTCTTACAACCAAAAGATTTCTGATGGATATACTCCCATTGAGGAGCTGGCCCTTTAATAGAATGACTACATTTCACCTTCACCAGAGTCCTCAGAGGCCCAGAGGGCAATTCACGTTGCATATGAGCAGATTGAGACTCAGAGAGGTTAAGGGACTTGATCTAGGTCATCTGGCTGATGGGTGGCAGAGGTGAGATCTCAACTTCAATGTTCAATTCTTCAATGTTTTAGCCACATTTAGCCTCTCTCTCTGTCCTCTGTGTATGCCATACTTTCTGGCCCCTGTACTGAGTCTGCACTGGGATGCATAATGTCCTCTCCTTTAAAAAAAAAAAAAACATATATATATTATATTAGGTCTAGTAATAATTAATGTCGTTTTCTAATACTTTTTAAAATCGAATTTATTTAAACAATACAACAAAATTTAATCAACAATATAGTTGCCGTTGTTTTCTACTACTTGTGCCCAACGCTCAGGAAGCATTTTAATCCCTCTGTTGTAAAATTCTTGTGATTTTGATGCAAAAAATTCGGTCAATGCATTTTTGAGGCATTCTTCATTATTAAATTTTTTTCCAAGAAGAAAGTTTTGCACAGAACGAAACAAATGGTAATCGGAAGGGGCAATATCAGGAGAATATGCAGGTTGAGGGAGAACTTCCCATTCCAACTGGCGCAGTTTTTCAGCAGTGATTCTTGCAGTATGGGGTCGTGCGTTATCCTGGTGAAGAATTACGCCCTTCCGATTAATCAGCGCGGGTTCTTTTTCTCTTAAAGCTTGGGCTAACCTTTCCAATTGGGCACTATACACTGCACTTGTAATGGTTTGGTTAGATGGTAAAAGTTCATAATGAAGAATTCCTTTAAAATTCCACCAAACACACAACATCACTTTTTTCGCATGCAAGTCAGGTTTTGGCGTGGGCTGCGGAGCCTCATTTTGTCCAACCATTGAGGCCGCCTTTTCAAATTAACATACAGCACCCATTCTTCATCTCCGGTTACAATTTGCTCTAAAAACGGCAAACAGTTTTGACGAGAGAGGAGCGAACTGCAAATTGTGACTCTTTGATTACGGTTGTTGTTGGTCAACTCATGAGGAACCCATTTTCCAAACTTTTGGACTTTGCCAGGTGCACGCAATTGATTGGAAATTGTTTTTTGTGAACAATTTAAAGTTGTTGCAAGCTCTTGTTGGGTAATTTGAGGATTTTGCACCAAAAGAGCTTGAAGAGCTTCTTGATCAAAATTGGACACACTGCCTCGACCACTCTTGTCATCTAACGAAAAATTTCCCTCGCGAAATTTCTCAAACCAACGCTGGCATTTTCTGGCGCTAACTGCATCTTGACCAAGAGCACTACAGATGTTTTTTGCAGCCTCACTTGCTTTTCTTCCTAATTGGAACTCGTAAAGCATGCAGTGCCGAATATGCTCTTCATCCGCCATCTTCTTAGCCCTAGTTTTGCAACAAAAAACAAACCAAACACAAACTTTTTCAAGCAAAACTTATTAATTGCACTTCACATGTTCTGTAGATACCACGTGTTTGAAGGTTATGTCAATACAAGTCAACGCCAAGCAAGATTTTAAACGAATGTTTAAAAACGACATTAATTATTACTAGACCCGATATATATAATATATATTATATATATATCCAAGTCCTAATCCTTTATTTAAAAATAGGGTCTTAAGCCAAAACCGGTTTGGCTCAGTGGTAGAGCGTTGGTCTGTGGACTGAAAGGTCCCAGGTTCAATTCCGGTCAAGGGCATGTACATTGGTTGCGGGCACAACCCCGGTAGGGGGTGTGCAAGAGGCAGCTGGTCGATGTTTCTCTCTCATTGATGTTTCTAGCTTTCTATCTCTCTCCCTTCCTCTCTGTAAGAAAATCAATAAAATATATATTAAAAAAAAATAGGGTCTTAAAAATAGCCGAGACCGGTTTGGCTCAATGGATAAAGCGTCGGCTTGGGGACTGAAGGGACCCGGGTTCGATTCCGGTCAAGGGCATGTACCTTGGTTGCAGGCATATCCCCAGTAGGGGGTGTGCAAGAGACAACTGATTGATGACTCTCTCTCATCGATGTTTCTAACTCTCTATCTCTCTCCCTTCCTCTCTACAAAATCAATAAAATATATTTTAAAAAAATAAAAAAAAAAAAATAAAAAAAAAATAAAAATAGGGTCTCTGTAAATGTAATTAAAGATCAAGATCATCTTGGATTTAGTGTAGGCTCTAAACCTTATCACAGGCATCCTTATAGGAGAAAGGAAGAGATTTGAGACAGAGACACAGAGGGGAAGGCCAGGTAGAAACAGAGAGCAGTGGCAGAGATTGGAGTGATGAATCTGTAAGCGAAGGCCCAGCAAGGCTGGCCCACAGCCACTGCAAGCTAGGGAAAAGGCAAAGGCATGGGACGGCTCTCTCAGAGCCTCCAGAGAGCACCAGCTCTGCCGATCCTTGATCTTAGACTTCTAGCCTCCAGAACTGGGAGAGAATACATTTCTGTCATTTCGAGTCACCAGCTCTCTGTGGAAATTTGTTATGACAACCCTGGGAAGCTCATACACGACCTTTGCATATGCTAGCCCATTTGCCTGGCATGTGATTCTCTTCCTTCCCCCAAACCTCCACTCTGACATTTGAGGCTTACAGATAGACAAACCTGCAGAGAAAAGAGGGGACCTTTCAAGGCATCACTCAACCTGCCCCCTTTCACCTTACTCCTCTTTGTCCTGCAGGTCTTAGCTCAAATGACACCTCTTCCAGGAAGCCTTCCCTGTGTTCCTACCCTTCTCTGTGCTCTCACAGTCCCCTAGACCACATGCGGCTCTTTGGCCCCTTGAGTGTGGCTCTTTCACAAAATACCACAGCCTGGGCGAGTCTATTTTGAAGAAATGGCATTAGAAGAATTTGAAGTTTAAAAAAATTTGGCTTTCAAGAGAAATTTTAATCGTTTTGTAATGTTGATATTTGGCTCTGTTGGCTAATGAGTTTGCCGACCACTGCCCTAGACTACCTCTGCCACAGTTGTGCTGCCACTGGGTCTGTTGAGTGCTTGTTTCCCACTCCCCTGCTGGGCCCTGCTCAAGGGCCAGGCCTGTGCCTGGCTCTTTGGGTCTGGTTCCGGCACAGGAGGAATAGTCACGAATGTTCAATTCCCCTTCTGTTCTGCTGCACCTCTGGGCCCCCACCCCTTGTGGCAGAAACCCTTTCTGAGCACACATGGGAAATAGCTTGAGGTCACTAATGGCAGGTGGGGGTGGGACATCCCCCCTGGAGTCCAGCCGTACCTCCGCACAGCCCTCCTGCCAGAGATGCGAAGACCCTGTCAGAGGCGTGACAAACAGCTTGGCTGATGGCTTATAATGTCAGAGATGATGGAAACAGGGAGGCTATGGCTGAAAGAATGGGTTGGGGCCGCTTGTCATAACTTTATTTGTGGGAGGTGAGCTCCTGTCCGCCAGGTGATGGATGGCGGCAGGGCAGGCACAGTACAGACCCTGCCACTGCCTCTCCCCCTTCTCTCTAAGCCAAATGACTTTGGGGATGAAAAATGACTTTCTGGGAAAAGCCAGGGAGAGGGGAGCTTCAGGGGAAGGGGGCCCGGTGGTTGGCACCTTGGAATGACTTTTGCTTTTCTTGCTGAGAGTTGGGTTTTGCCTAGACCAGCCTGATCCTTTCTTCTTTTTTTTTTTTTTCCTCCCTCCCTTCCTTTCTGGACACATTGCCAGCCCCCTTAATCCTCAAAAACGCCTAAAAGGAAATGTATACTTTTACAGATGAGGAAGCTTAGGAAGTAACTGGCCTGGGATTTGAACCTGGGTCCACTAACTGTATAGCCTGACCTCTCTTTATAGCAATGTAACAAAGAGCACATAAGTAGCGTGTGGGAGTTCCCAGGAAGCACAGCGAAGAGTGCAATTAACCTAATGCGGGGAAATCAGGGGAGACTGACCAGAAGAGATGATAATTGAGTTGACTGACTAGAAGAGATAGTTGAGTTGACTCTTGAAGGGTGAATAAAAGGTTAAGAGAAAGAAGATACTAGGGATTGGAGAGAAAAGAGAGAGGAGTAGCATACATTTTTATTCGCTTACCACAAGCCAGTCACTGCCCTCCTTCTTCCAGATTGGGCCATGGACGTGGCTTTATCCAATGGCCACGGGCTTTATCAAGCCATTCATGAAGTTTCCACTGCCCTGGTGAGTGACTGGTTTGGAAACAGGAATGAGAACCATTCTGACCAGTGAGATACAGTATAAGGAATGTTTACTCACGGGATTCTGGGAAAGGTGTTTTTTTGTTGTTGTTCTGAGAAAGAGAAAGTCCCTCTTTTTTGCAGGATGTGGTCTCCTCAGTACCTGATGCCTGGAGGAGTGACAGCCGTCTTGTGACAGGTGGGCAAACTAACACACTAATGATGACACAGAGAGAAGATGGAAGTGACACCATTGAGCTGCTGAATTAATAACCCTGCAGCAATCATACCTTGGGATCTAATGTTTGAGTTGATACATTTTGCTCACTGTTAATCAGCTAAGTTGATGATTTTTTTTTTTTTTTCAGCTCAAAGCATTCTGACTGATACAAGAGGTAAAAAGGAGCCAAGGCGAATGATTGTTTTCACACTCAGGCTTGGGGAAGAGCTAATGCTGAGAGACACAGTGGGTTCAAGTCCCAGCTTAGCTGCTTCCTAGGGAGGCGAGGGCTGAAAGAATGGGTTGGGGATGTTTGTCATAACTTAATTTGTGGGCAGTGAGCTCCTGTCTGCCGGGTGATGGATGGTGACAGGGACTCATGTGACCTTGGGCAAGTCATTTAATGTCTGTGAGATTCAGTTCTTGGAAATGAAAATAATACATCATAGGGCTTTGATGATAAAAAAAAAATTAACAAAAAGGGCTGCTTAGCACAGTGCAGGCTGCATAGTAAGTACTCAATACATCATACCAGTGGCTGTTGTTACCATTTTTGAATTTTTGGCCTCTGGGGAAACCTCTACCCTCACCCCATTCTCCCCTTACAATTAGACTCATCTGATCCCCACTCACCCAAATCCAGTTTTTATAGCCCTGATGGTTATGTAGGTGTTCGGGCCTTGGAATTGCATTCCTGAACCTGGAGGAGGAGAAGGAAAGTGCTGGAGACAGAGCATGACACCCTCTGGCAGGAGTTATCATGGATTGGGTTCAGGTTCTGCAGCCATAGGTCAACCAAAGATGGACCCACATAGGGGACTTTCTCCTTGGCCGAGGCTGCTTGGACCTTTCACATCTCAAGCAACTACGTTATTCTGCATCTCAAGGTCCTTCATAGTGGTGAGAAGCAAGTGACACTAAAGGATATACCAGGAAGAAGAGCAGTGTGGCCACCCTGACCTGCACTACGCACAGCGTAGCCAGCAGGCAATGAACTAAGGCCTGGGCTGCACATTATTTGTGCTCTTTGGCTTGGCTCGAGTTTTTACTCTCCCTTCTTCTGACTTTAACATTGTGGTCGTCATTTCTGAGAGGCATTCCTTGGACTTAATGCCGAAGTCAGTATTTGCTGGTGCCAAGAATGTCCATATTTGTATGGGGCCTACTTTCATCCTGCCATAATCGCCCCTTGCCCCCTGTCTTCCTCTGAGCCCACCTGTGGGAGCCATGTCTCCTTCCTTAATCCCCTAAAGGAGTGGGCATGTTTTTACTTGGCTCCAACGCTCTGACCATAGTTAATTGGGCCAGAGGTGGACACCCAACCAAAGCTAAATCAATCAGAAACATTTTATTAGAATTTCTTCTAGGGGCAGAGCCAATCTCTTTCAAGTTGTGGGATTTGAAATCTGAAGGCTAAAGGTAGTCATGCTTCCTACTATGTGCATGGAGTCAGCACTTAATGTGAGAGAATAAGGAACGCAGAAGCAATGATGGCAAGATGGGAAGGAAAGACAGCCAGTTGAGGGGTTATCAAGCAGGATGCACTGTGGTTGCCGGGGGCTTGCCCCACTTGGGGACCTCTGGGAGCCAGTGAACAAAGGAAGTTGAAGTTCAGAGTGGGGAGGGGATGAGTAGGGATTTACTCAAGGTCATGGAGTCAGCCAGTATGGTAAAGGCAGGCTGCAAACCCAGGAATGCCTGATCTCAGAGTTCTTTGTCCAAGTATAATAGTAGCTTCATGGAGATAGGACCAAGGTCAGGGCTGACAGCTCAGGACTGGATTTCTGGAAGCCAAATCCTTGCTCTCCAGTGTTGGCTCGGCCAACTGTGGCCAGGAGTTTGCTTCCCTCATCCTCCCTCCCATCCTCTCTGCTCTCCTGGAGAGTATTTCCCTAGGGCTCCTGTTCCTGGTTTGCAGAGCAAAGGCACGTGCAGGCAGGTCAGGGGTTGGAGCGAGCTCAGCAGTTCTGGTATTGTTTTTAATTCAATATTTTGTCCCTGTGCGCCAGCCTCCTTTATTGGATGAGAATACTGTTATTGGATCCTGCCCTGCAGGAGAAAACGCAGGCTTCCCTGGGTGAAGGCAGCTATGTTGTTCTAGAATCTGATGAGTCAAGGCAGGGCAGGAAGACAGCAGAGAGCTTTAGAAAATCTGGTGGTTACAAGCTGTTCTGTGACACGCACAAAAACATTAACATATGTAATCTTGACCTTTCCCCTTGACCTCCGTTCCAGGGAGGACAAAGCCCAGGAGGAAGCCTGCACACCGCCCTCCTCCTTCCCCTGCACATCCGCTGTACAGCTCGGCTCTGATGATTTTTACCTCCACTTTCTCTGAGCCCAGCATCCTTCCTTTTAAGCCCCAGCACCTTCTGCCTTGACAACTGGGCTCCCCTCCTCTCCCCTGCTGCCTGCAAACCCATTATCCTAATGAAATTAGGTGGGATCTCCTAAAAGCCTGAGATGAGGATTCACCTCAGAAGTACAGAGTTTATTGGGAGAGTGATGCCAGGAAACACAGGCAGGGGAGTGGGAAAGAAAGTCAGGGAAGTGAAGGGAGTCAATCAAGGGGTATCAGACTGTTTGCTCTGTGGGCACCTGAGACTTGACCCCACTGAGGACCTCTGGGAGCCAGTGAACAACACGTGGGTCAGAATTATCTCACCTGGGGAGTGAGGGTGTTTATCTACTAAGTTCTAAAAGGCTGGAGGCTGTTCTGGAGTGGTAGGGGGGGAGGGGGAGGATGGAGGGGGAAGATGGAAGGCGAGGAAAAGCTGTTAAACCTCTGGCACCTCTGCCTGCTCCACAGGCAAGCAAAGCCTGTTTCTGTGGTCTGAGAAAGTCCCCAGGTAAAGAAACAGTTGCTAGCATTTTCAACTGCCCACTGTACCCTAAAATGTCAGGGCAAGGCCAGATGGGTGGGAAGCATGAATAGCACATTGCATTTCTTTTTTTTTTCTTCTTTTTTTTTAATTAATTAATTTATTTTTATTTTGTACAGAGAGGAAGGGAGAGAGATAGAGAGTTAGAAACATCGATGAGAGTCAACGATCAGCTGCCTCTTGCACACCCCCTACTGGGGATATGCCCGCAACCAAGGTACATGCCCTTGACCGGAATCGAACCCGGGACCCTTTAGTCCCTAAGCCGACGCTCTATCCATTGAGCCAAACCGGTCTCGGCTTTTGACTTAAAGCCCCCTGATGGCTTCCTTTTGCTCTTTGGGGTAAGGACCCAAATTCTGTTCTTCATTCTATAAGGTCTCAGTGGGCTGCCCACCTTCACTGCCTCACCTTAGCCCACTTGCTCCCTCCCTTCCTGGGGACCAGCCATCTGGGCCTTCTCTCTTTTCCTCTGTGGGCTTTCTCTCACTACAGGACCTTTGTAGATGCTGACTCTGCAGCCTGGTTCTCCCACGCCACCCACACAATTCCCATACCTTCTTCAGATCTCTCAGTAGCCCAATACCATCTCCCAGGCTGGGTCTTCAAAGCCCCAGGGGACAGTGAAGCCACAAAGTGAAAAGAACCCAGATGCCTGAGTCAGGGTGTGGAAGGAAGGCCACATGCCGAACCATCCACATTGGACTATTTTACAAGCAAGGAAGAAACGTCCATTTTGTTGTTTATTACAGCAGTTAGATTACTTTGATTAATATACTATTTTCACACACATCTTACAGGTGACAGACAAGAGGCTCAGAGACAGATGAAGTGACTTGCCCAGGGTTGCACAGCCAGATGTGGCAGAGCCGGGATTCTGACGTCAGAACATGTGCAACATGTAACTGATGCTGCTTTCCACTTAGTAGGCCTTTAATAAACATTTGTTGAGTGAGTACAGTGAGTAGCCTTGACTCCGTAGCCTTTATGTTAAGAACCTAGGGGAAAAGTAGTTCAAAAATAAATCACAGGGTGACAAAAAATAAATAAAATCAAAATGCATGAGTCTCCTCCACTATATTATGAATTTCTGGAAGACATGTGCTTTACTGTACTCATTTTAAAATCTTTTCCAGCATCTAGCACAGGGCTTGGTATGTTATAGGGGCTCACATATGGCTGTGACAGACAGCACCAACTGGGTGTTCCCCAACTTTTTCAGATGGTGGAGAAATAGTTTGAAATCATTGTCTTTCTTGCAGCAAAACAGTGACAAATTAATTTTCAAATGGGTAAATATATAATTTTGTGCAAAAAGCAAATGCCATCTTGTAAAAGTGAAAGCTAAAAAGTGAAAGCAGCTGCTAAAGTTGGGGAAAATAACTGGGAAATAATGACAAATGAAAATAAGTATACCTATGAACCCTTCCCTCCATGAATTGGCCCTCAGCTACCAGGCCCCTACAACTGGATTTTAGAACAACTTGGCCCAGTTCACAAAAGTGTTCCACAGGATCACCATTTGAAACCAGTAGATGAGGTAGTTGGAGTAGAAGGGACCAAGTAATTAATGGACAAGTTCCTGTTTTGTGTGTGTGTGTGTGTGTGTGTGTGTGTGTGTGTGTTTTAATATATATTTTTTATTGATTTTTTACAGAGAGGAAGAGAGAGGGATAGAGAGTTAGAAACATTGATCAGCTGCCTCTTGCACACCCCCCACTGGGGATGTGCCCGCAACCAAGGTACATGCCCTTGACCGGAATCGAACCTGGGACCTGGAGCCTTTTAGTCCATAGGCCGACGCTCTATCCACTGAGCCAAACTGGTTTCGGCGAAGTTCCTGTTTTTACAATATATTTGCCTGTTAGTGGCTTAAAACCAACTAGCAGCCTCCTCAGAGCAAGCCACCAGGACTCTGTGCAGGCATTTTTTGTATTAGCTTCATTCCTATCTCTGTTTTATTCCCTTCTCCACATTTTTCTTTTCCTCACACCTTCTTTTAATTTATGCTACCTTGCTATGTTTTATGTAGGATGTAAGCCACCTCAAATCCTTTCTGGAATAATGTGGAGATATAAATAAAAACATACAACATAAATATAAACTGTAACAAGCTCTGTAAAACCTATTTCTAAAATACCAACAGTGATTGTTTATCATGGAGAGAAATAGGATGATTAGAGATGTGTTGGGGCAAGGGGGGGGCAGTGTGCATCCAAAGGGGACAGATCTATATAATTTTACAAAGCCCAAGATGTGGCATTATAAATAACTTTAATAAACAGCATGGAGATAAAAATTAGTTTTATTTTATTACCTCTATAGATATTTATACAGCTTTTTTTTTTTTTTTCAGGATAGAAGTTGAGGAAATACAAATAAACGGAAAGAGGAAAATTAAAGCCACTTGAAGCCCCTGCTCAGAGACCACCTTCACTAACATGCAGTTTCAGAGCCTCTGCATCTTCTTCATGTACGATTCAGGGAGGGGGACCCAGCTTAGAATCTGATGGGTGGGGCCCAAACTGGTTTGGCTCAGTGGATAGAGCGTTGGTCTGCGGACTGAAAGGTCCCAGGTTCAATTCCGGTCAAGGCATATACATTGGTTGTGGGCACATCCCCGGTAGGGGGTGTGCAAAAGGCAACTGGTTGATGTTTCTCTCTGATCAACATTTCTAGCTCTCTATCTTTCTCTCCCTTCCTCTCTGTAAAAACTCAATAAAATATATTTTTTTTTAAAAATAATTTGATGGGTGGGGTGATGGGGTGATGAGGAGGAGGAAGGAAAGGAAGAAGGGGAGTAAAAGGGGAAGTGAGCAATGGTGGGGGTGGAATTTTTGTACGTGGACACCTGAGGGTAGATGGGGAATTGGGAGGACGTGTCTACAGTCTGATCTACATAGGGCATGAATACCAGGAAGGGAGATTCATGGGGTCCATCTTGGAGCCTCCAACTCCCTCAGGCCAGTGGCTCTCTGATCGTCCCTGGTTTGACTCAGGAATAAAGTCTGACTCTCAGAAGGAGCGATGCTGTGGATGTGAGAGGTGAATGCAGGGTATCAGCAGAACCACTTTGGGGTCCAGGTGTTAGTGCTACTTAGCACTGAGGAAAGATGCCTGTATCCCATGACTCTGCAAGACACAGTCTGGCTCTAAGGCTGTGAGGACCCAGGCAGGAGGCTATGGGACCTCCAGGGTCCTTTCAGCTTCTGGAGTGCCCGGTTGCAATGCCTGGGTCAGGGCGGCAGTGGTGGGGCGAGGCACCCCTTCAGGTGACTTGGGGGCAGTAGGTGCCAAGAAAGAGGCCAGAGCAGAGGATCCCTGGAGAGGACCAGCCAGGTATATGCACACATACATGGTCGTGTGCACACCCAGAAAGCACTCAGTCGTTTATGAGATCTGGGGCTTACACTGGTGCAGGAGGAAGCTCTGAGTCAGAGAATGTTAATGTCGTTGTGACATCACTTATTGCTTCGGATGTCAGGCTTGGAAAAATTTACGTCTTTTAAATATGTACACAGACATGTATAGATTTTTTTGAGCAAAAATTTGAGGTTGCACTTGGAGTAGAGAATTTTCTGAAACTTCTTAAGAGGCTGACATCGACAAGTCTTTCTTAGAGTGTGTTTCTCATACTCTGCTTCCATGGGATATTACTAGGCATTACATGAAAAATGGCTTCTGTGGTCAAATGGACTTGGGAAACATTGAGAGAAACAAAATTAAACAGGTTTCCCCTACAGGACTGCTTGGAGCTTTTAATATATTGATGTGCACTGTGGTCCTCTATGAGAATGTGTAAATTTAGCAGCTGCTCCTGCAGCGGATTTTGGGTGTGGGACCATTCTCTGTCTTCATTGATATCTGCTGGGAATGGTTCAGGAAGTCTAATGGGTATTAATCAAATGCTCAATTTATCAATAGGTCACAGTAGCTACTAAGGATGGGAATGTCACCCTTTGGTATCTAACCTGCTTCGAATTTGTATAGCTATTGCTGCATAACAAATTACCTAAAAACATAAAGGGTTAAAATATCAAAGCATTTCTTATCTCACCGTTTCTATGGATTAGGAAGTTGGATGGGTGATTCTGGCTCCTCATGCCTCATGAAGTTGCAGTCAAGTCATAAGCTGTGGTTGCAGTTTTCTGAAAGCTTGCCTGGGACTGGAGGCTCCACTCCCAAGATAGATCCAGTGAATCTCGCTTCCCAGTGTTAACGAATAGGTTTGTTCCATTCAACCTGTAGCATCTTGCAGAAAGGATGGACTGTGACCTCTGAGACTAGGCCACAAAACACTTGTGGCTCCTACTCAGATCTCTCTTAGATCATCTGCTCTAGGGGAAGCCAGCCACCATGTTATGAGAACATTCAGGCAGCCAGACAGAGAGATCTGCATGGCCAGGAATCGTGGTCTCTGGCAAAGGGGCAGCACATAACCTAATCCAGGGGTCCTCAAACTTTTTAAAGTGGGGGCCAGATCACGGTCCCTCAGAGAGCTGGAGGGCCGGACTATATGAACTACTAATTCCTACTGTAACACCTCGGCTGCGCTCACTGCCCAAAAAACCTGGCGGGCCGGATCAGGCCGTAGTTTGAAGATGCCTGATCCAATGATTACACAAACCCCCAAACCCCCGAAATAATTTCGACCTGCAGGCATGTTAATAAGCTGCCTTGGAAGTGACTGACATCTTGACTACAATCAAGAGAGACTTTAATCCAGAATTACCCTGCAAAGCAGCTTCCAAATTCTCAGTCTGCAGAAACTGTATTAGGTAATAAATGTTCATAACAAATTACCAATACACATCCTTCCTGCTAAGCTGCTTCAGCTCACTATTGACTTCCCAAGCGCAAAGTAGTCCTGACCATTGTCTCTTCACTGACCCCCAATTAGTGGTTGCATAAATAGTTCTCTCCAGTCCTTACTATGCAAGCATCTCTGGATGGTCTGACTCGTGAGGATCATTGGTGTGGGGCACTGATGAGGGCAGCCCTTAGAATTAGGGTTTATGAAAATCATTACATCCTTATGAATGAGCCATTGTGAGCCAGTTTTCATGACTTTTCTAGCCCCACACATTTGATCACAGAATCCTTTCCTTGTGCAATGGACACAGTTGGTTCCCACCCGCATTCTCTTTTCCTTCTCCCTTTTTCCCTAAGAGAAAGCCTCAGGGTAAGATGATGCCTCTTACTCTTCTTGATGTTGTGCCTGGAACAATGGCTGCCATCTTGTTGCAGGAGAATAATAACATGAGCTCCAATGTCTCCATCACCCAGCTTCAACAATTGCAACCCATACCCTCACCTGCCCCCACCTTGGGTTATTTTGAAGCAAATTCTAATCATCCTATTATTTCCTACCTATATTTCTGTATGTATCTTTAAAGATTAGGACTTTAAAAAAACAAATCCAATTCTATTATCACAAATTATCTAAATAATTCATTTTCATTGCATATCTACAACTGTTGAGTTCTTATTTTCCTCACAGTGTATTTAAGAACATAAATTCTCTTCATACCTCGTTAAGACTAGTGCCTGCTGGGAGAAATAATTACTCTTTAGCATTCAATAATCATCTGTGCCTGGATCATAAGTGTTAGTACTGTTTGAAAGGTTAACTGAGCCCAATTTCTCCTGTGAAATGCATAGTCAGATGGGCTTGGATCAGAGTATTTTCAGTTACTAACTCCATGACTTTGGGCAGGAACTAAACTCTCTACATTTCAGTTTTTAAAACTATTTAAAAAATACTAGATTAGAGAGGATCCAGGAACCTGGATTTTGGAAATGTGAGGCAGAGGGAATAGGGACTTCTTCTGAACCCCAGAAATTACATTCTGCTCCCCAGAAAACATGTCTCTTTCCACTGCCCACCCTGTCACCCTTCCTCACTCATTCAGAGCCTAACTATAGGAGTCAAGAAGTCTTCAGCACTGTCATATGTTTCCAATCAGCTCATGATTGTAGAGTAGGAGCTCAATATTGGTGATAAATATACTTTATGAGTGTTTTTTGTGTGTATTTTTAAAAAGGCCATTCTAATAATTTACTGGGGCATTGAAAGATGAAGGAAGCAACTCTGATTACATCTTGAAGCATCAAAATCTTGAAGTTTAAGGAACTTAGGCAGAACACAGCAATTTAAAAATATTTTGGAAGAGGTAATTCTTCCACACTACATTTTTTTTTTTTAAAGGTTACAGCTCAGCGGCTGATCTCTTGGGTGATGCCCTTCTCCCATCTCTCTCCTGGATGCCATTCTAAAATTAGCATCATCATCATCATATGATTTTGGACTGCTTGGTGCATAGCACGTAGCTCTTCTCTGTCTGCCCCCTCTCACTTGTTAGTTTTTTATTTCGAGGTATAATTGACATTAACATTATATTAGCTTCAGGTAGACAGCATGATGTTTTATATTTGTATATATTGCAAAATGATCACCACAATAAATTGAGTTACTATTCACCACCATACATAGTTAAAAATATTTTTTTGTGTGTGATGAGAACTTTAAAGATACATTCTCTTAGCTACTTTCAAATAGTCAATGCAATGTTACTAACTATAGTCACCATGTTGTAATTATATCCCCATGATTTATTCATTTTATAACTAAAATTTGTACTTTTTTTTTTTTTTTTACCTCCTTCATCCATTTTGCCCACCTCCCATTCCTGTCTCAGGCAACCACCAATCTGTTCTCTATATCCATGAGCCTGTTTTTGTTGTTGTCTGTTTATTTTATTTAGATTCCACATGTAAGTGAGATCATATGGCATTTATCTTTTTCTGTCTGACTTATTTCACTTAGCATATACATAGATCTTCTAAACTTCCACTTCCTCATCTTTAAAATTGAAATAGCACAACCCAGCCAGTGGTTGAGCATCAGACTATGAACCAGGAGGTCAGGGTTCGATTCCCCACTGGGGTGGGGGCACATGCCCAGGATGGAGGCTTGATCTCCCGTAGGGGTGTGCAGGAGGCAGCCAATCAATGAACAATTTTTCTCTCATCATTGTTGTTTCTCTCTCTTCTCTCTCTCTCTCTCTCTCTCTCTCTCTCTCTCTCTCTCTCTCTCTCTCCCTCTCTCTCTTTCTGAAATCAATAGAATATATATTTCAAAAATAAATCCTCAGAGCCTAGAATTGTGTCTGGCATTGAGTAGGCAATTGGTAAATAATTGTTGAATACCTTCCAGATGAAGAAACTGCAATTTAGAGAGAAAGTAACTTGCCCAAGGGCACTCAGGTAGATGTGTTAGGACTTTGACTAGAACCATTGGGGGGGAAAATCTGATTTGTAGCATTTCCACTATGGCTGATTTCAAGCAACAATACTGATGTAAATCTATTTGCAAATTTCCTGAAAATTTAACTACAGGCTCTTGCAAGCTTGTCTTGTAAGCTGGCTCCACCATAGCAAGAACTAGGACATAGTTCTAAAGGGTACACAATTCTAAAGGGCACACTACCGCCATTTCTCTATCCTGATGCCCTGAACAAGGCAAAGTCTATACTTACAGCTAAGTAGAAGGAGAAAAGACACTGAAATAACTCTGTTCAAAGCAGAGTGCAAAGGTGATTCTTAACCTAATCACAAAACTCTTCTGTTTAAAACGTTTTAGTATCATTCCAATGTTCACAGCATGAAATTCAGTTTCCTTGTCATGATCCACAAGGCTTATTGAGAAAAACTCCCTACTACTCTGTCAGGCACTGTACAAGGCTTTTTTGTAATAGGGTTGAATGGTGAACATGACATATATAACTCCTGCTCTCATGGACTCTGAGTCCAGTAAATGAGGCTGTCAATAAACAATTAATCAACCGTTAAGTACAAATTACAAAAGTGGACATGTGCAGTAGAGGAGGTGCTCAGAAAGAAAATAATGAGGAGGGGTTGCTTACTCAGACTGGAGGTGAGATGAGCTACTCTAAGAAAGTGACATTTGAGACCTGAAGAATGAGGAAGAATTAGATGAGGAGTGGGGCTAGTGGCCTGACAGAAAAGGAGATGATTTGGCACTTTGAGGAATAAAAATAATTTTTTGTGTAGTTGGAGACAGTAAAGATGGACTGGGGAGGATGATTATAAATAGTGCTATGGTCTGAATATGTGTGTCCTCTCCAAATCCATAAGTTGAATTTCTAGTGTTCAAGGTGATGGATTAGGAAGTGGGGCGTTGGGAGGTGATTAGGTCATAAGGTGGAGCCCTTGTGAGTGGGATTAGTGCTTTTATAAGAGGCAGGAGAAAGCTCCCTCACCTCCTTCTGCCATGGGAGGACACAGTTCCAAGGCACATTTAGGCATTACAAAGCATGCCCTCATCTGACACGAATCTGCCAGCGCCTTGATCTTGAACTTCCTATCCTCCAGAACTCTGAGAAATAAATTTGTTGTTTATAAGCCACCCAGTGTAAGATTCCCCCCACATCCTGCCCCCAACAGCCTGAAAAACTAAGACAAATATAAACTCAAAGGACAGATGACTAATGGCTAAGGGAGTAAGGGATAGACTAAGGGAGTAAGGGATAGGCTTAACACCCTTTGAAGATAGAGACTAATTCAAGTCACAGGAGCTCAGATGCTCTCTTTGAATTATTCTTTCTCAATGATGGTCAACTTTCTTCTACAGAAAACCTTTTCATGTTTCTTGGGTTTAAACAAAATCATCCAGTTTCCACCAGGTCTTGCATAAATGAATAAACAGAAGCCCAAAGAGGGAAATCTGATCACTAACAGTTTTTCAGCCAGTAATAGTTGTATGGCCTTGGGCAATATACTTTCTGAGCCAGTACTATTCAACAAAAACACAATGGGAGCAAGCCACCTATGTGTGCCACCTATGTGTGCATTTTATTTACCGTATGGCACATTTCAATTCAAATCTAGCCATATTTCAAGTTCTCTTAAAAATTTTTTTCTTAATATATTTTTTATTGATTTCAGAGAGGAAGAGATAGAAACACCAATGATGAGGGAAAACCATTGATTGTTTCGTCTCCTGCATGTCCTATACTGGGTATTGAGCCCACAACCTGGGCATGTGCCCTTGACCAGGAGTCAAACCAGGGACCCTTCAGTCCCCCGGCTGGCTAATGCTCTACCCACTGAGCAAAACCATCAAGTTCTCATTAGCCACGTGTGGTCGGTAGGAATAGTCCTACACAGTGCAGTTCTATATCTTAGCTTCCTTGTCTGTGAAATGAGGATGAAACTGCCTAGGTCACTGGAAGGAACAAGTGAGATCTGTTCCTGCATCCTGCCCTGCCTGCCCTTAGGAAGTGCGCAATAAATATTGTTTCCTAAGGTCTTGCCTCTCCTGGCACCGCCCTCCTCCTTCAAGTCTCCGCCCCTCTCCCCGCCCCTTTCGGGCTCCGGGCGGAAGCAGCGCTGCCACCAGTGCGGCGCGCTTTACGGCAGTGCCGCCTTTAGCCGCAGTGTGGCTGGCTCGTGCGTCGCGCAACCCTTCCCTCATTGGCTCTGCGTCCCCGCTCACGGCGCTTTTCGGCAGTGTGGCTGCGGAGCAGCTGAAGGGGGCCACGGCTTGGTTGTGAGTGGAGGGGGCAAGGATCCAGAGTGAGCGGTGTGTTAGCTGCGCCTGGAAGCATGGACGTAGGCGAACTTCTCAGCTACCAGGTAGGAGGGACGGGAGAGCTAGGGCGCCGTACCCTTATCCGAATATGTGTGGCAGGACCAGAGTCCCTTCATCTCACCTTTCCTCACCCCAGGTCCAGGGCCCTGGACCCCTCACTTCTCATGCCACCGAGGTCCAAGCCTCTTCTTTCACTTCACTCCCTCCCGAGACCCTCCTGTGCACTTTCCACTTATTCCTTCCCAAGGCCCGAGCCCCTTTTCAACTAACTCGTCTGGGCTCCTCTTCACCCACCCTTGGGCCCGGTCCCCTTCCCTCCCTTCTTCCCCAGTCATTGAGTTTGTGGTGGTGGGAGAGCGCTGGTCCTTGCATTTGAGACCCAGCTTCTCCACTGACTGGCTACGGTGCGTTTGGACAAGCTGATTCATCCTCTTTGAGCCTCAGGTTTTGGATGTATAAAATGGAGAGTTAATAACTATGCAGTAGCGTTGTTTGAGCACTATGCCAACTGATGGGTGTGAAAGTTGATTTTAAGGTGTAGAAAGCTGTACCCATATTAACGGCAGATGTTGGGAAATGTTTGGAACTCTAGCATAGGATGGACCCTTAGAATCTTCCCAGGGGGCTCAGGGTACCTGTTGGGAACCGGTGGCCCAGAGGATGGAAAGGACTTGTCCAGAGTCACTTAACAAGCAAGAGCTGAGGTTAGAGCTGAGGTCTCCTGGCTCAGCTTTCTCCTCCCTTCTTTTGGCTTTCTAAAGAGGCTCCTTGTGAGAGGCAGTAGAGCTGTTCTGTTCAGTATTGTAGCCATTAGCCACATATGGCTATTGAATAGTTGAAATGGGACTAGTCAGAATTGAGAAGTACTGTAAGTGTAAAATCACACCAGGTTTTGGAGATTCAGTATGAAAGGAGTAAAGGTTTTGTATTGACTACATCATCATATTAAGCTTATTAATGACATTGATTACAGATCATGCTGATTAAGGGATCATTATGGATAATGGATGAAATAGAATATATTTAAAATAAATTTTACCTGTTTGTTTACTTTAAAAAAATTATTGATTTCAGAGAGAGGAAGGGAGAGGAAGAGAGAGAAACATCAATGATGGGAGAGAATCATGGGATCGGCTGCCTTCTTCACACCTCTATTGGGGATCGAGCCCACAACCCAGACATATGCCCTCCCTGGGAATCGAACCCTGACCTCCTGGTTCATGGGTTGACACTCAAACACTGAGTCACACCAGCTGGGCTCTGTTTACCTTTTTTTTTTTTAAAATATATTTTTATTGACTTCAGAGAGGGAGACATATAGAGAGATAGAAACTTAATGATGAGAGAGACCACTGACTGCCGCGACCCCCCCCCCACCCCACCTCCCATCCCCCGCACGCCTCACACTGGGGACCAAGCCTGTAGCCTGGACCGAAACCAATCTGAGACCACCTAGTTCACAGGTTGAGGCTCAATCACTGAGTATCACCAGCCTGGCTCTGTTTACTTTTTAATGTAGCTACTCACCTTTTAATTTGGCTACTAGAATAACACATATAGCTAGCCTCCTGTTTGTACTGGACCAGCTCTGCGGTATAAAGAATAGGTAATTGAGAGCCATGAGTCTGGAGCCCCATGTTGCCTGGAATCCGTTTTGCTCATAACAGATTCCAATCATTTTGTTCAAGGTATAACCTTGAACAAAATGCTTAACCTGTCTATGCCTTGGTTTCCTCATCTGTAAATGGGGTGGGGGTGGGGCAATGTTGATATCTACCACATAGATCTCATGTGAAGCTTAGACCAATGTTTGTCAAATGGTAAACATTCAGTAAATGTTAGCAATTATATTCATGCCACTACCTCAGCCACTATACAAAGAACTGAACTTAGAAACTAGACAGGGCTTATGAAATGAGGAGAGGTAAAGTCAAAAGATTTCTCATTTTAAGATAGTAATTGAAAGAAGGAAGGAAATAGGAGTGCTGTTGAATGAATATGTCTATTTGGGCAGTAAAATTGCTAGGCATTGACTCATGGAATATTAAAGCTAGAAGAGCCTGCAGACTGAAAGGTCCCAGGTTCAATTACGGTCAAGGGCATGTACCTGGGTTGCGGGCACATCCCCAGTAGGAGCTGTGCAAGAGGCGACTGATCAATGCTTCTCTCTCATCGATGTTTCTAACTCTCTATCCCTCTCTCTTCCTCTCTGTAAAAAATCAATTAAAAAAAAAAAAAGAATTGTGCTATTTAGTATGGTAGCCACTGGGCCCATGTGACTGTCAACACTTGAAATGTGGATAGTTCAAATTGGGATATGATATATGTGTAAAATACACACTGTTTTCCAAGATTTAGTATGAAAAAAATGAATTAAAAATACATTAATAATTTTTATTTTGATTACAAGTTGGACTGATAATAGTTAGTATATATTGGCTTAAAGAAAATATATTATTAAAATTAATGTCACCTCAAAAACTTAATATGGCTATTAAAAAATTTAAAATTATATATTTGACTTTTTGTGGATTTCAGAATATTTTTATTGGACAGTGCTGCTAAAGAAAGTAACCTCTGGGAGTGGGAGACAGGATCTGTTATTTTAGATTAGGGGCCCAGTACATGAACTCATGCACCTTGATAGGAAATATGGGCGTGGCCCATCCTCCATGCCCCTGCCTGGCCCCCCTGCTACGGTCCCAGTCCCCTGTCTGCCAGCAGCCCCGCTCCTGCTGCCTGACAGCGCTGGCCCTGCTCGCACCCACTGACAGCATGGGTCCTGTGCCAGCAGCAGATGCTAGCAGCTACTGCTGTCCCGATTGCCCCTCAGGAGCAGGGGGAGGTGGAGAAGCCCTAAGGGGCAGTCAAGGCCAGCAGCTGCTGCTCACACCCACTGACATTGGGGCTGGCTCTGAGCGCCGCCAGCAGTAGGTGTGAGTGTCTGGCGGGATCATGGTGTGAGGGAGCAAAGAATTTTCAGTAACCACCAGAGGCTTGCCCTGATGACAGCAACCGGCACCCTGCCTTGGTCTGGTACCTGTGCTCACCTGCTCCACCTTCCTGCTGCAGGCGACGCCCGCCATGTTCCTCGTGCTCCCCCTGGTGGTCAGCGCACATCATAGCGACTGGCTGGTTGGTTGTTCTGCTGTTCTGTTTGTTTGCATATTAGGGTGTGTGTGTGTGTGTGTGTGTGTGTGTGTGTGTGTGTGTGTTTTAATATATCTCCTGCTGAGAAGGAGCCAATCTTGTGGAAAGGGCAGAATGATAATGGCAGAGGGAACAGCAACTGTATAGGCTATGAGGTAGAAGCTGGTGCAGCCAGTTGGAGGATCAAAAAGAGCTTTGATGGTGAGTGAGCAGGAGAAGGGCAGGTGATGAGGCTGGAGTTGTAGGCAGATAATAGGAAGTGTTGGAAAATGTAGGCCTTTCTGTGGGCCATGATAAGGAGTTTGAATTTCATTTTGAGAGATGTTATAGATCATCCCATTCAAGCAATTACCACATTTTGATAAAGGGACTTCCTGAGGTTATGGGCCAAGATAGTGGCTGAGATGAAAGCAGAATCCTGATCTCCTTATTTCTACCTCTGTTCATTCCCAGCCTACACTATTCATGCATTTTCCTTTCTGAAAGATCAACGTTCACTCCTGTTGCTAAAGGTTAGTTCTGCCTAGAATCTAATCTGTAACCATTCAAACTTTTGTGGAAGTCATGAAGATCATCTATGAGTTAATGGATACAGAAACTCTTTGAAAACAGTAGCACTTTGTAGATATGAAAGATGCCTATTTACCTATATCATCTTTCTAAATTCTTATAACAACCCTATGAGGAAGGCACTATTTTTAATCCCTGTTGCATAGATGAGGTGCAAAAAGTAACTTATCTTATCTTATTGCTGAAGTTCCTAAACACTGTGCTGCATTGTTTGTCTATTCTGTACCAGATGCTGAGCTAAAGTGCTTTAAGATAAATTCTTACATTTAATTCTCAACATACCTCTTGGCATACCTTTTGTATTAAGAAAAGGAGACTCAAGCTAGAGAGATCAACCTACCTGAGCAAGGTTAAGAGCCAGTAAGTAGTAGAGGTGGAACTAAAATCTACTGAATGCCCAAATCTAGTTTTCCATTTTGTTTTTAGCTTTTTAAAAATTAAAAAAACAAACTGAAGTATGGTACACATATAGAAGAAAGCGTAATTTTAAGTGCCACTGATTATAGTTATCAATATTACCACTAAAGTTCATTTCTCAGGGACATGTGGGAATAAGATGTCTGATTTGAATATCCCCACCACTAGAGTTTGATTCAGTAAGCCTCCCATGGGACCTTAAAATTTGCATTTCTGACAAGATCCCTGGTGATGTGAACCTATTGATCCAGGGACCACATTTGAGATCCCCTGGTCTAGAACAATCTACATTAAATTTTTTTTTTCCAGCTGAGACATTCTCCTCCCTTTACATGGCCATTAGTTTGCAGGGGTTTTTGTTGTTGTTGTTTTTGTTTTTTTGTTTTGTTTTTCTTTGAGCTTAAATTATACTTTTTCCCTGCCATCCAAGATAATTGAGAGCAATCACTTAATCTTCCTGGGCCTCAGTTTCCTCACATGCCTAATGAGGGGATTAAATAAGTCTCTCTGAGGTTCCTTCTAGCTTTAAAATTCTGTGATACCTAATTATTTAGACCAAGAGCTTTAGAGATTTCAAGGTATAAAAAAGCATTATGTAGTAGGCTGAAACAGGGCTGAAAATCTGGAAGATTTAAGTTTTAATCCTACCTTTTTCATTACTTATCAGAGTGATTCAGGACAAGACACTTCCCATCTCTGTACATAATTTTTTAAAATCTCTTATAAAATCATCTATAAAACGAGGGGAATCAGCTATATAACTTCTGGCTCTTTCCTAAAATTTAGAGGCACAGGTAAGCAAAAAAAATATGTAATGTCAAAAAATGTTTATTAAAAGTATTTAACATTTTTAGTGTGCTCACTAAATCTAATTTTCTAGGCAACTTGGTGGAAAGATTTCTATTTTCTGCGGAGATTGGTTCTTCTAGTAATCGAGTTAGGCAGTAAGGGCCTCTCTGTATATGTCTTATATCCTTGACATATGTTACTAACTATTCGTTTGAGAAGACAGGAGAATTATAATGTGGACAGGAGGTGTTGGAAAAAGTCTTAAAGAGGAAACCAGCTATGTTCCCAATATGGAAATGTACTTTTTTGATGCCTTCAGGCTTAGACATCTCATCAAGAAGTGTGCCCAGCAGTTCCTTGGCTGAGAAGTTTCTGCTGCACATATAAACTCCAGGGTGTTCTCATTAATACTAATTTCACAGATGTCTGGGAAAAGTTCTTACATCCAAAGTTTTGCAATAAGGACTTTGCATTTAGTGCAGGTTGGCTCAGTGGGAATGACTTCCTTTGTGACATGAGAAATACTCTGTTTGAGGCAGATTGGGGTCAGAGACCTTTGGTTTTGACAATATTGCAGACACCCACTACTCTTGTCACCTATCAGTGATATCCTAGCATTTCCTTGGATTGCACGTGCTTATAGGAATCTATAATCATGCTCCTTTCCCCTTATTATTTCTCCTTTTTGTAATAAAAATTCCTAATAACAGTATACCAGCAACACCAGTATTAAAATGAAGTATTTGAGAAAAGGAAAACTAATAACCTAATCTAATAAATATTTTTATATTCCCACAGTCCTTAGGTATTTTGCATGGCTATAACTATTGTGTATATACTATTTTGTGTTATATTTTATTTTTATACTTTTATTTGGGCCAAACTGATGACATATGCTGGGGAACCAAGATCTCAAATGCTCCTATGTTATATTTTCAATTTAACATTTTCAGAAATATTTCCTGTGTTTCTACATATAGTTTTTGTTAAAAAATATTTTCATTAATTTTAAGAGAGAGCACGAGAGAGAGAGAGAGAGAGAGAGAGAGAGAGAGAGAGAGAGAGAGGTGAGGGTAAAACATTGATTGGCTGCCTCTTGCATATCCCCTACTGGGGATCAAGCCTGCAATCCGGGCATGTGCCCTGACTGGGAATGGAGTGGGCAACCTTTTGATGCACAGAACTGTGCCCAACTAACTGAACCGCACTGGCCAGGACTCTACATAGTCGTTATGTTATTATTAACTAGAGGCCCAGTGCATGGATTTGTGCACCACTGGGGTCTCTTGACCTGGCCTTCAGGGATTGGGCCAATACTGGCTGGCAGTCTTACATTCCCCGAGGGGTCCCAGATTGAGAGAAGGTTCAGGCCAGGCCGAGGGACCCCACAGGTGCACGAATCTGTGCACTGGGCCTCTAGTAGGCATATAAGATCTTTGGAATCTCCCCCCCCCCCCTTGTCTCCTTCCCTCTGAGATTCATCAGTCTGTGCCATGTTTCTATGCCTGTGGATTGAGTGTCTGACCCCTTGTGGTCCTGCACATCATGGCTACCAGTTTAATGGTCACTTAGGCTTTTATATATATAGTGTGTGTTTTTTGTGTGATAGATTGACCATTTTCCCCTAAATTGAGTATGTAGGTGGTTTTCAGTTTTTTTAGCCTTGGAAATAATATTGTAGTGAATTTCTTTAGTCATTTGGCATTTTCCCCTCTTATCTATCTTTAGTAATTGCTGTGTGCCATATTCTGTGCTAAGTATTACATATACTAAAATTATTACGACATTGTTTGGACCTTAAAGAATTCATAACTTAAGGAGCAAGACAGACATTTTAACATCTAACTGTGTGAATAAAGCACAATAGAAGGAATGATTGGATATCCTGGAGAGGGGATGTGTGGTGGGAATGGATTTGGTTTGGTCATTGAAGAAAAGGGAGATGACATTGGAATCTCAGTTTGAATGAATAGGAATTCTGTGGGGTAATGAAGGGGCTGAGGAGAATCATTCTTGACTTGGATTAGTGAGAGCAAAAGCATGGGAGTGAAATGTTCAGAGCATTGAGTAAATGAGGGGAGTGGCAGGAGACGATGGGGTCACTTTACATGTAATTATGTTAAGCAATACATAGAAATGGAATTAATCCTTTATCAGTTTACATATGAAATTAATCCTTTATCAGTTTACAGTGCTAAGAGCAGTGTGTGTTCTGGTTTTACTGCACTTGATAATACTGGTTGTCATAATTTAATTTTTCCCATTAATCTATTAGGTATATAAAGTTAGTTTAAATTTGCTTTAATAAGCATTTTTTCTTGCTTGTTTAGCAGTTGCATTTGTTATTATCTGCCTCTTTCTCTTAAAGTAGTGTAGTTTATAACTGAGCTTCTCTCTCTCTTTCTCTCTCTCTCTCTCTCCCTCTCTCTCTCTCTCTCATCATGTGCATTTAAGAAACATTGGAGGGCTGAACACTTAGTGTGCAGATATATTTTTCATTCATTGGTCACCTTATTTTACTTATAAAGCTGATAGTATTTTATAGCATCGTGAAATAGGCTTTTTGCATGACAGTTTAGTGCTTTTTGAAGTTACTTTTTGTTAGTTGTGAGACTATCAATAACAGATGAAAAAGCTATTCCCACTTCAGGGTGTTTTCTGTTTTATCTCCTGAGTGATTTTCTTCTTAGGTTCATTTCCTCCCTTTAACGTTTTTATCCCCTCTCTTTTCCTAGTGTATTCTTTTATACTCACAAAACACATATGTATAGTTTCCTTGTAGACTAGACAGTGAACTTAGAGGCAAGGACCAGCACCTCTCAGTGTCTTCCCCATAATTGATGCCTAATAATGGGTGTTTAATAATCAGTTGAGTGAATAATTAGTACATGCCTTCAAATATGCTCTCTGATTATTTGCTCCTTTTGGAAAGCTTATTTGCTTGCTGATTTGTGTCTTTGCTTTCATGGTAGACATCAAGAAAGTTTGGTTCAAATCTTTTACTTCGGTTTCTGAATTGTTCTCCTCTTCCTCATTATGTCTTGCTACTCTTGCTATAAAACCTACATTAAAAAATTTTTTGAACTAATTTTAAACAGTTTTCGTATACTATTCACTCAGCATCCCATAAAGTTAACATATTTTATAACCACAGTACAATGATTAAAACCAGGAAATTAACATTTATATACCAGTAACGTACTAAGCTACAGATTTAACTCAAATGTCACCAGTTTTTCCGCTAATGTTCTTTTTCTGATCTGGGATCCTATCCAGGATCTCAATTGCATTTAATTGTCATTTTCTTTGTCTTATATGACCTTGACATTTTTTGACTAGTCATTTATTTTGTAGAATGTCTAACACTTTCGTTCTTGATGGTTGTCAGTGCCCTCTTTAAGGCCAAAGATTTTCTTGACTCATACATTCTTTTGTCTTCTGTCTTTCAGCACCTTTTTGTAGACAACTCTTACTTCACTGGCTCTGATTTGACTTTCATGTGTTTACTGAACATTCTGGCCAGATGTTCTCGTATCACATAATTCTCTGCATCTCTCCACCTGCCCCACCACCTACCCACAATTTGCATTTTAGTCAGGGCTGTCTGTTCAGTAGACTTGAAGAAGCCTTGGAGCTATTTCTCAAAGATGAAAGGGCTTAATGATTGAAAGGCATGGTTCTTTTCCTCATGGATCATGCAAGCTCATAAGCAGAGGACTAGTTCCTCTCTCAGGAATCAAGTTATCAGGAGTTGAAAATGATTAAGTCACAGTTCTTGCTCTTGTGAGGCTTATAGATTAGTGGGAGCGTCCCACAGATTTCAAAACTGAGAAGCCAGTACGCAGTGTCAGTGCTGTTTACAGAGGTGTGAGCAAGATGTGGTGGCACAGAGGCAGGACAGGTCTGCCACTGGGAAATTGGGAAGGCTTTGCAGAGCAGTTGTTTCTTCACTAGTCTTCTGTCCCTTCCTTTCTCTTTGAAGCGCCATAATCTTACTTTAGACTCATGGGACTTGGTCAAATAAGTAGCTTTCTAGTTGGTCTTACTTTTTACCTTTGTGGATTTCATATTGGCATAGTGAATGTGGGTTTATCTTCTTCATAGACCAATAAAACACTTTTTTTTTAAGGGACACTCTTCAGTCCTACCTATTTATTTCAGCTTTCTTGGAGATAGGTCTTATTGAGATGCCTAATTTTGGAAGTGAACTTGAGAAAGAAAGACAGCCTCACCTTTCTTCAGTCTCTCACTAGGTGGTTATTGCTTAAATTGGTGATTGGATTTATAAGGCTTATCCCAATAGAGAAGTTTTCATGTATAAAAATGACTACATTAGAGAATGTGGATGGTTCCAAATAGCTTGAAGAAAATAATTTCTTCAGTATTGTTGGAGAAGATAATTCCAAGCACATGATGTTCTGAGCGTGCCCATTAGGCATCTTCATTTAATGTTTAATGTAGTGTATGAACACAAACTCTGGGCCAACTGCCTGTGTTTGAAATCTTCCTCTGTTGGTTGCAAGTTACGTGATCTTGGTTCAGTTAATTAGTCTCTTTAAGCCTCAGGTCTTCAACTTTAGAATGGAGATTATATAATAGTGTTATCTCATCTCACCATCTGTTATAATATATAGTCTTATTGACTTCAGAGAGGAAAGGAGAGAGAGAGAGAGAGAGAAACATTAATGATAAGAGAGAATCATTGATTGTTTACCTCCTGCACATCCCCTACTAGGGATCAAACTGCAACCTGGGCATGTGCTCTGACCAGGAATCAAACCTTGGCTTCCTAATCCATAGGTTAATGCTCAACCACCGAGCTGTACCAGCTGGGTTTATCTCACCATCTTTAACATACAGGATTAAGTGAGCACAGTATGGGTAGTGCTCAGTAGTATAGTGCCTGACACATAGCAAGTGCCCAGTAAATGTTATTTGATTTTTATTATTGATACTAGAGGCCTGGTGCATGAATTCATGCATAGGTGGGGTTCGGCTGGCCCACCCCAGTTGAGGGTAGGGGCTGCGTGCAGGCAGTTGGCTGGCCCTGCTCCCTGGTCGAACTTCCAGTCAAAGGGGACAATTTGCATATTAGCCTTTTATTATATAGGATAATTACAAGCAGTGCATTTGCTGTAACCCCCCCCCAAAAAATATTTTTCTTGGATTCTACAAAGCTGCCTTAGTATTCCCGAGGTCATTGGTTCCCTTGGAGGCTAAGGTTAAGAATTCTGTAAAAGGAAATGAGAACAGTTTGTCATCCACATATGCCATAGTATAGAACTGTTTTTAATAGATTAAAGGACACCCTCTTCCACCACAGTTAGCAGTCATTGATATCAAGAATTATGTCATCGATGCAGTAATCCCTTTCTCCAGGTCTCTTATGTTTTTTTTAAATTGGATTTGAGAGAGAGAGAGAGAGAGAGAGAGAGAGAGAGAGAGAGAGAGAGAGAGAGAGAGAGAGAGAGATATTAAAGAGAAAATGTCTCTTTAATATCACTTAGATATCTCAGTTTTCCTCTTTTCTAGAATTAGGAATCTCGTTTACAAATTTCTCCTTTCTTTTTCTTCCTCCTTCTCCCCTAAAGTTCCTGAAGGAAGTGGTTGGTTTTGGTCTGAATCTTATGTAGCTATAGAGAGATTAGACTTAGGAAAGGTATAGCAGGAATTCTTACCTTCTCCAAGGTCAGCTATTTAATTCTAGTATTTCGGCTAAATAGTTCAAAGCCATTTTCCCTTTCATATAATTCAAGGAGTGATTGATCTGAAAGTATTGACCTAAATTTTAGGACCTCAGCTCCATTGTGGGTTGATAAATAGAAAGTAGGTTATCTTCATCCCAAGTTTGTAAAAAGGTCTAGTGAAACAACTACAATACATTTTCATCTCTTAGCTCATTTTAGATTATCAGTTGCCTATAAGCAGATTATCTACTTTGGCACTTTATACTTCCCTTCAACTACCCATCAATATTCAAAGTCATTGACTAAACCGAGAAGGATTTAAAATCAAGCACAGAATATTATGATACTTCTCTCTGCATGTGTCTAACTATATTCATGTGCTCATTCTGTTAATACAAAAAAATTGAGGATTGATTACATTTTTTACTTGACTCTCTTCTCTCCAGTTATGAGGAACTGAGTTTAAGGTTACTTTTGGGACCTTTAATAGACTTAAACATTAACAGAATATCCATCCTCTGTTGGTGTATTGTGTTGTGCCGGTGTGTTTCTCAGCATATAGAAGGGTTCAGGAATCTGGAGAAGGGCTGCAAGTAAATTAATAAAGAGACTAGACATGAATTATAAATTTGGAATACATGGAGGAGTCATATGGAGGTTAGCTTTAGTAACTAAGTTCTCTGAATCTCTGGACCTAGAACTTTTTATTCTCACATTTTGGCCTATAGCAAATCAGATATACATACAAAGATAAAGTTTGGTAAATCGTAGGATTATCAGGTTGGGAGAACTGCCTTCAGCTCTTCAGCTGATTGACCATCAGCAGGTAATAACATGTAGATTTTCAGGTTTGGGAAAATGCCCTCAGCTTTCTGGCAGCAGGCAATAATATTTACCTTCAGCCCTGCTTAAAGCCTCAAGGTTCACCAACCTTTTGATGAACTTCTTGCATTTACGGCCTGCTGGAATTAGCCCCCAGCAGTGTTGGAATGCTATTTTCTTTGCAGCTTTGGATAAAAAGAAAAGAATTGTAGCTATAGTTTGTCCTGTTATCTTTTACCAGCTTCTTTGAACAATAATGCTTCCATAGGACTAGTTAGTAGCTTCCATATTCATGATAAGAGAAACTTGAGCATTTCCAAGTTACATAATTGTTGATAGAGAAGCTGAAACATGGAGTAGGGTTCTAGCCAGGAATAACTGTTGGACAGGGGATAGTAAAGATGCCAAAGAATCAACAGAATGCTGCAACTCAGCAATAAAAGAGGACAAGAAGAAGACATTACCATTGATGAATTTGGGGATATAGCTGAAAGAAACCACAATGAGGTACTTTTTTAAAAGGGTGATATAGGTTGTCTTGAACTGTACTAACTCCTCTTTTATCTCAGTGTCTTTGAAAAATTTGGTGTTCCTCATAAACAGATTTTCTAGATAACTGAAGCTTACAAGTGGGCCAAGAATGCTAGAACAAGAAGGACCTAGAAATTATTTATCCCAATCTCTTTTTACAGATGGGAAAGGCTGAGCACAGAGAGGAAAGTGACTTACCTTGGAATCCCAACTACTTGGCAATGAAATGGGATTCAGAGCACTTGTTTCTTTTCTTTCTTTTTTTTCTTCATGAACATGCCATGCTGCCTCCCCTTGACATATTCAAAACTTGAATTTTTCATCTTGTGTGGAGTTCTTTCTAAAACAGAAGACATTCTTGCCTTTCTCAATAGATGACACTGTTGTCTCAGGATCATTATTATGAGTATGTGTTAATTGTGCTCAGATTCTTGCATGACCTTTTGATGTATAGAAAGCTTTTAATCCCGCATTAAAACACTTGGAGTGTTAGAAGAGAGATTTTGTGTTTTTTGTGCCAATTTTTATAGTGTTGTTTTCATCTTCTCTTTGATGCCAGCTGTCACTCCTTAGTGTTGTTTGTTTTATAGGATTTTATGTAACCTTTGAGGCATTTTTTGCTTTTTTTTAGTGGTGCCATGAAAAGCTAAGATTGTTGAATAAATGAGGAATTAGTATGCTTGGGCATCTTTGGATGAACTGTAAAACTTTAGGGCTCTTTTATTAGATACTGAAGCCTATAAATACTAGAAATCATGCTAGTGCAGTGGTCGACAAACTCATTATTCAACAGAGCCAAATATCAACAGTACAATGATTGAAATTTTCAATTTTTTTAAACTTAAACTTCTAACACCACTTCTTCAAAATAAACTTTCCCAGGGCGTGGTATTTTGTGGAAGAGCCACACTCAAGGGGCCAAAGAGCCGCATGTGGCTTGTGAGCCGCAGTTTGCCAACCACGGTGCTAATGTAACTTGTCTATATTTCTCAACTAGCATTTCTTCTAGCATCTTTTTGCTTACTATTAGTTCTTGGAGACTGAAGAATACTATCTACTAAAAGAGTAATATGCAAATTGGCCATCACTCCAACACACAAGATGGCTGCCTCCATGTGGTCAAAGATGGCTGCCCCCATATGGACACAAGATGGCCGCCATAAGATGGCCAGCAGGGGAGGGCAGTTGGGAGGGACCAGGCCTGCAAGGGAGGGCAGTTGGGGTCTATCAAGGCTGCAGGGAAGGGCAGTTAGGGTGACCAGGCCGGCAGAGGAGGGAAGTTGGGGGCAACTGAGCCTGCAGGGGAGGGCAGTTAGGGGTGACCAGGCCTGTAGGGGAGGGCAGATAGGGGCAATTTTGTGGCAGGGGAGCAGTTAGGGAGTGATCAGGCTGGCAGGCAGAAGTGGTTAGGGGCAATCAGGAAGGCAGGCAGGCGAGCAGTTGGGAGCCAGCAGTCCTGGATTATGAGAGGGATGTCCGGCTGCCCAGTAGGATCAGGCCTAAATGAGCAGCCGGACATCCCTCCAGGGGTCCCAGATTGGAGACAGTGCAGGCTGGGCTGAGGGACACGCCCCCCCCCCCCCCCCCCCCCCCCCCGTCCCCATGCACGAATTTCATGCACTGGGCCTCTAGTATCTGAATAATTACTATTGCCCACTAATGAGTCTTTCAGGAGAAACTAGCATAAATAGGGGCTCAACCTGATTTTCTGTGGAGAGACTCTTTTTTGTATGGCTGCTTATTTTTCTGGAGGGGAGCCATTTACCTGTCTGATTGCTTGACCCTATATCTTTAAGCTAGTCTTACAAATAAATTCACATGCCACTAGCCCATGAAATCTGGGTTATAGCAATCACCCAAGACCCTGTGTGCTTATTTCTGACTTGCTCATGCCTCTGCCCAATTCCTGTCTTGTGTTTGGTTGTTGGCTCCCTCATTTCCTATTTCTCCTTCCCCTCTCTCCTCCCAAAGCACACACACACTCTCCCCCCCACACACACACACACCAGTTTCTTTTAGACTTAGTATGTATCTGCTCTTTCCAACTACACAGCCTCACCCAAAATGACTCTGCTGGCTGGGACTGGACCTACCTCATATAGTGTGCCTCATTTGGTGTAGCCCTGTCTTAATTGGATCTTTAAGACCCAATCTTTTGTCTCAGCCCTTGGGTAAATCACCACTTCCGGCCCATCTGATCTTCCTGTGAAAGAGCAGTTTGGGCAAGACCCTACCCAAGAGGCTTGTAGTTTTCAGTTCTACTGTGTAGGGAGTCTACAAGGTCTCCATTTAAAAAAAATATATATTTTATTGATTTTTTACAGAGAGGAAGAGAGAGGGATAGAGAGTTAGAAACATCAATGAGAAAGAATCATTGATCAGCTGCCTCTTGCTCACCCCCTACTGGGGATGTGCCCACAGCCAAGGTACATGCCCTTGATTGGAATCGAACCTGGGACCTTTCAGTCCTCAAGCCGACGTTCTATCCACTGAGCCAAACCAATTTCGGCTACAAGGTCTCCATTTTTGTCTTGTCTCCCTTTACCATTATTTCCTAGTCATTCTACAGGGGTTGGCAAATAGCTAACCAATGTTTATAGGCCTTATGACATATGCTCACAGGCAGGCTGTATGTCCATCCAGATTTTTAAAGGTTAGCAAATTTTATTTGGATTAGTGATCCATATTGAACCTTCCATTCTTTAATTATTCAACAAATGTTTATTAAATGCCTACTAAATGCAAGATGTTATAGTAGACATTGGGAATAGAGTGATGCACAGGATAGTCACAGTTCTGTTATGGAACTTATATCCAGGGAGGCAAGACAGACAAATACAAATACAAGGAAAACAAATACAAATTAATAAGAACACTGAAACAAGCAAACAAATACTCGATAAACAAAAACAAGATATTCAAATAGGGATATGATGGGGGGGCTGATGTAATAGAAGTTTGGGGGAACAGCAGACTGTTCTAGAAGGCCTCGTAGGAAGTAACATTTGAGTGAGAATTGAATAAGAAAGATCCAGCCATATGAAGTGCCGAGGGAATAGCAATGTAAGCTATGGGAAAAACCAATACAAGAGGCGAGAATAAGCGAGTGATGTTTGAGGCAGGTGTGACTCGAGCATGTGGAGGGAGGAGGGGGCAGTTGAGATAAGGACAGAAAGGTCAGCTGTGGGGAGGAGGAGAAACCCTAACATTTTTATTTTATTTTCAGTACAGCAGGAAGCCATTAGGGGTTTTAGGCTATGTGGTGATACATTTGGTTTATGTTTTAAAAGATCACTGCATCTGTGGAACAGAGAAGAGATCGGAGGGAGCAATCTGGTCAGCTAGTTGTTCAAGGCGGCATAGAATTCACCTTTGTGCTGCAGAGGCTGCAGCTGACGCTTGTGCTCTCCCTAGGATAATTGCTTTCCTGCCTGGGTTGTTTTCAGAACCTCCCAGTTCTAAACATTTAATCTGTGTTCTGGCTTAATCAAGAAGCAACACTATCCGAGTGCCAGGCTTGGCACAGAAAATGTGGGCATCGTGCCTTTTGTTGAGCGCCCTGGCCTGGAGAGAATGGAGCAGGCAGCCCTGGTGAACCTGAGGACAATGCAGCTGACCCTCAGCATCTGGTAACTTGTAGGAAGCTTTGGAATCCATAAATTTTATGTGCTTCTGCAAAACAGTTGCAGATGGTCTGGACTGATGATTAAATATCACTGCGGTTTTGTCCAGATCTGCTGTGGCCATCCTCTTCATGCCTGGTTTTACATTACAGTGGGTAATTAAAGGGGCACAGCCATTTCTGGTTACTTCCAGGATATCTTTTTCACTTGGCTTAGGGAGTAATTTCAGTTTTTGCCAATTATATAAGTGACAGCAGTGAGCAGTGGCTGTGACTGGCTACTTTTTGTTTTCAAAATTAAAAAAACAGACTTAAAAAGAACTTTCCCTTAATGAAAGGGAATAATTGCCTGCCTGCCTTTGCTGTCTTTGCTGATTCTCCAGTGGGAGTTCTACCATCAGACTTGTTAGAGTTGGTTGGCAGAGACTTTCTCTCCTGAGTTAGCACACAGAGATCTGAGCTGGCAGAGGTAACACAAATTAGCAATGGTACAAGCATATCTGCAGAGGAACAGATTTCCTTCTCACCAGAGGTGCCACTGGTGGGCACCACCCTAATTCTCAATGCATCTCTTACCACTGATGACAGGACTTTTCAGCAAGTAAAAAGAATTGTTTAAGCAACACCTGAGTTGGGCAGTTTTTACAAGACTTTAGAGTTTCAGAAGCCATCAGGCTGCTCAGGCAGCCAATGTAAAGTCACTGAATATTGTCCCTCTGGCTTCTACTGGGGATCCTTACACCTCACTCAGCATAATGAACTCGGGGAAACAAAAATTCTGAATCTTTTACCTCCTTTTTCCCCCCCAAAGATTTCTTTTTTTACCCCAATAGAACTTACAAGGACACAAAAGGCTTAATGGGGAGAATGAAAAAAGAGATGGTTTCTGCCTTCTGGCTAACATGACTTTTGTCAGTGATTGCAATATCCTGTAATTAGAAGATTAAACATTTTGTTTAAATTAATAATTTTCCTTCACCCTCTCTGTGAGCTTAAAATCACCATTAGAGCAAGAAGGAAACTGGTTAACTGGTCTAATATTCAACTTTATGTCCTAGTTGTGATTGTCAGTAAAAGGTGAAGTCTCATTTTAACTAAAAAAGCAATTTTTAGCCATGGTTCACATTGTGTGAAGCAGAGGCACTTCTGACCATGTTTATTGTCAATTGCTGAGTGCAGTGAATATAGCTTTTTTTCAGGACCATGACACTGAGCCCAACAGGATGATATTGGGTGTTAGATGTGCATCTGGGCTTGAAAGATTGTTTGTGCATTAATGGCAGATCTTTAATGGACTGATTGTCTTTGTTTGTGGGAGAAGGGATGGTATAGTCCTGATTTGAAATGAATGAAAGGCAGCTCATAAAGTAGCTTATAGAAATTGTCATATTTTAAAAGGAAATAAAATAATATGTGTATTCTCCTCCCTATGTCACCCAGCCAAAAAGAACAAAACAAACGGCTGGGAACTACCAGGTATTAAAGCTGAATGAAAGCTGGGTATTGTGCTTTTTGCTTTGTATGTTTGTTATTCTATCTTATCCTAAAGGTAACCCTGGGAAGTCACGTTCTTAATCCCCTTTAATAGGTGAGTAAAGGAAGTCCACAGAGGTTTAGTAACTTGCCCAGAGATTCTAGGAAGCAGGTGTAGAATCTTTTTCCTAACAGAGGACTCCAGTGGCTTGGAGGTAGCTAAAAAGAGAAATAGTCTTGAGTAGAATGCAGCAGAAGGCTACCATCACCCTACCTTGAACTTGCCTCAGTTTACCATGTATATCATTCTTGTCCAGCAGAACACCATGCACTGGTTATCGTACCCTTGGCAGCAGAATACTGGGTGTTAGTTACCAATCCCAGGGGAAGACTCAACACTTCTGCCCATTGCATCTTGGTAATTGGAATTGCCAAGGAAAATACAACATGGTCAAGCACTGGATGGAAGAGTACTTGACTCACATAGAGAAGAGATAAAGCAAAATCAGCTTCAGTGGTGGGCAGTGGTCCCTTGTGGCTAACACCCATTCCTCCTCCCTGCAGCCATTTGGCCTGAATATACCCGCCGCTCTTGCAGCAGAAGGACCTGGACCCCAAAGGTAGTGGTATGCCTGAGGGTCACTGACATACATGCTTCAGCAGTACAAAGAAACAGGAACATTCCTTGAACCTGAAACAGAGAAAGATATTCCCAAACAAGGTGATAAGCCTGGCACAGCCTGTATAAACTCCTTATCTCTTGGTAAGGAAGTATTCCAGGCCCCAGGATAGGATTATGTGGGCTTTTGAAATACTGCATGCCATGATACTGCCTTTCCCAACAATTCTTTATTGGAATTGCTTGATTAAATATCTTTCTTCCCAGGGGACTTTATGTTCCTCAAGGTAGTGGCCAGATCAGTGCCTGCTATACAGTAAATGCTCAATAAATGTCCCTTGACCAAAGAAAGGAAAGAATGAGAGATGAAAGAATAAAGCAGTGAAACAGTGATCAGGTGATGAGTTAGGTCTCTTTTAGGTATCTTATTATGTTGAGACTTAGCACCTCTTCAGTTGCTTTCTCTTTCTTACCTCTTATTTCTTCACGCAGAGTAGATTAAACTGGGTTTGTGAATGATAGTGGCCCTGCTCATAGGAAATACTGAGTTGGGTGAAACTTGTCTTACATAACAGAAAATGATCCTCATAAAAGCTTGGTTCCAACACTGTAGTAACCTGAGTGTTGATTGGCTTTTTTTTTTTTTTTTTAAGACTGAGGTGGTTGGCTCTGACTCGCAAAAGATAGATTGATTCATTTATTTGCCAAAGATTTACTTCAAATCTAATGTGGGCCCTAATTGCTGTTTTCTCTTTACACAGCCTTATAGGCAAAAAATAAGCTAATACAAAGAAGATTAGTTTTTATTTTGTGTTGTTTGTATCTGGCATGTCCATTTCTGTTTGATAGTAGAGGCCCATTGCACGAAGAGATTCGTGCAATAGGCCTTCCTTCCCTTGGCTTCCAGCACCGGTTTTCCTCTGGCACCCAGGACCCAGGCCTTTGACCTGGCTGGAGTCTGCCATCTATGCTGCAGACTCAGGTCAAAGTCTTCATCTTTGCTGCAGACTTCCGAGTCTGCAGTCTTACTCTTCTTCTCTGTGGCCAGAGTGCTGCTCCTGTAGATCCCTTAGGCCCCGCCCTCCCTCTCATAGCAGCTGTCCTGCCTTCGTGCCTGGAGCTGGGCGGCCGCCATCTTTGACCTTCTATTGAAATAGTTTGCATATTTCCTCCTGATTGGTTGATGGGAGTAGCAGAGTGATGATTAATTTGCATGTTTCTCTTTTATTAGTGTAGTATTTTTTAATTTTTTATTTAACATATATTAAGTATTTTTTCTGGGTTAGGCACTTCACTAAAGGCTTTTCCAAACCATGAGACAATGGTTTGCTCAAGGTCACACAATGCATTAGACTTAGGTGTCTGAGTACAAAAGTCAATTTCCTCACTGTACCATGCTCCCCTGTTAATGGAACTGGCTTAGTATCATTTTCTTTTATTATTTTAAAAATATTTTTTAAATTTATTTGAGAGAGGCAGAAACATCAATGAGAGAGAACCATCAGGTTGGCTGCCTCCTGAGCCTGCATGTGCCTGATGGGAAATCAAATCACAACCTTCTGATTCACAGGTTGCCACTCAGGCTAGCATCATTTTCTTAGGTGCTTTATGTTTTGTATAGACTGGAACACACATGGGTTTCTGAAAAGGAAAGTGATAGAGCTGCTAAAAATTTTCTTAAGTTTCAGTAGCTTTGGGAAACAGATCTGTAGTAAGGACAGAAACCGGTTAAGGCAGGATGATTTCCCAGTCACATGGTTGTAGTATGATGGTAGGGAAAGAGCCAGAGCTTTAGGCTTAGACTGGCAGTGTTTCCACCTCCACTGTTTTCTAGCTCTTTGACCTTTGGCAATTTGCTAAGCAAGCCACCTGAGCCTTGATTTCCTTACTTGAAGAAAATGGGAATGGAATAAGCAGATTAAAAAGATAATGATATTTAAATTGCTGGCACACAATAAGCACACAGTTAATGATAATTGTTACCATGAAACTTGAATAACCACTTGGTAAGGAAGCTGTAGGAGGAATTCTTTATGCTTTCTTTAAATCCTGTGATTCTCTGACCTCAGTGCCTCCCAAGAAGCTCTTTGTGAGATTTATATCTGATGTTGCCTATTGAGGCCCATCCTGACTGCTTATGCAGCATGGTTTAGAAAGAGGTGGCTGGCAGAATTCCCTTATGCGCAGGGTTTTTCAGCCAGTGCATCTCTATGTTTTTTGGTATGTTTACCAGGATTCTGAAGTTTCTGAGTAATTTCAGTCTGAGACAAGTGAGTAGGATTGATGTCAGCCTGCTTTAACACAGGTGTTATAAACAAGATTAAGAGGTTGTTGAAAAGATATCAGTGGAGCTCTGGGGCTAGCTTTCTGGAGTCATTCTAAATTGACAGCTAATGGGTAGTCTGCCTTGATGGCTCTCTCTGAGTTGGTAACTGACTGGAGATTCACTCACAGAGGAAGCCTGCTTATGAAAATTTACTTTCTTTTATCAGAAAATAAAGCTATCATAACATGTAATAATGTTTTTGCATCATGTTAAAAAAACCAAACAAACAGTTGTCATTGTACTGTTTTAAGATGCTTTTGTTTGAGACAGCCAATTCTTAAGATTTTTTATTTTATTTTTATCACACAATCCCACCAAACTTCCAAGAAATCTTTAAAGGGGGTTGGGGGAGATGTTTCAAGACAATTATTTTATTTATTTATTTATTTACTTACTTACTTAAGAGTTTGGTAGAGTTTCTTCCTGTCCAGCAAGATAAATGTTTTGCCTTATCTGGTCTTTTAGATGCTGTTGCTAGAAAATTCAGTATCCTTAAAGTTCTTAAAGTGAACAGCTATTAGTTTAAAATCACTTTTAAGTCAATTTTATAGCATCCCTGACAGAGCATTGTAGTATGGGGATAGAGCTTGTAGGGGGAATTTGTATGTGGTCAAGAGGCCAGT
Source organism: Pipistrellus kuhlii (assembly GCF_014108245.1). NCBI lineage: Eukaryota > Metazoa > Chordata > Mammalia > Chiroptera > Vespertilionidae > Pipistrellus > Pipistrellus kuhlii. The sequence continues at coordinate 50,208,583 of NW_023425562.1, read as the reverse complement.
GGTCGGCAAACTCATTAGTCATTAGAGCAAAAACATCAACAGTACAACAATTGAAATTTCTTTTGAGAGCCACATTTTTTAAACTTAAACTTCTTCAAAATAGACTCCCAGGCCATGATATTTTGAGGAAGAGCCACACTCAGGGGCCAAAGAGCCACATGTGGCTCGCGAACCATAGTTTGCCGACAACTGACCTAGGCTATCAGAGAATTCCTTTTGTGGTCAGTGGTCCCAGTTCTGTTTGCTATGTGGAGGAAATATTTCTGACTCTTAAGAATAATTCATTCCTCATCCTTGTATTTATTGGGAATGGAGATATTTTGCTAATTTTAGGGTTTATAAAGCTTCCAGAAATAGTAAAACGTTTGAGTGGAGGGTAATAAAGTGCATCTTAGACAAAAGCAGACATGAAACTATCTCTTTTCATTGTTTTTGATGGACTCATCAACAGGCATGTATTGAGGCCATAATACCAGATACTTTAGTCAAGCTGAGAGATAGGTAAATCGGGACTCAACCGCAGGAAAGTATCTCATAATGTCATGCTCTGTTTTCAGACTCTAGAGCACATGTGTCAAACACAAGGCCCGCGGGCCAAATCCGTCCCGCCAGGCCTTGCAATGTGGCCCGCACCGCGCTGTCATCACTGCACTCCGCTGCGTTTCCATCACAATGACAGTTTATGACTGTTCAGTAAACCATTCGGCCCGCGATTTAGGCTGGATTGTAGATTTTGGCCCCTTCTCTGATTGAGTTCGACACCCCTACTCTAGAGTGTTATCCATAATGTTGAAAAATATTCTTTTTTATAAGATATTCAAGGTAAAGTTTCATGTGAGTTGTCTTCCTTGAAATAAATGTGGCAGCTATTTTGTGACAGACTTATGAGAATAAGTTTTAAGCTTTAAAAGAAATAAGGGTAATAGTTAAGTAAGGGTAATAGTCCTTCTAGGTTCCTGAGATCAAAACCATGTCTTTACCATTAAAGAGTTAATGAGTAATTGTGAAAAACCTAAATTATGTAAATGAATAAAATGATTAATGTCTCATTTATGATCTAGCTGTCACTTATTCAGGCCCAGATCATTCATTCTCTCTTCTCATTTTTTCAAAGCATCTTCACTTTTCTCTTTAATTTCCTATCTGTCTTCCTGCTAGTATGCACCCTTTACCCCAACCACTCCTCTGAAAAAGGAATGCAGTTTTGAATATTGGTGATGATCTCAGAGACAACTTATAGAAAAAGTAATTAAAGATTTCCTTCCCCCACTTTAGTCTTAATGAAATTGTCCATTGCTAGCAGCAATATTCTGCTGTCTGGAAACTTTTCTGCCTGCATAATTATATGTAACAGGTATTACATGTAATTTGCAAAACCACTATGTGGGCCTGCTGGTTGCTGAGAATACACTACCCCTACCCCACCCAACCTCTGTGACATACACTGAGAATGTATCTAACCTTTGTGTCACCCTGAATAAAAAGTGAGTTTCTTGTATCTGAGACTTGGTTTAAAACAACAAAAACTTAAAAGAGCTTGCCACATTAACCTGTTATTTGATGTTTAAAGATTAAACATGGGCTGGTGTTAATGGCAGGTTCACCAAATGATCTGGAGGCAGAAGTTCTACTGAAATCTCAATATATACAGATGACACTAAGCTTTTCTGGGCAGGGAACTTCCAAGTGAGCAAAGAGGAACTACAGAAAGGAGTTTTCCCAGCTAAAGGCATGGGCAGAAAAATAGTAGGTGTTTTAATGTTGGTTGAAAGATGATGGCAGCAGGGAGAGATTATGCAAATTATGCCTTGAAATGATAGTTTTTGAAGTTGTAACTAAGGAAAGGGATCTGGAGGTTGTATATACTGCTCCTTGCAAAAGTGAGAGTTAGATTTCAGACCAAGTTCTATGGCTTCAGGCTCAAGTCTAGCCACTTCCTTGAATCTTAGTTTATTCATCTTTAAATTATGGGTTTATACTGATATTCTTTGTCTGAATCTGAATTTTACTGTTCTTACTATCTGAATAAACTTGGTGCCACCATTAGAAAACTTACTAAGATATATACAAGGTAGCAAAAGTTGTCCATATGAAAAGTATGCTAAGTGTCTGGTCATGTGGTTGGCCACTCAACCAATCAAAGCGTAATGTGCTAATGATATGCTAAAGCTGCTCAACCGCTCACTATGATATGCATTGACTACCAGGGGGCAGACAGTTGACCAGTCACTATGACATGCACTGATCAGCAGGGGGCTGGTCCGACTGATAGGTTAGTTTGCTGCTGGGGTCCGATTGGGACTGAGATGGGCCAGGCATGCCATGGAGCCCTCCCATGGTACCTCCCCAGCTGGCCAACCTCCTGGGTTCCTCCCCGGCCCTGATTGTGCACCAGTGGGTCCCTCAGCCTGGCCTGAGCCCTCTTGTAACCCGGGACTCCTCAGGGGATGCTGGAGAGCTAGTTTTGGCCGGACAGTGGAAATACCTGTCACTATGATGCATACTGACCACCAAGGGGCAGACACTCAATGCAGGAGCTGCCCCCTGGTGGTCAGTGTGCTCCCATCCCACTGGGGGAAGCACTGCTCAGCCAGAAGCCAGGTTGGTGAGTGTATTGGTGGTGGCAGGAGCCTCTCCCGCCTCCATGGCAGCACTAAGGATGTTGGACTGATGGCTTAGGCCCACTTCCAAGCAGTCAGTCAAATATTCCCCCTTTCCCACCCCCGAGGGCTCCCGGACTGTGAGAGGGTGCAGGCTGGGCTGAGGGATCCCCTTACCCCCAGTGCATGAATGTCTTGCACTGGGCCTCTAGTAATCCTATATAATAAAGATGTAATATGCAAATGGTGACTGTGTAATAACTGGATTATAGCTCAGGAGGGTGGGGCAGCGAGTTACAAGCAGGCAGCTGAGAGCTACAGGAGGGGGCAGGGCAGCAAGCTATGGGGGAGGGGCGGGAGGAAGCTACAGGAGGGCGGCAACGAGCTACTGGTGCACAGATTCGTGCGCAGGGCTACTAGTTAATAATAATATAAGAATAAACTTTATTTCACATACAACGGTAAACCTACTGTTGCCCACCCCTGTATAGAGTGTAGCCCAGGATGGCATAAAGTCATCTAAATATACAATAGTTACAGAACAGATGAATTCTGTATGGCTGCAGTCACCCTAGTGACCCAAGGAACTCTGAGAATATGTATATGCTAGAGGCCTAGTGCGCATGAAATCGTGTGCAGTTAGGGTCCCTAGGCCTAGCTTGGCTTCCATTGCATGGCCTCTGCCACCCTGCCACGCCACGTGAAGCTCCCCGCCCTGGGACGCTCTGCGATGCTCTCGGACTCTCAACTGCTCTGTGAGGTTCCCCTGCCCCTCAACTGCTCCACGAAGCTTGCTGCTGCCCTGCAAAGCTTGTCGCTGGATGCTCTGAGAAACTCCTCCGGCCCGTCACTGCTCCGAGAGGCTCCCCTGACCTCACAACCGCTCCATGAAACTCTCACACCCCGTGACTGCTTCGAGAAACTTGCTGCCACCTGGGTGACTGCTCTGCTAAATTCACGGCCATCCCTCGAAGTAGCCCGCCACCGCCACTCAACAGTCCCTCGTCCTGCCGGCAGCCCCCCTCATGGTGAGGTACTCCATGCCCTTCATGGTGACCCGTCGCCCTTTAGGTCGTGATGCCACCTAGCTCTTTCTATATATTAGGATTATATACATTTGCTAACAGAATTATGATTCCTGGGTAGTTCATTGGTGAGGCTGTTCTCTGTTGTTTCTCAGTGGTTTAGCAACCTAGGGTAAGTGCCTGCTGTGAGCTGGGCCCTGTTAGGTACTAAGGTATTAGAAACAAAGGTCAGATCCCAGGGTTCCTACCGGTACTTGTATTGTGTGCTGATTGAGGTATGGTGTGATGTATGCTGCTGAGGAAGTTCAGAGGTCTTAGTGGAGTATTTGGAAGACTCTTACAGAAGATGACCTTTGAGCTGGGGCTTAAGGCTTAAGTAGGATTTCTCTAGCTGGAATGAAGGGGGAAAGGAAAGTGAGCTGCTATTCAGGGTAGCACTATGTGTATTTACCCAATTCGAAGGAATCATTTTAAGTAACTCCTGGGTCCCTTTTCGAATATTCTCTGACTCCCTTATTGGTTTTCCCCATAGCAAGGTTTTCAGACCCTTTACTATCCTGTTCATGTATTATCTAGATCAGTGTTTTTCAACCTTTTTTAGGCAAAGGCACACTTGTTTCATGAAAAAAATCACGAGGCACACCACCATTAGAAAATGTTAAAAAATTTAACTCTGTGCTTATATTGACTATACATAAAGTAATTCTCTTGAATAGGAATCAAATAAACACAAAGAAAGTATTTTATAATTACTTTATTATGAAATATTAAGTAAACAAAATAGTGAAAAATTATAAAATTCTTGTCTTGTCTGCACCTACGGCACACCAGGCAACATCCGTGTGCTGCGGAACAGCGGTTGAAAAACGCTGATCTAGATTGTTATGTCTTTTGTTTTTTAATCTTTTGTTTGTTTGTTTTGGTAATGTCTCTTTTAAAGTGTGGTGACTAATCCAGTTTTTTGAGTCAAGCCCAATTGGATGTTATGGTTCTAATAGTACACCCTTGATATGAATTAACTTTTAACAAATTAAAGTTGGACATCCTGTTGTTATTGAATTTGAGATTTACTAAAACCATCAGCTCTTTCTGAATGAATTGTTTTTAAGTTATTTTCCCACAACAGGGACTTTATGTATTTATTATTTTGAGTTAAAACAAAGGTTTCTAATTGCTCATACTCTTTAGTTCAACCAGTTATGGATATACCTATCTGCACTACCATTCATCCACATTTCTCCATGTCCCTGCTTGAGTAACTTTGTGAAATGTTTTGATGAGATAAAGGTACATAACATGTATTGTAAACCCCTAACCTTAAATCAGCAGTAACAATAACAAGGGATTACAACCAACTGGGCATGACTTGTTCTGTATGATAACTGCTAGCTTTTAGTGCGTGTGTGTGTGTGTCCCCCCCCACCCCGCACCGTAGGTGCATATGCATATCATTTTGCTAAATTTAAGTTAGGTCTTTTTATTTTTATTTATTTATTTTTAAAAAATATATTTTATTGATTTTGTACAGAGAGGAAGGGAGAGAGATAGAGAGTTAGAAACATCAATGAGAGAGAGTCATCGATCAGCTGCCTCTTGCACACCCCCTACTGGGGATATGCCCGCAACCAAGGTACATGCCCTTGACCGGAATCGAACCCGGGACCTTTCAGTCCCCAAGCCGACGCTCTATCCATTGAGCCAAACCGGTTTCGGCTAAGTTAGGTCTTTTTAAATAAATAAAATATTCTAAATAGAGTTGCAGTCTCCTGATACCCTTCTCACCCTTCCCTAATCCCTTTTTATTATATATCTCTCCATAATCCAATTTCTTTGTTATAGTTCTTAGAAGTAGTTATTATCTTGAACTTGGTGATTATTATTGCCATACATTTTTTTTACTATTACCACTTAGTATGCATCAATTGATATTTGAAAATTTATTTTCTTTTTTCTCATTACAAATATGCTCCAGTGAACATTTGTATATATGTCTGAGAATTACTCTAATAATTGTACCTAGGGGTAGAATTGTTGGGATAGTCATAGTCTGTATGTTTCTTAAGTGTTATTAGGTATCACAAATTAGTTCTGTACTCATTTTCACTTCTTCCATTCAGTACCCATTTCTACTCCTTCCACTCAGAGAGTTTTAATAGTTTCTATTTCTCCATATCCTCAACAACATATGGTATTGCCAGATTTTAATTTTTCTTATTTTTGTCAAACTTATTATATCTAATGGTTTTTATGTGCATTTCCCTAATTACTTTTTGAAGATTTAATTTACTTAAATTAAAGACAGTTATCCACCTCTGGCAACCATGAATCTGTTGTTTGTATCTATGAGCTTGTTTTTTTATATTTATAGATATAAATATATTTCTCTGTATATATAAATAGATTAGATATAGACATAGATACATATATAAGATTTCACATATAAGAGAGGTCATATAGTATTTGTCTTTCTCTTTCTGATTTATTTCATTTAGTATAATGCCCTTGAGGTCCATCCATGTTTTGCAAATGGGAAGATTTTACTCTTTTATGGCTGAATAATATCCTAGTGTGTGTGTAAGACAATTTCTTTCTTCATTCATCCATCGATGAGCACTAAAGTTCTTTCCATATCTTGACTATTGGAGATAATGCTGCAATAAACATGGGATTTCTACATGCATCTTTCAAGTTATGTTTTCATTTTCTTTGGATAAATACCCAGAAGTGGAATTTCTGGATCATGTAATTCTATTTTTAATTGCTTGAAGAACCTCCATACTATTTTCCATGGTGCCTACACTAATTTACATTCCCACCAACAGTGCACAAGTGTTCTCTTTTCTCCACATCTTCACCAACACTTGTTATTTCTAGTCTTTTTGGTAATAGCCATTCTAACAGGTGTGAAGTGATAATACAGTGTTTCGACTTGCATTTCCCTGATGATTAGTGATGTACAGTATCTTTTCACATACCTCTTGGCCATGTGAATGTCTTCTTTGAAAAAATGTCTATTTAGATCTTCTGACCATTTTAAAAATTAGATTATTTGTTTACTTATTGAGTTACACGAGTTCTTTACATATTTTAGATATTAGTCCCTTTTCAGATACATGATTTGCAAATATTTTCTTCAAATCAGTAGGTTGACTTTTTATTTTGTTGATTGTGTCCTTTGTTGTACAGAAGCTTTTTAATTTTATGTAGTTTCACTTATATATTTTTGCTTTTGCTTTTGGTGTTTAATTTTAAAAAATTATCACTAAGACCTTTGTCAAGAAGCTTACCACATATGTTTTCTTCTAGGAGTTTTATGACTTAAATCTTAACATTCTCTTTAAATCATTTTGAGTAGATTTTAGTGTATGGTGTAAGATAGTGGTCTAGTTTCATTCTTTTGCATGTAGTTGTCCAATTTTCCTATCACTATTTATTGAGGATACTGTTCTTTATTGTATATTCTTGTCTCCTTTGTTGTAAATTGACCTTATATGTGTGGGTTTATTTCTGGGCTCTCTACTCTGTTCTATTGATCTATGTGTCTGTTTTTTATGCTAATACCATACGTTTTAATCCTTCAGCTTTATTTTTCTTTCTCAATATTGTTTTGTTTATTTGGAGTTTTCATGTACATTTCCCTGATTTCTAGTTAGATTGGATACCTTTTAATACGTTTATGGATGACTCACTATTTTTTCTTTTTTATTATGTCCAAAGTTGATTTTAAGTAATTCTAAAAGTCTGTTGTTTTTGGCAGTCATTAAGAGAAATTGAATTGCCGAAACCAGTTTGGCTCAGTGGATAGAGCATCGGTCTGTGGACTGAAAGGTCCCAGGTTTGATTCCAGTCAAGGGCATGTGCATTGGTTGCGGGCACATCCCCGGGGTGTGCAGGAGGCAGTTGGTAGATGTTTCTCTCTCATCGATGTATCTAGCTCTCTATCCCTCTCCTTTCCTCTCTGTAAAAAATCAATAAAATATATTTTTTAAAAAAAAGAAATTGAATCTTAGGCTCTATTTTCTTTTCAAAGTGCAAGCCATCAAAAAATATTTTTTTGTTAATCCTCAGCTGAGGTTATTTTTTTCCATTGCTTTTCAGAAAGAGTGAAAGGGAGGGAAGGACTGAAGGAGAAGAAGAGGGAGGGAGAGAAAGAGGAAGAGAGAAAAATGGATGGGGTAAAGACACATCAACTGGTTGCCTCCTGCGTGTGCTCCCATGTGGACTGGGTAGCAAACCCACAACCCAGGTATGTGCCTTTGACTTGAAGTCAAACCCGCAACAAGTATGTGGACTGACACTTTAATCACTGAGCAACACCAGCCAGGGCAAATATTTTTTTAAATGACTTAGATAACATCATGTGACTCTTAAGTGATTTCACCAGAACCCTGAATTTTGGTCTGCTGTTCTTTGCATTGTACAATACTATGTTGCTTCTTTCAGATCAGTGTAATTCTGTTATTGTTTTAGATCAATGTAATTCTGTTACTGTTTTTAGGCTTATGTCTAATATTCCTTCCAGCACATAATAGAGTGATGTTCAAGTTCTGTTAGGTCAGTAAACACTTCCTGAGTGAGTGAATGAAAGATAATGGTTCTGATGTAGCTGACAAAATAAGTCTCCTAAAATGGAGGTAGTTTATTTCTAAAATTTTACCAGTGCCTCTGTTAGGCTTGATAAATAAAGAAACCAAATCAATATTCATCTTTCTGATATAGCTTCAGAATTAATCAGAGAAGATGTCAAAGTAAATCATGGATGCTAAAGTATAGCTTATACTTCTAAAAAAGAAACCTACACATTCTTTGGAGGTGATTTGAATATATATTCAAGCTTTTTAAGGAGAAGAATTTTTTTGGTAGGAAAAATTAAGTAGAGTCTTCCATGACTAGTCATTAAAATCATAAATCATATCCATTTTATTTATCAGCCAATTAGATTGTGAATCATAAGTGAAACTGTTGGTGATTTTAATTTTTTATACATTGATTCCATCTCTCCTCTCCATTATGGATATTGATAAAAACCCACATATTTCAGTAATTATTGTGGTCTCAGTATTAATACTTTATTTGTTAGTTAAGCAAATGAGGCTTTGAGAGTCTGAGGAATTTGGGACATGTGATTTTTCTCCCAGAAAAAAAAGTACTATATGCCATGATTCATTGATTTTTTTTTAATGTTTTAAGTGTTGTAAAGGCATAATACATAATTATATATGATATCTTAAATTTTCACTAGGATATTTCTTAAAAGTATGATTATAATTCCTTACATTGGTATAGCACTTTATAGTTTACACAGGGCCCCTTTATCATCATATCATTCCTTTGAAGTGGGTTAGAATATTCTGTGTCTGATGACTTTGATCCCTAGTTATGAACTTTGGCTGATGATAGTTATAGTATTAGAGATTGTGAGCTTTTTTCAGTTCTGGTGCCTTAAGCAAATTTGCAAGGGATCCCTGATGTTAACTTTGGCAGGTTTCATGCCTGCAAATATTGATTGAGCTAGAAGTCTCAGTTGTAAAATGTCACCAGTGAATGTGCAGCCAGCAAAGGCAAGGGAAAACTCATTACTGCAGCTCATCTGTAACTCCTGGGTCAGGCCACTCACTACCATTTGGTAAAAATTAATGTTTGAAAACTCCCTTTTATTCTGACAAAATATAATCAGGCGAGGTTAACAGCAGATAATTCTGAGCATTTCACATTGGTTAGATCAATTCTATAGGCTTGGGCTTGAGACATTCCATAGGTCTGATTATCGTAGAGGCATGAGAAAGCTTTAAAATGATGAAATCCCCAAATAATAGTAGGAAGAAATTTAATTATGTATAAACTCCCTCCTCTATTGCATGCCTTCCCCCATATTGAAAGTGTTTATTCTGAAAAAGAAAAAGCAGTGAGAGAGGAAGAAAGAAATAATGTAAGGGTGAGACTAGCCTGTCTTATTTCACTTTAAGGAGAAAGATTAGGGACCAGGGAAGAAATTGTAAATTGAAAGGTTTCTCCTCAATTTAATGAACTGAGTGATCCAAAGATAGAGGGGAGTTAATTTAGGGAGGAAATAAGGTTTCTGGTCTCTGGAAATATTTGGAAAGCCCCAGCCTGTGTGTAGAAGAAATGTTTTAAAGGGGATTCACACCTCAGATAGGTGATTGGGTCAGATCAAGAGTTCCCAAAGTCTGAAATGTTTCAAGTGCCTCCAAATTACTGGTAAGACGGTATGAATCCACATGTACAAAAGAATTTTCTGTAGAATGAATCTCAACCTCAAAGGTAGTAAATTGCCAACATCTCTCTCCAAATCGGTATCTCTCTCCCCCTCTCATAAATGTGGGTGTTACAAACACAAATTCAATGAAAAGTGTTACCAAATAGGTAGTTTTGCATTTGTTTGTTGTCATTGTGTCTTTTCTCAATATTGTGTTCTAAAAAGTGCAGCAGGAGGTGAGGTCTGTCAAATATTTTTACAATAAAAAAAGGACCCTCACTTTATTTGTTTTGTTTTTTGTTAATCCTCACCTGAGTATATTTTTAGGGAGAGTAAAAGAGAGAGGGAAAGACAGGGAGAAACATTGATGTGAGAGAAGCATATCGATTTGTTGCCTCCTGCACAGGGCCTGGGCCAGGGAGGAGCCTGCATCTGAGATATGTGCTCTTGACTGAAATTGAACCCAAGACTCTCTAGTCTGCAGGATGACACTCTATCCACTGAGCCAAACCGGACCCTCATTTTAAAACCTATGAATGATAAACACCCTTTTGGACCTTGTGGCTCTTTGATTTTGAATTGGGTGTTCCAAAGAGGTAGAAAACTACATGTATTGTTTTGGGCCACACTACTCGCACTTTAGAAACATTACTCTTAGTGTGCATACATATATCTATATACGTAAAAGCCTAAGTGACCATTATGACTGAATGATCAGAACAACTGGCCAACCAGTCGTTATGACATGCACTGACCACCAGAGGGCAGACATTCAACGCAGGAGCTGCCCCAGGTGGTCAGTGTGCTCCCACAGTGGGAGTGCTGCTCAGCTGACTGACCCGTTCTGGTGGCCCACTGACCCAGCAGCAGCCGCTTTTCCAGTAGTCCTGCAGGTCCAATCTCCGGAGAATGGGCCAGGCACTAATGGACCAGCACTGCTGGCCTCCTGGAAGTTGTCCTCAGGCACTGCGGCCACTTCCCCTCCTTAGATGCTCTGCAAGGAATAAAGAATATAAAAGCCGGCTGCCAGATGGCTCCCTATAACCTGTGCGAATGTAAGCAGGGCGGATTCGGATCCCAGACAAGCAAGGGCGTCCCACTGCCCACCCAAAGGGCCGATTGCATCCTGGCCCCCCCCTCCATCCCTCTGGAGACCCCACCTGTACATGAATTCATGCACCAAGCCTCTAGTGTATACATAAATGTCTGTGTGAAAATGACTATTGCTTCTAGTTTATAGATTGAGAAAACTCAAAAGAAGGTAAGTTACTTTTCAGGCTGCTAAATTAGAGGGACCAGATGTGAATTTAGGAAAGTCTGACTCCAAACTCATTGTTCATGCATGATATCACCATTGCAAACAGGTTAGGGATGTCTAGTTAGTATGGTGGATAAGGGAAAGCACTGTATTGGGAATTAGAAGTCTTGTACTATTGGGCACCCCACCATTGCTTAAATTCACTGGGCTCAAATTTTCCTATGCCTAAACAAAGGAATAAACTCTATTATCTTTTTTAGGTGAAAATCTTTATCATGGATTGATATTTAGGAAATAATTCTTCATGCCCTCACTTGGAAGGCTCTTCTGAAGTTGTCTGAGATTTTTGGTCCAGGGTAAATAATTTACAGTTTATTATAAGGATATAGAAGATTTACTTTGACTTTTTTCTATTTCCTTAATAGAATTCAACAAATTTTTTTTCCTATTAATGCAAAAGTACATTTTATGAAAATTACCCCCTTTTTTAGCCAGGTAACTTGGAATATTGAGCTATATTTAGATGCTCTCCCCAGAGTACACATCTACACTGTCACATCCTGGTACAAATGTGCTCTTTACATTAATAATTGCACTGTGTGTTTTCATAATTTATCATAATGATACCATTATAGAAGTCCCTTCCCTCCCCTCCACCCTCAAGTCTAATTGAGGTCGAGACAGACTATAAATGTGATAATATAGATTGCATGCTTAGAGGAAATAGAGTTGGTTTCATAGTGGAGTTTTAATTTAGGATTCATTCTGGTGATGTAGCCTTTTCCTATGGTACATTACTTTGAGCCCAATATAACTGCATGTTCCCACAGCCCCTCATTATAGCTACAGCCTCTCACTGCTTTTTAATTAAAAAAAAAATAGGGAGAGAGGGAAAAATGAAACCAAAGCTTAGGTTGGATATTGTCTAGGTACACAGGGAGTATCGTAGGCAGATTGCTTATTTAATTTTTTAACTCTTTCAAAGATTTCATGGAGTTGTTCTGATTTTTGTTTTCAGGGAATGGATGATTTATATACAGGGGATGCCAAAAGTAGGTTAACAGTTATGAGTGTGCAAAACACAAAATTTATTCTTGTATTGTTATTTTTTTAATTGTATTTATTTGTTACAATTGTATAAACCTACTTTTGCTCACCCGTGTGTGTGTGTGTGTGTGTGTGTGTGTGTGTGTATGTGTGTGTGTATAACCATCCATCACACTGTCTTACACACACATCAGGCTTTAAGAGTTTGGAAAGTAAAGGCATCATATATATAATCTTGAAATTTACTATAAGCTTTGAGCAAGTGGGAATCCTTTCTGTATCCTAGAAGGGCTACCAGCTGTGTGGTTGGATGGTGGCAGTGCTTAGTGAGCACTTACACAGCTCACCACCTATTGGGAGCAAGGCAGGGGTGGAAGATTGTAGTGGTTCTTAAAGGCTGATGTTCTGGTACATCAGAAGTTAAGAGTTAATCTTTTTCTCTCTCTAGTCTTATAGGCAGCAGAAGCAGAGAAATGACTTTATTAAGCATAGTTTCTTTTGTCATTCCTTCATCTTGAGGGATTCCATATACCTTTCAGATACCAAAACAAATTAATCTCCAAAGGTGACTGGTAAGAATGGCTTAATCCTTTTGGGATTGGTTGTGTAAGACACAGGAGAGCTTGGGCCCGAGCTGTTGACCTCTCTGTCAGACTGAGTGTTATATTCCCTTTCTAGATTCTGGGCTCTTCTGTATGAAATCAATTTGACAGCTCTGAGGTTCTTTCCTTGCTTTCAGGCGTCCTCAAACTTTTTAAAGTGGGGGCCAGATCACGGTCCCTCAGAGAGCTGGAGGGCCGGACTATATGAACTACTAATTCCTACTGTAACACCTCGGCTGCGCTCACTGCCCAAAAAACCTGGCGGGCCGGATCAGACTCCTCTGCGGGCCGCATGTGGCCCGCGGGCCGTAGTTTGAAGACGCCTGGACTATAACTGATCACTCTCTCTGTGGTGAATATTGGTAAATATAATGTAGAAATTTCTTTCTGGGTCAGGGTATTGTTGGCTTCACAGTTTTTAGTGTGAGCCTTTCACAAACAGGACTTTGTCTTTCTATGAATCCCGATTTCATTGAGAACCACTGCTCTAGAGGAAGCCTGGGACTGCTACTGGGCCAGTGGATTATTTGAGCACTCTTCAAGCCTTGGAATTCTTTAATAAATTATTTGAATGAATAGTTTAACAAATATTTCGTTAACTCAGCCAAGGTCTTGTATAACTTATATTTAAGGGTATATGTTCTTGCCGGAAAGTTCCTCAGATCTGTCTCAGGGAATCAGGGTAGATTAGCAAGAACTCAGAGATCAGGTTCAACTTTCAGAAGGCGCCAGGTTGTCTTTGCAAGAGTTTATTGAAGGGTCTCTGGCATCCTGTCTCCCTGCTTATAAAATAGAATTGGTAACTACTTCTCTTCCCCAGAGACATAGTGAAGATTAAAGTAGGTGTTTTAACTTCTGCAGAAGGAAAGTGCTATTTCAGTGGAGATTATTAGAGGTAAAAATGAAACTCCTCCCGATCTCTGAAATGTTTGTTTTAAAGAAGTGGATTGGCAGATGTGTTCAAAAGAGACATTGCCAGTTTCTTTCTCTTTTGCATCTTAACTGTGGCATTATTTGGCTTTCTCCTTTTAACTGTGGTCCACTACCTATTCTCTCTGCCCTCAGCAATAAACAATACTGAAATCTCCTTTCTGGGGAGAACTGTAGAACTCATGCTTTGACTTGGCCGCTGCAGCAGGCTCATGCTAATCAGAATCACAGCAGGGCTTGTTTTATGAGCCTGAAAGAATTAGTGCTCCCTGGGGCTGAAGTTCCTTACCTGCTGGGGAACTACAGATTTCTAGTTTGGAGCCTGCTCTCTTTGAGGATCAAGCTACCTTTCTTTCCCCTTCTCACATGAAAACCGCCACCTTATTTTTCTTGTAGTCCATGTTTACTGGCATGGTGATTTTTTTTTTCTTTTTTAAAATAATGATGATAATCAATTTTTATACTTATGGAAATAAGATGTGATCATATGAGATGATAATCTATCTCAAGAGACTAGGAACAGAGTGAAAAATAGCAGGTGGTACCCCGCAAACCAAATTGTCTAATGTGAGTTTTCTAAGTAATGTCATATGCTTAAACTTATTGAAGCACCTGGCATGTGGAACCAGCAGGGTACATGAATATAGCAGGGGATGAGTTTGCATCACTGGGATAGTAGATTTCAGTAACACTGTGGGTTATAAGTCACAGTGAGACATGTAGCTTGTATAATAGAAATTTGCCTATCATTACCAAACAACTTAGCAAGCTGGCAATGAATGTGACCTTCTATTTTCTTTGGAAATAGTGTACCATAGGGTGGTGAAGGCCTGGGGCAGGGGGCGAGTGTGCGCTAGAAGGGGTGAATGGGGGGAAAAGAGGGACATATGTAATATTTTCAACAATAAAATAATTTTAAAAAGACACAGCATACCATATCATACCTACTGTAAGTTGGTTATTATAACAGATAAAGAAAAGCTTATTTGAGGAGCCTAATGCAAATGTTTTAGGTTGGGGAAGACAGAATCATATGTATTACCTCATAGTAAAAATTTTTACATTTGTGTAGTAATATTATAGTTTAGAGTTCTTCTACCTTTTGGTACAAATTTCACGAATGTGTTTTGGGAATCTAATGACTATAGTTAACAATTTTGTATTGTATATTTGAAAGTTGCTAAGAGAGTACTTAAATGTCACCCCCTCCCCCCAAAAAATGGTAATTATACGAGGTGATGAAGGTGAACTTTTTATTGTGGCAGCATTTTGTATATGTACGTGGGTCATCATCCTGTTGTACACCTTAAACTTAAATAGTATAGTCAATTATATCTCAGTAAGGCTAGGAAAAATAAAATAAATAGTAAACACACACACAAAGTATCTTTTTGAAGTTCATAGGGAAAAGGGTTATAATCTCCATGTGCAGATGAGGAAACTAAGGCTCAGAGAGGGTAAATGAGAAGGCCGAAGTGGTACCAGCCGTAACTTGAGCTGAACGGAGTCATCAGGCTGCTTAATGTCCATTGCAGTGTTGTTTCTCCTCAAGTTGGAAGCCCATTTCAGTAGTTTCCTGTTTTATCCCAATTTAGTAGAAAGCAACTATAAGAACTCCATGAATTACAGTGTTAAAGGCAAATGAGGTCTCACCAGTACAAGGGAAAGCCCAGGACTAGAGGTCAGGAAGTGCCAATTCTGTTTTCAGTGCTACTGCTGGTCTTATGACCTTGGATAAAACTTGACCTCTGGGCCTTACTCTCCTCTTGTGTAAAGTAAAGATTTGGAGTGCAGTAGACCCTGGAAGTTATACATGTAATATTCTCTGAACTACTTGTGAGTGACTGTAATCTTTTTTAGACATAAATTAAAACTATATGCTAAGGCAGTGGTCGGCAAACTCATTAATCAACAGAGCCAAATATCAACAGTACAGCAATTGACATTTCTTTTGAGAGCCAAATTTTTTAAACTCAAACTTCTTCTAATGCCACTTCTTCAAAATAGACTCGCCCAGGCCATGGTATTTTGTGGAAGAGTCACACTCAAGGGCCAAAGATCCGCATATGGCTCTCGAGCCACAGTTTGCTGACCACGGTGCTAAGGGATTGGTGATTTATATGTATTAAAGTCACCTACAAAGTAGTTGAGCCTAACCCAGTGTCCCCATCTCAAAGTGGTTCTGTTCCCTATGATTTCTGAATGCATAGGAACCTTTGTGAAGTGGTGAAACTGCATATTGAATAAATTCTGTAAAAAAAAAAAAAAAAAAAAAAAAAAGAAGCCAGCTACTATATAGGTGACTTTAAGAATGTATTTATAGAACCGTTAAGTATTAGAATAATACCTCTTAGAGGTATTTTGTGGCAGAAATTGGTGCTTTTCAGTTGGGGAATTCTTAAAAGAGTTAGAATATTTGCTATGTATGCCTTTCCTCATCTTTTCTAACGCTAAAATCCTGTGTTTGTTTTTTCTCTTTCTTAGCCCAACAGGGGCACAAAACGTCCCCGGGATGATGAAGAGGAAGAGCTGAAAATGCGTCGGAAACAAGCTGGTACTCGAGAACGTGGCCGCTTTCGGGAAGAGGAAATGACTGTGGTAGAAGAAGCCGATGATGACAAAAAAAGGCTGCTTCAGATTATTGACAGAGAGGGTGAGGAGGAAGAGGAAGAGGTAAGGTGGCAGAAGTGAGCTGGTTGCTGAGATGGCTGGCCCTGACATAGTCTCTATAGAGTGTAATTTTTGGTCAAATATATACCTTTTCTGACCTCCCTTGCTTAATCTATAAAATGGGGTTAAGAATACTTATTTCACAGTGTTGACATGAAGGTTAAGTGGGATAATGGAGTTGGGGAAGCATTTGAAAAGTGTAAAGAACATTATAGATAGAAATGTTGTGTTGTGTGTGTGTGTGTGTGTGTTTTATATTTTTATTGATTTTAGAAAGGAAGAAAGAGGGAGAGGGAGATTGAAATATCGATGACGAAAGAGAATCATTGATCCGCTGCCTTCTGCACACCCCTCAATGGGGATCAAGCCCGCAACCCAGGCATGTGCCCTTGACTGGGATCAAACCCGGGACCTTCTAGTCCACAGGCCAGTGTTCTATCCACTGAGCCAAACCAGCTGGAGCACAGATAGAGTTTTAACATTATTCTGGATTATATGTTATAATCAAGGCCCAAGCACTGAACTGTGGGGCTTTTGGTATTGACTGTGAAGGGTCAAGGAGGTTTTCTAGACCAGCGGTCGCCAACCTTTAGGACCTCATGGATCACTGGTTGGCTACTGCTGCTCCAAAGGTTTCCTTAAACCAACGATCGCCAACTTTTCCAACCTCATGGACCACCAGTAGTCCACGGATCACCTATTGGCGGCCACTGTTCTAGACCATTCTGAGGACACACAGGGGTCAGGGAGGCTTTCTAGACCATACTAAGGACATATAGTAGGTGCTTCCATTTTTTAATGTAGTTAATAGTCTTTGAAAGAAGAGTGGAACTTTATCGAACAAGTGGAAGATGAGCTTTCCAGGAAGTTGAGATAGCATTAGCAAAGTAGTAAAAGTGGAGAAGTTCGGGGGAGCTAAGGGATTAGGTATTTAGGTGTTACTGAAGAAATACAGTTTAGGGAAAGAGCGCCATTCCATTGCTTTGCCTCAAGATTCCTTTGCACTCATTCTTGCCTCTCGTCCTTTTTCTGTGCCCTCTGTTGGGAAAGCTCTTCTTGCCCTAATGAAGAATCACTCTTTGCATGTATGGTTTCCTCTCATTCAGGTCTTAGTTCTGGTGTTTCCTCCTTGGAGAAGTCTTTCCTGTCTCTGAGGTGGCCCCGCAAGTCATTCTCTCATTCTGTTAGCATTTATTTCTCTGCCTTCTCTTCACAGCATTTACCATGATCTGAAATTTCTGTTTGTTTACTCACTTGCTGTCCCTTCCTGGCCTCCTATGAAACCAGGGACTGGCTCTGTTTTGTTCACATCTCAGAGCACTCAAGAGCAATGCCTAGCTCTTGGTAGACCCTTAATAAATATTTATTGAATGAATAAATGAATGAAGCTGAAAAGGGTAGAGGTAAAATATCAGCGATTAAAAATGAAATGACCATGCCTTTGTGTCTTTTTAAATCCTTAAGTGTTAACTTGTATGTTATTTCATTCTGGCATTTTGTTCAATATGAATTATGGAAATAGATTCTTAAGAGCCAGCTGGTTTTTGGTTCCCTCAAAGACATGATGCTAAGTTTGGATTTAAAAAATGAAGCTAGAGTGTGAATCTAAGAGGGGAAAAATTGATTCATATTTCACCAAGGTCTTTACTGTGTTATGACAATAACTCTCATTAGCATTTATATCAGAGCTAATTCAGGGGCCTGCCCCTAAAAGATGGTGACATTTTGGAAATCTGTGGTGGGGAAACAGTCCCAAATTTCCTCTCTGAGGGCAGCAGCCCTACCAGGCTTTTAGACAGCACAGCCTTCCTCTCTCCCTCCATCCCTTCCTCTCTTCCTTCTTCCATCCCTCCATCACTTCCCTCTCTCCTTCCTTTCTTATTAGCTTCTGTTCAATCTGTAAGCGCTGCAGCAGCAGTTAATTGGCAGGTGTAATTCCTGTGTAGGGCAGGCTTGTACTGGAGGATTAGGATAGTAGCTGTCATGGGTAAGTAGTTTCTAGCCTGAGAGACAGAAATGTAATGTGAGACCAGCCCTTCTGTTAAGGGACAGGTAAAAAGATCGCTTTGTAAAAATGACACATGGAAAGCTACAAGTTCAAGAGTTATTTTCTCACTGCCACCAAAGTCCCATTTGATGAAAAGCAAGTGATGTTTGCCCTGTTAAGTCACGTGAACTTGTAAAATATTATTGTCCTTTTTGTGCTACATCACCAGCATTCATCTTTCTGAAGTCTCCCTCTGGTTCCTGACGTTGAGCTATTGGAGGTTCTGCTGTAGCCGATGACTAAGACTGATAATTCAGTTTCCTCTAGTGTTGGAGAGAAATTAAAGGAGGGAAGGCCAAACCTTGGAGAGGCTAAGGCCGGGAATCCTATGAGAGCTGTATTAACACTGATAGGTTGTTGTGTTTTTTTTCCTATAGGGCAGGCAAGATGTTAGCCAAGGGAAAGAAGAGTAGTGAATGTTGAGTTTGCTTGATTTAACTCTTTCCTTGAAATTTGGATTATTTTAGTTAAATCCTAGTGGTATGTTAGGTATATCGTGCTTATTACTAATAGAAAAAAAAACAGCTTATATTAAGATAGTGTCATATAGTTTATAAAACCATTTTATGTAACCCATTTCTTTAGAACATTTCTCTGACCTTAGAAGATACATCTTTCTTCTTTTCTTTCTTCCTTCAACAGATCTTCACTGGATGCCGGCAGTATGCCAGGCACTGTGAGGGGAACTAGAGAGTTTACAATCAACAAGTAGGCATGGTCCCCCAACAATGCTATATTTCCTAGTTTCAGGTGAACAGATTATCTTGGCGAGATCATGTTATACCTTTACATAAAGGGTGAGACAAAAGTCGGCTTACAGTTGTTTATATGGAAAATAATTAATAAATAATACAAGAATAAAATACTTTGCATACTCACAACTATACACCTACTTTTGCCCTATCCTGTACATCATGTGAAGGATTGGAATTTTATTCTAAACTAGAGGAGCAGTGCACAAATTTGTGCACCAGTGGGGTCCCTCCCTGGCCTGCAGGATTTGGCCTAAGCCGGCTCTCTGACATCCCCTAAGGGATCCCAGATTACAAGAGGATGCAGGCCAGGCCAAGGGACCCCACCAGTGCATGATAGGGTCGGGGGAGGGACCCGGAAGGTTGGCCAGCCGGGAAGGGACCACGGGAGGGCTCCAGGGCATGTCTGGCCTGCCTCTCTCAGTCCCGATTGGCTGGATCCCAGCAGCAAGCTAACCTACCAGTTGGAACATCTACCCCTGATGGTCAGTGCATATCATAGCAACCGGTTGACTGTCTACCTCCTGGTGATCAGTGCATGTCATAGCGACTGGTCGACTATCTGTCGCCAGGTGGTCACTGCACATCATAGTGAGTAGTTGGGTTGCCTTAGCATATCATTAGCATATTATACTTTGATTGGTTGAATGGCCAACCAGACATTTAGCATATTAGGCTTTTATTATATAGGACCAGAGGCCTGGTGCACAAAATTTATGCATGAATGGGGGAGTGTGTCTCTCAGCTTGGCCTGCACCCTCTCGCGATCTGGGACTACTAGCTCCTAACAGCTCACCTGCCTGCCTGATCGTCCCTAACTGCTCACCTACCTGCCTTATTGCCCCTAACCACCTCTGCCTTTGCCCCTGCCACAGCAGCTTCATCCGGAAGGACGTCTGGAATGACGTCCAGAAGGCCATTCAGCTGTCCAGTCTAATTAGCATGTTACGCTTTTATTATTATAGATAGGATGCCAAGTGGATGAATTCAGAAAAGACTTAAGAGGTAGACCTGGTGAGCTTTTAAGGATTATAGTCAGCAAAGTAACATTGCATTGTGGCTAGTAAATAGTGAAGCTAGGCTCTTGAGTGCCAACTGAGCCAGGGCACTAACTTCAGTTTTTACCATGTCGGGGAACTTCTCTTTAAGCTGTAGACACGGGAGGGGCTGGGGTCCAATAGATTACCTGAGGTGAAGGTCCAAGAGTCATTGATAAAAATCAAAAAAATGTGTCATGCCTCTAAATGAAATTAGAGATATCTTCCACTTAAAACCTAATTTATGCATGTCAAATTTAACAAAATAATAGCTAGCATTTTTTAGTGTACTTACAAAATTATGGGATGATTCAGGGATTTCCAAAAGGATCTATTTCAGGGCCTCTTAATAGCAATTTCTTTACCTGTAGGTGTGAGTTATGGTCAATGACTACAAAGCTATGAAGCTGAGAGTTGGGATAATGTTAGGCAGAGTGAACTGCAGCACATTACATTAAACTGGAAAATAAACTAGGAGACTACATTTCTGAAATTTTAGTGTAGATTTCTTGGGGGAAATGACTCCATCTTTAAAAATGTATATACCTTCGTGGATATAAGGGTAAGAAAACCTTCAAACCTCTCTAGTGTATGAAGTAAGAAAAACACTGTGTAATCTACTAGTTTTTAAATGTTTCTTCTGAGCTTCTCTAATTTTTGATGTTATATCTGGATTCCAAGAACCTGTCTGATACTATCTCAGCAGCCAGTAAGGAGCAGATATAGTAATGTGAAAGAAAAACCGTGACTATTGCTAATTAACAGCTCTACTTAAGGGCTATACAAAAATAGGTGGAGAGTTAGATTTGACTGGTAGACTATAGTTTGCGGATCCCTTCCTTGTGTAGGGAAAAGATTGAGGGCCCCAGTCACTGAACAAGTTCTTTTAAATCACTGAGTGTTATCTTACCTGTACAACAAAGGAGGACAAGATAAGTATTAACTAATATGGTTGCCTACTCCAAGTCATAGAATATGCTCAAGAAATATTTGTTGACTAAATCTTAAACTAAACTTCCTGTACTAGATGTGAGACACACAAAGTGATATAAAGTAGCGTGTGATGTAGACCCTTAATCCTCATTCTGGTGAGGGAGATAAAGTATTTTCTGTACATTTAACCCAGAAAGGTGAGTGGCAGAATTGCATGTAAGAACCAACGAAAAAAGTAATGATTAGTGAATAAGAATTGTTGCATTTGTCCCTTTATACCAGGAGGAACCATTGGATGAAAGCTCAGTGAAGAAAATGATCCTTACATTTGAAAAAAGATCATACAAAAACCAAGAATTGCGGATCAAGTTTCCAGACAATCCAGAGAAGTAAGGCTCCTCTGAGGTGTTGGGTTTTTGTTGTTGTTGTTTTTGTTTGTTTGCTTGCTTGTTTTGTGTACTTTGGTTTTGTGATTAGAGGCCCAGGACAACCCACATGTTTGGAAAATCACTAGAAGGACTCACAGGACTCAGAGTCAGTGGTACTGAGGGTATTTAACCAGATCAGCAAGGGGAAAAGATACATCAGGCAGAGTCTGGAAAAACTCATGTATAGATTTCCTATGCTTTCTCCCTCCCACTAAGTGGGGTCAGGTGGACATGATCCTTTCTCCAGCAGTGAAAACACGCATGTAGTGTCTCTGTCCAGACAAGCCCATGGGAGATTCTGGGTCTAGAGTATTTAATGAGAACAAGTCATGTAGCCATTCTCTGCCAGCAATAACTACCAGAATTCCAGACTGTCTGAAGGAAAGGTGGGCAAAACAACCTTATCACATAGGGAACTTTTTAAAAGCCAAAGCCCCAGATGCCAGCCTGGAACCAGGCCCTTCTAAAGATCAGGCCTGTTATGTTAACTCTTTTTTTCATTATCCTTCTCAAGGCTCAAAGAAAACTGACCTTGGCTGCTATTAGTGATAGCTTTACTGTTGAGAAAATGTCAAAGGCTTTAGGGTTAGGCAAATATGGATGTGACTCCCACATGACCTTAAATAAGTCACTTTTTTTAGCCTCAGGTGTCTCATCTGTATAAAGAAATAATACCCCCTTTACAGAATTGTGAAGATTAAATGAAAATAATTGGAAGTGTTTGGATCAGTACCTGGTATTTAGTACATACTTATGAAATTATAGTTAATATGATAGTTACTATATTAGCTTCTCAGTGCACTGTGAAGTACTGTAATGAGGAGTCTGGTATCTCTCAATCAGTCTTGAGTCCTAATTAAAGGGATTTTCATATTTATACAGATTTTAATGTTCTCCCTCCCTCCCTATTTCCCTCCTGGGACGTATACTTTCAATGAAACTTAGTATGTCCAAAGCTGTATGGAACTAAGAGTTGGATAGTATAGTCTTGCACTCAAGTTTATAGGTTATTAGGCACACTCGCTATAAATGCATAGTAGAAGGAAACATACGTTAAAAGAGATACAGAGTGTTGTGGGAGCATAGAGGAGGAAACAGTGAATACCAAGTTGGGGGCTATTAAAGGGCTTCACAGAAGAGGTGGTATTTGAGTTGGCTTAGTAGAAGGATTTTGATTTTAATAGGCAGGAAAGGCATGCCAAGCAGTGTGACTAGTGTGAACAAAGGCACAGAGATGTCAGTCATCAAGTCCTCATGGCAAACTGGTAAGGCTAATGTGCTTTAGGTAAGGAGAGTAGAGAGTGAAGAACCTGGTTATTGGACCTAGGACCATAGCCCTCTTTGCAATAAGATTGCAGCTCAGCTTTCCCAGCACGAGAGCCCTGTCAGGTTTTGTGCTGACCTTCACCACACAGTAAAGAAATAATAAAACAAATAGCAAAGATGGTAAAGACTAGTCACATTCATTATGGGCACTGTGTGTGTGTGTGTGTGTGTGTGTGTCTGATTGCACAAGTAACACATGAATTGATTGTCGTAAAAAATACCAACAGTGCATAAGTAGCGTAAAAAATGCACGTTCTCCTTCACTGCACTGACCTTCTCTTTCATTCCTGTACCTAGAGATAGCTCTGTGAACGCTTCTGTGAATATCCTTTCAGATTATTTTTCATGTACTTATTTATATGTATATGTAAATATGTAAATATTTTTCTTACCTAAATTTTACTGTACATATTCTGCACCTGGATTTTTTTTTATTACATAACAGGAGATATTTTCATGTTCATACATGTATACTTATCTTATCATGGTTTATAGATACCATGATTTACTTTTTATCTATTACAGACATTTGATTATTTTAAATATTGACTTTTATGAACAGTGTTGTAGCGAACCTTTGTGTACTTGTGCCTTAGAATAAAATGAATTTCTATAGGATAAATGTTGAATTCCCAGGTTGAAGAGTATGTACATTTTAAACTTGAATAACTACTGCCGAATTCCTCACTGTATTCTTTTATTTTCCCACCAGTAGATCTCTTTCCCTATTTTTTTTTTTTTTTTTTTTTTGCCCATAATGAATGTGACTAGTCTTTACCATCTTTACTATTTGTTTTATGATTTCTTTACTCAGCGGTCTTCCTGCATTAAATTCTGTGTCCTTTGAGGAGGCAGACTGTGTCTTGTTTGTTTCTGTTTCTAATTCCTAACACAGTACCTGCCATACTAGAGGTGCTCAATAAACATGAAATATTAGATGGTTGATGTAATCTTTATTACATTCTTATTGCCTGGAATCTAAGGATATGTTATGAGGAAGCTGTGCCCTGGGTTGATAACTCTGGAAATTTAAGCAATCCAATTTACTTCTTGGAGTGCTGGCGTTGCCTTTGCCTACGTGGTAGGTATACTACTGTCAGTTCAGGACAGCGCGTTTCTGCAGGTTGTATACCACATCTTAGCTGCCACGGATGCTCTAGTGTTACGTTTCATAAACTGGTTTTAAAATTTTATTTTAAAGACTTAACAGTGTTTCTATTCAGACAAAATTTATATACTATTTTAGTTTTTAAATCAGAACATTTTAAAATTGGTTAGGAAACTACATTGTGTTTTAACCTTGAATTTTTGAATTCTTACTGGTGCAGTGTATTTTATAATTCTCTAAACCAGCGAGGTGCAATTAAGATGAAAATAGCTTGACATATTTGAATGAAACTTTCTGGTTGAGATCAGGAACATTCAAATATATTTTCCTATATATACAATTGTCATTTTGATTGCATAACCCAAAAATGCTTCTCTTCATTTGGCTGCATTTCATATTCAATTGACAGTTCTCTTTATGCAGCCTCTACCCTGCACTGTAATCTTTCTGCCAAATATCGCATTGAGTGGAGTGTGCTATTTCCCTAGTAAGCCCATTAGTGTTCTCCTTTTCATTGTTGCAGGGGCAGAATTATTTAGTATAGTGGTTCTCAAAGTTTTTAATCTCAGGGCCCCTTTGCACTCTTCAATTATGAGTATACCCTAAAGTGCTTATCTTAGAAAATTCTAGAATACACAGCACACATTTTATTAGGCATCAGGGCAATGATATAATCACGTCTTGTGTAGCTCTGTTGAAAACTCCAGTGTTTACTCCTGAGAGAATGAAAGAGAAAAAGGCAAAATAGGCAAACCTCAGAGATCACATGTTTGTAGTAAAGTGGATATTGCAATAAAGCGAGTCAAAATAATATTTTGGTTTCCTAGCACATATAAAAGTTATATTTACAATGTCCTAGAGTAGTTTGTTAAGTATGTATCTGCATTATGTCTAAAACAATGTACATACCTTAATTTAAAAGTACTTTATTACTAAAAAAATAAAATGCTATCCATCATCTGAGCCTTTAGAGAATTATAGTCTTTTTGCTGGTGGGGGGTCTTTTTCTAGTAAAGCAAAGATCACTGATCAAAGATCACCATGTCATATAATAATGAAAAAGTTTGAAATATTGCAAGAATTACCAAAATGTGGTACAGAGACATGAAGTGAGCAAATGCTGTTGGAAAAAAATGATGCCAATGGACTTGCTTGATGGAGGGTTACCACAAATCTCTACTTTGTAAAAAATGCAGTATCTGTTAAGCTCAATAAAGCAAAACTCAATAAAACAAGACATACTTTTAATACTTTGGAATTACTGTGAAAATAGTTTTGATCTTGTAGACCCCTTAAAAGGATCTCCAACTACCTCCTACCCCCACCCAGGACCACACTTTGAGAACTGCTGATTTAGTTGGGTGGAAGAAGCATCATGCCCTCTATGCATTGACTGCTGGTCTTGTGTTTGCAGGAGGACTCACCAATTTCTGTGGTTTTTCTGGTATGTTTGAACCTTGCTGGTCATTTGCTAATCTTCGCTATTACAGTTGGAAGAGAACATCCTGCTGGTCTGAAACAAATGCACATGGCAGGCTAGCAGAATATTCTCCGCCATCCCAGATGGAATCAATGACCCCATCTCAGCCTGGGTTACTGTTTTTAATAGATTGCTGTGTTGCTTTCCCATTGCCCCTAACTTGATCCATTCTCCCAGCTGTGAGTCATCCATTACTGACTGACTGCTTACTTCCTAGACAGTCTCTACAAATGTTGTAGTATGTGCTTTAAATGAGTAGCCTTATACTTTGTTGGCAGAAAGAGAAGAAAATATTCTTTGTTATAGCATAGCAAACTTAAGGGTACCTAGATTTGCTGAGCACCTATTACGTGCCAACTGTCATTAAGCACATTATATTTTTTATCTCATTGAATCCTCACTGTAATTCAGCTGGGAAAATTAAGGAAGCTGAGGTTTAAAGATAGGTTAGTTGCTATTCTCTGTCTCCCTTGACCAGGTTGGGGTCCCATGATCTGTGTTCTAATATCATTTCTTGGACAACACCAGATCCTTACAATTAGTTGTATGTAATAGATTATTAAATTTGTACTAGGCTAGGGGCTCCATAAGGACAGCAACTAGGGTTATTTTTATTACCTGTTTTATCCTCGTTACCCAGCAGTGACTGGTACCTAGTGTGTGCCCAGTAAATACTTGTTGACATACTGTTCATGGTTACACAGCCAGTAACTTGTGTGGCTGGGAGTGTGACCCAAGTCCATATCATTCTGAAGTCCAGGCATTTTTCACGATATTTTGTTCTCAGATAACACTGGACCCCAGTGGTATATTTATGATGTTTCTCTGTTGTCATTTGAGTTCCTGCTTGTTTTTTGTTTTGATAATGTTTTTACTTTCTAAACTTAAAAACATTGGGCTGATTACAGATTTAGAATTTCAAAGTTGGAAGGTAAAGTCCATTCTCCCTTCTAATTCTTAATTTTTTATTATATTACCCTTTATTAATTATCCTCAGTGACAAGTATCTAACTTTTCAAAGTAATCTTTTCATCATTTGGCACTTATGACTTTAAGATTTAAACTCAGAATGAAAAAGAATTTCAAAGAATTCTTAGGTGAGAGAATATCTAGACAACTTATAATCGTGGTTGTTTTTCCAAATTAGTGTCTATATCCCTCCTAAAGTATGGCTTCCATAAGAGATGTCACAGAACTTCCGGGTCATATAATCAACATGTTAACTCTGTATTGCCTTCTTTTAAGCGGCCTGAAACCACAGCAGCCTTTGTGACAGCTACTTTCCTCTGCTCCTTCATTTGGAAGGCATCTGCTGAGCTGTGGAGCTGGGAGTGTGTCCAGTGTTGGGTGTCCAGAATTGAATGAGTAGTTTCTGTCCTGGCACAGCTGTCTCATGGTCTGATTTGTATTGCTGTTACAGTTGACTAAACCATCCAGTTCTACATAAGTACTTTTATTAAATTATGTCATTCCCACCCCATGCATTTGTAATCTCTGACTTTTTGGTTCAGTGCAGCTCTCTGTGTGGATCCTAGATAATTTTCTCCTGTTAGATTTGGCCCATCATCATTGCCTATCAGGAATTTTTGAATTGATTCTTTCAGCGCTATATTCATTTTCTCTGTAAACTTTGTGTTATTTGACATTTGTTAAGTTGCTATTTATATACCTTCATTCAAGTTATTGATTAGAAAATAATATAGTTGATATAAACAGGCCTAAGGATCAAGCCCTGTAGGATACCACCAGAGGATTCTTTCTGGGCTGACATTCATTCATTACTACCCAAGTCCCAAAATCGTTCCTTGTACTCAACATTTTACTTATTACTATTTAGTACTCAGTCTCCCTTGTCAGTTCTTCCTGATGAGCTGTAAAAATCTTTATGTCCAGTTACTCTTTAGAAATTAGAATAAAAAATTTTTTAAAAAGAACTACCCATTTAAGGCAAATAACCTTTAAAGGTTTGTTGAGCCCATTTGGTTCAAAGATTATATAGATCTACTACCCATGGAATATCTGAATGATTCTCCTGATTTGACTTTCACACTTTAGGAGACAGAAATAATGAGACAGAAATAATGTAAAATGGTGGTAAGCACTGTGTAAGCACAGTGTAAGATGCCTTAAAAAAAGAGGTATGGGTGGAGGGGGAATCTTTACAAAAATAATTTTGAATGTACTTGGAATAATAAGCAAGTGAGAATAAACAAGGAAGCATTGAAAAAAGACTAGCAAGAAAGTGTTTTTGCAATAATGGACATAACAATATGGAGGTGTGACCCTAGCTCAAGAATTTGCCGACAAAGCAATGAAATGCAGCGCAAAGCTCATAAACAGATTAGAGTACACATTAAAATTCAGTGTAGGATGCTATGACCAAGTGGGATTTATCCTGGGGATGCAAGGCTGGTACAGTATTTGCAAATCAATTAATGTGACACATCACATAAGCAAATTGGAAGACAGAAATCACACGATCATATCAATTGGTGCAGAAAAAGTATTTGACAAAATCCAACACCCTTTTTTGATAAAAACTCTCAGCAAAGTGGGAATAGAGGGATCATACCTCAACATAATAAAGGCCATATATGACAAACCTATAACCAACATCATGTTCAATGGGCAAAAATGAAAACCATTTCCTCTAAGAACAGGAACAATACGGGGATGTCTGCTTTCACCACTATCATTCAATATAGGAACCTCAGCCCTCAGACAAGAAGAAGAAATACAAGACATCCAAATTGGAAAGGATGAAGTAAAACTGTCATTATTGACAGATGACATGACATTACACATAGAAAACCCTTAGATTTCACCAAAAAACTACTAGATTTAATAAATGAATTTGGCAACATAGCAGGATACAAAATTAGCACCCAGAAATTGATGGCATTTTAATTTAAAAAAAAAATTTTTTTATTGATTTTTTTTTTTTTTTTTGAGATAGGAACGGAGAGGGATAGAGAGAAACATTGACGAGAGAGAAACATTGATCAGCTGTCTCCTGCACACCCCTACTGGGGATATGTCCCTAACCAAGGTACATGCCCTTAACCAGAATCAAACCTAGGACCCTTTAGTCTGCAGGTAGATGCTCCATCCACTGAGCCAAACCAGTTAGGTCTGATGGCATTTTTATACACAATAATGAACTCTCAGAAAGAAAAGCTAAAAATAAAAAATAAATAAAAATAAAAGCACCCACTTAACCATTGCAACAAAAAATTAAGATACTTAAGAATAAACTTAACCAAGGAGGTAAAAGACCTGTACTCAAGACAACTACAGGATATTGAAAAAAGAGATAGAGGAAGATAAACAAGTGGAAGAAAATACCATGTTCCTGGCTTGATAGACTCAACATCATTAAAATGTCTAATACTACCCAAAGCAATCTATAGATTTATTGCAATCCCAATGGCATATTTCACAGATCTAGAAAAAAAATACTTCAAAAATTTATATGGAACCAAAAATGATCCCAAAAAGCAATCTTGAGAAAGAAGAACATAATTGCAGGAATCACAATACCAGATATGAAGTTATACTACAAAGCCACTGTACTCAAAACAGCCTGGTACTGGCACAAAAACAGGCATATAGATCAATGGAACAGAACCCAGAAATTGAATCCAAGCCATTATGCTCAATTAATATTTGACAAAGGAGGCAAGAGCACACAATGGAGTAAAGAAAGCCTCTTCAATAAATGGTGTTGGGAAAACTGGACAGGTACAGGCAAAAAAATGAAACTAGACCACCAACTCACACATTATACACAAGAATAAACTCAAAATGGATAAAAGACCTAAAAGTAAGTTGTGAAACCATAAAAATCTTTGCAGTAATATCTCAGACATCTCTCACAGCAATATGCTTGCTGATAGATCTCCTAAGGCAAAGGAAACTAAGGAGAAAATAAACAATGGGACTACATCAAAATAAAAAAGATTCTACACAGCAAAAGAAACCATCAACAAAGTGAAAAGAGACCCTTCTGCATGGGAGAACATATTTGCCAATAATATATCTGATAAGGGCTTAATTTCCAAAATATATAAAGAACTCATACAACTTAACAAAAAGAAGACTGCTTTTTAATTTAATTAATTATTTATTTAATGGGCAAAGGACCTAAATAGACACTTTTCCAAAGTGGACATTCAGAAGGCCAAGAAACATGAAAAAAATGCTCGAAGTCACTAATTATCCAAGAGATACAAATTAAGACAACAATGGAGTGTCACCTCACACGTTAGAATGATTATCAACAACAGATCAACAAATGACAAGTGTTGGCGAGGATGAAGAGAAAAGAGAATTCTAGTACACTGCTGGTGGGAATGCAGACTGATTCAGCCATTATGGAAAACAGTATGGAGTTTCCTCAAAAAATTTAAAATGAAATTGCCATTTAACCCAGTAATCCCACTTCTAGGAATATGACCTAAAACACCCCCAACACCACTCAGAGAGAATGTATGCAACTCTATATTCATAACAGTGCAATTTACAATAGCTAAGATTTAGAAACAGCCCAAGTGCCCATCAGCAGATATGTGGATAAAAAGGCTGTGATACATTTACCACAATGGAATACTATGCAGCAATAAAAAAGAGGACGTCTCACCATTTGCAACATCATGGATGGACCTGGAGAGTATTATGCTAAGCAAAATAAGCCAGTCAGAGAAAGCTTATTGGTCTCACTGGTATGTGGAATCTAATGAACAAAATAAATTGATAAACAGTATAGATCACATGTGTCAAACACAAGGCCCGCGGGCCAAATCTGTCCCGCCAGGCCTTGCAATGTGGCCCGCACCGCGCTGTCATCACTGCACTCCGCTGCGTTTCCATCACAATGACAGTTTATGACTGTTCAGTAAACCATTTGGCCCGCGATTTAGGCTGGATTTTAGATTTTGGCCCCTTCTCTGATTGAGTTCGACACCCCTAGTATAGATCCAGAGACATAGAACCATGAATAGACTGATGAATTTCAGAGGGAAGGTGGGGTTGAGGGTGAGAGGCATGGGGAGAGAGAGATTAAACTGGGGAACTTGTGTGCATAGCCCAGTGGACACAGACAATAGTGTGGCAAAGGCTTGGGAGGGGCGAGTCGGGGGAGCAGGGGTCAATGAAAGAAATTTGAATAAAATGGAGGATATGATGGAGGTGGCATTTCTTCAAATCTGTGGAAAAAGCATAGATTATGGCATTGGGGGAATAAGACAAACATTTGCAGAAAATAAAGTTAGATCTTTGCCCTATATTCTATCCTAAAATAAATTTCAGATTTATTTACTCCTAAACATTTAAATATGTATAAACATAAAAATACATAAAAGTAGACCATAAAATTATCTGATCTTAACATAGAAAAACAAAAAACAAAAAATAACCTTGCTCAGGATACATGTAAGAGTTTATAAAGGCAAAGATTTGACTAAACTTTTAAAAACCGTAATGTGATAGCATAATTACTAATTAAAGGGCAAATATTTTTCTCTTGTTTTTTTCCCTCCAGTATATGAAATAAATTAATTTTCTTAATATATAGAGTGCTTAAAAAAAAACAAAAAATACCTTTCAGAGCCGAAACCGGTTTGGCTCAATGGATAGAGCGTCGGCTTGGGGACTGCAGGATCCCGGGTTCCATTCCGGTCAAGGGCATGTACCTTGGTTGCGGGCATATCCCCAGTAAGGGGTGTGCAAGAGGCAGCTGATCGGTGACTCTCTCTCATCGATGTTTCTAACTCTCTATCTCTCTTCCTTCCTCTCTGTACAAAATCAATAAAATATATTAAAAACAAAAAAAAACCCAAAAATATATAGAGTGCTTATAAATGAATAAATAAGATAAATACCCTGATATAAAATGGGTAAAGAAGATGGGGGGGGGGGGGTTGGAGGAGGCTGGAGGGGATCATAAGGGGCAAAGGGGATATATGTAATACTTTCAACAAAGAATTACTTAAAAATATAAAATGGGTAAAGAAGAAATACGAATAGCTAATAAACATTAACAAAATTTGAGCCATCTTAAATAGTAGTATCAGAAATGTTAATAAAAAATAAGTTAAATTTTCTATCTCCTGTGGTACATTTGCACAATGGAGTACTATGCGGCTGTGAAAAAGAAAGGACTCTTATCCTCTGTGACTGCATGGATGGACGTGGAAATTATATTATGCTAAGTGAAATAAGCCAGTCAGAGAAAGTTATCACATGATCTCATTTGGAATCTAATGAACAAAATAAATTGACATCCAAAATAGAACCAGAGGCATGGATACATGGAACAGACTGACAAGGTAGGAGGGAAGAGGGTGGCGGCAACTGGATAAAAAGGTAAAGAGTGTAGCCAAAAAACATCTGTGCGTAACCCATGCATACAGACAACAGTGGTGAAGGTCAGGGGAGGGGTTGTGGGAGCTGGATGGAGGTGGGTAAAGAAAGGGAGATTGGGAGATATCTGTAATAGTATCAACAATAAAGAAGAAAATTTTAATTTCTGTTTGAAATTGGAAGAGATTTTAAATGCATTTTAAATACTTTCTTAAGAGGGTGAAGGAAACAGGCATTTTATACACTATTGGTACCTTTCTGGAAGAATATATCAAAGTCTGCTAAGGTATGCATACTCTTACTTTCCTTCCTGGGAATTTATCTCAACACAATAATTGTGAATACATGCATCATAGTGTCATTTGGTATAGGGAGAAAATAGGAGACCACCTGAATGTCTGACAAAGGGTAAAATAAATTATGTTATATCTCCACAAGGGAATACCATGCAGCTTTTAAAAATGTATTATTTAGGACAGGAGTTTCAGATAGGCTTAATCTCCTACACTCCCTCTGTGATTGATTGGTGGTCTCTTTTTGGAATGCTATGTTGAGAAGTCGTGTCTGGGCTCAACAGGGAAGAGTACTATGCTCAGGGAGGGATAGTGCCATGGGAGAAGGAGAAAGACTGACAGCAGTGTTGGATGCTGGCTTTTCCTGCTGTAAAACAGTGTTTTAATGATAGGGGGACTTGTGTTAAAATAACAAAAATTGAATATACAACTATAATATATACTGAGTGGCCAGATTATTATGATCTCTGAATACATAATAATCTGGCCACTCAGTGTATATCCTATATAATAAAAGGCTAATATACAAATTGTTTCCTCGACCAGGAGTTGGACCAGCAGGCAGGCCAGCCAATGTCTCATGTTTCCTCCCCTGGCCACACTGGCTGGACCCATGCACGAATTCATGCACTGAATGGCCAGATTATTATGATCTCTGAACACATAATAATCTGGCTACTCAATGTATTTGTATCTCAAATGGGTACCAAAAGTATTATAGACTTTTGCTGGAGATCAACCACCTATTTGCTTGAGCTTTCTATCAGCTAGTGCAAAGGGGAAAACTGATCAGGTGCACGATTTATAGTATCTTTGATATCAAATAAATGAGGTACTCAAGAGAAGTACACTGAGTGGCCAGATTATTATGCGTTCAGAGATCAAAATAATCTGGCCACTCAGTGTATACTAAGTAGGCTACTTTAGTGTTGGGGGAAAGGGTATGGGTTGAATAAAAAAATTCATGAATTAAATAAGGGAGGGCAGTGGGGGTGAGCACACTGACACAGAGGCAGTTGAGGGTGATCAGGCTGGCTGAGTGGGCATTTGGGGGCGAGCAGGCCGGCAGGCAGAGTGGTTAGGGGCAATCAGGCAGGCAGGCAGGTGAGCGGTTAACAGCCAGCAGTTCCCGATTGTGAGAGGGATGTCTGACTGCCGGTTGAGGCCTGATCCCTGTAAACTGGTAGTAAGACATCCTTCAAGGGGTCCCAGGTTGGAGAGGGTTCAGGCGGGGCTGAGGAACCTCCCCCATTGCACACATTTCATGCACCGGGCCACTAGTGCTGCATAAAGCATGGTGGTGATGATAGGATGCCAGTGCCTATATTTGCTTTACTTTGGTATCTACCTCTTAATCAGCTTACTGGAAGGGATGTAAGGATTGGGGAGTTTCTCTTACTTGCCATTTTTGAATGGCAGCAGAATCTCAATGTCTTCCTTTGGATGAGGGAAGTAATTGGCCCTTGATCTGAAGTGGCAAGTAAGAAAACTCTTTTTAGATTAGTAAGATAACTATGTTTAGGACAACAGAATTGCCACACCAAGGGGTGATGTTAGCTAATCCATAGGACTGGTGGGCAGATCATTTAAAGCTGCAAAATGTTTTAGGAGCCTCTAAAAGGCAGCTTGTGACTGCAAGAATAAGGGAATCCTGTAATGAGATCTGAATCCAAGATTGATTTTTGTAATGGGGAAATCGATTTCCCAAGGAAATTATGTGACAGTATGATGTTTGGATGAGTGTCCTTCTTGGTTGGTCTGTTGTAGACACTTTGACAGATTGTCTGTCTGGGTAGTGTGGCTGTTTGCTCGTCAGTGCTGATAGTACTTCTTTCCTTTCAATGATGCTGTCTTGTTTTTCCCTCCTAGGTTTATGGAATCTGAGCTGGACCTAAATGACATCATCCAGGAGATGCACGTGGTAGCCACCATGCCAGATCTGTACCACCTCCTAGTGGAGCTGAATGCTGTCCAGTCTCTTCTCGGGCTGCTCGGACACGATAACACAGATATCCTTTCAGATCTGTCTTCACTAGGAAGGCTGACATGGCAGGGGAGTGCTGCTTACTCTCTTCTGTCTGTCTCTGCTGTCACGTCTGATATTCTATTTCCAGTCCAATTATCTCCCATCTTGAAACACAGGCTGCTCTTTACTCACTTGAAAATCTGGTTTATGAAAATAAATCTTGGGCAAGTCTTAATTGTTCTATTTGCTCTTAATAGTACTAGACTTCATCATGATGTATCTGTTCGTACATTAACAGTATTAATTTTCCA
Source organism: Pipistrellus kuhlii (assembly GCF_014108245.1). Taxonomy (NCBI): domain Eukaryota; kingdom Metazoa; phylum Chordata; class Mammalia; order Chiroptera; family Vespertilionidae; genus Pipistrellus; species Pipistrellus kuhlii. The sequence goes on along the minus strand of NW_023425562.1, from coordinate 50,174,193 downwards.
GGATCTTGATTTGGAGGCCCATTAGAGAGGCAAGACCAGACAGCATTTGAATATTTGGTCTAGACATCAGTCTGTTAGCAGATGCCCCAGTGGAGTTGAGACTAGAGGATGCAGTAAACTATGATGGAAAACACATTGGAATGTCAGGAAAGACAGGGATTTTATGTTTTGTCCACTGATATATTTTCAATTTCTTAAAGGCCAGATGCACAAAAACATTTAGTATTTATAGAATCAGCTTTAGACTTAAATAGATAACCTAGGTTTAACTTTTAGTTTCGTTTTTTGCATGAAATTTGGTGCCCCTCTAGCCTTTTAGTATTCTCAACTGCAAAAAAAAATCGAGTTAATTTTTGCCTTTCAGTATTATTTAGGGGACTAGAGGAGATCATATAAGTGCTAAGTAATTTCTGATATATAGTAGGCACTTATGAAATGTTACTTTTAACTGAATCTGAATCATGACTTTGAAAACCATTTTATACTTTCTCTTTGCTCTCTGATGTGCAACTGCTTTAGTGCAAAAGGTTTTTCATATGCCTGTGGTTGGAGTTATGTTCATTAAAGGAAATTCCCTTCTAATAGTTGTTCTGTTAGAATCCAGATTTTCGAAGGTGGGAGACAAATGTAGTTAGTCTACTTGAGTGATATTCATGGAGAATCTGCTGCTGCTGCTTGTTATTTTCATCTTTCTGGTAATCTCTCTCCTGAGAGCATGTCTGACTAGGTTCTTTCCTGCTTGATAATTCTCATAGAAATAAATCAGTGAATAATTTTAATGCAGGCTTCGTGAAGGGTGATCTTTAGCCATTTCTGATATTTCATGTAATGTTAGACAGTATTAAGAAATGCTGTGTCAGTCCCAAGATTGATGAGTGTTCCCCAGGGTTCATTGCCGACTTCTGCATTGTATTAGAACCCTAGTCAATTAGCTTGTGTCTAGGCGAGCTCAGTACAGGGTCTTAGGAATTCAATTGCATGTAGACATGCTGTGAGTGCTTATGTACCAGGCACAGTGCTAGACCTCGAGGAACCAGAGGCTATACTGGATACTCCAATAGCATCAGTCAGTAAGCATATATTGATTATCTACATATGATTAGCTCTATTCGAGGTGCTAACTGCTCCTTACAGAGTTAATAACTAAGAATTCTAGTTGTGACTTTACATTTCAGTTCACCCACACAGAATGGTAGATTTTCAGAACTGAAGCAGATGACTTAGTCTAATGCCTCTCTATTTAGTGACAAGTCTGAGGTCCCCACGTTGGGTAGCTAATTGTTGAGGTTGAGGCTGGCACTCCAGGCCTCTGATTTCCAGTCCTTTGTTCTTTCTAGTGCACTGAGTCTCTTCTCTCTAGGATTTATTATGTCCCTGACAGAGTTGCAGTGATTCATTCATTACCTTGCATATTAATACAGAAATCACCTGTGTTGTCTTTTATTCTTTTTGAATATGCCTGCTAACTCAAAATAATAGTAGCAGCTTTAGAAGATACTAACACTTTGCTGATTCATCAGCCTGATTCCTGCGGAGGAGAAGACACACAAGAAGTCCTGCTCATCAGCATACTTGAGAAAGGCAAGGGCACAGCTGTTACAAGTTGTAATGTTCTGGTCTTTAAAAAGGAAAAAAACACACAAGTCCCCCTGTAATAACTGACAGCTGCCATTCCCTCCTGCTCTCTGAGACCTAAACTGTACTCTCCCCCGTCTTGTGTACAACCGTCACCCTACTGCCCTAGTGATATTTTTCTAAAATCTGGTTTTTAATTATGCCCTACATCAAATTTAAATTCATTTGAAAAATTTTAGATTAACTAATTTTAATTAATGCAGCAATTAGGATAAAAGTCATCCTCCTCAAAGTACAAGTTCTCTTAAAAGAGGATTCAGAAAAGGGTAGACCCTCTTGACTTGCATCTAACGAATCCTCTATCAGTTGGAATGTTGATCTCTCAGCAGCATTGCACTCTGTTTCTGGGATCTATAATGGAAATTTTTCTTTAGGAAACGCTTATTCACAATTTACTGTTATACAGCCGTAACTGCCCAAAACACTTTACCGTGAATAAACGATTTCATGGCAGTCATGACTTAAATTTTTAATCTTTTTAACTCTTCATTTATCAACCAAGACCATTCATGGCTGGTTATCTTTCCAGCGAGCACAGGTCATCTTTGCTTTGTCCTTCTCGAGAAAACATAAACTATAGGGATTTTAATTGGATCAGAGGCTGGTTTATTGTAACCTTAAGAGACAGAGGATGTGAGAAAACAGCTTGCACCTTGTCCTTTCAACCGTGAGAAGCAGCTTCAGAGTTTATTCTGGCTCTCTGCATCACTGCCACTGGTGAGGGCTGTCAGCGCTTCTGAGCACATCTCCCCCTGGAGAGGCAGGAGCCCAGCCATCATTTGGCTGCAGAGTGGAATTCTGGTCTGTGAAGAGCACCTCTGGGGGTGAGGGGAGGGGAGAGGGCACACCCCACACACAGTGTTGAAGAGTCACTCCAAATACATTAGGTGGGGTCCAACAGCTGCTGCCTTTTAGTAGTAATGCTTTTACAATAATTTTTCCTTTGAAATAAATCATTTAAACATGGTCAGAAGCCCCCATTTTGTGAACCTTTTGGAGTGTTTCTGCAGAAAAAGAGAACCAAAGCTACATTTTAAAATATTTTCTTAAGGTATTGGTAAACAAAGTTTTTATGGCCTAGTTTAAGCCAAATTTACTCAATTTGCCTGAAGGAACAAGGAGGAATAAAACAAGGAGAAGATAAAACCCCAGATGGTGGCTGAGTACCCCTTCTGCTACCACGACCAAAAAACAAACAAAACAAAACAAAACAAAACAAAACAAAAAAACCCTCTAAGTTATCAATAAGGATCCTATTTTTGTATGGCATCTTCTTTGTTCTCAATTTAAGTGCCAAGTCAGTGGCTTCCTTCCTAAAGTCCTGTAGTAGATCACGGCATTTACTGGGTTCTTCCTTAGTATGATAAGCTCTGTTATGTTCTATTAGGGAAATAAATAGTAGCTTCAGTCAATAGCTATGTGTGCTGGTAAGTGCCCTTGGAGTTTTATGCTCAAGAAATGCCATTGGTATTCTGTAAGGTGTGGGTCATCTTTGGTGTAGGGGTGATTAGGGAATTGGAATTGGAGATTGGCAAGTTTTTGATAGATGTGGAGATTTAGTGCTTTTCAAGTTTATTTTCATGTTCTCTAACTTGGCACTGGAAATTGCCATTTCTCACTGGAAGCTGACATGCTCTTTGTAGCTGCTCATGTGGTCACTACACATTGGATATCATGTTCATTTAAAAAAATTACAACTACTGATTCCTAGCTAAGTGGCCTTTCCTGTATAATAAAGAGGTAATATGCAAATTGATCCTCATGCCCTCGCATCATAAGATGGCCACCCTCATGACATCACAAAATGGCCAGCAGGGAGGGCAGTGTTGGGGGTGACCAGGCCTGTAAGAGAGGGCAGTTGGGGGTGGCTAGGCCATCAGGGGAGCAGTTAGGTGTCAATCATGCTGGCAGGGGAGCGGTTAGGGGGTGATTAGGCTGGCAGGCAGAGTGGTTAGGGGCAGTCAGGCAGCCAAGCAGGCAAGTGGTTAGGAGCCAACAGTCCCAGATTGTGAGAGGGATGTCCCAGATTAGAGAGGGTACAGGCTGGACTGAGGGACACCACCCAGTTTATTCAAAGACTGCTTTCTCTCCATCCACTTGTTATTCAGAGGTCTCACTGTAATGTTAACTGAGGTTTCAGTACAGTGGACTGTTCACTAATAGAAGGGAGAAATTTGTTAGCACCAAATTGGTGCTGATGGGAAAGCTCCCTTTTGTCTGGAATTCTTTTTTAAATCACTGCTTAGTTTTTCTCAAATTCTAGAAAGCCCAGAGGACTTGCAAAGTTATTCTAGTGGTTTTGTGAAGAATTACTATGGGATTTGGAAAACAAGGAGCAGAAATACTTTTTTTTTTAGACTATTGGGGATCAATTGAACTTGCGCATTTGGGTCTGATAATGCTAAAGTGTTACAATCTGACTGGGACACACCATATTATCTCAGAGGGTGTGTACAATAGTCAGGGGTGCCTGTGTTAGAGTCCCAGTGCTAATGAGCAGAAGTAAGACTGGGAAAGGTTTAAGCATCCTAAGGGCTTTCTTCTAGTGCTTTCCTATAAGGGCTGTCTAACAAGACTTGTGTATCTCTGGCTGTTGTTTTTGCTAGGAGCTAGTCTCATCTCAATATTTTCAGAATCTAAGTTACATACATTGAAAAAAATTTACTTCTTTTTCTTATAGGAAGTCTAACTTTCCTGATAATTTGTACTGATAACCCACCCATTTCTGTGTGTGTGTGTGTGTGTGTGTGTATGAGTGTGTGTGTTTTGAGCCATTTAAATGTGGTCAGAAGAAAGTCAGATTAGGCAAAAAGTGCCAAAATGGCAATCTAGGAAAAGGACCTGTTAATGTAATTTTTAATTTTGTTTGAGTTTCAGATTAAGTCTGTGTCCCAGAGCATGGGGGTTGGAGCTTGCTTTGGACATTTTCCCTGTAGCTTGACAGTGCCCACTAACATTTACAAAGTACGTAACAAATATTGAATGAGTGCATCCTCTCCCTCATACTAGTTTGATTGGGATGGAGTTAAGAGTTTAGCTTCATTTTTGCTAGCTCTGCCAACTGTTTTAAAAGGAGAAAAAACAAACAGACATTTTATCTGTATTTTGAAATTCACCTATTATATCTAATCACTATCGTAGTCTAGGAATAAAAGAAATAATTTTTTTAGAAAGTCCCTTATTCTATTAAATCAACTATATATTCTGAATCTATCCTGGTTCATTTTTTTTTTTAAGGAAGCCTTTTTGAAATGACTTTTTTAAAAAGCTACCTGCTTAGTATGTCTTATTCCTCTTTATCTTAAAAACACACACAAAACAACATTCCTTATGAATACATCTCATTGGAGACTAATAAGATTAATATTCAGTTTCTATACCAGGACTCTATTTGGGATCAGGCCTGAAAATAAATATCTAGAGCCAAAAAATGGAAGTAGACAATCCTCTTTTTCCAGGAGCCATTGTGTTATGGACCATTTGTGCCCCGCTGGTTTTTTCGACTTCACTTCTTATTATACTAGCTTATTGCCCCAGTAGTGGACAGGTACAAAGGGAGTAAGTTGGGTGGTCTTTCTACTGACATGACAAAATAGGCTATCAAAAACTGTGTTTTAGTAATTCACAGAGAGACAGGCTCTCTGTTTTCCTATTATACTTAGACCGGAGAGCCTTTTACCTCGTGAAATGAAATTGTAACTACAGGGGGAAAACCTATCACCGATGCCCAGAGTCTGCTTGTGAGGAAATGCTGGATGGGTGGCAGGCCATGCTGAATTTTCTCAACATTGAGGATTCATCTGTCTATCTGTAGTTTTCATTCTTACTCTTCTTTCTGGTCTTCAAATGACCTTCAAATGTCATATTATATTACCCAGGAGCTGATGATTACACTTATGGACTCATTACTGCCTTGCTGAAATGCTATTTGGTGAAAGTTGGGAATTTATGTCAAATCAGTTAATGGTAGGATTGATGAGATGTTTACCAGATCTGGTAGCTGGTAACTCATTTATTATTTGACTTTTCAGCTGAGGCAGGAGAGGAGATATACAGAGGTGAGCAAAAGCAGGCTTGTGAGTTACAGTTGTATGTGAAACAAAGTTTATTCTTGTATTATAATTTATTAATTATTTTCCATATGAACAACTCTAAATCTACTTTTGCCCACCCCTGTACACTGGAATATTATAAGAAAAAACTTTGGTAAAAGTTAGACATTTATCATATTTCTATATAAAACCACAGCCATTGTCAAATTTATTTTTTTTTAAATATTTTTATTGGTTTCAGAAAGGAAGGGAGAGGGAGGGAGAGGTAGAAACATAAATGATGATAGAGAATCATTAATTGGATGCCTCCTACGCACCTCTACTGGGGATTGAGCCCACAACCCAGACATGAGTCCTGACCAAGAATCAAACCGAAACTTCCTGGTTCATGAGTCAGTGCTCAACTACTGAGCCTTGCTGTCTGGGTCACACTTAAGTTTTATAGCACTCCTATGTTTCGGGCAAATATGACTTTAATGAGTGAAAGAATAAGACATAGGAACCTTAATTCTTTTTCATAGTCAGCTGGACAGTTATTGATGAACAAAATGAACTTTCAAATAATTTTTCCCCCAGAAAAAAAAGTTCATGAAATACCTAGAATGTCAGTTGGCAGTTAGAAAGTTCTCTCATTATTGTTAATACTAGAGGCCCGGTGCATAAAAATTTATGCACTGGAGGGGGAATCCCTCAGCCCGGGCTGCCCCCTCTCAGAGCCCTCAATCAGGAGAAGGCGATGCCCCATCACACCTCTGCTGCCGCCACTGCCAGCAGTGCAAGTCTCTGCTGGCCCTGATTATCTGAGTCTTGGGCCGCTGAGCAGCCACCATCTGAGGCTTGCCTACATCTCATTATATAGTTATCATTAAGCTTTTATCTTTCCCTCCTATTCCATTTCTTCTCTTTATATGCCTTTGTACATTCTAATCTGGTACATTCTAATCTCTCTGCTTTTATTCCTGTTTTCCTGGCCTCATCTTTTAGTTGCCAGTTTTCTGACTACTCTGTTTTAAATATCAATTCTTGATTTCCCAGTTCAAGTTGATTGCTGCTTTTTCAAAACATCTGCAGTTAATGTTTCTGTATTCTTCATTTGTTACATGTTAGTAATTTCCTGTGGTGCATAATTTTTTAAATATCTCTGATTACCTAATTGTTTCATTTTATGGTGAGGAAACTGAGGCCCAGAATGAAGAATAAATTTGCCTTTGTCATAGTCACAGTGCATTATTCATCATAGGCATTCAGTAAACAAAGGTTGATGGAGCAAGTTTGTGTGTGTGTGTGTGTGTGTGTGTGTGTGTGTGTGTGTGTTCAAGGTGAGGGAAGAGAAACTTAGTTTAGTTCTGGCTTCCAGTTTTCAAACATAATTTCTTTTTTCTCTGCTTCATGTTTTCATTCGCTTATATGTTCCTCTTTTTCTCCATCTTTGCCTCATGTTCAATTTTCATTGTTTACATTTCTTTTGTGTCCAAAGCAGCATGGTATTTGAGGAAAAGGGAGGATGGTGGGGTCTACACTAGCACAGCCCAGTGTTAATACTTCCCTTTACATTTAAATCTATTTGGTCATGACTTGGTCTCTGAAGATACCAGCTATGTCATCTTAGAAATCATTACTGCCTTTGAAGGTGAACTGTATAAGGTAGTTAAGAGTATACTGAGTTCCAAGAATTTAAATTATGAGATAAGGCTAATGGTGTTTCTCACTGGAAAGGCAACCTCCAAGTGATCATATTTGAAATTTTTAAAAATACAGTGAACCTATGGAATAAGTTGCCAGGAAGGCAACATAGGAAAGAGACTGTCCGTTAACAACATTTATTGAACACTCTCTGTGAGTAGAACCCTGTTGAAGAGATGTTAATAAAACCAGAGTGTGTTAAAGGTAAATAGGGATGAAGCCATTGAGAAGGAAATGGGAAGGAACCAAATGTTTTAGTAAAATGCCTGTAGTGTTTCAGTGATAACCTTAACATTTTTCACATGTGTCCATAGCTGTGGTTGATTTGCTTCAGGAATTAACAGATATAGATACCCTCCATGAGAGTGAAGAGGGAGCAGAAGTACTCATCGATGCTCTGGTAAGTTGCACATTCCTCTGGGGTTTGCAGGCTTGTTTGAGGTGTTGACATCATCAACACCACTGTCTCTGTGAGTGGCACCATCTGGGTATCAGGTAGAGCTCTGAGGCAAGGCTGGACTAGGTGAGGAGAGTAAAAAAAAAAAAAAATAGAAATGCAGTCTATGGGATACTTAGTTCTTTGGAACTATGTTAGGGGAGGGATTATAGAGGTTTAACATTGTAGTTCTCGCCATATCCTCTCAGGGGAGTATTATTCTGTTATTCCCCTTTACAGCTCTAAGATTGAGGTATAGAGAGACAAAACAACTTGCCTGTAGTCACTCAACTGGGATTTGAACCTCTGTTCCCTTTGACTCCATGTTCCTGTTGCTCTACACTCAACTGTGTTGCTACTGACCTTTTCACAAAAAGTTTTTGTGGGTGTTTCTTTTCTCCTCTGGCCTTCATAATTCCAAATGAGGGTAGAACATGTATCATTATTACTTATTTCATAGACAGGGATTAGGAGAATGTAAAAAATAAGAAGAAACCTTCGGGCACACCCAGGCCAGAGTTGCAGCCCTGCCTGCAGAAGACAGGGCCAGTTGACAGGCCTTCTTTTTGGTGGAGCCTTGGCAAGGCCTCAGATTCTGCCTCAACTATTGTTCCAGGCAGCAACCAATCAAAGGGAGTTTATATGTGAGGTGAACCAATAGACCCATCGCCGCATTTACCCGTGTGGAAAATAGAGAAAGAAAGGCTTTCACTGGGCTATACTGCTGGTCCCTGCAACAGCTGAGATTAGAGTCAGCCTCTTTTGATCCACCGAAGTCCTTTCCCACCACACCAGTGTCCTTCTCTTGCCTGTGATCAGAGAGGGCTCAGAGGCTGAAAAGGCACCACCGCTGGCCATGGCAGAAGTGAGTCTAGTCCAGCCTCTTACCCTGATTGTTCCCGTGGATTTCTGTCCACCCACTGAGCTGTCAACCTCCTCAGGGCTCGGCTGATTTTCCTTCCTTTCTGTTATCTCATCTTTTCTGTCAGGTAGGAAGGCAGTGCTGGTTTTGATACAATTTGCAGAGTTTATCATAGGTCTCTGCAGCCACTTGTACTACTAGATTGATTTGGCATGCTTGTAAGGCCCAGTCTAAGACCTACTGAATCAGAATGGTTGGGATTGGGGTCCCAAGGGATTCTGAGGTCTCATTGTTACACTGCCCACCCCTTTCTCACCCTTTCTCCCTCAAGGTCCTTAAACTAGAAATTTTCCAGGCTGTGCTCACTGCTGGCATTTGGTGTGAATGAAGGGGTTGTGAACCCACTGGATATGAAGAACTCTCTTATAAAGAGCAAGGCTGGAGTCCAGCAGGACCATTTGTGACTTAGTGTGATGAAAATTCCCACTGCCATATTCTTTCTTCCTACAGCGAACTTCCACTTTTGTGGAATTCAGGAACTTTATTTTTCTTCAGAAAGAAGAGCATGATGTGGGGTATCCTTTTGTTTTGAGGCGCATCAGAAGAAAGGCTGTGGTGCTTGCTTCTTCACTGTGTCTCCATAGTGTCGTTTGCGTAGCCTTACCTAGGTTAATTACAGTGGCCCTGAATGAGCCTTCCTGCTTGGTCCCCGGGCTGACTTTAATTACCGTCCTTTGCCTGTGTGAATAGAGGAGACGAGAGAGGAACGGCTAGCCTGCCTGCTGCCTGTAAAACATACTCAGAAATAGCAGTTCACACAAAAGCTCTCTTTGTGTTTTCTGTGTTGCCGAGCCCGCCAACAAACAAACGCTGGACCTTGAAGATTTTATTGTTTGTTGGGAAGAAATAGTTCATTCTCAGTCTGGGGAGCCATTACATAGCTGCTACATAGGGTATTCTGTTTGTTTTGTTTAGGTGGGGGTTTTTTATTATTATATTAAGATTTTGACTTTTATAGCTTTATAATGGTCAGGCTGGTGTGAATCACAAACAATGGAACATTCCCAGACTCCCATATATTATTTGTTTGCAGCCAGTCAGAAGCCATCAGTAAATATTAGAGAGCAGAATCAGTGGGTGGTCTTCCATTTTTTTTTTTTCTGCCCTTGTGCTGCATTCAGGAAGATGTTTAATAAGTATTCTCATATTATAAGGGTTGAGTTGTCTTTGCAGTTTTAATTTGGGGCCAATATCAGAGGCCTGGGATTGCATGAGCAGAGGCTAGAGGGCATGTAGCAGAATTTATGGTGTGCAGTTTGCAGTTATTGCCTTGGTCTTTTTCCCAGCTGGAAGTCCTAAGCAATAGAAGAGCACATTTGTGTGGGCAGAGAGTGCTGCCCTGGCATTCTTGAGCGTCTTTGGAGTTTAAAATTTGGTACACACCCATTGATATAACTTACGCAAAAGGTGAATATTTGTGCTTTATAACAAGTTGACTTGGTAGCCTGGGAAATAGACTCTTTTCTGAAGAGTAGTAAATGCAAGTATATTTGCTTTGATGGCAGTTCTCTGGCATACCTCTGAAAAAGACTTTGGACTCCTTGAGAGATGTGATTAAATTAACAGTCATTTTTCTACTTGCTAGTGCTTGGCAGTCCCAGGCCTTTGCTCACACCTGTCTCAGCTTGGTAAGCCTTGCTTTTCCTGGGCTACCACAATACACCTGCTCATCCTTTAAAGTCTAACTTAAACCTTACCTCTTCTCTTCTGAGGTTTTTGTGGGGTTTTTTTTTTGTTGTTGTTTTTTTCAGACTCATCACCTCAGCAGAATTTGTGTTCCCCTAGCATTTTGTACATCTTGGCACTTGTCACCTTGGCTTATAGACATCTGTTTATAAGCTTGTCTTCCCTGAATTGTGATTCCTGGCACGAGAGTGGCAGCTCTGTCACTTGCCAGCTGTGTGTCCTCGGGAAAGTTGCCTAGCCTTTTGTACTCAGTTTCTTCTGTAAAATGGGGTTAACAGTAGGAGTACCTATTGCACAGGGCTGAAGTGAGGAATAAATAAGATATTTGATAGGATTTAGAACAGAGCCTGGCATAGTATGAACACCCAATAAATGTTGAGCATTATCTTCATAAAGTCACATATGAAATACTTAGTAAATGTCAACTTCTACCACAAACATTATTTTTATTTCAACAGATGTTCAAAAAACATTTAGCATAAAAAAATAAATAAAAGAAAAACCCTTTAAAGGATGTGGGCCTAGATAAGACATGGTAGGATAGAGGTTAGTTTTTTAAAAAAGGTTGAAATAAGTGATAACACAAGGCAGTATATTAAGAATGGTTGTGAGAGATTCAAGCCTCTGGGAAATGAGGAAGGAGCAATCACTTTTGCTGGGGAGGAGTCAGGAGGGACAGAAGTGCTGCAGGTATTGGCCTCTGTGGGGAGGCTTTAATGTCGGGATGGTTGGAGGGGTCACAGCCAGAGGCAGTGGGAATGTGGCTGGTCCGGGAAGCTGGTCAGGGTGGCTAGGAGCCACCATTTGCTATAAAGAGCTGGTTTTACCAGTAGTTAGAGTATTAGTCCCAGACCAAAGGTCTTGGGTTCAGTTCCTGGTCAAGGCATGTACCTAGGTTGCAGGATCTCCAACCCGAGCCAGGGTGGATGTGGGAGGCAACCGATGGATGTGTCTCTGTCACGTTGATGTTTCTCTCTCCCTCTCCCTCCTTCCCTTCCACTCTCTCTAAGAAAATCTTTGGAAAAATTAGTCCTCAGGTGAGGATTAACAAAAACAAAAAAATAATCAAACAAAAATTAGTTTAATCTCAAAGTGGCCTTCATGTAGAGAGCCAGGGGCTTGCTCGCTGTACCCAATTTTGCTCTCAATTAACCCAACTTTATTTGAAGGCCTGTGTTGGTTTGGTGTTTGCTGGTTGTCGATGCAGGTTGCTGTTCAGGTTGGCAGGTTTTGAGTTCCTTTAAGACAGTGTTTCCCAAAGTGGGGCACACGCCCCACAGTGGGGGAGTTTTGTTAATAACTCATTCTCGAAACAATTCGAGAATGAGTTATTAACAGTGAATTTTTGCATTTCTTATGGTTCCAGGGGCCTCAAATACAGTATATAAATATATATTGTGACATATTTATGTATTTCAGTTCTCTATTATATGTTTTGAAACTTTATTTGCTACTTTTTCATCTCACTTCATATTATTATTTAACAATTTCTTAGTAATTTCTTCCTCAGAACTTCAGCTGTCTTTTATTTTTGTCTTTCATGGATGCCATGTTCTTTGGGAGCTTGTTTAGACCAAGTTAATGGCCTGTTAGGCGTCCTCCATGAGAATAGGAATTCACTCTTTGAATAATAATAATTATATGTCCTGGAGGTGGGGGCAACCAGGATTTTAGAGATGCTTAGGTGGGGCATGGCCAAAAAAAAAGGTTGGGAACCACTGTTCTAAGGGCACTTTCATAAATTTCTGGATTCTGTCATGTTTGTCCTTTTCCATTTATGTTAACAGCCTCAGCTTTATCTGTATTTGTTCCCAGGCAAAATTCATTTGTTCATTCATTCACTAAATGTTTATTGAGTGCTTGGTATATTCTCAATTCTATGGGTATATAGCAGTGAACAAGACTGACAAAGTGTACTTTTGTGGAGCTAATATTCTAGTGCAGGGAGAAACGGTAAGTAAACAAGAAACAGATAGTGATTCTCTGTTACATAGAGAATTAAAATAGAGTGATAAGATGTAGCGTGACTGGGAAATCACATTGGATTAGGTAGTTGGGAAAGACCTGAGTTCTGGATGACAGGAAGAAAACAGCCATCAGGATGACCAAGGCAAGATGGGACAAGTGTAAAGGCCCTAAGGCAGGAATGAGCTTGACATAGTGGAGGAACAGAAAAAAGGCCTGTACTATTACCACATAGCTGGGATAAGGAGAAAGAGCACAGTCAGGGCCAGGCCACTCTGGGGTTTTTAGGCCTTGGTAGTAAGTTTGGGTGAAATGGCCAGTGTGAAGGGGAGTAATTGGAGGATCATAAGCAGGGAATATAACATAAACAGACCTAACATTTTTAAAAGACCAGTATTGCCCTGGCTAGTGTTGCTCAATGGTTAGAATGCCAGCCCATGCACCCTCGGGTCTCTGTTTCGACTCCTCTTAGTCAAGGGGATCTCTGGCCCCTGTCAAGGCACGTGCAGGAGGCAACCAATTGATGTGTCTCTCTCACATGGATATTTCTCTCTCCTTTCCTCTCCCTCCCTCCTTTCCACTATATCTAAAAATCAATGGAAAAAAATATCCTTGGGAGAGGATTAATAAAATAAACAAACAAATCTTGTCTAATAAAGAGGGAATATGCTAATTGATTATCACCCCCTTACAAAGATGGTGGCACCCAGGCCAATAAAGAGGGAATATGCTAATTGTTACACCCTCACAAGATGGCAGCACCCACAGCCACAAGATGGTGGTACCCAGTCCCCTCAGCCCTCTGAGGGGTGGCAGGTGCCACATGCCTCATCTAACCAGAGTCCCCCAATTTCCTTAGCCCCACTTCATCCACTTCAGTCCCCCAGTCTCCTCATCCCCTCAGCCTTGCCTCATCCAACCTCAGTCCTCCAGTCCCCTCAGCCCCATAGAGGAAGGCAGTTGGGGGTGATGAGGCCACCAGGGGAGGGTAGTTGGGGGGCAGTCAGGCAGCCAGGGGAAGACAATTGGGGGTGATTGGACCAGCAAGGGAGGGCAATTGGAGGCAATTAGGCCAGCAGGCGAGGGCAGTTGGGGATAATCATGCCAGCAGGGGAGCAGTTAGGGGACTATCAGGCTGGCAGGTTAGGGGCAATCAGGCAGTCAGGCAGGTGAGTGGTTAGGAACCAGCAGTTCCAGATTATGAGAGGGATGTCCAGCTGCTGATTTAGGCCTACAGGGATCAGGCCATCCTCTGAGGAGTCCCAGTTTGGAGAGGGTGCAGGCTGGGCTGAGGGACACCCTACCCCCTCCCTCACCCCGCATGAATTTTGTGCACCAGGCCTCTAGTAAATAAATAAAAAGACCACTCTTGACAACTGTGTAGATAATGGATTGGAGGGGCAAGAGTGGAAACTAAAATATTATTAGGTAGGTTGCAACAGGATAAATTTTGCATTATGGCCATATTATATTTTTACTTAAAACTTAATGCTTAATCAAGATTCAGTGTGTGTGTGTGGTATTGTTTTTAAAATAAAAAATTTCCAGAACTCTTACTCAGTAGAAAAACTCCAGTTAAGCTCTTGAGAAGCCTATTGGCAGATTGTGCAAGATATGAAATTATTCCCTCAAACCCCGTTTGTCCCTTTTTTATTTTTTCCTTTTCTCTTGTATCCATTCTTTCTGGTCAAGTGGAAAAGGATGTCTGATCATGTCCTTGAAATTTATCTCATAGGGCCTGCTGCAGTATTGTTGGGGAGACCTAGTAATAAGCAGAAATAACCAGGAACTTATCAGAAAACATCAGGCTTAAACAGTAATGATTTCCAAGGCTAGGGTTGCTCTGGCTGAACAACCTTTAATGTTTCAATCCCTAAGCAGGATTTGTTTTTAGTTTCAGATTTAGTCACAGTTCCAAAAATAGGCATGAAGGTGGTAGAACCAAGGGGTTAGAGAGAGTAAAACAGAATGCTAATTTATGTTCTTACTAGGTGATATCAGAGCTATGCATAATATAAATATTTTTCCAAGGGTTTCTGCGCTAAATGTGTTTTGATGGCTTTGACCTCAGATAAACTTGCACTTAGTCCCGCTAAACATAAAGTTTCACACTTTGCAAGCTTAAAAAGGCCCTCTGTTAGAAGTTAGATTTGTGTGGCAAGCAAAAAAATTTTCCTCTGGCCAGACACCCATTTTTCATAACCATTCAGTCCTGGGATTTGAATGTGTTGCTTACTACCACTGTCCCCACCACTTTCTAGACAGCAGAGATGGGAAACATGACTAAGAACCAAGGAAAGGGAGGGCAGTAGTGCAGATAAAGCAGCAGTAAGCGACTAAACCTGGTGAAGCAGTTTGCACAACTGACAAGCAGTGTGATACCCAGTGGAGTTGCAGTGTCTGCTGCTTTAGGATTCAGGGAGATTATAGGTCAATCAGGGTGATTTGTGGAAAAACAAATTGTGACATGGTTCATCTTTTCCCCCCAGATGTTTTTGTGTTTTCTTTCGCATGCCCAAATTGTCCAATTAATTAAGGAAAACATTGCAGTGGATTTCTTCGATGAAGCTTTTGCTAGCCATGCTATTTGAGAGCAAGCTTGTGTATATCTTTCATATAAGAGGGGGAAACAGCTCTTCCTTGTATTTATTTATGGGTGCTCTCAATTTTGGCATCATTATCCCCTCAAATGTGCAGTTAGTGTTTACATTGTTCCTCATACCAGGGCATAAAAGAGATCCTAGAAAAAAATCTACTTCGTTTGTGATTCAGGTGTTGCAAATTAGTAATTTCAGCCCCCTTCTCCGCAATCTAGATGTTTCCCTTAAGTCTCACAAGAAAGAGTAGAAGTCTTATTTCAAGATCCATCTCTGTTGCCATTGTTTTATCCTCAGGCTCAGTTTGCATTGGTGTCTATAGTGTGCCTTAAACACAGTACTCAGGAAGGGTCAGTTGAATGAGACCATTTCCTTCTCTCTCCTTTCTCTTTCCCTCACCAAAGTTATAGTGTATGAAGGGGGAAAATAGGGTCCCAGAGCTGGTCACTTCTGCCACAAGCTTTATGACTTTGGATGGCTACATGAGAGTAAATGGAGAAGTCTTTTATCAATTTATTTAAATTTAGCAAAACTAATATATATATATATATATATATATATATATATATATATATATATATATATATAAATTTAGCAAAACTTACTGAGCATCTGCTAGGTATAGCATTGCACTAGGCTTTGAAGAGTATACCAAGGTGAATGAGGACGAGGTGCCTGTCTTCCAAGAACTTTAGTTTTTCTTAGCCTGTGGAAGATGAGCAGTGAATACTCAGGTATAAGAATGGATAAAGGGCTAGATTCTAACTCACACCTTAATTTTTGACCCAGACCCAGGGAAAGGCATGTCACATATATTCACTTAATCTTTACAACTTATTTTCATGTCCTAGTGATGAAACAGACAACAAGAGAGATCTTATCTTTCTGTACAGATTTACTTATTGGCTACTACTTAGAAATGTATTACCAGATATGTAGTCACTTCTTGAAGATTAGGTATTTTCTTAGTTGCCCCTTCTTATTTTACCTCAGGGTTACCTGGAGGGCAGTCTCCCCCAAACCTAAAATTGTGCCAGAAGGTCGAGTGAGGTAGTATAAGCATTATTTCACCTAAGAAGGGAGCTTGGTTTTGCTTTTGGTTTCACTGCTCAGTAGCCGTGTGAGCTTGGCTAAGTCATTTATCTCTTGAATATCAGCTGTATGATGTGGCTATACTGAAAGGTTCTTCTAAGAGTTGTGTGAATCAAATTATGAGAGAAATATAATTGCTTACTTATGTAATATCAATATAAGGCATTTTATTATATTAATACTCTTTTCAAAAAGGAATTAGAAATTCATCAGAAGTAATAGTTTCATAAAAGCTTAGCATGGGAAGTTAGGAATGTTTTGAGTTTAACCCTAAATTTTGAGGCCACTATAAAGTATGGCTAGTAACCTATCAACTAACCCTCTCTTGGTCCTATGGCCTAGAAGCATGCTTTGACTTAAGCGAACTGTTGACCTGACTTCAGATGGCATTTTTGGAAGGTGCTTTAAATACCACAGGAAGGTAGAAAGAACTTGAACTTGATTTCAGCAGGCCAGGTGTACTAGTACTGTCACTCATCACTTTGTAACCTTGAATTTTACTTGGTCTCCTTAAGCTTCAGTCTTAAGTTAGGAAGAATGATGCCTGCCTCAGAGTCACTTCACGCTCAAGGATAATGGGATGGAGGAGCACGCACTAAACCATAGGCGGCTAGTTATTTACTTGTTCCTTCAGTAGAGAAGTGAGTACTATTTTGTGACATGTATCCCTCTCTCCTTTTGCTTCCTCATGGCTGAAGGTGGACGGACAAGTGGTAGCCCTGCTCGTGCAGAATCTGGAGCGCCTGGATGAGTCTGTGAAGGAAGAGGCAGACGGCGTGCACAACACTCTGGGTAAGGGCAAGGGCAACCAGCATTCTCCGGGTCTCTTTGTGTTTGTTCTGGGGCTTAGTGCTCATTTCCCTTCCTCCTCCATAATAGAGTCAGCAGCAGTAGTGTTTTCTTTCCGTCTGCTCCCAAACTGCCTTTTCAGAAATGAAGACCCTTGTGTAAATTTCATATAACTGCAGCTTTGGTTTGGCTTGCAGGTAATAAAAGCAGAAATGCACCTTCCTGCAAACCGCTGGCTTCTTTTAGCAGGTTCTTGCCTTTAAAAGTTAAGATGAAGTCTATGGGGGGGGGGGGGGAATATATATATATATATATGTGTGTGTGTGTGTGTGTGTGTGTGTGTGTGTATGTATATATATATCTATATATATAGATATATATGTATATGTATATATATATATATTTTTTTTTTAAACAATTTTTTAGTCTTCTTATGTTGTTTTTTTCTTCCCTTCACTGGAACTACAAACATTTGAACAACTGTGTATCTTTATAGGACATTTTATTTGAGAGTTAGTGTTTCTTCCTTTCCTTATGTGCAGTTTGCCATGTAAACTGTGGGTTGCAATATTGCCGGTAACTTGGCTGCCCCTTCATTATGTGTCCATTGAAGTAAATTCCTCTGTAGGGTTTCCCTCCTACACCTCCCCAGGCTTCCACCCTGTAAAGTGCCAAACCAGTAGCCTATTTAAAATCCTGCTTTTGGGTAGTCCTCTTTATCACTAGACGCTGTCGAATAAAGCCATAAGTGACATATCTGTAAGTAGAGCTTGAGAAATGAACGAGGCCCAGCAGAAGCAGAAAGTTTGATGAGATTAGATTTTCTCTCAGCTCTTTTGTGTCTGGCACAGATTTCTCTTGTAGTTTTATACTCTCTTTCGTGAAGATTATCATAAAGAAGGAGGAAGAAGGGAGTACCTAGGGAGTAAGAAGAGAGAGAACACAATAATCAGTAATTTGGGGGCTTGCCCTAGCCAGAATTTAGCATTGCCATCTGTTAGCCTAATGCTGAATTTTGCTGAATGGAAAGCTTATCAAAGTCTTAACTGACTGTTAATTAAAAGGACCTGATGTAATGGAAAAAGTACCAGCCTGGCAATCTGGAGAAATCTGTCTACGTACTTTCAGCTTGGTCACCTACCAATAGCTCAGCAGTCATCCCTCCCTCTCGTA
The DNA here is from genome assembly GCF_014108245.1 of Pipistrellus kuhlii. Taxonomy (NCBI): domain Eukaryota; kingdom Metazoa; phylum Chordata; class Mammalia; order Chiroptera; family Vespertilionidae; genus Pipistrellus; species Pipistrellus kuhlii. The sequence continues at coordinate 50,156,163 of NW_023425562.1, read as the reverse complement.
TTGAGCACCTGACGTTTGTCACTGTGCTAGGCATTGGGGCAGATTAAAAAGGAATTAGGCCGACTGATGGGGTGGTCTGGAACAGAAAGGGAAAGGTGAAAGAGGATGACAGATGATTTAATAGGAGTTAGTGGAAGTGAAGAGGAAGGGTCTCCAAATTGCTGTATAGGAGCAAGTAGCACTGGGGCTGAATATGATTACCGGTACATTTTGACAGAAACGCACTCAGTGTGGGGTACCTCAGCCTGGCCTGAGCCCTTTCGCAGCCCAAGACCTCTCAAGGGATGCCCACCTGCCAGCTTAGGCCTGCTCCCTGGGGGATTGGGTCTAAGCTGATAGTCAGACATACCTCTAAGCTGACGTCAGCCCAGGAGCCCTCGGGGGAGGTCTGACTGATGGCAGGGAGCAGATCTGAGCTGCAGTTGGACATCCTTAGTGCGGATGAGGAGGCAGGAGTACTCCAGCCACCACTGCTGTGCTTGCAGCTGTCAGCCTGACTTGCAGGGCTCCCCCTATGGGAGCACACCGACCACCAGGGAGCAGCTCCTGCTTTAGGCATCTTTTCCCTGATGGTCAGTGTACGTCATACCAACCGGTCATTCCTGATCATTCAGCCATTAGGAGAAATTTGCATATTACCCTTTTATTATTGTATATAGGATAGGATATTCTGGGATATAGGGTGAAAGAGGTCCTAGAGGAAGTGAAATGAAAGCATTGGATGTGTTAGAAGGGGACTATAGATGATTTTTTTTTAAATGTCTCCCCTTTTAGTATTATAGTTATGCAATAACTTCTTTGGCCTCCTAATTTTTAATTTCTTTATTAAGCAGCAATTTTGCTGTTCTTGAAGAGAATGGGACCAATTATGTTTGTTTCTGAGTACCAGACTGTTCCCTCTGCCAGCATGGCCTTTCCCCTTCTATGCACATTATTTTTTTCAGTTAAGATTGTGCTTAGTTCCTTTGAAGTCCAGGCAAAGATGAAACTAGAAAGGAAGACTCTGGGTTCACCATCTCCTGATTTTTTTCCTAGTCTTTATGAAGGCTCTGTCTCTTTAGTCATAGTCTCTCGGATTCTAGTACAATGAAGACTAAGAGGGTCTTCGTAAGTAAAGATCCACCCTCTGTGTGTTCTGCTCTAGTGTTGTTCCCTATTAGCACAGAAAGTCTATCGCTTACTCCTTTGTGAACTCCATCATTTTCAGTTATAACTTTTACTTATAACTTGAAGGAAAAAACCCCATAACATCTCCCTGGTTAATCTAAAAATGACAACACATCATCTGGCTGGGAGGAATACAGAGAAGTAGGAAGAGAAATAAAATGCCTGCCAGGGGAAGCAGGCTTGTTGCAGATGGAACAAAGTTGTCTTCCCCAATGACTGGTGTCTGCCTCCCTTCAGCTATTGTGGAAAACATGGCTGAGTTCCGGCCGGAGATGTGTACAGAGGCTGCCCAGCAGGGTCTTCTGCAGTGGCTGTTGAAGAGGCTGAAGGTAAGCTTGGCTTTGTGGGAAGGCAGGTCAAACTTCTCTGCTGTGAGCCTGGCACACGCTGGGTCTTTGGCATTGATTGTTATCCTCAGGCTTGTATGATCTAGTTTGAGAATTTTTTGAGTGCTGACTTATGAACTCTTTATTTCTCCTCTTTTGTTTGTTTTAAAAGAAAACAGTTTAAAAATAGACTTTCATATCTCTGAAAATATTACAAACTTGTTGTAGAAATACAAACAAGTGCATGTGAGACAGAGGCTATAAAACTGAAGGTAAAAGTTCCCCTTTGCTGATTGTTTATAGTTCCACCTCCCAGAGGCAGCCACTCTTAGCAAAGAGTATTTTAAAAAAATATATATATATTTCATTGATTTTTTACAGAGAGGAAAGGAGAGAGATAGAGAGCCAGAAACATCAATGAGAGAGAAACATTGGTCAGCTGCCTCCTGAACATCCCCTACTGGGGATGTGCCTGCAACCAAGGTACATGCCCCTGACCGGAATCGAACCTGGGACCCTTCAGTCCCCAGGTCAACGCTCTATCCACCGAGCCAAACTGGTTTTGGCAGCAAAGAGTATTTTATTTATCTTTCCAGAAATTTGTTGTGCACATATGTGTGTGTGTGCGCGCGCGTGTGTGTGAGTGAAAAATTGAAATACACAGTATTTTTTAAAGCCCCTTAACCTGGTCTGTCTGACCATTCCATTTCTCAGCTTTGAAACATTGGCCTTATTATCTTTCAGACATCTCTTTTACCTATCCTCTGCTCTGCAAAGGTCAAAGTTATTTCGACTTCTGTATTTGTCTTTGCTCATGCTCCTCCTTCCACCAGGAATGACTCCTATCTTTTTCATATATTTTTAGCTTATATATACTCTTCATTAATCAGCTTAAATCCCTATTCTTTCATGTATTCTCCCATCATTTTTAGAATTGGAAGGAAGTGTTTTAAGTTCTATTGCAGATAAAAAAATTAAGAGTTGATACTTACAGAGATCAAGTGCTTGCCCAAATTCATAGAGCTAGAATTAAAATCCAAGCATCCAGACTCCTTTATGCATCATTTCCCTAGCATCACCCTGCCCCAAGCCCATACCACCATCTTTCTTTTTGAATAGCAACCATTTTACTTTCTCCCCACTGGTTCTCCAGAGGGGGTTAGCAGATCTGGGTTCTCCCATTTATATACCCATAACTGTGACACTTACCTTCATGGAGCATCTTTTCTTCATCACTTGGCAGGCTTGAATTTTATTAATTGTGCTCATTGTCTTACTCCAAATACCCTTAAGCTCCTTAAGAGCAATGACTGAGTTTCTGTCATATTTGCATCTTCTCCCAATTGTTCTCATAGTGTGCATCCTGACCAGGAACATCCGAATCACCTGGCAGCTTGATAGAAATGAGTATTCTTTTTAAAAATATACATATTTTTATTGATTTCATAGAGGAAGGAAGAGGAGAGAGAGAAACATCAATTATGAGAGAGAATAATTAATCGGCTGCCTCCTGCACGCTCCACAGTGGGATTGAGCCCACAACTAGGGTATGTGCTTTGACCAGAAATTGAACCATGACTTCTCAGTTCATAAGGCAGCACTCAAAACACTGAGCCATGATGTCAGGGCAGAAATACACATTCTTAGGGTGGGGGAAATGGGGAAAGATCAAAGGACTTGTATGCATGCATATAAGCATAACCAATGGACACAGACATTAGGGGATGAGGGCATGAGCAGGGGTCGGGTGGGGGGCATTAAGGGGATAAGGACACATATGTAATACCTTAATCAATGAAGAAAATAAATAAATTTTTAAAAAAATAATAACTTTTCCTTCAAAAAAGGAAACACAAATTCTTTTTTTTTTTTTTTAATATATTTTATTGATTTTGTACAGAGAGGAAGGGAGAGAGATAGAGAGTTAGAAACATCGATGAGAGAGAGTCATCGATCAGCTGCCTCTTGCACACCCCCTACTGGGGATATGCCCGCAACCAAGGTACATGCCCTTGACCGGAATCGAACCCGGGACCCTTCAGTCCCCAAGCTGACGCTCTATCCATTGAGCCAAACTGGTCTCGGCGGAAACACAAATTCTTGAACCCATCCTATTAGACCCCCTGAATCTGTCCATCTTGGGGTGGAATCAGCAACCTATCTTAACATCAAGTGATTCTGATACATGCTGACATCTATAAGAATCAGCATCCGAGATTATTTATTTACATTACTTGGTAAAGCCATGCTATTTTACTGTAGATCGTGTATATTTATTCAGTAGTCCTTGAATAGTATTAAATGTGTAGCACATTGATGAATTTCTCTTTGTATTGGTCATCTAGTAATATATAGAGATATGCTTGGATTTCTTCATCCACTAAATGAAATCACTAATTTGTACTAATGAGGGTGAAATCCATTGCAGATGATTACATTAAATGGTTTAGCAGGTAAGCAAGTAACAGTAGTGTGAGAGACACTGCAGCATAGCTTATTTTTCCATGGGGAATACAAATTCCTTAGAATATCATGTACTATTAAAAATGACACCAAAACCCTTAAATTTTATTTTTTTTCCCCTGAAGAAACAAAATTAAGATTCCCCTTTTGTTTCTCAATTAAATCAATGCTTTAAAAACATTGCAACGTTCAGCAAATGAGCTAATGAGTTGAGTTTTGGCTTTATTATACAACATGTACAACTGGTTAATGCTAGGTCCTTAGCCTCGATGACCAGGAGTTGGCAGTTTACAGGCCACAGTCTGCTTTGTCAGTTGTACGGGGCTGCAGATGTGTCTGAACCTGCCCCATGTGTTCCAGGCACCAGAGGTGAGCTGCAGAAATAACCTGAAGCTTCTGGCTGCGGGTGGTAGCATAATTATTTTGTACTTTCCAAAAAAGCAGCAGCTCCCAAAAAGGTGAAGTTTAATTTTATTCAAGGCTAGTGCATGCTGAGTATAAACTTGTGCTTGACTTTGTAATTACTCTGACAGCTGAAAGGTTTCGGATCACCAGGCTCCTGGATAGAGTAAGAGCCCCAGAAGTTCCAAGTCCCATTGGTTTACTTTGCCAAATCCAAGGGACTGTGGCTGCTAAATGAATTCTCCTTCCTTCTAATTTTGACTAAATGCCCTCATAATTTGGCAGTTTGGTATTTGCAATCTTGGAGGCTGTCATCTCTGGCTGGTGACTTTTGCCTTTGGCTAGACATTAAAGATTATTTTCCCCTTTCCCCATCTAGCCCATTGTTTATTTCTTTTGTATCAGTGTAAAAGATTTGGCTGTTATCTTCATCATCATCACTTGCACCACTAAGTTTTCCCTGTCCCATGTAAGTGTTGTACATTGGCAATTTATCATGTACAAAGGGTTATTCTAGTTACTGTATGTACTGTACAATATGTACCAGTTTATTTCTGATCCTCATAAACAACTCTCCAAGTATCCCCAGTTTACAGATGAGGGAAGAATCCCAGAGAGGAGATACCTTGTCCAAACCCATGGGAAGTACAGGGGAGAGCCTGTGACAGCCGGGCTTGCTAGCTTTAAAGCCACCTCCTCTCCAGGCTGTTTTCCAAAAGCATCCCTTTCGGGGTCTGAAGCATTGCTGGGCTCAGCGTTGGGAGTTGAAGGGCCTAATCAGTTTGACTTTCTCATTAGATTATTCACTCCTTCATGCCAGTTTTTCAAAGGACCTATATTTTAAGAAGAAAAATGAAGTTAGATTTTTTTTTTAATTTTTGTTTACTTTAGGGCAAATTGGAAACTCCTTGAAGTGATACACAACAAAAGCTGCAGATTTTCTGAGGGGAATCAGGAATTCTCAATTCCAAAGCAGAGGGAAACTCAGCTTTTGGGTGCCTATTAAATATATATTAGTTTATTTAATCACCTCAAGACAAAATTATGATTTGTTTTTTACTTAACATGAGAGAAAGTGAGTTAGAGAGACAGAATAATTTGGCCAATATGAATGGCAAGTAATTGTTAGAGTTGAGATTCTAATGTGGACATTTCTGATTCCAGTCATCAGAAAAACTTTTAGTACCTATTGTTAGTTACTTCCATATCTTGTATAATTCTCATAGTAACTCCCCCAAGAGATGTTATTTTATTATTTCCATTTTACAGATTAGGAAACTTGGGACCAAGAAATGTTACTTTGGGTCATCGATGCCCATTCTCAGTTCGTGGTGCCATTAGTGTCTCAGAATTTTGTTTTTATAGCATCCCTGAAGCAGAAAGGATATACTGTCCTATGTGTTAAGTAGTTGGGTGCGGTCAGTTTGATAATCCATATTTATGTCTTAACATTTTAGTGCCATTTGAAAAAAACAATACACATGAATTAAAAGACAATATATTTTTATTTAATTCTTAAATACCACAGTTACTTACCGATAGATGTGTGTGCCTTTTCAGTTCTGTACAACTTCTGAAACCTTGGAATCAGATTGAATACCACCACCCTCTTCCCTATTTCACACAGTTCTTTTATCATGGCAATCACCAAAACCCAAAATCAGAATGATCGGATGTCGTGAAAAGAAATGCACCTGGACTTAGTAGTTAATGTAGAGTTGAGCAGATGTTAAATGTCACTGTGCTTTCCTTGGAAATTGAAAATATCCTGTGGTGCCCCTGTGAGTTCAGTTTAACACCAGGTACTGCGGCATGCAATTTGGGAACTGCAGACTTTGTGCCACATAGGTAGTGCATGCTCATTAGTCAGACCTAGAGCCATGTCTGGTCCCAGGGCCATGTCCTTTTCTTAATGTTACTGCTTTACTTGATAAAATTAATATTAGTTCAGTACTATAATTTAATTTAATGCCTTAACAATAGACAACGTTCATGTTTATGTCAAATTCACCTCTGTGTGTTGTCATGTTCAATTCTTTGTCTTACATATAGCAGATGCCCAATAAATATTTGTTGGGGGGAAAAGAGAAAATCTATCCACTACCTTTTATAAAATCAAATAAAAGATAAAAGAGGCATTGGAATCATGGAAAGGCTATTGTTCTAGTGGCCTGCTTTTTAGGGCTTCTTTCAGCGAAGTGTATCTTGTTTTAAACAAGAACCCTGACCCTTGAAAAGCATGTAAGTTGGTGTGGCTTAAATCTCTTAAAATGGCAATACTTGTAACTTAAATAATTTGAATAAGTAATTCTATTGGCAGATTCTTGATTCTGATGGCCATGTTCACCCCTTGGCTTTTCACTTCTGTGGTTTGATTTTTATAAAACTGTTTTCCTTAAAGTGAAACATGCCACAAATTTCATTTAAACCCTGGCTCTTTAACTGAATTTCTTGAAACAAGGCCTTAAGCTTGCCCAAGGAGCATGTCTTGCAGTCAGCACACGTAAGTCCTTGCATTTTACAGATCTTTTAATCTAAGATGGGTCATACCTGGTCAGCCTCCTGAAACCCTGTGGGGTGCACTTAGGCTTGACGAGGGAGACGTGCCCAGAAAGCTGAAAAGGTGCCGGCATTGCTTCATTAGGGGCCACTCTTCCTTCTTAAGTACAAAATCAATGTCCAAACAGAACTGTGAATGGCGCTGAGGTGATAGAAGTGTTAGCTTCAAGATAAACACTTCCCCTGTCCTTTCCAGATACAGGGATTATTTGTCATTTCAAAAAACCTGGAGAGGTAGCAAGGCTGCTGCTGATTAACAGTTGTTGTCTATGTTCCTGCATTTTAAGGATCAAGGGTACAGTAAATAAAAAGACATTGATGAGGCTTGGTCCTCTCTGCACCTTTATCCAAAGGGCATTGTTAATGATGAGAGATTTGAGTCTCGCTACTGAGGCAGCAATGTGGACGGCCATGAAAAAGTGTCACTGCAGTAGATGTGTGCCCCCTGGAACTCCAAGTAGCAGAGCATGCAGCAGGCAAAGAATTGTGGGTAGCAATTTGGCTGTTAAAATATTAACACATTTCTGCATATTTAATGTGGTTTCCTTTTTAAATAGTAGGCAGATTATGGCACACAAGCAGATAGGTTTATGATTTCAAATTAAATTTTAAACATTAAAAAATCCAAAGGCACTACTTTGTTATAAATACTACACTCAACTAATCTAAATACGAACTTGCTTTCTTTTCAACTTCTCTAATGTGTCAACTAATTTACAGCCTAATTTTATCATTATAACTCGTGAATAAAGCTTTATGATAAGGGTTTAGTCTTAAAGTTCAAAAATTTCAATTACTCATCTAGTTCACATTTTGAGTACATAGTATGTGCTAGACAGTAGTCTCTGGACTCAAATTGGGGGATCTGGGAAGGCTTCCCAGAGGTGGTGACATTCAAACCTGGGCATTAGGAATGTGAGAGACATTGTGTTCATCTGTCATTTATGGTTTTACTATGTAGTTCTTGAGAGCAGAGGCAGCCCTCCCCTCTTCCTTCCCCCCTTACTTTTAACCTGCCTTTTCCCTTTCTAACTTCTATTTCCTCTAACTCAGGTTCTAGTACTTGTGAAAAATTCATGCTGGGGAGGGAAACAGGGCCCCATAATGATGTTGTTGTTTTTTTTTCTCATTTCTCCTATTTCCTTACAGGCAAAGATGCCTTTCGATGCCAACAAACTGTATTGTAGTGAAGTGCTGGCCATACTGCTCCAGGACAATGATGGTGAGGCTCCCTCTCAGTATTGATATTCTGTTAGGATAGAAGCTAGGCTTGTTTCAGATCATGACAGCAAGCTCTCTTGCCTTTGGCATCCCCTTGCTCTCCCTCTCGCTCTCTGTGCAGCTTTTGTACTCTGTCAAGCTGTATTGATTTTGTTTGCTGATGTATCAGTGTTAGACGGCTGTAAAATCTGACAGTTAGCTTCATTTTTTTCCCCCTCTATTTTTTCCCCTTTTAGAAAACAGGGAATTGCTTGGGGAGCTGGATGGAATCGATGTGCTTCTTCAGCAGTTATCCGTGAGTAATTCTTATGCTTCCTGTCTGCCATGAAGATACACGCCCTGCTTTAAGTGGGAGGTGGAGCTGGAAACTGTAGGAAGGAATAAGCCATGTGTTGCAAGGCCTGTGGAGTCTGTTGTTGGGTTTGAGGTTTCAGTGGAGGTACATGATTGTCCTCTTTTCTTAGTCGTTTGCTTTTTACGATCAGCTATCACTGTATCTCATATGGATTCTCTTGGTCTGTTTTGATATTTATCAATTCAAAAAAGATGCTTCCTGTTTTAAGTGTATGTTTGGGGGCTATGAGTACCAAGTTATTTTTAGTTGGCCCATTCCCAAGACAATTCACTTCCTTTCCTTTCAGTCTGCCACTAAAACAGAGTCTGTTTTCCAAATAAGTTCAAGGAGTACAGGTCCCAGGGCAGTGGGGTAGAGGTCACAGAGAAGGGAAGGATGTGGTACTGGAGCTAGAATGAGATATTGGAAATTGCCATTTGTTCATTGTAAGAAATGTAAATCCACTTGAAATGTTGTTCTGCTGGCATTCTGAAAACACTGTTAAGATTTCTTCTAACAAATCTCATCTGTGCTATTCCAAAAACAGGACTGAAAATAGATCATTTGGATAAAATCTTGAGAGTGTTGAGAGTGTCTGAGAAGTCAGTTTGCATACAGCTTCCCTCATGGTGCCAGCAGCCTGAGTGGCTTGGCCTCCACCCCCAAAAATAGAGTTTTGAAATGTGAATCTGTTTTCAATTCTGGGAAGGCGCTTAGTCTTGTTCTTGCAAGATTATTGATCATTTTGGAATAGACTGTATGGGTATGTAGATACTGTTAAGAGGCTTTCCCCTTAATATGCCACATATCTCTCTGGCAAAAACAAAACTTTTGCTTTAAGCTGTTCCCATGCCTTAGGGCCACAGCTGCTATGCAAGGCAGTCCATTAGCCCGGATGGTTAGAAAACTCTTCCTAGTAGAGCCAATATTTGCCCTTCTGGATTGTAGTTGTTTTTTAGAAGGGGAAGGAAGGAGTTATGGTTGGGTTGGGCCAGTGGAGGGCTTTGGGGAAAACTGGAAAAGTTTCTTGAGTTGGATGGTGGTTTCAGGGTGCTCACCTTATTCATTTAACTATTTTAGAGTTTTCTATATTTGTATTATATTTCACAGCAATATAATATTTTACAAACTCTGCCTCCTTGAAACTATCAACCATTCATAGACTCAATGGTCAGTTGATTTTTTTGTGTGTTGTTTTTTTTTGTTTGTTTTTTTTGTGGGAACTAGCAACCATTTATTTAATACCTATGAATCAGAAAGCCCAGTTTTTCTAAAATAGACACTAATGAGAATTTTGTTTGATTAGCTTTTGTTCCCAGTTCTATGGGGTTATCGTGACAGGTAGGCTTTGGAAATTGTTAAATGCTGGCTGATGAAAAGACATTCTCTTAGGCTCTGTGCTTTCTGATGTCTTTGCTTGGCAGGTGTTTAAAAGACACAATCCTAGCACTGCAGAGGAGCAGGAGATGATGGAGAATCTGTTTGATTCACTCTGTTCCTGCCTAATGCTCAGTTCCAACCGCGAGCGCTTCCTGAAGGGCGAGGGTCTTCAACTGATGAATCTCATGCTCAGGTATGTTTCTCACCTCCTAGCTCTCATAATTTTTGCCCAACTCCTATCTTTTAGCCTAAATTAAAGGACATATAGTTATGGTTTTTTATTCCCTTGAGCTTCCTCTTAGATATATAAAATCATAAAGTCTTCAGGAGTGTGAGTGGTCTTTTCTAAAGTGAAAATGAGGTAAATAAAAGTATCTTGGCCTTTTTGCTCTATTTTGTCCGTTGGTAATATGACCACTCCATTGAAAGGAAATGTCTTTTTTCTCCTTCTCATAATGTGTTTTTGAGAAATCTAAAACTTCTAAACATATATTAGAGGTTTTTGGGAAATTTAAAACTTCTAAACATATATTAATTTCTAAACTGAGCCCAATTTTTTAATATCCCATATAGACCTATCTATGCCATACATTTGTCTAAATTTTATTGTTGACAGTAGACAATCATTCATATTTATATTTTTCAATATACATTATTTTCAGTGATGAATTGTGCATGTGCTATGTGGCTAGCATAAGAGATAAGAAAATGTGCAAGACAGTTTTAGAACTTTTCTTTATATATTATTTACGTTCTGATTTCTTAAAATATTTAAAGTGGGTATCATGTTAGCATATTTCACAGAATCCTAAAGTTGGAAGTAAATGGGAAGTATCTTGTGTCCATAACTCTTTTGAAAAGGAGAAGAGAGATAGGGAGGGGGGGTAATAACTAGAGTGTGGTGGAGGTTCAAGGGACAGTTTCCTAAATTGAGGGATATGAGATCATGTTTGGGTGGTTGGAAGACTCTAGTCATTATTGAATTATTCTTTATGAAATTGAGCCATAGTCTATTGTCTTGAAAATTCTACTCTCATATACTGAAAACTCTCTTAAATTATTTATTTGACAAAATATTTTTATAAATCGAATATATATCAATAAAATATAATTTAGAATATAGACTTGTAAAACTGCTTTTAAACACTGGTATGATACTATTTTGAGTATGACAGAATTCTTACCTTCAAGGAAAAAAACAAACAAAAAGCTCTAATCACCCAAATACAACCCAACTTTGGTTGTATACCCTATTCTTTTCTTTTATTCTTTCTTTCTTTCTTTCTTTCTTTCTTTTTCTTTTTTTTTTTTTTTTTTTTAATGTAATTGGTTTCTTCTTTTCAACAGCTTTTTAGGCCTGCCATACATGTAATTTTCTATACTGTTTCTTTTTAAACTGGACATGCTGTTTTCCATGCCGTGACATAATCTTCATGAGAGTTTTCAATGACTGCATAATGGACTCTCAGGGAATGTAGCTTACTTAGTATTTTATTGTTGATATAAGTTACTTTTAATGTTTTGCTATTATAAAAAATTCTACAGTGGCCATTTTGTGCTTAAAATTGCTTTTGTCTTTAATATTATCAAGATATATATTTCTAAAATACTTTCGTTTTAAAGGCTGGGGGCATAGTAGACCTCTTCATTTGTTCAGTGTGTATCAGACCTTTGATTGAAATTCTTCTTTTCTTGGATTGCTTTAAAGTTGTTATTTTAAAATGCAGAGGGGGCGTTGAAATTATTCAGAGGTGTTTAGTGTTCGGGTGATTTCTGCTAGCTTTCCTCTCTTGAGTCTTCTGTTTGCTTATCTCCTTTACCCTTCTAATTGCCTGTTCTTTTGTTGAAATGACCAACCTCTCTCAAGCAAATAGCAATAAAGAAGATGCATTTGGCTTCCTAGGCTTTCTAACCTTAAAACTACTCTCTGCAGGGACTTTTCCCTAAGCTTCTTAAAGGTCTGAACTGCCAGTGTCTTTGGATGGTTGAGTATAAATATGAAGTGATGTATTCCTGTAGCATATGGCTTGGTAATGTGCAGCAGTGGGGAGCTGAATAAATAACTAGAAATATGGATTATTCAAACAGGAATGCTGAGATTCTGGGAGCCTAATTAAAAAGAAGCTCCAAAGACTTAGGAACTAACTCTCTAGGATCTCCTAACTTTTCATTTTTGGATGCTGAAGTTACTGTTAGATTAATTCTTCTGCATTAATTAGCTATATTAGCAGATTCAGCATTTCCTTTTTTTCTCTTTCCTATGTTCTTCATTCTGTGTTATTTTTCTTCTTCTGATTCTCAAGTGGAAAGTTTAATTGGAAGGGAATTGTTTTTTTCTACTAGATTTGTACTTCTGATCTAGCAAGATCTGCCAAATTGTTCTTTGTTAGAGAGAGAGCCTATTGAAGGCTAGGGAAGCTGTAACTCTAAAAGTTGAGGAAATTTTCTGTGGCTCCATTGCCCCTACTGCCGATTTTTACTCTGATTCAGGCGTTCATCAGTTACGAAATGAGAACCTCGGAAGGTGGCAGCATGGAAGTGATACAGGCATATTGGGGGTCTGGGGACCTAAGGGTTCACAATCCACTGTGGATTCTTGGCTTTGCACAGAAAAGAATCCAAATGCAAGCCAGCATAGAATTTAAAGTGAAAGAGAGTTTATTACTGATGCAATGAGACACAGAGTGAGCTATTCCACAGACAGAGCAGTCCCTTCCTAGTGGGATTTTATTTTTATTTATTTTTATTGAGGCTCATTTAATGGAATGGTAGGGCATTCAATAAGGGGGAGGAATATTCAGGATCTTTCCCAGGAAAGAGGTGGAGACTTCTCAGAAAGCCCTGTAGGCCATTTTGGTTCCTTCTCTGGGTTTTCCATTTATCATAGCACAATGGTTGTGTCATTTAGTATGTGAATGTATTACAATGGGTATATAATGAGGCTTGAGGCCATCATAAAATTATGTTATTATAGTTGCCATGTTGGATCAAGCTGGTGTCTGTAGGTTTTAAGCCATAAATCCTTCGGGGGTTGGTCTTACTATTTCTTTGATAGTCCCTTTATTGGTTATAGTTCCATCACATACCCTATCTCAGAAGAAGGGCCTTTGGAGTTGAGGTGAATACAGGTTTAGAACATAGCTTTTTCACTTACTTGTTCTGGATATTTGGTAAGATTACTATAGCCTTTCTGACTTCTGGGAGGAACAGTGCCATATTTGCATGGATTTTGTGGGACTTAGACTATATATAAAGTGTCTAGAACATTTCTGCAGTTATTAAAACATTGATAAAGTACTATATTAACTTTTGTTAAGTGCTAGGCTTATACAGAGATGATGAACAAGACAGGATTCCTATCTTCAAGAAATTCAGTATCTAGTGAGGGAGGCCAATATCTAATGAGGAGGTCACTGTAATATAATTTAATTTCTTAACTATTAAAAGGAACAGTTATTTTGCATGTCTCTATCCTATGAATTTTTTAACACTTCTGATTTTTTATAAAGATTATCAACAAGATAATTATATACACACATTATTACACACACATACTACCCAACTTAATGTTTTTATCAATTTTATTGATATATATTAAATATATATAATTTATATATAATAAAACACACATTTTAAGTGTACAGTTTTAATTTTGACAGGTTTATATATCTTTGTTCTCACCACAATGAAGATATAGAACAGCATTCTCCAATAGAAATCTGATATGAGTGAGATAGGTAGTCTTATATTTTGTAGGAGCCTCGATAAAAAGGTTAAACACAACTAATTTTAATAATTATTTTATTTAACCCACTATAATAAAAACAACCATTTTAACATACAGTCAATAAAGATATTATTGAACCATTTTACATTTATTTTTTATACTGTCTTTGAAACCTAGTGTGTATTGTACATTTACATTTCAATCCAAATGCTAAATTTCCATTAAAGTACTTGATTTATATTTACAGTTATATACCATAAAATTTACAATTGAAAAAGTAGATTTTCATACCTAAATTTCTTCAATGTGTCCCAATAACTGAATCAACTATCAGTTTTCTAATTTAAACTTTAAATTTATTTAAATTAAATTTGAATTTTATTTTTATTATTATTTTTTTTTATAAATATATATTTTATTGATTTTATACAGAGCGGAAGGGAGAGAGATACAGAGTTAGAAACATCGATGAGAGAGAGTCATCGATCAGCTGCCTCTTGCACACCCCCTACTGGGGATATGCCCGCAACCAAGGTACATGCCCTTGACTGGAATCGAACCCGGGACCTTTCAGTCCCCAAGCCGACGCTCTATCCATTGAGCCAAACTGGTTTCGGCTAAATTTGAATTTTAACTCCTTAGTTTCATTAACCTCATTTAGATGCTCAATAACTACATGTGACTAGTGGTTACCATATTAAACATGCATATATAGATAGTTTTATCACCCTCTTGCCCCCCAAAATTCACTTAGTCCCTTTTGCAGTTAATTCCTACCAGTTCATGTCTGGCCCCAGGCAACCACTGTCATTCTAGAATTTTATATAGATAGAATCATATAGTATGTGTGTTTTTAACTTATTTCACCTAAATTGTTTTTGAGATTCATTCATTTTGCATATATCAGTAGTTTGTTTCTTTTTTGTGTTTGATAGTATTCTATTATATTTCTGCATTCCATTATATCAATTTGTTTATTAACCTATTCAAGGACATTTGGATTGTTTCCAATATAAGTTTATTGTTAGAAACTACCAAGCTGTTTTCTGAAGTGATTGTATTATTTTATATTTCTACTAGCAAGTTATGAGAATTCTAATTGCTCCATATCCTCTTCAATACTTGGCATTGTCAGACTTTAATTTTAGCTATTTGAATGAGTGTGTATTATAGTTTTAATTTGCATATACCCGATAACTAGTGATGTTGAGCATCTTTTGATATATACATTGACCTTTCTTACATCTTTTTACTAAAATCAACTTATGTTCAAATCTTTTGTCAATTTTTTTACTTGGGTTGTCTAATTGAGTTTTAAGTGTGGTTTATTGTAGACATAAATCTTTGTCAGGTACATATTTTGGAAATATTTTTATCCTAGTCTGTGGTTTGCCTATTTATTTTTAGTGTATTTTAAAGAGCAAAAGTTTGACTTGGAGCAAGTCTAATTTATGTATTTTTTTGTCTTATGAATTGTGTCTTTGGTATTATATATAAATTCTGTTTGCCTAACCCAAGGTGTAAAAGCATTTCTTCTATGTTTTCTTCTACAATGTCTCAGTTTTAGGTTTTACATTTCTTTGTCTATGATCCATTTTAAGTTAATTTTTGTATATGCTGTGAGGTATGAGTTGAGGTTCTTGATTTTGTTAGTGGTAGATGTTAGACCTTAGTACTTGAGTTTGGCTAAGAGAAGAATTCAGAACTTAAGGAACTCAAATTGAAGGAGAAAGTTTATTCAACAAGCAAAGAGAAAGTATAATACATGAGAAATAAAAGAATCCAGCAAGTGGAGGAAAGAACTGCCCTGGGATGTTGGCAAGTGTTCCTCCTCTAGCAGGGGGCTAAGTGGGAGGGGCTGATTCTTCATTAGGCTGATTTATTGGTCATCTTTTGTCCTTATATGAGACATATGAGGCTTATCTTTAGAATTCCTCCTCTAAAGGGGTCTACCGCATGACTAGCGATATGATATGTCAGGAGGTCCAAACTGCATGACCAGAAATATGCTAGGGGCGGAAAGGACACCCTGGGGGTGAAGTCCCAGCCCAATTTTGCCCACTGCTAGAGCAAAATCCACTCTGATGACCTTCAGGCTGTCATTCCTACTCTGCCTATACCTATGTACCAACTATAGTTTATTTATTCTTTTTGCTTATATGTGTCCAGTTCTGGCATTATTTATTGCAAAGATTACCCATGTTCCATTAAATGCTTTTATATCTTTGTTAGCTATCAATTTATCTTAGATCTTTATGTGTCTATTTTTGTTCTACTCTGTTAATGTGTCTTTTTGCCATCACCATGCTGTTATGATATTATAGCTTTATTAGTAAGTCTTTGAATCATGTGGCATGGATCATCTTATAATATTTTTTAAAGATTGGTTTAACTATTCTAATTCTTAGCAACTTTTTCTATCCAACTGGTCAATTTCTAGAAAAACACTGCTGGGATTTTTATCGGAATTGCATTGAATCTATAGATTATTTGGGGAAGAATGGATATCTTTGTAATAATAACGTTTTCCAATCCATGAGCATGATATATTTCTTCACTTATTTAAGTCTTTTTATTTATTTTACCCATGTTCTAGTTTTTCTTCAGTCAATTAGATATTTTATAGTTTTCTAGAAATTTTTTAGTTTCCTACAGACTTTAAAGTTTATTAATATAAATTGCCTTGTATTATAAATCTTTTCCATTTCATTTCCTCTTTTTTGTTTCCTTTGTGTCCCTTTTATAATTCCCAATGTTATATATTTAAATTTCTCTGCTTTTTATCTCAATCACATTTGTTACAAGTGACTGGGATTGTTTTAGCTCTTGGTTTGGTGTTGTGTTTGTGTACTTTTTGCTTTCCCAGGCTTTTTTTTTTTTTTTTCTTTTTTTCCTGCCTTTTCTACATTTTTTTCTTTCTACTTTCTTCTTCCCACTTATTGTGTTTCCTTTTGTAAAAAAAAAAAAAAAAAAAAAAAAAAAGCCCTTAATTGAACAGCTAATGCTTTTCAAAATAATTCTCTTATTTAAAAATAAAGATATTTAAGGTTAAAAATGTTCTCTTACAATTGCTCAGCTTCATCACATATTTCCAAGTGGTAAAGTTTTATTTTTTTGTTACATTAACAGAAAATATAGGCTGAAAAATACATACTTTTCTGAATTTGAGATTTTTGTGATCTTATAGATGGTCATTTTTTGTCATTATTCCATGGACATTTGGATATAATTTGTTCCTTATTTTTCTTGTATTTTAGTTCTTTCCTCATTTTCCTTTATCTGTGAACTATGGAAATTATTCTTTCTATTTTTTTTTTCTGTTAGAGAAATTGACTTTTTTTTAAAGTGACTTTACTTCTTTGTCTATGAACATGTGATGTGGTATCATGTCCCTTCAGCATCTGAGCTCTGCGTAGTTCTCCTATGGTCTTCTCATCTCCCTTTTCCACATGTTCACATTTTAGTCTCGAAACCAAACTAGTTTAGATTCCTGAACACATTTCATTATTTCCTCAGGGTGACTCACCCTTAATGTTTAGGCTAAACCTCTTTAAGAAGCCTCTGCCTATATGTCACTTCTCCTAGTCCTATCCTTATTCCACCACCACTCCTAAATTTTGAGGATTAGGTTCTAACATCTTTTGCTTATTTCTGTTTGTCTCTGACTGTACCGTTAGACTCTTGAGAACAGAGATCAGGTTTTCTTCCTCTTGTATCTCTGTACCTTGTAACATTTACGCATTAGATACCCAGTAAATACTTTCTGAGGAACATCTGAGAAACATTTTTGCTGTTTAGAATCATTGAGTCATAGAATTTCTGGCAAATCTTATTGATAGACTTAAAGAATGAGGAGTGATTTATTAAAAGCCATAAAGCTGAGAACTCAGTCTCTTGTCTGAAGATATTTAGTCCTGTTTTTTCCTGTCAAACTTTTTAATGCATGAAAAACACAAAACAGGTCATAGGCTGACTGTGATCTTTAAGGCTCAGGGGAAGCCAGGCATCGGCTCCAGTCCTGGGCTCACTGCCCTATTTGGTATGTGCCCACAGCAGGCTGTGGAACAGAAGCCAACCAAGTGGCCACACTTCAGTTTATCTCCCTTTGGGACACGTGAACCTCTTGGCTCTCTGCCTCCATGACCCTCTTAGGTATTTCAGGACTGTGGTTTAGGTTTAATGTCTTGTGTGTAACCTTTGCACTCAAGGTTCAAAGAAGTCCTTCATGGATTTGTAGTTTCTCAGCTTTTGTTTCTGGGGCTTGTTTGGGGGTCTAGTACCTCTGTGCCCTGACTTCACAGCCTTTCCCCTCTATTTACCCTGCCTCCTAGGTGTCCGTTTAGTTGTCAGATGACTTTTTTCAAATTCCTGTGTTAAGAGTGTCTGGATTTCACAGTGCTTGACAGAATCAATAAAAGGGGAAAAGCTATTGTTTTGTTTTGTTTTTCTCTCTGCCAAAGGACAGATGAAGACGTTTTGGGGGGAAAAGAAAAGATTATTGAGGTGCAATTTAGAAATGGAACTCATGCTATGAAAAAAAGCAGTAGGTAACCATCCTAGAGTATAGAAACCTCCAAAAAGGGAAATATTTACTTACGCATAGTGTTTCAACAAAGAAAGAGAAAAAAATGAGGTGCGGAATCTCTCGGTCAGTGTAGGGCTGCATACTGAAAGGAAGCGAGAGCCAGACTTTCTGCTGGAGAAAGTGCTGCTCCTTACGTGGCAGGGAGGTTGGCCACGTAAATCCATTCTTCTGATTTGAGAGCCACGACTTAGGGTACAGAGAGCATGTTTGGATGGCCCTTGGCTAGCAGCAGCACAGTTAAGGTATGAAAATAAATCAAATGATGGTTTTGAAGTTAAGGTTAGCTGGGAGAAAAATAAAATTTAAGAAAGTCACAATTTACTGTGCAGTTTAACAGTGATTAGATTCAGAGAGTACAATTCATAGAAATAAGACTTAAATTATGCTTACTGGGTAACAGCTTTCAACTAGTGTGCTGCAAGAATTTTTAAAACATGTGATACATGATTAACAGGGGCACTGACCTTTTTTCCCTTAGATGCTCAAATAAAAGAACGACAACAGCCAACACAATAGCTGTCTGGGGTGAATGAAGCTGAGACATCTTATTTTTGTCAGTTTGGCAAAAAAATCATTTTTGGTGTGTCACAGAATTGTAGTAATTTATGTGTACCCTGAGATGAAAAAGAGTGAAAATTGCTGTTATAGGAGAATGGCCATTTTAGCATTTAGCAGGAAATGAGGGCTGAGCTACCAAAATGCCCGTATTGTCCCCTGGATTGAGACTAGTTTGCTATTTTCATGTTCCTGGTAACAGATGTCTCTCTGGTAACATGGCTGCTGCAAATACAAGATTCCAATATATCGGGTTTAATTATAGCCTGTTCTCCAAATAATTTACTTCTTGCCACCACAAAGCACTTTTTAACTGTATGGCCTTGTATCAAATGGTTCATTGTTCTTTAAGAAACAAAGCCAGTGGGAGACACAAGAATTACATTGTCAGTTTCCTTGAAATGTTGACATGAAACTTATTACTTCTGTTGTAAAACCCTGTTCCAGTTCGAAGAGAAGAGACCACCTTGGTCCCAAGGGATATGTACAAATGCAGTTTGGGATTGTATAGCAGAAATACAGTGAACCTATCTTGGTTATTAACTGTATAGGCAAAAGAGAGGGAGAGAAGGGTACATAGACATTCATTTCAGGAACCACCTTTTTTTTTTTTTTCTCTCTGAGGGTTTTCTGTAAGATTTTCTTTGAGCTAAAGAAAAGAATCTCTGACAAAGGAGACAAATAAAATAGTATGGGATACCATCTGCAAAGTAAGTTTGCGGGCCCAATCTGGGCTATGAGATTGTACCAAAACATATATAGGTAGGTAGTGCACACTGGGGAATTTTTTATTTTATTTTTTTAATCCTCACCTGAGAATATTTTTCCATTGATTTTTAGGGAGAGTGGAAGAGAGAGGGAAAGACAGAAATATCAATGTGAGAGAAACACATTGATTGGTTGCCACCCACAGGAGCCCCATCCAGAGTCCAGGCTGGGGAGGAGCCTGCAACCCAGGTACATGCCCTTGACGGGAATGGAAACTGGCCCCCTTCGGTCCACAGGCTGACGCTCTATCCACTGAGCCAAACCGGCTAGAGCTGGGGAACTTTTTTTTAACCTTGACATCTCATTCCCTTGGGTATTACCTTTTCTGTAGTGGTTTTGTTCATAATGAACATATGAAGGTACAAACTCCATTGCATTTTTATTCTTGTGATCTTCTACAGGGGTTTGTTGTTGTTATTGTTTTTAAGAGCTAGAGCCTTTTATTCTGACATTCAGTTTCCAGGATTCCACTGCAAAAGCAGAATAATAACACAGATCTTTTGGAAGTCAGGGCTCTGTACAGTCTGTGCTCTAAACTACACACGTAGATCTTGCTTGTTGTTTGTCCAACAAGCATTCCTTTTCCCCACTTACTGAATATTAGCATTCTCTCTTAGATGAGTAATAGTAGTTTGTACCTGTTCTCTGAGAACCAGAAAAATGCTTCAGAAACACAAAATAATCCTCCCAACAACTCTCTAGGCTGGTGTTACCTCTTCGTAAATGAGGAAGTACTATGGCTGAGAAAGCCGATTATGCTGAAGCAAGGTAACCTGGCAGGATACGGTGTTGGACCTATCTGAGTCCTTCCATCAGGCTTCATTGCTAGTCATCATTCCAGTGCTAGCGTACAATTTGATGAGTTTCACAATATTTTTTATTCCATGTTTATTTCTTAGGGAATTTACTTAGCTCTTTCTCGTCTCCTTTTTAGTGGTTGTTTTAAGGCTTATAGTATGCATCTTTAACTTATAACAGTCTGTCTTCGAGTAGTATGTATTATACCATTTCATCCATAGTGTAAAAACCTCACAACAATAAATTTCCATTTTTCCCTGCTGGTCTTTGTGTTGCAGTTGTTATACATTTTACTTTTATGGATGTTATAAATCTCTTTATTGTTCTTTTTGTTTAAGTGGTCAGTTTACTTTTGAAGATTTCAGTAAGAAAAAGTTTTTTTATGCAGATCTAGCTATTTGCCATTGCCAGTAGTCTTCATGACTTTGTGTGGATTCAGATTTCCATCTGGTATCAGTTTTCTTCTTCCCAAATTATTCCCTTCAACATTTCTTGTATGAAATTGTTGATGACTTCTGTCAGCTTGTCTTGTATGAAATTGGTGATGACTTCTGTTAGCTCATCTGTATCTGAAAAAGCATTTGCCTTCATCTTTGAACAATATTTTTACCTACTAGGTTAGTGGTCGGCAAACCATGGCTTGCAAGCCACATGCGGCTCTTTGGCCTCTTGAGTGTGGCTATTCCACAAAATACCAGGGCCTGGGCAAGTCTGTTTTGAAGAAGTGGCTTTAGAAGAAGTTTAAGTTAAAAAAAATTTGGGTCTCAAAAGAAATTTCAATCGTTGTACTGTTGATATTTGGCTCTGTTGACTAAAGAGTTTGCCTACTACTGTACTAGGTTAATAGGGTTTTTTTCCCCTTTCGGTATTCTTTGAATGTTACTCCACTGTCATCTGGATTGCTTAGTTTGCAATGAGAAGTCTGCTTTCACTTTTATATTTGTTCTCCCATATGTAATATGTCCCTTTTCCCCCCCAAATGTTTTTGGAATTTTCTGAGTATTATTGATTTTGAGTAGTTTTATGATGTGATACCTGGTGTAGTTATCTTCATGTCTATTATGTTTGGGGTTTGTTATTGAGCTTCTTGGATCTGTAGGTTTATAGTTTTTATCATATGTGGAAAATTTTCAAATATATTTTCTCCTCCATCCTCTTTTCAGGAATTTCAATTAAATGTGTATGAGACTGTTTGAAATTGTCCAACCATAACTCACTGGTGATCTTTCAGCCTTTTTTCTTTCTGTTTCTATTGTTGTATATTCAAACTCATTCTTTTCTTCTGCAATATGTAATCTGCAGTTAATCTCACTCAGTGTATTTTTTATTAGAATATTATATTTAACTTCTTGAGATATTCAACTTGGGTCTTTTTATATATTTCCTGTTTCCAGTTAACATGCTCAAGCTTTTCTTTACCTTCTTGAACATATCAAATGTGGTTATAATAGCTATTTTAATGTTTTTATCTTCTGTCATCCATGTTATTCTTACTAATGGTTTGTTTCCTTCTTTATGGGTAATATTTTCCTCCCCCATTGAATGCCTGATAATGTTTTACTGAAATTCAGATATTAATTTTATCTTGAATGCTGGATTTTTTTAATATCCTTATAAATATTATTGAGATTTGTTCCAAGATGTAGTTAAACTAGTTTGAACTAGTTTTGAGTTCAAAATTGAGTCTATGACCAATTTTGCCCCATGGCTGAAGCAATACCCTTCTAAAGTACTCTCCCTGATGAACAGAGTTCACAGGGTTTTCCCACTGTGACTGCTGGGTACACAAAATGTTCTTAGCCCTCAGAGAGCTCTAGGGATGGTTTCCCCTTCTTTCACCCTTAGTTTCCTCACACGCATGTTCTAGTCAGTATTCAACTGACCACTTGAAAGGGACACTCTGTGCAGCTATTGGTTCTGGTACTCTGTCCTGTGCATATGGCCACATTGGTCTCCCCAGGCTGTCCCTGTCCTGAGCCTAGAAACTCTCTTCAAGCAACTGAGCCCATTTCATGTGTTTCCTCTCTCTCTGGAATCACTGTACTGTGCTGCCTGATGTTAGGCTTCTGAAAACTATTGTTTTGTATCTTTTGTCCTTCTGTTTGTTTGTTTATTTAGGCAGAGGAGTGGATACAAATCCATTAGGCCCAAAGTGGAAGTTTAGCAGTATATTATATACTTCTAAATATACTTTCTAAACTATTTTTCTGACTATTGCTGATGGATAGTAGTGCAACTAACTTTTGTGTATTGATCTTTTAGATATTAAGCAACTTTGCTATGTAATGTGTCAGTCAGGTTTTGTTGGGATAACACCTCCAACATCAAAAGGACTTTAAATTACAAATGTTTAGTTTTCACTTCTAGTGCGTTCATCACCGGCCACCTGCAGCTCAGCTCCATATCTTACTTTTGGGATTGAGACTGAAGGAGCAGTGTTTAATGGGACATGCCTCTCTCATGGCAGAGAAAAAAGACTAAATGATTTGCTAAGTCTTAAAACTTCCCCTCTAAAAACACATATATTACTTACACTCACATTTTATTGGCTATAAAAAGTCATATGGCCAACTCTGATGTCTGTGTGGGGAGGAGGGATATATAAGCAGTGATGTGTTTAAGCTGGCTCATGTAACTCATGAGAGCTGATTGTGCACATCTCTTTCTAGTTCTGTGTTTAATAACATCACATTGATAACTTGAAATCAGTTATGGTGAGTGTATTTACACCATGTAAATTGGCAAGCAATAAATTGGGGCTTTTTTCCTGGAGAGCTAGTTGTTAAACTTTTAGTAGCAAATACCGGTTATATGCCTCTTTTAGGGAATAATTGGGAACTAGATTATTTTTTTTATCACATTTCATTTTAATAATTTGTTAATTTGCATATGTTTAGATTTAACTAGCAATGGTCTCTAGTGCAGTATTGAATATGAGTAGTGATAAAGAGCAAAGTTGTCTTCCCCTGGTGTTAAAAGGAATGCAAGTTTTTTGTTGACAACGCTTATCAGATTAAGGACATTTTTTCTCTTTCTCATATCATGGATTTAATCTATCATATTATCAAATGCTTTTTCTGTTATTTATTGAGATTTTTTTTATATAAAAATATAGTGAAAATTACATGAATGGATTTTCTGTGTTGAACTAACCTTGCATTCCTGGGATAAGCCCATCTCTTTATATGTTTTCTAGGATTCTGTATTTTATTTATAAATTTTAAATCTATATTTAGGCATGAGGTGGGCCTGTAATTTTACTTTCTAAAAGATTTTGGTATCAGAGCATTTTGTTTGTTTGTTTATAAGCTTTATTAAATTAATTGAATTGTGTTCCTTATTTTTCTGGGGTTTTTTTTAAGAGTTTGGGTAAAACTGGAATTATTTCCCTCTTGAATGTTTGGTAGAACTTAATAGTGGTTTTTTGTGTGTTTTTTTTGAGAGAAGATTTTTAATTATTGATTCTGATTTTTGAATGGTTATAGATCCATTTAGAAAATCTTTTTTATTTTTCTTGAATCAAGTAGAGAAATTTACATATTCCTAGGAATTTATCCATCTCATCTTTTTTTCAAGTTTGGCATTAAGTTACTCCTTATGTTCAGTTGTTCTTAATGTCCACTGTTTCTGCAGTTTTCTCTCCTTCTATTAATCTCTATTATTGCTTATTTGTTCCTTTTCTTTTTTTCTTGATCACTTTTGGTAAAGATTTTTAAATTTTGTTGGTCTTTTTAAAGAACCAAATTTGGGCTTTGTTTATCTTCTTTATTAGGGGTTGGCAACTAATAAAGGCCTAGAAACCATCTAAGGCCTGTGGGCCAAGTCTGGCTGAGTCCTGCTTCTCCATGGCCTGCAAGCTAAGATGGTTTTTATATCTTAAAGGTTTTAATCTATATATAGGGTGGATAACAATAATACAAATTAAAAATACAATAATCCTATATAATAAAGAGGTAATATGCGAATTGACGATCATACCCTCACACAAGATGGCTGTCCCCATGTGGTCACAAGATGGCTGCCACAAGATGGCAGGCAGGGGAGGACAGTTGTGGGCGATCATGCCAGCAGAGGAGGGCAGTTAGGGACAACCAAGTCAGCAAGAGAGGGCAGTTGGGGGCGACCAGGCCTGCAGGGAGGGCAATTGGAGGCAATTAGGCTGGCAAGGGAGCAGTTAGGCATTGATCAGGCTGGCAGGGGAGTGGTTAGGGGGTGATCAGGCTGGCTGGCAGAAGCGGTTAGGGACAATCAGGCAGGTAGGCAGGTGAGCGATTGGGAGCCAGCAGTCCCGGATTGTGAGAGGCATGTCTGACTGCCGGTTTAGGCCCAATCCCACACGGTTCCCAGATTGGAGAGGGTGTAGGCTGGGCTGAGGGGTACCCCCCTCCCCAGTACATGAATTTCCTGCACAGGCCTCTAATTAATAATATTAATACAATAATACAAATGTAAACCTACTTTTGTCCACCCTTGTATAAAAACACACACAAAGAGAAAGGTGCCACAGAGACTGTATGGCCTTTTACATAAAGCTTACCAACTCATGCTCTCTAGGGTTCTTTATTTTTGATCATTGATTGTCTTACTTTACTGTCAACTTAGCCATGCTGTGAGTGGTTTTTCTGCATATCAAGCCCACCCAAGTACTGGAAACCAAAAATTTAACCTTTGTTTTATATATACTTGTTTTGTTTCCTGGCGTAAATAAGTCAAGTAGTAATTGTTACCAACAGTTTTTTAAAAATGGGAGGGAATAGAAATTAAAATTTGAAAAATTGTTTCTGGCAACATAGAAGACCGCCATTATTCTATTTTAATGATGGAATATCCCTTAGCATCTCTCACAACACCTGTGTTCTTTAGGCACTGTAGTTTGAAGCTATCTTAATTTATAGAAATCTTGGATTCTAGAAAGTAATCATATTTTGGAAGCTAAAAGGCAGTGAACTTTATCATGTACATTGGAAATCAAGCTAAAATAATCTCATGGCATTACCAAGTTTCTTGCCAGGATTACTTTATGCTTCACTATGTCTTTTGTCCCCCAAATAAGTTTCCTCTAGGGTTCCATCCCTCTTTTGTACATATTTTCTGTACTCTTTTAGAGTGGTCTTATTTATACCATTGATTCAGTTAGTTACTCCCCATAAACTTAATGATTCTTCCAAATTTCCCCCAATTTTTAATCTCATTCCTAGACTTCATACTCATAAAAAGTTAGACATTGTTGTCATGTCTCATAGGCACCTCAGGTTCAATCTGAACTCAGTCCTTTGCACTCCTAGTCTACTATCACTTTTCCTTTTTTTACTAGTCTCTCTGCCTCTTATATATGTTCTCTCTTCTGATTCCTTGGGATCCCTCCCCACCCCAGTATTGTCCAACTCAACTCACTATGGCAAGTGTAATCTTTCTAATACACAAGATCAGCATGCTTTGTTGCTGCCCTCTTGCTCTTTCTATTCAAGTAGTACCATGCACCACTTCCCTGAATGTTCCATGCTTATTCGTGTCTTTGCATGTGCAATTGTTTCCTTTTGCTTGAAATAGCTTTTTCCTTTTTGCTTGTACAGGAAAGACATTCAGTGAAGCATGGTTCAGGCATCATTCCTTGTGAGACCTCCTCGACTCAGAGATAGTCAGCCCCCTTCTGGTGTTCATGTTCTACTTTTTATACTCCTCACTGTAATACTGGGCTACTCTCAGGTTATTTATTGTCCACATATCTGTCTCCGCTGTGAACTGAGCTTCTCAGAAGTGTGAGCTGTGGCTGTCTCTACATCCTCAACTTAATATCTGGCACATGTTAAGTACCTTGTAAATATTTTATGGAAGAACAAATGAACAAAAAATTATACTCAGAATGCATGTTCATTGCAAAAGTGTTTTTTGTATAATATAGAAGAATAAGCAAACTTCCCTTTCCCCACCCCTCCTCATCATCAGAAGGATCACTTTGGCAGAATGGGAAGCAGTAGACGACTCCCAGTTATTTCCCACAACCATCCACATTTATGGAGGCTTTTGCATTCACATTGGTCCTGGCATGATCGACAACCTGATGAACCCAGACAAGACTAAGATAAACTACTTGTCCTCCAGCAGAATAAATATTTCAAATAAAGTCAACCCAAGAAAGTCAGGCCAAACAGCTATTGATTGCTAAAAGCCTGAATTTAAGCCCAATGAATATTCCAAAGTTCACCTCCATGCAGCTTGCCTAAATGGTGATCAATATGCAATTACTGCCCCCCTTTAAACGTGTCTTACTCTGCCTGTCTGAAGAAGGGTTTTACTTTTAAAATCTTTTGTTTGTTGAATTTGCTTAGGCAAGAAAAAAAGACTTGACTAAACCAGAGTTCTTTGCCTTCAGGATTCCAAACAATTGCTGTTATTTTTTAAATGGTTTGAATGTATGCTGAACGGCAACTGAAGTTGCCCTGTTACATGGCCGTCATTCATTTCAAGAGGCCTTTTCCTGAGTCTAAACAATAAGGATATTGTACCTTAGTTTCCTAATTTCTGCTCACATGATCATCTGTCCTCATCACAACCTTTGTAATTCAAGTTTATAAAGTAGATTGCTAAAGTCCAGCTACAGTAAAAGCAAATAAAATTTTTTGTTTAGTTTCCTCTTAGAATTTCATCTTGATGCAAAAAACCAAACCTGCTGAATTTGGGGCCTTGTTTACTCTGCTCCTGATACTTAAGACTTTATGTTTCACAAATATGCCTTTTTTATTTCCCGACCATTGTCAGAATCCTTTGTCATTGATTTAAATATGTGTTCATTGATCTTTAGAAAGAGGTGAAGTGATAGGGGAAAAGAAATAGAAACAACGAAGAGAGAGAAAAATCATTGCTCGGCTTCCTCCTGCATGCCCCTTTACTGGGTGGGGATCAAGACCGAAACCAGGACATGTGCCCTTGACTGAGAATCAAACCAGTGACTTCTTTTTTCATGTGTCAATGCTCAACCACTGAGCCACACTGGCTGGGCCCTTTGCCATTTTTCACTTACCCTGTTGTTACTGTCCTCCTTTCCCGTAGCTCTATATCCCTTTCTCACACTGATGCCAGATTAAGCTATCGGAAATGTATCCATCTGATGCCCTCCTTTTCTTAGATATTTCATGGCTTCTCAACATCTGTGGCATGGAGCTCAGGCTCCTGGTAGCGCATCTAGTTCCTGACCACAGCCTCAGTCGTCTTCCACCACCAGTCATTCAAAACGAGTTCTAGTTCCCTCAGGTAGCATGCTCTTAAAGGCCTTCTGTACCTTTTCCAGATGATTTTTACCCACCACTGCCACCAATGTCATTGCTCTCTCTTCACTGCTTGGCAAATACTCATTCTTCAGACTCAGTTCTGGTATCACCTTCACTGACTTCTCCCTGATAAAGTTAACTATCTCTACCTCTCACCTCCTTGGACTTAATTTTCACTGCTTCAAGCTTTTGAAATTATTTTTATTTATCTGTCCTTTAATTGCTTAAAGAGAGGGAGCTTATAACAACTAGTGTAGTGACTATTGCACGAAGGCAAGTGCTTAGCAGTAGCCTCTTTTTTTCTTTTAAACTCAGTAGTTGGATTGAATGTCATAAGTGAGTATCTATGGGTTGCTCTTATTGATAACACAGCAAGGGGAATCGGAGTAGGAATAGTCACAATACATCCTTGGTATTTGAGGTTGGCACCAAGTGGGATGACAAGTTGTCTCAGTTTACCCAGAACTGAGGGATTTCCTGGGATGTGGTACTTTGAGTGCTAAAAATGGAATAGTCTCAGGTAAACAAGGATGGTCTTGCCACCAACAGGTACTGTTGGCAAGCTTTTTACCTACTCTCCTTTCCTTCACTCATTGGACTCAATCCTAACTGGCTTGTCTGACCCAGGATTGCACTGTTAACACCTTAATAGTGCAGTATTTTCATAGTGCTTCTTCTACTAAAGACTATTCAAAGGAATGTTATTTCTGATTCCTTTTCTTGGGCTTTCATGTAAGAAATTGGATGAAGGGATTTGGGTTATGTTACTACCACCTTTTTTTAAACTAGGCTTGCCTTCCATTGCCTGACTGACCAGTTGCCTAGTTCTATAATATCAGTTAGTTCTCCTCTTTTTTTATCTTTAGTCTCTTCGTTACCATTGTCTTTTTGACACCATAAAAATATGATTAAATTCTCCATATTGGCATGCTGGGGCCCTATCCAACTTTCTGGCTTTTGGTGCACTTGGGTTCGACCCATTCATCTTTTTGCACACTCGGTGTAAGAACCTCCCCCTTTGCCATCTTGGCCAATGGGAGAGATTCCCAGCACTCCAGCTGACCATCTACAACAATATTATTTAAAATAATAATTTTTTAAAATGGCTTTTCTCTCAACCTAATGGGTTCTCTTATCTTTACTAATGAGTAGCCTTTTACCTTACTTTCTCATTTCTTTTCAAATATTTGCATATGTCTTTTCCCATATTCCCCCAAATACGTATTCTCATTCCTATTTCTCCCTCTCCCTCTCCCTCTCCTCCCTCTCCCTCTCCTCCCTCTCCCTCTCCTCCCTCTCCCTCTCCTCTCCCTCTCCCTCTCCCTCTCCCTCTCCCTCTCCCTCTCCCTCTCCCTCTCCCTCTCCCTCTCCCTCTCCTCTCTCCCTCTCCTCCTCTCCCTCTCCTGCCTCTCCCTCTCTGCCTCTCCCTCTCCCTCTCCCTCTCCCTCTCCCTTTCCCTCTCCCTCTCCCTCTCCCTCTCCCTCTCCCTCTCCCGTTCCCTCTCCCTCTCCCTCTCCCCCTCCCCCCCAACACATAAAAGTCTCAGAACAAACATGTAGAAGTGTCTTTTAGCTCCTGGAATCAGTTCTTTTGTCGGAGGCTGTCTTGTGTACTACAAGACTACAAGGCATAGCTCATGTTTCTGTCTCTGATCTTAGCAAAACACTGCTCCTTGGTATTCTTCAAGCATGCCAGCCTTTTGTGTGTTGTTGTGTTTTATTTTGTGGGGTTTTTGTTTTGTTTTGGGGGTGGTTGTTTTTTTTTGTGTGTGTGTGGGGGGGGGGGGTTTGTGTGTGTGTGTGTGTGTGTGTGTGTGTGTGTGTGTGTGTGTGTTTGCCATGCCACCTTATTTCTGTCTTAGGACGTTTGTATTGGCTATTCCTTCTGCTTTTAATGTTTTGTCCCTAAAATATCTATGACAAATTTATCTCATCACATCACTCAGATCTCTATACAAATGTTACCCTTTAAGAGGCCTTCTTTAATTACCTAAATTAAAAATCCTCTCCAGTCATTCTTTCACATTGCTTTATTTCCATGACACTTAACCACTATCAATATCTTGATTTTCCATTTGTCTCCTGCAATAAGAATTAAGCTCATGAGAACTGGGACTTGATATGTCCTATTCCCAAAAGAGGTATCCATTCAATATTTGTAGATTAAATGTTTTTGAAAGCAGAGGCCATATCTTAATTTTTGTTTTTCTTTTGTGCTCACCACAATATTGAGTAGGGGCTCAGTAAACATTGATTTACCAGCTATACTAAAATACAAAATGACTGACTTACTCCCCTCTACCTCATAGAATGTTAAACAAAACAGTGTCAGGTTATGGAAAATGATAATCCTTTGAGAAGTATCTCTAAGAGTAGTAGCTAATGGAAGGATTATTCTGTGACCTATGGGTTCAGGGGTGGGTGGGCAGGGGAATTACCTTTGTTTTTTCTTGAAAATAGTTTATCTTTTCTAATTCTAAAAAGTACCGAGTGTTCAGTATGGAAAAATGAAAAATACTGAAAAATAGAAAAAGGGAATAATAAGATTCAGAAAAAAACATTTGACAAAAACCCAATGCCTTTCATGATTAAAAAAGAAAGAAAGAAAAAGAAAAAGACTTAAACTAGGAATAGAAGGGAGCTTTTTTGGAAGAAGTAGAACTACCTCTGTTTGCAAATGACATGATCTTATATATAGAAAATTCTAAGGAATCCATTAAACTTATTTAAACTAATAAACAAGTTTAGCAAGGTTGCAGGATATAAGGTTACTATACAAAAATCAATTGTATCTATATACACTTGCAATGAATAACCCACAAGTAAAACTAAGAAATCAATTCCATTTATAATATCATCAAGAATAAAATACAAAGGAGTAAATTTAACAAAAGTATAAAATTTATGCTCTGAAAACTATAAAATATTGTTGAAAGAAATTAAAGAAGGCCTAATAAGAAGAAAAGCATTTCATATTCATGGACCAGAAGATTTAATATTGTTAAATTGACAATACTCCCCAAAGCAATCTAAAAATTTAGCATAATCCCTATAAGAAACACAATGACATCATTGTAGAAATTAACAAGCTGATCTTACAAGTAGTTTTGAATTGTAGGGGACCAGAAATTATCAAACCATATTGAAAAAGAAGAGCACCCAATTTTAAAAACTACAAAGTAGTGGTAATTAAGACATTGTGGTACTGGCATAAATTAATAGAATTTAATTGAGAATTCAAAAATAAAGCTATTTGTCTATGGACAGCTGACTTCAACAAGAATACCAAGGCCATTGAATGGAGAAAGAATATTTTCTTCAACGATAGTGCTGGAACTATTGTTGGATAGCCACATGTAAATGAATGAAATTGGATACTTGCCTCACATCACAAACAAAAATTAACTCAAAATGAATCACAAACTAAATGTGAGAATTAAAACTGTTAAACTCTTTGGAGAAAACATGTACATTTTCATGACATTTGGATTTGTCATGTGAAAAGTGTGAGCAACAAAAGAAAAAATAGGTAACTTGAACTTCATCAAAATTAAAAAAAACTTTTGTGCTTCAAAGACATTATCAAGAAAGTCAAAGGACAGTTCCTGAGTGAAAAGAAATATCTTTGTAAATAACGTAAGTTAAGGGTGTTGTGTCCAGAATAAACAATTCTTACAACTCAGTAATAAAGATAATTAAACTGATTAAAAAGTAGTCAGAGGTTCTGAATAGACATTTCTCCAAAGAAGGTATACAAATGGCCAATAAGCACAAGAAAAGATGCTTGACATCATTAGTTATGAGGGAACTGCAAATCAAAACCATAATGAGATACCACTTCACACACACAAGGATGGTTAGAACCAAAAAGTCAGTTGATATGTGTTGGCATGGATGTGAAGAAATCAGAACATTGTACATTACTGGTAGAAATGTAAAATAGTTCAGCCACTTTGGAAAACAGTTTGACAGTTCCTCAGAAGGTTAAACATAGAATTAACCATATACTCCAGCAATTCTACTCCTAGGTATACACACACCTAAGAGAATTGAAAACATATATCCATACAAAAACTTATATCCAAATGTTGATGGCATTATTCATAAATAGCCAAAAGATAGGAGCACCCCAAAGGTCCATTAATGGATGAATGGCTAGACAAATTGTGGCATATCCATACAATGAACTGTTATTCAGCCATAGAAAAGCATGAAGCACTGATACATGCTACAACCTGGATGAACCTTGAGAACATTATGCTAGGTGAATGAAGCCAGTCACAAAAGTCCACATATTTTATGATACCATTTACGTAAAATGTCCAGAATAAGTAAATCCATAGAGACAGAAAATAAGTTAGTGGTTGCTTAAGGCTAGGATGAGATTGGGGGGATGGGGGGAGTGACAGTTAAAGGGTAGGGTATTTCCTGTCACTGTAATGAAAATGTTCTATAATTGACTGTGGCAATGGTTGAACACAGCAGTTAGTATACCAAAAACCATTTGATTGTACATTTTAAGTGGTTGAATTGTATGGTATGTGAATTATATATTGATACAGCCGTTAAAAATAAAGAAAAAGGAATAATAGTGATCAATAATTCTACTACCTTGAAATAATTTCTGTTAGCATTTTTATCTATTTTTGCCAGTTTTTTATTGCATATTTTTCCACATAATTGAGTTAATGGTTTCATATAGAATTTTTAATATATTACCTTTTATGCTTATCATTCTGACCTTATAAAGTTGTTCATGATATTACAGATTCTCCTAATTATTAACAAGTGTGTAGTATTCCGTGTAGATGTACCATAATATAATAACCTTATTGGTGTACATTTCAATTGTGTGTGTTTTTTTATCTTTTCCCCATGATAATGAGTACTGTTGTAAATACATTTATTTATTTATTTATTTTTAAAGAATAGAACATCCTTATGAAATGCTTTACATGAAACCTCTTTTGTTCCCAGAGAAAAGAAGATTTCGAGGAGCAGTGCCCTGAAAGTGCTGGACCATGCCATGATTGGGCCCGAGGGCACAGACAATTGCCATAAGTTTGTTGACATTCTTGGCTTACGAACCATCTTTCCCCTCTTTATGAAATCTCCCAAGAAGATTAAGAAAGTGGGAACCACTGAGAAGGAACATGAAGGTAGGATACACTGGAAAACTCAGACTAATTTAGGTGTATTAAGAGAAATGGTGGAAATGAGAGCTACTTTTAAAACTCTGATACGCATTTGAGGAGTAGACTCTTAGCTGAAGAATACTGCCTTCTTCTTTTCTATATTTTTATATTTTCCATGCATGGAAAAGCAACCCAGAGACCCCCGAACTCTGATGGTCTTTGTTCACTGGTTCTCTACCTGCTTGAATCCTGGTGGTTCCATTTCCTCCTGGCCTGTTAATAAGTCTCTGCGTGCAGGTTTTGTTTTCTTCTCTATAATTTGTAGCAAGGTGTCTCTCTGATGGAAGACACTTTTGAAAAGAGTAATGAGATGGCAACACATGTCACCTCCGGAGTGGTGCTTTCTTGTATTTCTGTATTAAAGTATGATTCAGCTAACATCAGGAATTGCCGAAATAAACTATTTACAGCCCAGATTCCCCTTTTTATGTTTCTCCTCCCTGATGGTGCATACTCCCAGCAAAATGCTGCCATGAATTGCGATGCTGTAACCAGAGTAGTTACCGCTAGGCCAATCTCTTCCTGCTATTGTCTAGTGCCTGCTGCATTCCTCCCCCAATAAATAGCCGCAGTACAATCTGGAAGGCAGGGGATTTATGAGCATTGACAGTTCGGCTGGAGGCTAACAGACGCTTGTACTAGGGAATTCACATGGTTGGATGGTTATTTTAAAGTGTGGGGAGCGTTAAGGAGGGGTATGAAGAGCTGATTGGCTGACTAATTTGGTTGTCTTGTCAAAGTTAACATTTGTCCCATGCTTTGGGTGATTTTTTTTCCATAGTGATTTAATAGAATTGGCATTGGTATCTGAAAGACCTTTTGCATTGCTTATTCTCTTTGATAAAAGTTTTCTTTCTCAGATTTACTTGGCCTAGTGTTTTCCAACTGCAGTGGCTTAAGGGCAAGTGATGTGACTGTCTTTAGTAGTAGCTTCCAATGATAATTTCTCTGAGCAGATCAACTCTCCAGAGACAACAGGAAGTCTAGCAAGGGGGAGGACTGGTGGTGCAAAACACTGTGAACTAGAGATCTATAACAACCAGAGTTCAGTTCACCTCAAATTGGTTTTACATAAACATGTTTATCAGCCGTAAACAGCCCTATTGCTGACCTTTTTTTTTCTTTCTCTCTCTATCAAAATTTAGCAAAATGAGGCCATGGGATAGTGAATAGATGATCTTGGAGATCTAGGTGAAAATTTTGGAACAGTCATCATTCCATGAAAACCTGCCACAGTCCTGGTATTGCTGTGCTCTGGGCTCTCTTATTTAGGCTTAACAACCTATCAAGTAGATGGTTTGTTTGTTTTTAGGAAATCAGCTGAGAAATTAATCAGGCTGTGGTTCTAACTGTGGGACCCTTTATTTAACTTTGCCAGACTAATTTCCTTCTTGGTCCATAAAATGAGGAAACTAGATTGTTAACTAGAAACTGATATCTGCACCTTAAGACATGCTTGAAGGAAAGGAAGGAAAACGGCCCTTAGCTGGCTTCTTGCTCTCTGTGCATGGTACTGAGAAGAGGAGAAGTGACTGAATCAATGAGCAGCTGTT
Organism: Pipistrellus kuhlii; assembly: GCF_014108245.1. NCBI lineage: Eukaryota > Metazoa > Chordata > Mammalia > Chiroptera > Vespertilionidae > Pipistrellus > Pipistrellus kuhlii. Next base: position 50,121,863 of record NW_023425562.1, on the reverse strand, counting down.
TCCCTTCTGAAAAAATGTGCCTGGTTGAATGCTGGTAGCAGTACATTTGCTCTACCGCATTAGGAATTGATAACATCATATTAGTGAAGGCAATGGCTTGGTAAGACAGCTCCTGGAAAGCATGTTTGGACCGTAATGACTGGTGAGGAGGAGTTCTGCATCCTGAATACATCAACACCCAGAGAGAAGAAGTGAACCTCTTGCCGGAGGTCCTAGCTAGCTGCTCCTTCTCCTGGCAGACTGGTCCTCACTCATGCCATGAAGGCAGAGAAGCAAGGCCGAGCGGGGCAGGGCACATTGTGCAATATTTCTTTGTTCTGCCTTGCCTTTGGCTTACTCTCTGTGTGCTGGTCAGCTGTGTATGCTGAGCTAGAGCACAATAGCCTCAGCTATCAGGGGTATTTATAGACTTGCCCAGCTCATTCCAGGCCTCAGGTTTCCACCATGCTCTTTCCTCAATTTGTAACAGTTTTTTCTGTCTGCCTTTTAGTCATCCTTCAGGTCCTTGGTTTTTCTCTCTCACTTCCTCAGGAAGGCATATCATAAGACCCTGAACTAGAATAGAGCCTCCAATTAAACGTACTTTTGGTCTCCAGACTTTGCCTTCATAGCCTTTACTATTTTGGAACGAATGGCCTTTCTACCTCTAAGTCCAAGGACCCAGCCTGGTGCTTGGCATGTGGTGGATGCACAGTAAATGTTCATTGACTGCATGAATGAACACCACTTTCCTAAAAGACTGCTCAGTGAGGACAGACATGGGTTTGGAACTCTCCTTAGAACCCTGCAAGGTTAACATCAATGCAGTGGCCTTCAGTTCAGATTGATGGTTGTCAGTCATACGCCTGGTGAGTGATTTTTTACCCAGTTTGTTTAGAAGCAAAATAGTGGGGTGGCACAGAAGCAACTGTGTTTCTAAAGCCTACGAAGAGGTTGAGAAAGAGAACTTTTTGATTAAGGTGACTAGAGAGGAAAGAAGAAGCAAAAACTGTCCTTATAACCCAGAATTGCTTGTAATTTAATTCCTCTTTTGTGAGTTGGGGTAGGGAAGGAAAAGAATTATTGTAATTGAAATCCATTCAGGTTTGCATAATAAAACCTTCAGAAATAGATCAGGGAAGGCATTTAGCTTGGGGGATGGGTTGGAAAGAAATAAGTTGCCCTTGTGTGCAATAGCATGATTGGCTGCCTCTTTGGTTTTATAAAGAATAGCACAGTATATATTGTCTCCTTGGTATTAACTGCTTCAGAATAGGAGAGAGAAGAAAAGAGCTGGGATCCAGAAATGGCATTTGACCTTTTACTTCTTGTCTCTTTTTAAAATTCTTATTAAAATAGGTACAATTTTTCTTATATTGCTTCATTAGGTAGGTGAGTTATTGAGTTTGTAGCAGTTCTAGTTAATTGCGCTATTTTAACATGGTTCCCCTGGAGGCTGTTATAAGTTTTAAGGAGGTGAGCTACCACACAGTGTGTAGGTGTATGGTGTGCATACTGAGCATGTGCACACATTTTACCTTATGAACAAGGACAGCAGTTGATGACAGGTTAGTGCATTAAATACCATTCTGCAAAGAACTGTGATTCTGGTGCACTCCACATGTCAGGTTACATGTACTAGTAGTTGCCAGTGCTTCTTGGACTCCCTAACAGTGAGGAAGTACAGACCAAAACTCCCACCACCTACACAGGGAAATGGCAAAACCTTTCCTGCAGTTAGTAAAGAAGAGAACTTAAACCAGCATAGGTAAGTCATTGTTTGGGGCAACTTTCATTGGGGATTCCTGCTATGTCCAAAATTCAACCAAGACCTAGTATGTGACAGGTTCCAAGGAGAAGAGAACAAAATAGAATCCCTGTCCTGGGGGAAATCTCTTTCCTAGTGTTCCATCTCCAGATCCTTTTTCTCTGCCTGTTCTTTTTTGTTTGTTTGTTTGTTTTTGTTTGTTTGTTCTCTCTCTCTTCTTAGGTGATCTCACCTACTACCTGAAGCTTTAACTTCTATCTCTTTGCCATTGATTCCCAAGTCTTCAACCTTGTATTTTTCCTAAGCTCTGGTTGGCACAGCTAACAAACCAGCAGACAACCCCATCAGATACTCAAACTCATCTCTTTCAAAGCCATACTCATTCCTTCAATGCCCAAGTCTCTTCTGTTTTTTTATCCTAGTAGATGTCACTATTCTCCACTTCACCACCCATGGCAAAAACCAATGCACTATCTTAACTCTAATATTCCCAACATGTAATTGATCTTAAGTCCTATGAATTTTACCTTATAAAAAACTCTTGAATCAGTCCTCTCTGTTGCCACTGACTGTACTCATCACCTCTCAGGAACTATTACTGTAACTTTAATAAGTCTCTTGCTTTAGTCTCCCAATTCTCTTGTCCTCTCAGAGTCCATCCTGTATGTCACCACTCAAATTACAGAGGAACTCCCAGCCCTCAATAAATTTATAATTTAAGGAAGGGAAGGAAGCAATTTTGCAAGATAGTTACCAAAAAATCATTAGCAACTACAAAGTCTTATCAGAAAAGAGTACTTCATTATTAAAGGTTACAAGAGAACAGGAATGTTTGGGGAAAAAGATACTTCTGGTAAAAGGGAAATGATGACATAGGTTAAGGACACTGGAATTTTTCAACCTACCAGTGCATTTGATATGATCAGGTGTCTTCACACAACTGATCATATTTGAGCTTTACAACATTCCCATAAGGTTGATGTTTTTCTCATTCTGAAGATGAGGAAATTGTAAGACTCAAGGAGATCATGACTTCAAGTCATACAGTGGGTAACTAACTAAACTTCTGATCACATCTCACACTTCTTTCTTAAAGTCATGCTATAGTATTTGCTCTTTTGAGTCCAGCCAAAAGATCCAGCTTGATCTTTTCTCTGGATTGTTGATGAAATCAAAAGTTCTTTTTTTTTTTTAATTTTATTGATTATGGTATCACATAATTGTCTCATCTCTCCATTTCCATCCCAAACCCCTCTCCATGTATGCCCCCACCCCCCTGTTGTCCATGGCCAGTAGCTAGGCCCATGTGCATGCACACAAGTCCTTTGGTTGATCTCTCTCCCTTACCCCCACCCTCCCCTACTTTCCCTCTGAGGTTTGAGAGTCTGATCGCTGCTTCTCTTTCTCTGGGTCTGTTTTTGTTCCTCGGTTTATGTTGTTCATTATTTCCTCTAGATGTGTGAGATCATGTGATCCAAGAAATACCTTTGTAAGAACCAAAACTGAGACAAGCCATAATGGTTATGCTGAGAGGCAAATGAATCAGTCTGCAGTGAGTTCCTTTCTGGGCCAACAGTTCTCTTGAGTCCCAATTTCAATGTCAAACAGTTCCTTATGTGTACATGTCAGCCATGATATTTCAGATCTGGTTGGTGGACAAATGGTGGTGATGGAGGTCAGACCCTCTCTGGTTTGGTCCTGGGCAACCTTCAGCAACACGCAGCTGCTGTCTGCTGGTATGGTGAGGCGTCGTCAGTGTCTTCTATCTCTGAACTGTTTCTCTTCTGTCTTCATGGCTGGAGCACTTCTGTCTATTCCTCTCTGTTACAGGAATCCAGATGGTCTAGAACACCGTGGTTCTAATCTTAGTGCTTTGACCCAGGGCACCTCATCATAGTATTAGGGACTCCTATTCTTTCAAATTGCACAAATTATATGGCAAATGACTTAGTGAAATTATTGGTAGGCATTTCTAATGTCTTTCACAGTGCTTGGTGCATGGTAGCTGCTCAGTAAGCATCGGTTGAATGTATTATTTAACACCTCTATACCATCTACAACCAAGATTGAGACACATGCCTATAGTTAAGAGCATTGTGAAATTGAAAGGACTCTTACCATGTTAACTTGTTTATGGTTCTCCCATGATACCATAACATCTGTCCCATAGTAATGTTCAATACATGTTTGTTTATTCATCTATAAGAATAGAATTAATACCACCCTTTTTGGATTATTGAGAATTATTATTAGTGTGTAAGTCTAACATATTGTGGGGATTGGTAAATGTTAGTTTATTATGAATCATTCTTTTAATACTGACCCCAGACATCATACTATACTAAATGCTATACTAGAGGTTGTGGAAGCCCAGGCTTCTAAGGATTCTGGGAAGGCTAAAAAAAGAGTGTTCCTTGAAAAATAAATAATATTTCATTCTTATACTAATAATGGGAGTGGCAGAGGGGGCAGAGTTAAGACATCTATAACAAATATGTGATATTAGAGGACCAGTGTACAGATTCATGCACCAGTGGGACCCCTCAGCCTGGTCTGTAGGGATTAGGCCAAAACCAGCTCTCTAATATCCCCCAAAGGGTCCCAGATTGTGAGAGGGCACAAGCCAGGCCAAGGCACCCCACCGGTGCATGATCAGTGCCGGGGAGGAACCGCAGGAGGGCTCCAGGGCATGTCCAGTCCATCTGATTGGTCAGACCACAGCAGCAAGCTAATCTACAGTTGAAGCGTCTGCCCCCTGGTGGTCAGTGTGCATTATAGTGACTGGTTGAACAATCAAAGGGACAGTTAACATGTTAGGCTTTTATATAGACAGATAGATGGATAATTAAGAACATGGGTTTTGAATGAAGACAAGACTTGGGTTGGTGTCTTGCTTCTGCATTTGCTAGCTTTGTGATTTGGGGAAAGTTGCTTAACCTCTCTGAGCCTTTATTTCCTCAATTGTAAAATTGGGATAATACTGAATCTATCTCATAAGGGTGCTACATGGGGTTATGTGACATAATACAGATAACGTGCTTAGCATGGTGCATGCTTCACTAATATTAGTGGCTGCAATGAGGATGTGTTTTTCATTTGTGTTCTTCTTTGTATTCTGTTGGTAATTTGAGAAACCCTGAATCTGCCATTCATAAGAGGTGGACTGTAAACATGCCTGCCAGTCCTTTGTGGCATGTAAGACAAAAGGCTTCCCCAGAGAGGACACACCAGGGAGCCATGGGTCCCCACTTCTCCTCCATATCACCTATAAACAGAGAATTCAAAGATCTGCTCCCTCTTTTTGTATTCTCCAAGCTTAAAAATCATAAAGGGCTGGTTATAGTGGTCAGAACAATGAGCAAGTGAAGAGTGAACAGTATTTAATTTTAAGAATGATATAACGTCATGTACAAACAGGCACCTCATGTTAAAACAAGGGTGGAAATGTCTTGCTGTTCTTTTTGTTACTATTTGAAAACCTTATAATTGAACAGATTCAGGATCAATTCCCTTTCTCTCCCTCTAGCTGCTTGTCTCAATCCTGACCTCAGTGACAAAATGTAGGGATGCTGAAATAACAATGTGTTTAGACTTGGGGGTTCCTATCAGGCTTGAGGCGCTGATTTTGAGTGTTGCACATCTGGTTTGCTAACTGGTTCCATCATATTAAGAATTTACCCTCAGGCCTTTCTTTCCCCAGTAGAACATAGCTTAGTTGTTTGTCAACGACGAAGACAGTGAAACTGAGGATGTATTTGCCATTCTGGAAGAAACTGATATTCTCTTTTGCAAGGAGGAGTGGGGAAACAGGCTAATAATGGCCAACGCTCGTCTATTGGGCATCCACCAATATGCTCAGGGCTTTACAAATGCACCTGTTGTTTGAATTAGGCATTTCTATCTCTTTACAGATAAATCTCAGGGACTTTTTTTTTTTTTTTTTTTTTCATTACTAAAGACCTTTTAGCAAATGAATGACAGAAGCAGAATGTAAGCCTAGGTCTGCTTCTAAAGCTTGTTCCAACACCTTAGTGGCTCCAGTGATCTCCTGGTTGGTATCTGGAGGCAGCACAGAGTCTTGGAAGGAGGATTGTCTTTGTAGATGGATGGACCTGCCCCCAAACTAGCTGGTGGCCTTGGGTGAGTTATTCTTTCTGGACCTTGAATTCCTCTTTAATCAATAAGCCTGATAAAATCCTTTCTTAAAGAGTTGTGTGAAGAATAATGATCATCAGCATCCTACATATAGTCGTTATCATGTGGACATTCAGTAAATAGTAATATAGTTACTGCCTAGCGGTCTCCTTTCAACAGAAGGCATCCCTATCTCTCCCAGTTCTCACGTTTATATGTAGGATCAAACTCATTGACTTCTGAGGGTGTGAAAGCCCAGTTGTGGACCGGGGTTCCATATGTAGACAGGCTGGGTCATAAGCTACCAGGGAGATGCGGTAGCCACTAGTTATCATGATGGCCTATAACCTGAACCCTTAGTTGTAACTCTGGTAATGCTAGCCCTGTTAAAATCCATCACTTCTTGAATGAGATACCAGACTCTTCTAGTTCTCACTCTTGCAGAGTTTATTTCTATGGATAGGGTCTTAAAGGTGGGTCAGTGAAGATTCATTCTTTTTTCTTCTTAATTAAGCAAATCACTAACCCTGTCTTTGTAACAGTCTTAAGTGTCTGTAGATGAAAGGTAATCAAGCTCACAGTCCAGCTAAGGAGACAGACGTAGAAACCTGCATTTATATTACAAGATGAAAAGGCAGAAGAAAGTGTGAAACACTGTGGGAGCACAAAGGAAGGGCTCCTAATCTAGTCTGGATGGTGATAGAACAGTTGCAGACTAGAAGCGACTCTACGTAGAAATGTGGCTTTTGAGCCAGACCTTAGGTCTGAGTTACCCAGGTGTAAGACTGCAAGTGAAAACAAAAACCAGCATGTGTAAAATAAAAGTTGGGAGAGACAGACTGTCTTAAACCTAGCTGCTTATCAGAATCATCTGGGACCTTGTTTAAAATATAGTTATCCGGAACACATGCTCAGAGTGTCCAGTTCCACCAGTCTGCATAATTTAGTGGGTCTCTGTATTATTAAGCTCCCATGGAGTAGTACCTTTGAGACCCTGAAGAGCTGTTGTGAGAATTGACTGAGTTATATATGTAAGATGCTTAGGAACCTAGTAAGCATTCATTAATTTTGGTAATTATTGCTGTTTTTTAGTTTTGTTTTATTAAGTATTCAAAAAAGGACTCTCCCAAAATTTTACAGGTCACAAATATAGTACTAATTTTAGTTATTTTGACCATTTCAGCTAATTTGGAACAAATTCAATTTTTATTTTGAGGGCCTATGTAGAGAGGGGGAAGGAGAAACATTTATCACTTATTGTCTTTCTTCTGTGGTTCTCATTTTGCCAGGTAGAAACTTCGTTCTTTAGTGACAGCATTAGCTGAATTCTTATTTTGGATATAGGATTTTCCACTGGTACATTTATTATTTTGTCAATATGACTGTTAGTTTTCATTTATAATCTTGATTAAATTTTATAGAAATAGTTTAGTATGCAATGTATCTTCTTTATAGAAGTAAAACAAATACCAGGAATGTAGAAGTAACAATAGAGAAAAAGCCAAACTTTTCTAGGTTATTTCTCCAGCATTTTTAGGTGGTGCCAAAATGAGGAAATAACTTAGGGACCAGGCAGTAATTAACTATGAGCCCTGGGGTTTATCAAAATGCAACACATAAACTTTACTGGAATGTGCTTCCTAGTGTTTCTATTTGGGAGCTTGGTTAGCTCTCTGATAGGCTTTTACATTCATTATCTCATTTCATCTAATCCTTACAATAATTTTGTGAGCTTTGTATTATTACCCATATTTTATAGGTGAGAACATTGAGGCATAGAGAAATGGTAACTTTCCAAAAATCACAGAGTTAGCATATGGTCTTACTAGGATTTTAACCCAGGATTTTTCCACAAACTGTTCTCCCTCCTCCTCCTCCTCCTCCTTCCCCTCCTCCTCCTCCTCCTCCTCCTCCTCCTCCTCCTCTTCTCTTTCTCTCCCTTCTTCCTCCTTTTTTCATAATTTCAAGGCTGCCACCGGTAGTAGGCCTAATTTAAACTGCTTGGTATCCTTTTCCTATTCACTTTCTTCAGGTTATCAATAAGTCCTGCCCCCCAGTACTTCATAAATAATTTCTAACTCTTAGTCTGAAACGTTTTGCCCTGCCACACTTTATTTCTTCTTGGGTTCTACATTTAGGGTGTGTCTGTCCACTGACAGCCTTCTCTCTCCTCGTGGTCTCTTACTCTTGAAGCTCAGCACTGCTTCAGCCTCAGTTTCCGTTTCCATCTGGTTACTTTGCAATTGTCTGCCTTTATTTTTATTTAATTTTTATTTATTGATTTGAGAGAAAGGGAGACATTCGCTGTTCCACCCATTCACACATTCATTGGTTGCCTCTTATCTGTGTCCTGATGGGGAATCAAACCCAAAACCTAGATGTATCAGGATGATGCTCAAACCAGCTGAGATACCAGGCTAGGGTGCAATTGCTTGCCTTTAGTTAAACACTTCACTCAGCACTTGCCTATTTTCTCCTTCTGTTGGTCCTCTCTTGAGAATGACGCATAAATCTGTAGTTTTCAACTCTGACTGATAAGTATCACTTGAAGAGCTTTGATAAAATACAAATACATGGGCCCCACCTCCAGAAATTCTGAGGCCTGGGGACTGAGCATTTATATTTTTAAAAAGCTCCAGATCCTGTTGCTCAGCTAGTGTTGAGGCTACTGGTCAAAATGTTCAGAGCACAAATCTTGATAGGCATCCTTATTACTTTCTCTCTGAGCCAAGGGAAGATCTTGACATGGTGGGTCTTTGGGGAGGCTTGTTAAAAATAGCATTATTGCCTTTTATAATAGACTAATGTAGAAAATTTAAGCATGTGGACAAGGATGGTGGGACAGTAAAAGTCACCCCCAGTCTCACCTCCCAGAATTAATTACAGAAAACATCTCGGACACCATCCATTCAAACGTCTGTGTTAGGGGTGGGAGTTGTATATGAGTGCATGTAATTTTTTTATAACTGGAATACACTATTTTGTAGCCTATTTTTACTCACACTGTTTCGGACACATTTGTCAGAGGTGGTGAGTCTTTTCATACAGTTAAGAAGTTAGACTCTGTTGATAGAAGGCAGGATAGATTTCAGGTTAAATGATCAGGTTGCAGAGTTGATAGTTTGAAAGGGTGAGCTGTGCTTGGATAGTGATGTTGGCTCTACCAAGAATTGTGAATGTGCTGGCACTTGAGGATGATAAGGAAATGAGGTATGGACTGAAAGCGAAGTTCATTTGGATGGAGTATAAGGGGAAGTGAAGATGCCTTTCGATGGTATTTCTTTTAAGTGAGTACTTGAATGTTGGTGTCTAACAATTGATACAGTGTGGAAGGGTATAAACTTGTATACATTTCACTGCTCATAAAGAATACAGTTACATGTGTGAGATTGTTAGTCCACCTTCCTGGACTCTTGTGATATTGGCTGTGATTTTTACACGCAGCAGCCTGCAGGTTGCTGGGGAAATGTTCTGTGTATTTAATCATGCCGCAGTCGTACTTGTTTGTTTGTTTTTTATGGTAAGAAAATGTCTTTGGCTTGCTTCTATAGTCAGATTGATTTTGCTTGTGGGTGTCCAGATGCCGATGAGCTGTAATTAGCATAAGAAGGAGGCTAGAAAGATGTTAAACATTCTTTTCTGGTAGCCAAACAACGGATCCCCAAACAGAAATTATTCTCAGGTAGCAGGTCCAAGAGAAGTAGCTCTTTTCTCTCTCTCTCTTTTTTTTTTTTTAATATATTTTATTGATTTTTTAGAGAGGAGGAGAGAGGGATAGAGAGCTAGAAACGTCGATGAGAGAGAAACATCGACCAGCTGCCTCTTGCACATCCCCTATCGAGGATGTGCCCTCAACCAATGTACATGCCCTTGACCGGAATCGAACCTGGGACCTTTCAGTCCGCAGGCCGACGCCCTACCACTGAGCCAAACCGGTTTCGGCTATTTTCTCTTTTAGATGCCAGCCCATTAAAAGATGTGTGTGTTGGGCAGGGACGGTCGCCACTGGGGATGGGGCTGAGGACCTTGTTGTGTACTGTCATGGGCGTGGTTTCCTGCAGCTGAGCACCTTTGTTTGGAGATAGTACAGTAACTAACTTCCACAGGCAGTCTAGTGGAAAGGAAACCCAGCTTGGTTCAGAAGATTTGGGTCTGTGTTTCTGCCAAAATTTATGCTCAGGGCCTGTGACTGAACAAGTCATTTACTCTCTCTGAACCTCAGTTTCCCCACCTTTAAGACGGAGACAATAATATTTCACAGTGTATGAGAATTGGATAAGGTAATGCATGGGGAAAGTGTATACTACAAAATCATGCACGTGTACAATATGGTGGTGGTGTGTATCACATTTAGAGTTTTTCCCATCTCGTATACATTTCTTGCATTTTTTTCCTTATAATATTTTTCTTCCATGCCCTCGCTCCAAAGTAGAAAGAAAATTATTGTTAATTTATTCCCTATTTGCTTCAGGATTACCATAAAATAAATTAAGCGTATCATTTTGATAATCACTGAAAAATATGCCTACAACTTTTTTAAATGTTATTGATTACTAATAAATCATGTTTCTGTTAAGTATCCCTGCTGGCTGGCAAACTTGTAGAATAACAATGTTTGCTAGCCTTATTGCCAGGCTAATTTTCCTGATGATGTGTCAGCCACTCAAGGTTACTGTTGATGTTGATGGTAGTGATGGTGTCTTATTTATTCAGTATTCAAGGCCCGATGCACAGAATTCATGCAGGAGTAGGTCTTCCTTCCCCCGGCTGCCAGCACCGGCTTCCCTCACAGCCCCGGCTTCATCCGGAAGGATCTCCGGTCTAATTATACTTTTATTATTATAGAAGATTTGCTGTGTTCCATTATATACATGATGTCGTTATTCAAAACATCAGCCTAGTGTAGGGATATCATTAGCCTGTTTTATTACTGAGGAAACGGCCCCAAAGAAGTTAAGTACTTTCTCAAATTGTGCACCCAGTTTAATGTCTGCTAGAACCAAAGCCCACGTTCTTGATACTTTGCTTCAGTCTCTCAAGGAGACATCTGAAAACCAAAAAGTTAAATGGCTTTTAAACACCAAAGCAATAATTTGGTAATGTTAGTGTGTTTTTTTTCTTGAAATAAAATAGGAAAATTTATAATACTAGCATGGCAGGACAGGAAAGCTCAAAACCATGTTTTTAAGTATTTGGTAATGTGGCATGTGAGAACTTTTTTAAATATATGACTTCAATCTAATTTTTTGAAATCCTGAACTTAATTAGAACAATTTTCTGTACAGTTAAACCTTGAATAACACAGCTTTGAACTGTGAAGGGCCATTTATACGTGGATTTTTTTAAAAATAAACACTGTAAATATATTTTCTCTTATGATTTTATTAACATTTTATTTTCTCTGGCTTATTTTATTATAAGATACAGTATGTAATATAATCTGCAAATATGTGTTAATCAACTGTTTATATTATCAGTAAGGCTTCGATCAGCAGTAGGCTATTATTAGTTAAATTTGGGGGGAGTCAACAGTTATACATGGATTTTAGACTTCGGGAGGGGGTCAAGTCCCTAATCCCTGTGTTGTTCAAGGATCAACTGTATATTTTATATTAAGGTAGATGTATTTTTCTAAGCTATAAGGTTGTTATGGTTCTTAAAAGCAGTGCAGTGGGACAAGCATAGCCTTTCGGAACATGCCTTTCAGACTTGAGTTCAAATCCTCATTTATACCTTTGCTGGGTAACCTTAGGCCCCTTCATTAGCTTCATTAGATCATGGACCCCAGATCTCTCAACTATAACAGTGTTTCTCCGTGTTTATATTGCAGACAAATCACTTGGGTATCGATTAAAATGCAGATTCTGCTTCACTAAGTCTGCGGTGAGGGCTGAAATTGTGCATTTCTAACATGCTCCCAGGTGACTGCCACTGCTGGTCCTCTGACCACACTTTGGTAGAAAGGATTTGTAAAATAGAATATTGATGTCTGCCTCTCTGATTTATTGTAGCATATAGTACTTATGTAACAACTGTTAGCCTTCTTCCTCTCTCTTTCTGACACACCTGGGGGAGGATGGACTTTATTTAAGAGGTAGCTCTGGAAATGTGTGTCCCCAGCATGTCTTATCTCTGTCAAAGTCCTAGGCTACAGAAGGCATTTCACAAGTAATGAGCTTAGGATTAAGCTTTAAAATGAGAGGTGCCCATACTGAACACATCCTGATGACATAAGAGGCTCATCTTGAAGTGTTCACCCAGAACTGGTGTCATTAGAAAGTCTCTGTGGAACTCTTGTCTGTAAGGAAACCTCAGTTGACCTCTGCCGTGAGTCCATCCACTCTTCAGTCTTCAGCCAGTTTTATTGAACACCTAATGGTGTCCAGCAAGGTGTTAGATCGGGGAGGTACCCATGGGCCACCTCAGGTCCCACCCTAAGGTGGGGAGACAGCATGCAAATGATTACAATACAAAGGTGATAAGGAGGTAGGTACAAGTTGCAATTGGAAGTCATGAAGGAATAAGTAGGCTTCCAGTCTACTTGGGAGAGCCTTGGAAATCTTCCCTAAGGAGATTAGGAAGACTAGACAATTGAAAGTGAGTATGACTGTTCCAAGTGAACAAGAAAGGAGTCTTCCTCTCCCTCCCCCACATTGACAACCACTGACATAAATGGAAGCGTTTTATAAATGTTGAGAGGACTCTTTGATATACAGTTGGGGAAACTGAGTCCAAGAAAAGAAGACTACCTTTCTGATTATTGTTCTGCTTATTAGTGTCATTCTGGAGAATAAAATCTCTTATTTTCTGATCCCTGTGTCTATGTGTGTCCCACTCTACTACACTTAGAATCTAGGAACTACCACATGGTGTTAGAGGCCTCCCAGGCAGGGGAGGAATTCCTGTGGTCCAGGTGGGGGTCTCTCTCTGAGAAGGGAGGAGCCTGTGGCCAGGTTGAGGGGAGTTCTGGAGCACCACCCCCAGCAAGGACACGCTGCTGCTGCTGCTGCTGCTGCTGCCTTGCAGCCACGCCCAGCATCTGCCAAGGCTGCTCACCATTCCCCTTTGCCAAATATTTATGATGAAGCAGGCAGGGGAATTCTTTCTTTGGGAATGCATTTTGAACTCCATAATGGTAGACGAGTAGGATTTGTTTCACAGAAATTACTTTGAAGTCAGTTTTGCCTGAAACCATCTGTTTTGTATAAAGCGAAGGGACTTTGGCGTTTCAGTTTATAGCTTTGCTAAAAAATGGCTCTATGCTTATTTCTCACCTGGAAACGGGTGCTAGTAAGTTGAGTTCACCACTAGAAAGGCTGGCTTGGGCCGTGGAAAGGAAGCTAGCTGGGAGTTGGATCAGTCTCTGGCTCTCACTAGCTCTGAGAACTTGGGTAAAACACATAACCTTCTGGGCCTTATCTTTTCTCATCTGTAAATAGTATAATCTACTCCAGAGGTGGTCATGAATATTGAGAATTTGTATGTGAAGCACAGTAGTCTGGCATGTAACACTAATAGATGTTTTTCCCCTCTTAATAAAGTCCCATTGGTAAAGGCATGTAGATTTCTCAGGCTCTTAGTTCTTTATTTGTACAGCTGTAAAATGGTTGTGCTGGGTATATTGGAAAGGTTAGCTTGTGAGAAAAGGATGATGGCAAAATACTCCACATGTTTGTTAATTGGTAATTATATCCTGTTAGTAAAACAGAACATGGAAATGTTCTTCACAAATGCAGTGTGTTTTTTAGGATTAACCAGAATCTTTTCTCTCCTGATTACGAGTCTGATCCTGTTAGAATATGATCCTGAAGCATTTTCACGGGGCTGACGGCGTATTTTTCTAGTAGTTTTTGTGTGCACAAGATTATATAATGGCTTACTTAATTTATTAGTCTTAAATCAGAAATGGAAGAGCTATGTTTGCCGAAACTGGTTTGGCTCAATGGAAAGAGCGTCAGCCTGTGGACTGAAAGGTCCCGGTTCGATTCTGGTCAAGGGCATGTACCTTGGTTGCGGGCACATCCCCGGTAGGGGGTGTGCAAGAGACAGCTGATCGATGTTTCTAACTCTCTATCCCTCTCTCTTCCTCCCTGTAAAAAATAAATAAAATATATTTTAAAAAAAAGAAGAAAGAAAGAAAGAAAGAAAGAAAAAAGAAAGAAAGAAAGAAAGAAAGAAAGAGAAATGTTAGTGCAGTACGGAAATTCCTTTTGTCCTTTCACTGTGTCGCTGAGGGAAGAGGGGGTAAGAAGTCAGGCTTCAACAAAATGAACATAAGTTTCCTTTGGGTCTTCAAGAAGGTTTTGCTGGTTTATGTAGAAATCAGCTGAAACCCTGGAGTCTGGAGGAAGTGTGTGGAACTCAACAGTTGGTGAGGCTGTGGCCCTTTGAAGGAGACTTTGCTGCTAAATGTAGGGAGAATAGGAGGAGGACATCGTGGCTGTTTGAAGAGTGCAAAGGCAGGACTGGTGGGTAAGATGAAAGTAGTGAACAGGTAGGTTTAGATCATTCCCCGAACATCCTGGAAACAGGCTTTTCTTTCTTTCTTTCTTTCCTGAACTGAATTTCTAATCTATAACAGACATCCAGGGATGGCTTTCAGAGGAGTGTGAAAACACCTCCCTTGCTTTGGGTCTGTAATGATCAGCTCTCCTGCGTCAAGGCAGGTTGATACTTGGAAAGTGGGAAATTGGAATAGCAGCGAAATCACTGAGAGTGTGCAAGAATTCTGGCATTTGTCATTGACCTTAGGTGTATCCAAATCCAGGTAGTACTGTGTCATTGCTTTTGAAACATTTTAGGACTATTTGGGAATACAGTAAGCTAATTGAAAAGAATGCTTTGAAAAAATAAAATCACAGTATAAATATTCAGGGTGATTGTCTCATTTTAGGATCTAAATACTTTTTTTATGTTTTGTTGTTGTTGTTGTTGGCATGGGTGATGAGAGGAGAGTATATAATATGCTTTCCACCCCTGAGAAAGAGCATCTGGGCCACAGAGTCTTTTTAAATCAATTTAAATGGAATACTCCTAAAATGATATGCTATAGGAAAGTAAACTGACCAGCCCCACCTGACGTACAGCTGTCTTCATCAGAGGGACTCAGTAAAGGACTCAGTCAGGTGGCCAGAAACCGGGTTGTCTCATACCAGTTCTCAGAGCATTGCGGGGTGTGGGTGCCGGGGTGTGAGTATTGGTGGGGATGCAGAGGTAAAACGGGTGCTGAAACTCCAGGCAGTTTTTTCCGCCATCACAACGGGGTGGGGGTTAATAAAAAATACTGTCATTCCTGCCAGGTCCTCCAGAATATAATGGAAAAGTGTTGGAAGGAAACCCTTTGGCACAGTTGGGTAAAAAGAATGTGCCTTTCACCAGCAGTTATTCCTGTTTCTAAGACTTGCTCCTGGGATGTGTGGCTGGTCCAGAGACACGTGAGGTTGTACACAGCTTTCTTGAGGTAAATGCCTGAACGCTCAGGATGCAAAGTTTCCCTTTGGATTTCCTAGAAAAGAATTTACTGGATGAGTGTATCAGTTAGGAATTTCAGGTGACTGCTGGTAATAGAGACTGGAAACAATCGTGTTTTATAACAAAATAAGAGCACATAGAGGCTTATTTCTCTTGCAGGTAAAATAAGCCCAGAGGTCAGCGGGACTGGACTGGCAGCTTCACCTTGTCATCAGGAGCCCGAGTTCCTTCTGCCATTCTATTCTGCCATCCATAACACAGGGTCAGGATATGCTTCTCATGTACTGCGAGCACCTACTAAAGTAACCAGCTTCAATTTTCAGGATTACCTCATGATTTCAGATGGCTACTAGAGTCCCAGTTACTACGTCTATATTCCAAAAACAGGAAGACAAAAAAAGGAAGGGGTAGGGCCGAAGGGGACATGTTCCCTCCTATAAGTACCAAATAACAGTTCATCTTAAATCTCGAAACCAGGGTTGGTCACTCAGTCATACCTACATATAGGTCATATAATAAGGGAAGCTTACAGTTTTGTTTCCTTTTTTTTTTTTAAGCTGGACATATTACCAAATAAATATGAATTCTACAATATTAGTAATAAATAAGAGGAGAAATTGGCTAGGAAGCTGCAGTCTCAGCTGGTCAGAATGCTGCCACTTGGTATGCATCTGTGTCATTCCCCATGGCACTCCCCAGAACCAGCACTGTTCCCAGTTCCCACTGGAATGATGGAGTTGGTTCACATTTTAGGAGCCAGAGAAAACTAGATCAGAATCACTTTCTACTGGAGATGGTTGTGTATGCACATGGTAGGTACTTAAAGCTTCGTGGATCTCTCTTTGAACCTATCTGAGATATGGGCCTTCCTTAATATATGAACACTTGACCTAAGGAACTTCATGCTTTTGGCTCAAGCCCTAAGAGGGAATGTTAGATGCCACATCAATCATTCTGTTCTTTTCTCTCTGCACCGTTGGAGAATAACTACGTAGCAGAAAGAAGTTTTTCTTGAGCATACATATCCCTTTCTTGCTGCAAGGCACGTTTTCTCTCCATACAGGGCTGTAAGTTAGTTAAGATGGCATCACTTTCTTAAATCCATAGTGCTGCTGGAACTCTGAAAGGAGGGGGGAAAATCCCATGGAAACTGTGAAATAAGTCAACCAAAAGCAACACCTATCATACTGCTTTGCATCCAGTAGGTGTTTAAACAGTGTTTGTGGAATATCATTGCAACTGAAAATTGAGAATACTGAATTAATTTTGGCTATATTTTAGGTTAAATAGGTTTCAGTGTGCCTATTTCAAAGGAAAATACATTCAAAATTTTAAACAACAGACATATTAAAAACTACCTTTGAAAAAATAGCCTTCAGGAATCTCATCATTTATATTCCAAGCTCACATCTCTCATTCTTTTTTTTTTTTTAGCCTTCTTCCTCTCAACATTTTCTTACGAAAATTTTCAAACAAACAGAAAAGTTGAAAGAACTATATAACAAATGCTTATGTATCCACCACCTAGATTCTGCAGTTAACATTTTATCATATTTGCTTTGTCACTCTCTCATCCATCCATTTTATTTTTTAATGCGTGAAGTTGCAGACATCAGAACACTTCACCCTTAAACATGAATATCATTAACCTAGAGTTCACTTCTTAAAATAAAATTGCATTGAGTGAAATGTGCAGATCTTGAGTGCAAACCCAGAGTACAGAACACTATCCCACCCAGAAGTTATCCTCATGCCCCTTCCCCAGTCAATTCATCCCCCTCCCCCCTCACAAAGGTAGCCGTTCTTCTGAGTCTTTCACCAGAGATTAGGTTAACCTTGTCTAGAACCTCACGAGTGGACTCATACTGTGTTTATCCTTTGGGGGAAAAGCTTTCTGTGTTTGAGATTCATCTGTGTTGTATGCATCAGCAGTTTGTTCTTTTTCCCTATCAAGTAGTAGTCCATTGAGTGGATATATTTTTCCTAATGACCAACTATTTTTTTTTTTTTTTAAGTTTTTGGCCATTATGAACAGAGCTGCAATTTACATTGTTGTACAAGTTGTGGTCATGTTTTCATTATCTTTAAAATAAATACCTAGATCATTACATAATTGTTCACATCTTTTTTTTTTTTATAACTAGAATCTTACCATTGAATTCAGAGAGGAACTTAGAAATCATCCAGGCCACTTCTCTTTTTTTAGAAACAAGGATTTTGAGGCCCTGAGAGTGGGTGGAAAGAGAACAATTCAGAGTCACATATAAGATTTTTCTCAAAGTTTGACTCTACTCTAATGTTCTTTATGTCATACTTCCCTTTTTCCCTTGAGAAGCGGGCAAGGAAACTGGACTTCTTTCTGAAAAATCATGAACTGTTTCAGTTTTTGCTTAGGGAGAATTAATTCACTGCTACATATACCCAGATGTAGTATATTGTGTATGTGCATATGCTTCTGTTACCATCTAGATGTGACTCTGCTTCTTCAGTACACATATAAAGTCCAGACTCTTCAGTTGAATGAACAAGATTCTTTTTTTTTTTTTAATATATGTTATTGATTTTGTACAGAGAGGAAGGGAGAGAGACAGAAAGCTAGAAACATCGATGAGAGAGAGTCATCGATCAGCTGCCTCCTGCACACCCCCCACTGGGGATATGCCCGCAACCAAGGTACGTGCCCTTGACCGGAATCGAACCCGGGTCCCTTCAGTCCCCAAGCCGATGCTCTATCCATTGAGCCAAACCGGTCTCGGCTGAATGAACAAGATTCTTATTTCCTTCCCACCTTTTCCATTCCCTCCCACACCCTGCAGCCTTGCCTATGTTGTGCTCCTTCGTGTCTCCAAACCTTTAAACCTCTTGTTCTTTGTCTGGAATGCCATTCCCACTTTGACTTTCTGATAAATTCCTTTTCATTGTTCAGAATTTGACTCTTCCAGACCCTCTCTCAGGGGTCGTACAAACCTCCCACAGGTAACTCGTACCACAGCGTTTTTAGGATGTCAGATTTAGTAGTGGTTAAACTCCTGGCACAAGACTCGATATTGAAGATGTAGAGATGAATAAGATGTGGGCCCTGCCTTTGAGGAACTTACCATCTGCTGGGGAAAGCCATGTAGCAGAGTGTTTTCAGGACTGCAAACCTACTATGTGCCTATGTGTGCAGCAGTGTGGGAGAACTTAGCGCCCTACAGTCCTCAGGCATTCGTTATTTTTAAAACCTCATCAAATGACTATTTCATGATTTTATTTGCAGTACTAGTGGTTGAATGCCTACACACACACACACACACACACACACACACACACTTTTGGGATGCTTTTAACACTTAAGGAAAATAATCAAGTTTTACTATCGTAGAACTAATAGTTGCTTTTTAACTGTGAAACCTGGGAGGCAAATTTATTTTCTCAGGTGAATCTCTCGTTTCTTATCTGAAAAATAAGGAGAATAATAGAACATGTTCATAGGATTGTTATGAGAATTAAATTATGCAACATGTGTAAAGTATACATAGGCACATAGTAGGTTTACAGTGACTATTCCCTCTTTCAGTCCCCAGAGTCTAACCCAGGGCTTGCTGCATGCTCAGGATTCGGTAAATGTTGGTAAGAATAGGAATATATGTATTTTGTGTATGTGTTAAAGGGGCTATTTATAGATACACAGATCCATCTGTTTTGAGAAGAGCATTTGATTTGACTTGCATCAATATTCAGCTGGAGTGGCTGAGCACACACGCATGACTCCTTTGGGTTACCACATTTCCTGCCAGGCAGATGTCCATTATAATGAAATGTAAAAAGGGAAAAATAATAATAAAGGCAGAGGAGTGTGATGTTAAGGCTTGATTTGACAGAGCCTCCTGCTCCTTCAGTTGCCAGTGCCAGTCATGGAACACATTATTCTGTATTCTAACACACCACTGCTGAAGTCAAGATCGATATAATTAGGGTATTTTAAACACCCTGTTCACATCTAGAGTCTTACCAGAAAGCAGGATGTCTGTCTATCTAGGGTGCTACCCGAGGCAGGGGTGGGGGTGAGGAAGAGGGGGGTAGGCATCAATAAAAAAGAGATGGTTTAATTTTAGAAATGAGAGAAGAACACTGCTGTGTGATTTCTTTAAAACAAAAGAGCTGATAGCCTTAGATGTTCCGTGGAAACAAAAGTAGCTCTGCAGCGTGACCTTGAATTCAAGTAGCCCTGCAAAATCTTGCCAAGACATGGGCCTGATGGTTGAAGTGCAGGGACCATTTCTTTACTAAGAATAGAACTCGGGCTGAAATATATATAGAGAGAGTAACTATTTGGGCTGCTGGAGGTCTCTGAAGTTGGGTGGGTGGAGAGGCCCTGAATTCATTTACCAACCAGCCAGGCTGGCCAGTGTCTAAATGCCAGGCCATCAAGATTTGGTTAGGGTCCACTTCCCACAGTCCAGCATTTATATTATATCTGCACCCTTCCTCCACCTTTCCAGTCTCATTACCTTTATCCTCCCTTCCCTCCCTTCACACTTACTTCTTTCATTTCTCGGTTCATTCCTTGTGTATTCCAGGTTAATGCCTTTGCTTCAAGTTTGCCCATTTACTTGGAATATCCTTATTTCATGGCCCTTTTTCTCTTCAGGGCTCTCCTCTTGCCTTTTCTCTACTTCAAGGCTCATTTCAAGTGCCACCTTCCCTACCAGTCTTCCCAAACCCTCTGTCTGGGAGAGTATTTCTCCATTAGTAGTGTCTGCCTTTCCCTTTCACTATCCCCTTCTGTCATGTAATTTTAGATGGAATAGAACTCAAGCACCTTCGGGGAAAGGATCAGTGTCTGATTGTTTCTGTCCCCAAACACTGTTATCTTATACCTTGTGGGATTCTATTTATGAATAAACCAGAGGCCCTGTGCATGAAATTTGTGCACTGGGTAGGGGGAGGGGGGTCCCTCAGCCTGGTCTGCACCCTCTCACAGTCTGGGACCTCTCAGGGGATGTCTGCCTGCTGGCTTAGGCCCGTTCCCAACAGTTGGAATTTCCTCTCACAGTCGGGGACACACACACACACACACACACACACACACACACCCCCCCCCGCTCCTTACCGCCTGCCTGCTCTCTGCTCCTTACCACTCGGCTTGCTGCTCCTTAGCGCTGCCAAGGAGGCAGGAGAGGCTCCCGCCACTGCCACTGCGCTCGCCAGCCGTGAGCCCTTCTTTCTGTGTGGTTTTCTGTGGGCCAACTGCTCTCTTCCTTCTCAGTTAGGACGAGCAGCATGTGAGGGCAGAGCGTGCTGTCCTGGAACGCAGAGGGCTGCCCGGAGCTGAGGGGAGTGGCTGGGCCAATGGGGTGAGAGGTAGACACAGAGGACGCTATCTCACCCAATTGTGGGCCAGACTGGCCGGCCTTCATCTGCCTGACTCCACCCAGGGGGGGGACCGAGCAGGGTGTCCGCCTCTCCATTCTCCATCCTTCCATCTGTGACACCTGTCACCCTTGCCAGGCCTCCCCCAAAGCGAGCTCAGCTCAATCCCTGAATGTAAAAGGACATAGTGGAGGGGAGGGAAGGGGATACGTTCCCCTTCAGGGTCCCCTGAATTCTCCCTTCTCTCCGTTCTCCTGAGCTGGACTCCGGACGTTGACTGCGGCATTCTCGCGGTCATCGTTTAGTTTTTAGTTTGTTTTTCCAAGACGTTACAAAGTTTATATGAATATAACATACAAAGATGCAGCCTCCTCTGTAAGAACAGGGAAGGAAAGGATGGTTAAGTAAGGCACACGGAGCTGGAGCAAGCACCAGCTGTGGGGAGGGCTGAGGGGAGAGGAGGTTGGTACTGGGGCCAGGCCAGACCAGGTGACCATCTAGAGTTCTAGCTGAGGTGATGGTCCTCACCCTGAGATGCCTTCTAACTGGTGATGGACCCAGGCCTGACTCCCACCGCTGCCGCCGCTGCTGGAACCCAGGCTTGACTTCTTCGGCCGCCGCCAGGACCCAGCTATTCTGTCATCCATCCAGTCATGACGGCCCTGGGCTATTATTATTAGAGATGGATGACTCAGCGTCAGTTTCTCTGCCAAAGATCCCTAGAGGCTTTATCCTGTGACCAGCGCAGCTTGCTGATGCCTCCTCTTCCTTTGTGGTAAATGTAATCTGCCCCCATCTTATGGGACCAGCACTTCCACAGACATGCAAGCAGGCTATCTCTGGAATCTGGAGCCACTTCACTTGGCACAGAGGATGGGGATGTCACATTTAGGGATTGTTACTGTGCACCTTGTCACCTTCGACCCTCTGTTCCTCACCTCCTATCCCACTGCCCACCTTGGGAGACTTGTTATTGTAGTAGTATTCCATTTATCCCTGACTTCAGGACTATATGGTCCAGGTCTATGCTTCAGAATTAAATGTGCCCAGAGAACCCAACATCCTGGCTTCTATATGTCTACCAACTTTACTAACAAAAACCACTCACCTGTCCATGTAACAAATCCAGCTCTGACTTTCTAATTTTTAATCTGTATAGCCATCCCTACCCATTCCCTCCTTTTTCCTACTCAATCCCCAGCTGATGAGAGGCCTTTCACGTATGTGCTATGCATATTCCATATGCCAGTTAATACTTTATTGTACCTATGTATTTATTATTAAAATATATATATTTTATTGATTTTTTTACAGAGTGGAAGAGAGAGGGATAGAGAGTTAGAAACATCATTGAGAAAGAAACATCGATCAGCTGCCTCTTGCACACGCCCTACTGGGGATGTGCCCGCAACCAAGGTACACGCCCTTGACTGGAATCAAACCTGGGACCTTTCAGTCTGCAGACTGATGCTCTGTCCACTGAACCAAACCAGTTTCGGCTATACCTGTGTATTTCTTAGCCCTACTCATAAGACAATAAGCTTCTCTAAAGTGGACGGTCTTCTCTCATCTCTGCAGTCCTTGGTACTTTGTCTGTACATAAGAGGTACACAGAAGTTCAAGTAAAGGAGTGGTTGCTATATGTACCATCTTATACCCTATAATTAATTTTCCCATAGTTATAAAACTCATGAAGGAGAAGGTATTTTTTCAGTTCCTTTACAGAACATGTGCTATGTTTTCAGTTCTTGCAGCAAGATCAAAGGCAAATAAATGATTACCATAGCCAAGTACATTTATTTGTAATAAAAGGTAAGATTATCTTTGCTTAGCTGTGCTGTGTCTTTTAGCCTACTAGTAAATAGCTACTACCCACCTCAGTGCTGTCTGCAAGTCTTCCAGAATCTTGTATTATTTGGGTTTATAAGCAATACATACGCACAATATTTTAATTTACTGTGAGAGGAAGGAGTCTGAATGAAGTTGGTCTTGTCCCATTTTAGGATTATAGAAAATAGCTTTATCAGCTAAGAAAGTAAAGCAATCTAAATTCCTATATTTCTTTTTTTAGTTAAAATTTTTATATGAGAGAGGGAGAGAGAGAGCGAGGCATCGATTTGTTTTTCCTCTTACTGATACATTTATTGGTTGATTCTTCTGTGTTTGATCAGGGATCAAACCTGCAACCTTAGCATATAGGGACGATGCTCTGACCAACTGAGCTACTTGGCCAGGGCTAAATTCCTATGTTTCTCAGTAGGAGCTAGTTAAGATGATCCAGGCAGACTGAAACCATGTTCAGTGGTGGACATGTAATCAGAGTGCAATATGGAAGGAGTTAGATTATAGGTGATCTATGATAGGTACATATGTGAGAGACTCTTTCGGTACTCTTTTAGTACAGCAGATCTCAAACTAATATCTGTTGAGTGTCTACTATGCACATATCTCATATGATACAATGGACTTCATAGATGGAACAGATAGCCCCTTTTATAAATAAGAAAACTGAGACTCAGAGATTAGTCATGGTTAGTCTAATCAGCTACTAAGTGCCAGAAGCAAGATTTGACTCCAAGTCTGTCTGATTCCTAAAGCTCCGAATAAGGTTAATTAATTCACTAGTTGGTGATTCAGGAGTTAATCCTCTCAGTATATCCCCATGTCTTTCTCAGCAATGGGACATTGGCAGGCTGAGTTGTAAACAAGCCTGTTTGTGCATAAATAGCTCTCCTCACAGAGAGAGGCAGTATTAACATATTGAAACTTGGACTGTACTTTCCTCTTTTTAATTCTTTATTGTTTAAAATAATACATATGTCGCCGAAACCGGTTTGGCTCAGTGGATAGAGCGTCGGCCTCCGGACGGAAAGGTCCTGGGTTCGATTCCGGTCAAGGGCATGTACCTTGGTTGCGGGCACATCCCCAGTAGGGGGTGTGCAAGAGGCAGCTGATCAATGATTCTCTCTCATCGATGTTTCTAGCTTTCTATCCCTCTCTCATCCTCTCTGTAGAAACTCAATAAAATATATTTTAAAAAATAAAAAATAAAATAATACATATGTCTCCTTTTTCCCCCCATTGATCTCTCCCCGGCCACTCCCACCCCATCCCCCGCACTCCCCTACTGCCTGTGTCTATGGGTTATGCTTATATGCATGCATACAAGTCATTTGGTTGCTCTCTTACCTCTCCCCTACTCCCCTGCTTTCCCTCTGAGGTCGGACAGTCCTTTTGATGCGTCTATGTTTCTGGATCTATTTTTGTTCATCAGTTTATGTTGTTCATTAGATTCCACAAATGGGTAAAATCATGTGATATTTATCTTTCTCCAGCTGGCTTATTTACTTAGCATAATGCTCTCTAGGTCTATCCATGCTGTTGCAAATGGTAAGAGTTCCTTCTTTTTTTTACAGCAGTGTAATGTTCCATTGTTTTTTAATCCACTCATCTGCTGATGGGCACTTAGGCTATTTCAAAATTTTAGCTATTGTAAATTGTACTGCTGTGAACATAGAGGTGCATATATCTTTATTGATTGGTGTTTCTGATTCCTTGAGATATATTCCTAGAAGTGGGATTACTGTGTCAAATGAGAGTTCCATTTTTAATTTTTTTAGGCAACTCCCTACTGTTTTCCACAGTGGCTGCACCAGTCTGCATTCCCACCAGCAGTGCATGAGGGTTCTTTTTTCTCCACATCCTCGCCAGCACTTGTCGTTTGTTGACTTGTTGATGATAGCCATTCTGACAGGTGTGAGGTGGTACCTCATTGTTGTTTTGATTGGCACATCTTGGATGATTAGTGACTTTGAGCGTGTTTTCATATGTCTCTTAGCCTTCTGTATGACCTCTTTTGAAAAGTGTCTATTTATGTCCTTTGCCCATTTTTTGACTGGATTGTTTATCTTCCTTTAGTTAAGTTGTATGAGTTCCCTATAAATTTTGGAGATTAAACTCTTGTTGGAGATAACATTGGCAAATATGTTCTCCTATGCAATGGGCTTTCTTGTTTTATTGATGGTTTCTTTTGCTGTGCAGATGCTTTTTATTTTGATATAGTTCCATTTGTTTATTTTTGTCCTTAGTTTCCATTGTCCTAGGAGCTGTATTGGTAAAGATACTGCTATAACATATGTCTGCTATTTTGCTGCCTATGGAGTCTTCTAAGATTTTTATGGTTTCCCATCTTATGTTTAAGTCCTTTATCCATTTTGAATTTATTTTTGTGTATGGTAAGTTGGTAGTCTAGTTTCTTTTTTTTCTTTTTTTTTGTATGTATCTGTCCAATTTTTCCAACACCATTTATTGAAAAGACTGTCTTGACTCCATTGTATGCTCTTGCCTCCTTTCTCAAATATTAACTGAGCATAATGGCTGGGGTCGATTTCTGGGTTTTCTGTTCTGTTTCATTGGTCTATATGTCTGTTTTTATGCCAGTACCAGGCAGTTGTGAAAATAGTGGCTTTGTAATATAGCTTAGTATTTGGTATTGTGATCCCTCCAACTTTGTTCCTCTTTCTCAGGATTATTGCAGCTATTCAGGGTCTTTTTTTATTCCATATGAATTTTTGGAAAATTTATTCTAAGTCTGAAATATGCCATTGGTATTTTAGTGGGGATTGTATTAAATCTATAAATTGCTTTGGGTAGTATGGACATTTTAATGATTTTATTCTTTTAATTCATGAAAATGGTATATTCTTCCATTTGTTTATGTCTTCCTCTATCTCTTTTTTCAATGTCCTGTTGTTTTCAGAGTATAGGTCTTTTACCTCCTTAGATAAATTTATTCCTAAGTATCTTAGTGGGGGCTTTTTGTTACAATGGTCAATGAAATTGTGTTTGTTTTTTTGGTGGGTTTTTTTTTCTTTTTTTTTTCGGTTTCTCTCTCTGTGAGTTCATTATCCTCCTATATAATAAAAGGCTAATATTCAAATTGTACCCTCGACCAGGAGTTCAACCAGGGGGCAGAGCCAGACATCCAACTGCCTGTGGCCCTTCCTTCCCTCCTCCCAGTTGCTCCACACACACCCCAATCATGGGTGGGGCCAGCCAGACCCCACCCATGCACATATTTATGCACCAGGCCTCTAGTTGGTATATAAAAAAGCCATAGATTTTGGGGTGTTAATTTTGTTAAAAAAAAACTCTACATTGCCAAATTCATGGAGTTTTTACGGTTTTCTATGTACAATATCATGTCTTCTGCAAATAATGACAGTTTTACTTCTTCTTTTCCAATTTGGATGCCTTTTATTTCTTCTTCTTGTCTGAGTGCTATAGCTAGCACTTCAGTATTTTGTCAAACAGGAGTGGTGAAAGTGGACATCCCTGTCTTATTTCTTGATCTTAGGGGAAATGGTTTTAGTTCTTTCCCGTTGAGTATGATGTTGTCTGTAGGTTTGTCATATAAGGCTTTTATTATGTTGAGGTATGATCCCTCTATTCCCATGTTGCTGAGAGTTTTTATCAACAAAGGGTGTTGATTTAGTCAAATGCTTTTTCTGCATCAATTGATATGATTGTGATTTTTGTCTCTCTGTTTATATGATATATCACATTTACTAATTTGGGGACATTATACCAGCCTTGCATCCCTGGTATAAATCCCACTTGGTCATGTGTATGATCTTTCTAATGTAATCCTGGATCCAATTTGCTAGAATTTTGTTGAGGATTTTAGGATTGATATTCATCAGAGATATCCTATAGTTCTCTTTCTTATGGTCTCTTTATTTGGTTTTGGGATTAGGGTAATGCTGACTTCATAGAAAGAACTTGGGAGTGTTCCTTCCTCTTAAACTTTTTGGAATAGACTGAGGAGGATAGATTTTAATTCTTTTTTGAATGTTTTTTGAAGACTCGTCTGTGAAACCATCCAAAGTAGGGCTTTTGTTTGCTAGAAGTTTTTCTTATTACTACTTCAACTTCATCAGTAGTGATTGGTCTATTCAGGTTTTTTATTCTTTTTGATTGTGTTTTGGAAGTTTGTATTTTTCTAAGAATATGTCTATTTCTTCTAGGTTGTCGGGTTTGTTGGAGTGGAGTTGTCCATAGTATTATTTTACAATCCTTTCTATGTCTGTGTGGTCAGTTGTAACTTCACCTCTTCCATTTCTGATTTTGTTTATTTAGGTCCTCTCTCTTTGTTCTTGATGAGCCTGGCTATAGGTTTGTCAATCTTGTTTACCTTTTCAAAGTACCACCTCTTGGTTTTATTGATCTTTTGTAGTGTGTGTGTGTGTGTGTGTGTGTGTGTCATTTATTTCTGCTCTGATCTTTATTAATTCCTGTCTTCTGCTTCCTCTGGGCTTTTTCTATTGCTCTAATTCTTTAAGTTGTAGGGTTACATAATTTTTTACCATTTTTTCTTATGTTTTTGTTTTGTTTTGTTTTGTTTTTTAGGTAGAACTGTAGAGCTATGAACTTTTCTCTCAGGACTGCTTTCACTGTGTCCCATAGATTTTGGATTGTTGTGTTTTCATTGCCATTTGTTTATAGATAGCTTTTTAATTCTTCTTTGGTAATCCAATCATTGTTTAATCGCATCCAATTTAGCCTCCAAGTATTTAATTTTTTTATTGTTTTTATTGTAGTTGATTTCTAATTTTATGCCATTGTGATCTGAGAAGATGCTTGATATGATTTCTGTTGTCTTGAATCTGAAGAGTCTTTGTGTCCCAATATGTGGTCTGTCTTTGAAAATGTCCCATGTGCACTGAGAAGAATGTACATTCTTTAGCTTTGGGGTAAATGTTCTGAAGATGTCAATTAATTCCATCTGATCTAGTGAGTCATTTAGGATTGCTGTTTCTCTTAGCTGATTTTTTGTTTAGAGGATTTGTCCAGTGGTGTCAACGAGGTATTAAAGTCCTCTACTATGATTGTGTTGCTCTCAATCTCTCCCTTGATATCTTCCAGAAGTGTTTTTATGTATTTGGGTGCTCCTGTATTGGATGCATATATGTTGAATTGCTCCCTATAGTACTAGTTAAGTGGCCCTCCTTATCACTTTTTATGGCCTTTACTTTCAGGTTTATATTGTCAGTATTGCTACCTCGGCTTTTTTCTTCTCCCCTCCCCCCCCTTCCCCATTTCCATTTGCCTGAAAAAAATTTTTCCATCTCTTCACTATTAGTCTATGTGAGTCCTTTGTTCTGAGATGGGTCTCTTGTAGACAACAAGTATATGAGTTGGGCCATACTTTTTTAAAGAATGTGATGGGAAATTCTAATCCATCCTATTCATAATAATAATAATAATAATAATAATAATAATAAATACACACAGAGACTGATTGGAGTGACTGCCAGTCTAGTTGTGCTACTCTGAAAAGACCTCCGATTTGGGTATACAGGTCATGGATTCCTAACCAAGGAGCCTTCCCCCAAATGGAACATTCTATAAAACTTCGTGGAAATGTTACATTAGTATATATATATTTTGGAAGAGATAGCAGGCATAGCATCCATCAGATTCTCAAAAGGGTCTGTCAGTAGATCTAGATTCCAGTGGCCCACAAAGTTACTTTTGACCCAAAGAAAATAACATCCTTTATCAGGACTATTGTTTCTATACTCAGAACTCTGGAGACGTTGAATTCTAAGATTTCTAGTTCTCCTCCCTGCTCTGAAATAACAGAACTCTTAACTGACCCTAGAGAATCAACCTTTTAGCATATAACCAGTGGTCTAACCCATTGCTAATTACCCTTTAGAGGCCCTGAAGAGATTTGAATTGGGGGAAGAGTGGTCCAGAGCCACCTCTCTTAAGGCAATTTCACTAATCAGTGTCCGAGGCAGCCAGTTGTTTGACTACTGAGCAGGGCACCCAGCAGGCAGGGGTTCACACTGGCACAATTTCAGGACTTCCTCTCTAATACTCTACCAAGGCCTCTACCTCTGTACCTAGTGACTTGAAAATGTAGGTTTTCTTGGCCTTCCCTCTCTGAAGGGGGTGTGGATCGGTGGGGGGCTGGGGGGGGTGGTGGTGGTGGTGTGTATTCGTGTTCTACTCTTCCTGGGCCCTGCCGGAGAGGTTGTTCTCTGCAGTGGATCCACTATGTTTACCTGGTCTGTGTTGACTACTCCACAGCTATCCTTCACCTCCGTTTTATCCTATCGAAATGACAGAGTAGCTGAGCAGTGTTGGCCAGCAGATAAACCTGTTATCTCTCCTGCTCTCTATGCCAGCAGCTCTCCCCATCTTTTTGGTGTTTGAAAAATTGATACCACCTTGGGCTGAAATCTGTTCCTAGGGAAGTTACATTTATTAGTGGCTAATGAAACTGTGTGTGTGTGTGTGTGTGTGTGTGTGTGTGTGTGTATAAAACTTGGGGTGGCTGAAGTGTTTTCCTATCAGGCAGGCACTGGTGATGGATAGCCACCCCTAACACCCAGAGAGACAAATGGAAGGAACATAGGCAGCTTCAGGGCTCCTGGAATTGACAAGCTGTACTTTACTTAAAATCCCAAACAAATAGGTAAATGACCTTTGCTCTTAGAATACCACTGCAATTGATTAAGGTATCTCCTGCTCCAGGCTGGGATAAGCTATGGAAATACATGCTATTATAACATGATCTAGTGGCCCCCTAAAACGGATTCTTTATATTACATTTTCCTTTTGAGAATTACAGTTCCGATCCCTTCTCTGTGCCCCACTCCCTGACTGAGGTATATAAAAAACATTCTCTTTCCAGCTCTTTTTCATCCTTCTTAATCAGCAAGATTAAAAGAGAAAATGATTGAGAAGTTCCGTATTTGTGGAACTGCCTAAAATCCAAAGTCTCTTCTTTATTTGGACTCTGGTAGAAATTGCTTCTGGAAAGAATAATTTAGTAGAAGAGAGAGGGAGGTTGTTATTGACATCCTACTCCTTATGGCCTTTGCTTCATTTTCTTTTCATTAAACTATTTAATATTTTTTAAATTTACATAGTGCCTATCTTTTGGACACAAACCTGCATGAAGCAGGTTTTCAGTCTTTGCATAGTTTAGTTTCTGGTCTCTTTTCCTTTAAAAGCTTTGATGATTACCTTTTATATGTAGGAAGCATGTAATATAGTATGAAAAGCTTACAGTTCAGAGTCAGACAACTTGGGTTCAAGTCTAAGCTCATACACATATTCAAGGACATGACTTACATAACTTAAAAACTTCTCTCAGCTTTGGACTCTACATTAATAGAATAGAGATGAGAATAGTACCTTTCTCTTGCTGAGTAGTGAGGATTGGGAAACAATGGGAAAATTGTATACGGACTCAAATAAGCCTACCGTCATAGATACACAATAAAAATGGTGACAGTTATTACTGTGCCCTACTTACTTTCAAATAAGAATTTGAAGCAGCTTATAGCAAAACAATATGGTGTTACTAAATCTTAGCTTTGAATAAGAATTTGTCAAAAGAGAAAATATTTGCAATATATATGACAAAAGGGTAATATTCTTAATTTATAAGGGGCTCATAGAAATATAAATTGGCAAAAGATAAGGCCAGGCAATTCACACAGAAAGCATTACAAATGGTCAGTAAACATCAGAAAAGGTGCTTAACCATATTCATGGCAAGAACAAAAACATGCTAATCAAAAGAAGATCCTGTTTTTCACCCACCCTGTTGTCATAATTTCTAAGTTGAATAATGTTCAATCTGAATGAGGATATGGGAAAACACACACACACACACACACACACACACACACACACACACTCTTCCATACTTCTTTTCTTTCTGTTCTGTATGTGGAGTGGAAACATCATTGATACACCCTTTTGGAAAGACAGGGAAAGTAGAAGTATTAGTGTCTTTTAACATTCTGTATATCAGTATCTTTTGACTCACCAATTCCGCTGGTAGGGGTTTACCCTAAGAATATACATGCAAAAGTTGCCAAAATTGTGTACTTGAATATTTATTGCAGCATTGTTTCTAATAGCAAAAACAATAAAACCAAAAACTGGAAACCATCTAAAATGCCAAAGATTGAGGCACAAATTAAATTATGACAAGATTCAGTGGAATTATATTCAGTGGAATTTTTTTTAAAAAGTGTGTGCTGATATGGAAAGATATAGTACAGAATATATGGAGAAAATATATATATATATATATTATAACTTTCTTCTCTGAAAATGTACACAGTATACTTTCATAGGTTGTTTTTCTTGGGAGAGAGGAATAGGGTAGTGAGAGGAGTATGGGAAAAGAAATATATTAGTAGATGCTCAATAAGTATTTGTTGAGTCTATTTTATAACTTTTGTATAGTTTGGTTTTACCATTGCTTTTATTTTAAAATGCATTGGTAGAGATTATAGAGGTCATCAAGAAATTGCTTCCTGTGGTTGAGTTTTCTAATAGCCACGGCAAAAAGGGAACCCTGATAAGAAGCACAAAAAATTCATCAGGAAGAAAACATTTTCCTGATCCTGATCTCTAAAAGGAATACTATAGTAGTATAGCTGCCAGGATTGGTATAAACTCGGAATCTTGTCTCTCTACAGCTTAAAATTTGTCAGTGGATTATTGTCACTTTTCTTCATGATTTGGCCTTTGCCCACCTTACTGCCTTTCCCTCCCCTCCCCACTCAGCCCCTTGTATGTGACACTCCATCCACACTTGCCTTTGCATATATTGTTCTTCTGTCTGGAATGCTCTCTCCTCTTTGCCTAGCTGTTGGCTATGGCTGGGTTTTGCTTATTTGTCACCTCCAGTGGGAATCCTCCTAGGTCAGGTATCCCTATTCTGTGCTCCTCAAGTCTCCTATGCCCACCTCACGGAAGGAACTTGTCACACTGCACTGTAATTACTAGGTATCATTTTGTTTACCCCACTAAATAAAGAATACCTTAAGGATAAGGATACTGTGTTGTTTGTTCCGGGGCCCTGAGCACTGAGTGCTTGCCTGGCACAGAAAAAAGTAGTTAATAAATGATTGACTGAGTAATCTGAAGTTCTAGTTCTACCTCTTTCTCCAATTAGCTGTGCAGACAAGTCTCTTCTCTGTGGGCCTCAATATTTTTACCTATACAGTGAGAGACTTGGCCCAGATAATCTATGAGAACTTTTTTCCTCTATGTTTATCAAATGGTCCTGTATATTCATGGAAATTGTTACCAGTTGTCATGCTAATTTCAAAGTTTCAGCACTGAGCTTGTTAGAATTCACTGCATTTATTATGGCCTGTCATGTGTCCGTTCACCAGCTCAAGAGATCAGAGCCATATCTAACTTGGCTTGGCCCCAAATTGCAGAACTGATGTATCCCCCACTCCTTTTTCCTCTAGTCTTCTCTCCTTGGCATACCGAGGTCAGAGGACTTTCCCTGATAGGTATCTCCAAGGCCTCCCTTTCTTATCTTACTTTTTCGCCTCTATTGAGTTGTCTTGGTTCACTGATCTTACCCTAGGTTCATAATGTTGTTTACCTTCCTGTGAAAACAGGGCCTGTTCTGTCCACTCTACCTTGCCCCCTTTGCTGCTCCCTTCCTTTTGTTCAAGATGGAGATTACACCACCTCAATCCCAGATTTACACAAAAGTTGAGAGATATTGGGTCTTATGAAGATATATTTTAAGAAAAACTTTATACTTAAAAATTGAATCTACTGATTAGAGCTATCCAATAAAAGCCTAATATGCAAATTGTCCCCTTGAGTGGTCGTTTGACCACTGGCTATGACGTGTGCTGACCACCAAGGGGCATTGATGACGCTCTGTGACCTTTCGCAGGCTACCTAGGAGCAGGGTGACAGGGTGACAGTGATGGAGGTGCAGTGAGAATGTGGAGTGTCGCTCTCACTCCCCCTGCTAACCTCCCCCAGCAGGCCAGGGCTCACATGCTAGGTAAGTCCCCTGCTCCACACCCACACAGGGTCTTCCCAGTGAGCCAGGCCACAGCCTACAGGGGAAAGCATGCTGCCCGCCCAACTTCTGTGCAGCATTGTTGGACCAGGCCTGGGGCATCTGGCCGCGTTCATCACATCTCTGCTTAGGGACTCAGGCACCTGACTCAGGTGGAGGGGGGCACACAGGGGCCCAGGTGCTGCCCAGGGCCCAGAGGTCAGCTGGGACCTGCCCTTTCATACCAGACGCCTGTGCTTTGATTGCTGGCCAGGCCTGGGGACCACACCCATGCACGAATTTCTTGCACGGGGCCTCTCGTTTTATGGAAAATGGTAGCTCCACCAATTTCAAATGCAAAAAAATATGCAAAAGGGTGAAAGCTCTTTGAAGGCATTTGACAGATATCCAGAATTCAAGAATGGTTGGTTGGTTCTGTTCACTCCCCCCCCCCCCCACCTCCCACCCCTACCACCAAAAACTTTTATCGAGAGAGTTCATGTATAATAGCAAGTATTTTTCAAAGTACCTACTATGTGCCAGGCATTGTTTTAGGACCTCGGATATAGCAATAACTGAAACAGACTAACATCCCTGCTTTTGTGGAACTTATATTCTAATTGAAGAGAGACAGTGAACAAAATAAATAACTAAACATAGTATTTTAGAAGATAATACATGCTAAAGAAAAAGAGAAGAAATAAGACTTGGGAATGGATAATGTTGGGCATTTTTAAATAGGGTAGTCAAAGGAAAGCCTCGTTGAGGAGATGACAATTGAGTAAAAGTAGACTTGAAGATTGGGCCGTGCAGATAATCTGGTGAGGAGCATTTCAGGCAGAGGAAATGGCAAGTGCAGAGGCTCAGAGAGCATGCCTGGCGTTAGAAACAGCATTTAGGCGGAGCGAGAGGAGGAGCCATTGGAAAGTATTTAAGCAGAAGAATGCTAGGATTCAACTTTACGTTAAAAAGGATCATTCTGACTCCTCTATGGAGATTGGGCCAAAGAGGGCGAGAGTGGAAACAGAGAGACCCACAAATAGGCTGTTAAATATTCCAAGCTTGACATGACGGTGGTGTGGACCAGAGTAGTGACTGTAGGGCCTTAGTAAGAATAGATGGGATTCTGGATATAATTTGAAGGTAAAGCTGACAAAGTTTCCTGTGTGGTTCATGTGACAAGAGAATTAAGAATATCTTTACTGTTTCTCAGCCGAAGCCGGTTTGGCTCAGTGGGTAGAGCGTCGGTCTGCGGACTGAAAGGTCCCTGGTTCGATTCCGGTCAAGGGCATGTACGTTGGTTGCGGGCACATCCCTGGTAGGGGGTGTGCAAGAGGCAGCTGGTTGATGTTTCTCTCTCATCGATGTTTCTAGCTCTCTGTCTCTCTCCCTTCCTCTCTGTAAAAAAAAACAAAAACATCAATAAGATATATTTAAAAAAAAAAAAATAGTATCTTTACTGTTTCTGGCTGGAGAACCTGGCTGCCATCGACTAGATGGGAAAGACCACGGGAACGAGTTTGAGGAGGAAGATCGACAGCTTGGTTTGGGATATGTTCAGTTTAAAGGATCTTGGACAACCAAACAGACAGAGCAGACAGGCAGTTGGATGTATGAGTCTGCATCCAGAGAATAGGACTGAATTATAGAAACGAATTTGGGAGTTGTCAGCATGTAAATGGTTTTTAAAACCATGGGACTAAATGAGATCCCCATGGAAGTGAGTGTGGGTAGAAGATAGTCTAAGGACTAAATAACTCCAGCATTAAGACAATAGGGAAATGAAGAGGTGGGGAATGCTTCTGATACAAGTGAGGAAATAAAACAAATACAAAATGTTATCTATGCTACAGTAAGAATGCTTGTACTTGTGTCTTTAGTTAACAGTCAGTTGATTTTTGAGAAAACCCAAGGTCACTTGGGCATCTGAAGATGCCCTTCAGTCACTTATCAAATAGAATATCTATAGTATTGTCCACACCAGGTGCATTTTATTTCAAAATAAACTTGGCCATTTTTCCATGAGTAGACTTTTGCCATTTCCTTTCCAAGGTCATTATTCTTGATTTTAAAAAATTCCAGCTGAAGCCTTAGTATACCCTTCAATTATCCTCTTCTTCCCAGGGGTAGAAGAATAGTATCTCATAATAAAGCTCAGGGGTTATGTGAACTCAAAAAGCGTTATTACCGTTTTTGAAGTACTTGCTGTCCAGCTGCTTTAAACCTGAAGTGGGGGTTTTAGCTGCACCAGAATGTAAGTGGTTGCACTGGGGCCCTATCATATTTCTTATTTGATTCTGGGATATTTATTTACTTCGGAAAGTGATAAGTAATTTGAGAATATGATAAGCATGTCTTATTTAGTCATTATATGCTCATCTCATGGCCAGTATTCATACTCTGTCTACAAGTTATTTCTGTAAAGGGGGGATTAGTTTGAAGTTCTGTTGTGGACAATAAAAATCAATTAATTCCAGGCCAAATAGAGATTCTAACTTAGTTTTGATTCATTTGTTCAAGTTGGCCTTGAAAGTATCATCCCTTTTGAATACATTTCTAGGCAGTACGTGATGATCAGTTCAGTTTCCAATGACACAATTTAGGTTCTTGTCTTATTAATCAATAGCAGCAGTCAGGGAAGGCTTCCTACGAACCAGACCAAGCTTGAGGAGGTAATAATTATTGCTCTGACCACAGCATTTTTTCTTTCCTCCTTCCCAACCCAGAGCATGTCTGTTCGATCCTGGCTTCCCTCCTGCGGAACCTGAGAGGGCAACAGCGAACCCGGCTGCTGAATAAATTCACTGAAAATGACAGTGAGAAGGTGGGTGCTTGTTGGACTGCAAGAATGGGGCCAGACCGCTGTTGATAGAAGGGCTCTTACCTGATGCAGTCTGAAGGGTGCTAGGTTGATTGTTCCCGCCCTAAAATATCTTCTCCAGCATCTGGGCCCCATTGCTTTGGATGAGAAAGGTTTGTCTGGTTATTCTTCCTTTCATCTCCAAATATCAATACAATACATTTCCCTGGGAGTAGTGACACCATTGGGTAGTATCAGTTAGCACTTTAAGGGGGGTTTTAGACCCCACGAGAGTAGATTATAATAGGATTAGGGGTGGGAAGTGTGGGGAGAGACATCATAGCAGAATGACTGAGAGCATGCACCTTAGATTCAGATGTATGGATTTGAGCCTGGTTTTTCCACTTTTGAGACATGTGCTACTCTGAGCCTCATTTTCCTTGGCTTTAAAATGAAAACATTGATACACATCTGGAAGAGTCAATGAGATGAAGATCAAATGAAGTCTTAGTAGGTGGTGGTAATGAAAATGAAGATGATGCTAAAAGAAATGGTAGAGCCTATTCTAGATGGGCTATGGAATAGGGGACTGACCGTGTAAATGAGATTAGATAAATATTTTATAGTTATCTAGCATGCCAAACCATACGAGTTTTAAGAGTAATAACTATTATTTAGTGAGTGACTACTAGGATTGGATAATACATTATTATTCACATTTGCAGATAAGGAAATTGATACTTAGAGACATTACGTGACTTATCCAAGATCACCCAGTTAAAAAGCAGAACTGAGATTCGAATCCAGGCTACCTCTCTTTTATCATACTAGACATAAGTAGGTAATTCCAGATGAGTAAAAATTAAGGACCAAAGCCTCCCCTTTTTTCTTTTTTAATTTTTTTTTTAATGGATTTCAGAAAGAGGAAGGGAGAGGGCGAGAAAGATAGAAACATCAATGATGAGAATCATTAATTGCCTGCCTCCTGCACACCCCTATTAGGATCAAACCTATAACCCAGACATGTGCCCTGATGGGGAATCGAACCGTGCTCTCCTGGTTCATGAGTCAGTGCTCAACCTCTGAGCCACACCAGCCAGGCAAAAACCCCTTTTTAACTTACAGTAATTTTCTTTCCTATGTCCAAGGTAAGGCTACCTTTCCCCTCCACTTTGGAGAGATTTTAAGACTGTCTCTTTGAGCCTAACACTAACCATTTTTTTCCCCTCTCACTAGCCGTGTAGCATGGTGAAAAGGCATCAGGTCAGAGCACAGAACATCTTAGCAATCATGTCACCTTGCTGACATTTAATGTCTGTGCTTCAGTTTCCTCACCTTTGAAATTAGGGTTGTAATCTGTCTTCTCTGCCTACCTTGTCAGATTTTTGTAAGGCCTAAGGAAATAATAGACATAAAAATATATGTAAGATCTTAGATCCATCATTGTTTTCCAGAGAGGGTTTGGGCACAGTCTTCCTGGACTCTCTGTTGCATGTTGAAGCAACTTCAGCTATTAACCATTAACAGCTCCTGGGTAAACACCAGGGTTGCCAACCTAGTAAAAAGATGGGTTTGAAATCTAGGCTGGCTTCATGGCATTCCTTCAATCTTTCAGAAGTCTTAGGGGAAAGCTCCCTTTTTCAGACCCACTGAGTGTTCCTCAGGCCATGTTTGAAGCATGACTTTTGTTAAGTTTAAAACTGATTTTTGAATTGTTGCTGAGCAAAAGTCAGGCTCTTTTTAAGTAGCGGAATGAGTTTTTCTAGCACTCTTTACTGACTCAAAAGCAACTAAAGAAATTTTACTCAGACCTTTTTAAAAAATGATCAGCTCTGGGGCAGAATCTGAACATGAAAGGTTTCAGTTCAGGGGAAAATTTTTTCTATAAAGTTTTAAGTGAATATCAAGTATGTAACTTCAAGCTCCTTCCCTTTGCACGAAGGGGTTTGAAGTTTTATTTATTTGTTTTTAACAACTTGAACTCAGTGGAGTCCTCAAAAGGCTGGGGATGCATCGTGTTCTTGGGGGAATGGGACTGTGTTGCTTTGTTCGGTGCAGCTCTTTAATCCATTCCTGATGTGTCCATAAGCAAAGCTGACCTCCCTTGTCAGAGTGGAAGAGGGGATCTCCTTTATGGGGAGCGACAGAGATGAAGCAGAGCTCCGCCTTCCTTTTGCTTTGGCATTCTCTTTCCTTCCCACTCATGCCTGTGGAATATCTCTTTCAGGTTGACAGACTGATGGAGTTGCATTTTAAATATCTGGATGCAATGCAGGTGGCTGACAAGAAGATTGAAGGGGAAAAGCATGTACGTATCCCTGCCTGTCTTTCGCCAGCTGCTGGCTTGCACTCCGTTTGGGTCCCCTGCGCACCTTATATTTACCCACAGGACAGGAAGGGCCAAGGCGCCGTCTGCCTTCCTATGTCATCTTGCAGGAGTGGAGCTCCTCTGAAAGGAGTGAAAGCGCTTCAGGAGGAAGGCTGTTTGGGACTGAGCCAGGTCTGGGGATCGTTCTAATACCCTTGACAAGAGCTTCTCTTAGAAAGTCAACCCAAGTACACTGCTGGACTCACACCACACTGGCAGCGGGTGCTGATGCACACACTTCCTGGTGTCTGTAGTCGTAGGGAAGCATTAAAGGAAGGTGATCACAGGGTGTAAGAGCTGAAAGGAGACTGCGAGGTAGTCGGATCCAGAGATGAAAAGCTGGAGACTAAAAAAGGGAAGCTCACGTGTGTTTCAGCAAAACCCACACCCGTTCTATACAACTGACCCTAATTTTCTTACGCTGATGGTGCTGAGGGAAATGAAACCTGCTAGTCTTTTTCCCTGTGGGGCTTTGCTTACTATGGTGTTATCCTACCTCCTGTGTTACTTACCTGCTTCCATTTTGTTCTCTGCTACCTCTGGCCTCTGTAGCTTTCTCATCTGGCTCCGTAATGAGGGCAGGTTTTCATAGCAGGTTTTAATGTTCAGTTTATATTTTCTCCCTACAAGACATTCCTTAGTCTTTGGTCACTTTGCATAATGATCCTTTTCTTGTTTGTTTGTGTTTTTTTTCAAAGTCTGAAATAGCCCTCATCTTCCTTGTGATCTTGATTTGCTATATTGCTCCATTCTCTTTTACTTCTCGCCTTAATGGTCCACTTGGCGTTTGAATCTCCCTGGTGGAGGAGCCGTTTCAGCGCCACCTCCCTCTATGCTGGGCAGTTCAGCTGTGCTGCGGGCCAGGTTGAGAGACCAGGGCTGGCAAAGACTGTCTGTGCCTTTTTCTCTTTGCCTCCCCTTTCACGAGAAACACCTTCATGTATGAATACCAGTAGACAGGCAACTGTGATTTTCCCATGCTCCCTAGGCCTAGTGGGTCCTCAGACGTTTGGATTGATTGGCTGGGACTTGATTCTTTTATGCAGCGATGCTGCTATAAGAGAAAAGGCAAAGGCTGTAAATTCTGAGGCCGGACTTCAGGCTCCAGCATGTCCCACACACAGTCCTTTCATTGCACACGCCCACCCCCTCTTTGTTCTTTGATGAAGTGCTCCTTTTCCATCATTTAGTCCCTTTGCAGTAACTTGTACATGATGGACACTTAGTGATCATTAAAGTGATGGAGTAATACATTCTTTCTCTTTGTCTGAATGATAATTAGAAACGAGTTGAAATTTCCCTAGACTTTTGTAAAGAAATAGCTGGAACAGCAGGTCCGGGGGACTCCCCCATGTTATCTGCTGACGGAGACTTTTCAGGGGTGGCAGAGGAGCACCTGGGAGCCAGGAGACCTAGACGTTTAGTGCGGGCCCCACCACCTCTAAACCACTGCCTACCCTTTCCTTGTCACCGAGCCTCATGTAGCCCCGTTCCTTCCCATAATACGGCATCAGCAAAGGCAATTTATAAGATCCCTGCAGCTTAGTGTTTTCCCTCAGGTTCAGGTGAACATCTCTGGTAACTGCTATTTTTTAAAAATGGAACAGATAAAGAGCACTAAGAGCTGTTGATTGGTGACAAAGCAGCCTTCTGCGGAGAGGAGCAGCAGCCGAGTAGATGTGAATTTCTGCTCTGCCACTTCCTAGCTCTGAGACCCTAGACAAATGTGTTGACCTCTCTGGTTTTCTCATCTGTATAATCGAAATAACATCTGCCTTTCAGTATTGTTATGAAACTAAGCTCAGTAACTGAAAGCTGCTGCTGTGCAGGATTTTCCCAGCTTCCTTTAGAATTCTTGTGTAACTTTAAGGAAGCCTGGCAGTCCTTTCCTGAGAGCATCCTCCTTGCCAGGTTCCCAGAGGAGTCGCTCTAGCAGACCAGAGCTCTCGTACCATCAGATGCTTCGTTTGAAAGGAAACCGAAAGAGGCTTTTGCTTTTTTTTCAGGGGACCAGGTAAGCCTTTGGCTGTCAGGTTGCAGCTTGCCTGTAGCTGTTAGGAAACTTGGCCTGCTTCCCACAAGATTATCTATTATCAGCACTGAGGATGGTGTGAAATTGATGCGCACTGACGGAGAGTAATCTCTGCAGCCACTCTCCCCAGCACTCACGGAGCATGTGTGTGCCACTGGCACCAGGCCCCTGCCATTCCCTGACAAACATCTGTCTCCTGGATGCCAAGGCCGTTTTGCTGGGCAAGGCAAACATTCCGAGGCCATTAGCACTCAGCAACCTCCGTGTTGCTCAGAGAGACGGGCGGGCGGGGGCGAGGGATGCATTTGTGAGCAGCGCTTCCTGCCAGCTCTCGGGCTCCATCCTGGCAGATGAAGCCGCCTCACGGTGTAAAGTGACTTAGAACAAAACGACCTCATTTCCACCTCTCCTCCATGCACTCTTCTCTCTTAAGTCATACACAATGGATCGCCTCACTCCATCCCACCTCCATTAAACGTGGGCGTCTTACACCCATTGGGAACTGGGCAAATATTCGTTGGCTTATATTGAATGCTTATTTCTCAGGTATTTGATGACATTGACAGATTAGTAATAAATATCTCACATATTTTGCCAAGTCAACAACAACAACAACAAATCTTAGATTATGGGAATTGGGTATTGACATGTTTAGTGTCTCAGAGCCATCATGTTCCCTGTAAACTTCAGACTTCCATGGGTACAGGGCAAGTGTTCCTGGTTTGCTGTTGACCAAGATTCACTGGAGAGAATCCAGTCATTTGGCAGATGTTTCTTAAGCAACTGCTTTGTGTCAGGTCCTGGGCTTGGCACTGGCGGGGAGAGTGGGGGGGAGGGTTGAAAGTGCCAATAAAAGAATGGACCCCAGGAATGGTGCTGAGGGCTAGGGAGCAGGGAGAAGTCGCCTGCACGTAGAGTCACCCTTAGCAGTTTGTGAAGAAGGAGGCAGGATTCGAGCTGAACCTTAAAAGGTAGAGACATTAGGGCATTTCAATCTAGAGAAAACAGGAGCCAAGGAGGGGCACTGGGAAGGGCAAGTTAAGTTTGGGGGCAAGTGCTAAGTTAAGTTCCAGGAGCAGAAGGTGTCAGAAGGGAGTTTGCTAGCCTTTAGAGCCAGGCTTAGTCTGGTTCTGCGCCTGTGGACAAATAGCCTAACTGCCCCAGCCTTCTTTCCTTCCTTACTGCTGTTTTGATTTTAAGTCATATGTCCCAACCTGTGTGCTTTAAGGAATTACATATGTAGGGATTAGTAGCATAGATATAACACACATGAAAGGGCCCTGCATGGAGGGGTGGCCAGAGAACTTTCATTTTCTTACTAAGGACCATTTGCACCACCACCCCCTCCACATACACACATATTTTCTTCCCGGGTACTGTGAGATTGTGCTTGATCTGAGCTCTCCCTACTTCTTCCTTCTCCTGCCACCGTGCAGTGCATTCCTGCCTTGGAGCCTTTGCATTTGCTCTCCCTTCTGCCCTGGCTCTGCTCCTGCTGGTGCTTCCTCCAGCTATCAAGTCTCAGCCTAACTGTCACCTCCTCAGAGAGGCTTTCCATGATCTCCATAAGAAAGTAGCACCCCTGTCCCCAGGTCCTAGGCTTACAACTCCCAGCCAGGTTAAAAGGTGCTTTCTTTAATGCCAACAATCACGGTTAAGAGAGTATGATTAATATTCCTCATAATTAATAGCTAGTCCCCTAACGTACATACTCTTGGGGTACCTAGTTAATAATATTTGACCTGAACTTTTAAAGATTTTTTTTTAATTCATTTTTAGAGGGAAGAAAGGAGATGGAGAGAGAGGGAGAATCATTGATCTGAGAGAGAAATATCACCTGCCTCCTGCACATCCCCTAATGGGATCGAGACGCAACCCCAAGCATGCGCCTTGGCTGGGAATTGAGCCGGTAACCTTTTGGCGCATGGAATTATGCCCAACCACCTGAGCCACACTGGCCAGGGCTTTTTATTTTTTTAATAATTTTTTTTTTTAATTGATGACTTGAACTTTTAAAAGACATGAGTGAGCAGCAGTTCTCTGTGATCTGTAAATATCTAGGATGCTTGTCTCAGCAGATTTCACCGGAATCCCCGTACAACGGGAAATACCAAGGACGATATCCTGACTCTTTGGCTCCTTCTGGCTCCTGTTGGTTAAATGTGCAGAGAGGCCTGGCTTCTGGTTGTCAGGAGAAAGACATAATTATATAGGCAGGCATTTTAAAAGAGGGAGCAAAGCCTTGGAGAGAGGGTGTTCCCTTTTTTAGTTCCTGGGAAAATTATTCTCAGCAGGTTTATTCAATAAAGTGTTCTTACCACATACTTTGCAGCATAATGACTTACAAATTGCATGCTAATTTTGCCACAGTTAAATTATTCCAGGCTTCATCCTGGAAAGAGAAAGATGGATTCCATGTAATGAAATAGTATCCACAGGACTTAATGTCTGAAACAAACTTTGACTATTTCCTTAGCATTTGAAACTCAGACATTTGTACAAAAAAACAGGGAACGCACAGGAAACGTAAGTGTGGGGTAGGTGATCCTGAAGCACTAGGTGGTGAGCGTGCCGACAGTGGAAGTGTGAGGCTGCCATTGATTCTTCTGCTAACCACTCTGGAAGCTCTGGGGCAAGCTTACAAAAAGAGGATCCTGCTGAGAGTTCCTCTCCGCTGTTCTTTAAACCAGTTCTTCCCAGACTTCTCAGGCCATGAGTTTGCCAGAACACAGCTTACAGCTAGGAGAGGCCAGGGACGGTGGGGGAGGGGTGACACGGTGCTTTTCCTCCTGCTTCCCTCTCCAGACACCCACAGATTCCGCCACAGGTCCCATTCGCCCTCTCTCTCCTGCCTCCCTGCCCCTGCCTCTCCCTTTCTCAGTCACAGTCATCCTTCCTATAGATGGGAGGTTGGATGCCTTTGCCACTTACCTTGTACTGTGGTCTCAGCACTGTTTTGCTGTTTTCATCCTTTCTGTCCTCTTTAGTGGGATTCCTAGTCTCTCCCCTACAGACTCATGGAAGCCCTGGTTCTTTCAAGGCTGGTTTATATGTATGAGAAGTCTGGGTAGTTGTTTCTTCATTTGCTTTTTAGTAAACTTAGAAATTGAAGACACACCTGTGATGGAGGCATTATGATAACATGGAAGGGACATGAGCCCTGGGTTAATCCCAGTTCTGCCACACACGAGCTCTGTTCTTTTTGGAAATGTATCATCCTGTGTTTGCCCTAGTTTTCATGATAACTTTATTTGAGAATGTTATTTTGAAGATTAATGCAGGTGTTTGTAAAAACCCGGCGCATGGTCATGTGTTGAGGCCACCCTAACATGTAGTCAGTCTCTCCTTTGGCAACAAAGCTCTGGCCTGAGGTCCTCAGATTCTGATGAGAGCTGCTGTCAGTTAGCTCCGTGTTCTCCAAAAATAGTCAATAAATAAATCCCTTCTACTCTTTCTCCAGCCTTGAATGCCCCGGTGGAAAATGACCTGCAGTCTCTAGGATCATTCTCTATAACAGTCTGCCCTATTTTAGAAGCTCTTGGAGGGGAGAATTTGTTTTGCTGGTGTTTGTGCCTCCCTCATCTCTACTTACATGTCTCTTCCATGGTTTAAATTTTCTCTTGCTTTGGAAGAAAAAAAGAAATTGGCCTTTTCTAAATGGTAGGCGTATCTGCTCGGCTGCAGACAGTAACTGTGACCCCTGTTGGGATTCTGAGTCATGTCCCCTCTTACTAAGGTGAGAGGGATTCCTGTTGGCTTCATAGCAGCTGCTTTTATGACTGTCTCCTTCCATCAGCCGGGGGCAGCTCTGCCGCCTGACAGGGGCAGATTAGAAATGGCATCCACATGCTCCTTCGGAGGCCTGTGACTTGCCTGCTGAGAGAGAGAGAAGCGTGGAAAGGTGGGGATTTGATACTGCTCCCAAAGACAGATTAACATTTAAAGTGAGGATGTAGCTGGGGGAGGGGAAAGCGCACACAACCCTGTAGTAATGGCACCTTGATGCCACACATACCACCTCCTTGTGTATCTTTGGAGATGAATCTGTTTATTTTAGCAGCCCCCAAACAGGCTTATGCTACTGCGAATTGCAATCTGTTCTACTTAATGTGCCATTCACTT
This sequence comes from Pipistrellus kuhlii, assembly GCF_014108245.1. Classification (NCBI taxonomy): domain Eukaryota; kingdom Metazoa; phylum Chordata; class Mammalia; order Chiroptera; family Vespertilionidae; genus Pipistrellus; species Pipistrellus kuhlii. Next base: position 50,077,986 of record NW_023425562.1, on the reverse strand, counting down.
AATAACCATCTAAGTTTTTATTCTACTCCTCTCTTTTAGAATGAACAAAATCTTTCAGAGTATCTCTTTTTTTTTTTTTTTTTAACTCTTCAAAATTGCACGTGGAATTTGTTGGTCTAGCTACAGATTCCCCCCTCCCCTCCCTTTTTAAAATAATTTCTTAGCTTTAATAAGGAAAAGACAGGCTAAGAAGGTAGATGACCTTACATTAATGCTGTTCATTTGAGTAGTCCCCAGATGTGGCGTAAAGAAAAAAATCCCATCCATTTGCTGGTAAGATAATACTGAAGGAGGTCTATAAAACAAAGAACTGTGGATAGGATCACAAGCTTAGAGCCAAAATAGTGTGGGTTTTTATCTCATCTCCCAACACTTACTCAAACCATGAGCTTTGTGAAATGTCCTGTCTTTAATAAAGCCTCAGTTTCCCGTTTGAAAAGCTCCAATAGTCATAGTTCTTACCTTTTAGGGTTTGAGGAAAAATGAGAGATCCACAGAAGTGCTTAGCACAGTGCTGGGCACACAGTAAAGATTCAGGAAATTTTGCTATTGGTATTATTCCATTTTTGCTGCCCATCTCTTGCCAGAGTGAAAGGACTAATAGAAAAAGGTCTTGGACTAGAAATCGTGTTCCACTCAAATCTCTAACCAAAACTCAGTGACAGTCATTTAACACCTGTCTCAATTTTTCCGTCTGTGAAATCTGAAAATGATATTTGCTGTACATACCCAACACAGGGCATACTCGGCAAGTAAGGTTAATGCAGATACGCTGCTTTGAAAAGTAGAGGATGCTGTACGTGCATGTTGAGTTGTCATTGCTTCACAAAGACAGTCACCTTCACTCTTCTCAAAGGTGAGAGTTGAGTGAATTAATTTGTGGAAGAGTTCCTTTAAATCTTAACCCTTCTGTATTATTTCATATACAATTCAGCGTATATATAAATTTTCACTCTGAAATTTTAAAGTAAGACATGTTTACAATACTTAAGGAGGTACTGGAATTTTGGAATTTCTATTTACTCTCCATTAATCATATTTGCATTTCAAGAGCTGATTTACATGCCCACATTGTTTTTAAATTGCCTGTGTGATGTAACAGCAGATTCAGAGGTTGTCTCTTTCTTGCAGGGAAGTTTAATTTATTGACAAAAAGATGAGCTAATTGTGCTGACTATCATGTCCTGTTGAGGTGACAGTTCTTGTCTCCTACTGGAGGCACTTCTCATAGCTGTACTTCCACAGATCTGGGAACCCTGTCAGTCAACAGCTTCTGACTATCAGTATACATGTATATAGGCAGAAATCCATTTCATTTGGTTATGGAAATGCTTCAGACCTGGATTTGTCACAGGTTATCAAAGCTAAAGGAACTTTCAAGAGCACCAGATTGGGGAAGACAAAGGTGAAGCTCATTACCACGCCCCATCCTGCTGTCGGTGCAGACATTGCTAATCGATTTCATCACTCCTCCCCACTGAACTCCAGCTCAGCTTTACCGCCCTTTTCCAGTGTAGTACTCTACAACCATTACAGTAGATTAGAGATGACCTTCAGAGTGAACCCTATTTCTCTGTCCTGATCCAGATCAGGTTTCTTATTTCCAAACAAAGAAGCTGAGGCCAAGAAAAGTTGAATGACTTTACCGTGGACACTAGTAAGTTAGCATTAGAGCTGGGATCTGATCCTATTTGCCTGATACTCTGTTCTACCTGTGGGTATTAAGAAAGATAGAGGGTCCTGGATTTTCAACATTATTCTTTGACTCCTATTTTTAACCCTAATTTTTGTTTTTTCTATAACTAGCCTCATAATCAAAAATATTTCACTATGTAGAGTCTAGCTATATTCAACACAGAAAAAATACTCCTGTTTAGAAGAGTCTGCAGGACAAATTGATAAATTTTACGCATTCAGTTCAAATTGCATTATTGCAGTAATCTGTAACCAGCAAAGCCTTCCACTTGGGTAGCTGCCCCTGTTTCCATTTTATAGTCAGTGGACATGGAACTGGACAACCAATGGGTCCGGGCTGCCTGTCACTGCTTCAGCCAATTGAGCAGAAACAGGTTGAGTCATTTGTGAGCGTTTATCCCAATAATTCCAGCGCTATGGGGGAGTTCCTCCCTGCCACCAGTGAAGCAAGCCCACTTGTGCATTCCTAGTGCATAACCATCAGAGTGTTCTGGAGCAGAATCCTTTCGTTCTTCTGCAGCCTTTCATAAGGGAAGTAATGGGGTGTAGAGAAGTTTGTGATGATTTATTTTTTAGTTCCTAGAACTTTTATATTACTTTAATACTATTTCTCCAAAGACAGTCCTGGCTAGAAGGTCATGATTTGATCTGTACTGACAGCCATTTTGGAATCTCAGATATCTTGAGGAGTTTTTTCAGGTGTCTAGTTCCACTTTCTCACACTCAGAGATCCAGCGAGCCATGTCAAGTCCTTATCCCAAGATCAATTTGTTATCTAGTGTATTAGAAACCCAGAAAAGAGGCCAAAAATTTATTAATCAAGTTATAAGTTGACCCTATCCACACATAATAAGAAAGAAGTGGATAATAAAGGTGACATGCCATCCCACTCCTTTTTAAAACGACCAGAACTTGAGAAGATGTTCCTAAAAGAATTGTACCAAGCCTGATGGTGTGGCTCAGTTGGTTGGGTGTCATCCCATGCACTGAAAGGTTGCTGGTTCGAGTCCCAGTCAAGGCAGGTTCCCAGGTTTCAGGCTCTACCCTAGGTAGGGACCATGCAAGAGGCAGCCAGTGGATATTTCTCACGTTGATGTTTCTCTCCCTCTCCCTTCCTCTCTCTCTAAAAGTCAGTTAAAACCTAAAAAAAATAAAAACAGGCTGTACCAAAACTTTCTTATTTCCCATCAGAATGATACATAATAATCCTGCTTCTTTGGCTAGTTCCCTTTAAACACAGAGTGCACACTTCCCCTGAACAGTAAATATTCCATGGCACAGAGCTGTAACAGGCTAGATAAGGTGCTATCCTGACAGCAGCCACCTTCTCCGTGTGTTGGTTTCTATGATGCTTCTAAAACTGTCAGGGCCGAAACTTCGTCTTAGAAACCAATCTCTGCTTCATCTTGTGCGTGTTCAGCGCAGCATTGATGCCTTTCTTGGGATGAGCTATAGTTGTATCTCAGATCTACATTTTAAAATTTCACTTTCAAATCATGTGTCCCTGTGTCTAAAAGTAGAATATCGACTTGAGCGTTGTCAGAGTTGAAGTTCTGAAGAAAGGAAAAATGGAGCTTGACATTGCTCTCTTGAGCCCATCCTGTCTAGGTGACAGTATTTAGAGAAACTGGAAGGTACAGTATGTACCCACCTGGTTAAAAGGAGATCAGATTGTGGGAAAGAGTGTGAAAAAGGAAAACTCACCAGGGGCATTTCTGACCTAATTGGAAAAACTTAATTTCACTGAACTCCATTCTTAAGCCTTTCTACCCCTCTTACTTAGCATTTCCTTTGTTCTCTAGACAGCTCTGACGTCTGTACCTGCACAAACATGGTAGTGAGAAAAGAGCACAGACTCCAGTTGGAATCCCAGGTCTACCACGTATTAGCGTTGAGGCGGTTGCTCTGCTTGAGTCAGTTTCCCCATCTAAAATGAATGTAATAACCCTTACCTCCCAGAGTGAGAAGAAAAGGAGAAAATATATGAGAAGCACTGATCACTAGCCTGACACTTGATAAGTCCCCAGTAAACATGAGCTACTCCTCCCGGCAGATAGGCAGTGGGAGCCATGGTTATTATTCAGGCTGCCTCATACAGTGCCCAGTGTGCAGTAATCAATGGAAAATAATGCCTGGGCCATAGTGAGGTGTTCAGGATATCTTTCTCAGGTAGGTGAATGAATGTGTTCCACTCCAAGTTCCCATGTTTGCACACCTCTAAGGATTTCATCTCTCCTCCCTTCCACTTCTTCTCCCCTTCTTTTTTCTCCCCTTTATTCTCCTCCCCTTCCCTCCCCTCCCTTCTCCTCTCCTCTTCCCCATCTGTTCTACTTCTCACATAGACTGTTCTTGTGGCCCCTGCCTGCCTCTCAATGCTTTACACCATGTGTCCATCATACAGGTGTTTTGCATGTTCTTGCTCATGACATTTCTCCTACACAGTGTAGTCTGCTCCCGTCATGTCTCACTTCTCTGGCCAGCATTTCATCCACCCACCAGCGAGCCCTCAAAGCCACATCCTCACAGTTTCCTGACGCTTCCCCTTCTCCCATCCACAGAGTCAGCAGCACAGCTCATTAAATAGCGCTGAGCCTCTGCTGTCAGCCCTGCTTAGCAGAGGCTTTCCAAGAGGCCATTGTGTAAAAAGTGCCATACAAGGTGCTTTCTGGAGCATGGGTGTGAGTGAAACACAACTCGTGTTTCCAAGGAGCCGGCACGGGAAAGAGGCACCTGTGAACAGCTGTCACAAGGCAGGCCCTGGGAGGTGCCGTAACAGAGGTACCAATCCCAGGCTTGGGAATTTTAAGGATTTGAAATCACATTTAAGTTGAAAATCTTTGAAAATATTTCAAAGATCTCAGAAAAAGTTTTGTAAGGAATATCACATTTTAGGCTTTCTATTATGAGAAGAGACTGGGGGAGAACACCAACATTACGAACAAAGGCGAGGAGGCCAGAAAACGGAGGGCAGGCCTGTGTGTGTGTGTGTGGGGGGGGGGGGGTGTGTGTGTATGTGTATGTGTGTGTGTGTGTGTGTGTGTGTGTGTGTGTGTGTGTGTACGGGCGGGGGACTAGTGGGCAGAAATTATGAACAGCAAAAGGCATTTGGCACAAGGCCTCAGGGAGACCTTCATTCTTAAGGCATTCATTTGACTCTGCCCATCAGGAGCCTTGAAACCTTACCCACAAGTCACTTCTTCCCAGATGCCTTCACCTCCTAACCAGCCCTGATCAGCACCCACTACTTAAAATTATTTTAAGGGTGCACTGTTTGTATCCCTTTACTTTTTAGTCATTTCCTGTGTCCCATCCCAGACAGACATTCAGCTCCTTGGTGATTAAGACCAGGACATCTCCTTACCTCCATTTTTCTTCTTGTTCTGCCTTATCTCAATGCTTAGAAAGGTGTTCTTGCCCACGAGGCACTAAGCAAGACTGGGATCTGAACACTTACTTCATGTTATCCATGTCTCCCTCAGAGATGAACCAGACAGAATTCCTGTCCCCAGGAGTTCATATTCTGGTATCTGGTCATTAATTATGTACTTATGATCAACTTGCCCTCTGTGTGTCTTCTGATTTGAACAATGGGATTAATAAATAATCCCTCCCCTGCTCTCTTTAAATTTGGTAGTGAGGACCATGTATATAATAACACTTAAACTCTACAGCATTATAGAAATGTAAATTGTTAGCATCAAATGCTTTTTGCATGAGTGGAAATCAGGAGTAATTTTCCTTCCTCTGCCCCCAGTCGCTGACCACGTAGGAGTTCTTGAGCAGGACATTATGATTATGAGTAAATGAGAAACTAAAGAGGCTCTCCTATTTTTAAACTCCTTGGACACTGGTCCAGAGCCAGCTCATGGACACGGTCATGACACTCCGTGAACATGAACACTATTACCAGGTGACCAAGGAATTTGCTCCTAATCATAGCTCGGACTTCCTGGTGGTGGCCTGGCAGGCGCAGAGCCTGGCCAGTCCTCAGCCCTCCTTTCCCTCATAAGCAGGCCTTTAGGAGCAGGATGAAAAGTAGCCTTGTGTTGCTGCAGGCTGGCCCCCTGGGCAAATAAGAAAGTGCATTGCCTGCGTCTAAATAGTATAGAAGGATTCCTGTTGGAGATTGATGATCACCGTGGTAAGTCCTTCGAGTTTGGGAGAGTGGAAAGCAGAGTCCCAAGGGCTTCCTTCAGTGACGGAAGCCCGAATTGTCAGAGGAAGCCATGGCCATAAAACTCCTGACAGAATTAAGAAATGGGGGGATGTCATCAGGAGCTGGAGTTAAGCACCTGTCGTCTTGGGACAGTCTGCGAGTCGTGCAGGAGTCCCTCACCCAGCTCTTCCTCTGAAAGCTGACAGCCAACCGGGGATGTCTTTCCTTTGATTCACGGCGTGGGTGTTTACTGAGCTGGGACACAAAGACAAAATCCAGTCCCTCTCACAGAGCTCACAGTCTACCTTCCTGAAGGGAGTTGGAGAAGCAGGGGGTGGTAATGCTGAAACCAGTGTGAATATGATGCGCAGGAGGAGGTCAGGTCGTGAAGTGGCCTGTCGAGGGTGCTCTCAGGAATTACTGGAGGTGGAGTTGTTAGCCCTAAATAATCAGGAAAGGCTTTGAGGTAGGGTTTGTTTAAAAACAGTCTTGGCTTGAGAGAGAGCCCAGAATCCCTGGAAGGCAGTAAAGGCGCTGACACGGGGAGAAAAGCTCTCTCAGCAGAGGTGGTCAGACTCCACTACATAAGGGGCTCTGACGGGATTGAAGGGATGACAAGATGTCCAATGATGACTGTGATGATGGTTGCACAACTCTGAATATACTTGTAGCCATTAAATGGTACACTTTCAGTGGGCGAATCGTATGGTACATGAATTATTTCTCGAAGTTGTTGTTTTGTTTTGTTTTTTAATCTAGGGGGGAAGCAATTTGGGAACAGCGAGTCTAATAGATCTAGGGTAACAAAGGTTTAGGAAAGAGAGTCCATCACTTATTAGGGCTCTGGCCTAGATGAAATGAAATGGGCAGGTTGGCAGAATTTGCATCTGACAAAATGTCAGCCCAAAGTAACACATATACATAAGATGGGTGCCTGTGCACCCATCTTATGTATATGTGTTACTTTGGGTTCACCAGGGTCCCAAGGCAGAGTTGTGGAGAAGAGGCACCTCTCTATGTTTAACTTGATTTGGAAGAGAAAGAGAGTTCCGTATATCTAGTAGAGGGATTATTTATGGAGGCCAGAACCAAAGAGTAAAGAATGAGTGGAAACAGAGAAGTAGCTTAGATTTCTGTCCCTGCCCGCTTTTTTTTTTTTTTTTTTCTTTTAGATTATGTATGTGGATGGTATCATTTTGTCCTTGACTCATCGTATAGAAAAAAATGGACTTTAATCCTTTCTCCCCGGGCCTCTAGTCCATTAACAATGAGCTTAAGAAAGATGTTAGAATAATAGGAGGTAAATCAAGAAGGAGTGGTTATCTTTTGTTGCTGTTGTAGCTGCTATTCTTGTGTGTATTACAGGTAGACTGGAACCCTATCCTCTCCCGCGCTGCTCACCATCCAGCTTCAGTTTCCAATGTTCATTCATTTTCAGGACATGGTCCGGCGAGGGGAAATCATAGACAACGACTCTGAAGATGAGTTCTACCTCCGGCGCTTGGACGCAGGGCTCTTTGTCCTCCAGCACATCTGCTACATCATGGCGGAGATCTGCAACGCCAACGTCCCCCAGGTAGGAGGAGCTCCCGTGGGGGGGCCTGCGCATCGCTGTCTCCTTCCTCCGCAGCTGCCTAGCTAGAGACTCTCGAAGAAGGAAGGGATTACACTCTCCTGGAATTCCTTCACTCTGTGTGGGCCTTCACTCTCTTCAGGGATGGGGGTGAGGCGAATACTCAATATGGCGTACTCCGGTGTCTTCTAGGACAAACGGTACTTTTTCTTTCTCTCCCACTCTTCCCCTTCCTTACTAGATTCGGCAGAGGGTTCATCAGATCTTAAACATGAGAGGAAGCTCCATCAAAATTGTCAGGCACATCATCAAGGGTGAGTTGGCCATTTCTGTGCCGGGGCTCCGGGGAATTCTGTGCTTCCTTTCTGAGTCTGTGTCAATATCCGTGGGATTTGGTGCACAACATCCTCTGCCCTGCAACTTTAGTGTGTTGTCCAGCTCACTGTGTGTCCAGGTCAGCGTTGTCAGAATACCATGGACTAACCTAGTTACTCTCTGCCTCTGACCCTCCAGTTCCAGAATTTAAAAAACACGTATAGCAAACAAGAAGCACTAGAGATTGGAAATGTTTGCTTGTTTGTTTTGTAAGAAAGATAAAACAAGAAAAAAAAATTTTGTTCCAAACTGTATGTAGAAGGAAATTGCTTCTTGGGGCAGGGGGATAACACAGAAAGTAACAAGAAGTGCTTGGATTATACAGGACAGAAGGAAGAGAATTTGAGGTGGTGCGCCTACCTTCCAGTCTGAGCTGTGCCTTCTCCTGCTGTGAGCGTGGTCCAGAATAAACTTTGCAAGGGTTCAAAGATACTACATGACAGCGTCCAGTCTAGTGCCCGGCCACAGAGAGGGCTCAGGTGGGCGAGTTTTTCTTCTTCCCCACCTTCCCCGGGGAGGCCCTCAAACACTGTTGCATCTTTGGCTCAGGCACAAGACAGGACACCTGAACTGAGCCCTGGGATGTATCCCTCCCTCAGCCACTTAGCGCAGACTAATACACATGGCGGTGGAGGCCGAATTGGACTCTGTAGTACTGATAGCACCAGACTTCAGAGAGTCCTGACGGATTGAGTAATAGCAGGCAAATCATTTTCTCTCTCTGGCCCTGTTCTGCCCATTTCTAAGATGAGGGATTAGGCTAGATGTACTCAAAGGGTTTGCCTGTAAGTGGCTTGTAATTCCCATTACAGGTAGGAGATGAAAAGTGAAGAGAAGTTAAGAACCATGGGATCTGGCTCCTAGAACAAAATGCTGGCTCTGCTATTGACTGTGTTGCCTCGAGCAACTTACCCAGTTGCTCTGTGACCTCATAAAATGGGTGAGAGGATTAAATGAGATGATCTATGGAAAACGTCTGACCCTTAATAAGTTCTCAGCTATAATGAGTAATATGAAATATTGTGATAATTATCACCGTCATTATTATCATATAAGTGAGGCATGGCTAAAATCCAATGGGAAGCTTGTGAGTGTAGTAACAAGGAGCTGGGTCTCAGAGGCTGGGGAAGTCCTGGGAGGTGGGTGCAGTGTGCGTGGAGGCATGGGGATTGAAATCACATGCTCTGCGCAGCCATCCCACGCAGGTGGGAATGGTGACTGGATTGTGCCCATTTTGCAGATGGAGAATGTGAGGCACTGGAGTCTGTTGTTTTCTCCCACAGAGAAAGGGGAAAGGCGGAACCCCGTCATGAACCTGGCCCAGTATCTTGCCTCCCATGGAGGCTGTCTGGGTGTCCCCTTCTCATTCTCAGTGTCACATCCGCATGAATTAACTGCTCAGAGAGGCATGCTGCCCGCCTCCCTCGGGTGTAGCTGCAGTGATTTGCAACTTCAGCCTTTAAATGCCAGTTACTTTTACGCCCACATGTTCAATTAGAACTTTTTGTCCCTCGCAGCTCTATTTTCTCCCTACACCTCCATCCCTGTAGTCACAACAATGATCTGAGCAAGAATGGGTCTTTAGTGGGCGCTGACTCGTAGTGGGTGGATGTTTTATTTCTGAAATCCTAACACTTATAACAGTCTACCTCAGGTTACCCAGAATTTTCCGCTGTGAGCCAGTCTTTGTCTCCTTCCGGTCATGGTTTATTCCCTCGGTGCCTTTTAAAGGGCCGGCACATACTGGAGGCTGAAGAGATATTTGTTGACAGAGGGTCTGGGCAAGTGACCAGGAGAGCGACATGTTTGTTCCCCCTGCTCCTGTTCCTCTCTCCCCTCCTCTGTCCAGACCCTCCGTTTTCTCTCCATCACCCTTCATAGCCCACCCACTGTCACGCTGCCTCTTCTGCCTCCAAACTCAACCTTGAGTCCATCCACTTCTCTCCATATGCTATTTCCCATCATAGCACCCAGTTTGCTTTCTTCCTAGCCCTTATCACAGTTGTGATTGATTTTATCAATGTCTTTGTTTACTCATTTTGTGTGTCATACATTTAAAATGTCGCCACACGAAGTCAGGGCGTTGGCTTGTTCACGTCTCCTCAGCGCCCAGGGCAATGCCAGGCACATGGGGAGAACCCAGCGAATATTTCAGACATCGCTGGATAAAGCCTACCTTTTGTGAATTTAAATTGGCAAGTGTTGCCTGAGACTTCTCAGGCCGAGCAGTGCTACGGACTGGGGTACTGAGCTATCGCTCAGCACCTGCCCTCACGGAGTTCATCGTCTCCTGGGGGACCTAGATGTAGAAGTGACCAATCGTAACTCAAGCTGGATGACATGCACGTCCCCACACCTGCTCGGCTGTCATTGCTGGGTGCCCGGCTCTCTGTCCGGTCCTAGAGATACAAAGAAGGATGAGCAAGAACCCTGTCCTGGAGGCGTTCACAGACTAGTGGGGGAAGATTCTCTAATTGTGACGTGATAAGTGTGTGTGGAAGTCTTGAACAGTGTGCTGGGGGCTGGGGAGAAGCAGGCGGTAATGGAGGCACAGGCCAGGCCGTTCCCGAGGGAACGGTTCCCTGAGGCAGGACAGGACATCAGTGGCCTCCGTAGGACTCAGCCGTACCAGCAAGGACCACAGCACTGGGTGGGTTGGGAGTGTTGCTGGGCCAGGCTCTTGAGTTCCGTTGGGTCCACGTGATTTGGGGGGTACAGGTAGTGACTGCAGTGGACAGTACACATTCTCATTGGGGCTCGAGACAGATGCTAGTTTGGGCAATTTGAAGTCATTAGTGTGGAGATGATATGTAAAGCCAGGGAACTGGATGCCATTGCCCAGTCAAAGGCCCTCCCAGAACAGTGACCACTAAAGAAAAATTCTCTCCAGATGGAAGGTTAAGGCAAGGGTTCTCGACCTCCCTTCTGCTGGCATGCCCCTGCCCTGGCTGCCGGCCTCAGGCAGGCCTGCTGCAGAGCTCCGTGGCGGATCTCTGAGGCTCTGAGCAGCAGCACTCTGGGCAGGGAGGAGGTGGGAGAAGGGGTGAGGCTGGCCCGGGCTGGCGCAGGGCTGCGCTCACACCCCCACTTAAAAAGCCTCACTCCCTCCCCCTCCTTCCTCCACCCTTCATCCCATCAGAAAGCACAAAGCCTCATAAAGAAAGCCAGCTCATCAGTCTGTCCTCTTTGATTTTAATTTTGTTTTTCAGTTTGGGTTGCTTCCTTTTTTTTTTTTTTTTAACATACTAATTAGATGCAAGCTTCCTTCTTTGATTTTATGGCCTACATATTTCTCAAGTTTTGCTGGCAGGATGACAGCTGATGTATCCCTTGAGGTCTCAGGAAAACGCTGATGAGGCAAGCCCAGCAGGGCCTTTGGCTGTTATATATATTTGGGTCCCCTTTCTCAAGATTCCCTCCGTCCTTATCTGTTGGGGGCACTAAGAGCACCGGGAATAATTGATGGTTCAGTACAGCCCCTCTGTATGCCGGCTGCTTCCCCGGTGCCTCCTGAGCCCGGCCCCTCTGGCACTGGTAGCCACTCTGGCCTGCGGAGCTGTGGTGCCCGTGGAGGACGAGGGTGTCTTCGCTAGAGGAGGCGGACCAGACTGAGGGCTCCACAGGAGGTGCCTTTTGTCTCCTGGTGCCTGGCCTGAGGCTGGCGTAGACCGCAGCCTGAGGAGAGTCACTCCCCATGGGGCACACCCTCTGTGCCATTCACATTTAATGTGGCACATTCTCTGCTTCTCACAACAGCCCTGAGAAGCATGTTACACTGTCCATGTGCAGAGAAAGAAACCAAGACTCGCAGAGGCCAAGGGAGGTGGGACATTACCCTGGTCACTCCCCACGGTGGAACGGGGTCCAGACGCAGAGCTGTACGCAGTCGCTGTTCCATCCCGCAGGAAGGAGCGCTCTGTCGAATGGCTGGTAAATGCCTACAGCCTTTGAGAACAAAACATCAGGGCGTTTAGCGTCACAGAGCACCCAGTTGGCATCCCAGGCTGCCAGCTGGGCACCTAACACATGAATGAGACTTAGGAGGCCCTGTCCTGGGGGATCCAGTCCCATCAGAGTGAACTCATCACAAGACGAAGCAGAACGAAGCCAGTGCCGCTGTGTGGAGCGGAATCAGGAGGCAGATAATTCCGCAGGAGAGGGAAAGGAGCTGGCGTGCTGCACAGAGGAGGCACTCTCCTTTTCTTTTTTAAATTGTGGTAAAATATACACAAGACTTACCTTTTAACCATTGCAGCCATCACCACCGCCTACCCCAGGACTCATTTTCATCTGTGCCTGTTAAACTCTCGCTCTTTAGCCCTCCCGCCCAGCCCCTCGCAGCCACCCTGTGCGCTCTGTCTCCGCGAAGCTGAGGACTAGGTCAGGTAACTGAGTGGTCATCTCCTTGGACATGGAGCAGGGCCTGTGACCTGGGCGTACTTGTTAGTATAAGAACTTGTGCCAAGAGTTACCTACCACCTCTTAAATGTGTTCAGTCCCGGGTGAAAGCTGTGGGAAGAGTGAGTGGGTGCTGGGCGGCTGTGCAGAGGAAAGCTTGGAGGATTGCTGGCTCCAGACACTTCCACTGGTGTCGGAAAGACTGAGCCCGAGACTTCAAAACGCTTTCAGAAATTGGCTGCTGGCCCTTTGATTTGCTTGTGTTCTTTATGGCTTGAAATCTCTTAGAAGCTCACAAACAAGTATTTCCATATTGATTTGGGGCTGTTGGTAACCTGAGCTTTTTCTCTGTGATCTCCAAGTTGCAGAAGCTGATAGAATTTATCTTCCGGTGGCATATGTTGATCTGCTTGTGATTTGTGCAGATTCTGACTGCCGTGGCCCGTGTGTTGCTCTCTCAGAGCCACGGCCCTCGCCTGTGAGATGGGGTACTTGCCCGAGAGGTTGCTGTGAGGATTAGATGAAGTACTCGCTGTGTGTGAAGTGCTGGCGCATAGTAAGTGCCTGATGGCATCAGCTGCCTCTCCTGTGGTTCGCATCCGAGTAGCCCAGTGATAAGAAGACCTGGGATGAGCTCTGTAGTGCGGGGTACGTTCGTGGTGTGCGTTCGACTTTCCCAGTCCATCATCGTCCTTAGGAATCTGTTGGACCTGAAGGACTTTCCGGCCCCGGTTTCTATTTTGTTAATATTCCTCTGTCTTCAAGGCTTTTCAGTGTGAAAATATTGGCATTACCGCCTCCCCCCCCCACTCCCAACCTTTCCTCCTGCATTTTTTTTAATATATATTTTTTATTGATTTTTTACAGAGAGGAAGGGAGAAAGAGAGAGAGCTAGAAACGTCAATGAGAGAGAAACATCGACCAGCTGCCTCTTGCACACTCCCTACCGGGGATGTGCCCGCAACCAAGGTACATGCCCTTGACCGGAATCGAACCTGGGACCTTTCAGTCCGCAGACTGATGCTCTATCCACTGAGCCAAACCGGCTTCGGCTCCTCCTGCATTTTGTTAAAGGGTGAGCATCTCAGTTTAAGGACAGGAAACGGAACCAGGCTCCTGACCGCAGGTCCCAGTCTGTGCCCTGGAAGATAGTTCCCCACCCACCAGCATGGGCACCCCTCCCTCTCCCTCTTTACATAGCAGAGCGGCTTAGAGTCCATGTCTGAATAGTAAACCTGCTGTCTAAGTTTGCTCTCATATTTATGCGTTCAGCACTGCTTCCTGCTCTTCAGCTCCATCAAAGCCTTCATTATTGGAAAATGCTGGGGAAACAGGAGGAAGTCGATGTGTCCTCGACTCATCCTCTTCCTCTCCCTCTCCCTTTTCTCCCAGTCCCCTCTCACCCTTCCCCCACTCCCACGCCCCGTGGTTCTCCCTTCTGTCTCTATTTTTCCTGCATTCTCCCTCTTTTAAACATACTCACTTACACTCACACTCACATTCACACTCACACTCACACTCACACGCACACATACACTCACCAAAGAGAACTCTTTTGTAAGACCTCTGGGAGGAATCTGTTCAATATTTATAAACTGCTGCAGCAGCTATAATAACCAGAGGTAGCTGGTACCACCAAAATTTTCTCCAAATAGGATTTTCCTCTGGAAACAAAGAATGAGGAGAAGTAAGGAGTGGAGGGTGAGGGAGCATGTGAGACGCACAGATGATGCCAGCTGCCAGGGGCATGGAGGAACCCGGGGTGAGGGGTGCCATACATTTCTGGGAGCCCTGAGGGAAGGGGGGGTGGGGCGCAGGGGTGGGGTAAGCTCCACCCCTGATGGCTTTCACGTGCCTCTTTACTACTCACACACGGTCTGGGGTTTACATGTCAGCTCCTCTACCATTCTAGACATGAGCAAACTGCTTTAGCTCAGTAAGTCTCAGTTTCCTCATCTGTAAACAGAGATGGCATTTTTGGAATTACTGCGAAGATTAACTAAGAGAGCATCTACAAATGCCTGGCACAGACCAGTGTTCACTGCCCCCCTCCACAGCCCCTCCCTCACCTCACTGCCCCCTCCACAGCCCCTCCCTCACCTCACTGCCCCCCTCCACAGCCCCTCCCTCACCTCACTGCCCCCTCCACAGCCCCTCCCTCACCTCACTGCCCCCCTCCACAGCCCCTCCCTCACCTCACTGCCCCCTCCACACCCCCTCCCTCACCTCACTGCCCCCCTCCACAGCCCCTCCCTCACCTCACTGCCCCCTCCACAGCCCCTCCCTCACCTCACTGCCCCCTCCACAGCCCCTTTCACAGGCCAGGTGGCTGACTGTGGTTTCCTCCCTCTGGGCAGGTTGAGCTGCGGGAGACACCCCAGGGGGTTGGGAGGAGCTCTGTGTGCAGAAGCAGCTGTGCTTTCCCAAAGCTCCGCAGAGGTGGTTCCGCCAGGGGTTGCTGCACACTTTGTGCCTCTACTGTGTGCACCCGGAAAGAGATTGGGCCCCTCCAGGGCAGCTGGCTTCGCTTGGAAAATCACTGCCCCAGAGGATAAGACTGTGTCTCCCTTCCCTCCTCCGGGTCTGCGAGTACATTAGGAGAGCAAAGTGTTAGCTCAGTCCATTAAGCCTCTTGCTTCCAGATCATGCCTCTGGGGGCATTAAATGCTGTAATGGTCATTTCTCCTTCTCCTGGGGCAGCAGCCAGATCACTCACATGTGAGTGAGAGATACCACTCTCACAGCCCCTGGCCTTCTCCTGCAGCCCAGTTCCTGTTCCCCATCACCCGCCTCCTTAAGGGCCCGAATAGGAGGCATCACAACCATTTGCTGTTAGAGGTGATGGATGGGCCCAACAGAAGAGAGTGATTTCCGGGGGGAGACACACAGCTGGCACACGCCTGAATCCAAACCCCGTTTTCCAGCATCTGTCCAAAGTAATAAAGAGGAAGGAGGGAGAATGGAGAAGTGGCAGGAGCAAGATTATTTCCCCAGCCAGGGGAGGGGGAGGGGTGCACCGCTCTCAGCTCTCCCAGGTCTTTGTCTGATTGGGATCTGCAGATGTTTTATTATGCAGAAGCCTCTTAAAGAGCAGACTCCATTGTTCTAGCCTGGCGCTGGAAGGGGGAGCGGGGCGCTATGAAAGCAGTCCTAATCAGCTGCTCCTTCCCTCTCCACACCGGGCCCATCGCTGGCTCTCAGCCAGGCTCTGCTGGGAATTCAGCTAAAAGGGCGCAGGGCCCCAGCTTCGGGAAGCGCCAGCCTGGTGGGAGAGAGGACAGGAGAGGGTGGCCCGGAAGGCAGGCCTGTAGAGAAGCCCTTACAGTGGCCACAGTCCCCACAGGACCTGTGTTCGGCCCCTCCCCTGACCTCTTGCTCCCTGTCAGCCCCGGCACTGGCTGTCCCTCGCTGCTCGCTCCCGGATGTCCCCACACCAGTGCCTTCGGCCTGCTCCCCGCCTCTGTGAGGCCTCTGACAGCCTCCCTCAGACTGAGCTGCCCCCGCATCCCCCAAAGCCGCCTTCAGACAGACTGCCTGCTATCCTCCGAGCTTCCTGAAAGGAGGTCTAGGTTGGGCCCCAAACTGCATTTCTGACAAGTTCCTGTGTGATGCTGATGCTACCAGTCACGGCCCCCCTCTGGCTTGATCAGTGCCCACCACAGCAGGCACCACTGCGTGTGTGTGTGTGTGTGTGTGTGTGTGTGTGTGTGTGTGTGTGTGTGTGCTGGGAGTAAAGGGTGAGGTGGGAGAGCCATGGGAGCACGGAAAGGTGAGGTGGCTTTTCTCCGAGGATGCCACACCAAGGCATTAGGCACAGCTGCCACCTTGGGGCTGTTGGAGGCATCAGAACTGCGTGCACCGCCATGGGAGCTGGGACTCAGGGAAGGAGTGGAGCGACCCAGCAGGATGGACCCCACGCCGCCGATCCACCCCTAACCTGCCTCTGTGCTGTCCCTCCAGAGTACGCGGAGAACATCGGGGACGGCCGCAGCCCGGAGTTCCGGGAGAGCGAGCAGAAGCGCATCCTGGGGCTGCTGGACAACTTCTAGAGCCGCCCGGGCGGCAGGGACCCTGGGCCTCCCTCCCAGGTTTTACTCGGCTGATGGGACTTTCCATTAAATAAAACCAGTGTTTTTTATTCCTGGGCTGGCATTCTTTGTAGCAAAGCAGCACCTCTAACGCTCGCCCGCACTTCCACAGCGCCGCCTCGGACACGGCGGGCGAGCCCGCTGAGGCTCAGGTCAGAGTGGTCCTCTGGTGAGGCCGTACCGGGAAGGGGAGGGAGAGGGAGGCATGGACGAGTGACCTCCCTGGGGCTTTGCCCTGGCAGACAGTCTGGATGTGTCACATGAGGACCAGGTCTCACGCGAAAGCAGCCTGGGGAGGCTTTTGTGGCGTGTGAGGCCAGCACAGGGAGCGCAGCCTGCGGCACAGCCTCTGAGCCCCACCGCGACCCACATCAGCATCACTCTGGGCAGCGTGGGACCCAAATACAGCAGTGCTGGTCCCTCCCCAGGTGGTAAAATCAGAATCTCAGGGGGCCCGGGCGCTAGTGTTGTGTTAAGCTCCTTCGGGCTCCCTGCATCGGGATGAGACCCACGATGTAGAGTAGACAGGCCGTGGGTCCAGCCCCCAGCTGTGCCACCTACCAGCTGCAGCAATTTGTGACGTACCTTCCTGAGTCCACTTCCTGCCTCTGCAGAGTGGGGGCAGTAACTAATACCCACTTGATGCTTGTGAGGGTGGCATCCTCCTCTAAGCAAACCAGGCACTGATGAGCACACGGTAGGTGCATTATAAATGGTGACTCCTTTCTCCTTCCCTTTCACACCTGTGGCTTCCAAAGAATTGGGATTTCACCATTTGGCATAGGTTATGAGGGAGTTGGTCTTCTTCACACAAGCCCACAGGCCTTTAGGATGCTTTAATCCTGAGGAGGGGGAAGAAAAGCTGCATTTCATTAAAATAAAATATTTGGCCCGGGGTCAGCAAATAAGCTGTCAGTGACGTCACCCACCCTGCTGGCACTATTCTCCCCAATGGCTGATACCACTGCTCTGGCTTCTCGGTGAGCCCCGGGGACAGGGCCCCAGGCAGCACCTGAGAGCACTCTGCATGCGGTGGCACCTGCGTCGTGCCAGCATGGGGCTGGTCATGGAGCAGTGAGTCTGACAGACCCTGCCCTCCCAGTGCCCGAGCTGAGCCTGGCGGGAAGATGGACAGGGCGCCCGTCAGAGCCACGAGGTGTGCGTTCCAGCAGGAGGTGGCGGGAGTGTGTTCCAGGCCCATTACAGAGTCAGAATTGCCACACAGTCACATTTGGGGTTTAGTTGGTTGTTTTTTTTTTTATTTCACTTTCCTGTAACTGTAATAGCTACTATGTATTGAACACCTGCTATATGCTACTTGCTTTCCATCTATTCTTTCTAACCTGCCTACCAGCCTGCTGGCACTATTCTCCCCAATTTCCTGAGGCCGAGACTGAGTCTCAGAGGGTAAGGACCTGCGGAAGGCCCTGTGCCGATAAAGGCAGAGTCCACGTGCAGAGGAGCGAGTCTGACTCCACAGCCCTCCCACCCCAGCTGCCCCGCCGGGAAGGCAGTCACGGGCACTGGCTGCCTCAGTCTGTTCGCTGTGGAGCGTGGCTAATGAATTCACACCGAATAAAGCATGGCTAGAGGTAACCTATAGAATCGTGGACTTTTTGAACTGAGGTTGGTACTTCAGAAATCATCAGTCCTTGAGCTTTATTTTCTTTTTAAATTTTATTTTTTTTTAACCAGGTAATGCTTCTACCTGGTATTGAAGTTCAAAACTTAACAGAAAGTTATACAGTGAGGAGTTTCCCCTCAGGCCCCGCCCCTGGAGGCAACTGCTGGCAGCTGATTGTCCGTCCAGAGTTGTGTCCAGCTGGTCGGCCGGCACCCGGCTCCCCAAAGCATCGGAGCCGCCGAGACGTGAGGCAGGGGGCGCCCGGCCACGCCGCCTGCAGGGGCTCCACCTGGCCCTGCTTCGCATATCGGGTGCCTCCGAGGAGTTCCTTTGACCAAAAAGTCCCTCTGCTGAGAGCAAGTTGGAACTCGCACCTCCCTTTGCAAAGGAGGAAGTGGTACCCCTTTCCGCTGGCTTTGTGGCGAGAGGGTTTGGGGGGAACCTGAGGTATAATCCCTTAGGAATCAGAAGAGATTACAGCTCCAGGGGGCCCACGGAGAAAGGATGTGGGGAAGTCTTAAACCTCTGCTTTCTAACTGCAGTAACCCCACACACGGCAAAGAGGAGCTGTTAAGACGGAGGTAAAGACCCTCATTGCTAACCCACGGGCTCCAGGGTGTAGCCCCACGCCCAGCGGCCCACCGAGACCCTGTGCCTCCAGGCAAGGCTGCCCTCGCCTTGTGGCTCTGAACTTGACTTCTGTGTCCGCCATTCTGGGGGTTCCCAAGCTCCCCACTTCATGTCCATCCTGGTGTCCATAGCCGAGTGGTGCCGGGCACTGCATCCAGAATTCTTCACGCGGGAAATGAGGATTGCGTTTTCAATTCCTTGGCAGCTTGCTGCCCCGTTTGTGCTGGTCCACACGCCTGAATTCATGTCTAATTTAGAGAGATTTGCATGCAGGCTGCATCCTTCTTTATCTGAGCGAAGTGTGTTGTCAAGGCAGCTCGGAGGCATCCTTCAGTCACCCCCGCAGCAGCTCAGCGCCCAGGTGGCATCTTCCTCCAGGACCAACAGCGTCGATTCAGTGTCAACAGGGAGACAAACCTCGCTTTCCTAAAGGCAAACACCCCTTGATGAGAGTTGCTTACCCTACAGGAGAGGTAACCGCGGGGCCACGTTCTTCAATCTGTCCTGCTCCGTGGCACACACGGGAAGCGGTTGGCTTCGCAGCAGTGGGCCTTCGCTGTCTGTGCCTGGAAAGGCGAGCTCCCCTCCAGTCACCGTCCTCTTGATTGGGTAGCGCATGCCCTTGGCATAAACTTCGGGAGATGCAGAAGTGTAGGAGTCTCTGCCCGTTGTGTCCCCCTGGCCACCCAGGCCTCTCCTTCAGAAACAACCCTGGCAACGGCTGCAACATCCTTTCCCCGAGTCCTTCCTGCTTCCAGGCGAATACAAATGTATTTAACACAAATGGTGGCATGCCGTGTTCCCTTCTGCACCCCGCTGCCTTCCCTAGTCTACATCCACCAAGCACAAGGGCATGTACTTGGGTGGGGATTCATACCATGAACAAGAGGTGGGAAGTCACTCTAGGCAGAGGGGTCGGCCCTGGGAAAGCACGGGGCCTTTGAGGACCTGGGTCTGATCAGTTACCTCACTGGATCTGAGGTGAGCAGGGCATAAGGGGAACAGTTCTCACTGGCGGATGATGAAGCTTCATCAAGGTACCATCCACCCCACCCCGCTCCTTTAATAGCCGGGCTCCTTGGCCGAGCTGCGTTGTAATTTAGTTAATCGCGTTAATGGACGTTTCGTTGTCTCCCATCTTCGGCTATTACACTGCTGCAGTCGCATCCTTGTCTAGAACGGCATTTCACACATGTGTGAGTTTAAATTCCCAAGCGGAATTGCTAAGTCAGAGTGTGTGCCATTGTCACTTCACCCTCCTTCCCGGGCCCCCCTCCCTCCCAGCACCGGGTGTGAGCCACCTTCCTCTCTGCCCTCATCTGGCGCCCTGTGTCCTGTTCGTCATCGAGTTTGCACTTCGCTATGGGGGACGTCGCCTAGGCATGGATTTACTGAGTGGGCGCCATACGAGCCAATAGTGAGCTCTTCCTATGAGCTAAGCTCTTCACTCAAATTAGCTCATTTAACCCTCTTTCCTGAGGTGCGGCTCCTTTTATCATCAACCCCTTTCACAGATGAGGACACAGAGGCGGGGTCATAGGCTTACCGAGTGGCAGGGCTGGGGTGGAACAGGAGGAGACGAGGTCCAGAGCCCACACTGCCCTGAGTCACTGACCTCCTGGGAGAGGGGCTCCGGGAGGCGGCAGGGTCTGTGCACACAGACGCTGTCAGCGGATTGTGTGGGGAGCCCCGGAGAAGCAGCCCTTTGTCAGCCTAGTGGCTAAAGCCACCGTGCTCCTGGGCCCTGCTCCCTGCCACCTGGGCACTGGGCTCTCCTCACCCGTGTGGGGACCCTGGGGGTGCGTGGCTGCGGCTGGGCTGCTTCCTGTGAGAAGGGAGTCCAAGAAGCATGTGCTGTTCCCTCTGCACCAACAAGGAGGAGGGGTCGCTTCATGCATCCTCGCCGTGAGGGTCCTTGCCTACCTCCTCCCTCCTCCCTCCACCCCCCGCCTGTGCTCACCCAGCACCTCCCCCTCGTCATCCCTCACCTCATGTTATACGGCACTGCCTCCTCCTGAAACCTGGGTGCAGCGCCTGCTCTGTGCCAGGCCCTGGGCACAGGCACCCGATTGAGGTGCAGTTTGAACTCCCCACTGCCGCCAAACGGGCCTCACAGGAGCGGGGACACAGGGGGCCCTCATGGGGGGATCGGGAGAGACAGGACCCTGCACCCCAGCTGAATCGTTCCTTTTCCAATCCACCCGAGGACATCTTTTACATTGTTCTAGAGAGAGAGGGAGGGAAGGAAAGAAACACCAATGTGAGAAAGGATGGTTACCTTCCGCACGTGCCCTGACTGGAGCTCCAACCCTCAACCCAAGTACGTGCCCTTGACTAGGAATCGAACTTGAGACACCCCCTCTCCCCCCAGGGCACAGATGGCACTCTAACCTCTGAGCAACACCAGCCAGGGCCCTAACGATATCCTGAGTGACTTTCACAGGTGCCTTAGGATGCATGGCAAGAACAAGAGGTGGGAAGTTATTCGAGGCAGAGGGGTCGGCCCTGGGAAAGCACGGGGCCTTTGAGGACCTGGGTCCGATCAGTTACCTCACTGGATCTGAGGTGAGCAGGGCATAAGGGGACCAGTTCTCACTGGCGGATGATGAAGCTGCATCAAGATCTGGCCTTGCAGAGTCATCCAGGAAGTGCGCAGACCCTGGACCGGCTGAGAATGGCTGTGTGAGGACCTCGGCCACCGCCATGGGGCAGCCAGAGGTGGGTGGGAGGCTGCGGCCCGGCTCCAGCTCCCAGGCCTCAGTGAGCCAGCCTATCCAGGAGCAGAGGGAGGGGACCGGCCAGCCTCACCTTGTTCCTCAATCAGGGTCTGAATGAGGGGATCTCTGAGGAGCCAGCCTGGGCCTCCCCCCCAGACCGGTGCCTGGGACCAGCTCATGGTACCTCAGTAATCAGTCCCCCACCCCCCATCATTTATTGAGCGTCCACCATAACTGTGTGGGGAACAGCATAGACATTGTCCCTGCTGTCAACCAGCTCACACCCCCATGGGACAGACTAAAAGACAATGAGTTTGTAAACACACACACACAAGGATTGCTGCCTGTTATAAAGGAGCCAACAGCGTGCAAAGTGGTGAAGACAAGGTAACGGGGCACAGTGAGGTTGGGCATTCTGGGAAGTTCTCTGATGAGGTGCCTTAGAGCTGAGCTCTGAGTGATGTCAAGCAGCAGAGCAGCACAAGAGCTGGGGGAAGAGGTTCTAAGCAGAGGCACAGGTGCAAAGGTCCTGAGGCAGAGAGAGAGCCCCATCATTCTCCTGCAGAAAGGCAAAAGGAGCCACTGGCTGGACCCAAGAGGGAGGCAGGAATGGGTGTGGGGAGGTGTGAGGAGGAGGAGCGGGGGGTAAAGTTGGAGACGGACGGGGCCAGGTCTTGCAGGATCTTGAGGGCCACGGAGGAGCCTGGAGCAGGGAAGAAAGGTGATCTGATTTTGGAAAGTTCCCCTTCATTGCTTGATGGAGGGAAACACTAGAAGGGCTGTGTGGACGCCGGAGACCCAAGAAGTGGCTGGTGCACTCATCTCGGGAGGAGATACTGGGCCTGGACCAGAGCAAGTCACAGGCAGACAAGGGAATCCGGGATGTGCTGAGGCAGCGCCAATGGGTCTTGGTGCAGGGAGGGGCCCCGGCCCCTGCTCCCCCAGCACTGAGGGCCGGGAGCAATATCCCCGGCCCAGCGGGAGCCAGTGGGACCTGCAGAGAGAGCTGCTCAGTATATAAATATCTTTAATGAATAAATAGAAGTGCTTTTAGGGCTGGCGGAGTAGTATCATTTCCACCTGCTGTAAAATTTCATTAGAAGCAGGCGCTGCAGGGGGAGAGGAATGGCTGCAATCAATCTGCCCGCCCACCCCCAGGCCCTGCCTCCTCTCCCTGCAGACGCAGCTCCACGCCCTGGAGACCCAGGCCCAAGCCCTTCTCCCAGGCCTTCCCGGGCCCCCCCGGAGTCTGGGCCTCCATGGCCCAGCCTCACAAGTTGAACAGGCAAGAGGCAGCGTGGGTGTGACGGGCCAGGCCCTCAGTCTCCTGAGCCGGGAAGTGGGCACAATAATTCCCGCCTCCACTTTGCCCCCTCCACACCAGATGCAGACTCGATGGGTTTCGGAGGAAACAGTAATCAACGCTCTGCAATCCTGGAACAGTAGCGCTGGGGGAAGCACGCCTTGGAGTCATCAGTTTTGTTTTGTTTTGTTTTGTTTTTATTTATTTTTGTTGATTTTTTACATAGAGGAAGAGAGAGGGATAGAGAGTTAGAAACATTGATCAGCTGCCTTCTGCACACCCCCTACTGGGGATGTGTCCACAACCAGGGTACATGCCCATGACCGGAATCGAACCCGGGACCTTTCAGTCCGCAGGCCGATGCTCCATCCACTGAGCCAAACCGGTTTTGGCTCGCCCAGTTTTACAAATGAGGAAACAGAGGCCTCGGGAAAGTAGGTGCCTGTCCTAAGATCACATAGTTGAGCAGACCTGGCCCTCAGAAATGACCAGCGGCGGCTACATTATTTAGCACCAACCGAATGCCCGGCTCTGGCTCTGTCCTAAGCCCTTGGCAGTCACCATCTCATTGAGCCTCCCTCGTTCCTGCCACAAGGAGGCTACTTCCATCCCATTGTGCAGATGAGAGCACTGAGGCCCAGAGGGAACTAGGATCCCAGCCGGGGACAGCCAAGTCTCCGGCCTGTCGAAGCAGCCTTCTGGTCTTTGCAAGTGGGGCGAGGCTGGGGTTGTTTCCTTGAGCCTATAAATTATCAGCGTGAGTCCTTTGGAAGACTGGGATGGGAAGTTCTGAGGACCTACTCTGTGTGAGGGAGTCTGAACGAAAGGCCGCTGTCCGTCCCCAGCACCTGGCTGCATCCCTGTAGCATCTTCCAAGGTTGCCAAGCTCACCTCCGTGTACAAGGATGAAAAGGGAGCTTCGTGAGATCAGGGAACCTGCCCAAGGTCACACAACTGTGTGGCTGCTGCTGGCCCAGCTGCTGGCACTGCAGACAACTGGGGATGCTCAGGCTCCTCCCGCCCTCCCTGCCACCCTCCCTCCCTCAGCCCGTGGGTGAGAGGACGGGAAAACAGGCCGGCCCAGTGGACAGGCCCGTCGGCGGCCAGCCCAAGCCCCTGGTTATCCGTTAAGCTCATTAAGTGGCCATGACAGGACACGGCCGGACCAGCGGGCTTCCCTCCCATCTCTCGCCAGCTCTCTGGGGAGCAGCGCCCGAGGGCGGACAGGCTCCTGCTTTCAGCAGCCGTGTGCCAACGCCTCTCTGTAATTGGGGAAGAGTAAAAGATACACAGGCCACGCTTCCCCGGACTGGCCCCGCGGGCCACGGGGACGCTGAGCACAGGGACCCTGAGACAAGCTGCCTGGGTTCAAATCTGGCCCTGCTGCTCCCTGGTTGTGTGGCCCTGGGGGAGGCTTTCACCTCTCTGAGCCTTGGTTTTCTCATCTGTAAAATGGGGAGACCGTGCTGTACAATACAAGTCACTGTCCAGACCGGCAGCAGGCTGATGCCAGACCGTACCTGACCGGCTGCAGCAGCCACATCATCGCGACCAGCAGCCTCGCCTGACCGTGTCCTTAGCCACTTCCTCCTCTAGACTATGAGCAGATTCGCCTTTACTTACGCCTCCCAGGATGAGTGAACAAACCCACGCTCATCAGCCCACCACCCATCAGCAATGAGGCATGGGCAGCGTGCCTGGGCACAGGAAGTGCTCTGTAAGGGCTGGGGTTGCACCACGGCACCCTGGGGGCCTGCGCAGCTGTCCAGCGGCTGCCTCCCGCCCTCGCCGATGCTTCCTCCTCAATGCCTTTGTCCGTGCTGTCCTCCTCTGTGTCCCGCCCGCTTCCGGTGCCTTCCCTTGCTGAGTCTACTCGCTGCTGCGTTAGACTGCTCAGGGCCAGACACCACCCCCTCTGGGAAGCAGGAGCAAAGTGCCCCCGCCCCGCCTGGGGGTGCCCAGCCTCTTGGGGGAATCAGAGGCAGATACAACCTGCACCAGCTGACGCATGACAAGCACAGGTCCCCCAAGAAACCCACACACTCTGCACTCAGCCCCGAGGCCCCCAGATCCTCTTCTGCCCCAGCCCCTGGCTTCCCCAGGCCTCAGCGAGGCTTCCGGGGAGCTGCTTCTCGCTCTGCCCTGGGAGCTGCCCGGGGTGGGAGGGAGAGGGCGCTGCCTCTCATCAGCTCTTCGCTGCTGCACTCAGCACGGGGCATGCCACCCAGTAGGTGCTCTGCAACGGTTCTTCCGCAGATGTCTTCTGAGCACTTCCTGTTTCCCGGCCCCGTGCTGGGCTGTGGGGACAGAGCAGCAAAGAAGGTAGGCAGGCTCCTTGCCCTGCTCCTTCCACGCAAGGGGAGACATAAGGAGACAAGCAAGAGATAATCTAGAAAGGCAGCTTGAGATGGTGCCAGGAGCTATGAAAAATAAAAGAGTGGCTGGAAGAAAGGGTGGCTACCCTGGTCTGGATGGTCAGGGAAGGCCTTTCTGAGGAGGCAATGTTGGAGTTGAGCAGGATGGATGAGAACATATGTTTCCCAGGGGAAGCTGGGAACAGGTTCTAGGCAAAGGAAACAGCAAGTGCAAAGGCCCTGGGGCAGGAACATGAGTCACATATTTGAGGAAGAGCCAGATGTGCCAATGAATGAGTGGGTGAGTCTACAGAGGTGGGCAGGAAGCAGCCCACCTGGAGGCTTGTTAGTCACAGCTAGAAGCTTGGCTTTTCTCCCACAGGCAATGGGAAGCCAGTAGAGGGATTTAAACAGGAGAGAGAAATGATGATGGGGAGTCTGAAAGCAGAGGTTGGAGCCCCTAGAGTAGGGGTGTCGAACTCAATCAGAGAAGGGGCCAAAATCTAAAATCCAGCCTAAATCTCGGGCCGAATGGTTTACTGAACAGTCATAAACTGTCATTGTGATGGAAACGCAGCGGAGTGCAGTGATGACAGCGCGGTGCGGGCCACATTGCAAGGCCTGGCGGGACGGATTTGGCCCGAGGGCCTTGTGTTTGACACATGTGCCCTAGAGGGTCCATTACTTCGGTCACCTTCTCCAGCCAGAGTATTCATTCATGTATCCATCTCTCCAACAACCCATCTACCAACCCATCCACTCACCCATTTCTTCCTCCCAGCGTGGGTCAGACCCCTCTTTGTGCCAGCCCCTCTCGGTTTCGGTGAGGGGAGGCATGGGAGTGCCTGGGCTGGTCCCTCCCTCTCTGGAGCACTGCATGGTCTAATGGGGTAATTGTGACAGATGTCATCACAGCCCAGGGTGCCAAGCACATGGGACACGGGGGACAGAGTTGGGAGGCCGGGGTGCGGGAAGATGAGAAGAGGGAGGGGGCTCAGCACAGCTCCCCATCGGCTTGGAGGGTCTGCAATGTCATCATCCCAGATAAAGGACAGTACATTATTAGTGTTATTAATTATCATTAACCTAATTAAATGGCAATTACAATTGAGAACACAATGATTAAAATGCCACCTTGGGTTTAAATGTGTCTCCTCAGCATCCTCAAGGAGTGGTTTTCCATGAGTCCAGGGCCGCCTTCATGGGGCACTGTGCACGCAGTAGGTGTACAGCCAACCCCTGTGTTCCCGAGTCACAGCTGGGATCACGAAGTCCAGCTCCCCTCGTTTTAAAAATGATAAGCCCTGGCCAGTAGCTCATTTGGTTAGAGCATCATCCTGATATGCCAGGGCTGTGGGCTCAATCCCCAGGCAGGGCACATGTAAGACTCAACCAATGAGGGCGCCAGCCAGCCTCTCTCTCTCTCTCTCTCTCTCTCTCTCTCAAATCAATTTTTTAAAAGTGGGCAAAATAAGGTCCAGGAAAAGATCAGGCCCTGGGTAAAGGCCAATTCAAGCCCAGAAGCCCAGTTCCCGGCATCTCCGCCTCACCCCAGCCCAAACAGCCTTCTCTGTGTTGTTTTTTTCCAGGAAAAACAGCTGTCAGAGGCAGCCATCCTGTTACCATTAAACAAGGCAAATTCTATCGGAACAGAATCGGAGACACCCCTGGACACCTAATTACACAGTCTGGAACGAGCAGCAGAGGCAGGGAAATAGAAATATGAACAAACAGTGCAGCAGACAGCAGAGACGCCCAGCCCGGCCTCCCCTCCGCCAGAAGCTGTCAAGTCCCCCGAGTCCTCAGGACAGGACGCATCCCCCGGTCCGTGAACAGGATCCCTGCTCCGGGAAGGGACTCGCCAGCTGTGCTGAGCCCGTGAGCCTCACACACACACACACACACACACACACACACACACACACCACCTGCGGCTCCAGGACATGCCAGCGCCTGGGGGGCGGGAGGGGGGAGCAGTGAGCCGTGGCGAGCTTCTCCAGCCCCGGCAAACAGGTGTCACCCCAGGCCTCCAGCTGCCTGGAGCCCGTGCTGGCCAGGCCTTGGAGACCTCCTCCTCTGGCAGCCCCGCCCAAGGGTCGTCCCGGAGGATTTGTCTCGTTGGCAGGGCCAGGTGCAGAGGGCTGGGCTGGGCCGGCCCCACGAGAGATGGTGCGATTCGGTGTTGGGCAGGACTGTGAGCAGGTGAGGGCAGGGCCCTGTCGGCTTCCACGTCCGTGTCCCCCGCACAGACAGGCACCAAGGCGGACACGATAAACGGCTGAATTCAAAATTCACCCCGAGCGTCTCCTGCTGGGCTCTGGGGAGACAGGAGGGAACAAAGTGAGAGTCCTGCTCCCCGCAAGCTCCTGAGGGGGAGACAGACACCCCGGCTCACCCAGCAGAAGGAAGAGAATCCAGTGACAGCATCCCAGAGGGAACCGGTGAGATGGAGGAAATAAACAAGTGACAGATAAGGAGCAGGGGAGAGTGCGGGGGGGGGGGGGGGGGGGTGCTGTCTACTTGAGATAAGGTGGTTCTAGAAGCCGCTCTGAGGGGATGCCTGAGCGGAGACCTGAAGGAGCAGGACCGATCAGGGTGGAGCTGGAGGAACGGCCAAGCAGAGGAGCCGGGCAAACAAGGAGCCTGTGGGTGGATGCCTAAGCCAGTGAGTGGGGAGAAATGTGCAGAGGAGGGTCTGCTGGGGCGGGAGAGACCAGGAGCCGGGCCGGGCAGGTGCCCCGAGCTCTCCCCTGGGGTGGGGTCTGTGTCCCCTTGGCTCAAGGGCCCTCAGAGAGCCCAGGGACCCTCCCTCGGCCCTGCGGCTCCTCCCTCCACCATCCCCTTCCCAAGCTCCTCCAGGCCACCCCGACTGGCCTCTGTAAGGTGACTTTGCTCATGGCTTATTGACAGTATTATTGGTGTGCCATTAATAATCATTACCGCTCTCCTTCCTCCCTGCCTTCCACTCCCATCGCCGGCCTGTCCCTCAGCCCAGGGGCCTAAGGGAAACGTCCATGAATGGAGACTGCGGGAGCCACTCTGCCTCCCAGGATCTGCCTCCGGCCCTCCTGCCCTGTGGCCTGGAACGAGTTACCGGGCCCCCTGAGCCCCGCTTTCCGCCGCCAACACAGACAGTGGCAGTAAGCGCTTCCCCCCACTCCCTCCATCACGGAGCTCCCCAGGCATGGGCTCATCGGGGCCACACACACACACACACACACACACACACACACACACGCACACACGGCCCTGCAGAACGGGATCGCCCCTTTCCGGGTCCGAGTGCAGGCCTGGCTGGGATTAGACGGTCCTGGTGTTTTCAGCACAGATTCCCAATCCCGGCGGCCGTGTTCTGGTTGTATAAGAATGCGCCTTTGGTTTAGAAAATGCCCACGAACCCCTTTGGAGGTGGCGGCGGCGTATCACGTACTGTGATTGCAACTCTTCTGTGTGTTCAACATTTAAAAATGTAAAGCATCCAAAATACAGAAACAGAAACCAAACACGCAAGGCTGAGCTGAGGCTGTGCCGAGTCCAGGCCAGGCGGCGGAGCCAGGCAGCCGCCCATACCGACACCTGCCAGGCCCGCGCGGCCATGGGACCCTCACCTTGCGAACGGGGAAGAGAAGGCGTCCAGTCACGTGCTGAGGCCACGCAGCCAGAGAGCGCAGTTTGACTGCCGTGAAGGGCTGCCCACCCGGCGAGGCGGGAAGGCCGGAGAGGGAATCTGCAAGAGGCTGGGGCGGAGGGCGGGGGGAGGAGGGGGTCTGGCAGGGAAGCCTTGGGGGGAAGGGATGCAGGATACCAGAGCACTGGCTGGGCCACGTGGTCTCTCTGCCCCTGCCCTTCAGAGCCCAGTCCTCCCTGCGGGAGGGGAGCCCCAGGCTCCCGCCCTGGTCAAGGTTGACTGATCCCCCACCATCCCCGGGGCCAGTCTCCGTATCTGCACCTCGAGCTGCTCCGTGTTTTCTTGTCTCTGATTGTAAACAGATTTGACTAAAGAGGTAAATTAGAAGTTAATTAGAGAGAACATGATTGATGAGGTAGTTTGCGGTGATTGGGAGGCGTGGAAAGGATGGGGCGCCCCGCAAGGAGGAGAAGGAGGGAGGGGAGCGGGAGAGAAGCTCCACAGGCCCCTGGACCTGGAGGGGGCACAGAGACGGGAAGGGGCCGCTCAAGCCTGCCCCTCCTCCTCGGCTCCAGGGTCCAGGCCAGAGCCTGTGGGAACAAGGACCCAGGAGAGCACCCCAGAGACCCCATAGCGGGGGGCCAGGCCCTTGCTGGGTGTGGGCGGTGGGGGTGTGAAGCAGCCGATCTGGCCTGTGTCTGGCCAGAATCTCTCTCCTGGGTGCGCAGACCGGGCTGGGGAAGATGCTGACGCTTATCAAACACACCGCTCCAGGCCCGGTGCATCTTTTCAAAACCTTGCAAGGTCGGCGCGGCTGTACCTCTGTTTTCTCGATGAGGCGCTCAGGGAGACGGGGAGAGCCGAACCAACCTGCCCAAGGTCACCCAGCTGATGTCGGAGCTGTGACTGGCCTCTGGAGCTGTGCCTTCCGAATCCCAGGGACTGTGGGGTCCTTTCCCACAGCCCTCTGTTTGCATACCCCCAGCCACGGTGAGCTCACCTCTCCTCCCCACTTGCCCCAGGCAGCCTGCCCCGGGGCAGGACAGCTCTGACTGTAGGTTGTGTGTCCTTGGGCAGACCTTGCCTCACTCCATCCAGCCCCACCGTCAGGGCCCAGCTGTGCCGCTTGCCCACCTCTCTCACAGCCCAGAACGGAGACCTCCAGGCTGGGAGGAACCTTAGAGGTCTCACCCAACTCACTCATTCTCCTGGGAAAATGGAGGCCCAGAGAGGGACCGAAACACCAGAGAGACACAGGGAGCCCGTGTCCTTGCAAGGCCCAGACCCCCTGTGGCTGCAGGACAGCCATCAGGCCCTGCCCCAGCTCCTTCCCAGGCTGAGGGACAACTCTGTTCATTCCCCCATCACTCCTCTCCCTCCTCCATCAGGGACATGTGCTGGGCTCAGAGAACAAAAGAGTGGGGGAGATCAGACCCCTTCGAGGTG
This sequence comes from Pipistrellus kuhlii, assembly GCF_014108245.1. Taxonomy (NCBI): domain Eukaryota; kingdom Metazoa; phylum Chordata; class Mammalia; order Chiroptera; family Vespertilionidae; genus Pipistrellus; species Pipistrellus kuhlii. The sequence continues at coordinate 50,047,999 of NW_023425562.1, read as the reverse complement.
CTCACAGCCCAGTCAGGGGCATCAGGGCTGCGAAGGAGAGGGGGGTGGGGGGAGGGAGGAGCGCCTATGACAGGGAGGGCCGGCCCCTCTGGGAAGTGGCGCTGGAACCGGGTCTGGTGGGAGGGTACTCCAGGCAAAGGGAGCTGCTATGGTGGGAGGGAGCATGGTACATTCCAGAAACCACCAGAAGGCAAAGTGGTGGAAGTGAAAGTGAGGGGGAGCTGGTGGGAGGTGAGGTCACAGAAGGAAGCTGTTTGGGTTTTATTCTAAGCAGCAGAAACCACTTAGGGTTTTAAGCAGAAGGGGATGAGGGATTTGCATTGGTAGGAGCACACCCTCTGGCTCCCGCGGGGATGGGGCGGGGGTGGGGCGGAGGGGAACAGGAGGACCCGCAGCTGGGGAGAGACGGGGGCTGCAGACCAGGCCTGCCAGGGGAGAGGCGGAGGGATGAGAGGGCAGGGCTCAGGGCAAGATTAGACCCCGGGGTGCAAGATAGGGGGGTGCATGGGGATACTCTCGAGATGGGGAAGCCTGGAGGAGGGGAGATAGGACTTGCATTGGGGGCATGCTGGGCTGCAGGAGCCGTTCGGGAGGAGCTGTCTGTAGGCAGTGAGGCCTGGGTCACGCTGCTGAGAGCCAGAGCCAGGCTCGGGGGTCCTCCCAGCTGCTCACAAGCTCACCTCACTGAAAACGCGGCTCCAAACCCCTTCCCGATGCCCGTCCCTGGTCAGCAAGTCAGTGTCAGGGGAGCAGGAGACCAAGGCTGGACAAAGCAGAGCCGACCACCCCTCCCCTGCTCGAGGCTGTGTGCTCCCCATGGAGGTCAGTGGGGCTCTGGGCCTCACTTGACTCTCAGCTTCTCTTCCTCCTCAGGCTTCTCCTGTCCCAGGCGGGGGCACCGGAGAACGGCCACAGAACCAGACCAGTGACCCAGGAAAGCAGGCCCTGCGGGGCCTGGGCTAGCGGGTGGCCAGTGAGTCACTGCTCCCACTGCTGAGGGCCCGCGCTTGCTGCCACAGGAGCTTTAGTGAGTGAGGGATGTTTAACTTGTACATCAGTCCTTTGTGCTAAGCTGTGCTTTTGTTCCCATTTTACAGATGAGGAAACAGAGGCTCAGCGAGGGAAAGGGTCCAAGGTCGCACAGCCGGAAGAGACAGAGTCAGGATCCAAACCCAGACCACAGCGTGCACTCAGGGCTGCCTCCCGAGCAATCAGCTGGGCCTCCCCAGCCTCTTCGAGTTGGGGTTGTGTGTGGGGAGAGCCCCTGTTCAGAGGGCTTTGGAGCCTTCCACGCCTCACCGGCTGAAGGGACAGTAGCACTGAGGAAGGAATGCCAGTCCTTGGGAACTTCCGGCTGATTCCTGCATTCACACTCCAGGGTCCGGGGAAGCAGAAACAGCAATTGGATGCAGGAAGTGCTGAGGCCACGGCTGAACTGGGGCTCCTGGGTAACACTCCTGGCCTTCGGGCAGAGGTGGCCTCTTGGGGGACCTGGGCCTTCAAGCCTCCTCCTCGGTCAGTGCTGGGGCCTCTGGTTCCTCTGGCTGAGAGGGGCCGGGAGGGCACAGGCTGGAGGGCAGCGATGGAGGGAGAGGCAGCCCCAGGTCTGGGCCTGTCTCTGCCCGTCCATGGGAGGTGTAGCCTCGGAAGTTCCTTCCTTGGCCTCAGTTTCCCCAATGAGGTAGTGCAATAAGGTGGGGTCAGGAGTCCCTGGTGGCTGTGGATGATCGTGGAGAGAGCAAAGACAAATCAATGGCTAACATTTATGGAGTCTCCACTGTGAGCCAGGTCCTGCGTGTGTCAATGTTCACAAAACCCAGGAAGATCGGGATTGTAAATCTCTGCTTTAGAGATGAGGAAACCAAGGCTCAGAGAGGCTGAGCAGCTTTCCAAGGATCACACAGCCGGGGTGGGATGAGGCTGGATTCAAACCCACCCTGACCGGCTTCAAACGAGGCCAGTGTAGCCTGCCGCACGTACACAGCCACCCAGTGCAAGTGTGTGCCCAGGGAGAACCACACCCCGCAAGCTGTTCGAGCAGGTGGGGTTTGGGGGGAAGGCAGGGACCAGAATATGAGAAGAAAAGTACAAGGCATGTGGGCGGATGTTAGCAAGAAAAAACAAATGTGAGACTCTAGCCAAGTTCCCTCACCCCCTCCATGCTGTTTCTCCATCATAAACGGGCCCCTCTCCAAGGGCAGTTTAAATGAGATACAGATTTAAAGCCACAGGCACTGTGTCTCTCTATTAAATGGATGCCAAGCCTCTCTCTCATCTGCTCTTACAACAGCCCTGGGGCTGGACGGAGGAGAGGGGCACATCTCTCAGATGAGGAGACCGAGGCCCACGGAGGTGAGAGACTTGTCCACGGTCACACAGGTTAGGCTGTGCTCTCACCACTGCACCACCCCAACAAAGAGCAAATAGTGGACAGATGGTCACTATTGGATGGAGGGAAGGGTGGGTGGATGAAAGGGGAAGTGAAAATGTGCACAAACCTGGGAACCAACCGTCTGAAGCTGCCTTGTTGCTCTTAACCTGGTTTCTCATGGGGTGGGGCGGCTTCTGGTCCAGGGTCACGGCCTTCTTTCTGCTCAGCCTCCTGCACCCCACACCCACTTCTGCTCCCAAGGCCGCTTTCCCCAGGGGGGAGGCTCTGAACGCCGTGGACGCTGTGCTGTATCCTGGAGATGTCTCGGATCAGGGGGGACCTCATCCCCTCCTCAGCTATTGTGGCATGATTTACAGGCCCCGGTGAGCGCCAAGAATGAATGGAGCAGGTTCCAGCCACTTACATATAATGACTTGGCGCCTCCACCCACAACCTGCCAATCGATGATTTATATGAGAGGCCCAGGACACCCAATGATGCTGCCACTCTAGCAGGAACCCCTGGGAGAACTCTCTGCCAGGATCCCGGCCCAGCCTTCCCCCGCCCCCATCCTAGCCTGAAATCTCGCCGTTAGAATGTCATTCCTTGGGTTTAATGCTCCGGCTCTGGTTTCAAAGCCTGGGTCTCTGAAGCTCTTTGTCGGAAACTGCGTGTTTTGGTCACATCACCGTCCCTCCTTTCCCTCGGAGCACTGGGCTGGAGGGCTCTGCAGCGATGGTCAAGCTGCACGCTCCCATGCAGAGATGGGAAAAGCTGCGGTCGGCGGGGATGGCAGCAGGAGGTGGCCTGGAACTCAGGTGGGGGCTGGGGAGGGCCCCGGTGCGCCTGTTTCCCAGGTCCACCTGGCGGGCGGAGGGAACCAAACCCCAACAGAAGAAGCTGGCCGGGCTGACCCTCTCCCCTTCACCCAGCTGAGGACTGGGCCCCAAACAACACCTTTGGAGCCAAAGGAACCTCCTGGGGTTCCATGCTGAGGCCCTACCCACAGGCCACCTGGCGGCCACCTGCTGGGTCAGCGTCAGCACGCCTCAGGGTGAGGCGGGGCGAACCTTCTGGGTGCTACCTGAGCTCTGCAGCAGGAAATCTTAAAAAGATGTCGCTGCTCAGAGGGAGAAGGGAAAAGGAAATAACTCCCGAGGGAGTGTCCTCTGCGACAGGCCCAGGCCCGGCTGCCCCCTCCCTGTTCCCCTCGGGCCTGTGCCACCACCTGAGGGCTCGGACGGCAGAGGCCTGCGGCAGCGGACCCTGGTTCAAGCCACGGTGTGGCTGCAGCCCGTCCCTTCACCTCTCTGAGCCTCGGTGTCTCCGCTATGAGGTGGGTTGGATACCCCCTCCCTCCCAGTCCTGCTGTGGGGGTTATGGAGACAAATCCCAGAACCCAGCATGCACTGAGTGCTCAGGAGATGCCCATTCCCTCTTCCCGGGCAGGATCTATGGAGATGCCAGCCCAGGCCTCACCTGGAAGGGCCTAGCTCTGCACTGCCCACAGGGTGGTCGTGAGCGCATGTGACTATGGAACCCTGGAAATGTGCCCAGCCTGGATTGAGATGTGCCACCCGTGCGGAGTGCCCACCGGATTCTGACAACCTGGCACCTAACGAACGGAATGTAAAGCATCTCATGAATAATGTTTTATATTGACGACGCGTTGAAATGACAACGTGCTTGGTACATCAGGTTACACAACATAAGTTAATAAATTAATTTCACTTGTTGCTTTTTCTTTAACAAAAAAAGAAAAAGGAAATTTAAAAGTACACATCGGCTTGCATTTGATTTCTATTGGACAGCGCTGGTCTGGCTAATTACTCACAGTCATAGAATATTTAGATTGGCATTAGCCACGCCATTAAAGTCATTTCGGGATTTTAAAAACACTCTCGCAAGCAGAGCCTTGGAATTGGCAGAGACTATGCTGTCCCGTCGTGTTTAATAAGCGCCCGGTTTGCAGGGTGAAGGGCCCCAGAAACCCCGTCTCTCCGATGCAATTAATTGCCTTTGATAGGAGTTATCATTAGGCTCCTTGCTGGGACAACACGGATACAGGCCACGTGGACACGTTACCAGGCTTGGTAGAACACAGTATATGGGCTCACGTTCAAATTTGAGAGTTAAGGCCAAAGGGATTCTTTGGACCTTGGAGAGGTCCCCCTTTGAGAGGCCACAGAGTTGGGGTGTCTCTGAAAGAGCTGCTGGATGGCAGAGGTGACAATGGATCCTGTCTGCCCTCTCAGACAGTGACGCGTGAAGACCTCACGTGGGGTCAGGAGCCCTTGTCCTGAGCCCGGCTCAGCCGTTTCCTCCCGGTGAGATCCTAGGCTTGTCATCACCCCTCTCTTGGCCTCAGTTTCTCTCTCTGTACAACAGGGCAGTGGTGATGATCCTTCTCAGTTAAAAGACAGATATTTTAAATTCTAGGTTTTAGACAAAATCCCCACTCTATGTTAGATTCTAGGCTAGAATCCAGAAGAAAAACCGCAGAGTGACCCTAGGGGTCTTGATGGGGCTATGAAGCCTGGCAGGGGCAGGGCAGGGGCAGGGACGGGGCAGGGGCCAGACTGAAATGACCTACTCCTCCCCCTTCCTCCCTTCCTCCTCCCCCCCCCCCCCCCAATCCTCTGGCCCAGGCGCAGCCCTCAGCCTCCACAGAGGCTTCCTCATTGGCCCATGAGTTCTGAGGAGGCCGAGGGCCAATGAAGGCTCCGAATCCATGCAGATGGAGGACCTGGGTCTGCATGAAGGGGGGCCACATGGGCAAAAGGGCCAGAACCTGGAGGCTCATATGACGGGGACAGGGCCTGACAGAAGAAGCCTCTTAGGCTTCCTGCCCAGCTTGTGGGGATGTGGGTAAAGAAATCCGTTCTGAGAGGAGAGGAGTGTCCCAAACCCGGTGGGAGGTCACAGGTCGGATTCCTGAGCTGCCCTCTGGTTTCCTGAGATTCCTGAGACGGGGTAGGTGGCTGGCCAATGCCAGGAACACAAGAGGAGGAGCCCCTGTCCTCGCCCCCTGTTGGAGTCCACACTGTGGTCCATCATGGATGCCTGTGTGAGGTGCGCCCGGTACTGTGGATACCTGCAGATATTCCCCCAGCCAGGCTGAAAGATAACCCAGGGTGGGGCCTGGCCTCTTGCAGGCACCACTGGCCTCCTAGAGATTCTAAAGTCCACTGACATCTCAAAGTTCTGAGCCTAGACTAGTGGTGTTCAACCCCAGCTGTGCTCTGAGACCACTTGGGGACATTTTTAAAAACTTAGGCCTCAGCCACACAGATTGTGTCAGAATTGCTGGGGTGTGGCCTGAGCATTAATATCCTTTCAGCACTCCCCTCGTCACTTCAGTGTACATTCAAGGGCTGCCTCAACCCCAAATCAATTCCAACAGCCTCGAGATGGATATGTGGGGGAAATAGGGAAGCTTGTGTGGCTCAGAGAGGAAAAGTGACTTGCCCAAGGTCACACAGCGAGGTGATGGCGAAGCCAGTCCTAGAACCCAAGCCTCTTTCCTGAACCTGAGCCCATTTCTCCCCTGAGGTTGCATCTCCTTTTACAAACCAGAGCCCCGGCAGGCAATGCCCACAGTATTTCACATTAGTAATATTGGAACTGGTACAGTCAGGGCCACCACAGTGATGGGGCGGGAGCCGCGATGGCGATTAGCAGAGCCATAAGTCTCTCCCTTTATCCAAACCTTGGCCAGCAATTTAGGAAATGTAATTAAAGGGGGAGAAATGGGAACACCTCAAGCTCCTTGCCTCCTGTTATAATGAGTGAAATACACCAGGCTGTCTGAGACGCAGCTCCGATGTTTTATTGCCAAGTTTTATTCACTGATGTTAAGGTAATCCCGGAAACCGGAGCCCTATTAATGCACATATTCTCACACACCTGGGGCCCCGCCTGCCTACCCGCTCTGGGCCTGTTGCCCCGCCTCCCGGGGTCAGCCCTGGTGTTTTCTGGGCATGTCTATGCCAAGTCGGGCTTCCCCTGCTGGTTTCAGCCCTCCCACGGCAGATAAGAGTTTAATAGGATTCCATTGCTCCTCTGAGCTCAGTAATACATTCTGGAAATTAGGCAGCTACATACTGAAGCCATTGTTCCCCCTTACAAATGGGTTCCCTTGAAGCCAGTGACCGAGGGGTCTCTGATAAGCTCCTATGAAGCCGTGCTCCACATGTTATTGGTGTGTTAAAAGGTGCAACTCCGGGCTCACATTGCTCATTGTTAAGGGGCTGATACATTTAAGTAGTTTCTCCATGAATCAGGCAGCTTAGGTATTTCCCCCATCTTGGCATTGATAGATGAGCAAAAGGAAGCCATTTAGACGGCACTATATAGGGTGCTGGCCCACACGGTGAATGATTTCCAATGCCTGGTTTAATTTATTTTTAAATGAAATTTGCTATTGATTCTGGATTAAAAGGACAAATCTTACGGCTGTTACCACTGACAGAGCCGTGGCGCTCAAGTGACACCTCTCAAGGAGGGAAGGGAGGGTGGCCTCCCTGAGTCAGGGGAGGGTGCGGGCTCTCCAGGGAGCGTGGGTCCAAGGAGGGGACACAGTGCGAGAGCCCCTGCTTGGGGGGAACTTTTAAAAGATCATCATTCCCGACAGAAATGCTTGGCATGATGTTCTCCTTCTGAGCTTCATCTGGGTAATGGAAACAGCCGTGATATTTGCCTCCTGGTCTCCGCCAGACCAAGGGATGCTTGTTTAACTGCCTCCGGGGATGGGAAGCTTACTATCCCCTGGAGTGTTCCCCGAGTGAGATGAGTGACAGAAGTCACCCACTCTGGTGAATTCCCAGAGCCTATTTTCCGGGAAAGTCTGTGTTTACCACCAGCCTTCACTAGGCTCCCCGCTTCCGCACACAGTGCCTGCAGTTGGCACTCGGATCAGTGAAGCAGAAAAGAGACAGGAGGACACAGGGGAGGAATACGGGCCGACGATGCATCCTGTCACATCCAGCCTCTGCCCCACCTCGTTGTGCAGCCTGTGCTGGATCGTGGATGTGCATGTGATCTATAAACTGTGGAGAGCAATTTAGGTGCTGTAGGAAATGCAAATGGGACAGAATGGTACAGCGGGGGAGCCGCAAACTGGGAGACAGAGGACTTGGATCTAGTTTTGTTGTGGTTGGCTGTGTAACTCTGAGGAATTCACTCATCCTCTCTGGGTCTTAATTTCCTAAGCTGCAAAGAGGGTACATGGAATTAGACGTGCTTAGGTATTAGGCCGAAGAGCATGGGCCCTGCAATCAAACATATTATGGCTCTACACCTGGCTTGCTGTGTGACATTAGACAAGATTCTTAACCTCTCTGAGCATGTTTCCTTTTCTATTAATAATAATAGCCAACATGTATCATGGATTTTCTATGTGTCAGGCTGTTCTAAAACCTTTCCATGTAGCAAGTCATTTTAATTCACAATAATTATGTGACAGAGGCATTATTATCTGTTTTACAGATGAGAAGCTCAGGCACAGAAAGGCTAAGTAACTTGTCTAAGGTCACATGGCTAGCAGGTGGCAAGCTTTAAAACTAGAGTCCAGCCAAAGCCGGTTTGGCTCAGTGGTAGAGCATCTGTCTGAGGACTGAAGGGTCCCGGGTTCAATTCCAGTCAAGGGCATGTACATTGGTTGCGGGCACATCCCCGGCGGGCGGTGTGCAGGAGGCAGCTGACTGATGTTTCTCTCTCATCCACGTTTCTAGCTCTCTATCCCTTTCCCTTCCTCTCTGTTAAAAATCAATAAAATATATTTTTTAAAAAACAAACAAAACAAAAAACAGAGTCCACACTTATAATCACACTGTTCTACTCTAGATGACCTGGATGTTTTGAAGTTCTTAGCATAGTGCTGGGTACACAGTGATGGGCTCATAGAGGCTCAGAGACTAGGAGAAGGCAACAGGAATTACTTTCTGTGAAAGACTCAGACTGGTCCGTGGCCAACGGAGACTCAGCTAGATAGGAGAGAAGGCATGCATGCAAGCAGAGGGGAAACACTAGGAAGGGTAAGGACATGCTGAAGTTAGGACATGTTCAGGAAGGGAACATGGAGGGAATTGTGCCTGGAGCAGAGGTATATGCAGGAGGTGAGGCTGGAACCTTGGATGCAAACTAAAGAAGCCAGGATTTCTCAAAGAAACAAGGCCATTGGAGGGGCTTGAGCCAAGCCATTACAGCACAAACCTTTTCAAAGTCATAAAATCCCTGGAGGTCTGTCCTTGAAGGAATCTTAGAGGTTACTGGGTTCAGCCCTGTCCCAGACTATGAGGAGAAAGGACGCCAGAAGGTCAGCAAGTGGGTTCCTGGCAAAGCAGCAGTGTGTTCCCGGGCCTCCTTCCGCTGCAGCCCCCAGGCAATCACTTGTTTTCTCTTCTCTCTTCTAATCTCCTCTCTCTTCCTGTCTTCTTTCTTGACGCCACCCCCTCACTCCCAATCTGTGGTTTGTGAGAAGAATGCCCTGAATTTGCGCGCCAGTTTTGCCACCACATTCTCCTCAGACAGGAACTAAAAGGGTCCTAGGTATCAGTCTCACACTGCTACGTGATCTTCAAGATTCTTATATTAATAATAGGGGCGGTGGAGTCCTTTTCATTGGGAGTGGGGCTCAAATGAATTAATGAATGAAAAAAAAACCACGCTTTTGTAGAATCCATGACACTTCTGTGTGGGAAGGAAGCGATTAGTAAATCAATTCGGAAAAACAAACAACAACAAAACCGACCATTTGCTCTGGTGAATGCGGGCCCCAGAAGCTGGTTAAACAGGCCAGGACCTGTCTATGGTGCTGAAACAGAGCGGCGCCGCTGGTCCTATAGGGGCTGTCAGTTGTGTTGAAACATTACTTGTAAGTGCTCGACACTTCAGGAGGCTGGCTAATTTTGAATGAAATGGATATTTGCTGTCGGCCACGGGCCCCATCGGGTGTCTGCCCGCCATAATATTAGGAGAGTGAGAGGGCAGAGTAAAGACAGAGCGTTGGGGAGCAGTCCCCAGGGCTCTAACCCCATTCTCAAACTTGGGGCGCTGTCTACAATGCTATCCACAGGATACGCCTGTGATCTGGAAGGGAGAGCGGGGCGTCCGCGGTGCTGAACTCCGCGAGGGCTCCTGGGGACATCGATAGCTCTGTCCACGGTGCTGAACTCTCGCATCTAAGAGCCAGCGGAGGCGCAGTTCAGTCCGCGAGGCCTAAAGGCTGGTTGCTGGGTTGGCGCTATCCTCCTCCGTGGTGCTGAACCCTCAGCAGAGCGGCCAGGAAATGGACCAAGGATGAGAGCGAAGGAGGGACCTACCTCGCCCCAGACTCACTGTAGGATCTCGGAGAAAACACTTCTCTAATTTAATGTGCTTCCTCATCTTTTAGATGGGGCCATGAGTCCACCCATGTGTCTGTACTGAAAGTCTCTCCCAACAGCCCCAGTAAACCGGCCAAGGAAGGGATGAGAGGATCTAGTTGGATTCCTGCTCTTGTTTGATGAGAGTGGTTTCGCTAGCTATCCCCTCTCCCTGCCCTAATATTCCATTAGGCCAGTCGTTCTAAGAAGGGTGCTCTGGAATCCAGAAAGGAGTGATCCAATCCACTAGAAGGAGCCGCAGCAGCTGGCCTACCTCACTCCCATTCTACAGACAGGAAAACTGAGTTCCAGAGAGGGGAACAACAACAATAATAAATATTGAGCTCTTGCCATGACGGTGGCATTATGCTAAGTGCTTTAGACACACGTTTTCATAAATCCTCACCAACGTCCTCTAGCTATTATTTCCATTTCTCAGAGGAAGATCAAGAGATTCAGACAGGGGTGGACACCAGAACATGATCACACACGATTCCAAAGGCTGCGGCAGGACTATCCTCAGGTCTCTTGGGCTCTGGCCCTGATTTCTACCCTTCCTCGCTGTCACTTCCACCCCGACCTGCCCCCAACCTCCCAACCCCCACCCCCCTACCACCACCACCAGGCACCGTCCTGCTAGCAAAGTTGTGGAGTCCCTGTGCGCTTTGGATCTGGCGGCAGGTCGATTGGTTTCCTTTCTCATCCCGCTGGATAGTATTTCTGCTTCTGAAGCCAGAATCGGGGATCCGGTTTTATGTTTTGAGGGAACCGGGTCTCTGGGGTGCCTTCCTCCACCCCATCCCGCCCCCTACCTGTGCTCTGGGGCGGGGAAAGTTGAGGGTACCGCTTTAAAAATCCCAGCCTGGGCAAAACTTTGATGATAAATCAAGCCGCAGATCCCTCCGCCGCCGCCTGCCTCCTCGGGGCGGGAGGGAGGAGTGGGAAGGAGGGGGTGCGGCGGCGAGCCGCGCACGGTGGCCTTCCGCGGAAGGGAAGAGTCCCGCAGTCGGAGGCAGCCGGCTGGGCGTGCTCTCGCTGCCAGCAGCTGGGGCTGGGCCGGGGCCGGGCGAGGGCTGGAGCCGGGTCGGGTCGGGTTCAGCGGGCGAGGGGCAGAGGTCGCAGCCGGGCAGCCAGGCCGCACCCGGCAGGGGACGGCGGGCCCTGGGTCTGCGGTCTCCGGAGCCCCGATGTGAGGAGGCGGCGGCGCCCCTGGCCCGAGCGCGCACCATGGGAGCCCCGCTCGCGGTGGCGCTGGGCGCCCTCCACTACCTGGCACTTTTCCTGCAACTCGGCGGCGCCACGCGGCCCGCCGGCCACGCGCCCTGGGACAACCACGTCTCCGGCCACGGTGAGTTCACCGCCGCCTCACCCGCGGACTTCCCCCACCGAACCCCACCCTGGCTGCGCGCTCCAACTTGGCGCTCCCCGGGCTCGAACCTGCGCTGGCCAGTGGCGGGAGTCCCAAGCGCCCTCTGCCGGGTCCACCGACCTGCCTCCCTACCCCCCCCCCCCACTTCCGCACTCCCGGCTATTCCTGCAGAGGAGGGGGCACCCCGTGCGCACCCGGGATCCGGCTCCCACGGAGAGCCCCTTCCTCCCCCCCACCCCACACCCACTCTCGCTGATACACACACCTCCACGATCTCCGCGATGCACAGCCACGAGCACGCTCAGAGCCACACTCACTGCTTTCTCACACTCACAGCACCTACCCTCGCACATCTCCAGACACCTTTTCAGTTCCCCTCCTCACTCATAAGCACTCACACTTATGCCCACTACACACACACACACATCAGGCACTGTGGTGTCAGGCTCACACCCTGCCAGCTGGCATTCCGGCTCACACACTCTGCACAACTCTTGCCTGCCGGCCCGCAGACATTCTGGCAAATGCACATACACACTTGTGAACACACTTGGCTCATCCACCTCTCCTGCCCATCTGCCTTTCCCCTTTGTGGGTGTACCCCCACAGCTGCCCTTGCCCCCTCCCTCTCTTCACTTGTCCCTTATGCCACTGGGAAAGCTGGGGGGTGGGGGGAGGGAGACTCTGCCTCTAGTGAACTGGTAGCCTGGGCTGCATCTGCCCCTGTGGGGTGGGTGTATCCCAGGGACCGAGGCTTGGTGGGATCCCCTCAAAGACACTGGAATAGTTGGGATCGCTGCTTCCAGCCAAAGGCATAGAAGAGGAAAAAGGAAACCAGATGTTTTTGTCTGCCTCTGGGGGTGGGCAGGAAGCCCTGCCATCCCTCTATAGGGTACCACGGCTCACCATTATCCTCTGCCTCGGAGGACTGAAATGTGGGAAATCAACTCCAGCCGCGGGAGCTGGGGAGCAAGCATTCCCAGCACTAGTTGCCCAAGTGTCAGAGCTCATTCTAGCCCCAGAGGAATCCAAGTTGGCAGCAGAGTTAGATCATCTAAGGCGGCAGCTGTGGGGCCCCTGTCCCCCGCGAGGCAGGCTGTGGTATGGGGCCAGCAGGGCGCAGGTAAAATGGAGACCCTTCCTCCATCCATTCCTTCCCTGCAGAGGCCCCCAATCTGGTGGGGGAAGCTGCGGCATCCGTGCTGGGCACTGCATGCTCAGGGCTCGGGTCGGGGGTGGAGGGGGGAGGTTTGCACAAAAGGCAGAGATTTGGGTGATTTATTCTTATGGGGAAGAGTAAGCTCTGGGACAGGGGTGAGGGCGTGGGGGTGGGGATAGCTAATGAAAGACAGCTTTGGCTGGACTGGGGTGGGACGCAGGAGTGGGGTTCTCCAGAGGGTGTGGGGGGCTTCCAAAGCTCTTCTTGGGGTCTCTCTTTTTGGACTACTATGATTCCCTGCACCCTCCCTGCTTTACCAGGTTTGATAGTGACTGCTCTGTGTATCATTTATGCACCCTTCACATCCCTCATCTAATTTCCACCGATCTGTTTGGAGCAATGGTAAATAGGAGGACTGTTATTCTGACCCTCAATTTACAGACGGAGAAGCCAAGAGAGGAGACGGGACTTGCCCAAGGTCACACAGTGAATGAGTGGCTGAGCTGGGACTGGCCCCAGGGTCTGTCGGAAAAGACAGCGCTTTTTTCCAGGACATTCATCTCCCTGTCAGATTCCCTCCCGTTCAAGGGAAACTGGGAATTCCTCCTTCCGCTCCCCTCCTCGCTCCGCTCATTTCCTCGGCAAGGTTGGAACTTAACTCTGGGAGGGTTTTCCAAGGAAGGGCTTTCCTGAGTTTGCAGTTCCGAGAGGGATCTGAGGACCAGACCCCGAGGACCTGGGGGCCACTCTCACTCTGAGTCCAGAGGTGGTCCCCTATAGGGGAGCGGGGTTTGTCCTTTGCGTGGCACTTTCCACCGACCACTGGTGCCAGGTGTGCTTAGGGGCACAGCTCTGTCCACCAGCTGTAATGTCCCTCTGAACCCTGGAAAGGTCAGCTATGTGGCCCAGAGCAGGGGGGCGGTGGGGGCTGTAGATGGAAAGGACGCGGCAGACTGCTGCGGAACCGGACTTTTCTCACACACTGCCGATGTGGCTCTGGGCAAGTGAGTCACCCCTTTGGGGCTCCTTTTGTCTCTCAAGAAACGAGGAGGCCAGGCAACTCCGCGGGGCCGGACTGCCTTTCCCCAGCATCGCCAGGTTCAAAGTCACCAAGTCGTGGCCGCCGGGGAGCCCGCCACCACAGGAAGGGCTTGGAGCCACTCACTTAATCACAAAAAGAAACTGTTATTAATGATAGCGAGACGCGGTGAATAAGTGGGTCATGTCTAATAAGCCATTTGTGTTCAGGAGGAGAATACCAATTTGATAAAAGCTGTGTGTGCTGAAAAAGCCCAGAAATTGCTGTTTAGCAGATTGGAGCCTGATCGTTTCATTATTCCTGGGCTCTGCGTGTCCTCAGCTGATTCAGGAAGTGTGGCCGGGTTAGGAAGGTGTCTCCGTGCCTGGGGTGGGGGGGTGGAGGCTGCAAGCAGGGGCTCCGGGGGAGAAGCCCATGGACTCCGACTGCTTGCTGGCCGCTAACCGCTCCAGCTCAATCTGAGCTGAGCCCGGCAGCCCAGCTAACGCCTTCCGCCTGCCCGGCCCGGGGCTTGTCACAGGGAGAGCCCGTGGTCAGACGGGTCCTCAAGGACATCTGTCTCGCTTCCCACCTTGTGGCCTCCCTTCAGCCCACTTCGCAGAGAGCGTTTGGAAGGCATGAAGAATGAATTGGGGAACGCAAGGTTATGCCTTTTAGGGAGACGTCAGGGCTCCGGAGGCTGGTCCGTCCATCCATGTCTGCTCAGTAAATAGCAGCTATCTTGATTTTTCCTTATTAAAGAGGGTTAGCTCACTGCCATCAGCACAGTACGGGAGGGAGGAAAGGGAACTAACGCTTATGAAACACCTACTGTCTGCTAGTGGCTGCCAGATCCTGCCAGTGTGAAGTCACTAATGCTGACATTCTTCACGGAAGGCTGGTGCTGGACAGAAGAGGACCCTGAGGTTCAGAGAGGACCAGTGACTTGCCCAAGGTCGCTGAGTCTGTGCAGAGAGCTGGAGGGCTGTGCCTCGGTTAAAGGTGTGCCCGGCCGTTCTGGGCCTGCCTGCTTCAGGACAGCCTTGAGGTGGGCTTAGCAGGTTATGTGATGAGACTTGTTCCCCTGCACAGTCCCTACCAAGCACCCCTCCCCCTCCAGCTCCCTAGAGGACTGGCAAGGCAGTGGGTTCCCCCAAGAGAAACCAGAAAAATGACAGTATCTTGCTGAGGCCACGGGCAAGTTAGACAAAGTCAGCTGGGCTGGACTCCTCCATAATCTTTCCAGAGCTTGCTCAAGGCGGGGGTCCAGCGGGAGGGGGAGGGGGTCTTTGTGAAGATCTTTGCAGACCCCCTGCCTTGGAATCGCCCAGAGAGTTTATTAAATGCAGACCCGGGGTTTCCCCAGGCCCATTGGCCAAAATGATTGTTTATGGAACCCTGGAACCTGCATTTTAGTAAACTTCCCAGATGATTCTCCTGCAGCCTGGAGTTTGGGAGCCACTGTCATAAGTATTCGCACAATAGGGGGCAGGACATTGCCGGGTGCCAGGAGCTGAAGGCTTGGTCTGGTTTTGCAAGAGAGGGAGAGGTCCAGGCTGGAGTAGGTATGTGGACCTGAGAGGAGCCCCAGGGAGCCTTATACTGCAACTAACACCCATCCTCCACCCCGCCCCCCACCCTGCCACACACACACACACACACACACACACACACCACTAGGCTTTTATTAATGCACCCCGGTGCAGACGAAGATCCTGACTTGGCCGGGTGCTTTGTCCATTGAGTGAATCGCTGTCCGGAGGTTCTCTGCTGCCAGGAGGGAGCACCGGGGTGCTGGGGGAGGGGTGGGAGCCACCGGGCCGTTTGGCAAACAGCCTGTGCACTGAGAAACGACCCTGGCTTTCTCTTGTTCCTCGAGAACTGTTGGTATCTCGCCGTCCGTCAGCTGGCTAGTTTGGTGGCTGGGAGACGGAGAAAATTGAATACTGCCTCCCGAAGGTTATGATGTTCAGAATGTGTCCGCCGTTGTATTGGGTGTTAGTGATTATTCTATCAATTATGCCCGTAAACACTCTGCCTTGGGCTGAGGGCTTCCTGGCGTCCTATGGGGAATTGGCCCTCACAAGCTGTTTTCCCCAAGTCCGTCACACCAATTGGCTTTGACACCTTGCCTATCAGCGGCTCCCGCGGCCTTTCCCCTAGCAAGGGGAACTGCGGGCGGCCAGCAGGATGGGGGATTCGGCTCATCGCCATGGTGACAGCAGGGGTGTTGGGGAAATCTGCTACAAAGGGGGTGTGTGGGAAAGGTCAGGGCTGAGAGTGGTCCCTCTCAACCAGCTGCCAGGGCAGGAGGTGGAGCCTTTGGAATGAATCACCAAGGCTCAGGCCCAGCCAGCAAGGTGCCTTGAACCATCTTCAACCCCTTTCACAGCAGGTAAGATCGAGGCCACGGGCAAGAGGGCATTTCCCCGAAATGTCCTGGTAGGTCTTTGACTTTTGGAATCACCTTATCCCCGAGTCTATACAAATTGGGGGGACGGGGGGAGGAATACATGGAAGCAAATGTTTGAGTGTCATGGGAGGGCCTTACATGGCCTCATCTCATTTGATCCTCGGAAGAAACCTAAGAGGGCGGACTTGTCCTGGAGGGGAGGTTGAAAGGCTGCTCGAGGTCATGCACGGAGCAGGTGTAGGAGCCTGAATCTGAACCCAGGAATATGGCTCCAGCGGACGTGCTTTTCGTGCTGTTGAGGCCCCCAGAGAGAAGGAGGGAGAGGGGAAGGGCCAGGGACCATGGTGACCTCCACATTCTGCACCAGGTGTCGGAGGGGAGCAGCAGCAGCAAACCTCGACCAAAAACGCTGCCTCAGTGACCTGATAGCTGCCCTGGAGGCTGAGGAAATCAAAGGGGTGGGGAGGGGGGAGGAGATGTGACAGTGACAGAGTGCCACATGAGGGTGGGTATTGGAAGAGGGGCGAGGTGGCTGTCTGAAGCCAGCCCACCTCCAGGTGCTTGGCCATGACTTCGAACTTTAGGGACCAAAGCAGTTATTGATGGGATTATGGCAAGGGTGAGCCTCCAAGGGAATTTGGGGCCAGCTGGGCACACAAGGGCCAGAATCTGGGCCCTCTCACTGCCCCCCCACACCTCCGCATTGTAATGACTGGGGGCTCCAGGGCAGGGACCAGTCAAGAGTCCCTCGTGTCCTGGCCCCCCCCTACAATGCCCAGCACAGGGAGGTGGCAGGGAGTGAACAGATGGCAAGAAGCACAAGGCAGGGGTCTGAGGTCAGAATCCTTAAACTTTTGCTCTTTCCAAGTTAATACACGTCATTTTAATTTCATGGGGAATCCAGGTGTTTCAGTAGAAAAATCACAAGATTGGGACCCTTGCTCCTCCTCCTGCCCATGGCAAGGACTTCTGGGGCGGGTAATGCTGGTTCCACCTTGCGGTTGGCAGACCACGCCCAGCCCCCTGGGGTGCGTGAGATGCCTCAGCCTGGCGGGGAACGGGGTTTCAGGCTGAGTCCTCCGCTCTCAGACCCTGATGAGACTCTCTGATCCGGAAAAGGGTGGCGGTCTCACTAGGGGAAGACACCCACCTCCCCACCAGCCCTTCTTCAGGTCCCCCAGGGCCCCTGAGCGAGAGAGACCGGGTCCTCCCGGAGAGACGATTTCAGGCGGACTCCAGACACACCTCTTTTGTTGTAATAGTTATGCATCTATTTTAATGTAGATTAGGAAAAGATAACCAGCACATTAAAGCTGTGATTTCACGGATATGATTGCTTAGAATGACGGTAATGGGGGATATTAAAAAATAGTGGGTTCGTTTATAGGAAAACATTAAGGTCATAAGAGTACAGGTGGTGCACAGGCGCATCATGGATGGGAATGACAGGCCTGCGGATGTGCCGGCCCACAGGCCACCCCTCCCACCTCATGCTCCCTACTTGCTCAACTAAACCTGTAAACATGTACCCATGAATTGTGCTAAGGAGCAGAGATGTAGCGCAGCCCGGAGAAGGGCACTCAGCCCCGGGCAGGGAGGGTGGTCAGCAGTGAACTGCTCATCACAGAGCGCACGCACGCTGGACCCCACCAGTTATTAGTTGGAGATGCTACAAAGGGATTTCCTGCTTTATTTCCCCACGGAGCCAAAACTGGTGAAGTGGGCAGAAGCCGGAAGTCAGTGAGAGCTTAATAAAGCTCTACCTGCCACACAGCATTCGGTGATGGGGCAGGGAGAAGGCCCGCGTGGGCGGAGGCTGCCTGGCCCCCACACCGGAGGAGGCAGGGGTGGGGCCCTTCGCCGCCCCATGTGCAGGCGTGGGCGCAGCGACTCCCTTGTGACTTCCCTTCAAGGCGAGGTGCTAGCGTGAAGGCCAGGAAATGGACCCTGGGTTTTTATCGGCCTTCCCCTACTCCGCCTTCTGGGTGGCTGGCAGGTCCTTGCCCCTCCCCGGGCCTCAGTTTCCCCACCTGAACCACGCTGAGTTCGCCCTTTGTCCTCCAATCAGCAGGTGAGGGTGGGGCCGGTGTTGGCACAGAATTCCACCCAGTACTTGGCGCTTGGCTCTCAGTGGCCCTCAGGGGTCTGGGAGCTGAAATACCAGCCCATGCTCATCTGGCATGTTTGGTGCCTATCCGTCCCCCTCCCCCCTCTCCTGTAATCCCCTCTGGCTCTATGAGGAGCGCACTCCCATTCTACAGAGGAGGGCACTGAGGCTCCCGGGGACAAGGCCACCCGCCCGAGGGCACACACATGTTGAATTGCAACCCTAGGCTTCAGCCCAGCTTCTGGGGCTCAGAGCTGGAGCTCCCGGCCGCTCATCTGCCCACTCCCGGCTGCCAAGCAGGTGGGAGTGTGGGCAGGAGCTTTGTTCTGGAGCTCACTCTGGCTTTATCGGATCCTCTCGGGGTTCAGACTTGCTGAGAAGAAGGTTTGGTGGAAAGAGCAGGGGTCAGTCGGAGAGTCCAGGCTCCTAGATCTAAGTCCGGCCCAGTCACAGCGGGTGGGGAGCTGTGGGACCCGGGGCCACGCATGTGACCCTGGGGGCACCGCCTGGGTATTCTAGGAGGGGCGGGCGTTTCTGTCTGAGCCAGTGTGTGGAGTGAGTGTGTTTGGGTGGGAATGCGCCTGGGTGGTCCTTTAGCGTCCGGGCCAGGCTGGTTTCCTCTGCCCAGTAGCCTCTGCTACAATGCCAGCCTCCCTGCCCTGCCCCCTGCGTGCACTACCCCCCCCCCCCCCCCCCAGCAAGCTGTTGCCCTTGGGACAGAGCATAGAGGCTCTGGGAGCATCTGGAGCTGGGAGAGGGGGCCTCACTCAGAGCTATCAATTAGGGGGGCTGACAGTGCCCATCTGTGGCAAATGCTCTGCTGTCCCTCATTCTCTTTCCCATGGTTTGTCTCTGTCTTTATCTGGGTCTCTCTCTCTCTCTCTCTCTCTCTCTCTCTGTCTCTGTCTCTTCCTCTTTGCTCTCTATCTTTGTCTTTAAATCTCTCTCCATCTTTCTTTGTTCCTTTCTCTGTGTCTGCTGTATCCATTTCCCTCCCTCTTCTCACCTCTGTCCTCCCTTTCTCTGCCTCTCTGCACACACACTCACACACACACACACACACACACACACACACACACCTTCTTCAGATGACATCTCAGATTATACGTACATATATTCTGTGTATCATAATGACTTACACACGGACAAGGCACTCAAGAAATGTCAGTTGAATGAATGAAGTGAATAGAAAAATGAACAACCAAATGATGACGCTACAAGGGACACTGGAACTCATGTAGTCCCTAACTGCGTTGGAGAACACAATCCTCCTGACAATCTGATGAAAACCGATCGTTGTTTTGCTGAGGGTTTGTGAAGGTGCCAAAGCCCCCCTGTGGTCCTCAGGAGAAGCAGCCTTCATTCCACCAGGGGGGAAACTGAGGCCCAGAGAAGAGCCAGGACTGGCCCCAAGGCACAGGGCAGGTGTGCAGCAGGACCAGGTGTCAACCTGGAGCCTTCCCTTCCCCCATAGGCCTCCCTCTCACGTGACCTGGGGCAGCCCCTGGAACGAAGCTTCATTCACTTTCCCCAGCGAGGACCCCTTGGTGAGTGAGTGTCTTCAGGGGGTGGGTGTTGGGGAGCGACAATGGAAGACAGAAAACCAGAGGTGAGAGCCCAGGAAATGCATGGGAAGGTGAGTCATCCTAAGGGAGGTCCCTGCAGGTTTCCAGTGAGAATGGTTGCCGTGTCCTGGTGCAGTCAGGGAAGACTTCCTGGGGGAGGTGGGCTCTTTCTCAGCCAGGTCCAGGGACCTCCAGGGCTGAGAGCCTGGCCTGACTGCCTGGGTCTGGGAGGGGCTCCATTTGGAGAGCCGTATGTATCTGGCAAAGCAGACCGGAGAGCTTGGTCTTGATCTCCAGGGCAGGGGGAGCCTCGGAAGACTGCTGAGTGGGGAGCGGGAAGGCGTGGCTGGTGTTTGGCTGGGCATGGCCATGTACGTGGAATGGTAAGGGGCTTGGAGGCTGGAGTGGCTGCCAGAGGAGGAGCTGCTCCCAGGGGAAAGGGCTGGGTCTGTGGACTCGGGGTGCTGGGCTGGCCGCAGTGCCGGGGAGGAGGGAAACGTGGGTGAGTGGTTTGCGTGCTGGGCGTACAGAACACCGGTGTTCTGCCTCGTGCTTGAGCACAGCCGGCTTCCTCCTCCTCAGGGCCTCTTCCAGAGCGTTTTCCTCCCCTGGCAGCCTCTTTTCCGACCTCTCCTGCCTTCTCCCTCTCCTTCATGCTTCACGTAGCTCCTCAGAGAGGCCCGTGACCTCCTGTCAGAGCCTCATCGTGACCGCCCCTGGAGGCACCCCAGGCGTCCAGCCACAGACCCATCTTGCAGAGGGGAAACTGAGGCCCAGAGAGGTACAGCGGGCCAGGGGCCCCACACCTCGTTCAGAGCAAGGGGGCAAAGCCTAAACTGTTTTCTCCCAGCCATGGCATGTGAAGGGTGTCTCTTGGAGTTGGGGGTCTTGATTGACCCCCCACCCCCTTTCTTAGAACCCGCAGGCCTGGTTCCCCGCGGAGGGCAGGGAAGGCAAGAGCAGGGGGCAGAGTGTCTGTTTTGCTTTGTGAGGTTTTAAAAAAATCATTTCCAGCCTCAGAGGCGGCAGCAATTACGGCCAGCTCGCTGGGGAGCTGTTTGCTGGCTGTCATCGGCCAGAGAAAGGGTCCCTAATGGAGGCCGGCGGCCAGAGCGCATGGCAGTGGAAACAGCGCTCAAAACGAAGCAGCACTAATGGTCCCAGGCAGGCGGAGGCCGGGGAGGGGGAGGGCGGGCAGGCTGGCTGTCAGCTGACGGGAGGGAGGCTGCTGGAGCAGGGGCTCTGCGGCGACGCACCAGCTGGTCTCTTTATGCCCCTGGAGACCCCAGGAGCCGTCCCTGAACTCCAGCTAGGTGCTGGGAGCCCAAGCCCCACCCCGCTCTGCTGCTGCTGCTGCTGTTAAACCCCCTCCCAGGCAGAGGAAAGAGTGAGTGCAAAGGCCCTGGGAGGGGCAGAACCTTCCACCAGTTCTAGAATAGTCCTTGCGTTGGAAAAGGCCAGGCTAGTCTTCCAGGTGAGGAAGGGGAGGTGGGAGCTTTGGGGACAGAAGCCCGAGTGAAACCTCCCAGGGGAGAGGCCGCGTAAATAGCAGCCTGGCCATCACCACGGAGCCCCCTGCTGTGATAGACACAGGAATGCAGGAGCCTGTGGAGCCCCCATTGCACCCATTTTACAGAGGAGGAGATTGAGGCTCAGAGATTGGCCCACCACGAGAAATTGTAGTTGGGGTTCAAATCCGGCTCAGCCTGAGCCCACATATTTACTGCTGCAGCCTTGAGGCTTCCCAAGCACCCCTGGGCAGGAGGAGGAGGGCCTCCACCAGGGCCAGGCCTGGCGGGGAGGGAAGGGCAGCATGGTCACTCTGCTCTCTGCTGATGCCTCCTGGGCTCTGCCCCAGTCCTCCCCTCCTCCTGGTCTCTGCACCTGGCTTTCTGGTGCCCTCACCTCTGCCTCTCCCCTTCTGCTCTGTCCCCAGGGTGCCTCCCCACAGCTCTCCCTTTCCTTTCTCCTCAGTGGATCGGGGAGGGGGGTGCGCCTTTCTGGGGTTCTGGGACCCCTGCTTATCCCTGTGGCGGATGCGTCCTCCTTTGCTTCCTCTGTTCACCCCCTCTCTGCCTCTGGCAGGCAGCCTGGACACGTACGTGCCTGGGCTCTGGGGTCAGACACGCATGGGCTCCAATCCTGGCCCCAGGCCACCTCTCTGAGCCTCACCAGCCACCCGTGCGATGGGCTCACCCATTGGCTTGGCAGGACGTGCGGGTGAGGATGAGGAGAGAGGCCCGTGTGCCTTCCCCCGCCCCCGGATCCCTGCACATTCCCACACTTGCCTCTCTCCCTCCCAAACCCTTTTCCTCCCTGTAGCTCAGACGTGTGGGAAGCGGAGGCGGGAATTCCGCGGGGGAAACCTGCTCCACTCCCACACTCCTGCAAGTGCCAGGATAGTTTCACTCTCCTCCGATCTTCCCAGATTTGCAGTTCCACTGCCGTCTCCCTCCATATGTGCCCGTGGCCTTGGGAGGCACCCTGCCCCCAGCGCCCGGTGCCAGCGCTGCCCTCCTGGCTGTGTCAGGGCCGCCTGGCAGGGCACCCTGGCAAGTCCCCTCCCTCTCTGTGTCTCAGTTTCCCCACCTGTAAGGAGCAGGAGGATAGTGGCTCCTTTCCAGGTTTTTTTTTTTTTGGGGGGGGGGGGCGGATTCTGTGAGAGATTTTATTTTGTTCAGGAAACAATTCTATAAAAAGGAATGAAATATGATATGTGCTACAATGTGGATGAGCCTCAGAAGCATTATGCTAAGGGAAAAAAGCCAATCCCGAAAGACCATAGACTTTATGATTCCATTTATGTGAACTCTCCAGCACAGGCAACTCCACAGCCACAGGAGGGCTGGGGAGTGACTGCTTAATGGGGCCGGGGGCGGGGGGGTTCGGGGGGAGAGGAGACGAAATGTTTTGGGCAAGATGGAGGGGATGGTTACACAATACTGTGAATGCACTAAATGCCACTGATTTGCGACTTTAAGATGGTTAATTTTATGTTATGTGTATTTCACTTAAATTGAAACTAGCTAACTAAGGAAACACCTCTATAGCATACAGTCTGTGCCCGGCAGTCCACTTCATATATCTTAACACATTTAATCCTTACAGCAACCTTTGGGGTAGTTATCATTATCCCCATTTTGATAACCAGATGAGGAAATTGAGACACAGCATCACCAGGTACTGTACTTAGTGCATAGCAGATGCTCAAACATGTCAGCTGTTTTAGTTTTTATTGGGCTGAGCAGAGGCCCCCTCCCCTGGAGTGACGGTGCCTGTGTGTGTGCCTAGACCTGAGCAGTGGAACTGAGGCGCCACTGTGCCCCGAACCCTGAAACAGGCTCCTCGCGTGCATTAGTTTACGTCCTCCTCCACATCAGCCTTTAAGCCATGCCACACGTGGGACCCAAAGCTCAGAGAAGTGCAGCCACTGACACGAAGCCACACGGCGAGTCAGGGCGAGCTGCCCCTGGCATCCTCGCCTGGAAACCCTGGGCTCCACCCTCCCCGCTCCCTCTCCTTCCTCCTGGTCCTCCCCCTGAAGCCCACACAGCAGCACTCCCGTGCACCGGGCATGGTCTGAGGACCCTCGGGGACTGTGTGGGTCAGGGGGTCCCGATTGGGAGGTGGGGGGAGAAGGTTGGGCCCCACGTAGAAGAGTAAACAGCTCCCACCAGGGCCAGCGCTTCTTTGATGTCTCCTATCTCATTTAGAATTCATAAAGTCTGTATTGTGTTCCGTAATATATTCATGTTTGTTTTAAGACGAAAATAATGTTCTTTCCCCGTTCAGGGGAGGGAAATCAATGCCTCGGGAAGTGCCGAAAGGGCGTCCTCCATTCATTGCTTTGTTCCTTCATCCTGCGAGCACACATTCGGACCTCCTGGCTCCTAGCATGTTAGTCCTCCCCATCCTCTTCATCCTCACCATCCTCACCGCGAGGAAGCTCGGGGAGCCGTGTGGGGAGTCAGAAGGGTGCGGCGCCGTCAGCCAGACAGGAAGGCTCGGTGGGATCCTGGTAGGTGCGTGGCTGGGAAGGCTTCCCAGTGGCCCAGGGAGTCAGAGCCCGTGGTGGAGGGGGTGGTGGCTGAGGTGGATGCCCGCTGGCGCCCGCCTCCAGCACGACCTGCCTCCAAACCCCTTCTCCTCAAGAAGACCGTGTCTGCTCCGTGCCGCTCTGGACTGGACTCCTCGCTCTCGCCGGCTCCCTTGCTAATGAGAGAACCTGGAGACGGAGGCTGGCAGCCTCCCATAAACCACCTTTCCTGCCTGGAATTTACAAACGCTGTTCGGTGTTCATAGTGTTTATTTTTACACTTACCCTCTATTTATGGCAAGTGATGCTGATTTTCTGTTTATGGCAGTAATAAAAGTCTCCTTTTAAGCTGAAAAAAAATTTTTTTAAGTAAAAAGGGAAAGAGGCTTTGAAAATAAACATCAAGTGAATGACAGTGCAGGTGGTACGGGAATTCTGTAGAGACTGTGGGGGTGGCCCCCGAAAGGGAAGCCCTCTCTCTGCTATATCCTTTCCTGTTCTGAGTTCCCCCTGGTTGTTCAAACCCCACTCAAGTTCAAGCCTGCCCCCTCCTCCGAGAAGCCTTCCCTGACCCTCCAGGCACACACGTGCTGGCCTGGCCCCTCCTAGTACCGGCGCCTGCGTGGCTGTGTGACTGGTGCACACCCTGGGCAACTGGGGATCTGGGTTCAGTCCCAGCCATTCGCTGTCCACACAGCAGTCACTGGCGTGTGTCTCTGGGGGGCTGTGGGCTCCCAGAGGGGCAGGGCCTGGTCTGAGCCTTTTGGAAGCCCAGCAGCACGGAGCTGGCCCTGTGGGGGGCCATTCCCGAGCTTCTGCTGCATGCCGAGACCAGCGTGTCTCCACTCAACACCGCAGCTCTGCAGGCTTTTGTACACAATGCCTCCCTCTCCGCTCCCAGAGAAGAGGAAATGTGTCCACTCCCAGATGGAACAACCTTTCATCCAGGCACAACCACGACTCCTCTTGCTGCAGGCAGCCTGCCAGGGCCCGGGAGGGAACAAAGAGAAGCTCAGGGCCTCCCCTGGCCCATCGAGGGGAGGGCAGTCACTCTGCACCCATCCCTGGGGAGAGGGGGCGGGGCTCTGGCTGTGGCTGTGGCCTGCCTTCTCAGTCCCTGGGGGCTTTTCCATCGGCTCATCTAGGTTCTTCCCTAATGGACATTTACATCGCCTGATTTCAGGGGTGCAGTGAGATTTCTGATGAGCTGGGTGTCATTGGACACCCCCTCTGTGGCCCTTCCCCCCATCCTGCCTCCCCCTGGGAGTTAAGGTGGCCACACACGCTTCCAGCCCAGCACCCAGCTGTGCCTGACACAGAGCAGGCAGGCTGGCTCTCTGGAAATGGCCCCCACAGAGTCACACTCTTTACTGTTGAAGGGGGGGCAGGAGCTTCAAGAGGACTCAGGTTTTGGCTGGGAAACTTTGTGGTCCACCTTGGGGTTGAAATCTGACTTTGTTCCTTCGTGCTGTGTGGCGTCAGGCACCAACACAGCCTCTCTGAGCCTTGGTCCTCCTGTGAAATGGGGCTGACCATGAAGAGGACCACTTGCCGAAACCGGTTTGGCTCAGTGAATAGATCATCAGCCTGCGGACTGAAAGATCCCAGGTTCAATTCTGGTCAAGGGCATGTACCATGGTTGCGGGCACATCCCCAGTAGGGGGGGATGATTCTCTCTCATTTATGTATCTAACTCTCTATCCCTCTCTCTTCTTCTCTGCTAATATATATATATATATATATATATATATATATATATATTTAAAAATAAAATAAAATAAAAATGAAGAGGACCACTGGCCCTGGCCGGTGTGGCCCAGTGGCTTGAGTGTCGTCTCATGCTGTTTGGGGTGTGGGAAGGAGGCAATGGATCGATGTTTCCCTCTCACATCGATGTTTCTCTCTCTCCCTCCCTTTCCCTTCCTTTCTCTTAAAAAATCGATCAAACACATTTTTAAAAGTAGAGCCACCTCCTGAGGTCTTCGGGAGGATGGCGTGGGTCCTGGGTGCGGTGTCCGGCACAGAGGCGGGTTTCCTTCCTTCTGCGCCGGGGCAGGGGACTGGCCACGCCGGCCCCAGGTCCTCTGAGCCTCCGTTTCTCCACCTGTAGTAACGGGACAGTGACCCCTGCTCCGCGGGTTGCTGTGAGGGTTTTGTGGGATCAGGCACATCAGCTTTCTGGCCTCTGCCCAGAAAGGTGACCCGCAGGGTTGGTGGGGCTGGTCCGTGGACCTCAAGGTCCGACCGAGTGGGGAGCCGCCAGCACAGCAGCCACGGCCCTTCCTGCATGGCCGCCATTTGTTCATTCCCGTTTCATTCGTGGTTGCACTTCGCATGACAGCTTTACGGGCCCTCTGGGGAGCTGCCAGCTGGCCTATCAGTTTGGCTGGGCCACACCAGCGTGGGCACCAATCGTCATGAGGGCCACAAGGAGGGAGGGCGAGGAGGGCTGTTCTGCTGGGGCCTCATCAGGGCCTCCCCGGTTGCCTGTGCCCACATGTCTGTCCCCGTCCCTCCTCTGATGAGTGCAGTCTCCCCGAAAATTAGTCTGGCAAACAGTAGGTGCCCAATAAATGTTGCGTGAATGAACCACTGTGTGAATGAATGATGTCTATCTTTTTTGTTTTCTTTCTCTTACAGTCTCTAACGTAAGTTCTCTGGGTTTCTGTCTGACCTTTCTTTCTCTGTAAAATATTTTTTTAAATTATTATTTATTTCAGAGAGGAAGGGAGAGGGAGAGATAGGAACATCAATGATGAGAGAGAATCATTGATCGTCTGCCCTCTGCATGCCCCACACTGGGGACTGAGCCTGAAACCCGGGCAGGTGCCTGACGGGGAATCGAACCATGACCTCCTGGTTCATAGGTCGACGCTCAACCACTGAGCCATGCAGCCGGGTTCTTTCTTTATTTCACAAATGCCTAATAGCACCTCCTACGTGCCTGCTCCATGCTGGGCAGTGCAGAGGCCCTGTCCTGGGGAAGCTCCCAGGGGATGGGGAGAGCCAGCCCCTCAGTCTCTTCCTCTAACACTTCCTAGTGGGGCAGAGAGGGGAGGACCCGGAGACTCCAGGGACACCAAGGAGGGCCTGGGCGGCGGTAACCAAGGGCCCCAGGGCCACGCTGGTTCTCTCTGCTCGCTTCCCTTTGCCTCTCTCATGCTCCAGCTCCGCCACGAGCCCCCCTGCTCTCACTCTGGCAGAGACGGATGGGTGGGCGGGGGTCTAGCTCCTGCGGGCTTCCTGGAAGAAGCAGCCTCACACCAGAGCTTTGAAGGCTGGAACAGCAGGGAAGACTGTGCAGAGGCTGAACCAGAGGGCCTGCAATGAGGAATCTGAACTCAGAGACAGAGGGAGCTGGGGCCCGCGCTGGGACTGCCTTTGTCCGACAAACCCCTCTGGGGCTTAGTGAGTCCCGCTGGTTGCTTCGGGGAGACATGAGGAAGCAGAGGGATGAGAGGCCGTGGGGCCCGGGTGTGAATGAAATACAGATGCTGTGTCCACTGCATAACCTAATGAGGCTACAGAGAGGCATCGTTGAAATCTTTCTTGGGAGAGAATTTTGAGCTAGGAAGTGAGAGAAAGCAGTGTTGTTTCTTGAGCACCTACTGTGTGCATGAGGCGTGTGTTGCCTTGTGTAATCTCCCCTGTGTCCCCTCATTCTCTTCTTTATGTGATAAAGAATCGGAGGCTCAGAGAAGTAGACGGGCTTGTCTGGTCACACAGCTAGGGGGTAGAGGAAACAAGATTTGAACCCAGACCTGAAGGCAAAGCCCTAGGTATTCTAGGGCCTGGGAGGTTTGGAAGAAGGGCGGGTAAGCTCTCCCAGGTCACCCCTGCCTTTCCAGAAGCCCAACTGAGGGGCTGCGCTAGGGCCACGAGCTCTTTCCTGCAGGTTTTGCCCTGATAACTGGGTCGGGGTCTTAATACCTCCCACCCCCATTAAAAGCAGAAAGGAAGCCCTAAGTGGCTTGGCTCAGTGGATAGAGCATCGACCTGCGGACTGAAGGGGCCCGGGTTCGATTCCGGTCAAGGGCATGTACCTTGGTTGTGGGCACATCCCCAGTGGTGGGGGGGGGGGGCATGCAGGAAGCAGCTGATCAATGTTTCTCATAGATGTTTCTAACTCTCTATCCCTTTCTCTCTCTGTAAAAGCAGAAAGGAAGATGTTGCATACAATCAAGCCTCTTCCTCCTTTTCCTGCAGAACCCTAATTTGCAGACAGTGGTTTTAATTGTCTTCTCAGCAAGCCCAGCCCTGCTAGGGCCCTGGGGCTGGAGAACACAATCATGTCCTTCTCAAAAATCTATAATTATACCCGCCTCCCCAGGGGCTGGCTGTGAGGAGTCACCTGGCCGGGAGGAGGGCTCAGGGACAGAAGGAAATCCAAGAGGAGACATGGATTTTATGTCCTAAACTCAGCCGGGATGCTCTTGTGGAGATTGGGGGGTGGCTGGAGGGAGGAGGTGCGGGTAGGGGATCGGGAAAAAGAGCTGCAGGAGCAAGTTCTAGAAATTACTGGCGTCCACTCTAGAGCCCTCTAGACCTGGGTGCAGATGTAACCACCTGCTCACTCTGAACCTCTCTGAGCCTCCATCTTCCCACCTGGAAATGGGGCGTCGTAACGATCACACCTGCGCCTTAGCATGATGGTGGGAACATGAGAAACGTGTGTAAAGGGCTTGGCTCAGTGCCCGCCACAAACCAAGGACTCGGTATGTATTAGCGTTTGTTATTGCAGCAGCATCACCAGAATCAGAGCTGGCCACCTACCGGTTTCTGGTGCCGATAGCATGTTTCCACTCACAGGGTTAGGAGAGGGAGCAAGAGCCTCTCGCCACTTACAGCTGCCACTTCCGGGGGAGGAACGGGGCTGCCTTTGTCCGTTAGGAAGCGGATGCAGCCGTGTGGAGCCTGGCAGCTGAATTTCACCTGATAATTCGGACCAGATTCTGAGGCTGATGGGTCCCTGGGTCTCAGGCACATCTGCTGGTCAAAACCCAGTTCTGTGAATCTCGGGCCAGTCATGTCACCTTTCTGAGCCTCGTTTGCCTCGTCTGTTGAAGGGGAGTGAGTGGATTAGAGACTGTGTCTGCTTGGTGCTAGGATGCTCAATGAATGTAGTGCATTTTTTTTTTCAACAAGGACTCTGGCTTTTTCTTCTTCTCTTCTCCTCCTCCTCCTCCTCCTCCTCCTCCTCCTCCTCCTCCTCCTCCTTCTTCTTCTTCTTCTTTAAACATTTATTTATTTATTTCATGTCACAAGCAGCACGTGCTTGTTACCAGGAAATGAGAAACATAAGCACAATTAAAAATGTTAAGTGCCCATATTTTTATTTACACAAAAATGTCTACTTTCAAACACACCTTCCAGGATCCTGTGCGCGCTTGATGGCTTTCCCTCCTTATTGCCTTGGATCAAACACTCCCTTTCTTCTTGCCTCTGCCACCAGTCTTCAGGGCCCGGCTGACATGCCACCTCCTCCTCCCTCAAGCTTCCCTTCCCCCAAGGAGCAGTGACCCGCCCCTCAGATTACCTGAGCTGGTGGGGTTCTCCAGCCATGAATTCCAATCCCCATGGAGGCTCAGAGAGGAGGGAAGCTTCTCCCACAGTCACACAGCACGTCTCCGGCAAACACAGGCTCAGTTCTCCATTCCCGCCTCCCAGGCTGGCGCTCAAGGTGCTTTCTCAAATACACAGCTTCTCCCCGCGTGAAGGGTCCCCGGGGCGGTGCCTGGCACAGGCCTTCATGTTGCCACTGGTGAACAGGGAGACGCAGATATGCCATCCACTGCCCAGAGCCTCAGTTTCTCCACTTGTCCTGAGACATCCTGCTCTCTTCACCACTAAGGTTGGAGCCAATGGATCCTGAGGGGCCCTCCCCACCCCACCCCTAGAGGGTCCGAGGGGATTGGAGAGAATCTGCGGCCAGAGCCCACACCCACAGCCAACTCACCTGGCCCCAGAGTCTTGGAGCCAGACTTTCTCTCTCTGTGCCTTCTGCCCACTGCTGACTCAGGACTGCCTGGGCACCACCTCCTCCAGGCGCCTCCCCTGGGGCCTCAGGCTGGTGGCACGTCTCCTCTGTGCCTGCCCAGGCCTTGTGCTCAGAACCAAACAGACCCCCTCTGGCCCCACAGGACCCTGGAAGGCTGGCCGCTTTAGATCGTTTCTCTTTAAGGAAAAAGAGCTCTCCAGCCAAAAAGAATGTGAATTCACGGGATAAGAAGGGTCTTGGGAGTCAGACGAGCCTGGGTTCAAATCCAGACTCTACGTGTGGCCTTGGGAGGGTCACTCCGAGGCTGTCAATGGGGCCTGGGAGGGGGCGGAGCTGAGGCTGGCACGGAGCCCCCCTGCTGGGATGCCAGCGTAGGTGGCCCGAGCGCTGAGCACCGGCAGTGTGCCTGGTCTAAGCTGAGATGCCTGTGATCGTGTGAAATACACACTGGATTTCCAAGACTTAGCAAAACAAAAGAGTGTAAACTATCTCAATTATTTTTATTATTTGAAATAATACTTTGGATATTTTGGGTTAACTAAAATACATTATTAAAATTCACTTTTCCTACAGTGTGGAGTTTCCTCAAAACACTGAAAATGGAACTCCCATTTGACCCAGTAATCCCACTCCTAGGAATATATCCCAAGAAACTAGAAACACCAATCAGAAAGGATATATGCACCCCTATGTTCATAGCAGCACAATCTACAATAGCCAGAATTTGGAAACAGCCTAGGTGCCCATCAGCAGATGATTGCATCAAAAAGCTATGGTACATCTACACAATGGAATACTATGCTGCCATAAAAAAGAAGGAATTCTCATCATTTGCAGCGACCTGGATGGAATTGGAGAACATCATACTGAGTGAAATAAGCCAGTCAATGAAAGAGAAACACCACATGACCTCACTCATTTATGGATAATAAAGAACATTATAAACTGATGAACCAAAAGATAAATATATTATCTGTGTACATATTTTAACATTGCCCCCCCTCCCATACATACCCTCCCTCCCCAGAGTTTTGTGTCCATTAGTTGTACTTATATGCATGTATACAAGTCCTTTGGTTGATCTATTATCTCCCTCAGATCTCCCTACCCTACCTGCTGTACTTTGACAGTCTGCTTGTTGCTTTACTGTTTACGTGTCTAGTAGCCACATAAAAATTTTTTTTTTAATTTTTGTTTTAAATATATTTTTTATTGATTTTTCTTACAGAGAGGAAGAGAGAGGGACAGAGAGTTAGAAACATCTATGAGAAAGAATCATCGATCAGCTGCCTCTTGCACACCCCCACTGGGGATGTGCCTGCAACCAAGGTACATGCCCTTGCCTGGAATCGAACCCGGGACCCTTCAGTCCACAGGCCGACGCTCTATCTACTGAGCCAAATGCATTTTTCCTGTTTAAAAAACCTTTTTTGGCTGAAACCGGTGTGGCTCAGTAGATAGAGCGTTGGCCTGCAGACTGAAAGGTCCCAGGTTCGATTCCAGGCAAGGGCATGTACCTTGGTTGCAGGCACATCCCCAGTGGGGGTGTGCAAGAGGCAGCTGATCGATGATTCTTTCTCATAGATGTTTCTAACTCTCCCTCTCTCTTCCTCTCTGTAAGAAAAATCAATAAAAAATATATTTAAAACAAAAATTAAAAAAAAAAATTTTTTAATGTGGCTACTAGACACGTAAAAGTTCTGTGTGCCTCGAAGGTGTTTCTGCCTGTGGGACAGTCCTCTCTGTGTGACCATTGCTGAGATTTGAGGGGAGAGGTGGCTGTGGGGGGGCCACCAGGGCTTTTGAGGGTGAGAGGGCTGGCCACGGATGTGGGGCTGGGACCTGACCTTGTGACCTCTGGCCACTGAGCAATCCCAGGCCGGACACGGCCCTCTCTGAGCTCTGCATCAGGGACAGGAACTGGTGGCCCAGGGCCCGAATTTTCCGTTAGTTCAGGCAGACCAGCGGCCAGAGGGAGACTGAATGAGGTGGTGGAGGCCCCCCTCCCCAGGTCCCCCTGATGGAGCCCCACCCGCACCCAAGGAAGCCCATCTCAGCCCCGTGGCAAGATGGGGCTGGATGGGAGGGCGGATGGAGGTAGCATTCCTGGGTGACCGATGCACTGAGCATTGGGGTTGGGAATAGCCTGTAAGGGTCTGGGGGGCAGGCGACTGGGGAAATCTGGAAGAATTGATGGGACGGGCAGCTTCCTTCCCGGCCTCCTGGCCTCCTTGCTCACACCTTGCAACCCAGCCTCCTCTGGCCCGTCGCTCCCTGTGAGAGTCTCTGGTGGTGCCATGGGCTCTGGGACAGAAGCGGGCTCTAGCGGGGCATTCAGAGCCCCAGGCCAACTCCTGCATACCCCGTCTTGCCAGCTGCTGCTGCGCACCCCGCGCTGATTCTCCGGGGGCCCCACCCGCAGCCCTGGGGCTCCTGCCTCCTCGCCTCTCCCACCCACCAGCGCTGTGGCCGCGGCCCCTGTTCCTGAGCCCCAGTGACGCCTCCCCATTTCTCCCACAGCCCTGTTCACAGAGACGCCCCACGACATGACGGCGCGGACGGGCGAGGACGTGGAGATGGCCTGCTCCTTCCGCGGCAGCGGCTCCCCCTCCTACTCGCTGGAGATCCAGTGGTGGTACGTGCGGAGCCACAGGGACTGGACCGACAAGCAGGTGTGGGCCTCCAACCAGGTACTCCGCCCAGAACCGGCCCGACTGGGGTGTCTCTGCCCCTCAGCTCTTCCGAGGGGTCTGGGCCCCCACTCTGTCCCTGCAGCACCCCTTCTCCCTCCCCCCTCCCTTCTTCCTGAGATGGAGGCGTGTTTCCCGGCAGGAGGCAGAGCCGGGCTGAGCACGTGGGAAAGGCACCACCAGGGAGCCCTCCATAGAGCACAGAGTGCAGCCACACTCTGTGTGCACGTGGGGAAACTGAGGCAGGGGCCCGGAAGCTGGCTCCCGGCGCTCTGACTCACCTCCCGCCACTTCTCCGAGATGCACGGACAGCTGTGTTGGAAAGGCCCCTGCGAGCACGGCAGACGCCGTGGCCAAGTTCACGAGCACCAGGCGTGCCCCCTTCCACACTCATGCAGGCACACCAGCGGCCGGCCTCTGTGCATGCACTGGCCTCCACACACCGACACGTTCATGTGTGCCCGCCACGGGACCAGATGCTGTTGCTGTCCCTGCCCACACACCCAGACATATACCAGCCCCTGCCACCAGCCCCACTGCCAACAGCCAACCCCGTGACTCTGAGGGTTTTCTGTGGACAACAGAGCCTGCTGTCGGCGAGGCCGGCTGGAGGAGCATTCAGCCACGAGCACAGGAGCTGGAGGACAGTCCCTCAGGCCCTCGCCCCTCAGCTGGCACCTCCTCCTCTGAGGTGCCCAAGGAGAGTACGTTCCAGGTGCCCACGGTGGGTCCTGGCTTGATGATGCACCCATTACTGACTTCCTCCCTTTCTGTCCCCCTCACTCACTCCTCCGGGGCCTCCTCCTGATATACCACTTGGACTCAAGCCTTTGTCCTGGGGCTGCATCTGGGGGAACCCAGGCTGGAACTCTTATTCTCACCCTTGCAGATATGCAAATAACATGCAAACACACCCTCTCTTCCCACCCACTCACATATGAACACGTACATTCGCTCACCTCCCCGTGCACACATGGGAGTGCTCACACGTTCTGGCAGGTTCAGGGGAGAGCCTCTCACATACTCACAGATGCCCTTCAGCTCCGTCCTGCTCCTGGGAGTGTCGCCTCACCGCCCCGCAGGCTCAGAGGACTCCAGGGCTCAGAGAGCCCTGAGCCGAGGTGCCGGTCTTTGCAGCTGGGTCCCTCTGGG
The DNA here is from genome assembly GCF_014108245.1 of Pipistrellus kuhlii. Lineage (NCBI taxonomy): Eukaryota > Metazoa > Chordata > Mammalia > Chiroptera > Vespertilionidae > Pipistrellus > Pipistrellus kuhlii. The sequence goes on along the minus strand of NW_023425562.1, from coordinate 50,014,757 downwards.
CCAGCTTTCAGGGAACAGCCTGTGGGCAGGGCTCCGACAGCATCTGCTGCAGGCACTCGCTCATGTGCGTGACACCCCTGAAAATACAGCCCGTGCACAGACACAGACACAGGTGCACAGACTGGCACACGCCGCGGACTCACGTTCTGCCTTCACGTGTACCCACCCCGTGTACCCCCAGGTACAGCCAGTTTTACCCTGGCTCACTCCCACTCCCTGAGTGGACACAGAGCTGAGGGGCCCCCGGCACTGGATCCCAGGGTCCCAGCGTTCCCTGCTGCTAGAATCGTAGCTGCTGTCCGGACCCCCGCCCAGTGGTGCTAATGGCTTCTCTCTGCTCTCTCCGCCCCTCCCGCTCCCAACAGCTAAAAGCATCTCAGCAGGAAGACGTGGGGAAGGACGCGACCAAAATAAGCGTGAGTCCTATAATGACTTCTCACAAGGTCTCTAATGGAGGACACAGCTGTAATTTTTTTTAAAAAATGTATATATTTTTTTTGTCCCAATACCGCAGGGAGCTTGGGCAAGAGGAAGGAGGAGAAGAAAAACAGAGGGGGTGATGGGGGGAGGGGCGAGAATGGCTCTGATCTGTTTTTTAAAAGCCAGAGGTTTTTCAAGTTCATTGAATGACAGGCACAAAAAATGACAGGGGAAGGGAAGACGCATTCTCTCCTGTCGGGAACCAAGGCTGTGTGCATCCCTGATGCTTCATGTCTGCCTCGGCAGCATTTTTTATTTGGGGAACCCACGGGGCCTAATGAGACTGAGCTGGCTTTTTCCGACTGACAGCCGCAGCCTCTCACGGCCACCTGGGTCCCCTGCTCCCGCTCCCGGGGTGAGGCGGGCGGGGGAGCTGTGCCGAAGGGGTTGAGGACTGGCTAGGCCTTTGATGCACTGACTCATTTTTTCATGGCTACACCTCCGTGGGGCAGGGCAAGCACTCACCCATTTTGCAGGTGGGGAACTGAGGCCTAGAGACTCGCTAGAGGGCATGGTGTGACTGAGCTGACTCCAGTTCTTTGTCTGTGGGCTGTGCTGGAGCCCAGGGAGGTGGGTCCCAGAGAGGGTGACGGTTTTTGTGGTGGAGGGGCACCCAAAGAGGAGCCGGGAGAGGCGGGCAGAATTGAGAAAGGAGGTGAAGGGGACTGAGCAGAAGGGACAGCCTGGGGACCCATGTGGCCACGAGGCCAGGCTGGGATTGCACGTGGGGCAGGAGGTCATCCTGGCAGGAAGCCAGAAGCCCACGTCAACACACTCGGAAAATGCAGGTGCTCGGGGGTATGGGTGTGTATGCGTGGGGAATGGCCTCCAAGTTCGTTCTTCTGCTGCTTCTTCCACAACTTTTCAAGGACTTGGGAAGCTCGGGACCCCAAAGTTGACTAGATGCAGACACACGGAGGAGCCACAGCAGAAGCCACAGTGTCGAGCAGGCACTGGGAGGGATGGGGTGGCAGAGAAGAGGCAGGAGGCCTGGGAGGAGGCTCCCGCAGCTCCTCAGACAAAAGGGGGGCAGATGAGAGGGGAGGAGAGGGCCTTAAAAGCCTCATTTGTGCTGTTTGCTGCAGGGCCTTTCAGAGTTGGGGTCTGGAAATTTGAGCCATTTCCAGTTTAGGGTAGATGCTGATCGTCGTCCCCCCCCCCCCCCCCCAATCCCTCGGCCCCTTACTCCCTCTCTGCCAAGGGCACATCCATGTTGATGTCCCATTTCTTGCTCAAACACAACCTGGTAAGTCCAGGCAAGTAGGGATCTCTGTATATTCATATACCTCCCCTCCCCCGCTTATCGCAACTCTCTCTCCTATGATTTTGTTTGGGGTTTAAGGAGCATCTCAGGCAAAGGAGAGAATAATCTAATGGATTTTAGAGGATTAGAATTAGAGGCTGCTGGCCCCACGTGAGGAGAATGCGAACATGCTAATTAGATAATAAAATAAACGTGCTCAGAGGGATTGCGCAACCACTCTCCCCCCACCTTGGCCCCCGATTTCTTGCACCCGCTGGGGCTCTGAGGGTCTGGTTGGGGTCTCACAGGTGGCTCCTCCTGCAGACAGCGTCACACACGTGACGGCTCTTACATACATGGACATGTAGTTGGCAGCTCCATCAGTAGATGCCCACCCTGGTTTCCTGCGGTCTAGGAGAAGCTCAGACTTTCCCTGTCGCCTTCAAGGCCCTGGGCTCCCTGCTCACCCTCTGGGCTGTCTCGTCTTGCTTGAGCTGGCTCCTCTGCCCCTCCCAACCTGCCCCCTTTCTGCCTTCTCACCGGCCAGTCCCAGTCTGTTCCTCTCTCTTCCTTTAGCGCCGAAGTCAGGAGGCCTCCCTTGACCCTGTGACTCAGCGGGCACCTCCCTTCCCCCTGCTGGCTGCGTTTCCTTTTGTATTAATAATTATCCATTCCTGTGACTCCCCCTGCAGACAGTAGGGCTGAACGGTGCCTGCCTGATTCACTGTTACAGTTCCAGAGCCTAGCACCATGCCTGGCCGGTGTGGCTCGGTTGGTTGGGCATCATCCTGTAAGCCGAAAGGTTGCTGGTTTGATTTCCTGTCAGGGCGTATGCCAAGGTTTTGGGGCTTGATCCCAGTAAGGGTGTGCAGGAGGCAGCTAATCGATGTTAAACTCGCATTGATGTTTCTCTGTCCCTCTCCCTTCCTATCTCTAAAAATCGATAAACTATTCTTTAAAAAAATTATCAAATGACTGTTACACATACATACACACCCTCAGGCCAATGGGGGCATATACCCAGACAGATTTTGACACATGGACACACCAACGTGACATGCATCCCATGTCAGGACATGTATGTGTACGGGTGATGTGAATGAGTGAGGGACTCGTGCAGGGCTTCACTCCTTCACGTCCAGCAGAACCCAGGCGCTGTTCCAGCCCAATGGTTCCATGTCTCCTAAAAACCCCAATTTTGGTGGAAGATCTCCTGATTTTTTATTGTTGTTATTGTTAATCCTCACCTGAGGATATTTTTTCCATTGATTTTTTTTAGAGAGAGTAGAAGGGAGGAAGGCTGGGGCCAGGGTGCGGACAGAGAGAGAGAGAGAGAGAAAGAGAGAGAGAGAGAGAGAGAGAAACATTGATGTGAGAGAGACATCATTGGTTGCCCCCTGCAGGTGCTCCAACTGGGGCTAGGGATTGAACCTGAAACTCAGGTATGTGTCCTTGACTGGGAATTGAACCCAAGACCCTTTGGTCCACAGGCCAACACTCTAACTACAGAGTCAAACCAGCCATGGCAATATCTCCTGATATTTAGCTATTGGGACCTAACTTGATTTTTGGAAACACCATGGGAGCCAAACAATGTAATCTCCATAATTGGTTCGTTAAGGGTAGCATTGGGGTTCTGAAGGAGGAAGTACAGTTAGCTTTCCCACCAGCTCTGCCACCTCCCTGTGCCTCCCTTTCCCCCTCACTGATGTCCGACACCTACATGCAAACACTTTGGAAACTGTAAAGTCCTATGGCTATGGCCATGTGAATGACTGTGGTTACTAGAGTGGAAACAACATGAATTTGAAAATCACAGATTCCTATTCCCAGGACATGAGGGGAGGAGGGGGAGGTGGGAGCAGTGAAAGAGGCCCAGCTTCTCTGCAGGAAATCGGAGGGGAACCTAAGGGATCACTTATGTGTGTGGGAGGACAGGCACCTGGGATAAGATAGTAATAGTAATGATGATGATGATGATGATGATGATGCAGTTACCATTCATTGAGTGCTTAGTATGTCAGGAGCCATGCTGAGTGCTTTACATGAATTATCTCATGTAGCTAGGAGCCAAGGGAAGGGCCTCTGGCCTTAAAAACATTTCCCTGGGTAGTTTGCCACCACCGGACTCTCGTTCCTGTGGTTCAGGCAAATCCTCCTGCTTATTGGCCATTCTCAAGTTCTGGAAGTTTTTCTTTTGATCTAATGGAAGTTCTTTGTTTTACACTTTTAAGTTAATTTCCCCTTAACCAGGTTTGCAAGTAGAGATGGTTCCTAACTTCCTAATTTTGAAATGAGGTGAAATTCTCCACACACCTTTGTTCCCAGTGGGCCCAGCTGCCTTCATCACCGGTAGCTCCTCCTCCCGCCTAACTGAAGTTGTTTGGGCTGTGCGCTCAGTTCATGTCCCTGCTTCCGTCCGAAAGAGCCATGGGAAGCCCGGGTCCCATGGACATGTGGCTTAGTGCTCTGGCCCACTCGTCCTAACCTGCCACCCCCCAGCCAAACCCCCAAAGCCAGGAACAGCCCAAGAGGTCTCAGGAAGCACTCTGCAGCCCCACCGAGGATCTCCATCATTGGTTCGTTAAGAGGCAGCTGCGTTTGTCAGATCAACCAAGTGGCCTGCAGGTTAAGCCCCTCCTGCCCTGCCTGGCTGCCCCCAGCGTGTGCCAGGACCAGTCCACGTAGTCTGCATTATCAGGCCAAGGGTGGGTCAGGGTGCCCTGTGACTTCATTTTCTGCTGTAGGCATTTCTACTGTACATGGGGGGTGTAAAGCTGTAGCTTCCCGGCGAAGCTGCCCAAATGACGTGCCTATAATAGTTGGCCTTCCCGTTGCTCCTTTCCTGTTATTAACAACGAGGCTCATTACCACAGCATCACATCCATCCCAGGTATCCCTTGAAACATCCGCAGAGCAGCCAGGCTGCAGTTGAGGGCCATGAAGACGCCTCTTTGAAGGCCATGGCCACACACCCAAGCCCTCAGGGTGCTCCCAGTCAGGGAGGGAGATGAGTGTTAACCCAGTCATCACATGATGAAAAATCAAATGACCATTGTGCTCATCACGGTGAGGAGAGCTGCATGAGAGTCTGAGCCAGCAACAGGACCTGACCTAGACTGGGGAGGCCTGGAGGGCTTCCTGGAGGAGGTGCTCTTTGAGATGAGCATTGACATGTAGAGGACTTGACCAGCAGAAAAGGGAACTCTCTGGCTGTGTGTGTGTGGGAGGAACGGTTGGAGGCCCGTGTGGCTGAGGAGAGGCAGGGATGAGACCCCAAAGTGCTCCCTCTCCTGACAGTCACTTCAAGGAGCAGTAGAAGGGAGGATTCTAAGTTGGGGGCATTTTGAAAAGATCTGTCCGGCTGTCATGGGAAAACGGAGTGGCTCCACAGGGACCCCGGGTCACTGATGACCCAGATGAGACAAGCTGGGGCCTTGCTCTGGCCAGTGCACTTGGATCTGGATCCTGGAGGGACGGGGAGGGGCCCAATGAGATTCAGTGGAGAGATCAACGGGATTTGGAGATGGACTGTGCCCGAGTGTGGAAGCAGCGTTGGGAGTGATGACTTGGGAGGGTCAGGCTACAAGGCGTGAGGCTTTCTCGGGCCCAAATTTGGGGAGACCCTGGGTTGGTTCTGAGATGCCGGCAGGCTGGTGGAGTGGCTGCGTGTTGCTGACGGAGGCACTGGAGTGGCAGAGCTCTGAGCAGGAGCTGGCCTGGGACAGGGACCATCTGACCCCCGCTCCCCACCCCAGCACCTTTCGGGACCACCACACATGTAGGAAAGGTCTGGCACCCGGCACTCAAATTGATGGCGCTCGGGAGAAAACCCCAGCCTGTCTGCCGGGCCCGGAAAGAGCTGGGCCACAGGCGGGCAGGGGAGAGGCTGTGCCTGGTCACGGCGTGGACTCGCCTTGTTTCTTTCAGCATAATTAGGTGCTTAATTGCACCACCAGGGCCTGTCGATGCCTGTGCTGCGGTGATTATGATTTACAGCCGGGCGGCCGTGTGAGGGTCTCTTCTTCCGGCCTCTCAGTCTCACTGGACGTCTGGGCCACAGGATTTTCTGTCCAATTTGTGAATGATGAGATCCAACAGGCTGCGTCTGCCACCCCCAGGAAGCAGGGCAGGATGATGGGGGCCCTCGCAGGCTGTCTCTGAGAAGGCGGGACCCTCTAAAGCACATGTGTCAAACACAAGGCCCGCGGGCCAAATCCGTCCCGCCAGGCCTTGCAATGTGGCCCGCACCGTGCTGTCATCACTGCACTCCGCTGCGTTTCCATCACAATGACAGTTTATGACTGTTCAGTAAACCATTCGGCCCGCGATTTAGGCTGGATTTTAGATTTTGGCTCCTTCTCTGATTGAGTTCGACACCCCTACCTAAAGCATGGAGGTTTGGGGTCCCGGGGAATGAGGTGGGGCAGGGGGTGGAAAGACAGACCTGAGTTTCCCTGGTCCCGGGAGGCTCCCCAGAGCTGTGTTTAAGGCCTTGGGCCAAGCACCTCACCTCTCTGAGCCTCAGTTTCCTGACTCATACAATGGGCGTGTTGGGTCTTTCAGAAGTGCCTGCACCACGGAGTTATCTCGAGGTTTGGGTACGATGTGTGACGCTTCAGTACATCATCTCACAGGGACCAGACACGCCATAGACACCAGCCACCAGCGCCGCGGTCACTGCTGCCGTTCTCAGTGTTTGCCTTCTCCAGGCGGCCCTTCGCACAGATCCCTGGGCCTGGGGGGAAGCCGTGTGTGTGTGTGTGTGTGTGTGTCCTCTGTCCTATTAGGCACCAGCTTACTGTGGGGCTGGATGACAGGAGTGAGGTCTGGATCCCCCATGTGACCGCAAGCCCAGGCTGGCATTGCTCAGAGGGGGCGCTTGATGAATGTGAGTCCGATGGATGGATGATCCAGCCCGAGAAAACCATGGCCAGGGTGCCTGGACCGTCAGGATCAGAGCCCAGCCTCCAGCATCTCTACGTGTGCTCGGCTCCCCTCCTCCTGTGGGGCAGAGGGCGGGAGGGGGTCTGGGGAAGAGTGTCTGAGAGCCACGTTTGCTGGCAAAGGGGTGACAGGGCGGGAGGGAGCCCATCCAAGCCTTAGCGCCCCGGGTGAGGGAGGGTGGGCTGAGGGGTGGGCCGCGCTCCACGCTCCCTCCCTGGGAGCGGCTGCTCCCAGCGCTTCGCATTATTACTCCATTAGCGCCTTGTAGGGTTGACAAATGAAGGATAATTAATATCCGTGAGGGAAACAGATGTTGAGGTAATTCATTTCCCGCTGCGCATTTGCAACAGCATCCCCTCACTCCCCGAGAGCGTGGCAGGGCCAGAGGACCTCTGGCTGCCCTTGGCCAGGGGTGATGGGATCGGCAGGGCTGACAGCCTCCAGCTGGCCCAGCCTGGAACCGGGAAGGGGCGCCCGGCCCCCGCACCGGGAGGGCCGCTGTAAGGCTTCCCGCGGCGTGCTGTGGGGAAGTTCTGTCTGTGGCCCATGGCCCACCTTGTGCCTCCTGCTGTGCCACAGCCCATGTTTTCCCGCTTTCCGGGGACGATGGCCAGCCACTGCGCTCAGAATAGGGGAGGACGGGCAGGCTCCCTGCTGCTGCCCAGCTGCCCTCTTCCCTCTGGAGCCCGGGAAGCAGCCCCCTCACCACAGCCCTGCCAGCTCCTGGTGACGCTGTGTGGGCCAGTTACACCATTTTGAGGGAGAGAATGCATGGAGTCAGGCCTGGGTCCAGCTCCTGGCTCCGCCACTCATTGGTTCAGTGCCCGGGGGAGACTCACTCCTCCTTCTGGAGACTCAGTCTCACCATCTGTAAAGTGGGTAGAATTGTGTGTATGTGACCTCAAGTTAGCAAGCCTGGGTACCACTTCATTTGGAGAAAGAAGGACCTATAGTGAGTCCAACAATTCATTATTATTATTTACAGGGTACCAGGCCCTGTGATGGTCACTATGATGAACAAAATAGATATTCCTGTCTTCATGGAATTTATAGTTTAGCCAGAGAGAAAAGCAAAAATAAAATCAACAGACAAATCAATTAAGTGGTTCTCAAATTGTGATGACTGCTAGGAAGGAAACAGAGTTGTGATGGAAGGCTTCTTGGAGGAGGTGATGTTGGGGAATGAGTGGGAATCACGTAGGGGAAGAGAGATGGGGCTGGGAAACCAGCCTATGCAAAGAACCTGGGGTCAGAAAGAGCAGAACACTTGGGAGGAGATGAGAAGGGACCAGGGAGGCCAGAGCAGACTAGTGAGATGCCTGGAAGTTACATGGGTGGGTGCTCTGCAGAGTGAATGAACCCGTCAGGGACTGTCCTCCTCCTCCTGGCCTCCTCACTGTGTGGGTGATCAGCAAGGGCTCCCCCCTCCGGGAGTTGGGGCCTGGCAAGAACAGGCCGGCTGAGGGGCCAGCAGGGCTTAGTGCCAGGGCCCCCAGTCTGGAGCCCATGCAGCTCCCTCCTGAGCCTGGAGAGCCTGTGGGGGGGGGGGGGTGAGGTCACCAGGAAGGGGTCACCAGCTGGCGGTGGCGAACTGATCGCCACTGTTCTGCCTCGATGGGGTGGGGGCTGTAGGAGGTGGGATGGGGAAATAGGAAGGGTCTAAGTCAGTGGTCGGCAAACTCATTAGTCAACAGAGCCAAATATCAACAGTACAACAATTAGTATTTCTTTGAGAGCCAAACGTTTTAAACTTAAAGTTCTTCTAACACCACTTCTTCAAAATAGACTCGCCCAGGCCGTGGTATTTTGTGAAAGAGCCACACCCAAGGGGCCAAAGAGCCGCATGTGGCTCGCGAGCCACAGTTTGCTGACCACGAGTCTAAGTAATAAGGGGCAGGGAAGGATGAAAGCTCCACTCACCATTTCCCTCCTCTCCACAGGCCCAACTCCCCCCTCCCTTTTTCCAGCTTTCTAAATCTTGAATTATAGACTCACGGGAAATTGCAAAAACCTTCTCTTGTATCCTTCACCTAGCTTTCCCAGTGATCGCATGATGGAATACTACACAGCAATGAAAAATAACAAACAGACATGCAACAACATGGAGAATCTCGCTGATACTATGCTGTGTGAAAGAGTTCAAGAACAGACTGACCTGAACTGTAGTGATAGGAGTCAGAGTAGTAGTTCACCCCTGGGGAACGTTGGCGAGGAAGGGCCACCAGGGTGCGCTCTCGGGTTACAAATGGCCCTGCCTTGCTCTGGTTGGTGGTTGCACAAGGAAACACTTGTGTGCACTTTTAAAATTGAATCGAGTGTGCACTTTGCTGTGTATACGTTAAAATTCATTTTTAAGATAAAATTTAAAATCCCAACCAGAGGCATAAACAAAAAGCCAAGTATCACAGACACTCGTTCTGTTCACCCCAACAGGGATGAGCAATTATTGAAATGCTGATACATTTGTGGTCAGCCTGTATTTAAAAAATATATATATATATATTTTTTATTGATTTCAGAGAGGAAAGGAAAAGAAAGGGAGAGAGAGATAGAAACATCAATGCTGAGAGAAAATCATGTAATGGATTGAGCCTGCAACCTGAGCCTGTATATCCTAACCGAGAATTAAGCCATGACCTCCTGGTTTATAGGCCGATGCTCAACCACGGGGCCACGTAGGCCAGGCTGTATTTGTTGTTTGTTTGTTTAGAAATAAGACATTTTGGACTAAGCTAAGAACTCACTTTGCATCCACCCCAGGTCCACCGCCCTCCACTGGGCCGCATCCTCAAGGCAGCCTCTGCTATGAGGCCCGTGTTCCCTGCCGCGTATTTTAAACTTGTCCATACACACGTCTCCAAAACCAGGAGACAGTGTTTTTATGTGTTCGTGTGCAGAAATGGTGGGGGTTTTGCAGTGAGATTTCACCTTCTGCATGTCCCTGAGCTGTGACATGCCTGGCTCCAGGGTAGTATTCCTTTTAACTGTTTTGCCGTGTTCCATGTAATGAACTGACTTCCGCTTGTGTGTCTGTTCTGTGGATTGATACTTAAGGTGCTTCTATTTTTTGCTATTGAACCCCCTGCGGCTGACCCTCTTGTCTTCCCGCTGCCCCACGGTCTCTCTGTCGCCCCCAGGTGGTCAAAGTGGTGGGCAGTAACATCTCCCACAAGCTGCGCCTGTCCCGGGTGAAGCCCACGGACGAGGGCACCTACGAGTGCCGGGTCATCGACTTCAGCGATGGCAAGGCCCGGCACCACAAGGTCAAGGCCTACCTGCGGGTGCAGCCCGGCGAGAACTCGGTCCTGCATCTGCCCGAAGCCCCGCCCGCCGCGCCCGCCCCGCCGCCCCCGAAGCCGGGCAAGGAGCTGCGAAAGCGGTCGGTGGATGAGGAGGCCTGCAGCCTCTAGACGGACGGACAGACGCTCCCCCGCCACGTGCCCGCCCACCCATGCCCCCAGGCTGTACAGAGTGCATGAGGAGCTGCTGGACCGTGGGGACGGGGCCGCCTGGTCCAGCCGCCTCCCCATCCCTGAGGCCTGTGGCCACCGCGTAGGCCCTCTGACCCCTTTGCTCAGCATGTTAGCCCCTCTCAGCCCTTCCTTTGCAGATCCGTTACGGTGACCTGACCTGGCTCGCGGGAGGTAGCCTTGGGCACCAAGGGGACGGCTACTCCACACCTGGGGTCGGGACGCCATGCTGGGGCAGGCTGCCCCCTTGGGCCACCAGCTTCGGTGGAGTCTAGTGTTTCGCTTTTGCTTGCTTGTCCCCCCACCCATCCTGTCCCTAGCCAGGCCGTCCAGCCTTACTCTCCCTCCTTCCCACGATCCCCCACTTGAGCCTGGGGATGTGGACGGCAACCCCTCCCCGGATTTGGACTTGAATCTCCGAGCAGAGCTAGGGCCTCTCCCGTGGGGAAGAGGTGGGGCAAGAGCTCCCAGGAGAGCCTTGCTCTGGGGCTGGGGCCTGTTGGGGTCACTCATAGGGGCCCTGGGAGGAAAGGGAGACACCCCGCTGCCTCTTGGTGGGTCATTCATGGTCAGCCTCCTTGTCCCACCCTCCAGGGCGGTGGGGGACCAGGCATCTCTGCCCCTTCATGGAGAAGGCCTTCTCCCTCGGACTCCATGGCCCCGTGCAGCGTTTTGCACCAGCAGGACCCTTCTAAGGGTCTTTGAGGCTCTCCCAGGAGCCCCCTCTGCCAGCTGCCAATGTCCCAGCCCTGTCTCTCTCTTAGGATCCATGCCAAGCCCACCCAAGGGCCTGGGGCTGTTGGGACCCCAGGGACCCCAGCACCAATCCCCTCACCATTCCTGATCAGGGGGACACCCGCCCCCGGTGATGTGTAAATATTTCTATTGTGCCCAGCACCCCCTCAGAACTGGCTCTAACCTCTGGCCACCTCTCAGCAGTGGCATGGGGGATGTGGGAGAGGCCAAGGGCTTTGCCCCAGGGGTGGGATGGGGGTTTGAGGGCGGGGGGGTAACCCTATATACATGATTCAATCCGTCACTACCAGCCAACCTGAATAAAGTGGTTTAAGAAAACCTCTGGGCAGTGTCTTTACGGGCATGTGTCTGAGAGCAGTTCCGCAGGCGAGGGGGAGGGAAGGGGGTGGGGGAGGGAGGGGGGACAGAGGGAGGGCCTCCCAGCCACACTCACACCTCCCTCAGCATTTTCTCACTTCTGCCTTCTCCTCTGGAGCTTGGAACAAGAGCTGGGAGGCGCACAGGGAGAGGGTGAAGGGAAACCAGCCTTTGTTCAGCACCAGGCACTTGAATTATTCTTAGGTTTTGAAGTAATCACAAGTAAAGAGTGCATAAAACATGTTTACACTGTTTTGTGAATAAATAAATTATAAAGCAAACAAGGGGGAGCCACTGCCCGCCAAGCAGCACCCCAGAAGCACCTGGGTCAGGCCCACTGATCCACAGCCCCCCTCTCTCTTAGGTAAGTAGCACCCTGACTTTTAAGGTCATCATATTCATTGTTATTTTTAGTTTCACTACCTATACGCATGACATCTTCAGCACAATAGCTGAGTGTTGCCTAGCTTTTTGAACTTATATACATGGAATCTTACCATCTCTATTATATATAGATATAGATATAGATATAGATAGATTTATTTATTTATTTATTTATTTATTTTTACAGAGAGGAAGGGAGGGGGATAAAGAGTCAGAAACATCCATGAGAAACATCAATCAGCTGCCTCCTGCATACCCCCTACTGGGGATGTGCCTGCAACCAAGGTACATGCCCTTGACCAGAATTGAACCTGGGACCTTTCAGTCCGCTATCCACTAAGCCAAACCGGTTTCAGCACCATCTCTATTCTTGATGCACCGCTACATTTGAGATTCACCCATGTTGTCATGTATCTGTGATTTGCCCGTTTTTATTGCTATATAGCATTCCCCCTGCAGGAATACCCTACAACGCATCCACTTGTTTATCCATTCTGCTGCCGACCAGAATCCGCTTCTGTCCGAGTGCCACCACCGACCACACTGCTGGGAGCATTCTATCCGTGTCTCCTGAGGCGCATGAGCCCAAGATTCTCGGGTGGGTTTGCCAGGGCGGAGGGCTGGGCATGGACTGCACCTCAGGGATCTCGTTTTTTCCCCGTGAGGTGTCACCGTCCCCTGTTACAGCTGAGGAAACGGGCTCAGAGGAGCCAAACAGCTCACCAAGTTCACACGTGGAGCTCTGCTCTGCCAGCCTGAACCCCGCCCCCAAACCCTCCCATCATGCCCTGCGCTTTGGACTGCCCTGGGTTCATTCCCACCCACCGCGGGGGGCAGAGAATCTGCCTGCAGGCATGTCCCTCTGGGGCTCTCAGGCTAAGCCCTGGTCATGGTCCCTCCTCTGTGCAGAGACCACAGGCACCACCAGTGATGAGCCCGCCCTGCCTGTCTCCGCGCTCCCCTGGCAGCCGGACTGAAGGGGGGCTGGGAACTGTTGAAACGGTGATGCGGGAGGAGCGCTGGGGGCCCCAGGCCCTGTGCTGATCGCCACAGCCCTGAAGGGAGGCTTCTATCCTCGGTTTTCTCATGAGGAAACTGGTTCAGAGAAGGTGGGTTGGAGGATGGGTGAATGGATGAATGAGTGGAGGAGGAAGATGCAGGCGGGGCTCTGAGCCTGTGGCAGAACCCAGGCAGCCCAGAGCTAGATGCTCTCTGACCCGGGGCCCTCTCGGGTCCGCAGCCAGCCTTTACTCAGCAAATATGGTCCCCAGTGTCTCCAGGACGATGTGAAGTTATAGAACTCCCAGAGGACATCTTTTACCTGAATGTAATGCCTCCTGTTTCCAGGGCTGGCTTGTGAGTAGACGGTTGGAGTCTCCTGTGAATATTTAGGATACTCAAGACATATTGCTGAGGCACCCAAACACGTCAGTGTGAATGCCCATCTCAAGTGGGCACCTTCCAAGCCAGGTTCTAGGATATGCCCACTCCATCCCTTTAAAAAAAAATTTGTTTCTGGGCCAATGCTTATTTTAGTCCCCTTCGTGTATAGCTCTGGAAGCCAACAGGTATGGATGGCATTCAGAGCATGGATGTTGGGGGGTGAGAGACACGCACTGAAGTTCCAGCTGTGCCACGTACGAGGAATGCGATGTTAGGCCCACCTCCCCTCCCTGAGCCTCCGGGTTTCCTTGCAGAATTTAAGGGGCGCTGAGCTCAGCCCACGTTCGCCAGCATGGGGGAGGGCAGGGCCCGGGAACCTGCTCTGCCCGCTAGTTTCTCTGCAAAGGAAGCGTGTGAGCTGCTGGGATGGCACGTGGGCACGGCAAGCTGTCTGAGAAGACACCCACCAAGCTGAGCTGTGGTTGCTTCCAAGAAGTGGGAGAGCAGGAGGAGCCGAGGAGGCTGAATATTTGTCAAGGGCAAGTGTTATATCTTTCACTTAATATGCATATAAAGATTTAAAAAAAACAAACCAAACAAACAAACAAACCAGGAAACAAAAAATAAAATGGGGGGAATGGAAGAGGCCGAGATTGGTGGCAGTCCTGGTGTGGGCCCCCTCTGGTGTCTGCCTCCCATGGACGAGGGCTCTTCCTCGGGTGACGAGAAGCCTTCTCCCTCGGAAGGCAGCCCTCGCTGACGTGCACGGAGCAGATCCCGGAGCCAGGCCCTCCCCACCCCTCCTCCGCCTTCCTCTCCCACCCTCCGCCCACACCCACTTCTGTTTTGGGTTGTGGTTTAGCTTAGGTATTCACACTCCTTTGAAAAGGCCACTCGTCTCAGAAAAGACTTGCCCACTCCTGGCCCCGGAGTGTGAATCTTGATGAATCTGAGCTAGGGGCTCATACCGTGAAGTCCACAGAAAACCCCACCCCAGGGTGGTGGGAGAAATGCGTGGGATTCGAAAACATGCATGAAGCGGGGAGGGAGGGGAAGCCACTTTGTTTTCACCAGCCTCCAACTGAAGTGTAGCATTTCCTTGTATCATGAATGTAAGCAGCAAACCACAGCGGCATTAGCAGCGGCTTGTGATTTGTCACCAAGAGTAAGCACAGACACCTCCACATCACAAAACAGTTATTCCAGACATCTCAGAACGCTGTTGACACTCATCACTGCTTCAATTTACGGTTGTTATTAGATCTGCCTCTGGATTTTGTTGTTTAATGTGCTAATAAAGAAGCGAGTTTATTCCTCTATCACACTTTAAGAAATACATTTTGAAGACCATATTTCAATACAATTGGTTACACAATACAATGTTGTGTAACCCTATCCTTTTGTTTTATGCCGTTAAAGACACTATGCTGAGAAGGGTCTGTAGGTTTGGCTGGATTGTGGAAGGGGTCCATGGGACAGATATGGTGGATGAGCCCTGGTTTAAGCCAGGGGTCGGCAATCACATTAGTCAACAGAGCCAAATATCAGGCAATTACAAATATCAACAAATATCTTTTGAGAGCCAAAAACTGACTTCTGCGCATGAGCCACAAAGTTTCAATCGCATTGTACGCACGCATGCGCCCGCATGTGGTTTTTTGTGGAAGAGCCACACTCAAGGGGCCAAAGAGCTGCATGTGGCTCAAGAGCCACAGTTTGCTGACCACTGGTCTAAGCCAATACCAGCAATTCCATGATCCAGCCTGGAACCAGCCTAGGAAGTGTCATGTGACCTGGGGTGTCAAATTCATAATGAGATGCCAGGGGACATGTGCTGGAGGGAGAGGGGAGTCCCCCTGGGAAAGGTTCCTTAGAAGGAGAGACAAGGAAGACATACCTTCTTCCTCTGCCTCTTACTGAATGAGCAGGAGACCTGGGACATTCTTCCACCACCGGGCAACCATAAGGAGAAAAGCTGATCCAACTGAGATGCAGAAAGGAGGGACAGGAAAAGCCTGGGTCCTTGAGGATGTAGCTGACCTGGTGTATTAGCCAGATAGGGACCTCTCTACCTCTGGACTCCTCTTGTCAATAGGCCCCTTATGATTTAGGCCATTGGATCAGCTGTCATTTACTTGCAGCCAAGAGCACCTTCTCTCGTCCACCTGCTAGTTTCCCCCACGAAGCTCTCCACCCTTGACCTAAGTGTCATTGGACTGACATGGAGAAACAAGCCAGCTCCTCCTTCCATCTGATGCTTACTTGGACTGGTCACATCTTTCCTTGAGGCTGAACATCTTCAGATTCTTCAACTAGACTCAATAGGCATGGATTGGAGACCTTTATCTCCCCCTAACATGTCTATCTAGGTCAATGGCTCTCAAACTTTAGCATGCATCCGAATCAGGCTGATGGTTGTTAACATTAAGTTGTTAAAACACATTTGTAGGTCTCGCCGCCACAGATTTAGATTCAGCAGGGCTGGAGTGGTCCCGATAATTTGCATTTCTAAGAAACTCCTATAGGATGCTGATGCCGCTGGTCTTGGGGACCACAGTTTGAGAACCTCTGGTCTAGGTCCCTCTGAAAACATGGCTCCCCAAAACGAAACCACTGCTCAAGATGGAGCCTGATTAGTGCTAAGCAGAATAGAAATATTACAAAGTGCTTTTTCATACTGTTGAACTCTATTATTGCCAAAACTCTGAAAACCTATATATCTATGGCTCCAAAACTCTCATTCTATAGAATGAGAAGCATCATTTGAGGAATGCTTAATATATGTGCTAAGGCCTTTTTAAAAAATATATATATTTTAAAAAATAATTTCAAGAGAGAGAGCAAGGAAGAGAGAGGGAGAGAGAGAAACTTCAATCAGCTGTCTTATGCATGTTTCCTACTGGGGACTGAGCCTACAACCTAGACCTGTGCCCTGACTGGGAATCGAACTGGCAATCTCTCAGTGCATGGGATGATACCCAACTAACTGAGCCACATTGCCAAGAACTTTAATGAGTTATCTCATTTCATTATCATAAGAAACCTTGAAATAGGCAGTTATCTATTTCTGGGGTGACTGATGCCCAGAGAAATAAAGAAGAAAAAAAAAAAAACTTCCCAAGGTCACCCAGCTGGTAAATAAATGAGAGACCCAGTATTTAAGCCTGGGTTATAGAACTCTGTAATTAAGAATTCTCTCCAGCTTAACAGCATCTATTAATCAGCTGCCCTTTGAGGCCCAAGACAAATTTACCTAATTGCACCTCATCCAGCTCATTTCTCTTTCTTGTCTACAAGGTCATCAAATGTGGTTTTTGTCAAATGTCCCAGGTTTCTTGAATCTCCCATTTCTCTTCCATCTGAAACTCAGCCCTTTCACTGCCCTGACTCTTGCCATGCCCCCTCCCCCCCCCCAAATGAGGTCAGGATTGCTGAGTTGCATTTGCACCCACATGGGTTTGGTATCTGAAAGTGTTAACTGTTGGTACGTTTTAATAAAGGCCATTTTCTAGGCTACAGCTATTAAATGTTCCAATTTAATATGCAAATGGACCCCAAGTGATTTAGGGTATGCTGGGCCTTTATTGTCCCGGTTGCAGTTA
Organism: Pipistrellus kuhlii; assembly: GCF_014108245.1. Taxonomy (NCBI): domain Eukaryota; kingdom Metazoa; phylum Chordata; class Mammalia; order Chiroptera; family Vespertilionidae; genus Pipistrellus; species Pipistrellus kuhlii. The sequence goes on along the minus strand of NW_023425562.1, from coordinate 49,998,135 downwards.
TGTTGATTTAGCCTGTAGCACTGTGGTTAATAATTTAGTAAGCAACCTTATTTTTTAATCTTCTTTTTCCTTCATGCTTCATCCTTTTCCACATTAAGGGACTCATGCCTGCAAGAACATTCAAGTTGATTAGTCATCAATCCTTGAATAAATGTAGCTGCAAAAGGACTCCATCCAAATGCTAGGAAAGGCTTTAAGTTCACGACTTTCCGACTTCTTGGTGTGATTCTTGGTTTCGACATAATGAAATATATTGACTCACTTTATCCCTGGCAGTGCTTTTCATATTATGTTCTATTTTACTTTAGATTAACATTGTTAGACAAATTTTCTTTAGTTAGTATTCAACTGGGATATCTTTTCTATCTGAAACATTTCTGCGTCATTGTTTTAGGCATATCTTTTTACATAGCTTATAGCTGATTTTTATTTTTAAAAAGATCTCATCTGATAGTCTCTGTCTTTAATAGGTAAGTTAATCCATTTATATTTATTGTGATTACTGATTTATTTGGACTTACTTTCTATAATCTTATTTTGTGTGTGTATGTACATTGTGTTTTATATTACCATGAGATTTCTCTTTGGAGTGGCGGAAGCACATGTGGTTACTTTTTCTTTCTTTCTTTACTTTTGTTAGAAAATGTTCTTTAGCACCCCATCCCTTTGAGGATGATGAGCTGGATGAGGTGCAATTAAGTAAATTTGTCTTGGGCCTCAAAGGGCAGCTGATTAATAGATGCTGTTAAGCTAGAGAGAATTCTTAATTACAGAGTTCTAAAAGTGAATTGATGGCTGTGCATCACATTTCTTTCAGTGATTTCATTTTAATTTTTTAATATTAAAGTACTTAACTATGTATTTTCCTAACAATATAAAGTTATTCACTATCTCTATTTTCCTCTTTATAAGACAACACTTTTAACACTATGTAACTACCAACTGAACTGCCCCATCCCATCTTCCTTATTATTGTTTCAAATTTTAGTTCCACTATTTATCACAAAAATTCATATTTATATAGTCAAACATTAATTAGATTTACCAATATATTTGGCTAATTTCTGTACTTAATTTTTTTTTCTTCTTTTATTTTCCCTTTTGCTGAAGTATATACTTTGGTAATTCTTTTTTTTTTTTTTTTTTAATATATTTTATTGATTTTTCACAGAGAGGAAGAGAGAGGGATAGAGAGTTAGAAACATCGATGAGAGAGAATCATCGATCAGCTGCCTCTTGCACACCCCCTACTGGGGATGTGCCCGCAACCAAGGTACATGCCCTTGACCAGAATTGAACCCGGGACCTTTCAGTCTGCAGGCCGACGCTCTATCCACTGAGCCAAACTGGTCCCGGCTACTTTGGTAATTCTTTCAGTGAAGGTAGGGGTGGAAAACTCTCTTCATCTATGTAAGTCTGAAAATGTCTGTAATCTGTTTTTCTTTTTCACTGTTCATCCACCTGTGTATTGAGATAGGTTACTTGTAACTTTCCCTTTGCCTGTTCAGAGTATTACTTCTCTGTTTCTGTCATCCATTGCTATTGATGAGAAACCTGTCACTTCAATTGGCATTCCTTTGTAGGCAATTTTCTTTTCTTGTAACTCAAGATTTTTCTCGTTATCTTTGACATTCTGCTCTGTCATTACAATGTTTCTGGCTCAGATTTATTTTTAATCATCTTGTTTAGCACATGGAAAGTGTTTTCCATCTCAGGACTTCCTTTTTGGATATTTTCAGCCATCATCTGAATATTGTACAATGGATATTATATCCCCATTACATTTTTATTCTATCCTGGAATTTCTATTACATATATGTTGCAATTTCTCAATCTGCTCACCACGTCTTAATGGCTCTTTCATACTTTCCATTTCTTTATCTCTCTGTGTTGCTTTCTGGGTGAATTAATCAGGAATATCTTTCAATTCACTAACTGTTTCTTCAACTGTGTCTGCTTTAGAGTTTGTCCTATTTGAATTCACTTCAAGAATGATACTTTTCATTTTTAGGATTTCTCATGGTTTCTTTTTCACATCAATAGTTAATACCTACTTTTATTTTATGATTTTTTTTTTTATTTTACAACTCATTTCTTTCTTTACTTTTTTTAAAGGTCTTAAACTTATGTTGAGGTCATTCCCAGATTGCTCTATTGTTTGCACTTATCACAAGTGAACTCATCTGTTAAGAGTTGAGTTTTTGGCTTTCTCTCTTGATGTCAGTTTTCTTCACAGGCTTTAGAATTTTGTTTTACAGGACTATGTTGAAGAGGAATTGTTCTGTCCACTTTCTTTTTCAGACTTATCTGAATCCAGGCCCTCAGGATTCTAGTCCCAAACCAGGCTTCCTATTGGTTGCTCAGGATTTCCAGTTTTGGGTGATATCAGAGATGTCACAGGGGCAGTTAATGAGTCAAGTGGCTTGGCCAGACCCACATCTGCTCCCATTTAACTAAGATATGGATGCTTTCAAGCAGTGAATCTGACAGTAGACCTCCAGTTCTCAAAGACTCCTTCTGGTCCCTGTTGACTATGCAGAATGTGAATTCCTGGTCACTTCCGCCTGTTTCCAGACCCAGAGCCTGGCAGGCCTGGGACTTCAGCCTCCTTTTACTCCGTGTGTCTGTTCCCTTTCTATTCCCAAGAGAAGTTGATCAAGTCTGTGAGTGTGGCTATACAGTTTTATTTATTTACTAGAGGCCCAGTACACAAAATTCATGTGGGAGAGTGGAGGGTGTCCCTCAGCCCAGCCTGCTCCCTTTTCAATTGGGACATCCCTCTCACAATCCAGGACTGCTGGCTCCCAATTGCTCCCCTACTTGCTTGCATGATTGCCCCTAACTGTTTCTGCCTGCCAGCCTGATCATTCCCTAACCACTTTCCTGCCGGCCTTATTGCCCCTAACTACCCTCCTTTGCCAGTCTGGTCACTCCTAACTGCTCTCCCCTGCAGGCCTGGTCTCCCCCAACTTCCCTCCCCTGCTCGCCTGATCACTCACAACTGCTCTCCCCTGCCAGCCATCTTGTGGCAGCCATGTTGTGTCAACATGGGGGTGGCCATCTTGTGTGGACAATTTGCATATTACTCTTTTATTAGATAGGATTTAAACATATAATTTGTCCTAGCTGGTTTGGTTCAGTGGATAAAGCGTTGGCCTGAGGACTGAAAGGTCCTAGATTCAATTCCAGTCAAGGGCACATCCCCAGTAGTGGGCGTGCAGGAGATAGCCAATCAATGACTCTCTCTCATCATTGATGTTTCTAGCTCTCTCTCTCTCCCTCTCCCTTCCTCTCTGAAATCAATAAAAACAAAACAAAACAAAACAAAAACATAACTTACCTAATATTGCAGTTTATGAACATAGGTTATTTTTCTCCACAATTCATGGCAATCTGATTAATTTTTCTCATGCCAGTTTTTATTGAGGTATTGTTTATAAATAATAAAAGCACCAATTTTAAATATATACCTCAATTTTTTTATTTTTTTACAAATATATAGTAATCAACATTGCAAACAAGTAAAGAAAACTTTCATCACCCTCCCAACTTCCCTCTGCCCCTTGGCTATGAATCCCCTTTCCCAAACTCCACCCCCGTGTCACCACAGATCTGCTTTTGATAGACTAGTTTTGCCTTTCCTACAATTTCATAGAAATTGCATCAGATAGTACTCTTTTTAAAAAAAAAAAATATTTTATTGATTTTTTTACAGAGAGGAAGGGAGAGAGATAGAGAGCCAGAAACGTCAATGAGAGAGAAACATCGACCAGATGCCTCCTTCACAACCCCCACCGGGGACATGCCTGCAACCAAGGTACATGCCCTTGACTGGAATCGAACCCGGGACCTTTCAGTCCGCAGAGCCAAACCGGCCTTGGCAGTATATACTCTTTTGTGTCTGGCTTCTCACACTAAACCTGGTGATTTTGAGATTTATCCACATTGTGTGTGCCAATACTTCATTCCGTTTTTTACTGCTGAGTAGTATTTTGTGGTCTGGATACATCACAATATCTGTTCTTCTATAAGTGAACATTTGCGTTGTTTCTAATTTGAGGCTATGTATACAACTCAGCCATGAATCTGCATATACAAGTCTTTGTGTGGACATGTTTTTATTTTTCTAGGATAAATACATAGGAGTGGGGTTACTGGGCAGTATGATAAGTTTAACTTTATGAGAAACTTCCAAGTTGTTTGACAAAGGGGCGGTATCCTTTTGCATTCCCATCTGCAATAAGAGTTCAGGTTGAGGAGCAGGAGTTTTAAGCAGGGGTCCTCAAACTTTTTAAAGTGGGGGCCAGATCACGGTCCCTCAGAGAGCTGGAGGGCCGGACTATATAAACTACTAATTCCTACTGTAACACCTCGGCTGCGCTCACTGCCCAAAAAACCTGGCGGGCTGGATCAGACTCCTCTGCAGGCCGCATGTGGCCCGAGGGCCGTAGTTTGAAGACGCCTGTATAAAGCATAAACTCAGTGCCACCTTGACCGGAGGTGACTGTAAAAACACATTAGAATGTGCAGAGCTGTGGAACATCAGGAACGGTAATGGCGGCTCCGTGAGGACACGGACTCTCAGTGTCCTGTTTACTCCTGCGTCGCCAATCGCTAGCACAGGTCAAGGCACACACTCAGTAAATGAATCAATGAATAAAGATCTGTCTCTGACAAATGGTAACAGCTTATAAGGCGTGAGTCAAAGTTTGGACCTACTGCACTTCAGTTAACCAAAGGAAGTTTTTTCGAGCTGTTTTCTCCTTTCCTAAATTTCACAAGACCCTTGTTTGAGACGAGTTGGCATTTCTACCCCATACTCTGAGGTCAACTACCCCTTCAGCCTGGCTTCTCTCTCCAGCTCAAGATGGCCACTCCACCTCCCAGCACTGGGTCTGCATTTCAGCCAGCAGGAAGGAGAAGAAGGAGAGAAGGGCACACACCCTCTATTTCAGGATGTGTGCTTGAAGTTGAAGATCATTTCTGCTTACTTATCATGGGCCAGAACTTAGTCACTGTCGCTGCAAGGGAGACAGGGAAATGGGGTTTTCATTCTGACCAGCTGTGTGACTAGATAAGTACCAGGGTTCTTTTAGTTAGAAGAGGAGGAGGAGGAGAGGTATTGGGTCACTTCTCATAGGCCATACAGTTAGCCTGAGGTGTCTGAAACTCTAGGCACTTAGAGCTCAATATACTATTCCAGAGAGAACCTTTCAATTCACTATCCCGCCAAAGCCATTGTCTCCCTCAGCGCCACCCAAATCAGCCACCCACCCAGCCCCTCCCTCAAGGCTGCCTGCTCCAGCCACAGGCATGGGGAGCAGTTGAAGGCCGATGCATGCACAGAAGGGGGCGTTAAGGATGGGCTCTGCAGACCAGCCCACACTGCTGACCTCCCTGGGACCGGGGGGTCATCTACTGAGGAGGCTCTGGTGGGCCCTGCGGCCGAGCTGGTGCAAAGAGCTGGGTTCACTCAGCTGCCCTTCTCACTGTCCATCAGGCTTGGGCTCCAGGAAACTTAGCAGGGGATGGGCATGTCTCAGAGCTGTGTGCCCAATATGTGTGTATTTAAATTTAAATTAATAGCATAAATAAATATTTACTTCCCCATCTATACTAGTATTAGCCACATTTCAATTGCTCAGTAGACACCCGTGGCTGGCGGATACTATATTGAATGGAGCTGATGTCCATCACTGAAGGAAGTTGTATCGGACAGCACTGCCCCATGAATGGAGGCGGAGTACAAGAAAGGGGCTATGCCTGGCAGAGCCTGGCTGGGCTACCATAGTCCACGGGTTCCACACTCTGCAGGGGGGAAGCGAATGAGAGAGGGGAAGAGGTTCAGACAAGGGCAACCGGGGTACAGAGGGGGCTGGAAACACACCTGTGTCTTGTGTGAAGGATGTTTGAGCACGGGTTCCTCCAGAAGCAACGCTGGGACAAACGTTTAAGGGCAAGCAGTTTGCGTGGGAAGGAACTGGGAGGTGAGACAGAGAAAGTGTTTGTGGTCAGGCAACTGAGCCGGGTGAACCGTGGGCCCCAGCCTTCCATGGATCTCTGGGAGCCAGTGTGGAGCAGCAGCTCAGTCACTCGGCCGGAGGGTGGGGAGCACCAGCATTCATCAGTCACTGGCTGAGGGCTGCTTCCAGGTACTGGTTTTGCCAGGACGTTTGGCCTGCCAAGTATGGAGACAGAGGCCTTCTGTACCGGAGAAAGTCCTCAGGCCAAGAAATGCAAACACGAGGCAGCTGGAAGTTGGCTGGAGCACACTGAGGTGGCAAGACCTGAAGGATATGGGCTGGGCACTCAGCACTGTCTGCTAGAGAAGAGCAAGCCCAACATCCTTACCCCCTCTCCCCTGCCTCCTCTCTCTCTCTCTCTCTCTCTCTCTCTCTCTCTCTCTCTCTCTCTCTCTCTCACACACACACACACACACACACACACACACACACACACACACAGGCTTCTTCCTTTTCCTGAGACCTCCTCCTCTCCCCTCCTAGCACAGGATTTTGCATATACTGTTCTGTGTGTCTGAAATACTTTTCTACTACCGTATTTTTCAGACCATAAGACGCACTTTTTTCCCCCCAGAAGTGGGGGGGAAAAGTCCCTGCGTCTTATGGTCCAAATATAGCCTACACATATACTTTAAAAAAAAAGTTTTTTTACTTGCCCGGCTCTGTGTGGTCTCTGTGTGCTTGCCCGGCTCTAAAATGGTTCTAAATGCTGCTGTTTACTTTACAGGGTTGATTACATGTGTTTATGACTGTGATGTTGGGTTTTAATGCACATAAAATATTTTAGGACACTATTTGTTTCAGAATCTTTTTTTCTTCATTTCCCTTCTCTAAAAACTGGTGCGTCTTATGGTCCGGAGCGTCTTATGGTCCGAAAAATACGGTATTTCCCATCCATTTTTAACTAGTTAAGTCCTACTTATTCTTTAGATGTTGGCTCAAACATCCCTTCCTTTAGGTGCCCTTCTCTGAGGGACACCATAGCCCCACCAAGGACAAGATCAAGTCCTGTTGCATGAGGTCCCAGCTTCCTGTCCTATGAGTGTGCCATTCTATGTTTGTGAGGTTAGTGAGTTAACACTGTCTTCCCCATAAGATGAGGAAGTGACCTTTTTGTCTTTTTCACAGCAACACACAGAAGGTCTTCAAGAAATGCATGTTTAAGTGAATGAATGAATAAATGAATGAATGAATTCCAGTCAGACTGCCTAGGACTCCCAGTAGCCAGAGAGGGAATTTACCAGGGAAAGACCCCAGGAGGAGGAGGCTAATTAGCAATTCATTAGGATCCATTTTCAAGTCTGTAGTCAATGCTAATCGCTTGTTTGTTTAAAACAGGAAGTTCTGCACTCATTAAATCCATTAGTAAATGAAAATGTTTCTCAGGAAAGTCTGGCCTCCCACACTGGAGTGAAAATTCAAGGGCCGCACCCCCTCTTTTGTAGAGACTTGCCGGAAGTCAGCAAAGCCCTACTCAAGAGCTGAGACCTGCCTGGCCTAGGACCCCAGTCCTCCCTCAAAGCAGGATCTTAGGAACCTGCCTCTTCAGCTCTTTGAGCTCTGGTTCTGTCCCTGAGAAATGGGCACAATCTTCCATTTCATGGCTAGTTGTGGGTGTTAGAGGGAGCTGGCAGGCAGGAGTGTCAGCTCACACCTTGGTATTATCTTGCACATGATTGCTACCCACCAGTCATCTGACCCCTGACTTGAACTTTAGTGATTTCGTTAACAAACAGGTTCCACTCTCCTATAGGCAGCCCATGTTTAGAGGAGGCTTTGCAGGCCACGTGTGCTCAACCTCACCTTGCATCAGCTCACTGACTCCAAGCACCAAGACAAACCAGGCGGCCATTATTATTATTATTATCTGCATCTGCAGTGTGGAAACAGAGGCTTAGAGAGAAGAGGCGCTTGCCCAGGGCCTCTCCTCCTCCTCATGCTGAGCAGCCTCCTCCAGGAAGCTCTGATCCTTGAGACAGAAATGGTTGTGGGTCTTACTCAACCTGTTCCCAGGGACCTGGTGCTCTGCAGAAATGCAACAGCCACCTTTGCATGAGCACTAACTAGCCTCTGTGCTCAGTGCTTTTTTTCCTGCCTTAAATCATTGAGCCCTCCCCAAAATTCTACAGGGGTGAGTAACTAGTATCCCCATTTTTCAGATGAGGAAATTGACTTGCCAAGGTCACAGGGCTGGAAAGTGTGGTAAAGGACAAAGGCAGTCTGCCTTCCTTCAGAGCCCATGCACTTCCCCTGGGAGGACTTGGCAGTGGTCTGGTAAGAGTGAGCTCCGCCCTCTGTCCAACCAGGGCCCCACATAAAAGCCTCAGAGAGCAACTTCCCAGGGCAGTGCTACCAGCCCGTCCCTCAGGCGCCTAGTGAGTGTCCACTGGAGGCAGAGCCCTGTGACACGGGCACAATATTCAGTTCCATGGCTAGTCGGAAAGGTTAGAGGGAGCTGTGGAGCTCCCTCTAACGGGGCCATGGGATGGCCGCCTGCACAGCACACACCTTTGGGGCATTGAATAGACCAGCCTCCCTCCCTGACGCCTCACCTTTTCTCCAGTCACCTGTCCCCACCTCCCACTGATGTGAAAAACACCCTGAGCCTATTGTATGAGCCTCGGTGCGCTCTGTTCCCTCTGCCCGGAGGAACCCTTCTCTCCGTGTGTGATGAGCAGACATTGCAAAGCTGACTTGGATGGATTCTCCTCCAGAAGCCTTAATCTCCTCTCAGTTCAACTTCCTCATCTTCATGGTGATGACCAACCCCTACAGAGCACTGCCCAGGGGCCGGGCCCTGCGTCTGTCTAGCACTTTGGTAGCCTAATTCGCACCCTGCTCTCAGGGAGAGGTGATTTCTATTCCCATTTCACCACGTCCCAGAGTGATGAAGAGACTTGCCCATAGCAGCAGGGGCAGAGATCACACCCAGGCTGGCATCTCCAGAGGCTGTGCTCTGAACTTCTGCTCCCGTCCTCCTTCCGATGCAGACTTCATCGCGGCTTCTCAGGACGACTTGTCTTGGCTAGCTCTCCTCTGAGCCGAGCTCCTAGTGTGACAGAATTTACCAGGCGACCAAAAAATACACAGGGGTACTTGGAGATACAGGGAAAACCCATTTGTCTTCAGATGTTTCCCATGTACTAGTAGTGACTTAGGGGAGACTGTTCCTCTCCAAATCCTGAGCAAACCAATATGGAGGAAGCTCTCCCTTTGTACCCTTTGGTGTCTTTGTCCCCCAAATATGGATGGGACTTCCGGACCTTTCGCAGGCTTTGCAAAAAGCCCCATGTGTTGGGATGGGAGCTGTGAGACCACACTTAAAGGCCTGGCCTGGGGCCAGCACTGATAACCCCCTCCAGGGATTGTGTATTGTTCCTGGTTTATGGCCTCTGTAAAATGGGAGTATTTAGGTAAATAGTCTTGTAAGATCAAATTGTAGAGAAAAGGAAGGGCAATGACTTAATTACAGGCAATCAAGAATGTACAGTAGGTTACTGACACAGATTCAGATTGGTACACACACACACACACACACACACACACACCCCCGCCGCCCCAAATGTCTTATTTTCCCCATCACTAGGAGGCAGCACTTATGTCCTTTTGTCTCTGGGCCTGGAACAAGGAAAGCCTGGAAAAAATGCCGGTTGAAATTTCCAACATGCATATTTTAGATTCTGTTGTCCTAATGTAACTGGTCATGTGACTCATCATATGATGTCAGCAGCCTCAGGTTCAAATCCTAACTTTGTCTCTTTACCCCATGCCTCTGGGCTCATCAATGGATAGGTCAGACATCCTAATGAGAGGAAAGCGCACCATAGCGCTGTCCAAGGTGCTGAAGATGCAAGTATGAATTTGTCCCCGCCGCGGGGGCGGGGGCGGGGGCGAGGGGCGGGGAGAAGCTGTAGCTCCAGACAGCTGTAGCAGGAGCTGAACAGAGGGCACTTAGTAGGATCTCTGAATTCTGCCTGGGCAGTCAGGAAAGCCTTTGAGGCTCAGATGAACTAGGGCAGGAGTGGGAGATCATCTCTCTGCATGCATACAGGTGCCTTGGGATGGCTGCCTACATAGCACACAACCTAACCCCGGAAGGGCATCCTCTGTGCTTATCTGGATTAAGTAATTAGGGCTTCCTTCTCTTCCCCCATCCCTAGTTCTCTTTGAGAAATGCAAAGCACAGGTGAAGGGACCAGATGATGTTAGGCTCCTAACATCAAAATGTGTTTACCATAGAATTTTACATTCACAAATGCTTTTATTTAATAATAAGCAATTTTGTAAGCTGCACATGTTTATGGCTAAAAGTAAGCATAAAGGTATTATGTGAAAAGACTTCTCATCACTGGTCCCGTTCCTCTTCCTAGAGACGGCCACTCCGTCGTCCTTTAAGAGAAATTCCACACACAGTGTTCCCCTGCTCCCCATAAATAGTAGCATTGTTCTGCTCGCTACTGTTTCTTTAATAATATATACACACAGAGAGCTAGCTCTTTCTTTTTAAAGGTTACATGGCACGCTACACGCTAGTAAGGCACTTAATTAGCCAGGCCTGTCTGGATGGACCTTTTGGCTGTTTTCAATCTTTTATGAATGCAAACAATGCTTCAATGAACATTTTGTTCATCGTCTTTGCACATGGACAAGGAATTTCCTAAAAGCAGGATTGCTAAGTCCAAGGGTATATGCACTAGTAAGTTTCTGAGAGCCATTGCTGTTTTACTCATTTTGTTATATGGACGTAACATACAGAATGGGGCAAACGTAGGTTTATAGTTGTAAGTACTCGAAACATAGTTTACTCTTGTATTATTATTTCCTAGAGGCCCGGTGCATGAAATTCGCGCATGGGGAGCTCCCCCATCAGCCCAGCTTGTATACCCTCTCCAATCTGGAACATTCCTCTCACAATCTAGGACCACTGGCTCCTAACTGCTCACCTGCCTGCCTGCCTGATTGCACCTAACTGCCCCCCCCCCAGTGGCCTGGTTACCCCCAACTACACCCCCCCCCCCGCAGGTGTAGTTGCTTCCAACCGCCCCCCCCCCCGGTCTGGTTGCCCCTTAGTGCCCTTCTGCCAGCCTGGTCAACCCTTACTGCACCCCCTACTGGCATGGTTGCCCCCAACTGCCCCCCCTGTGAGCCTGGTAGCCCCATGCAGCGTGTTTGGTTGTCCATTCGATTGTTTCAGATTCGATGGTCACTTAGCCTTTTATATATATATATATAGATAATAGATTATTGTATTATTTTCCAAACAAACAACTGTAAACCCACTTTTGCCCCACCCTCTAGTTCATTTAACTAGACCATCCCTCCTCACTCACAACACTTTTTGCAGCTTTCTTTTAAATTCCATCTTTACTTTTAGGAAATAGTCAGCAGAAGCATTCATGACTGCTGATGCCCATTCTTCCTTAGAGAATTTCTGTGTTGGGCGGTGGGGAGGGTGTGGGGAGGGTCTCGGTCTCATCTGGGTGCAAGTCTAAGGCCTATGATGAGGTTATTTCCTATCTTTTGCTTCCAGTCTCTTGAGGTATTAATGCAGAGACGAGCTTTCAATATTTGTGAGTTTCTGTAAAAAAAAAACAACACAACGTTGTGGTGAATTGCCCATGTGTGTGACCTTACTGCCTGCGTGAGTATTGAATTCTCAGAGGCAGAACTGCTGGTGGGAAGGCTTGCACATTTACATTTGACAGTTACTGCCAACTGACCTCTAAGGCGCTTGTACCAATTTACACACCCATTTCCCCACATATGTGCCAACGCTATCATCCAATCACAGATGTCGAAAGGGGTGTGGCATGCTGGGAGACGATGTGTCCAAACCCTTCCCCTAGCAGACCGGAAACCGGCCGAGGAGGGGGAGGCAGTGCCCAAGGTCATCTGTGAGCCGTGGCGCGGTGTGGTTCCCGCTCCTGGTGCCCCGGCCTCTTCCAGAGAACTGAGCGGCGTTCTGAGTGAAATGTGTGAGTCCCGGTGGGTCCATAAGGGGAGAGAGGATGCGAAGGTGGGATGAAGGGGAGGTGGGTGCACTGAGGTCTGTCTACTCTGCACCTCTGCCTTGGGGAATGCAACATGTTTCATTTCTCTTTTTTTAAAAAAAAAAATTTTTTTTTTATTGATTTCAGAGAAGGGAGAGGGAGAGATAGAAACATCAATGATGAAATGAGAATCACTGATTGCCTGCCTCCTGCACACTGGGGATCAAGCTGGGCATGTGCCTTTGACCAGCATCGAATCCGGGACCCTTCAGTCCACAGGCCTACACGGTATCCGCTGAGCCACAACTGGCTAGGGCCAACGTGTTCTATTTCGAGAAGAAAAACTTCTGACTCTTCTCCATTACTGGCCCCCCTCCCCCGCCCGCTCCGACATCCTTTCCCTTGGAAACAGCCTCAGAGATTCTGAAGGGTCCTTCCTTTCTTCCGTCTGAGCCTGCCTGTGTGGGAGGAAGCTGAGGACGTGAGGGTACTGATTGAGAGAGCAGGTTGAGACCCGGGAGCTGTTGTGCAAGAAGAATGGCAAATTACATAAGGAAGGAAGCCAGAATGGGGTGGCGGCGGCGGCCATTCATCAGTGCTTCTTAACCCTTTCCGGCCGCGGAGGCGGGCGGCCCCCAAGGCTGCCACGAGAGGCATTTTCATAAATGGTTTGTGCTGAAGGCTGTGAAGGGAGGACGCACCGCTCCCTCCTGCCCTTTGCAGACAGGCTTTGTGCTCTGGGTAAAACTGTCGGAAAAGGTAGAACAGCTCCTAATCTAGGAGATGATTCCTGTGGGAAATCAGGCTGCTTTTCAGGCGTAATTTGAAACGCAGCTGCCTCCAAACTTCAGTGGTGGCGGGGAGCTGGGGGGGGGCGGGGGCGCAGGGAGGAGAATGCCATTTATAAAGCAATCAGCGCTGGGAGAGAGTCAGCCATCACTCAGAATTATTTTCTGAATTGTGGCCTCTATGCCTCGCTCGGGAGGAGCGGCGGTGTGGGCACTTTGCTTCCAATCAAGCCCGGCCCGGGCTGGGGTGAGTCACACAGAGGGAGACTCCGGGCCCCGCGCTGCGCACCGCCCGCTGGAGCCGAGAAAAATTATTTCCTGGGCCTCTCCGCTCTCCGCCTCCAGCCCGAGGAAGCCTCATCCGAGGCTCCATTCATCTCACTTCTTACTTTTAAAGTTTAAAGAACATATTTATGTGCCTCAAGTTGCCCATGAACCACGGCACGTCAAACAGTTTGGGGTTGATGGAGGAGGTACATTTTCCCGTCCTGGGACTTTCGGGCACACATTTTCCTCGCCAGGCTCTCTCCCTCCCCGTTTCTCCAATATGCCGCCACGAGATGAATATTCTGAAAACGTGGCTTCAGCACTTGACTCCTCTGTTCAAGAACCTTCCACGGCCACGCCCTGATCTCTTCAGGCCAGAATCCCCCCCCCCCTCGGGGGGGGGGCGCGCAGCTGAGGCCCTCTGTAAATGTGGCCTCTCATCTCTAACACACGCCCTCCCAGACGGCCAGGACCCTCCCTGTCTCGCCCCATAAATTTCGGGGGGTGGATGCTGGTTATGTTTGCCCCTTCCTCTCTGTTCCTGGTAACCAAACGCACCACTCCCCCCCACCCCGCCCAGCTCTTTCTCTTTATAAAAATAGTTTGGGTGAGCTGACCTGCCCACCTGCCCCCAGGCCTGCCTATGGGAATGCTGTAGATCAGGGGTCCCCCCAAACTAAGGCAAAAAATGCCATCCTGCCCCTAAGCTAAAAAGAAAATTTTTTTTTTAAATGTTGGGGGAAAAAAATCAAAGCAGAACATGCCAGACAGACCCTCTGGCCTGCAAAGCCTAAAATATCCACCAGCTGGCCATCTCCAGAGAAAGCGTGCCGGCAGCGCACAAGGCTTGGCGCAGGGCAGGCAGAGCACCGGCCGAGCTGCGGAGAGCGGTTCCGGGAGCTGAGCTGGAGCTGTCCGAGGGGCGTGCACACCCTCCTCCGTTAACGGAGAACAGGAGCCTGACACTCACAGAGGCAGGCTGGGAGAGAAGACAGCCGACTCTGGGGAAAGCAGAATCAAAAGACGGAGACGGCTGTGGGACCTGGAGCCAGCAGGGCCTTTTGGTTACGAGGCCAAGACATTCCTTTTTGTTCAAGCCAGTTTGAGTTGGGTTTCCTGTCAGTTGCAACTGAAGCAGTGATGATGAGCACAGATACTGGCAGGTATGCCCGGGAGCCTCTGGGCGTGCTCTTTTCCGTGTCTGGAATGCCCTGTGCCTTCTCATCCTACCAAAGTCTGACCAAAGTCTGATTGTCCTATTTCAATCTCACCCCCTCCTCTGATGTTGGCCCCCCCTTCCCCCCCACCCCCAGTTCCTGGGTAGTTTTGAGACGTAACCATTCACATCCTCAGTCTGGAGGCATGTGCATTGCATCCCCAACAAAGCCATGAGCAGGGGGATCGGAGGGAGGAAGAGATACACGAGATCAGAGCCCCAGGCACTTTGCTAGAGACTCTATAAACACTACCACATGTATTCCTTCCGAGAGCCACCCTGGAGGCAGAGGCAGCAACTCCCCCCTTTTAAAAAAAAATATATATATATTTTATTGATTTCTTACAGAGAGGAAGGGAGATAGAGAGTTAGAAATATCGATGAGAAAGAAACATCTATCAGCTGCCTCTTGCACACCCGCTGAGGATGTGCCCGCAACCAAGGTACATGCCCTTGATCAGAATCGAACCCGGGACCCTTCAGTCCGGCTGACGCCTTATCCACTGAGCCAAACCGGTTTCAGCTGCAACTCCTCTTAAGAAATGGAGAAATGCAGAGAAGGGAGTCGCCCAAGGTCACACCAGCAGAAGTCACCCCCAGGCCGGATGAATTCTAGATCATCCACCCAAGTTCCTTCCACCTCAGGGCGCCTCCTGAGGACCACACCCAACCTTTCACAGGACGTACCCAGCTCTCTACTTTCCTGGATCCTCCAGAGTCACCGCCCGCGGGCCAGACCCCGAACATCCCAACCCGAAATTCAAGGCCCTTCCGCACCCATCCATCCCTCACCTGGTACCCCTCCTCCAGCCAAACCTGCGTGAAGAACCCCTCACCGCACCCGAGGCTTTCGCGGGGGAAACGACCAATTTGCGAGGCCTCCGCTAACGAGGACGGCACTGCATCAGCTGGACAGGTTTGAAATTAAAGTTGCCTGAATATAATAACCGGAGAGGCACTCTAATTAGGTTTTTTTAATCAAGTGCAACAATCTGCCTGCAGGAGTCCAAACGCAACTCAGGATGTCTTAACTCTGAGGAAGAGATGGTTTCTGGGACAGCACGCGAACCCTCCCACGCGGATTCTCTCCTGGGGAGCTTCCCGGGCCCAGGGCACCGAGGCTCAGGACGGTGTGTGTGGCCCTGCCTCTGGGTGCACGCCCGCCGCCACACCCAGGCGCCCGGGAAGGCAGCTGTGTTCATCCCACCGGGAGCTGGTTTATGTTCCACAGAAGGCGCCACCTCTGCCCGTTCTGTGCGCCTGTGAGGACCTAGCGATTGAATCAGCTACCACTGTGGCCCGGTGGAATCAGGAACGATGCTGTGAATCCCTTCACAGTCTCCTCAGTTAGAGAGTATTTCCCCTTCCTTCAAAGGAAAAAACACCCCAGGATTTTAGAACTGGAAGAATGGTTCTCCCTCTTTCAGGGGTTCTTAACTTGGGGTCCCTGCAGGGTCACGCATGCAGTCTCTGGAATTGTACATAGGACTTTGTCAGGTCCGCCAAGCAGACCCAGATGAGGAGATGGTGCGTGGCTGCAGTCTCGGGGGACGCGGTGCCCTCTGGGAGTGACGCAGGACGAGGAGGGATGTGTCTGCGGAGTGGGTCCTCAGTTTCATCAGTTCCCTGGAGGGGCCCAGAATCCCAAAAGGTTCATCACTCTCCTTCGGGCTCAGTTCCTCTTTGCAGGAGGGAGAAGTGAGGTGCAAAGAGAGGGAGGGTCCCCCAGACCAGAAGCCAGGCTGCTGCTCCCTGGACCCACGCTGGACATCCCACTGGCCTGCAAGGAAATGAGGCGGCTTCTCAGGAACTGGCTGGGGATCCTTGCTGCAGTATGTCCCTATGCCAACCGCCCTCCGGGTTTCTGGGGGCTTGGGGATTACTTATGTTACTGGAGAAGTCATCGTAGATGGTTCCTCACCTGCATCTGGTGAGGAGGCATGTGTCACCCCTGGGACCCTCCAGCACATGTGCTTGCGCTTAAATTTACATAACCTGTGTTTCAAATCATCGCAGCAGAAACTCAAGCATTTATCCTGCCTTTTTTACACAAATCCCCTCAAGGTTATGGCTGGTGGGTGAAGGGAAGGCTTCCTTACACAGCACTCCCTGAAAGCAAGCCAGGGTGGGCGTACTGTGCAAATCCTAAAGAACGTGTGGACCCAGGCGAGGGTCACCACGGGCTGCTAATGTCCCAGGAAGAGATCAGACATCATGTGCCACCGGATGGAAGTGAGTACCACCACCTATGAGAAGAGGTGCCACAAAGCAAAAACAATAAACCCAAACCTGATCCAGCCCGCTGTTCTGCTTCACTTATAGGAAAGACGGTGGCCGGAGGAGCCTGTGCCTTGGCCCCTACAGGGAGGCAATCAGCGAACCCAGGCTGTGGGGATGCTGGGGCTGGAGGACCCTGTGTCCCCGCCATCAAACATACAGGGAGCCCTACCCGGTTTGGCTCAGTGGATAGAGTGTTGGCCTGTGGACTAAAGGGTCCTGGGTTCAATTCCCATCAAGGGCACATGTCCGGTTGTGGGCTCAATCCCCACTGGGGGGCATGCAGGGGAGGCAACCAATCAATTATTCTCTCTCATCATTAATGCTTCTATCTCTCCATCTCCCTTCCTCTCTGAAATAATATATATATATATAAAATATGCACACCCCGTACAGGGAAAGGAAGAGAGGTGGAGGGGAATTCATGAATGAAGAGCAGTGTATGAAGGACGGATTAATAACAGCAAAGTACAAGCCTTATGGCACGTGGGTCCTGATTCCCTCACACTGGAACGTGAACACTGGGTACAATATTAAAGGGCCGTTGTTAATTTTGGTAGCTGTGATAATGGCATGTGATTACATGTTTAAGAAAAGGCTTGGATACATCTGGGATTGGCTTGAAAATAATCCAGGGGCAGGTGGGGTGGGAGGTCAATGGGCAGGGAGCGCTAGAGGGAGGCTGGCCTCGTGCTGGCATCGGGGCAGCTGCATTATGGGTACCTGTGGTATCAGTGTACTAGTATCATAATCAAAGGTTAAAGTAATTAATCTCCTACTTAGAAGAAATAAAAAGCATTGTTAGGAGCGTTTGCTTTTGGGAGAAAAACCAGACGACTGGGGAACGGGAGATGACTTTTCTCTGTTCCCATTTTGTGCTGCTTGGATTTTTATGCCATGGCTCTGGATTATCCATTCAAGAACATTCACCCACCTAAAAAAAAAAAAAATCACCCAATTTAAATAGAAAACTTCAAAGTGAGCTCTTGCTCATACTTTTCATCCAACAAATGTCTTTATTTCATTTTCTTCCAAAGAACAGGTTAGGTGCAACGAGTTAGTTCCAGCTCATTATTTGAGGTGAGGGGTGTGTCTGTGACACTGGCTGTGTTCTGAAGACGCCGGGTGAGCGGTGCTGCCTCGTGGTTCTCGGACACTCAGAGGACACACAACGTGGCACATGGTCCAGGCCCCGGCCCATGTGTCTGTCAGCTCGCCGGTGTGAGTCTGTATGTGTGTGGGGGCTGGACTGTGAGGCAGCTGGGGCCTTGGACAGAGTAAGCTAAGGAGTTAAGTCCTTAAGAGCTGCTAGACAATGTCATCTGAAAACAGCAGGTATGAAATATAAATAACAGTCAGCTACTTTCGTTCAATCCAATTTCTAAGCAGTTGTGTGATCGATCAATTTAGAAATCGATCGCCTGTCTAATCCACCTTGCCGTCTTCTCTGCTGTTGCCATGGCCTCTGGCCGGGGTGGGGTCCCCCCGTCTTGGGCAGGGGGGTGCTCACCGCAGCTCCCGCAGCAGGAGGAGCACGTTGGCCGCGTAGGGGTTCTGCGGCCCCGGGCCCCCCCGCAGCCGCACAGGGTGGAGGGCAGGATGGGGGGGTGTGAGCTGCTCGGGGCAGTAGAGTTCGTTCAGGAGGAACCAGGTGCAGTCCGGGTCCACCTTCATCAGGTGGGAGAAAACCCTGCGGAGAGAGGAGCAGCAGTGAGGGCCACGGCGCGGGGGCACAGGGAGGGAACCTGCTGGTGTTCACCCAGGAGGCGACTTCCTGGCTGTTTGAGAAAAAACGGATAAAACAGCAAATCACCTGAATAGCAGGACAAACCACCTCATTCACAAGACAGGGCCACATGGATGGCCCCAAAGTCTAACAGAATCAGGCAAAGAGTTTCCTATCCCCTGACATACAGAAGAAAAGTGGTGATTAGTCCGAGCAGAACAATATTGACATCAAACAAGATCTTGGCAAAGGAACTGGTTAAGTTCTGACACGCAAAGCAAGACTTTTCAGAAGGAAGAAAACGGACAGGCCCACCCTCACGCTAGGCTCCACTTGCTCACAGGACCAGCCCCAGGGTGGTTCTCCCAGCCCTCCAGCTTCCGAATCTGCAGGCCCTCTCTGCGGGCCCCCGCTCACTGCTGAACCTGTGACTGGCCCTTTCTGGCCACGGAGAGCCACGGATTCTTGGTGGGCTGGACATGCCTGTAGGGATCAGATCTCCTGGGACAGGACCGGCTGAGCCCTGATCCATGACCTTTGAAAGAGGCAGAGCACTGGTGTCCCACACACAAAACAGACAGAGCTGAGAGGCATTGACCAGCTGACACCAGAGGCCCAACAGGTCTGAAAAGGTGTCACACCCTTTCCTCCTACCTGCTCACATCCCACTCAGTCATGTGCTCAGGCCACTGCACGGGGCAGTCCAACTGTAACTCCCCCCGGCTGACTCAGTGACCAGGGTCTGGCTTTCCCACCCCAGGCAGGATGAGCCCTTCCCCAGCTGGGCAGCTCTCTCGGCCACCCTGCCCTCAGCTCACACATCCCCTGCTCAGAGAGGTCGGCTTCAGGACCACCCTTATCTATTTATTGTTCTACAGGACGCCCTCCCAGCACTTATCACGTCCTCCTCGTCCTCCTCGATGGGCCATCTCCCTGCTTCACAGTGGGGGCAGGGAGCATGTCTGCTGGGCTCACTCTGCATCCCAGACACCTGGCGAGTGCAACCAGCACTGCCCGAGCAGGTCCTCACAGGGACCAAGGGCTTCCTAGCTCGCACACTGATGGCTCAAGATGCCGGCTGTCTCTGGAAGGTCTCCGCTCTATAGAAGGACGTAAAGGAGCGGCCACTGCTCAGCACCAAGGAAGGACCAGGGAGCTTTACTAGCAGGATTCACGTAGCCATAGGCACCACTAGTAAGGTGTGAGCAGATGTCCCGATTTTTAACAATTTGTCCCGCATCCCGCGGCGTTTTAAAAAAGTCCCGCGATCAATAAAATATATTAAAAAAAAAAAAAAAGCCCAAACCGGTTTGGCTCAGTGGTAGAGCGTTGGCCTGCGGACTGAAAGGTCCCAGGTTCGATTCCGGTCAAGGGCATGTACAATACATTGGTTGTGGGCACATCCCCGGTAGGGGGTGTGCAAGAGGCAGCTGGTTGATGTTTCTCTCTCATCGACGTTTCTAGCTCTCTATCCCTCTCTTCTCCTCTCTGTAAAAAATCAATAAAATATATTAAAAAAATAAAAAAATTTTTAAAAAGTCTCACGGGATGCGGGACAAATTGTTAAAAATTGGGACTGTCCTGCCAAAAGCGGGACATCTGGTCACCTTAACCACTAGCCAATTGGCTGGGGAAGATTATTCAACTTGTCTTGGTCTCAGTTTCCTCACTTCACTCAGGGCTCTGCAGAGGCCCACAGTCTCACAGGGGTCCCTCTCCGATGGATGGATGGGGTCTATTTGATGGACCCTTTTCATTCTTAGCCACCATTCCTAGGAACCTCTCCCTTACAGGTGGGCGTCAAATACGAGTTTAAATGTTTGCTAACCAGAGCCAAATCCTGATTTTTAATTAGGTTAATCTGCAAAGCCTGTGCACTTTCGCTTTCTTCCTGGGGTTTAATATTCATATTCGAAGGAGTCAAAGGAGGGGGCCCTCTGAAAAACATTCTGGCCTGCCTTGTGCCTAAACAACCTAAGTTTTCTTTTCTTAGGATAATCTTGCGTCTGTAACCTCAGCGGTAGACGCTGGAGAAGTGATTAGAATATTCCAATTCATCGTTTCCACTTCGCTGCAGAAAGGAGATGGGGCCTGCGTGGAAGACGATTTTTGTTTAAAAAACAAATATCTTTGATAATTAGAGTGGCAAGGGAAATTATGAAAAAATGCACCAAAAAATGGGAAGCAGATTTCTATTTACACGTGACACAGTTGACAGTTTTCCCTGGTGCCAAAGACTGTTAGAATGCAAATGGTTCCATTTGATATTTTTTTTTTCCCTTCCAAGGACTGGAACAATCTCTCAAGCTGCAGCACAGCGCACTCACAGCTCCAAGGAATATTCTGATCTGGGCAGCACCCAGCAAAGTGTCACCACGGCTCAGTTCAGTCACAGCTCTGCTCCGACTCGCTCGGCGCCGAAATGCTGCAGTGTTCGTTTTCCGAGTCCTTTTAAACATGCTAAACTCGGATGTCGCTTTCGCTGGCAGGAAAGGAAAAGCTACTCGCTTTGCCCGGTGAGATCTCTAAATAAAATGTTAACAGGGAAGCAAAGCAAAAATGTGTACAAAGGTCACCTTTTTATTAAGCAAGAGCCAAACTCTCGGAAGAATGAGTTTGGGTCTCATTTCTTAGTGCTTAAAGGCATAGAGCCTGCAGAGTGACAGGCAGCAGCGAGGCTCCTTCTCCCACCTCTGGGGCTCAGAGCAAATTATTTTGCCTCCCCAAACCCATTTCTTCCTCTTTCTCTGACGGAAGATGATGGCACCCGCCCCGCCCTTCTCACGGGTTTGTTCAAAGGCTCTAAGGAGATGAGGTGCAGGAAAACACTTCGAAGTGTATAATGAAAACACTGTTCCTTCCAGAGAAAGGGTGTGTGTGTCTCAGGAATAATTATCACCACCAACCCCAGCTCTCTGCCGCCCTGGAACTTCTCAGACACCCTGAGAGGGGCAACGCATCTGTCCTTTGTTTCCCTCATAATGTCCTTCACCCTGACTTGGTGGGGGTCCCAATTCTCAGCCCAGTGGGTTATAATTTTGCCCTCAATTTTAAGGAAGAAATGAATGCAACGGTCTCTGTCCTTTGCATACCTGAGGTCAGCAGCAAATGCCATGCTATGCGACCAGGCGTAGCTGTGCTCTTGCTTGGCAAAAGGTATGCAACCCGCTGAACTCTAAACGCCGACAAATTCTGAATCTGGATTCTTGTTCATTTTAGGCTCCTGGGAGCTGAGCCTGAGACCCAGGAGATCTTGTCTGAGCGCTCATGGCCCAGCTTTGCTCCAAACTCTGCTACCACTTGGTCCCGGGCCCAGCGCCCGTCCTTCCTCCCCCATCCCCCCAGAGGAGAGCAGAAGGCTGAAGATCTCAAAAGCCCCTTTTGCATAATCCACAGCCGGAAGACAAAGACAGGACCTCTGTTTTGAACTGAGTGCAGTCACTGCCAGGAAAATGTTCCCGATGCATCTTGAGACACGGCAGGGATGGCTGTTGGACATGCCACATGGCCAGCTCCACCTTTTTCTCAAACCCAAAGAGAAACACTTTTAAACAATATAGACGTATACGATCTAACTTCTGAACAAAAATTCCTTTCTCTTTCCTCCGGGCCCAAATCAGTGGCTCGGGGGAGCACCGTTATCAAGAGATTCTCTGGTCCCCAGAGTTTGGGGGGGCACTCAGCTGAGCCTCCTGCCTCCCCGTGTCCTGAGGCGAGTGATTATCTCTCAATAACCTGTAGGGCCGTGTAGCTTAAATGATAACTTGACTTTAAAAAATTTAGAACTCGCTGTTAGGCAGTTTCTAAGCAACCTCTGTTTCCATGGCAAAGAAGCCTGGTGTTTATACTGATTTTTCACTTAAAATGCGGTCTTATTGAATTTCACTTCATGCAGGCAGCCATTTCCCTGCATTTCAGCCCTATCTGCAGCTGACGGCTATCCGTAAGTACCTAATAAACTCTAGACGCCAAGCCAACAGAAGCAGCTCATGCCTGTGTGATCAATATCAGGGTGCTCGGGATGACACAGCGAGGGGTGAGGGGGCTGGGGAGGCAAGGAAGGTGCTGCCAGAATCTGGTCGGCTGAGTTTGGGCCCCACCTCCTCATGGTTTGCCAGGTGTGTCCCAGCACCGGTGTCCAGCCCGGGCGCCGTGCCAGGCCTGTGGGGTACGAAGATTGGTGGATGGATGAGAAGACTCAGGCCTCAGGGCTTCCTGGCTGCTAGGGAGGGCAGGCCAATCACAGAGGCCGCGGGGCGGTGTGGTGTGGAGAGGGCCGTGCTAGCAGTCACATGTGGGCCGGAGCCGGGAGGGAGGGAAACGGGCAAGTTTCTTTCTTCTCTGGAAAGAGGGGGGAGCATCAGATGAGTCCCAAAGTCCCCCTAGCTCTAATAGTCCACAACGTGGGTGCTGGGTCACAGGCCCTTCCCTCCAAATGTGGCCAAACCAAAAAGAAACTCCTCTGCCGCAGATGCAAGTAGCACAGAGCGTGTCCTCACCACCTCAGTCTAGACAACATCTGCTCATAGGGAGCTCCAGAAAACCACCAGCCAATCAAGGCCCCGGGAGCTAAATAAACTGTAACCGAAGCTCAGCGCTTCCAGCTCTCCTGGGTGACAGGCTATTCTTTCTCTGTCAATTACTTGCTTGAGGGATCTGCTGCTGCTTGTCTCTCTCTGGATGTGTAAAATGCTCCCATGAGCTGCCTGTGTAAATGCCAGTGGTAAAGAACTTGGGGCTTTGTGATCTGCTTATTTATTTATTTATTTATTTAGAGCTTCTAAATCGGTTCTTCGGGGGGTGTCTCCTCAGGAACATGATACTGGCTGTCTCTACATGGGTGTGACTAAACGCAATCGGAAAATCAACTCACTTGTTGGAAAGCAAGCAGATTCACCAAGTTTCAGCTTCGCTGTTATTCCCTCTCTGACAGAACAGCCTCCACCTTTTTCTCTCCTCTGGCCATTTCTTGTCCTGTGACTCCACACACGATGCTACAAATGAGGCTGCGTGCTTCCTTTTAAACAGACGGATGCTCAGGGTGTGGACATGTCCTAGGCAGCGAGCAGTGGGCCGATGTTTCCATACTCGGTAATTTTCTCTAGTGGGCCCTGGTTCATTGGTTAACCAGTATTTCAAGCCTGTCCTTTCTTGCTATTCAATTTAGCTCTCTTCCCCTGAATGGAGGTCTTTTTTTCGTTTTGTTTCTAAATGCTGAAAATGGGGGATTATGACTTGAAGCAATAATTTACTATCTAAATAAATATGTACTACCAGTTACCTTTCCAGCTATATATTCTCGTCAGATTTAACTATATCCTATTCAAGACCATTCATCTATCAATCTAATTCTAACCCATAAACTCATAGCGAGACTGATATTTAAAATATTTAAGTGTAACGGGGACAGGATTTAAAAGCATACACACCAGTATGATGCTAATCTTGCCCCTAAAGTACCACAAGACAAAGTATCATAAATGCGGCGGAATGACTCCATTGCTTTGTGCATATTTAAAAAGATACGGCGCTGAGAGGACCAATCTGTCACAGGCAATTCAAAAATAAAACAGAACCTAGCAGGGCTTTAAATCCCACTGGGGCAGGACTGAAAAGCAGCCCCTTCCATCTGGCCAGCTCTCCTGCCTCCAGGCCTCCTGCAGGCCCAGATCCCACAACGACCACAATGCTGCGAGGCACATTTTTTCCCAAGTGGTCTGTGCCGAGCACAGAGGCCGCTGGCTTGGGCCTTGGCCCCTGCTGGTGACATCTCAGGCCACAGACAGAGTTTCCCACTCCTCCCTGCAAGATTCGTACCCTTGAAGATAAAGACATCTCCGGAGCAGTCTACCTACCTGCCCCCTTCCCCCCTCAACTGCTTCCCTGGAACCCACGCTCTGGCGCTAAGCCAGCGGCCTCCGCTGATGGCTGTTGTAAGAAACAGCTCTAGGAAATGTATTTACTGCAAGGGTGTTAGGGATATTAGTCACAACAGCACTCGGAGTTGTTCTAAGATGACCCAGGGAGAAATTTTCTTAGGGTTCAGTACCAAGGAGAGCTATGCTTGTTTCTGAAAAAGCTTTCTCTTTACATTCCAGAACAACAGATGCGGTTCCCTCTTCGCTCTGTCTGGTAGGGAGCTCAGAGCCGCACTGAAGGCTCCTCTCTAGCAAGGGGTCCAGAGCTCCAAACCTGCATTTTCTATATGAACCTCAGCCCTGGTTCCACCTTCTTTTCCTCTTATTTTTCCTTTTAAGAAATTTGTTCACTTTCTATTTTTCTTGTTGCATACACTTAGTTTGCAAGATGTAGGTTTCTTTGGGAATAAGGAGGAAGTTTAGGTAATGATAACTACTACTGATTGACTTTTCACTCTGTGCTGATGTTTTGTGCTAACAAATATGACTTTGCCGAATCATCGTAATAACTGTATTAGGTGAATAATAACAGATATGCTTATCCTAGTCTTGTAGATGAGGAAACCGAGACTTTGGGAAGTAAATTAACTCGCCCAATGTTACACTGCAACTGAGCAGCCATGTGAGACCACTTCCAACTTGGTATTCATCTTTGAAATCTTTCAACTCTCAACACAGTACCTGGCTCACCACCAGAAAGCTTTTAAATAAATACACATGTCCTGAGATGATCGAGGCCATGCTCCTGGCTGTTTTACTAGGTGCTGAGATCACATTCACTCCAGCCTCTCAGATGTTTGGGACAGATTGCAGGCCCTGCAGTGATGATGTGGCCAACCGTGGTCTGCTAAGGCTTGTGCAACCCGAAGTCCACCTTGTACAGGCGGTCCAGCTGCCAGGAGCACCAAGAACATCCTTGTTCTTGGCCCAGCATGGTTTGTGCACGCACACGCGCACGCGCGTGCGTACACACACACACACACACGCACGCACGCACATCCCAGGTTTGCGTTTCCCGCTAGATGGTGAAACGGTCAGCCCGGGCAGACTCCCCATCACATGGCAATGCTGAAGAAGCAGGGGGAGGGTGGGCAGCATCTGATTTGAGGAGCACAGAGGTCCCTGCCTTCAGATCTGAGGCCCAGCAACCCGCTTTGTCTGTAATCTGCATGGCAGGTGTCTCTTATCTCTGACACCAGGAAATCGTGCCTATATATGCACAGCAAACAGCTTCAGATCTGAGTGTATTTTTAGAACAATGAGCCTGGAAAAGAAAAGCAGCAATGCCTGTCAAAAGATGGATAATGGGAAAGCTAACTACTTGGGTCTGGATTTGTCAACTATTAATCAAATGTCGAAAGGAAAAAATACTAGGAGTGCCCACATTTCCATGTTGGGTGCAATCCAAGGGGGAAGCAGCTCTGCAGCCCAAGCTCAATCACACTGCCCACACCATTTACGGGGATGAGCTACTAATTTCAAGCTCAGCTGAACTAACGGATCACCTCCGTGGCTCCCGATCCATTCGGATATAATAGGCCCAGGGGTGGGCAGAGAGAGGCGTTGGGGCTCTGACAGGGATGAAATGAACGAGCCGGTGCCAGTCTGTTCGCCCAGAGTTGGAAGGCACCGGCTGGGTTCTTTGATGGGCTGGATCCTACTGCTAGAAAGAAAGCGGGGAAGTCAGTCAGTAAATGAACCTTCAAATCTGGTCCAGATTTCTCAAAAAGCGGGCGGCAGTGGGAGGTGGCACAATTAACATGAAAAAGATCACTCTGAGTCGAAAATGGTTCCGATTTCAGTCGAGATGAAGCAACAAAAAAAAGCATGACCAAGTGTATATGCCTGTGTATAGCATGTACATCACCCATCTTATATTTGGTAAATTTATATGCATACTTCCCACATGGGTATGCATGCACACATAAATACATGCCCGAAACATAAGCACCGCGAGGGCAGGGCCGCCTCTCTCTTTGCTCCCTGCCATTCTCAGTGCCTAGAACAGTGCCTGACACAGCAGCAACTCAGCTAATCAGGAGAAAGAGTGAACGCTGGGCGGATTCCCTCCCATAATCATGCAATTCATCTGCACAGTGACTCTGGGAGAAAGGTTATCACCTCCCCAAGTTTATAGAGGAAGGAAATGAGGGGAAAGGCAACTAAGTCATTTGCTCAAGGTCACCGAGCCAGTAAGATTTGAACGGAAGTTTCTCCACCCCCAAGCCTGGTGCCCTTTGCCCTCATGTACAATAGCTAGGCAGAAGATGCTGGGAAGATACCGCCTCCCCGCCCCCCAACCTACCCTGTACAACCAGAAGGTGACCAGCTGGTCACAACCCCACTGGTAGAGGTGGGATTGGGGTGAAGACCAAGTGGCCTGAAAGCACTGTTCCTTCATCATGAGTCTTGTTGGACACGAACTTTATCTTTTAAAAATAGGCACTGCCCTGTTTATTCCTTATCGCCCTGAGGTGAACGACCCGTTGGATGATTTAAGACAAGGAGGCCCAGAGGCTGCTCAGAGAGGCCCAGGGAGAATGGAGCTGAACCGAACCAGGCTGAGAGCATGTACTGGCTTGAAGGAAAAACACAGAAATCTGGGGTATGTGCTTGCATCTCAAATTCCTTTGATGTTTGAGAAGGAAACGCTGCATGGCCAGAAAGCACAGCACTGTGGAGGCCCACTGCATGCTGGGAGATAACTCAGAGGCTTCCGGGGCCACTTGGGAATTTAAATCAGCTAAGTTAGCCTGTGCCAAGGTTGAGAAGGTGGCGCGACTGATATGACCTGTTATTCTGTAATCTGCTGCTTACCTTCAGGGACACTGCCTTATTTACAGCTTGTGGTATGTTGACCCCTCCTCCCCACCCCAAGCATGATTTTTTCATTTGTCATCCATTGAAGTTATTTAACTAGATGTACTTTGGGGGTGCTGGTATTTTTCTTGCACAGCCAGTTAACAGTGACACCTGGTGGTAACAGACAGGAAGGCTACACCTTGCCCTCTATCCCCATCCCTCCCCCAAGTTGCAAGATTTATGCCCCTCCTCACAAGGCACATTCGCTAGATAAAAGCATTAAACTGGAATGGCATCTCCGTTCTTAGCATTTACAGCCTTGGTTATATCAACCACCCCCTGATCAATTTCCATTTCCAGAATTTACAGCCTGGTGTAAAAGCCTGCCACAAAGACTATATTTAATATGACAAATTAAAAAAGCAAACACAGGCTTGGTCATTCTTTGGATCCCGGAAAAGCAAACAGAAGGAAGGAAAAACCCAGGCGTGATGCACACCAAGAGGAAATTTTATGGAGCTGCCGAGTTTGCCTCCATGCCCACCCCGGGGAGGCGGCTCCTCAGAGGTCCCGTCAGTCCCACGCAGACCCACCTCCTTTCGGAGCAGCGCCCCCTCACAGGGTCTTCAGCAGCCCTGCCAGACAGATTCGGCAGCTACTTCCAAAGCAAGCAGGCACCTGCCCGGTGCAGAAACCCACTGCCTCAGAGGGAGCGGGCTTCTCACAGCTCTGGCTGCACTGGTTCTGAGCACTGAGCTGAGACCGGTTTGCAACCCTCTGGCTACAGGGCTCCCCACTGGGCCCTGGCACCCAGCACAACAGCCTTCTCTTCTCCCATGAGTGGGTGGGGGTGTCACTGACGGCCGTGTGGGGAGGCAAGGGGGGAGCAGGGGACTGGGAAGGCTTCGGCAGCCATTCAGGTAAGAGATGAGGGTGCCCTGGCCTGACCTGGATGGAGGCTGGGAGGTAAAGAGAAGCCGACAGTTTGAAAGGAGATTCTGTAAGCTTGGTAGACAGGCTTTCACTTCTGAATGGATGTGGGATGTGAAGGAAAGAAGAATAAGGACAAAGAATGGATGGATGGTGCAGCCATTTGCTGACCTTGTTCATCGGTCCCTGCAGCTAGGACTGCTTCAGTGCTAATGGGCCCGCCCACCTCCCTCTCCCCACTCGGTAATGAGCTCACAAAGCAACCAGGTTTCCCATTGTCTCAGGCTTCCTCTCTCTTTAGAGAGCTTATTAATTTTTGAATCAGGATGCCAAATCAGCTCCGGATTGAGGCCACAATGGTGTTTTCTCCTGACTTCAAATAAGTGTGCAGATGATGTATTTGTGAAGCAATCAACCCTGCACTTTCTCACTGCCCGGCCCGGCCAGAGGGAGGTCATCTGACTCAACTCCGAAACGAATGAGCGCCAAGGAGCAAACAAAGGCGCTGCGCCCAAGTGGTCTGGCTGCATTCCCCTCCTCCCCGGCACCTTGAACACCAACTCCAGATGCAGTAAGGCCCAATTCTGGGTTTAACTGGTTTTCATGGCAAAAAAGAAAAAGGAAAGACAATAAATTGCGAAGATTAGTCTGTTTGATGGGTGTAGAAGAAGGAAAATGGGACAGGGGCTGTGAAAATCAGATCTTCGCAACTCTTGGTTGTAACAGGCACACAAAAGCAATTACTTCATTATCTTCTTAAACTGAACTCTAAATCATAGCACATTAGCGTCAGGGACACTGCCTGGGGGAGGACCGTTTTCACCCTGAGTCGGCTCTTTAAAGAACAGAATGGCTGGGGATAAGAAGCTGGCTAGAATGCACCCCTGTGATGGAGAAAGCATGACAGATGCTGGCCCTAGGGGGTGTGATGGGAAAGAGACAGAAAGAAAAAAGGAAACTGGAGGAATCATAAGCAAAAAATTGCAAAGGACAATAAATCAATTCAAAAAGGTACTTCCATCTCTCCCAGGGAGCGCAAGGTTTGTAAGGGAGCAAACGGGCTTTCCTGTTTCACAGTCAGAGCGGCCTTCAGCCTCTCAGGGACCAAGACTACTCCTACCCCCCTCTCCCCCCTGGAAGCTCAGGGACAGGATTCCAGAAGCCCAGGGAGTGGGCAGGCAGTTTCTTTGCTCCAGCATATGGAGCTGCAGGGACAGTGTGCCAGGCTACACAGCCAGCTTTTGCCCCAGCAGCTGGCACTCAGGGGATGGCAGTCCCAGGGTGCAGGCTGCTCCCTGCTGAGAGGAAAGCTGGAGAAAGGGGGCCAGAATGCATTTTGGATCCCAAGTCTGGGGAACGCTGCTCTGCTCAAGGCTTTAGCTTTTGAGAAAAACCCTTTTGGACTCCAGGAACCAGACGTAGCTTCTTCCATCAGAGGTGGCACAGCTGTTCTTGAGTAAGCAAGACTTTTGGAAATGAGAATCACACAATTTCAGAGTTGGAAAAGGCCCTTTAAGCCATTAACCCAGTGGCTTTTAACATGTCATGGTTCACAGACTCCGATGGTAAGGACACCATCGAGAGAGAGGCTGGTACGTGTCTGCTTGCACACACACAATTTTGCATATAATTTGTGCGGATTCATGACACCCTGATGCCCACTAAGACGCTCCCTGGAGTCAAATTATGCCAGATCAGTAACCCACCCTTTCCTTTTGTAGATGAGGGAGCCGAGGCCCGCAGAGGTGCCAGGGTCACCTGATCATGATAAGCAGGCCTAGAAGCAGATCTCCCTCCAGCCAGGAGAGCCCTGCCCCTCCGGCACGCCATCTTCCCGCTCTCCGCCCGGCAGCGTTGGTGCCGACGCTGCAGCAGAGGAGGGAAAGGTTACTTGCAAAGAGAAATGCGTCCAGTAAAGACGTGTCTCTAGAGGTGGCACAGTTGAAGAAATCACCTTCACCTACAAGAGCAGAGATGCCTCAACTCTGCGTGCCATTAGCAAATCATATATAATTTAGGACAAACGTAAAGAGACGCGGGTGATTAAGCAGACGTACCTCCTGGCAGCCTCTTGTAATTTCACGGGCTGTTTGGCGCTGAGGTAAATCAGGCAGGCATCAGCCACTTTATTCAGGTCACCCTCACCTGCAGTGAGGAAAAACAAAACGAGTGCTGGCCCTCGGATTTCATTTGGGACAAGCAATAGCCAAGTGCCGTCTGGGGAACTGGACAAGCTGGGCAAGAGGACCTGGGCTCTTTACCTCGCAAACAACACAAAAACACCGGAGTAAGTGGATAAATGAGGTCAAAGTAAGACGGAAGCATGTACACATGAAGGGAGGAGAGGAGGGGAGCGTGGCTAAGTGGACGGTGCAAGGGTGGGTGTGGGACAGAATGCAGAGTGTGTCCAGGTGAGCCTGGCTGGTACCTACCTAGGTCCAGTCTCTCGCAGAGAGGGCCCAGGCCCTGCAAGACGGCCAGCTGCAGCTTGAAGGCCAGCGTGTGGGAGTAAACTGGTCCGGCCCGGGCACTGACGGGAGCCTGGGAGACTAAGGAGCCAGCCAGCTTTGGTAGGACATCTTTGCAGAACCGGCTCCGGAGGAAATCACCACATTTGCCTCCGAGGGTGCGCAGAACCTGCAGAAACAGCCCTAAGCTGGTGTCTGAACATCACCAGGGCAGCAAGAGAGCTAAAGAGCGCTTGGTAATTCAATTTCATCTGGGTCTATGCTTGGGAGGTGGGGTGTGGGGGTGGGGGGGGAGAGGGGAGGGAAGGAATTACTGCTGTTAATTCCTTGCTCATGGTTTGTGATTCTGACAGTTATGAATTCAGAGGTCTCTGCTCCCACAAGGTATGGCTGCTTCTATTCATAAATACAGATTACACAGAGAGTATTTCATAGGAATCTTGAGTTGAATGAATATGATTAATCCCTTGATTTTCCTCCCTCTTTTGTAAAAAAAAAAAAAAAAAAAAGCCTTAAAGCAGTAAACATAGATCATCCCTTGAATCTTCCTAACATCTCTGGAGAAATGATTTGTGTTTTTAACTGTAACTGGCTGAACAAATAGAAACACTGAGGCTGGCTGCTGCCCCGTGTGGGCAAGGAAGGGCAGTGGCTGGCTGAGGTCCTCTGGCTGAGGGAGGGCAGAGTCCCAGTGGTCAGGCCGACTTGGAGTTCCTTCTGTTCCACAGCATAATCTCTTATGTACATCACCCTCATCCCATCGTTCACAACAGGCACTTTCTCTGCATGTCTCATTTTAAACTTTCTCTAGCAGAACATATTGAAACGTTTTGCCCTGCTGCACAAGACTGAGTATACAGGATAACGGGAATTTCTTTAAAAATCGGTAAGCAAGGCATAACCAGCACAGAGTGTTTGCCGACTTTGCAGAGAATAAGGCGCTACTTCGGGGCCCTCGGCTGGGCTGCGCAAGGCCTGACAGACCTCGGGTGTCATCAGCGTGTCTGGCAGCGGGAGAGCAGTCTCTGTGACAGCACACAGGTCTTTATGTGTTTTCATTTTCCTACCCTTGCTGTCATTTCAGATAACCCATTAATTTTCATAAAGGAAAGCAACCCATCTGAATAAGATTTAGCAAGATCTCCCTGCCCCTTGCCTTCTCTTGCTCTCTCTCTACACACACAGGTCATTTCTTGTTTTATTTTTGAAAAAAATATTAGCAATTGTATAGGTTTTAAATGTAGGCTTGTGTTTTCATCTGGCATATGCTAAAGAATCTTACAGAAAACCAAATTATCTTTGCCAAGTATCTTAGTTGTGTTCCTGGCTTCATTTTTATATTCCTCGTCTTGCTCACCTACCTCTAATTTATATTACCTTGCCATGGTAAATGTATCTCTGTAGGTTGCCTTAAGTGCTTTTTAGAACAAGAGAGAATATACATAAATCAGCTAAAATATGTGAGCTAATACAAGTCAAACTAAGTCAGGGAGAACAATAACTTCCATGTATGTAGGGCTTTACATTTTTCAAAGCATTTCAACCAGCAGCCCCATTTATCCTTGACAATAGCACTATGAGGAAGATGGGCCAGGTGTTCCTAAGCCCAATCTGAAAATGGGTGGTCACTGGCTTTGCCCAAGTCACTCGGCCGGCAGAGGATGCCCATTACTAGCACCAGATCCCTTCACCTGACGCTTGTGCAGTGCAGAGAACATGGCGAGAACTCACAGGTGTTTGGTTCTAGCACTTTAGCTGTGTGATCTTGAGAAAACTTCTTGGCTTCTCTGAGCTTGTTTCCTCCTCTGACAAGCATGGGGATGATAATATCTACATCACAAGGTTGTTATAAGGAGATGAGCTCATGTATGGGGAAGTGCCAAGCACACTATAGGACACACAGTAGGTGCTCAATAAATACCGGTGGCCCTATCATCCACTAGGTATCCCTGCTTCAAATTCAGAAGGAAACTGACTTTTATTTTCCTCCTTGTGCTTTTCTGATTTCTGGTGCTTTCTTCCAGGTGTATTACACTGCAACCAGATACAAAGAGAACCGATCCCAAAGGCACTGGTGAGCCCTGTGCTTACTCCCCTCTGTCCCCACGGCAGTAGGGGGCCGCCAGGGCAGTACCTTGAAGGCTCTGAGCACTGCCAGGGGGTCATCGTTTGTGAGTCGGCGTACGAGCGGGGGCCAGGCCCGGTGAGCCAAAGGGAGGAGCTGGTTCCGGTGGGACTGCAGAACGACCACACACAGATCCAGCACATCCAGGACCTGGAAGGAAAGAGGGCATGGCTTCAGGAGGGAGGACAGGCTTGAAACCAGGGTAACCAAGTGCCCATTTTATTTTATTTTATTATTATTATTTTTTAATATATTTTTTATTGATTTTGTACAGAGAGGAAGGGAGAGAGATAGAGAGCCAGAAACATCGATGAGAGAAAAACATCGACCAGCTGCCTCTTGCACACCCTCTACTGGGGATATGCCCGCAACCAAGGCACATGCCCTTGACTGGAATCCAACCCAGGTCCTTTCAGTCCCCAAGCCAACGCTCTATCCATTGAGCCAAACCGGTTTCGGCACCAAGTGCCCATTTTAAAAGAATAACATTTAGAAGCTCATTAGTTGGCTAAATATTTACTGAGCTCTAAAAACATGCCAAGCATGGCTAGGTACCGGGTGGGGACACTCAGGGACAAAAGGCATATGCTCCCTTGCCTTCCTGAGGCTTGGCCCACTGCAGAGAGATAACACCCAGGCCAAGGGTGATCTCCACCTGCGACAAGTGCGAGGAACGGACTCGTAAAAGGAGACACACAGGATGAGTAGCAGCTGGTCATGTGCACAGAGTGCACCAGCGTTCCTAGAACCGGAAACAGTGACGAGGGAGACTCCTCTGCAGTGGGGGAGCTAGCAGTGCGTAGGTGCTGAGGCAGCGCAGGGTGGAGCAGAAGAGGGCAGGTAAGACGGGGCTGGATAACCTATTAATGACACAGGTGTCATGTTAAGGATTTTTCACTTTGTACTGAGGGCAGTGGGGAGCCATGAGAATGTCTTAAGCAGGAAAGTGGCAGGATACAATTCATGTTTTAAAAAGGTCATTCTGGCTGCTGGGTGGAGAAGGGACTTGAAGTGGGAGAGAGAAGTAAGGAGGCCCTTGAGGAACACATGTCACGAGAGGAGGAAAGTGAGGTGGCCATGTAATCGCGGCGGCGAAGTTACCTGTTTTGGAGATGAAATGGTTTAAACTGCTGAAAGACCCGATACTGGGGAGATGAAGAGAGGGATCTTAGAGCTGTTTGGGTTCAGACTTAGCAACTGAAGAGATGCAAGTGCTGCCTAATGAGACAGGAATAACGGAGGAGTGGAATCGAGAGGTGAGGTGAGAGCAAGGTCTGTTATTCCTAATGGAGAGGCCAAGCAGGCAGCTGAGATACAGTCAATCTTAGAAGAAAGGATTGGGGAGCCTAGATGTAAATCACATTTTTACCTTCCTGATCCCTCATCTCTCCCAGCTCACTGAAAGCAGGTGGTTGCCTTCAGTCTCGTGGGAGTGGTCAGCCCACAGGGGGGGCCGCCTCCACAGAGCCGGTGAGGGCATGTTCGAGTCAGAAAGACTGAGGGAAGCCTGTCAACTTAATGTTAAGCAGTAAACCTTATATTAAGTGCCTACTGTGTGCTTGTCACACTGAGACTGGAACAGGAACAAAGAACAAAAGAGGAACTAGAATAGGAGAAACTCAGTCCACAGTGAAGAGCACACAGTGGAAAGGGCATTGGTATCACCACTGGCTTTGAACTTGAGTTCTGTTATTAACTGGGCAAGTTATGCCATATACTTCAGTGATTTAGACACATTTTCCTCCTCTGCCTGGAATGTTCTTCTCTCTGCCTTTGCCCCTTTGCATGGTTGGCTCCTTTTCAAGCTTTTAAGTCTCAGTTTAAATATTACCACCTCAGAGAGAGGCCCTCCTGATAACCTGGCCTAAACCCCAATGTAAGGTCTGCCTTACAGGGCTTGGTAGAGTAACATGTTTACTACACGGGCGAATTACTGTTTTCTATCACAGAACTGCTTATTACCTTCACAGCATTTCCTCAACCTCTAAGTGTGCGCCTATGTATCGCCTCTTTCCCTACAAGAGTCAGGAAGTTGCATGACCATGTCTGCTTCACTTCCTTCTATACGCCCCCCGCCTGACCTGTTGTAGTCCTCAGTAAGCATTCAGTGAATAAATGAATGAATGAGTGTGTATGTCATATGGAATGCTGTTTTGTATTTATAATTGATAATCCAGTGAGGTAGGCACTATCATCTCCATTTTACAGATGAAGAAGTTGAGGTTCAAAAAGGTGAATTAATTACTCAAGGTTATATGGCCAGTAAGAGGCAGAGGCAGGATTTGAACACCTGTAGTCCTGACTCCAGTGTTCATGCTCTGAGTAACAATGGTGTGTACACAACTGCTACAAGGTCTCCAGGAAGGGGAAGACGGATGGATCAACCAGACACTGCCTTGCATGGAGCAAACACTGGAAAAGCACCTCCTGAACAGAACAACAGATGCATGCTAAGAAGTGCCTCTGGGAAGACTACACAGATTCCACAAAACACGGAGGCTGAGGTTTGAGAGAATCTGTGGAGCAAGGTTTCCCGGCCCACACCTCTGCGCAGGGCAATGTGCTCTCATCACTCCCAGTAACTCATCGAGGCAGCTGTGCTCACTCCTGCTGTGGGTGGGGAGGAGTGGGCCAGGCTGTGTGGTTTTCCTTTGGGTACTGAGATCTTCCCCCAAATGACTCTGAAAGCTCAGACCCCAATGCCCACCCCTCTGCACCCCACTGTGCTGTTGTTGGAGTCACAACTGCACAGTTTAAGTCCTTGCTGACGGGATGCTGCTTGGGAAGCTACCAGCAAAGGAAGATGTAAGATTAAGAACAGCGCTGGTGTTTTTCCTGGGATGAGAATAGAAACAGAATGGAGATAAGGGCCGGCGTCAGGCTTGGAAGAATGACCATTCCTTTCAAGTTCTGAAACCTACAACTTTCATAAAGTCAGCTCAGAAAATGACATCTTTTCCAAAGCCTATGCCTTTTTTCCCCTTGGAAATCCAATGACTCCCCCAAAATGTTGTGGGTTGTTAATTCCACAAAGGGGACTCAGCTCCTTCTGGCAGCTGAGCCAATACAGAGAGACCTAAGAATGTCTCCCTGCAGATCCATTCCTCCTGCTGGCTTCTCTTGGCCACCACACGTGGACCAGGAGATAAGGGCAGCTACTTGCTCATCCCTGCAGTTGCTGCCATCCTCACCACGCCTTAGTGAATGCAGGAGAGGGCTGCACACTGACCTTCAAGCGGATTTTCAGGCTTTTATCTGACAACAGGTGGATACAGCGCTCCATCACGTCGGTGGCTATTTGGATCTGCAATGGCAGTGGGGGCTCCACATGGGGACCGGTGTCATTCTCGTCCACTTTGGGAGGGTCTGACTGCTCCTCTGGAAAAAGACAGTATTTTATGAGCAATGCCCAACTTAACTTGATCTCTCAAGGACTTATGAGGGAAAATGTCTAGAAACTAATTCTAAGGAAATCGTGTTAAATTTGGGTTAAGATATTCACCAAGCATTAACTGTAACAGCTAACTCAGGGGGGATGGTTTTATAAATCTTGGGACAGCCAGAGAATAACATGTTATGAAGACCCTAAAATTTGTGTTTACCAAGAGCTTTAACGACAAAGGAAAGTACTTATGAAATAACGTTGTG
Organism: Pipistrellus kuhlii; assembly: GCF_014108245.1. NCBI lineage: Eukaryota > Metazoa > Chordata > Mammalia > Chiroptera > Vespertilionidae > Pipistrellus > Pipistrellus kuhlii. The sequence goes on along the minus strand of NW_023425562.1, from coordinate 49,961,957 downwards.
TGAAGAAGAGAAAAGCAGGATACAAAATTGCACACATTGTGAGCACTGTTATAGAAACTTTTATATAAAGTTGGAAGTACCACAAAATATGAACAGAAATGGGTCAGGAGGTAATAGATGAGCTTTACTTTTTTTCTGTACCTCTGGTCTTCTCTAAATTTCCATGAGTAAATATTTACAATAAAACCCTAAGAGAGCAAGGCTCTAATATGGAGTCCTGAAGCTGCACCATTCCCTGTGACCTCTGGTTCTTTCCTCTTTCTTCTTGGTTCATTTTTTGACCAAAGGGGGTATATGTCTGTCTTCACCACCAGCCTTTAAGATTTTTTGATCTCAACAAAAAGACTCGAGAGCTTCCTGAAAACCAGGCCAAAATCCCTACCCTGAAAAAGTCTCCTCTATTTACATAGACCATTTACATAGACCCTCCAGCCTCTCCCCCATTACCAGCTGTGCTCATCTCCATTAAGCTGAGCCTGGCTCCCGTAACTTTTCCCCATTTCAGTTTCCTCTGCTGGAAAACAGAATCTTACAGTAGAGGCCACACGTGTCTCTAACAGATGCTGAAGTGATACATGAAAACGCATTTGTACAATGCTTGGATTTCTTGGAGAAAGGGACCTCAGAAGCACACGGTGGTTTTATTGTGGTTAAAACAAAAACCGCATGTCAAACAGCATTGAGCCAAACATTCTTCATAATGCCAAGTGTGTGGTGTGTACTTGATGAATGATAATTGTAGGAATGATAAGGCTGTACTTTTCTTCCCGGAGTAGGTTTTGTTGTTTGAAATTCACCTATTGCAGGATGTTACTTGAGGGATGCGAATGTTTCTGTTACTGGGAGGAAGGTTTGATTCATTCAGTCTATTCCTAGGGAACATCAACTAGACCCAGAAGATCCTAATCGTGAAAGAATGGATTCACTGACACTGCTAGGATTTCAAACAAAAACGGCAAATCCAGATTACAAGGGATCAAGCTGCCTCCCCTTCTTCAGGTTTGAGCAAGAGGTGCAGTTCAGGAAAAGAAGGATTGGGTTGGCTCAAGAAACAGAACGGAGAAGAAAAACGGATAGATTTCTGATCAGCAAACTTTGTCCTTGGGGAAACCAATGACTCAATTCTGCATAAATCATTACTGGGGCCCTGTGATGCTGCCCTGTCATTTAGTAGGAATTTGTTGCTTAGTTCATCAGAGCCTCAGAGAAGAAATAGAAAAAAAAGAAAAAAAGAAAGAAAGAAGAAATCTGCTCGATTCCAACCTAACAAACTATTTGGGACTCAGTTGGATTTAGGACAGTTCTGAGACCACCAAGCTCATTATAACTTGGTATTTTATATTTGCAGAGGAGATTCTAATAATTTATTAATCCCTTTGTGACCTGAAGCTCCAGATTGGGCTTGTGAATAAAACAACAGGCCAGAGCTTCAGCTAGCCTAAACTGCCTTCTTTATCATATAAATTGGTAAGAAAAACACTGAACCTTCCTCCCACCGATAAACAAATGGACAAGCATATAAGTAGACAATGGGCATAAGTAAAAGAAATTGTCAGGAAAGAAGCTTAGAGAAAGATGTTTAACCTTTCCACTAATCAGAGAATGCAAAGTAAAATAACAAGAACCATTTTAATTTAGTAGGAAGTAAAACTGGTGATAGCCAATGTTGGCAGGATTATGGTGAAACCAGTATTAATTCTGCACTGCTGAAGGGAAAGTGTAAATTGATACAACCTTTCTGGAAGGCAATTTGGCAAGCATAAAATAATGTTCATATCTTTGACCCAGAAATCCCACTTCGGGGATTTACAAAGAAATTTGCAAAAAGAAGGAAAAGGTCACAAGCACAGAATCATCCGCTGCAGCTCTATTTATTAGAGTGAAAAGCTAGAAGCAACCCTAAACTTCCCACAGGGAAATGGATACTTAGTAGCAGCTATTAAAACATTAATTATTAAAACTCTACAGCAGCATGAAGAGTTCCTTATTATAAAACTAAATGCAAAAAGGGCATACTGCATTTAAATAGGTTGCAACCATATGAAAATAGGTTTGCAACAACAACAAAAAAGAATGGAAAAAGATTATACAAAAAGTGAGAAAGCCTATGTTAGAAGGTGGCGTTATGAGTGATTTTTTAAAATTCCCAAACCTTCCATAATGACCTTTCATTGTTTTCACAATAATCTGCTTCAAAAAGAAAAAACCGGCTGAGCCCACATAAATTATACTTACCTTCCTCATCAAACTCCGAGACATTTCCATCTGCCACATCCTTTTCCTTGAGGTAGTTCAGCAAAAACTGTTCAATGTCTTCGGCTGTGGTGATGTTCTCAAGTCTGTCCTGAAGAGCTGTTGTTCTTTGGCTCAAATGACTTCCCTCCTCCCCTGTACTTTGCTCTTGGAGTTGTCCAAGATCACTTGTATCTGGGAACCACTGGGCTGTAAATAAAGTGTTAGAACGGTCACTGACAACAGTCATTAATTACTTATAAGTAGCACTAGAGGCTGGTGCACAAATTTGTGCAGGGGTGGGGCCCAGCTGGCCCATCCCGATCAGGGCCCATAGGGCTGGAGGGAGGGGATGAAGGAGGTTGGCTGGCTGGCCCTGACCCCTGGTTGAGTTCCAGTTAGCCTTTTATTATATAGGATAAGCTCTCTGCCATGGTCTGCATGGCCTCCGCATGATCCGGCCCTTACCCTTTTCTCTAACCTCATCTCCTAACCACTCCCAGTTGCTGTACCATCTTCCAGTTCTCCAATGTGTCAGGTGTTTTCCTGTCTTAGGACTTTTTAAAAAATATATATTTTATTGATTTTTAACAGAGAGGAAGAGAGGATAGAGTGTTAAAAACATCGATGAGAGAGAAACATTGATCAGCTGCCTCTTGCATATCCCCTACTGGGGATGTGCTCGCAACCAAGGTACATGCCCTGGACCGGAATTGAACCTGGGACCTTTCAGTCTGCAAGCCGACGCTCTATCCACTGAGCCAAACTGGTTTTGGCTGTCTTAGAACTTTTGAATATACTGTTCTTGCTGTCTAGAATATTTCACCCCCATGCCAACACACTTTTCATGTTTCAATACAAATATAACTTGACAACTAACGCCATCCCTTGACCCCCCCCCCAATCTAATGTAGGTCCCTTCTATGTTGTCTTACGTAGCACCATGCTCTCTGCTTTCATAGCAATTCATCATGATTTATAATTATATTTACTTGTGTGTACTGTTTAGTATCTGAATCTCCCGTTAGACTCTATGACCCATTGATCACCACTGGATATCCAACGTGCCCAGCACAGAATGGGTACTCAAAAGTATATGCTGAATGAATAAATATACTAGATTGGAGAACATAGTGACAAAATCCTGAGTACAAGAGACACTACTCATTAGCAAAAGACAGGCTCTATAGAACCTTGAGAATGAATGCAGGCTCACATCTGTACTAGTATTTCTGATATAAAATGCTTCCAAAAGCTGCCATTTCTTTCTACATCTATTTCTTCTTCAGTGATGCTTCCGTACTTCTGATGTGTCATCAGAGAATAAGCCTTAAACGTCACTGAGCCAGTGATTTTCAAACTGTGCCTTGAGGAACCCTAGGGCTCTACACACGTATTTCTGGGTCACAACAGGGAGGTCAAGAGATAGCAGGCTAGCCAGGTGGGCCCAGGGTTTCCAGCCCTTCTTTAACCAAATCAGCTCTAATTTCAACCCTGGGACTTACTACTTAAAGAGTGAGAGAACAAGAAAAGCCTTTGGCCTGAATTTTCACTCTCCTTGAATAAGGCAGCAGGGAAAAAGTCTCTGATAACCTTTAGCACTTGCTAATCTCCTATCCATCACGGAGCATCTGCACAGAGCAGAGCAACAGCAGGTGGAGGTGCCAGGTCAGGCAACTGGGAGGAGCAGAGAGCAAATGCTGGAGATGAGAGCCTTCAATCTGGAAGTTTCTATATGTTGGGGCCCAATGATCCCATTTCTTCAATGCCTCATCCCAGACACAAATCAGGCCCATGATGTACCGTAAGGGATTGCATTCCCAACGAGTCAGGACACAGCACTCACACTGCTAAAAGCAGACCAGTTATAAAGATTATTTTCTAGATTTAAGTCTAGTGCCAAACATTAAGAAGTCTTTGCTCACAAATGGCTTTTCAACATATGAAATGAAACTCAACCTCACTCCTAATGCAAGTTAAACTATAATAAGGTGCTATTTTTCTCCTAGTAGATTAGCAAAGATAAAAAAGCTGGGTAATATATAGTGTGGGTGAGGCCGTGGCAAAATTGGCACTCATACATCACTGATGGGAGTTTAAATTGGCATGAACTCTTTGGAGAGCAATTTGATACTCTATCCAAAATTTAAATGTAATACTCTAAGCCAGCATTTGTCTTAGGAAGCTTACCCTACTGATATACTTACCCATGCTCAAAATGAGTTATGAAGCTATTCACTGCATTTTTTATTTTTGTGGTGGCAAAAAATTGGAAACAACCAAAATGTACACCAAGAAAGAATGCTTAAATAATGATGCAGCCATACAATAGAATATTATGCAACCATCAAAACAATGTGGCAGCTCTGCATGTACAGATGTGGCAAGTCTCCAAGTGCTGAGGCATGTGACACGGATGCTTTCAAAGCCTTGTTTTGTTATGAGTAAATAATCAGCCAACCAATAGTTGGTGCTTAGGAGTAATTTAACTGATGATGGCTCTTGCCCTCCCTTTGGTACCGAATGCTTTTTAGTTGATGCTGATGAAGCACTGTGTTTATGGTAACTCAGTTTCCTAAAAAAAATGTCCTTGTTCCTTTTAGGACCTTTAGGAAGTTCCTTGCGACCACACTTCTACTTCCATCTTAAAAGAGTGTCCATCAGTTAAGACAACTGGATGACAAAACAGAAATGCCAGCATCTAGTGCTACTAGATAATTCCTTACTGTGACTGATCAGTTTTCAGCACTCCTTACTGCTGAGAATGCAGTGTACTCTGAGTTATCTCAAAAGTTGCAGAAAAGCTAGCCCCAGTTGTGCTTCTTTTCCTAAGATGCTCTCAAGTCAACCTTACCCACCCTGATTTTCCTCTCTGCAATGGAGACACCCTCCTCCTCTAGTTCAATTAAAAAAAAATTGCTATACAGAATTCCTCCCTGAGATGACCAAAGACATTAGCACTCCAAGGCAATAATTCAATTTCCAAGGTCCAAATTGAGATAGATCTTGAGAGGATGGATATATTTAATAGGTCTTTTCTTAATATATTTTTTAAATCTCAAATTAATATGTAGTCAAGTTCCCCAAAGTACTAAAGGGTGAAGTCTGGAGTGTATTTGGACCATGGAAGTCAGCCACAGTCTAAAAGGTACAAGCAGTTGGCTCATCTTCATAGTTTCCAGGAGGGCGGGGACTAGAGCAGGGACTGGTCATGACTGACAGCCCAGGGACTGGTGCAGTACACAGGCTTTCCAGTGGATGCAAAATAAAATCTCAACTCCTCCCCTGGGCCTAAGCCCCTCTAGGATTTGTCCTTGCCCGCCTTTCTAATGTCACCTGTATCAGTCTCTCCACCATGACCTCTCTTCTTGTCTCCAAGATTCCAAACCCTTTCTTCTCTCTAGGCCTTTCCACCTGCTGTTCCCTGTGCCTGAAGATTCTTAAAAATCATAAAACAAAACAAAACATGTACTGGTGGGCCTTTCTCGGTCTTCAGGTCTCAGCTTTAGTGTCACTTCCTCAGAGAGGCCCTCTTTGAACACTTACTTTTATCCAAAGAGCATTTCTCTTCTTAAAAGTAGCCCGTCCCTGTTCCTCTCTTATATTAAGTTGCCTGTTTCTTCACAGGGCTTATAGGATTTTTAAATGAGTTTAGTGATTTGTTTACTTGTTTATCATCCCTCCTGAAGCAGGAGGAAAGTTCCATGAGTTTATTCGTCTTTTTCACTGCTGTATCCTGATTACTTAGCACAGTGCCTGGCATATGGCAGGCATTCCTTATTGAATGAATGAATAAAAGATCATTTACACTACACGTGAATGTTCATGAATGGAGGGATGAACAATGGAAATGGTATCAGCTATAGGCCAGAGGACTGTCCTGTTTCCCTCACCTTCTGGGAGAAACTTTCTTACACGGTCTTGGCTTCTCAGCAGATGAGGTCAGTGGCCTTTATATCTACTTTGGAGGCTATTAGCAGTACTGAATTAAGCACTAGAGCTATACTCTTTGGATAAAAGGGACTCAGGTATATGGCTCATTTTTTTAAAAAGTGTTTCTCATTCAAAGATGGTCTATCCAGTTGAGGGATTCTTTTTTTCGTAAAATCAAAAAACTTTTTTTTTTTTTTTTTTTTTCATTTTAATGGTGGCTAACACCTCTGGTAGAATCCGTACAATTAAAATGTCAAAAGAAAGTTTATAGGCCAGCTCTGTCCAGTATGGCAGTCGCTAGCTAGATGTGGCTATTGCATAGATGCTGCTCATTCTTAAGAACAGCTTGGTATATTGAAAAGAAAAAATCACAAATCCTGTTTTTCTCCTTATTAACTGTGTGACCCTGGCTAAGAAGGATCTCACTGAGCCTTAGCTCTTATCTGCAAAACAAAAATAACATTTACATTTAGTCTACAGGGTTCATGTCCCCGGCACAGAGCAGGAGCTTAATAGATGGTAGAGATTATTAAAAGTATGTGACCATAACATGTGGAACTGGGTACATTCAAATAATATTCAAATAACGTCCTCCACAGCATAACCACAAACAAACAAACAAAAAAAGGTTAAGCAAATAAGGATACTAGTCCTCCCCCACAAACAGCATTAAAAAGGGCTCTCAGTGTACCTAATGCTGCCAGCAGAGCGTGTAGAACACTGACAAAGGAAGTGGCCCTCTTATCGTAAAATTGGTCCAGGGTGGCCAAGACATCTTGAACCACATCTGCCACCAAGGGAAGCAGGCTAGCATCAGAGTTCCTCAGCATGACTTCCAAGACCTTAGGGGTATGGGGGTGCAGAGACAGATGACGCAGATTTAAAGAGATCCCATTCACCAAATAGTCTGAATTTTGGTTGATCAGTTGCTGTAGGGAGTCGTAGCCACAAGCATGGCAAATGTCCATCATGGCACTGGTAGCGGCCTGGCTAATGAGCAGGGTTTGGTCTCCAGCCTTCTCCAGGACTGGATAGAGGGCTGACATCAAGAGCAAACGGAAGTCTGTTCCTAGCGCATATGCAAAGTGGCCGATCCCTTCCAACTGGATGCATATTTGCCAGATGTTGCTGTTCATGGAGCAGATAGTGGGACTTGGCTTTGAGAAGGCTGGAAAAGATGCAACTTGGCAGGTGTGTGCACCAGATGTGATGGCCTGGAGGCCCGACTGCTTCATAGTTAGCTCCTCTCCCATTTCTTCAGCTTCAACACAAGTGGCCAAATACCAGTTTTCTTGGCTCGTGTATTCTTCAAGTAGAGACGTCACGATCTCTCTCAGCTCCTCTGGGCTTGTTTTAATATGTTTTTCATGAAGATTTTCCACTTCCAGCCCAGCAGCTCCTGCAACCAGTTCGTTAAGGATCATGGCGGCTTGCTTTCGGTAAACCACGGATTCGTGGTACAGGTCCATAAAGTGATCCACGAGCAAATGGAGGTTCCCATAAAAACCAAGAAGCTGACAGACCTGCTGCAAGAGCAGGAAAATCCTCTCGTCAGTAAAGAAGCGGAAGTATCTCCTCTGAATCTGACTCCACGGCCTTGTGGCCGTCTTTGGGGAAGCACTCAGATGATTGGAATTCCAACGCCGCTCTTCCACAATTTTGATGTCAGCCACGTCTAATTCTAGAACTTGGATAAGCGCTTTGGAAAGGCGCTGGAGGTGGGCCACAGAGTTGAGGACAAAGTTCACTTTGGGGCCCAAGAGTTTCAGATAACCGAGTAATAAGGAAAGGGTCGAGAATTTGCCCTGATCATCTTGGGAGTTCATTAGGCGGGGGAGAGAGGTGGCGAGAGAATGCAGGTTTTCTGACAAGATGTCAGCAAAGGCTCTGCTGCCCACCACTACTTTCTGATCTGCAAAATGTCTCAGAACCTTATTGCACTGGGCTTGGACTTCAGGACTCTCGTCATTTAACAGACCCACCAAAACCATCAGAAGGGGTCCAGCCGACTGGACCAGGGACTGACTACACTTCCAAAGGAGGGCCTCCACAAGTTCTATCAGCTCCAACCTCACCTTCCAGTGTGGGTGAACTGAAGCGCACTCAATGATCTTCTTAATAAGAATAGCCAACTTGTCGCCGGTATTTTTTACCCAATCGGCTTCCCTGTGAACCATCAGCTTTGCTACTCTGTCCTCCACCGAGGGCCTTGCTTGGACCTCTGAGATGCTTCTGAGCTGTTCGTCAGCCATGATAAAGCCCACTGTCCTGTAAAAGATCTTCAGGGAAGATACGACAATGCTGTGCCCTTGTTTAAAGTCTCCTGTGATGACCCTGGTCAGGGCTGTTGAGATTCCAGGTAAAAAGGAAGCAAACAAATCCCCCAGCTGCTTTTGCTCAAGCTCATCCAAGGACCTCGGATGGTCGTCACAATCGCACTGCAAGAGGAGAACCTGTAAACACTTTAAGGCAGCGACTTTGATTTGCTTTGACTTCTCCTGTTCTGCTAGGCCTAACAGCAAAGATACAGCAAATCCTAAACGAGGCAGAATGGAGGGCTCATAAAAAGTCAGGATGATGTCCCCGTAGGCCGAGTGCATTAAAGTGCTAAGGCCCTGGATTACCGCCAACTTCAACTCCTCTGACACGGCGGCGGGCTTTTGGGAGCTGGGGGAGTACAGACAGGTGGAGAGCTCTGAGAAGAGTTCCTGGAGAAGCTCCTGTTCCTTCACACATGTCGAGGAGAGCACAAAGGTGAGGCACTCCACCACGCTTTGGATCAAGCGTTCCCTTTTGGGACCTGGTGTCTTCAGGGCAAACCGCAAAGGGAAGAGGATGTACTGCTGAAGCTCCTGCAGGGCCGAGTCGCTCACCGTCCGCAACTGTGCCTGCAGCTGCTCCACGTTCTCCACCGTCTGGGCCTTTGTCAGCTGAACACAGATGGGACGTAAGATGCCAAAGGCCTCCTCAGGAGTGTCAAAAACGGCCATGGTGCACTTCCTCTCACAGAGGAACCATCCTGCAGGTTGGAGGAAGGAAGCAAATACAAAGTAAACTTGCATTCATTCATCCAGCAGACATGTAGGGGAGTCTATGTGCCAATTGCTACACAAGACACTAGGCCAGTGGTCAGCAAACTCATTAGTCAACAGAGCCAAATATCAACAGTACGATGATTGAAATTTCTTTTGAGAGCCAAAACTTTTAAATTTAAACTTCTTCTAACGCCCCTTCTTCAAAACAGGCTCTCCCAGGCCATGGTATTTTGTGGAAGAGCCACACTCAAGGCTCTCGAGCCGCAGTTTGCCGACTACAGCACTAGCGGAACAATGGAACTGAAGAGATGGTTCTATTTTCAGGGAACCCCAGTCTAGTGAGGGAAGAAGATGGACAGTTACAACACAGACTGTTAAGAATTAGGATAGGCCTGTGCTTACAGCCCTAAGTTAATGTGGAAGACCCATCTGTCATAACCCTGGGGAAGCCAAGATGGGATTCACAGGAAGATGCTTGAGCCAAAAGTTGAGGAAGGAATGAAAAAAAATCTGTGGGCTAGTCTAAGGAGTTTGAATTTTAACCTGCCATCATAATGGAGAACCACTGAAGGTTTGTGTGTGTGTGTGTTTAATTTGAGGCATAATATACACACAGTAAATTAGTCTTAATGTACAGCTCAATGAATTTTTATGTATTCGATATGTAGAGATCCATGTAACCACTACCCAAAATAAGATACAGACTACTTCCAGCACCTCGGAAAGCTCCCATTTCCCATTTCTCCTGCCCAGAACTACCATATTCTGACTTCCATCACTATGGATTAGTTTTGCCTATTCTTGTCATGGCGAGGTTTAAGGAGGGGGTGATATGATCAACTTCATGCAGAGAAAAGATGCCCTGGCAGCCAGTAGTAACATGGGAGAAGAACCAGAACTAGGTGAGACTGGACACAAAAGCAAAATGAAAGCGTGGCCAGAGAAATGGAAAAACCAGGAGTGCACATGATGACAGAAATCATGGGAGAAAGAGACTCAAGCAGGATGGAAAGATGGATGGCAGGCAGGCATGCAGGCAATGAAAGGAGACAGGTTTAAGGGCAAGCGAAGGGAGCTGAGCAACTTAATACGAGAGTCTCTTTTCTCTGTGAGGAGAAATTCAAAGTCATGGGCTGACAGTGAACAAGAAGGAGAGTAAGCAGAGGGCTTGAGGAGAGAAAGAAAAGCCTCAAATATTCCCTTTGGGGAAGCAGAGCATGCTGGTTAGACATAAAAGTGTGGCCCAAGGGTACTGAGGACTGAGCTGAAACTGGAGACCATAAATGTGTACAACTGTAAAATGTTGGCATTGGACGAAAGCTTAGAGACCATCTAGCTGGTGGTGTCTCTCTCACTCTTTATTTACTAATGTATTTTTTGGCTCTACTTGCTGAGGGTTCTGAACAGACGATGACAAGCAAGTGTCTCTGCTGCCTCTCCCCGTCTCCAATCCTATGAACTCTATTGAGCCCCAGTGACTAGGACTGGCAGGCAAGTGGTGCTTAGTGTCTGTGGGCAAGACCTGCTCCGCCCAGAGAGCTGGTGCCGAACTGTCTCGCTGGGTCAGGAGAGGGCTCCAAGGCAACAATCAGGTTTTAATACCCTGGAGAGCATGGTCCTCAGAGCTCCATGGACCCCTGCGAGGAAGGGTGATGCTGGTCTCTGTGAGGCTTCCTGAGAGTGTATTTCCTGGTCTCTGTGACACCCCGAAGCCAGGGGAGGGAAGAAGCTGATATATTCCTTATCCCAGGCTAGGAAAAACGCCAGGTGTGAATGCTAGACAGCTTGGCCAGGGACTACAGACATCTCATCGGCACCGGCTCACAGACTGATGACCCCGAGGCTGCTCTGCCATTCTACAGGTGTAGTTGAAATAGTAGAAGAAAACGAAGATAACCACTTAATGGGATCTAGCTGTCAGAAGTAGGAAAAGGAAATAATAGCACCCTGAGGTAGTGAATCTTAGATTAAAAGAACCACTAAAGGAGATAAACAAAAATTTGAAAAGTAATAAGACCAAAAAGGAAGTTCAATTACAAGACAAAAGATATTTCTTAGAGTTTCCAAAATATGATTTTACACACATACAGCGCAATTGATGGGGGAAATAAAAAAAGATGGCTAATTGCTGAGAACCAATTAGTGGCCAGGAAGATTTAGTAATTACTTTAAAACTCTGAGCAGAAATACAAAGAGATGAAAATTGTGAGACCTAGCCCTAACCAGTTTGGCTCAGTGGATAGAGCATCGGCCTGAGGACTGAAAGATCCCAGGTTAGATTCTGGTCAAGGGCATGTACTTTGGTTGTAGGCACATCCCCAGTAGGAGGTGTGCAGGAGGCAGTTGATCGATGTTTCTCTCTCATTGATGTTTCTAACTCTCTATCCCTCTCCCTTTCTCTCTGGAAAAAAAAAAATCAATAAAATATATTTAAAAAAGAAGAAAGAAAATTGTGAGACCTAGAGGACAGATCTGGTAGAACTAACATGTAAATAGCTGGGAATTCTGGAAGGGAAAAAAGGAACAGATAGAGCAGATGGAGGAGCTAAAACAAATAACAGAAACATTTCTCTGACCTACAAAAAAAAAAAAAAAAGATTTATATGGGGACCGAAAAGACAGAAGGATACACACCAAGTCACATTCTGGTAAAATTCCTGTACACTAAAAAATAAAGAGAAAAATCATATATGCTTTCAGAAAGAAACAGCAAATAGTGCTGGCTTTGACTCTCTCCTTTACATCAGTAGATACTAGAAGACAGCAGAACTGCAAATGAAGGATTGTGCCCCTCTCCCACCGCCATAAACAGGCAAGATAGTCACCATGGAAGGTGAAAGAACAATATGTAAGAATTGAGAGAGGATTATCATCTGTATACCTGACAGAGGAAGATAACTGAAAAAGAGCTTCATTCAAACAACAAATGAAACAGAGACCTAAACTGGGAAGGTGAATGAAAAAGAATATTGCTCAAAAACTTTTTTTCTTTTGGCATGGGAAAATTTCTTCAATTAAAATGTTTAAACGGAAGCTCAGATGTAAAACAGATGAAATCAGAAGGTCTAGTTAAAGCGGGGTGAAGGCAATGACCTGGCTCTGCGTCGCTCCTATTCATCTCAGGAATTTCAAGAAGATAAAACTACGTTCTAGGATTATATGACAAAAACTGTAATAGAGCTTATGAAGTGGGAGCACACAATATGTCTAAAACGACTTCTCTGCTCTTTCCCCTGTATTCTCTTTATGACTGATGGTCCTCACCTGAGCTAGAAACCTTAGGCTTTCTGCTTTCTTAATTCCACTATTTCCTTAAGTTTCATCAATTCTACCCCTTTAACATCTTTCAAATGAGTTGATGACCATCATTTATTCAATGTTGGACTGACCATGGCAGTTTCCTCTCTGGCTCCCTGCCTTGAGCCCACATTACATGATGACATGTAAGTGATCATTGTAAACAAAAATCTGATCACCTGTCTCCATGCTTAAAATTCTTCAACTGCTTTCCGTAGCCTGCTGAAAGTAAAAACACTTACTTACCATGGCACACAAGTACCTACCTATCTCACTGACTCCGTCTCTTTTGCTTCACCCTTTGAACTTGAAACTGTAACCATGTAAAATGATAAAACTTGCAATTTCCCACACAGGTAACGCTATTTCACATTTTCCTCCTTTGTTCTAACACTGTAAGTACCGTTATCATAGTATTTAGCATGCTGTATTATTCGCTACATGTCTGTCTTACATACTTTAGCGGTACATATTCTGCATTCAAATATGAGATATTAGGGTGTGGTAGGCCAATATTCTTGCTGACAACTAGGAAAAATGCCAGGTAAATTTAAAAAAATCATTTATTGAAGCATCAAATAGTTGTGGAAGCAACACGATAGACTAATATTCTAGTTGAGGGAAATGTTCAGAGTGAGTCAATAATCAGGAGTTACTCTCCCATCCCTTTCTCTTCAAGGTGCATTTGCTGATCCTAGACATGAGCTCAGGATAACAACATGGCTCAGTGAAGGGACAAGACTGCAGTCTTCAGGGATCTCAAACTATATGACTTCAGGGGGGAGGCTGAGTGAGAAATGACTAAGAAATGTTCAAACAAATGAAAGAGATCAACCCACAGATTCAAGAAGCTCAGCAAACCTCAAGATAATAATACAATGAGAAAAAAATACACATAGCTATCTCACAGTAAAAATGCTAAAAACCAAAAATAGAGAGACAACTCTTTTTAAAAAAATATATATTTTATTGATTTTTTACAGAGAGGAAGGGAAGAGAGCCAGAGAGCCAGAAACATCGACAAGAGAGGGTCATCGATCAGCTGCCTCCTGCACCCCCCAACCAGGGACGCACTCGCAACCAAGGTACATGCCCTTGACCGGAATCGAACCCAGGACCCCTCAGTCCGCAGGCAGATGCTCTATCCACTGAACCAAACCGGTCTCTGCAGAGAGACAACTCTTAAAAGTAACGGAGCAATAAATCAACAGATAACTTCTCAACAAAAATGATAAAATCCAAAAGACAATAGAATAACATCTTTTAGTGCTGAAATAACTACAACTGAATTTTATATCCTATAAAACATCATTCAAAACTGAAAAAGATGTTTTAGACAAACAAAAACTGAGTGAATTCTTGCTATCAGGTCCACACTAAAGGAAAAAATAAAGGGAGAAAATGAACCTAAAGAGAAACATGGATATGTAGGAGGGAATGAAGAACAATACAATAGATCAATATAAAAGAGTATTTACTGTACAAAACAATAATCATTGTGTCTTTTGTTACACACACACACACACACACACACACACATCCAAAATGCAAGACAATAATGCACAAAAGGTGTATGGGGAGTATGTAAGAAATTAAGCATATTAAGAATCTAGCAGTATCAGGAAGTGGTAAAATAATTTGCATTATACTATAATATGTCAGGAATGCATGATAAAATCTATAGAATAAGCTCCCCCCCAAAAAACAACAACAAACAAACACAAAAAACCCCACCGAACCTGTAAAATATATGCTTGTCAACTTCAGAGATCAGTAGAAATTAGATAACAAATATTATTATTATAATTTATCCCCACAAAAAAGGATTAAAAAAAATACCACAACCACACACACCAAAAACCAAACAGAAGTAAAACTAGTGAGTCAAACAGAAAACAAGTAGTAAGATGGTAGGCAGGAACCCTAATGAAACAGTGATATTAATTCAGTTTCTCCACAGAGGCACTATTGACATTTGGGGATGGATAATTATTTGTTGGTGGAGGGTTGTCCTGCCCATGGTAAGATACTTAGCAGTATCTTTGACTTCTGTCCCTCAGATGGCAGTAGCACCCCCAAGGGTGACAACCAAAAATGTCTCCAGATACTGCCAAATGTCCCATGGAGGGCAAAAGTCACCCCTGGATGAGAATCATTGGTGTAGAGCAAGCATGTCAAACTCAGAGGCTAACAGGCCAAATAACAAGGTTTAAGTTTATGTGGGCTGCAAGAAAACCCCAAAAGCTTCAATTTTCATAGAAACAGGTTTATTTCGATAGAGACATGCTGATTACAAAGGGCTGAAATAAATGAGTAATTGTTAACATAAAATAATAGAAAATTTTAACAAAAATTAATACTTTTTCTTGAACTTTAACTCACCAGACACTGAATAACTGCACAGATTAATAAGCCTAACGCACATAAACCTATTTTTCTTGTTCTGAAGAAAGAGAAATATTTCCTGTTGTGCACACCAAGTAAGTCAGTATAAGACTAATGATGTGGCAATCAGCTGTTAAAATATTTGCTGCTAGTACTAGTGGAGAGAAATTAGTGACGTGCCTGTGCATAAGGGAAATAAATGCAACATGGTTATAGTAATCAGTCATTAGTGAACATTGTAGTTCATAATTAATAATTATGCATAACAGGATATTATAAAAATTAAGCTACAAAATTTTTATTAAAACGTTTCTTACATACTGTTATATTGCTTAGGCCGCAAAAATATTCATTGTGGGCCGCATTTGGCCTGTGAGCCAGAGTTTGACATGCTTGGTGTAGAATCAACATAACCCCAATCAAAACCCCATCAGGATTTTTGTACAAAGTAACTAGATGATTCTCAAACTTATATGGGAATGCAAAGCATCTAGAATAGCAATGGCAATTTTGAAAAAAAAAAAAAAAAAGAATTAAATTGGCAAGCTGTGTTCTGTAAGTTCTGGCACCATCTGATTTCAAGATTTACTGTAAAGGTACAATAATTAAAGGCAGTATAGTGTGTTATTGGCATAAAGAAAGGCAAACAGATTAGTTGAACAGAAAAGAGTCCAGAAATAGCCCCCCAAATATAAGAGTCCATATATTCACATACTTGATGCAGGTGATACTAAAATGAACTGGGGGAAAAGAATGGTCTTTTAAATTAAAGGTGCTGTGTCACTTGGCTGTCCATATGAAAAAATGTATTATGTCTTGATTTCATCTCACACCGAATTTAAATGTAAAATATAAAACAATAAAGTTTTCCAAAGAAAATGGAAAAAAGATCTTTGTGATCTTGGAGTAGGCAAAGATTTTTAAAACAGGATACAGAAAAGTTCTGACCCTTAAAAAAGAAAAAAAAGAAAAGGATAAATTCAACTAGATTAAAATTAAGAACTTGTGTTCATCAAAAGGCACGATAGGGAAAAGTCCTATACAGAGAGGCAAGATTATTTCCTAGACTTCTGACAAAAAGCCATATTTATAATATAAAATATTTCTTCTAAATATATATATTTTAAACAGATCATTAAGAAAAAGGGCATCCAGTGTGTTCTTCCCCTTTTCTTAAAAACCTCCCCTACCCCCTTAACACACACACACACACACACACACACACACACCAAAAAACAAACAAAAAAAGAGAAAAGAAAAAGAAGTCCAACATGGAAAAGGACTTGAACAGACATATCACAAAAGACAATATCCCAAATGGCAAATAAACATATGAAAAGACATGCAACATCATTAGTTGGGAAAACACAATTTAAAACCACAATAATATAACATTATATACCTGCCAGAAGGGCTAAGCAAAGAAAAAAAAAATAATAAGGGGGAAGGGGGGATAAAAAGAAAAAGAAAATACTAGGCGTTGGCAAGGATATGAAGCACCCAGAACTCTCACTCAGTACTGGTATGAGTACATCTATTATTCTAAAGGAACATACATATGTATGCTCTATGATTTAGTAATTTCAGTTGTTCATATATACCCAACAGAAATGCATGCATACATGTATCAAAAGGTATGTTCTGGAATACACTATCCACAACTACCCAAATGCTAATCTATGAGGGATAAATCGTGGATACTATTACAATAGATAAATGGATAGTAGTAAATTGTGGTATATTTTCTCAATGGAATACTATACAGTTGAAGATTTACCACAACCGAAAATCTTCAAAAGAACAAGTTACAGGCTCGGAAATATATAAAAGAGATTTCTGTGAGGAAGACAGTATAACAAATTGCTACTTTGACATGGCTATAAAAGGCAATCATATACCTTTATGGGATGGCCATGAAATCACACTTGTGTGACAATATGTCAATTACAGAAGGTATTGTTTAGAGATTTAGAGCCTTAGGAGTCCTAGACTCTATTCCTATAAAATACAACTCTGATTATTCAAAGTGGTACTGCAAAGTTTGATGCAGATTTAACTGACAGCAACAGGGGCATCCTGGTCCAGAAAGTGATTGTGAGACCAGGCATTCAGAATAAGCTGATTCTCCAGCAGGAGAGCAGAGAAAACAAACCAGAATTCAACTGTGACAGAATAAACAAAGCCTGAACACACAGTTCTTGATTGCTGATGGCCATCGAAACCTTTCCTAGTTTAGTGTTCTCCTGTGGCCGGGGAAAGTAGTCCCGGGAGAGGTGAGGGAAGAGATCTGCAATCATAGAGCATGAGTGAAACCATTCCCCCTGGCGGCCTTATCTCTCCTCCCCTCTTTCTGCCTCTTCACGGGGATTGGCTATATAAGATCCCCGAGCCATGGAGCTGGGGGAAGACAAATGGGGCAATCTGTACAGACTGCTATCTTTACAGGCACTCAGAGGATAGGATGGTAGATCCAAGATACTTATTATATCATACAGTCGAGATGTGAAAAAAGGGAGGGAAAAAGACTTGCAAAGGAATTTGGACAAGAGAATCTGGGTTGGAGTTGGGAGACTAAACACTCAGGGCTGCATGGAAAGACTGCTCAAGGTGAAATAATTGTCAGAAGCAAAGGCCAGAAGGAAGAAAAGTCCTAGCACCTAATAAGCCAAAGGGACAAGACAAAGGTGCCATCGTAGCAAGTGAGCCACAGCTCACCCAGGTGTGACTCTGATCACTCTCTCTGGGCCCAACATACATCCTCATGGCTCACTCTCAGGGCTTTGCTCACATGTGAATTCTGAGTGAAACCTTCTCTGTTCACCCTTATTTAAAACTGAAACCTATCCTCACTCCTTCCCACCCTGACACTACCTACCTCCTTTCCCTGCCTTTCAAATTTTCTCCATAGCACTTAATACCACCCGTCAAAACAGATGATCTACCAATTTATTTGCCTCTCGTCCCGTACTAAGAATACAGGCTCTACGAAAGCAGTGATATTTGACAGGTCTGTTTATTGCTTCTGGCACATAGCAGGTATTCAGTAAATGCTTGCTGAACCAATAGCCACAGTTTAAGGTCTGGTCCTCTCTTTGGTAGAGCTTTAATATCAGCTATGTCTGAACCGGACTCTGGGTAAAATATTCTGCACTCTTTTTCTGTTGGATTGAGTTATTCCCATAGATAGCTGATCTGAACCACTATGGGAAGATCTTACTAGATGCATTCTCAGGGGAGCAATCATAGCTCTAGATTTTGGCTATACCCAGCCCACTTTTAGGCTGTCTCCAGGCCAGGGAGAGAATGAGTATAAGAAAACGAATCTGACGATCTGGGTTCTAGTCCTGGCTCTTTTAGTGCCTGTCTGTGTGATTTTTAATCAACTTTAGTATCTCCATCTTAAAATAAACTTGGTGGAGAAGATGATCTCCAAAACTTCTAGCTTTAACTAGCTATGCATAGAAAAGCTGGGTTTAGATCCCAGAGACAAGAGTTCAGATATGAGAATCTCCAATATAAGTTCTTGAGTAGAAGGAAGAAAATGAATACTCGTTGAAAACACCCACCTATGCCACACAATGTTCATAAACTCTTATGTATTTTTTATGTATGTAATTTTTTTGTACGTAAATTCCTCATCCACAAGTTGAGTAACACAGGACTCAGGGAGGCTAAGGAATGCCCACAAGCGCACTGCAAGCAGCGTCAGACCTGGAATGCAACTCACGCCTGTGTGATTCCAAAGGCTGTACCACTCCTTCCACAATACCAGAAGTTCCCAATCCAACTGCTTATCAGAATGAAGGAAGAACAATGTACAGATTTCAGGGCCTTACGCCAGATCTCCTGAATCAGAATCTACCCTGGGGCTGGGGAGTGGTGGTGGGGTGGGTGGTGGGTGGTGGTGGCTAGCACGTATGTTTGGGAAAAGTTCAGGTCAATCTGATGATCAACCAGGTGTGTGAAGTCTGCACTGTATACGTTCTACTCATACTGGGCATTTTCCAAAGAACAGGAGTCAGGTGATGGAAGAGGTACTTGTTCAATAATCCATCTGGCAGTAGTGCTCATTGTACACTGGAGGACTGCTGCCTTGGGTTAAAACGATGGGCTTATTTGTGTGCCTCTCCAACAGGATGGTATGCTTTTTTAGAGTTGCAGCTTTACTGTGGTTTTCCCAGCATCTGGTGTAATGTCTGCCAAGCAGTTCCGACTCGCTGTTTGTTTAATAAATGAGTAACAGCTAGATAAACATTAAATCTCCAGCATACCCTCAAGTTCTGTAGCTTCCTACCCATCCTTCCTTCTACCTAGAAATATTTCCTTAGCATACACTACATGCCATACACTGTGCTAAGCTCTTAAAGAGGGAACAGAGACACAAGGGTAACTGGAGGGTCTAGCCCTGCAATGGAGGAGGGGAAGTGCTGCAGAACATTAAGTACATGCCTGGCTGATGTGGCTCAGTGGTTGAGCATTGACCTATGAATCAGGGGGTTATGGTTTGATTCCCAGTCAAGGCACAGGCCAAGGTTGTGGGCTTGATCCCCAGTGAGGGGTGTGCAGGAGGCAGCTGATTGATGATGTTTCTCTTTCATCGATGTTTCTATCTTTCTCTGGAGCCCTTCCTTTCTCTCTAGAAAAATCAATAAAAAGATATTTAAAAACCAACGACCATTAAGTACACAAAACAGAAGATGGAAGAGGGGAATCAAGGATCCTTCCCATAAATCCTTCCACAAATTACTCCAGGCTCGCTTAGTATTTTGTTTATAACTGTTCTCTACAGAACACTTGTGAAACAGTACCCCGTGTTAGACTAATAATTTGTGTGAAGCAAAAACGGATAAGACTGAAAGTACAGGTGATCACAAGTATAGGTGATGACTTCAACTTTTTTTCTCTCAACAACTGACAGAACAACTAGACAGAAAATCAGCAAGGATAACAACACAACAATACTATCAACATTTACGGGATACTTCAACCCACAACAGCAGAATACATATTCTTTTCAAGTGCCCACAGCCATATATCAAGATAAACCATATTCTGGACCATAAAACATATCTCAACAAATTTAAAAGAATTAAAATCATACTGAGTATGTTCTCTAACCATGATGGAATCAAATGAAGAATCACTACCAGGGAGGTAACAGAAAAATGTCCAAACACTTGGAAACAAAACAATACATTCCTAAATAATCCATGAATCAAAGAGGAAATCTCAAGGAAATAAAAACAACATAGAAATCAATGACAATGAAAATACAACATATCAAAATTTGTGGAGTATGCTAATTAGCTAGGACGGCCTCATGGGTACGTCTGGCAGGAGTGAGTGGGTGTGGCTGCATGCCGCATGAGGCTGGGCATGTGAGGTTGTATCAAATAAAATAAAATGCATTCACATGCCCGAAGACGACAGAGTTCAAGGGAGAAGGGCTCCAGTTTTGTTTCTCACACCCAGCTAGGAGGACTCCCTGGGTGGCTCTCCCCTCCAAGCCCTGAGCAGGACGGGTGCTCCGCTCCTGCTGGGGAGCCCCGAAGAGAGGCGGGGCAAAGTGCTTTCCCTCCGGACCCGCTCTCCCTGGGAGTCTGGAATGAAGGAAGGCCCTGGCCAGCAGCTGGGGAAGGGAGGCCCTGACTGGGCCCTTACCCTCCTTGATTTTTATTTAAAGCACTCAGTACTTTCTGATTTATCTTATACTTGCATGTTTATCTGCCTTCCCCTATAGAAGTTAAGCTTCCAAGATAATGAATTCTGTTTCCCTAGAATAGTGCTTCAGACATAGATACCAAAATTATTAGCTGAATGAATGAGAACTACTGGCTCAGGAGTGAAGAATTTGGGATCTGACACCAGATAACCATGATTTGACTCCTGGATCTGTAATTTCTTATTTCCAAGTGACATTGGGTAGGTTACTCACCCATATTTTATGTTTTCTCATTTATCCAATAGTGGTAATAATGTCCACTCCATAGAACTATTATAATGATTAAATAAAAGATGTATATAATGTACTTAACACGTTAAGTGCCCAGTCAGTCACTATACTTTCCATCTGGAAGACAAAACAGACTGGGCGCTTAACGTGTTAATAAAAGTGGTTTGGGCCCTAGGTGGTTTGGCTCAGTAGATAAGAGAGTTGGCCTGTGGACTAAAAGGTACCAGGTTCGATTCCAGTCAAGGGCACATGCCCAGGTTGTGGGCTTAATCCCTAGTATGGGATGGGCATCAATGATTCTCTCTTATCATTGATGTTTCTATCTCCCTCTCCCCCTCCCTTCCTCTCTGAAATCAATAAAAATATATTTTTAAAAAAAAGTGGTTTGGTATAAAAGTGCTCTGTGTATGAGTGTTACTTAATACACAAAGATAGATACACTAGATTTGGACTCAAAGACCCTAGGTTATAATTATAATTAGAACAGCGGCCTGGTGCATGAAATTTGTGCATGGGTAGGGTCTCTAGGCCTGGCCAGTGATCAGGGCCAGCAGGGCCTTCCTTTGGGCTGCCAGCTGCCAGTCAGGGCCCTCCCTTCCCCAGCGGCTGGCCAGGGCCTTCCTTCAATCCGCGCTGCCCGCCTGGTCAGTGCATGTCATAGTGAGTGAGCAAAATCCCGGTCGAACTCCTGAGGGGACAACTTGCATATTAGGCCTCTCTCTCTATTTATATATGTTGACAGTATGATTTTAGGCTATTCATTTATTTTATAGTAATTCACTCAATCAGCTATGAATCAGGTGTTGGGGTAAAAAAGATAGATAAAATGTATTTCCTTTCTTCAAATTCAGTTATGTGGTCTTTGGTAAGGTTACCTAATCTCTCTCAGCCTGTTTCCTCATTTGCCAAACGGGAATTACACAATACGTACCTCATAGCTTTGTCTTAAGGATTGAATGAGTTACTACATGAAAATATTGTATCCGGCTCATAGCAACTGCTAACTATGTTGGCCATGATTATGAGTCTAGTCTGGAGGAGAAGCACCTAAGCAAATAACTACAATACAGTGCGTTAAAAGCAAAAAACAGGCATCAACTAGATGACTGTCTCCTAGCTGGAGTCCACCCACAGCTGATAGTTCCATGATAATCAGGAAATTCCGTAAGTCTACACAGAAACAAACTTCCTATCACTATTCCCAGAGCAGAAAGACAAAGTTCTCTGATGATTTGATAACAGGAATTTAAAACTTTTTGAAAACAGTAGGGTTTTAGTGTCTGAAACAGCGTTTCTTAAAGGTCAATGGACCCATTCACTTATCTGCTTCTAATTCCCCTCCAAAGTTAACATTACTTAAATTTGAGGAACAGTAAAATGAGCCCCAGAGACAGCACGTATGTACTTTCCCAAATAAAACCACCAATTAGGAGCCAAGAGCAGCATAGTGTGTTTTATGATCTAAGAACTGGACATTCAAGGGTGGACCTGGAGCCGAATGGGAGTCCATCAGATGAGACGGAGGGGCGTCACCTTTGGAGAAAGAACAGCAAGAGCTACCGTATGGAGGCGGGAAAAGTAAGTGCACGTGGGTGGCTAGGCAGCGCAAAAAGCTTGGCAGGGTGGGCAGCCAGGGAGCAGTGTTTACGGAAGAAGAATGCAGCTTAGATTTTGTCAGACGTAAGAAAGCCTCCCTCCATACCCTGGTCATGGCCTCAGCCTCAGTGTCCCCTCGGGATCCCCCTCTAGGGGCCACCAAGTTGTTGATCTCCCTCCTGCTCCCGCCACTCTTCCCTTACCTCGTCTTCCAGCCTTTCCCTCACAGTCCCGCCTCCTCCGCCCCGCCGGAAGTGACGCGTAACTAGCGCGCCGCGCCGCGCCAGAAAGGTTCCGCGGCAGCAGGAGAAAGGGTTCCAGCGAGACGTACTGCGCCGGCGTGCGGGCGCGAGCGGCGAAAGCATCTTCCGGAGGCCGCCGAGCTGCGTTCCTTTCCCCTTCTGCCGCTTTCGAAGTGCCCTGAACGAGCTTCAGAGAGGCCGCCGCCGCCCTTGGAGGGGAGCGTATTTTCAGCTCGGAGACCTCCCGGCGGCGTCCAGCTACTCCGGCCCTTGCCCTTTGACCCTGCTTCGCGGCGGGGTGAGAGGTCCGTGGCCATCTTGTGGCGGCGGCGCCGGCGGCTGTTACTGCGGAGACCCATCCCCCTCCCCCGCCTGGCTGCCTGTCAGTGAGTAAAGAGTCTCGCGGGCGGTCTGGTGAGGCGCGGGCGGTCTGGTGAGGCCCCGGCCTCCAGCCGTCGCACTTCCCGCCGCACTGGGCGGCCC
The DNA here is from genome assembly GCF_014108245.1 of Pipistrellus kuhlii. NCBI lineage: Eukaryota > Metazoa > Chordata > Mammalia > Chiroptera > Vespertilionidae > Pipistrellus > Pipistrellus kuhlii. Next base: position 49,938,801 of record NW_023425562.1, on the reverse strand, counting down.
AGGCCGCTCGCTGCCGGGCCTCACCGCCGCCACCATGTCCTCCTTCTCCGAATCCGCGCTGGAGAAGAAGCTCTCGGAGCTGAGCAACTCTCAGCAGAGCGTGCAGACCCTGTCTCTGTGGCTCATCCACCACCGCAAGCACGCGGGACCCATCGTCTCGGTGTGGCACCGCGAGCTCCGCAAAGGTAAACTACCCCCCCCCCCTTCCCGCCCTATCCTCTGGAGCCCTCCCCGGGTTGTCCTCTCCTCCACCCGCTGTAGGGGTCCTTCTGGCTTCTTCGATGAGCGTTGCTTTCCAGGCCCGGGGTCTGATTGGGCTTCTGGGGTTGGAGACAGCGTTCTCCCCATTTCTCGGAAAAGGAAAACGAGGCCCGGCACTTGTCGGAGGTTCCATCACCCAGGGCTCCAGGGCTCAGACTCCCCAGTTGAGCCAGCCGTTTTCCCTTTGGGTTCCTCCTGACACTTGTAACTATTATTATCTGGGCAGTGGTGAGCGCCCTGTGGAGGTTACTGGCCTAGCCTGGCCTGTTGTGTGCCAGGCGCTTCCCTGGGCTTTTGGCGTGAGAGCCAGCAGACTCTGGAGTAAGACTTGCCTCGATACGAGTCCTTGCTCAACCACTTTACCTGGGCGCTATTGGGCGAGTTTCTCCATCTGCGTGCCTCTTGTTTTCTCATCTGTAGAATAAGGACTAGGATTGCTGCCACTTACAGAGAGCCCTTATTCTGGGCCAGTCATTATGCCAGGACTGGTAAATATATGCTCGCACTCAGTCTTCAGAACAGCCCAGTGAAGTGGGCTCAGTTACTCCCCGTATAGAGAGGTTCAAGGGCCACACCACCTAGGCTCCTCTTCTCGTGCAACTTTCATTGATTCTAGACCCCGCGCACCATCTTAACAGACATTCCTGGATCTCTGCCTATTATGTGCCAGGCACTAGGTTGGGTGCTTGAAAGCATGTTGGCTCCAGAGGCCACCCCTCTGGAATTTAAGCCTGACTTTGACATTTATTGACCCCAGCCGCTTAACCTCTTTGGTCCTCTGTGCCCTTACTTATAGAACGGAGATGATGATATTTACTGTGCCTTTATCATGTGTCAGGCCCAATACTGATATCTTTTTAAAAAAAAAATAAAAAAAAAAATATATATATATATATATTTTATTGATTTTTTACAGAGAGGAAAGGAGAGGGATAGAGAGTTAGAAACATCGATGAGAGAGAATCACCGATCAGCTGCCTCTTGCGCACCTCCCACTGGAGATGTGCCTGCAACCCAGGTACATGCCCTTGACCAGAATCGAACCCGGGACCTTTCAGTCCGCAGGCTGATGCTCTATCCACTGAGCCAAACCGGTTTCGGCACCAATACTAATATCTTTACATACATTGTCATTTTTAAAAATTTTCAGAGTCCTATGAAGTAGAAACTTTGCAGTTGAGAAAAAATCTGAGGCTATAGTAAAGAGAACAATCTACCATAAATGGTGTCAGACACAGTGTTGGCATTCGATAAATAATAGTGAGATGGGGTTACTGATTGCTCACTGTGAGGCGGGATCTTCACCTTCATGTTGCTTACAGTCTGGTGGGGAAAGATGGTCGCCTACGCAGCTACCTGATATCCTGATGAGCTCCATAGCAGAAAGCTGAGGACATGAAGCTTGGACAGCTTATATGTGATAAGCCCTTTAAGAAACAACTTTACCTATGCTCTCTTCTATCAGTGAAGTGGGGAATTCTACCCTGTTTTACGGACGAGGAAACTGAAGTGGCTAAATGATATTTTTAAGGCCTTGCAATGGTAAAGCTCAGACTACATCTGGCTGGCAGACACCAAAATTCAGGATTCTTTCAGGAGACTCAATTCTAGTCCTATAGCAGAGAGCCACCTCCAAATATGTACTGTACTAAGATAGGGGTCCCTTCATCCTTCTGGGAAGTTGGAGAATAGAACCTAAAGGTCCTAGAACCTCCTTCATGTACCTCACTGTGCCATTCAAATATTTCTAACATCTGAGGTGTGAAAAATGTGAATTGCCTCTTTAGGATCCCATCTGGTAGGCTCTGAGTCAGGCTAGAGAGTCCATCTCAAATATCACATCTTTTCTGAAGCCTTGAATCCTACTTGAGTAATTGGGGTGGTGATGGGGGAACAATTAGGAAGTACATTCATTTATTAAGCTCCTTTAACCTTAATCTCACATGATGGAAAGTTATAACCATCATTGTTATCTCTATCTTATAGATAAGAAGATAAAGGTATGGAAAGATTAAGGGCTTTGTTCAGGGTCACACAGCTGGGACCTGAACCCAGAGCGCTCTGACATTAAAACTTGTGCTTTTAAGCACCAGGGCTTCAGTGCACTTAATAAGTGAATGTGATCATAACCTTCCAACCAAACCTGTAGCACTTCTATTAGAATTAATTACTAACTCCCATCCCACACCAATTTAACATTTACACTTGGCCCTCTGTATCTATAGGTTCTGTATCCAACCATGGATTGAAAATATTCCAGAAAAAAAGTTACGTTGTTGCTGTGTAGTTCGGTCTAGGATGGTGCATCTGTACTGAACGTGTCATTATTTTTTCTTGTCATTATTCCCTAAACAATATAATGTAACAACTACTTACATAGTGTTTATATTTTACTAGAGGCCTGATACATGAAGATTCATGCAAGAATGGGTCTTCCTTCCCCTGGCTGTTAGCACCACCTTTGCTCTGGCCAGAGCCACCTTTCTGCTCCGGCCCGGAGCTCCCTTTCCCCTTCAGCCCGGAGCTGCCTTTCTGCCTTCCCATGCTGCCCAGAGGCCCAGAGCGAACTTACCATGTTTGATGGGTTAAATTGCATACTCACTCCTGATTGGCTGGTGGGCATTGCAAAGGTACAGTCACTTAGCATGTTACTCTTTTATTAGTGTAGGTGATATATAGCATTTGCACATCCTAAGCAAATCCTCCTATTTATTTTCAGTCATCTCTAGATTACTTATACTACCTAACTTACCTAATAAAAGAGTAACATGCTAATTGACCATACCTTTGCTAATTGTCCATCAGCCAGTCAGGAGTGAGTATGCAAATTAAACCAACAAAGATGGCATGTTAATTTGCAGGCGCAGGCTCGGAGACACAGGCTCTGGGCCTCTGGGCAATGTGGGAAGGCGGTGCCAGCAGCCAGGGAAAGGAAGGCCCATTCTTTCACGAATCTTAGTGCATCGGGCCTCTAGTCTATAATAATCTATAATAATAAAAGCATAATATGCAAATCAACCCAACAGCCAAAGAGCAGAATGACGACTATGCTATGACACACACTGGCGCCAGCCAAGGCAGGTGTGATGCGATTGGTCTGGGAGGTGGGAGGGGCTTGCCATGATTGCCCTGCAGAGGGATGCCCAGGACACCCTCTGCTGGGCATTTGATTGGGAGGTGCGGGTGGGGAGAGGTCTCTGTGGAATTGGGGAGCCGGTGGGGGGTGTGGTGGTGGAGACGGGCAGCGCCAGGCCATGCGGGTGCGGGCAGGGGATGGGGTGAGGCTGTGAAGCCAGGAGCCAGAGGAAGGAAGGCCTCCTCTTGCATGAATTTCATGCATTGGGCCTCTAGTTTTATATAAGGGACTTGAGCATCTGTAGATACTGGTACTGGCACAGGGGCTAGGAGGGTGGGGAGGTCTTGGAACTAATAACCCCCTTCCCCCCCAAGATAATACTGAGAGACTACTGTATTTCATTCTTTTAGTTACCTCTTGTTCACTAGGTTGTGTTTTGAGGAAGAAACTAGACCTCTTCGTTTCTTTGTAACATGTACAGTGTGGTACCCGTTACACAGTTAAAAAGTTGGTTAGTAGGAGTTAAGTTGTGGTCTCTGACATTTTGAATAAATACTAATACAACTTTCTGTGGTGATAGAAATGTTTTATATCTGTGCTGTCCAACAAGGTAAGTGGCTATTGAGCACTTGAAATGTGTGATTAAGCAATGAAAATTTAAAATAAATACAATAAAAAATTTAGTTCCTGAGTCTTGCTAGTCATAATTCAAGTGTTTATTCATATGGCTAGTGGCAACCATATTGGACAGTGCAAAGCTAGAGGATGCTCTTGCATGTATCAGGATACAGCTTCCTAATTGAAAATGCCCCGACACTAAAGTGGAAAATAGCCGAAACCGGTTTGGCTCAGTGGTAGAGCGTTGGTCTGCGGACTGGAAGGTCCCGGGTTCGATTCTGGTCCAGGGCATGTACCTTGGTTGCAGCACATCCCGGGTAGGGGGTGTGCAAGAGGCAATTGGTCGATGTTTCTCATCGACGTTTCTAGCTCTCTATCTCTCTCTCTTCCTCTCTGTAAAAAATCAATAAAGTATATTTTTAAAGTGAAAAATATTTTGTGCCCTAATGTTCAAATTGACCCCCCTTAGGTTCTAGCCAACCTAAATTTTTATAAGTGGACAGTTCTATCTATGGTCAAGCCATTTTCCCTAAAATGTTCACAAACTATCTCTGAGTTGCCTTCAAAAAATATTTACCAGATATAAAACAATTACTCTTATGTAAGTACTACTTGTATTGCCGATGTATTGTTTTATTTTCTAAGACTGATTTTTAATTTATCTCTTTGAGGTCTAGTCTCCCTTCCTTTATGAAACTGTTTGGTGTAAAATACTCCTAGGTGAATATTTTTTAGTATTTTTTTTTTTTATCTTGGACTGAATGCAAACAAAAAAGCCTTTAATTTTTAATTTTTTTTTTTACAAACTTATAGAATTTTCAAGATGTCAAAACCAGCCAAACAGTGGAAATTTTTGGTCAGCTAGTTATTTAAACTTTGCTCAATAACTATTTCAACCAGTTTGGAATGGGCATCAATAGAATGTGTAAAGATCTATTTGTCATATTGGAAAGATATCTGAACAAGTGAGCTGTCACCTGGAGCTGGAGTGGAGGGTGTGTGTGTTGAGTGCATTATGACTGTGTTTAAGTGCTCGAGGGCTTTGTCATATCACCTTTACACACATGGTGCTTATTTGACTGTTCAGGATGCTAAATGTGGAAGGATAAAGTTATCCTATCTAAGTACTCATTGCTAAATTTAAGGATGATGGAAAATAATTGGTGTAGTTGATAGTGAAAACCTTGGCTCGCTGGCCTCTTCGATATCATATTTGTAATACTGAAAAATAGTCAAGTCTGAATATCCATAGCATTTTATAATATGAATTCTGTTTTTTTTTTTTTTAACATTAATCATATAGAATTTGTAAAGCTTCACTTTTGTGAAGTTAAGTTTGCTTTGTTGAAATTCTGTTTTACTTTTGAATCTGTTAACTTTCATGGCATTATAGACTTGGTAGTTTCACTGATTGCAACGTCCCAGAACAAGGTTTGCTTTTTACCCCTTAAAAGCAAAAACAGAACAATATTTTGCCATAATCATATCTTCGTAGCAGCATAGCTCCAGGTTTTCATTATTTCTCACCAGTTAGTCATCAAAATTAGGTTGTTAACCGGAAGGTTTATACAATTTGGTATATTCATATTTAATATTTTTTGAGCACTTTAAGTCATTAATTTAAACTATAACATGTTCTAAAAATCTTGTTTTTAACTTGGGTTATTCTTCTGTGGCTACACTTAAAAGTGTCAGAGGTCCTAAAAGTGTCAGAATTATACATGCTGTGTGTATTTCAAAAGAAACAAGTGGTTTCTGAGAGAGCGGAGTAAGGACTAGGTGTGTGTAAAGGTTAACATAGGGCTTGCTTGAATTTTTCAGTACTTTGGCATTGTGTTTTAAGAAAATTTAATGTTTTGAACTGTCTGATTGTATTCTTATTTATTTCCTTTAAAAGAAAACTCGGATCAAAAATTGTAATTAAGTAATCTTACGGTTGAGAAATTATGTGCATAATAGCCAGGAAATTCAGTAAAGTCCCCCGAAGCAACTGTAACTCAGACATATTGCCTGAAATTTTTATGGTTTAATAGATGATACCTAATATAGAGTAATAGAAAATACTACGAAGAGTATGTATAAGAGAAAAATTATGGTTTTTGTGGGACCCATAACTTAGTGTCCAGATTTTAGACATGTTTAAATTTTCATTAAAAATGTAGCATTATGTATATTTATATTTGAGGTATAATATCCATTGGTGCATCTAGAAATTGCTCTGGATTTTAGAGTTGATGTAATTGACTGATGATGGGTATTAGAATGTTCAAAGAGAAATTCTCAGTCTAGGAGCATAAATTTACAAGAACCCATCTCAGTTTTTCATTCTGCAGTATTTGACAATTAATAGTGAGTTAGAAAAGTTCATTTTTACAATGGAATAAATGAAAACCTTGGCTTTAACGTGTCTTCTGGAGAATATTGACTACTTATCCTTTAGGAATTTTCTTCATTTTTACTGCTCATTAATTACCCTGGTTAAAATAACACAGAAATGAAGATAGTCCATTTTTGTTTTTACAAAAATTATATCCTCAAACCTCTTTTGTTAGAGATGTCAAGGAGTTCCTTAGTTTGTTTTTCAAACATATAGCAGCCATGACTTCAAGTAGATAACGCTTGTCTTCACAGTATATAACCTAGAAGTAGCTTAGGGCAAAGAATTGTGAATTGAGAATTTCCTTAATGTAAGTTAAATTATTTTTTCTTTTTTCCAGCCAAATCAAATAGAAAGCTTACGTTTCTATATTTAGCAAATGATGTCATCCAAAACAGTAAAAGGAAAGGACCTGAATTCACTAGAGAATTTGAATCTGTCCTTGTGGATGCTTTTTCTCATGTTGCCAGGTATGTTGTCTTGTTTTTTGTTTTATGTTTAAATATATTACCTTTCCTCCTTTTTGTTCTTTTCTTTTTCAAGATAACTTTTATAAATTGATAACTTGTACTTTACAGATGTGCTTCACAGAGTGATGCAAAGGCTAAGTTATGGTTTTATGTTTTGCTGGACCCTTAAAAACTGCCTCAGACATATAAACATTTTGATGCATTAAGGAATTCAGACTAGTGCTTGAATCATCCTTTTCCTAGATTTAGTTATTTATTGAATTCATTTCTTAAGTATGGTATATCTTTCTTTGTTTTGGCTGAATTGTCTCTAGCTTATGATAAAAAAACATAAAGCCAAATATTAATAGTACAAGGGACCCTTCCAGTAACAAAATCTTATTAGCAAGAAATTAGTTACTTATGCCTTTATTTTTACTTACTTTCTTCTGGATGCCCGATTTACTAGAAATAGTGGTCATTACTGTCACTGCAAAGGTAGTTACTAGTGTGGAAAGTAGATATTTGCTCTGGCTATATCATATGAAGTCTTTCCACTGTTGTGTTTTATAGCAGAGAAGACTGGAGCATAAAGCACATATATACCTAATATCACAGAAAACATCCATTGATTAAGAGTTTTATAAATTATTCTTATTCATTTAAAAACAAGTTGTTTTTCCATACACACAAGTTAGTTGCCTAGGAAGAGCAGAGAAAAATGATTTTTCACTAGACTTATTCAGCAAACATAAAAAAAGTAAACGTCTTTGCAAAAGGAAATTGGGATGTACACAAAGGAGACTAGTGGGTTAAATAAAAATTGTTCTTGGATCTAAAATGTAAGTGAAAGGTCTTAAATGTGAAAATAAGTTGCATTCAATTAAAGATTTAAAACATTTGAAGGAATAAAATGAGAAATCCAAAAGGAAATTACATCTAGATTTCTAGAGGTGAAAAAAAGACTTTTGTTTGCCCACTACATAGTTGGCTCGCTCTTTTGGTGAACCTGGGCACCGAAGAAAATGTGTTATGAACTTGAATAAATTGATGAACAAAGAAAATGTGTTATGAACTTATCTTATAGCAGAAAGTAAGCTTAGAACAAACTTCTAGAGTAGCTGTTTGAAACTAGAGATAGGCTTTTTTTTGTTTGTTTTGAGGAGATTTCATTTTGTTTCTTAGACATTGGCTGTAGCTTCTCCTCTAACACTGAGTGACTTTACATGTGATACTTAGCTTTTTGAGCCCAAGTTTCCTAATTAGAGTTGTGAGGCTAAAGTAAAACAGGTCACCCTGGCTGGGCAGTTCAGTTGGTTAGAGCCTCATCCCAACAGGCCAAGGCTGTGGGTTCCATCCTGTTCAGGACACATATAAGAAATGATGAATGCATAAGTAAGTGGAACAACAAATCCTGTCTAGCACTTGAAACATCCTTTTTCTCTCTCCCCATCTCTCTTTCTTTCTCTCACACCACCCACTCCCCTTCACCTCTCTTCCTCTCTCTCTCAAATCAATAGGGGGAAAAAATGCTCTGGCAGGATAGCTCACTTGGTTAAAGCCTTGTCCTGATATACCAAGGTTGCAGGCTCAATCTCTAGTCAGGGCACATATAAGGAGAGGAAAAAAAAAAAAAAAAAGCAAAACAGTATGTTTAAAAGTACATAGTACAATGACTCATCTAAGGTCTTTGCTACTTCATAGGAATGTGCGTAGTGAAGTGTCTGTCACAGAGCTGCCCTGGCACAGAGAGGGATTCAGTAAATATTTAATGAATTAGAAATATTTAATGAATTTAGGGTATAGGAAATTGACTAAAGTAGTTTTCTGTAGCATTATTAAATGTAACATTTTTATTTAAAAATTGAACAGTAATCATTAGCTGCCCCAAATCCAGAAAAGGGTAAATAGAAGGGGGTGACAGGAGAATGAACAATAAATACCATGATAGGAAATCCCTTTTCTACTTGGTAACATCTTAAGACCTATCTAGGAGGAACTGTGGCATTGTGAGGAAGTAAACCTGGCCCTTTTTAATTAAAAAAAAAAAAAAAAATCCCCAATTTATTTATTTTATTATTAGTATTATTATTTGCATTCTTCTAGTTCTTTTAGTGTCCTATTTGGGTATTATATATGGGATCTCATGTTTCCAAGCCCCCTCCCCCTACCGTTGTTAGAACAGAAAGGCCAGCCATTCCACTTCAATACTAATGTACCTTATCAATAATTAGAAGTGCTCTCTGTATGGTTCTCCTTTGGCCAATTGATAAACAAAGGTAATGGACCTATTGACCAAAATTGATTAGGAATCCTATATAATAAAAGGGTAATATGCAAATAGACTGAACAGCCGAACAACTGGTTGCTATGATGCACACTGACCACCTGGAGGAAGACGCTCAGTGCAGGAGCTGCTCTCTGGTGGTCAGTGAGCTTCCACGGGGGGAGCACCCTAAGCCAGAAGCGGGGCTCCCAGTCTGCCAGAGGGCGCAGGCTTGACTGAGGGATGCCCCCACCCACAATCCCCTTAGTGCATGAATTTCATGCACTGGGCCTCTAGCCTATGATACTTTTCTACCTCTTCCCTCACCCCCCAAATTTCCTAAATGAACTCCTTCAAGTCAGAAACCTGCCAAACTCATGGGTAGATTTAATTTGAATAGCAGTTTAATTAACCAGACTTTGTACTTTCCCCACACACAGATGACTTCTTGTTTCCTTCTCAGTTTGGAGATGGTTGTGCACCTTAGTTTTCTTTCATTCAATGTGTATTTGAGTATCTTATGTGCACCAGAAACTGATTCAGACAATGGGGAGCAGCCATAAGTAAGGACAAATAAATGAACAAGATACTTTCAAAGAGTGATAATGTGGACATAATAGAATAAATGGCATTCTAGAGGGGGATCTTTCTAGTGTGAAGGAAAGCCTCTCTCAGGAAATGACATTTGAGGTAATCATGTGAAGTAGGAACAAGAGATAGAAATAATTTTGGTATGTTAAGAGGTAGAAATAATTTTGGCATGGTAAGAGGATCAGAAAGAAGGCCAGTGTGGTTAGAACACAATGAGCAAAGGGAATTGTGGCATGCAGATGATATCAGAGGTAGGCAGGTGCCAGTCACATATGCCTTGAAAGTGTAGGGAGATCACTGAAAGGTTTTATACAGAGGAAGGATTTATTCTCTCACACTGTTAAAGATCCCTTTGGCTTGGCTTTGGAGAATGAGGGGTAAGGTCATGGCGACATCAGCTAGGACTCGGGAGCAATGAGAAGATTAATAGCTTCTGTTTATTGATTGTTCACTTTGTGGATGGATTTGTTCCCCTCCCCCATTTCCCCCCAAATGTAAACTGGTAGGGTTTGTGGGAATGGAGTAGGAGTTTGTAGTGAAGGAACAGAGAAATCAAAAATTATTTTGGTGTTTTGACATAAGTGGGTGGCTAGTGGCACCCTTATGGAGATGAGGTTTGGGAAAACAGTATGGTAGAGGAAATAAAGAGTTTTGTTTTGACCATGTTACGTTTGATGGTAGATATTCCAAGGGGCAGTGCCAGATAGGCAGATGGATAAAATACAGGCATACCAGGTTTTATTGTTCTTTGCGTTATTGCGCTTCATAGATGTGTTTGTTTTTTTTTTACAATTTGAAGGCAAGGCCCTCCACCAGCAAAAAAGAATACTACTGGTTTTATTGAGGTGGTTCCTTTATTGTGGTCTGGAACCAAACCCACAATATTTCAAAGGTATGCCTGTCATCTGAATCTCAGTAGGGAATTAATTTTTGGAGACAAATTTGGAGTTAGCACTGTAGACATATTTATTTACCGTTTGTCACAGGTCCCAAAGACCACTCCTAGGTTTGGTGATTTCAGGTAGAAAGGATATAAGTAAAATCAGTAAAGGGAAAAGGTGCGTGGGATGAAGTCCAGAGGAGACTTAAGTGTAAGCTTCCAAGTGATTTTTAGCCCTGTGCCACAAATATTTTAAAACATGCAATATCTGATTAGTCAAGGACACTGACATCTTTTCCTTTAGATTATCAGATTAAAAAGTGACAATAGTCAACACAACAATAGGTGTTGGTGTGAATGAATCGAAATTACACTTTTTTTTTTTTTTTTTTAAGTCCTTACCCGAGGATACGTTTTTAATGATTTTGGGGGAAGAGAGAGAAACATCACATCGGCTGCCTCCCATAGGTACCTCAACCAGGGATCAAATTCAAAACCTAGGTGTGCGCCCTGACCAGGAATCGACCACGCAAACTTTTGGTGTATGGGACAAAATTCCAGCCAACTGTGCCACCTGACCAGAGCTAATGCTATGTTTTTGTCAAATGGGAAAAATATAATTTTTGGTGTGCTACAGAGGTTTAGTAATTAGTTTATTGTGCTAGAGATGAAAAAGGTTGAAAATCACTGCAAGGGAGTCACAGGACACATGCTTAATTCCTCCTGCATTGAATTATGCCAACATATGTGAAATGTGTACCTGGGAAGCTCATTAGAGACTCAGTGCCCAGGATTTTTATTGTGGTTGGCCACAGGCATCCTCTGCCAATATTTCAGAAAGAAAGCAGGTATTGCCAAAACCGGTTTGGTTCAGCGGGTAGAGCCTGCGGACTGAAGGGTCCCAGGTTCAATTCTGGTCAAGAGCATGTACCTTGGTTGCAGGCACATCCCCAGTAGGGGCTGTGCAGGAGGCAGCTGGTCGATGTTTCTCTTTCATTGATGTTTCTAACTTTATCTCTCTCCCTTCCTCTCTAAAAAATCAATAAAATATGCTTCCCTTGGGGGGAAAAAAGAAAGCAGGTGTTCAGCATAAACCATATTGTTTGCACAAATAATTTAGGCATAGTAAACCACCCTTATTATAGTTAGGAAATGGCAGGAACACTTCTGAAACCCAAGTTCCCAGATGCCTGCGAAGGGCCATCCTGGTAAGCAGACCTTTCTAAGTCAGGGTAGCAGTCTCAGGCTCGCTGTGTTAACTCTTTTCTGTGTTAACAGTTGCAGAGGAACATTTCTGCTCCAACTATACATGAGGTGCTATTGGAGTGTTGGGATACTTTGAAAAAATTGTTGCCCTTAGTAGGCTACTTTAGGCCTACTATACATGGGTTAAGACAGAAATACAGAAATTAGAGTAGTTATACCAAGGAAGTGCCATTAAAACTGCAAAGGAAGAAAAGACACCAAGCTGGCTTGACACTCCAAGCAGCAATCCTATGTGTGTATAATACACACTTTTTACTTTTTAGATAAATTTTACAGTGATAATTTTATAATCAGAATTAAAAATATAGTACTTAGTTGTGTTCAACATACTAAGTTATGTATATAATTATCACTTTCCAGTTTATTCATTGATTAATAGCAGTTATTTTTTGGTGTTTCTTTGGTTAAAGATTTCTCAATTTAGAACCGAGTTAGTGCACTATGAAAAGATAACTTCTTTTGTTATAAAAACTACTTTATTGCTTTAGTTGTATTCAGTTCTAGGTACTAAAGTGCATTTAGTTTTTTTAGAGCTACTTACGGCAAAATCTCATCAGTAAAAAGATTTCTTGAGTATTTTACCTGTAACTTAGAAACTTAACGTGCAAAACCTTGACTTAATTTAGCCCTGGTTAATTACCTTCACCAATTAAACTAGAGCCTCCTTTTGGATTTAGCCTTTAGTGGTGAAAGCCTATTGAAAATGTCTTCAGGTTATAATAGGTTTAAGCATCAATTTCCATTGTATAATAATGTGGCAGAAGTTGTGCTTAAATCAGTCTTAAAAGTCTTAATTGAGAATCCCGAATATCCCCAGAGATGGTGGGTGGGTTGGTGTATTGCTCCCCCCCCCCCACCCCCCTTAACTAAATCCTAGTAAGAATTGGTTGTCATGAATTAAGGCTTATCTTTCTTTTAAGTGAAAGGAGAATTTGCAGAGAACACATTTTATGTTAAAAGTTACTAAGTTCTGATTAGTTATTATTTGATTAATTGTAATAACGGTTTTTATAAACCCTACATTTGATCAAATCAGGGAATTTCTTTGCCTTCAGAATAAAGGCCACAATATGGCATTCAGGACCCTCTATAATCTAATTCTATTCTAACCCTCTAGATTCTTCTATTTCTTCACACTTCCCATATACTTAAGCCACCTGAATCACTCACAACTTCTCCCTCTTCACCTTGTTTAATACTTGGAGGGTTCCATTCAAAGGAGAGGAGATAGATGAACAAAGGCACATGTACAAGAGAGAGCAAACACTGAGTAGAAAATATATATGGTCCAGTGTTGCTAGAATGTGAAGCCCCAGGTAGGGTATGGAAAGGTGAAAGACTATTGGATCCCTAGAGATCAGGACCTAGGCCTAATTCGTTGTATTCCAAACATAGTATTTCGTAAACCTTAATGAATGAGCAGGTGAGTGCTTAGTTGATGACGGAAGTTGGCATGAATTGCCTTGATGTAGTAGGATGGTTAACTAATTGTTGGCTTACTGAAACCTATCTAAATTTTTAAAAAAAGATTACAATTAGACAAATATTTGTTGAGCTTGTTGTAGGGTAGAAATAGCAAAGGGGTGAGGTGGGACAGATCCCTGCTCTTACATTCAAATGGGAAGAGTGCAAACAAACAAGTAAACTATATAGCATATCAGAAGATAAGTAATATGGAGAAGAATTAAGTAGGGGTAGAGAGTGTGATTTTAAATAAGGCATTAGGGAAGGACTCACTATGAAGTTGCTGTGTGAGTAAATCCACACATAGAGGCCAGATAAATAATGGGCTTTGTGGGTTTTATAAGGGCTTTTAATTTTATTCTGAGGGAGAACAAACTGGAAGTTTTGAGCAAGAGTGACGTTGTCTGCATAATTGCAGAAACAAGAATTCTATTTTTTAAGCTTGACAATAGATTGTAGGAAGACAAGCATTGAATCTGGGAGACCAGTAATGAAACTATATTGTATTATAGTAATCAGGCAAGAGATGATAGTGGCTTTGACCAAGTTGATAGCTGAGGAAGAGGTAAGAAGTAATTTGTTTCTAGATATATTTTGAAGATGGAATAAAAGTGTTTTAACCAATATCAAATAATTAATTCATGTCTTTAAGTTTTATAAACTATTAGTGGAATTTTTTCTCACCCTCACCTCGACTAAAAGAAAAAGGTTTGCCCTAATCGATTTGGTTCAGTGGATAGAGTACTGGCCCTTGGACTGAAGGGTTCCAGGTTTGATTCCAGTGAAGGCTCGATCCCCAGCCTTGTGAGGTTGGGCCCCGTGAGGTTGTGTGCAAGAGGTAACTAATCCATGTGACTTTCTCACATCGATGTTTCTCTCAGTCTCTCCCCCTTCCTTCACTCTCTAAATCAATGGGAAAATATCGTTGGGTGAGGATTAACAAACAAACAAAAAAAAAGGCTTACCAATAAGAAATTGATTTGCATGTGCCCTGATTTAGTATTTTAACTCCAATTCAGTGAAATTTGACACTAATAATTCATAACTAATATAGTCTGTCCAGATTAGGCTGAAAGCTTACCTCACCATGAGGTTTTTTTTTTTTTTAAACCTATTTCTTTGTTGATTTCAGAGAGGAAGGGAGAAGGAGAGAGAGATAGAAACATCAATGATGAGAGAGATTCATTGATTGGCTGCCTCCTGCACACCCCCTACTAGGGATCGAGCTTGCAACCCAGGCATGTGCCCTTGGCTGGAATTGAACCTGGGACCCTTCAGTCCACAGATTGATGCTCTATCCACTGAGTCAAGCTGTACAGGCCTCACCATGAGTATTAACATAAGTTTGAGAAAAGTGCTGTCAGGGCATAGGGTGGATGAAATTCTCATCTTGATTTGGGATGAAGTTCCTATTAAATTAAAGACACTGACTTATGAAGAAGTCAGGGTATCTTTTCTTAAAAAAAAAAATTTTTATTGATTTTTCACAGAGAGGAAGGGAGAGGATATAGAGCTAGAAACATCAGTGAGAGATATACATCGACCAGCTGCCTCCTGCACACTCTCCACTGGGGATGTGCCCGCAACCAAAGTACATGCCCTTGACTGGAATTGAACCTGGGACCTTTCAGTCCGCAGATCGACGCTCTATCCATTGAGCCAAACCGGTTTCGGCAGGGGTATCTTTTTTTGTTTGAAGTCACTTAGTGTAATATCATTGATATCCAGACAGCTCTACAGACCAGAAAAATTGATAGTAACAGGTGGATGATGAGGGAATTTGTTTCCTTTCAGAAAGTCTTCCCCCACTCTTCCACTTGCTGTCTCATTTTAGGTAAGCTATTGGTTCACACTGAATACTAGTTAGAGTCACCTCATTGAAAAATCATCTGTTTCAAGAGTATAATATGTCAGGAAAAACTTATCTAAATTACTAAGGATTGTATTATGCTCAGTGTGTGAATATGGAATATAGACCTAGCCCAGAATTAAGATAAATGTGAAACAGTTAATTTAAAGTTGAGACCAGTGTATATGATTGTATTTATACATGTAGAGGTGTGTTAGCATTGATGAATAGTACTGAATTTATTCCCCATTTTAAACATTTTTATTATTTTAATTTTTTTTTTCCGATCCTTAAAAGTTTTGGTCCTCTTTCAGTTTCCAGTAGAACGTCTGTCACTAGGTTTCAGTTAATGCTTCTTAAAAAGCGAGCTGTCATGATTGATAGGGAGACCAGTAATGAGGCTATCTAGGCACGTAGGCAGCAGTTGTGCAAATTTGATTGATAGTATCAAATTTTGATAATTCTGTCTGTAAAAATCAGCCATTGACTTTTTGTCTTAGTCGCCCATCTTTCAAAGGGGATAAAAGATACATTTCTTTTACCATGTAATCTGTCATTCCACCATAGGAAGAAGGTAGTTTTCTGGTCAAGTTTTGAGTATCCACTTATCACAAAATATACCTTACTCTTCCTTCTGTTTTTAAATGTGTAAATATTTAGTCAGTTGTTGATTTTTTAAAGAAAGTACATCTATCTTAATTAAAAACAAAAAAATCATAAGCTTATATATATCTTTTCATCTTTTCTGGGCAGAGAGGCAGATGAAGGCTGTAAAAAACCTTTAGAAAGATTGCTGAACATCTGGCAAGAAAGAAGTGTGTATGGCGGCGAGTTCATACAGCAGCTGAAGCTGTCTATGGAGGACTCCAAGAGCCCTCCCCCCAAAGGTAGAAACATCACCACATGTTTACAGCTCTTGGTCTTTGCCTACTTTCGAATCAAATATGAAAAGCTGCAGTGGGGGTTGCTGTGAACCACCAGCGATTATGATTCTTCAAAGAGATGATCATAAATGATGGTGAGAATTTATGTAGTGCTCGCAGAGTGTAAGCCTGGTTCTAGTATTCATGTTGTTCATCTTCACACCCTAACTTTGCTCTGTGCCCTCCTTGTCTCTCCTGCCTTTCAGTTTCTGTGCATTAGGGAAAGGAACAACAAAGTTTTTTTAGAGTTGATTAGGAAGTACCTAAGGACGAAGTCCCTTAGCCCTTTTAGAACTTGGTTTAATTAAATATTGATGTGGTTTTGGATCATACTTTTGATGATTGTCAACTTTCTGTCTAAATTGATTTTGGTCTCTACTGAATTCAGGATATCCTTGGGAAGTGTGTACATGTATGTGAGTGAGTTTTGCTAAGTCCGTAAGAGCTTATGTTATGTTATGTTATTTATTTATTTATTATATATATTTTATTGATTTTTTTATAGAGAGGAAGAGAGAGGGATAGAGAGCTAGAAACATTGATGAGAGAAACATCGACCAGCTGCCTCTTGCACACCCCCTACCTGGGATGTGCCCGCAACCAATGTACATGCCCTTGCCTGGAATCGAACCTGGGACCTTTTAGTCCACAGACTGACGCTCTACCACTGAGCCAAACAGGCTTCGGCAAGAGCTTATGTTATTTAAAGATAAGAACAAACATTATTTGGTTCTTTGACTTGTATTTAGTTGTTCAACTCTAGTTGGCATGACTTGTTTCTAAGCTACGACCTGATCTGTCACATACCCATTGCCTAGAGCACATGTGTCAAACACAAGGCCCGCGGGCCAAATCCGTCCCGCCAGGCCTTGCAATGTGGCCCACACCGTGCTGTCATCACTGCACTCCGCTGCGTTTCCATCACAATGACAGTTTATGACTGTTCAGTAAACCATTCGGCCCGCGATTTAGGCTGGATTTTAGATTTTGGCCCCTTCTCTGATTGAGTTTGACACCCCTAGCCTAGAGGATCAAGTCCAAGTACTAATACATTATGTAGGACCCTTTAGAATCTGAGCTAGTTTACTTTTCCAGATTCTTCTGTCATTCCCTTACGTATACCATATTCTTTTGGCCACACCAAACAATTTTCCCTCTGGGTGCTCTACTGGTGCCTCTTCCAATGCATTTGTTGTTACCTCTGCCTGAAATGTCCTTCTGCCCCTTTCTCTGTGTGATGAACTCATTTTTCAATAATTGCCACTCTCATCCTGACATCTTCCCTAGCTCTTCTAGCATGTAGAGCCATTCCCCCTGTGTACTGCGGGTACTTCTTACATGCCTCTGCTGTAGAATACAACCACTGCAATAGCATTCATTCGGCAACCCGTTATTACCTTCTGTGAGCTCTTTCAGGTCTGAGTTTATATGTATTTTAAGGGTGGATAGCTTTCCTGTGAAACTAGAGGTTACAGGCTCCCTAAGAATGATATAAATGTTTTCAGACCGCAGGTCATTGTTGTTTTACTTGGAGTTGATTAAACAAAACAACAAACCACACAACAATTTTGGGGTCACTCTGCACAGTAGGTCCTGAAAAGCAAGATACTTCCTACCTCAGAATCTGGTGATGTTTGTATTGCTGGTGGTATTCTGCACAGTGTTGAGGAATTATTTAGCAACCTTTATTTATTCTGCCTCAGAGTTCATTGGTAAACATTGCTAATTTTTTAAAATACCTTTGGGCAAGTAGGAGAGCTCTGAAATACAATGTTTGAAGCTAAGTGTTGAATTTCAGGTCAATAAGCACTTGCCAGACATGTGCTTTGAGTAAACAGCTATGCTGTAGGAAGGAGAGAAGAGTGAGAAATAGTTTTGCACTTAGAGAGTGGCCAGACAAATGGGGAAATTTGTGGCCCTGGTAGGTTTGAAAATAGCTTCATTGGCGTTCTCAGTTTTTTGAACATTTAGATATTAACAAAAAGGGAGGCAGGATTCCTCTGTGTGGAGGATAATGCTATCTAAAGATAATTTCTCCTGTATTCTGTAAAGACGAAAACACCTTGGAAGGTTCCAACATGTATATTAGTCCCAGTCAGTCACTATCTTTTCACTGTCTTTGGACCTGAGTTATCAGAATATTTTACCACAATCCTTTCAAAATATGGATGCTTTCTCCAGTAGTTTGTTTGTAAATTTAAATAGTCTTTTTATATTTCAGCTTTAATTCATGCACAATTCTTTATTTTTAAACAACTTTAGAATTTATCTTTTTTTTTTAAAATATATATTTTATTGATTTTTCACAGAGGGGAAGAGAGAGGGATAGAGGGTTAGTAACATAGATGAGAAAGAATCATCGATCAGCTGCCTCCTGCACACACCCCCACCAGGGATGTGCCCGCAACCAAGGCACATGCCCCTGACCAGAATCGAACCCGGGACCTTTCAGTCTGCAGGCCGACGCTCTATCCACTGAGCCAAACCGGTTTTGGCTAGAATTTATCTTTGAAATAAATTTTTTTCTGTGAAACATTGACAGTTCTAACATTGGAGAATGCATGAAATTAGGAATTTTGTTTTAGAATTACAGATTTCTTGAGTTATGTACCAGTCTCCCCATGTGTTTTAAGGTTGCCTCTCTCTTTTGGGAATACTCATGCTTTTGCTTGACTGGAATGGGTCATACATGAACCATATAGTATTGTATAGTTGTAGAAGGATTTAGAAAGGAAAGGCAGATACAAAGGAAATAGCATTTAATTGAGCATATATTAGGTACCAGCCTCTGCTCACTGCTTTTCATAGTAATTTATTTTAGCTCCTTACAACTACTCTTTTAATTTGGGAATTAAATCACAACTTTACAGGCAGATGACTACATTTTGTAATGTGATTTGAGAACCTTCATGCTATTTTCATATTTCAGATGAGGGTACAAAGGCTCACAAGGGTATAGTAATGTTGTCTAAGTAGATATAATTAATAATGGAGAATTCAAATCCAGATCTTTGTGACTTTAAAGCCTGTGTTCTTTATACCATCCTTCATTCTAAAAGCCCAGTGGACTTGAATTAGGGTATGAATTTATGAGCAGGCCACTTAACTTTCCTGGGTCTTAGGCTGGTTAGCTTAGCTATTCAGAGCAGGGGTTTGACTTCAGACTTCCAGAATATGAATCCCAATTTTGTCATTTTCAAGTTTTGTGACCTTAGGCACAGCATTTGACCTGTCTGGGCCTCAAATCTGTCTGGGCTTCACTGTACTTTACTGGCTATTAATAGTAATACCATACAGGGTTGTTGTGAGCATTATTTGAGATAATGGAGATAGGGTGTTATTAATCAAGTGATGATATAGCTTTTATTTGTCCCCCCTATCCTACTCCTGTGAAAATTGTCCCCTCAACTGGGAGTTGTCTGGAAGTTTGACCAGGGGGTAGGCCTGGGACTGGCTGGGGAAAGGGAAGGAGGCCCTGGCCAGCTGCCGCAGGTGGCCCAGGGAAGGGAGGGAGTACCCAGCTGGCAGCCAGTAGCTGCTATGGACCCTACCAGTGCACGAATTTTGTGCACTGGGCCTCTAGTAATCTAATATTCCGAGTTTTTAAATACTGTATGGACTGTAGCAAAAATAGATGGAGACTTAATTAGTATTTTTAGTTTCTCAGATTTTTTTTAAGACTATCTGAAACCATAATGGTTAAGAGTTCAAGTCCTAGGCCCAGCTTTCCCATGTTCAAGTCTGGACATGGCTGCTCAGTTCAATGAGATAATCTGGGTAAAGTGATTTCAGAACTGCCTAAAATGTCAGCCCTTTGTTGCAGATTTTTTTCTTTATTTTGCAAGGAGGGAACAAAGAACAAGGAAGCTGTTGCAAACAATATTTCCTGGATGTTTTCTCATTATAAAAGAAATATAAAATTTGTGAGTTTTTCTTTGCCCCACAAAATTTCAAGTGAATTCTTTAGGAGATCCAGGTTTAAAGGCAGATGACTACATAATATGATGTGATTTGAGAACCTTTTGACTTAACTTTTTGACTTAAAATTAGTTTCATGGTCTGCCATAATATCTGAAAATCTATCAAAATGCAGGTCTCTAAGAGGCATATCATAAACACTTAGGTAACTAGGATAACTTGAAAGTTAGCTGAGTACAAGTTCCCCTGGAGATAGAGACACGTTGGAGGATAGGAGAGAAGGAGTGCATTATGAAGACAGAAGGATTTGGGTCACTTGTAGTGTCTGTTTGCCTTGCGTAACAGTGTTTGAGAAAATAAAAAGGGAGTATAAAAACTGATCAGAAGCCAAATTGATAGGGGAAAGGTGCCTTATCTTAGATTTAGATGTAGAAAGGGGACTGACAGATTTCCTAGATTATTTCTTTTTAATATATTGATTTTTTACAGAGAGGAAAGGAGAAGGATAGAATTAGAAATATCACTGAGAGAGAAACATTGACCAGCTGCCTCCTGAGCACCCCCTACTGGGGATATGCCCACAACCAAGGTACATGCCCTTGACCAGAATTGAACCTGGGACCCTGTAGTCTGCAGGCTGACATTCTATCCACTGAGCCAAACTGATTAGGGCTCCTAGGTTATTTTTAATGGTTGTCTGACTAGATTGAAAATACTGGGCATTATGACTGCTAACTTTGTACAGATGAGTCAGGATGGTTACCAAAGCGGGCTGTCCTGAGGACACAGTGATAGTCACTTCTGGCACTCCACTAGTGTTTTCTGAGTTCTGAGTTCTGTGTGTCCTCTGCCTTCAACGAGTTTCAAGCTCAGTGTGTTGACACTTGCCTAAGTATTACAGGGATGGAAAAATAATAAGACACTTAAATGTTTCTATCAGAGGTAAGGCCAGTGTCTGCCAGTGCTTTGGGAATTAGAGGGAGATGATGCCTGAGAGAGAGCGGGAGTACTTAAGGTGATATTACCATTACCATGAGTAAGGTAGCTTTGCACTTGGGTAGCTAGCCATTTGAGGTTTTTTAATAGAGGCACGATGGGGTGAGTGCTCAGCTTTAGAAAGGTTAATCTATGATAATAAAAGCACAATATGCAAATAGACTGAACAGCTGAACAGCGGGATGACCATCCAGATGACCACGCTATGATACCCACAGGAGTCAGCCAGCCAATGCAATTGGTGCTATGCAATTGGTTGGGGGTCTAACCATTGCCCCAGGATCGCCCTGCAGAGGGACACCAAGCCATCGGCTGGCGGGGCACTCAATTAGGGGGCTCCACGATTGCCCCAATGAGGGAGGCCCAGGCCACCAACTGGCAGGCTGTGGTGGGTGGGCAGGGCCTCCCTCTTTGGGGGCGATCTGTTGCGAAGCCCCGGCCAGGTGGCTAGGACCTAGCTTTTTGGGGAGATTGATCACAGGCGACCCAAGCAGAGGGCACAGGCCAGGCTGAGGGGAGCCTTTCCCTCCAGTGCACGAATTTTATGCACTGAGCCTCTAGTTTAAAATAAGAGCACTAGAGGCCTGGTGCACAAAATTTGTGCATTGAGGTGTCCCTCAGTCCAGCCTGAACCCTCTCCCATCTGGGACACCTAAAGGGATGATAGGGCCTAAATAGGCAGTCAGACATCCCTCTCATAATCCAGGACTGCTGGCTCCCTATTGCTCGCCTGCCTGCCTTCCTGATTGCCCCTAACTGCTTCTGCTGACCATCCTGATCATCCCCTAACCACTGTCCTGCCAGCCTGATTGATGTCTAACTGTTTCCATGCCGACCTGTTTGCCCCTAATTGTCCTCCCCTGCAGGCCTGGTCACCCCTAACTGTCCTCCCCTGCAGGCCTGGTCACCCCTAACTGCCCTCCCATGCAGGCCTGGTCCCCCCAAACTGCTCTCCCCTGCAGCCTAGGTCCCTCCCAACTGCCCTTCCCTGCAGGCCTGGTCGCCCCAAACTTCCCTTGTCTGCTAGCTTGATCACCCCTAACTGCTCTCCCCTGCAGACTTGATTGCCCCTAACTGCCCTCCCTTGTAGGCCTGGTTCCTCCCAGCTTCCCTCCCCTGCTGGCCATCTTGTAGAGGCCTCCTTGTATCCACATGGGGGCAGGATCTTTGACCACATGGGAGCAGCCATCTGGTGTGTTGGAGTGATGGTCAATCTGCACATTACTTTTATTAGATAGGTTAGAGGCCTAGTGCATGGGTGGGGGCCGGCTGGTTTGCCCTGAAGGGTGTCCTGAATCAGGGTTCCATTGGGGCATGGGGCTATTTGGGTGAGGGGTCTGTGGTGGTTTGCAGGCTGGCCAGCCCCCTGGCAACCCAAGCAGAGGCCCTAATATCTGGGGTTTATTTATCTTCTACAATTGAAACTTTGTACCCTGGAGTGGAGCCAAGCCTTCTGCTTGCTCCATGGTGGCAGCCATTTCTGTTAGGATTTGTTTACCTGCAAAGATGCCAGCATGCCTCACATGGCCTCTAGCTAGAGGTTCCTCCCCTTTTTCCACACATCCTGGGCCTCCTCAGGGATCCGGCCATGACACCCTGCAGCTTGGGCTTTCAGGTCTGGCTTCCTTGCCTGGCTGCGCATCAGCTGCCATGGGAGCTTTGCCTCAGGAGTCGCCCCCTTGGATCATAGTACTTGCGAGTGGGTGTGTGGATGGGTGGGGCGGCCTGGCAGCAGTGATTTGATGTCTGTAGTGTGCCTGCCTGCCCCCCCCCCCCCCCCGCCGCCCTGCTGCGGCGCCATGCTGGTCCTGTCTAGACTGCTGGCAGGGGGCTTCCAGTCTGCGACTGGGGCTGCTGGGCTGCGACTGGGGGCTGCAGGTGGAGGACCCTGGCACCCATAGGGCTCTGTCAGCATCAGGAACTGGAAAGATCCATTTTTCTGGTTCCTCCCCTGCCATTAAAATTGTTAATGATTCATTCATTGACCTAAGCTTGGGGCCCCATAGGCTTCTTCCCTCCCACCACAAGGCAGGCTGGGGCGCAGACTCTGGGTGCCCGAACTCACAGCCCCAGAGGTCCCTTACCTCCCGCCGCACAGCCGTGGCGCGGAGCGTGGGCTCACGGCTCCACAAGCCTCTTCCCTCTGGCCACAAGGCAGGCCGCAGCGCAGACACTGGCCGCGTGGCCCCATAGACTCCTCCTCTTCCGCAGCACAGCCGTGGCTCGGCACTAGCTCAGTGTCCCACTCCCAGTCCTCGGGCCAGAGACCCCTCCTCTCCCTCGGCCAAGGAGCAGATACTAGGCTCCGGTTGCCTGGGTGATTCTACCAGCGTCTGCTATGGGTGCTGCCATTTTTTGTCATGGAGTGATGGCTAATTTACATATTACTCTTTCATTATGTAGGACTAGAGGCCCGATGCACTGAAATTCACACAAGAGTAGGCCTTCTTTCCCCTGGCTGCAGGCACCAGGCTTCCCTCCAGCTGCACTTGGGAGCCAACTTTGGATGTCCAGTCTAATTAGCATATTACACTTTTATTATTATAGAATTTTTTGTATGAGAGTTTGAAAACTAAAGGACTTAAATTTTATAATTCTTTTTACTCTAGTTAGTATATTTAACAGTTTATTGACTATTTCTAGGTATCTGGAAGTGGACAAAATAATATAAATTTTCCCTTTTTTGTTCTTATACTTAAATTCTAAGTGTAGTGGTTAAATCTCTATGTGGGTCATACTTCCCACTGTCCATTAATTAGATAGCTACTGTATGCAAATCACTGCTAGATATTTCAATGCAAAGTATATCCTAATAGATTTTCTGTTTTAAAAATACAGCAGTTGTTGCATTGCATAGTAGTGCAGCAGTTTAAAAGTGACCATGTAAGCTGGAACCCTGCAAAGTGATTTTAATAATAAAGTTGTGATTGTGCTATAACTTTTAAGATTTTTTTTTGTTAAAGAATTAAAATCTCACTGTTGATTATAATTGTATATGGAAACAAAATAGTAAAATTAATATTTAGCATGCTATAACAAAAGATTAAAAGCATTGAGAATAAAAGTGTTTTTTTCTTTGTAACAAACTTGCAACAAGTGATTCAAATGGAGCTTGCTTGCTTGTACAATTATGACATGGAACAAGTATCTTTTCTGTCTTAATGAATTGTCATACTCCTAAGTTTGGTTCAGCTTCCAACATTTTATTCTTTGTTTTTAATGTCATGAAAATATCTCTGAAAGTTCCTTTAATATGAAGTTCTTTGTCATCATCAATTCCCCTGGGACATTGTCATTTTCATCATAACCACTTTCTTCATTGACTTGATCAGTTGCACTAAGTTCCTCTGGCTTTGAGTCCAGTCTCTAGATGCCTGGGGCAGTGCCAACAATCCTACAGCTAGCTGTTTCTGCTATAGCTCCCTTCAGATTTCACTTAGTATTAGTTTTAGTTTTAATTTCTTTGCTGCTCTTTCATCTTTTTCAGTCAGTTCTCAGTTTTGATTACTCATTTTTATAAAATATATTGTGGATTTTATCAG
The DNA here is from genome assembly GCF_014108245.1 of Pipistrellus kuhlii. Lineage (NCBI taxonomy): Eukaryota > Metazoa > Chordata > Mammalia > Chiroptera > Vespertilionidae > Pipistrellus > Pipistrellus kuhlii. Next base: position 49,914,325 of record NW_023425562.1, on the reverse strand, counting down.
TGGGGATAATATAACAATCTACTGTCTGTGTCTGAACTGAATAACAGATGTACAGTGACCAGTCACTGACCTTGAAGAAGTAATAATGGTCACTGATCATGATGCACTTCTATTACTTACATAGTGATTTGTGGACTGCGGCTAGTAGTGAAGCTTGCTCTTTATGCAATTACCCATAGTTTATATGCCATAGTAGATGAAATTTGGACCATGTTGTTGAGGAACTGGTGGTGTTTAACTAAACCATGGTAACATATCTCTGCATACTAGAATTATGCAAAGTGAGGTCTGCCTGTATTGCAAATGCTTCTTTTTTTTGGGCAGAATAGACAAAAACATTAAGAAAAAATAAAGTTTATAATATTAACTTGGCTTTTATATCAAACATAGCTTGGCCAATTAATGTGTAAGATAGAAAACAGGAACTATCCTGTTGGTTCTGGAAGAAAATGTTCATTTAAGCAAGAAGAATATGTTCTGTTTATAACTTACAGAGTCCTGAGGTAGGTGCCTGGTGACCCCTCATTTAACAGATGAGAGGATAATTGTGTGGTGCTAGATAATGTAACTGCCTTGAAAAGAGCACAGATTGTGTATTCATACTTTTAAATGTGTTACTTAATCTCTGAGTCTTCATTTTCTCACCTGTAAAATGGAAATATTACACCTTAGAATTGTTGGAAAGATTAAATGTAAAGAAACTATTGCAATGCCTGGCACATGTTAGGAGTTCAATAGTATCTTTTTGTTTTATTGATTTCAGAGAGAAAGGGAAAGAGAGTGAGAGAGAAACATGAATGATGAAAGAGAGTCATTGATTGGTATGCCTCCTGCACACCCCTTCCTGGGAATCGGGCCCACAACCTGGTATGTTCCCTGACCAGGAATCAAACTGTGACCTCCAGGTTCATAGGTTGACGCTCAATCACTGAGCCACACTGGCAAGGCATCCAGTAGTTTCTTTCCAAACAAATTTATCATTTAGATTTACATCTCATAATTGTTTGGCATTTATTTTTTATTGTACAATTTGGTGCAAAATGAATGATCTTGGGAATTAATACATGTATCATAACAAGATAAAAGCATATGTACAGATAATTAAAAATGTAAACTGTTAGCTTCAAAAGTATTTTAAGATAAGATTATTTTGTTTTTAAAAAGATAAAGGATATTTGTATTTAGTTTTTGACCCAATTTTGATGGGGTTCTCTCTACTATTTATTTTCTGAACTTATCTGAGAAAGCATAAAAATCTTATTTTATATGAAGCATATTCTCTATAAACTCTGGCACACATTGATTTGCTTCATTATATTGTTTGATGGATTTCTTACCATTTTACTTTTGTTAACTTTTTTTTTTAAGATAATGAGTTTTTAAATGAAATATGTTAGTTTAGTAAGTTTCACATGATTTTAGATGTTTGTTTTGACTAGAATTTTTCCAGTGAGTTAATCTGAGATGATAGACTGAGGCCATTTTGACTATTCAGTTTAAAATAATTTAAATTTAAAACAACTCATAAGAGGTTAATGTTAAGCTGTCTCTGAAAATGAGCCCTCCTGCCCTTTTTTTTTTACAAGTGACCCATTATGCATAACATTGAATGCTTACCTTTGCAGGCTTTGGGGTTTCAAATTTGTCACTTCTTTCTTTTCTGTAGCAACAGAGGAGAAGAAATCTCTGAAGCGAACTTTTCAACAGATACAAGAGGAGGAGGATGATGACTACCCTGGAAGCTACTCTCCACAAGATCCTTCTGCAGGACCCCTCTTGGTATGTCTTGATCCCCAGAGGACAGGGCAGAGCGACTTGGTGAAGTGACCTCTAGTTGGAGATTCTGACCACAAGGTGGCGCAGGTGACCAATACAATGGAAAGGGTAGTTCTCAGGGCACTGGGTACAAAATTCACCCAGTGAAGCTTTCCAGACAGCAGGCTTGACTTTGTCTTTGGATGGCCGGACTTTGGCATAGATTTATGTTTTATAGTGTATTTGGATTTGGCATTTTTTTACTCCTAGAAATTGAGAATATTCTTTAAAAATAGATGTTTGTGAAAGGTATAGAGTTATCTAGAATTTTACTCATGTTCTGCCATGGGCATGTAAATGTCAGACATGATCATTTTTAGAATTTGCCTCCACCTCATATAACTCCAACTAATTTGTTTTATATTCCATGTGTTGACGGAGAGTGTTGTTTGTGTTTTATCGTATAGACTGAGGAACTAATCAAAGCTTTGCAGGACCTGGAAAATGCTGCATCAGGGGATGCTACTGTCCGACAGAAAATTGCTTCTTTGCCCCAGGAAGTGCAAGATGTTTCTCTGTTGGAAAAAATAACAGGTGAGAAGGAAGAATTTGGTTGAAAGATGAGGGAAGAAGGACATATCTCTAATTCATCAAACTCAATGGCATACTTATGTCTGCAGGTGTAGACTCTCCATTTGGTATTAGGTACTCTGCCATCCTGGGATGTAGAACATAACTCATATGCTAAACAATGAAGCTGCTGGAGTAGTTCAAGCTTGAATAGAGACTCTAGGAATTATTGCAAATATGCTGGCATGCCACACATCTTGTGGCATTTTAAGTAAGGTCTGTTGAAAACACAGTACAAATTGTGTGGGCTGGGGACTCGGGGGGAAGACACTAAATACTTGACTCACTTATTTAAAAAAATATCTATATTTCAGTGTACAATGTGATATACACATTGTACACTGACCCTTCCCATAGAAGATAGTGCCTTTGATGCCAAGAACTCTAGATATGTATTGTTAGTTGTGTCAGTTTGCCCTATTGATGATCACCCCCAATTAAACAGGGAGGGACAGTTGACATTAACCTCCCTTTATGCATGGGAAATTGAAAGGAAGGAATAAAGCATGAATTAATATTTATAGAACATGCTCTGTGCCATATAATTCTACTCTTTGTGTTAGTTAATCTTTTGAGACAACTGAATATCAATATAAACCCCTATATTACATAAGAGGAAATTGAGGCTTTGAGATGTTAGGGGTCTTGCCCAAGATCTTGGGATTTCAACCTGGGCTGAAAAGCCTATTTTATTTCCATTAGAAAAGCTCAGACCTTTCATTCCACTCTCTTCTAAGGGCCACCGTTTTTTCCCTTCCAGTTCTTTGACTTGGCTGCTTCATTAATTTCCTCCATATCCATTTAAAGGAAATCAAGGTTGCTCATGAAACCTTTCCCTCATTCAACAAATATTTGAGGCACACTGTGTAGCAGATGTTCTTGGTGTACAAGCACATCTCCTCATGGCTTAAGTGCCAAAAAGAAAAATAAAGCAGGGGTGTGATGGGGAGATAATGATTTAGGTACTACTATTTTAAAAGTGGTCAGGGAAGGCCTTTCTGGTGAGATATCTTCCATCAAAGGTCCCCAAGTTAGGAAGCAGGCCATGAGTTATCTAAGAGGAAGACATGCTGCCAGGCAGAGGGAAAAGTACATGCAAAGACCTTCAGGCAGCTGTGCACTCAGTTAAGAACACAACAAGGAGGCCTTCTAAATCATACAAAAATTATTTCAGCTCATTCCCTGCTAGATTTCACAGTTTATTGATCCTTCTGTCTTTTTCCAACCATCACTCCCCTTATGTCCTCATTTTTTTCTTTACTTAGCTTAGGATCTTTATAATCTTAAATTCAGAATACATTTACATTGTTGTGCAACCAAATACCAGGACTCTTTTTATCTTGTAAAACTGAAACTCTATATCCATTAAATAATAGTTTATCATCCCATCCTCTTCTCACTCCTCCCATCCCACCCACACCCCTTGGCATTCACCATTCTTAAATCCAGCTTTTCACCTATTTCTATCCTGGATCTGCACAGCTGTATGAGTCTTAGGAAAACAAAACACACATTGGCTGGCTTTTCTTTCTCCTTCTGTGGATGACATGCTGTTTTCCAAACCAGTCCCTCTACTTGTTTGTTAGAACTGTTCCTTCTCACCTACTCAAGGACATTGCTCCAAAAGAACTCCACTTTTCTCTTGCATCTTCCAATTTTTCCCCCTCTACTGGATCATTCTTCACAGCATAAAAACATGTTGTTTTTTCCCATGTGAGAAAATTTTTCTTGACCTGTATCTTCCTCTAGCCTAACACCTTATTTCTCTGTTCTTTATAGCAAAACTAGAGGCCCATTGCATGATATTCCTGAAAGAATAGGCCTTCCTTCCCTTGGCTTCACTCCTAGCCCCTTGGGAGCTGGCCAGTCCCCGTTCCTGGCCCTCCCGGGAGCCAGCAAGTCCTCACTTCTATCTGGAGCACTGCTCCTGTAATTCCCTCCGCCGCCCCTCTTCCCCCTCATAGCAGGCATCCCATGCCCACATATGCAAATTAACCCACCATCTTTATTGGGATAATTTGCATACTCTGGCGTAGCAGAGGTACCGTCAATTTACATGTTTGTAAGATATCTTAGAATGCCTATGCTCATCTGTTTCTCCTCTCATTCTCTTTTGGTTCTATTTTACTGAAACTTCTCATCAATTTTGCTGATGATCTTTCTGTTGCTAAATTCAGTGGTGAATATTTTGCCCAATCCTAACTTGACAAATTAAGTCATCTTAATTTGACCTCAGTAACATTTGGCCCAGTTGATTATTTCTCTTTCCTGAAACTACTTTTTCACTTGGTGTCTTGGTATGGTAGACAGAATAATGATCCCCTTTTTTGTCTATGTCCTAAATTCAGAACCTATGAACATAATATCTTACATGGCAGGAGGGACTTTGCAGGTGTGACTAAGTTAAGGATCTTGAGATGGGAACATTGTCCTGGACTATTCGGGTGGGTCCAATATAATCATGTGGTCCTTATAAGAAGGAGGTAGGAGGGCAAGAATCAGAAGGAGATATGATTATAACAGCATAAGTCAGGGAGATACACTTTGAAGAAGGAAGAAGGGTCCATAATAATAAATGATAAGATTATCTGTATTGTTTTAAGCCACTAAGTTTGTGGTGATTTGTTACAGCAGCAGTAGCAAATGACCTGTATTTTCAGTTTCCTCTTCTCTTTCTGGCTGTGTCTTTTCTTTTTCCTTTGCTGGTTTCTTTACTTCTCTTTGACCTCTTAATATTAAGTACTTAGCTCTCTTCTCTTGGGTTCACTGACAATTCATCTCATCCAGTCTGATTATTTTTACAGGTTTTTGGGTGTGTTTGTTTATTTGTTTGCTAGTGATCCCTAATTTATATTTTTAGTGTTAACCCTTCTTGACTTTGAGACCCATACATCCAACCTCCTATTTAGTATTACTACTTGCCTATCTAGATAGATATTTCAAACTTAACCTGCCCCAAACCAAAGCTTTGATATTCCCTCCAAACCTTGTTTCTCTCATGGTCTTCTCCATTTTAGTAAATGGCTTCCTCATTATTCTGTTGATTGGGACCACAACCAGTAACTGACACCTTCTCAACACCTCCACTGCCACTTCCTGGTGGGAGTCACCACCATTTTCATTTGGATTAGCAATCTCCTCCTCTCTGGTCTCTGCTTCTTCCTCGTTCCCCATCCGCAACATCATTCTTTTCTAACATAGTAATCAGAATGATCTGTTAAAGTGGAAGTTAGATCAAGTCTCCCTGTGTTCTCTCAGCCCCCTAGAGCAGTGTTTCCCAAACTTTTGACATATGTGTACCCCTTCTATAATTTTTGTAACGCTTAGTACCCCTGGTACTCATGAGAATGTAGAATTAGGTGCAGCTAAGCACGGTGCAGTGCATATCCCCACCAAACTCCAGTGCAATGCGTACCTCCACCAAACTCTTCCTGTACCCCTGGGGGTATGCGCACCACACTTTGGGAAACACTGCCCTAGAGTAAAAACCAGCGGTGTTCACAGTTTGGCCCCTGTTACCACAAAGACTTTCACTACTTTCCCCTTGCTCGCTGCTCCAGTCATACAGGCTTCCTGCCAGTCACTCTCCCCTCCTAGGGCCTATGTTCTTGCTGTTCCCTCTGGAATGGTCTTCCCCAGATAGTTCTGTAACTTCCTTCAAGCCTTGGTTTACATATCTCGGTGAAATTTACCCAGACCACCTATTTAAAATTACAGTTCTCCCTTCCATTGCCTTCTTTTTCTTCTGCCTAATTTTTCTCCAGAGTTATCTTCAGTTGATAAATAAGTAAAATATAGTGTGTTGTTCCTCTTTCTACCTGAGGATGTGAACTTGGGAGGCACAGAGGTTTTGTCTTGTGCCCCCAAGTTCAGTTTGTCTCAGAACCTAGAACAGTTCTTGGGCACACAGTAGGAGCTCAAATATTTGCTAAAGCTAATTGGAAGGTTTTGAACAGAGGATTGACAAGTATAAAAGTCTAATTGGAGAGGGCTTATTGACCGTGGGAGGAGAGAAGTTGGGTACCAGGAGTACAGACAGCTCCCTTGAGGAGTGCTGTAAAGGGAGCGAGGGAATGGGCCAGTAATTGTAGAGTGAAATGTGGGCCAAAGAGAGAGTGTGTGTGTGCTGCTGGTGGTGCTCCAGGAGAGGAAGAGAGAAGTCGGTGTGACATGGGGAAATGGGATCTATGCAGAAACAGTCTTGGAGGAAGCAAGAGGGAATGTGATGCTCGTGCACAAGTGGAGGCTGGCTGAGAGCCACACAGCCTTTCATCTGTGTAACAGGGAGGGCACAGCACCTGAGGACCCCACAGGTAAGTTCTTTTAAGTAAACATCTTGTTGCATTTTTTTCCTATAGCTTATAAAAGTATTACAAGTTATTTTTCTGGGTTGTAGTTATTTGTGTGAATGAATTATCTCCCTTGTACCAAGTTCTTAGTGAGAATTGATATTTTAAAAATCTTAAATAGTTGTGTTTTTCATGTCTTTTTTTTTTTTTTTTTGCCACAGAGTGCTTAAACATCTTAATGAATTGACTATTTATAAAAATCATATAGTTAAACAAAGGTAAAACCAGCCTAACCACCCCAATAGTTTATTCTCAGACTTGATCACTGTCCTCTTTACCCTCTATGACTGAGATTGTCTCTCTTTTATGTTCTGTCTGGCTCACTCCTCCTTCACCAAGAACATCTTTTTGTTTTCCTATCCCTGAAGGGGGTATAAGTGCCTGATTGTTGGCATCAGACTTAATTCGGAATCCCTCAACTGTTCATCTCTCAATATTCATATTAAGAAGGCACCAGTGCCCTGACTGGTACTTTTGAGTGGTTAGTACGTTGGCCTGCGCGCACACAAGGATCAAGGTTTGATTCCTGTTCAACGACATGTGCCTGGGATACAGGTTTGATCCCTGGCCCTGTTCAGGGTGCATGCTGGAAGCAACCAATTGATGACTGACTCACCTCTCTCTCTCTCTCTCTCTCTCTCTCTCTCTCTCTCTCTCTCTCTCTCTCTCTCACACACACACACACACACACTTACACTCCCATCCCTCTCTTACTCTCCCTCCCTTCCACTCTCAGTGAGGATTAACAAAAACAAAACAAAACAAAACAAAAAACAAAACAAACAAACAAAAGGAAGGCATTTAAAAGTAAAAAAGAAGTTTGCCAGAGAAACTGTTGGGAATTCTTAATTCTCAATTACCTATGACTATGCTGAGGTTTCTCACTTCTAATAACTTGTAATAATGGCAATGGTATCACTATCCAACTCACTTTTAGTGTCATATCAACTCATTTTTAGAGTCCTTGGTGCTCTTTGTTTCAAAATACCCATCTATACTTTCAAGCTTCAAAGGCCTTTTAAAATTGAGGTATACATATTTGAAGGTCTAATCTCACCACTACCCATGTGTAGTTAATTTTATTCTTTTAAATATAAATCATCCTTTGTCTCTTCCTCTCATTTTCTAATGTTGAGCCATTTTCATTTCTAAGAATAATCTTTCTTATACTTTGATACTTCATCACAGTTTTTTTCCCAAACAATGAGTTGGAACCCATTAATTGGATATAAAATTAGTCTGGGAGTTAATGAATAACATTTGTTTTTTAATAGAATAGAAGATAGAGCACTTCGCACATAGTAAGGATAAATAATTGTTTTCTGAAACTTTTGTTTCTTTTATTTTTATGTGTTTATATAAAGTACATTGCTTACTGTGGGTCATGTTCAGAGCATTTGAAAGCCTCTGTTTTATCAGACCTGATATTTTGCTGAATGGAAGAAGAAAACTCAGACCCAGTGTCAAGGCTTGTATAGTAAGATTTAGAGTTCTGTAGGTCCATTTTAGAGACCTGATTTTGAGAGTATCAGTTTCTTACCTGACTTGATATCACACCTGTTATGTAGTGTTTTATTTTTTCTTACAATTTCCACACCCAATAAACGAGTGCTAGCTTTTGTATTCCATACAGTGTCTTACAGTGCTTGTATTTTGTATTTCAGAGGATTGTTCAAAGCCTACTTAACAAAATAATATGAAAGTCATTTTGAATTCTCAGAGACATGGAAAAATTATTTCATGTAAATATTTCTTTCTGTTTATTTTACTTGTAGAGCTTTTGCAGGAATAGACATTTAGAAATATTTGTCTGCCAGATTCCCCTCCTTGTACAATTGCCTCACTTCAAGTAATTCAGAAGTGTCCTGTCTTGTTTATAGGAGTGAGTGCCTTTGGGTTTCTCCATCAGCCAGTCCATTTTTTATCCACAGGTTGTGGCTTATGCTTGCACTGTGTACTTTTGGAGAGAAACTGTTAACCTCCCCTAGAAATGTTTGCAATGGTGCCTATGTGATTTGTATATTGTCTCTATTTTTTGGTCTTATTTGTACTTAGACAAAGAGGCAGCTGAACGTCTCTCAAAAACAGTAGATGAAGCATGTCTGTTACTAGCAGAATATAACGGGCGCCTGGCGGCGGAACTGGAAGACCGGCGCCAGCTGGCTCGGATGTTGGTGGAGTACACCCAGAACCAGAAAGATGTTTTGTCAGAAAAGGAGAAAAAACTAGAAGTGAGTACGTTGCAAGGCAGACCTAGTCTCCCCAAGTTCCCTTTCCTGTAGCCCACTTTAGGAGGTTTTTATGATGCCTTCATTAGCACTCTTGTTTTCATTTTGTCTTATAAAAATGCTTGAAATGAGAACATCTTTCAGGTATTACAGTTATTTGAACCTTATTGAAAATTGAAGTCACATTTTTATAACTCCAAGAAAGAACAATTAGGAATGGAGGAAACACACCATGAATTCTTAAATCACAGCATTTAGCATCTTAATGTTTTAGTTTGAACTCACATTTTTAAAAAATTGTAGATTGAGATACAAAAGAATAGAAGTCAGCTACATCAAAGACTTTATTTGGTGATATTTTGAAAATGCTTAAAATTTTTCTTCTGAGTTATATTGAGATGTATTTCTGACTTGTATCATACTAAAGCCATTAAGTAGTCTGCCTCCAAGCCCTGTCTGCAGTCAGTTCTAAAGTTCCAGTGATGTTTATGGAGCCCAGTTCTCAAACTGTTAGAAGGAACTACTTTTTATACAGAGTTGGCATTAGTTTGAATGCCTTTGGGGAGGGGCTTAATAACTAGTTCTTGCAATTTTTTTTGCCTTCTTAATTATGAATGTGGTGCTTAGTCTCTTGGGATATCACTCAGCCACCAGTGTGGACATTTGGGAATGTTTGCTTACCCCAGGCTATTAGGCTTCCTTTTCAGTAGTGTCTGCCTTCTTTTTTTAAAGCGACATGGAGACATTGCAGCCAGTGGTTTGGGACAAGAGGATAGTTTTGTGTTGGAGAATCAATCACATATTACAAGAAATGCGAGAGTAGATGAGGGAGGGAGGGGATAGTCCCCCTGCCCCACCCTGCACTCAGGAAACACTGTTCTCCGATACCAAGAGAGGGAAAATTGAGCTAGTCCTTTGGCTGATACTGTGTTTGCCTTTGAACACAGTCATCTGACTTGAGGGGGGAAATGAATGATGGGCACTTTTAATCATATGCTTACCTGCAGTGATTATGGGAGTGATGATGAGAGGTGGTACTGGGAACTTCATATTCCTAGCCAGCCTGAAAGTGGAAGATGGGAAATGGCTGTAAAAATAGTTTGGCTTAGATTTAGAAATCAACACTGACCAAAAATCCTAAAGGAGCTTCGCAGGCAGTACCAGACGGTCATTTATCTAAAATGCTCGTCTTTCACTGAAAAAGCATTTTCAGCCTTGTGCCCCCGGGACTAATAAGAGTGTGTAATTAATGATTCTGGTTGTAAGTCACCATGCCATCTGTTGAACTGGCCCTTGGCGACACATTAAGGACTTTCTCTGATCTGTCAGACATTGATTATCATGAGCAGCTGTTGTTGGGTGGCAAGCAACCATAGAGGACAGTCTTTGAGAAAGAGATTGGATTGGTAGAGTAGATTAACTCTGTTCGTTTCCCTTCCTCACAGTTGCACTTTTCTCCATATATTGGGGGGTATGGGGATCGTTCCAGTGTCTATACAACCAATCGTTTGCTAAATGCCATGAGGGGGTTATTAGGGCAGAGAGAGAATCAAATATTTGGATTTATTCTATAACTTTCCAGCCCAAATTTCTCTACTTATCTGAGCATTGGAATTCTTTCTTAAGAATCAGAGCAGGAAAGACTCATCACTGGAAAGTACAGATTCTGAACTATCCCAAACCACCTTTCAGCCATTTGAGCAAAATCATTTTTGTAAAAATGGAGATACATTTGCTGCATTTAAAAAGCAAACGATTAGATACAACGTAAGATGTTCAGAGAGGTTTTATTTTTCTTTTAAATATATTTTTATTGTCTTCAGAGAGGAAGGGAGAGAGGGAGAGAGAGATAGAAACATCAATGATGAGAATCATCACGTAATTGGCTGCCTCTTGCACACTCGCTACTGGGGATCAAGCCTACAACCCGGTCATGTGCCCTTGACCAGAATCGAACCTGGGACCCTTTGGTCTGCAGGCTGATGCTCTATCCACTGAGCCAACCAGCTAGGGCTGAGAGAGTTTTTAGTTCTTTCTTTATGCTTGCTAAAATGTGAACAGTTTGCTCTCTAGAATCTCTGATTTTTCTCTCATATCCCATAATAGACTGGTCCTATTTCATTATCATGGTCATGGTAAAACTTGCTAATACATGCTACTTGAAAGATGCAGTATTACTATGCATTCTTTCAGAAGTCTCTTATTGATGAGGACAGTACATAATCAAGTACATCTATCTTTTTTAACATTCTTTTTTTTTTTTTTTAACACTGCCCATCCTTGTTTTAAAACTATCACATGAGAATGCTAATGAAATCAGCTTTTATTTTTTAATCTTTTCATTGCCTTCAATGTATAAATACATGGAATTCTTAGAACTTTGAGAATGTAATTATTTGTTTGAGAGTGTTTGTTCCCAAAGTTCTAATTTCTTAACTAATATTTTCTTTCAAGTTTATAAATGTTTGTTCTATGAGTGTAATTCAGCACTTGATATTTTCCCGTGTAGAAGATTTTTTTTTAAGTTGCTTGAAAAGTGGTTTATCTGCAGATATTTTTTCATTGAAAAATTAACAGAATATTAAAAGAATCATTTTATAGTCCACAACACTTCACATTCATTACATCAAAAGAGAGCCTCATACCCATTAGCCAGTAACATCCTATACCCTCTTGGTCAAGCCCCTGGCAACCACCAACCTGCTCTCTGTCTGTCTGGTTTTCCTATGCTGGATACCTCATACAATTGTGTTTGGTTTTTACACTTAACATAATGATTTTGAGGTTCATATTTTAGAATGTATCAATACTTCATTCTTTTTTATGGCTAAATTGTTTATTGTGTGTTTATGCAGCAATTTGTCCATTCATCTGTTGTACATTTGGGTTGTGTTTTTTTTTTCTTTTGGCCAATTCTATCTTTATGGCTATAAATACTAGTGTACAAGTTTTTATTTCTCTTGGGTATATGTACGCCTAGGAATAGAATTGGAGTCATTCAGTCTACAATTTTTTGGAGAACCACAAAACTATTTCCCGTAGCAGGTGCACTATTTTACATTCCCACTAGCAATGTATGGGAGTTCCAGTTTCTCCATATCCTTGTTACTATCACCCCCCCTCCCCCCCTATTTATTTTATTTTTTGATCCTGGCCTATATGAAGTGGTAACTCATTGGGATTTTTATTTGCATTTTCCTAGTGACTAATGATTGAGCATCTTTGCTTATGCTTGTTGGCAATTTGTTATTGTCTTCCCTCCATCCCCCTGAAATGTCTATTCAAGTCTTTTGCCCATTTTTGAATTGGGTTTTTTATTTTATTGTTGATGTATTGTAAGAATTCTTTATACATTTTAGGTAATAGACTATATTAGCCTATGATTCAACTATATGATTTACAAATACCCTCTCCCATTCTGTTTCTTAATCTTTCTTGATAATTCCCTTTGAAGCACAAAAGTTTTTAATTTTGATGTGTTTCAATATCTGTTGTTGTTGCTCGCCTTCTGGTGTCATGTTTAAAAATCTGCCTTAGCTGGTTTGGCTCAGTGGATAAAGCCCCTGCCTGTGGACCGAAGGATCCCAGGCTCAGTTCTGGTCTAGGGCACGTACCTTGGGTTCCTCTCTGGCCCGGGTGTATGCAGAAGGCAACCAATTGATGATTCTCTGTCTTTCCCTCTCTCCCACTCTCTCTAAAATTAATGGGAAAAATCCTTAGATGAGAATTAAAAAGAATCCATTACCAAATTCTAGGATATGATAATTTACTCATAGATTTTCCTTTACGAGTTTTATAGTTTTAGCTTTTACATTTAGGTCACTGGTACATTTTGAGTTAACTTTTTTATATATGGAACGAGGTAGGGACCAACTTCATTCTTTGCAGGTAGATATCCAATTGTCCTGGCATCATTTATGGAAGAGACACTTCTTTCCCTTTGTGAATGAATGCTTGGCACTTTTGTCAAAACTCAATTGGCCAGAGATAATATGGGTTTATTTTGGACTTTCTGTCTTATTCCACTGATCTATATATCTATCCTATGCTAGTGTCACACTGTTTTGATCACTATAGTTTCATAGTAGGATCAAAATATGTGAGTCCTCAAACTTTGTTCTTCTCTCTATTATTTTGGCTATTGGGGCCTCTTGCAATTGACATATGAATATGAGGATGAGCTTTTCCATTTCTGTAGCAAAGTATATTGGTATTGTAATAGGGATTGCAGTGAATCTGTAGATGGCTTTTTGGGGGACTCTGGCTATCTTTGCAATCTTAAGTCTTCCAACCCATAAGCATAAGATGTCTTTCCAGTTTTTTTTTTTTAGATCATCTTTAATTTCTGCTGCAGAATTTTTAAAAACATGCTAGGGTACCAGCTGCTGATGCATTTGATATTATAAAAGCCCTGTTTAGGTGCCATAGATATTGGGATCACTGTAGAAATCGATAGTGCGTGTTGCCTTCCAGTAGGCTGTGTTTATCCAACCTAGAGTAAAGAGTACATATGCATATGTGCTCAACAAAGTTACTAGGGCAAGTCATAACAGCCAACTTGACTCTGCAAAATAAAGTGGCACATGGAGGCCTGAATGTCTGTGAGAAGTCTTTAACAGGATTTTTGAGCTGAGTGGGACTAGAGATCATATAGTCTGACTTCTGAATTGGTGAAGAAACTCAAGGCCCAGAGAAGGGAATTAGCCATAGACCAGAAATAGAATCCAAGGCAAACATCTTGGTAGCCTTCCATCAGGTTTGTGTTTTTGTTTGTTTCTTCTGAATTTGATTCCATTAAGGTCAACAGCCGGAATACATCCTACACAGAAGAGTAGCTAATGTTGAATCATTTCAGTAATTACCAAGAACCTTGCTATCTTATGTAGATGGATTAAAATGGTTGTACCATGCATTCCAAAGTAGCAATATATACCTTTCTAAAGCTTGAGAGGTTGCACTCTGCTACCAGAGTTCTAAATACCCAGCCCTGCCTTTGCATGTTCTTGCTCTGAGGGAGGTGCGGGGAAGGATTGGCTCATTGAACTTGAAACCGCTGCTATTTCCCCCAGCTTGGTGCCTCCCCCTTGGCTGTGATGAATACTCAGGAGTAGAGCCTTCTGCTTCAGACAACACAGTTGGGAAAGGGAAAATGGCCCAAATGCCTTGTGATTCTTCATATTTCTGTTTGTAATTTGGTTATAACAACTTGAGAAACTCTTTGGCTATAGCTGTGGGGGCACTAAACCAAACTGATGGCCATCTGCTGTTTTTGGCAGCATCCTTCACCTTCCTACAGGGTACAGATGGTTAGAAGCATTCATTGCAATAATGGGTTAGGCAATAGGTGGAGACAGAGAGTCAACTTTGGAGTAAATTATCCCCATTTCCCATGATGATCAAAGCCAGTATCTCATTGTCCATTAAGAACAGATGGGACCTGGTGATCTAATCCTCATTTTAGATGAGGAAACAAAGCTCAGGGCTTCCGTGAGCAATCTAAGGTCACAGAAAATCACAAGGACCAGAACCCTGATCTCCTAACTCCTGACTCTAGGAAGGAACTGAGAGGCTTTGCTTACAGCTGCCTCTTAGAGCTGTGTAGCGTAGCCCTACCTGTCCACCAGTCCTTTGCACTCACTGCCTTCCTTCACATATAATTCTTTCCTCCCAACACTAGCAGTGCTATCAGCACCATGTGCTGTTAGAACAGTTGTTGAAAAGGTCAGCCTGCTTATACTGGTCAAGTGGTCATGGAGTCTTATATTCAATCCTTCCCTACATAGCAGGCCATGGTTTGTTCACTGCTTTTTCATCCCTGCTTTGATATGGGAGCCCCTGCCATGTTTTCTTCCAGTAAGTGGAGACTTTTCTTGAGTTGTATGTTTCTGTGAGTAATATGGAGTTTAGAGGCTGTACTAGTATGTTGGGTCCTTGGATTCCTTTTATTTATGTCAGTCATCACTGACCCTTATAGCTCAGGCCCAACTTACACATGTGTCAAACACAAGGCCCGCGGGCCAAATCCGTCCCGCCAGGCCTTGCCATGTGGCCCGCACCGCGCTGTCATCACTGCACTCCGCACTCCGCTGCGTTTCCATCACGACAGTTTATGACTGTTCAGTAAACCATTCGGCCCGCGATTTAGGCTGGATTTTAGATTTTGGCCCCTTCTCTGATTGAGTTCGACACCCCTAAGCTAGAACATCAAGGTGCATGTACTTGTGCATTCTTTCTATATCACAATGTTTAGTCATCTCTTTTCACTTTGGGCGGGGTGGGGGCAGAAAGGGGAGGAAGGAAGCCTCATTATAATAATTAGAATGTACTTTGCATATTGGGCAACCTAAGGGAATGAGGCTTCCCATAGAAAAAGTGACATGATTTCAGAGCTCTCACCTAGCAGTCCATACTTTTAGCTGTAACATTGTTTTCATATGTATAGTCCAACTTTTGGTGATTCCTCCTCCTTTCTGGAATAGCTCCACTGAGTTTTAACTGGTGTGTATAGTATTAGTTTTTAATATTTATAAAGTACATGTTTACACGTAAAGTCAAAGCATCATCTTGGCTCCTTGTCACCGGGCTCATCTGCCAGAACAGTGATTCTTAATCAGCTAATTCTGTCAGTTCTGTCTTTATTTCTTTTCTGTTGATTTTAAAAGAAACACTTTATAGGAAACTTGAGGTGAAAATCATACCTCACTACCTAAAGATAACTACTTTTAATTTTGTTATTCCTTTATTTTTTTTATTTTAAAATTTAAATGATCATAATGTGTGGACTGTTTTCTGACATGCCTCTTTTTTCCACTTGATCATTTTCCCTTATTAATAAAAACTTTAAAAGCATTTTAAATGTCTTCTTGAATACCTATGATTGGGTATTCAGTAATTATTTTTATTGAGAATTTATGTTTCTTTTTTAAATTAACTTTGGGCTAGCTTTCATTATTTGTATTTTTTTCCTGTAAATTTCTAAATATGGATTCTAGATGTATTGAAACTATCTGCCTGTCTTGTAGTATGCTGAAAGTCACATACATTTCACGATTTTTGCCACCAGTATGCATTCCTGCCTTAGATTTTCTTGGGGGTTGTTTTTTCCCCAAAGCATCTTAAGCACTCTAGAATTTCATTGAAAGTGTGTGTGTGTGTGTGTGTGTGTGTGTGTGTGTGTATACATACTACATATGTGTGTACGTATGTATATATCCACAAGTTAGAGACTAATTTTTGTTTTATGAAGGAAAGAACATTGAATAGTTTAATTAGACAAACAAGCCTCTCTTCTGAGTTTTAAATTATCTGGTTACATTTGAAACAGCTGTGGGAAAATAGCAGATACTTATTATAACATTGACTTCAGTTAGCATAACTTTGAGAACAGAGTTCAAATTACAGAAATTTGAGCATGTGTCTTAGTGTCCATTTAACCCGATGGGTACATGTTATTTTGAGCAAAGATCTAATTTTAGTTTTTATGAGTATCCCTACTACATGCATACCTGTTTTATTGTGCTTCACTTTATTACACTTCACAGATGTGATTTTTTACAAACTGAAAGCAAGAGATTCCACCAACAAAAAAATTACAATTCACTTTATTGTGATCTGCAACTGAACTCTCAATATCTGCAAGCTATGCCTATGCTGTTAAGGTGGTCCTTCTCTTCCCACTGCAAGTAGTGATCTTTGAAGAAAATTAAATTGGATTGCAGTGTACTTTGCACACTTGAAAATTACATCTCTGACTTCATTTTTCTTTCTATGACATGTAGGACTTGAAATAAAGTCAGAAAGTATCTTTTTTCCTTGATTAGGGAAAAAATGTTCATTATTATAACCAGGAGTCAAAACAAACCTTTGCAAATGAAGTCCATGTGCTCCTAAGGTGTGGCACGCTTCCTGTGAAGAAGTAATGGTACTGGTACAGAGTTCCCGAACAATCAAACAGTGCAGGAGGAGAGTTTGGAGAGACTCACTTTATTCATCGTGCGATGGGCTTAGAGAAAATGAATTCAAATTCTAAGCAAGGCTACAAGCAGAACTTCCCTTTTTATTAAAGAGCCAGCACTATGTGTACTTAGTGGTTTATCTTGATGCTGGCCTTGAAAACAATACAGTTCTATCCAATTAAAAAATGTACCTGGCATGGCATTGAGATTATGGGCATATCTAGACATACAAGATCATACAGCTAAGTTTATTTTCATCATTCTTCAAACAGGCTAAAGCAGACTAGAAAGCAACATTTTATCTAAGAAAAACAGCAGAAAATTCCAAACAGCAGTTTGTTACAAAATAGAGGTTTTCCTTCTCAGTACCAGCTGCCTGTCATTAGGACTTCACAGATCTCCTTACTTGTTCTCCTCCATATTCAGATCCTATAAGCATCTTTAGGAAAAAGTGTGGACAGTTCTCTTGCCATTAGATACTTTGAGAATTTTAAGCAGAATAACTTTGCAAATTTAAACTCAACAAAAATTTGCCAACGGCTTTCTAAGCATTCTTAGAATTTGGATAGTGATTTTGAATGGATATATTCAACTTTTTCTTCATGATGTCCAGTGTATTTTGCCTTCAGTTTTTTATTCTGGGGCATAGACTTACTAGGAGTTATTTCCATAAAGCTACTGCTCACCCCAGTTATGATTCAGAATAAGGATCACAAGTCAAACAATATTTTCCTGACACCCCTCTCCCATCTCTACCTCATAAAGCAACGTCTGCCCTCTCCCTTTCCTTTCCCCATATATGTCATAGCTCTCTTTTTTCTTCAGAGCATCATGTAGTTTGTCATTCTGTTTATGGGTTATTTGGTTATTTTCTGACTAGATCATAAAATCCTCTCTGTGTTATCTATCTTGCATCACCAGTCCTACCCCAGTAGCAGTGTCATGATCTGAGGTGGCAGCTCAGTTCATCTCTAGGCTAGATCAGAGTACAGTTGACCCATGAACAACACAGATTGAGACTGTGCAGGTCCATTTCAATAAGTATGCAGTTGACCCTTCATATGCTAGGATTTTGCATTCACAAATTCAGCCAACTGTAGGATCAACTAACAATATTGTTGACCCATGGTTGGGAATCCATGGATGTGGGGGACTCATTTCATGCATTGTTCTATGCCATCTATAATAATAAAAGTGTAATATGCTAATTAGACTCGATGTCCTTCTGGATGACCTTCCAACTGAAGCTACAGCAGCAGAGGCAGACACAGCCACCACTGCAGTGGGAGGCTAAGCCCCTTGCACGAATTTCGTGCATTGGGCTTGTAGTTTTATATAAGGGACTTGAATAATTTGAGGGGAATAAAAAGCTATATGTAGGTTTTAGCTGTTCAAGGAGTTGGCACTCTTCCCCTCTTTACCCCCCTCCACCCAGATTCCACCTCACCTCAGGCTTTCACCACGCTATTTTCTTGTCCATGGGGTATGCATATATTTGTATTAAGAGCTTTGGTTAATCTCTTCCCTTCCCCCTTCTAAGATTCTTCAGTCTATTCCATGTTCCCATGTCTCTGGTTCTATTTTATTCATTAGTTTATTTTGTTCATTAGATTCCTTGTTTATTTTGATTTTTAGATTCAATTGGGTATTTATTTTCATTTTATTGTTCACGTTTTTATCTTTCCTCCTCCTCTACTTCTTCTTTTCCTCCTCCTTTTCCTTTTTCTTCTCCACCTCCACTTCTTCTTCTTTTTTTTTTTTTAAATTAGGGGGTCGTCTTATACGCCAGAAAATATGGTATTTTATTGATTTTTGTACAGAGAGGAAAGGAGAGAGATAGACAGTTAGGAACATCAATGAGAGAGAGTCATCGATCAGCTGCCTCCTGCACACCCCCCACTGGGAATATGCCCACAACCAAGGTACATGCCCTTGACCGGAATCGAACCCGAAGCCTTTTAGTCCCCAAGCCGACACTCTATCCATTGAGCCAAACCGGTCCCGGCTCCACCTCCACTTCTTCCTTCTCTTTCTCTTCCTCTTCTTCTTAAAGAATAGCCTTCAACATTTCATGTAATACACTGGTTTGGTGATCATGAACTCCTTTAGCTTTTTCTTGTCTTTGAAGCTCTTTATCTGACCTTCAGTTGTAAATGATAGATTTGATGGGTAGAATAATCTTGGTTGTAGGTCCTTGCTTTTTATCACTTTGAATATTTCTTGCTTCTCCCTCTGACCTGTAAAGTTTCTATTGAGAAATCAGTACAGAGGGGGCCCTATATGAGTGCTAGGTAACTGACTGCTTTCCTCTTGTTGCTTTTTAGATTTCTCTTTATCTTTAATCTTTGGCATTTTAATTACGATGTGATGCGGGCCTCTTTGGGTTTCTCTTGTTTGAGGATTTTTTGCACTTCCAGGACTTGTATGTCCATTTCTTTTACCAGGTAGGGGAAGTTTTCTGTCATCAGTTTTTCAAATAGATTTTCAATTTCTTGCTTCTTCTCTTCTCCTTCCAGCACCCCTGTGGTGGGAATGGTGGTATGCTTGAAATGTCCTAAAGGCTCCTTACACTGTCTTCATATTTTTGGATTCGTTTTCTTTTTGTTCTGATTGGTTGTTTTTTGCTTCCTCATATTCCAAATCACTGATTTGATTCTCAGTGTTCTACTGTTGATTCTCTAAATTATTCTTTATTTCAGTTAGTGTATATGTCACTTCTGATTGGTTCTTTTTTATGTCATTGATGTTCTCTCTGAGTTCCTTGCAGTTGTCACAAAGTTCCTTGAAGTTTTTACTAAGTTCCTTTGGGCATCCTTATAGCCATTATTTTGAACTGTGCATCTGTTAGTTTGCCTGCTTCCATTTCATTTAGTTCTCTTTTTGGAGATTTCTTTTCATTTTGACATGTTTCTTTATCTCCACATTTTGGCCTTTTCCCTGTGTTTGTTTCTGTGTATTAGGTAGAGCTGCTATGTCTCCTGGAATTAGTAGAGTGGCCTTGTGTAGTAGGTGTTATAGGGTCCAGTGGCTCAGCCTTTCTACTCACCTGAGCTGAGCACTCTAGATGTGTTCCTGTGTGGGCTGTGTGCGCTGTCTTGTAGTTGAGCCTGGATTGCTTTTGGTGTCACTGGGAGAGATTGTCAAACCCCCCCCCCCCCCCCCCCTTCGCCAGCCAATTGACCCCCCCCCCCCCCCAGCCAATTGGCTGTTCAGACCAGCTGTGTCTACAGCATAAAAGCAGGACTTGCTTCAGTGGGACTACAGTGGCTCTCTGAGTCTGCCCCTTTGAATGTGTCACTCATGGATGTGGTAGGGTTGTAATATGGCGTGGTCTGAAGCTGACCACTGGATATGTGGAGCTTCCCAGGAGGAGCAAAGTCAGTTGCTGTCTATACCCTCCTGAGGCCACTGGGCACAAGCTACAGAGCAATCTGTAGGTGGCTGCTACTTCTGTTGGAGTTAGAGCTCCCCAGGAGAGGCCAAGCTGTGAACCAAGGCTGGCTGCTGCTAGTGCTGGGCCTGGGGCCTCTTATTGAGAGATATGGGGCACACTGAGGCCAGGTGCTTCTTGTTTGAGAGATTTTAGAAAAGTTGAAGCCTGAGCCAGGACAGGCTATTTGTCTGGAAAAGCCACTGCAAACAGTTTGGGTAGGGTGGCGTTTCAGGGAGTCCCCATGGTCATGTAAACAGTGTGATCCAGGTTGATAGAAACTCAGATATGGCACCTGCCAGTCATCATTGTGGCAGGGTTGGTCTCAGCATAGGAACAATGAATGACCTCTGTCAATGATTTTGTCTGAGAGAAAGCTGACCCCCCAGTTCTTACCCTGATGTCAGACAATTTAGTTCCTACCCGTATGTCCCTGGATCCTTTCAAGCTGCTGCCTCAGCGCTAGATCTCAGAGGGAGTGAGTCCGAGTAAGTATATGCACCAGCACCTTTAGAGGAACGCCTGGGATGTGTCACTCAGCCATAATTCCCGTTCTTTTTATAGCCTGAAGTTAGAGACTTCTCTTCCCAGCAGTGGGATCCCTTGCTTCTCACAGAAGGCCCCTGCAGCCAAGATATCCCACCTGATTAAAAAAACAACAACACAAACACACACAAGGCACACATGGGTATCAGACCATCCAGTTCCATGTCTCCACCCCTCCTACCAGTATCAATGTGGCTTCTTTCTCTAGTTCTAGGACTTCCATTCGGCCAGGTTTCAGGCGGTTCTGAATTATGGTTCTGTAGTTTGGTTGTAATTTTGACGTGGATGTGAGCGGGTGTGAATGCCGCATTTACCTACACTGCCATTTTGACTGGAGGTTCACCTGTATACCTTGGATGGGGACTCCTAATTTGAGAATGTTCCCACGAGAGCTAGGCTTGTTACTCTGTAGACAAATTCCTTCCCCTCTCATGGCCTTAGGTTGATAGTATTGGACTATGGTGCCACCTAATTATATAATTGCCTGACTCCTACCCCCCTCCTCATCTTTGGAGATCAAGCCCTTTGATTTTCATAAGCTAGCTTCTAGGAAAAGTGCTAAAGTTTCAGGACACACTCAAATGGTTTGAGAGAGGAATTATTTTAAATCCCATCAATAATTCTCTTTTTCTTCATTTCTAACATGTAAATCAAAAAAAATTAAATATTGCTCATAAAATAATAAACATAGGAGGGTGCTCTTTCTCCTTCAGATCTGCTAATTCAAATTGAACAGTTTAGCAGTTGCCTGGTCTCATTCAAGCCACCCCCTGGTATAGACATTATTACCATTTCTGCCTTATATATAAGGACATTAAATCTAGCCTGGTGAAGTCATGTCACACTGTAGGCAAGTAGTAGCACAGGATTTAAACTTGGATTTTTCTGACTGGATATTTTTTTCTTCCTATTTTACCCTAGCAACCTCCCTCCTTTTTTGGCTGCTTGTGGAAAAGAATTGAAGTATTGAAGAGAGAGCGGTATTCAAATGCAGTGCAGTAACTTATAGATTGCCTTGCCCCAGGCAGACCTCCTAGTACCTAAAATTGTAGTAAATGTTAGTCAAAATCCTTTTGTGTGAAAAGAGTCCCTTTGCTTCTCAGCTGCCCTCCAGAAATGCTTGACTACCAATATTTGGCTCAAAAGGAGAAACAATTGAAAAGATCTGCACCTTTCATGTTTGTCCGAACAGCATCAATAACCTGATTTTCCATGGAAGTGGTCCCTAAGGAAATTCGTTTGTAGGGCTTTGTTCTTACATAAAACATATTTTTTGACAGTTAACTTTAAAAAAAAGAGAGAGAGAGATTGTCCCTGACTGGTTTGGCTCAGTGGATAGAGTGTTGGCTTGCAGACTGAAGGGTCCCAGGTTCAATTCTGGGCAAGGGCACATGCCCAGGTTGTGCACTTGATTCCCATTGGGGAACATACAGGAGGCAGCTAATCAATTAATCTGTCAAATCAATAAAAACATTTTTTTTTTTAAAAAAGAGAGAGAACCAATTATAAGTAGTAAACAGTTTTTCTTACGCTTTTTGGTCTTACATAATGAGGGACCCATTACATAAGTAATGTGAACCTTTTTGGAGGCTCCCAAGAGACGTTTTCTAATAAGCCTCTTTTAAAGCATAGTGGACATGTGTTTAAATTGTGTTTATCATTATAATTTGTAAGTGTTTATCTTATTAATTTGTCAAATCCTAAAACTGATTTTATTTCTATTATTTTCGTTATGTATAAATACTAACTCTTTATTCTTCTCTTGCTTTTGCAAATCTCTGTCAGAGGGGGTTTTGTGTGGCAGTAGAAGCTCCCTGTAAGCACTGTGTAGAGGTCCTCCGGGGAGAAAGAAGTGCCCTAAAAACCCTTGGTTTGTGGTATGATTGCAAGCCTAAGAAGCCCTTTTCCATTTGATTCTAGTGGGTGGCTGGATTGCTGTGAGAGCATTTCTCTCATTGTAGCGTTTTGTCACTTTTCCTTCTGGGAAAACTTCATGTGTACCTTTATTATGGTTTTGGTAATGGAACTGAGAGATCCCAAGCACTGGAATTGGAGCCACAACTTCCTCTTTCCTTGTATCTTCCCCAGCAACTTACTCAGCAGCTCAAGTCTTGCTGTGACACCCAGAATGTATCATTTTGAAATGTCCCAGCTGCCACTAAGTCATATGGGAGCATGGAGCTGGCTGGGAGAAAGGTTCAGGTCAGTGATGGCTTTTTATTCCCACATAGATTATTGAAGAGAAATTAGAAGCATTTTTATTTTCAGTCCAAAGATTTGTATGTTGTATTTTCCTTTAAAACAAACAAACAAACAAACAAAAAAATGCAAGAGAAAGGAAGAAAGAAAAAATTAAGTTGTGGTTTAAGCACAAGCTGTGATTTCTTA
Organism: Pipistrellus kuhlii; assembly: GCF_014108245.1. Classification (NCBI taxonomy): domain Eukaryota; kingdom Metazoa; phylum Chordata; class Mammalia; order Chiroptera; family Vespertilionidae; genus Pipistrellus; species Pipistrellus kuhlii. Next base: position 49,891,044 of record NW_023425562.1, on the reverse strand, counting down.
AGTGTAGGTCCTTGTAAGCCTTAGTCCGTCCCCCGTCCCCCCCTATGGGATGAGGGGGGCTGAGTGGCCATTTTAAATAATAGTAGGGTGAAGGCCAGCTTCCCCTTTCTGCTTGGCTTTCCCTGCCTTCATATGATGAAGCAGTTCTTTGACTTAAACTCAGTGTGGCAGGTCACCTTTAAAACAGGTCCTTCATAAACTGCTTCATGCATAATGACCCTTTATGACTTTAAATTGGGAGTAGCCGAACAATAGGTAATTTTTATATGCCTTATGTCCTATAACACAACAGAGCAAGATAAAGGGAAACATGAGTCTTACAATGGAAATCTTTGTTTCATCAAGTCAAGCCCCTGCCTGTGGTGTTGTTTCTAATACAGTTTTTCTTACGTAAACACTTCCTAGCAAGAAAAATATAGGCTTGACAATGTTTACATTTTGCTTAGCATTTCTTATATGAGTTGTTAGAGGAAATGCTTATAATTTTGTTTTAGAAATGAAATCCCCTCAGTAAGGTCATTGCAATGTCAGCCTTTGTCATTTTTAACCCTCTTATCCCAGAGCTGATCTGCAGCATGTCAGGTCTGGCTTACTGCTCTAACCAAAAAAGGCAAAGAATGTGTAAGCCTTACTCCTTTTCAGCCAATTGTCTTGGTGCTCCATAATGGGCTGTGTTCACACAGTGTCAGCTGGACCCACTGGAAACAAGGATGTTGGAGACACATTTTCCTGCAACTTCGGAAAGTCTGTGAACCGAGATTCCAAAGTTTTGCCAAGAGCATAAATCCTAGGCATTATCTCAAACTACACATTGGACTTTTACCCTCTTCATTGTAAGCATTTCTCGGCAGTCAGATAAACCCAGGCAGTTTATCACAGATGCCCACTTTCCCCTCCACCTCCTCTTGAAGGATCCTGAAACAAGGTTAGCAACGTAAGTCTGATAGAACTCTTACCTGTTCACTTCTCTCTCTGCCTCTCTAGGGTGAGGTAGAATTTGTGCTGTAGGTGCATGCAGCCAGATGGAGGACTCAGCTCAACCCCTCACCTCTACCACCACCCCGGTATAAATTATGCATGAACAGGAAAGAAAAAGCAACAGGACTGTTTGAGTTTGCCTTGTCTTCTCTTGCTTAAGATTGGTAGAGTAGGAAAGACAAGTGTCTGAAGATAGGATACAAAAAAGAGATGTGAACTGTGGTTGAAATGAATCAGTAGGTGGGGAGAGAAGACTGATGAGCAGGAATGCTGCAGTGGTGTCATCCTGCTGTTAGAAATAGAGCAAGGTCTTGACCTCTCTAATTCCTGTAACAGACAGGTATCATGAGTGTTAGATTAAAGGCTTAGTGCGCTGTCACACAAAAATGTACAGTAATTTACACAAGGTCCATGTAACCACCTTGCCACATCATTTCTCTACCCGAGTGGTGCTTGTGTGCTAAAGAAATTGTGGGATGCAACACACTTAAATTGTGGGAGTCAGAAAAATTGGAATGGGTCTCTTCACTGAAGTTGGTTTTATTATGTGAAGAAGCCTGGATCTCTTATGAGAGCAGGAGTTGCTGAGGGCACAGTTGGGAACCTTGTAGCAGCAGAGCTTGTGGATCACACTTTTGTCCAAAAGGTAGGCTGGTCGGTTGAGAAAAAAGATGCTCTGATTTTCCTGAGGCCTGTCTCCCTAACCTGCCTGAACCAGAGAGAATAACTGGAGAAGCAGGCATTGAGAGAGTGCCCTGACCTGACCCAGGGAAGAACTGGGAGGCAATGTACTCTTTTTTTTCCCTTTTTTTTCTTTTTTTTAAATGTTTTTATTGACTTCAGAGAGAGGAAGGGAGATGAAGAGAGAGAGAAAAACCTCCTTGGTGAGAGAGAATCTAGATGGGTTGCCTCCTGCACATCCCCTACTGGGGATAAAACCTGCAACCCAGGCATGTGCCCTGACCGGGAATTGAACCGTGACCTCTTGGTTCATGAGTTGACATTCAACCACTGAGAACACAGCCAGACTGGATTCACTCTTAATTTTTTTTGTTAATCTATGGCAACATTTATAGATGACTTTATTTGGAAAAAGGCCAAATCTATTTTAAAAAATGGGAGAGGTGGGAGAGATCACAGTCAGTTGCTACTGAATCTATTTAGGGACTAAAAAATTACTATAGCTTCACTTTTGACCTAGTCAGAGAGCTGGTTGTGAATTCTAACCTGATCATCTCTCCTCAAGGCATTAAACGGGGTCATTCAACTGTCCCAGTTAAATAGGTAACATATTTTAATAGTTTTAAAGGCAATCTTTACCTATATTTGGATATTCAAGTATATATCTATACACTCTTGCTTATGTATCTTTTGGGCCAAGGGTGTGTTTTTTAAGGCCTTTTTTTTTTTTTTTAACGGCAGTGTTAGGTTTATAACAATATTAAGAGAAACATAGATTTCGATATACTCCCTACCCCCACACATATACTAGTACAGTCTCTCCCACTATCAGCATAGCCCAACAAAGTGGCACATTTGTCACCCTAATGAATCTATATTGACACATTGTAATGACCCGAAGTCCATAGTTTACATTAGGATTTACATTGGTGTACATTCTGCTCATTTGGACATATCTGTCATTACAGTACATTCACTGCCCTAACAATTCTCTGTGCTCTGTCTAGTCTTTCCTACCCATTCCAGCTCCTCTTGCCATGATTTAGCCTTTTTCACAATGTCATATAGTTGGACTCCTAGCCTTTTCAGGTTGGCTTCTTTCACTTAGTCTTATGTTTTTAAGGTCCTTCCATGTCTTTTCATGGCTTGATAGCTAATTTCTTTTTAGTGTTGAATAATATTCTGTTGTTTGGCTATACCAAAATTTGTTTATTTATTCACCTGCTGGAGGACATCTTGTTTGCTTTTCACAGTTATGAGTAATACTGCTATAAATACTCATATGCAGTTTTTTGTGTGGACGTGAGTTTTTAGTTTCTTTCCATAAATACCAATGAGTGTAATGGCTGGATCCTATGGTAAGTGTATGGTTAGTTTATAAGAGACTGTCAGACTAGTCTTCCACAGTAGCTGTACTATTTTACATTCTAACCAGCAACATATTGGCATTCTGGTTGCTCCAAGTCCTTATCAGCATTTGCTGTTATCAGTGTTCTGGGTTTTGGCAATTCTAATAGGTATGTGGTGATATCTCATTATTGTTTTAATTTGCATTTTCCTAATGTTTTAATGCATTTTCCTAAATTTTTGCAATATTTTTATTCTCTCGACAGTGTCTTTCACAGAGCAGGATTTTTTTTCCATTTTAATGAAGTCCAGTTTATTAATTCTTTCATAGTCCTGTCTGAGGTGTTGTATCTAAAAGTCAAATTAAAGACCATCTAGATTTTCTTCTGTATTATCTTCTGGGATTTTTATAGTTTTGTGCTTTTACATTTTAATCTGTGATTCATTTAAAAAATATTTTTTTATTGAGGAAGGGAGAGTGAGAAAGAGGGAGAAACATCAATAATGAGAGCAAATCATTGATTGGTTGCCTTACTGGGGATTGAGCCCGCAACCTGGGCATGTGCCCTACATCAAATCGAACCTGGGACCCTTCAGTCCACAGGCTGACACTATCCACTGAGCAAAATCAGCTAGGGCTTTCGATTTCATTTTGAATTACTTTTTATAAAGGATGTAAAATCCATGTCTAGATTTGTTTTTTTTGTGTGTGTCTTTTTATTTGTTGTTTGTTTTTGTATTGTTCCAGCACCATTTGTTGAAAATACTGCCTTTTCCCCACTGTATCGTTTCTGTTTCTTTTGTCAAAGATCAGATGACTCTATGGGCCTGTTTCTGAGCTCTGCATTTTGCTGCATTGATCTATTTGTTCTCTTACCAGTACCACATTGTCTTGATTATTGTAGCTTTATAGTAAGTCTTGGAGTCAGGTAGTTCTGACTTTGTTTTTTCCCCCCAATATTATTTTGGCTATTCTGAATCTTTTCCCTTTCCATATTAACTTTAGAATCAATTTGTCTCCACGAAAGAACTTGCTGTGATTTTGGTTGGGGTTGCTTTGGATCTATAGATAAAGTTGGGAAAAACTCACATCGTAAGAGTATTGAGTCTTCCTGTTTTAGGCAGCAGGAATAGCACCAGGTGTTAGACTGGACTTGGGTTCAGCAACCTTGGTACTTGGGTTCTGGCTAGGAAAGAATTCAGAGTCAAGACCCAAACTATAAGAGACCATCTATATAATAGAGCAGTGGTCGGCAAACTCATAAGTCAACAGAGCTAAATATCAACAGTACAACGGTTGAAATTTCTTTAGAGCCAAAAACCGACTTCTGTGCATGGGCCATGAAGTTTCAATCGTACTGTACATGAAGTTTAAATCGTACCCGCATGTAGTATTTTGTGGAAGAGCCATACTCAAGGGGCCAAAGAGCTGCATGTGGCTCTCGAGCCGCAGTTTGACAACCATTGTAATAGAGGAATATGCAGATTAGCTGGGATGCCATAATGACAGGACCAAACAGCTGGGAACTGAGGCTGCATGGTGCCTAAGCTGGGGTAAGGCACCTCAAGCCCTGGCAGGTTGTGATGGGCATCTCAAGCTATGCCCCCCCCCCCACCCCCACCTGGCGCCTGGCTTGGAAACCTGAGGCTGCACCACCACCACCCCTCCCCCCAGGGGCTTGATAAGGGTGGGGTCAGCCAGGTATTGGTCTCCTGCATTTTCGAAGTGTGTGTGGGTAGTGGGTGGTGGGTGGGGACTTGACTCTAGGTCCCTTGGCGTGCCCCAGACTTTGACAGGAGGGAGATTTTCATATACATTTTACTAATTTTCTTTAATCTCTGACACTTCTATTATAGAGAAAGGGCAAAGAGTAATATTAAAATATTTCCTCTAATTAATTACCTTTTAATGTGCATGAACTTTGTGCACCGGGCCACTAGTTTATTTATAAAATCACAGAGCTAGAAAAAGTAATTCCTAGAAGAAATGGGCTTAGGAAACAAGTTATACAGGTAAAGGAAGGGTGCCTGGATCTTGGAGTGAGGGATGTAATGCTAATGTGCCTGGGGTGGGTAAGGAAAGGGAAAGGGAAGGTGTGGGCGGGCTCCCGGAAGGGAGAGCCACTTGGTCCTTGTCCTAATGGTTTTAAGGGTGAAGATTTTAGGGGAGGTCCCAGGGGAATATCTCATTATAATATTCAGCAGCTTTCCAGGTGTGTTTTTTCAGGGTCTAGGCTCCACTGATTGCTTGGTCAGTGCCATGGCAGAAGGTTATTAGTCAGTGCAGCTGGTCTTGAGGTCAGCCATGGTGTCGCTTGTTTGGTTTTGCTGCTTTTCTGGCCCTGGAGCCAAACTACAACTGAGGCTTAGATGTTATCTTTAGGGAGAAAAGGTCAGGGGTCTCAAACCACATGACCACTGATATGCTAGAGGAGGAAAGGTAATCCTGGGTAGGCAAGGTTCTACCATAGAGTTGTCCCTACCTAGGAACCTGGGGCTTTCTACCTAAATGACCTTCTGTACCTGGTCCTTCATCGTAGCTCTGCTCATGTCTGTCTGCCTACCACATTTCCAGCTATGAACATAGAATTTCTCTTCAGTTATTTAGTTCTTTGTTCATCAGAGTTTTGTAGTTTTCTCAGACAATCTTGTTCATATTTATTAGATTTATATACTGTGTTTTAATTTCAAATTTCCCTTGTTTATTGCTGGTATACAGTAAAGCAATTAACTTTTGTATCTCAACCTTGTTTCTTGCAGCTCTGAATTTTTTAATCCCATTCTTTTCTAGTAATGCCCTATTCCTAGGCACATGCATCTGCTCTAAAATAGAAGTCCCTAGGGAAAGAATAACTGGTAGTAGCATGAGGAGGTATGGGCAGGATTCATCAGCGAGAGGACTTTAATGTGGAACATGTTTCTTTTTATTAAAATGAAAGGTTGTTTTTTTTTTATGATATCTGGGATATAATAGGACCTAATTATGCTAACACCCCACCACAGATAGGAGCAAATGGTATTTTTGTTTGTTTTAAAGATTGCCTGGAAGAGAGATATTTGAACCTAAGGTGGTATCTGATCAGATCAACTTGTCTTTCCTTTTAGCCTCAGATGGATTTGCTAAGTCAGTCTGAGGATCACCCAAGAGAGAGGAGTCTTGGATTCTAGTCCCAGCTTAGCTCACTAGAGACTCAGTGACATTCAGCTGTTCTTGAGGAATTCCTTCAAATGAAGTGCTCTATAGCTGCCAGGAGTGCATGGCTTCAAATCGAAGCGGCTTTATTTGTCAGCTTTGGTCAGAGGATTTGAGCAGGGAGTAAGTATTTTACCCTTTTTCTACCTAGAGTTCAGGAGAAATTAATTAAATGAATCCATGCCCAGTAATAGAGTGGATCTTCTGTTGATTTCCTTTGAAGTATGTAAAACCAATGAAGAAAAATGTTTGTAGAGGGAAGGACAGGGAGGGAACTTGACATTTTAGATCCTCACATTTGAAATTAGTCTTCAGTTTCAAGAATTAAAGCTGATTAATACTATAAACTTGCTCATAATACTATGTTTTATATACTATTATTTCTTTGGGCAATGGTGTCATCTACTGTTCAGAGTCCTGGTGAGCATGGCGGATGCTGGGAGAAAGCAGATGGATCTGGTTCTAGCCTCCTGAAGCTTAAAAGTTTGATGAGGGGCTCATTATTAAGTCTTTACGTGTGGTTATAGTTGTATTAATTCACACACAAAAGAATAAATGTGCCGAGACACTTTCTTTCACAGTCTCTCCATTTGATGACCTGTGTGAGCGACCATTGCTTCAGGGGAAGGCTGGCTGCCTGTGGGAATGTGGGGGCAAACCCTGCCTGCATGCCTGATTCCCCTCTTCCACTCCTTGCTTGGACTTCATTTTTACAACTTGAATTAAGTGTTCTTTTTTTTAACTTATTTCCTGTCTTACTACTCTTCCCACGCATACTTACGCCCTCAAACCCTCTGCCTCTCCAGTGTGCATGAGGTGTTGGCATGAAGGGATCTAGAACTTGGAGAAAGATCTATGGTGGTCCAGTTCTTTCATTTTAGTTAAGGAAGGTGAGGATGAAGGAAGAGAGGAAGCTTGTCCCCAGCCACATAGCAAGTTAGAGTAAGAGCCAAAACGAAACCTAGGTCTTGTGAGTCTTAGCCCAGTGCTTTCTCTTATGTTCCTGCAGGAGAGGCATTAGGCAGCAAGGACCCAGTCTCAGAAACATCCTTGTCTTTGCAGAAACACTAAGGAAGCTGGCAGAACTAGAGAAAAAAAAGACAAGCCCCAGGGGGGCTGTAAACCACAGACCCCCCATGACCTGGTGGGTTATTCCATGCAGATTTACCAAGAGAACCTTTAACGGGAGCTGAGGAGGGAAAGTGGTATACTCAGTTCCCATCATCGAGGGAGTCGTCATTTACTACTAGAGCAGCGGTTGCCAACTTTTCAGTGTGGTCCATGGAGCACACCAGTTGGCTACTGCTGCTCCAAAGGTTTCCTTAAAACAGCGCTCGCCAACCTTTCAGTCCTCATGGACCCAGTGGTCCGAGGACCACCAGTTGGCGACTGCTGGTTTAGAGGAACATGGAAGTCTAGCATGAATGGAGAGTACCTAAGAGCAGGCTGGTAAGGCACTGTGCACAGGAGGGTTCCAGAGCAGGTGGAAATGCAGACAGTCTCCTGGGTGAGGAGGAGAGCTTTTCCTAGAGAGGAGGAACTCAAGCGGGTAGGCAGAGGAGGAGGCAGGGCTTTGCTGGGACCAGGAGAAGAAAGATCCCTGTCCGGACTGTGTTCCCCTCTGGGCTTGAGGAGAATCCTGAGGAAATGGCCTCCAGGCAGTAGCGTATGCCTAGGGGTTGGAAAGTTGTAAGAAATACAGCTGACAGGAGCTCATTTTTAAAAGACCTTGAGCTCTGAGCAGTCGAGGAAACTGTGTGGTGCTGTGCTTCACTTTCTCAGAGGGTGACATGATGAAAGCTCAGCTTTTGGAAGATAAGTCTGGCCTGCGTATGGTAGACTAGAAACTTCATCAGGGACTTGTTCAGTTACTGAGAACGGAATAAGCATAGGTAGTATCATTGGTTATTTTGAGCTCCTGTAGTCATTGTGTGCAAAAATAATAAATCTGGTTTAATCTCTAAGTTTAATACAGAAAGTGTGTTTTATAGTGATTTTTCTAGCCATGTCTAGGTATAGCCTTCAAAATAATTGTAAACACTAAGCATCTATATTTTATAAGGCATTTTGAAATAGCCAAAAACCAAATAAAGGTACTGTAAATATAAAATGTTACTTCTTTTTACTTCCAAATCTCAAATGCTAAATGAAATACCATTTCATGCTGTTGCCAGTATTGAATTCATGCTGTTGTTAGTATTGAATTTCCTTTTTTATAAAAAGTTTTACATAGTTTGAAAACCTAGCATTGTCCTTTAGCTGAATAGGGGAGGGAAGATCTGGTGGGGAGAATGTATGAAAAGAGGATGAGAATGTCTGTATCGGGTCCTTAAACTTGGCCACCAGCATGCAAAGACTTACTGTATTGTCTTCTCTGTTTCCTTAGGAATACAAACAGAAGCTTGCTCGGGTAACCCAGGTCCGAAAGGAACTGAAGTCCCATATTCAGAGCTTGCCAGACCTCTCATTGCTGCCCAACGTCACAGGGGGCTTGGCCCCCCTGCCCTCTGCTGGTGACCTCTTTTCTACTGACTAGGGCAGGTGCCATGCCCAGATTCCCATCTCTACCAGCAGCAAGAGGAGGGCAAGTCATGGTTGGAAATAACCTGTAGCCCCTGGTTCTATCCCTCCTTCCGCCTGGCCCCCAGCCTCCAGAAAGAACCACAAACTCTGGTTCTCCTCTCCAGCCTCTCCTGTTGAGCACAATTCAGAACAGTGGTGAGCGGAATCCAGTTTAAATTGATATTTGGAAAGAATACAAACTCTCCCACTTTGTCTTTTTATTCCCCTGTTTGTTTTCCATTCTTAGCTCTCACTTTATACTCAAGAAGTTATGAAAATCATGTGTACTTGTGGAAGCTTTCAGAAGAATCTTGTCCTTGATGATAGCATTGTGTCATGAAAGCAGCTTCCGTCTGAGCTGGGCTCGTTCAAGTTCAGTACAGGCTTCCACTGAGGGATTCAGCCTGGAGTCATTGGCTCCCCTGACTCCATCAACCCCGAAGGGAGGCACAACTGTCGAGCAGCTTTGTCATAAGGAGTTTGCTAAATCTCTGGTTCTCCTCTGCTATTACTTCTGGTGAGGTATAGTTGAGGGTTGGGTGCATTTGTTGTAAGCAGATTAGAGAATCTAGCAAGAAGATTAGGAGCTGATCTGGGACATAAAATCATAGTTCAGAGACAGAGTAACAGGAATTACAAGGATGAGTTTAAGTACTTTGCTTCAGGTTCCTACAAACAGGCTGCCCTTTTCAAGAGTCTACCCAGCCACCTAGGACACCTTCCTAAAAACAACCTTCTGACCCCAGTTGGCGGTGAAGGTGCTTGTTAGCAATGGCAGTGGAGGGCCGAGAAGCTAAAGGCATGCTGAGAGCCTGGACTCTGTGTGGGTGCCGCTTTGACCCTTTCTTTTGGGGATTGGGGGGCACACTAACAATTCACTGTGTGGGCATATGTCCTCAGGATGGTGACTGCACTTATCTCCCTCGCCAATATGACACCGTGCATGTTCATCTGCCCAGCAGTCACATCATTGCAGGTGTCCCTGTGCCCAGGATACTTTGTATCAGATGTTACTGAATAGCTTATCTCGGGCAGGGGAAGGGAGAAAATTAGGGATATTAATTTTGGGTTTTAATTCTGTTATCATGCCAGCCGACATTACTTGCTTTAGTAAAGGTTAGACCTGCTAACTATAAATCATTCTGTTTTGGCAGGCTTATTTTAGACATTGGAAAGGGCAGAAAACCATTTGCCCCAGTAGTGTAATAGGAATTATAGCCCAGAGGTTGAAATCCCAAAGCTATAAAATGGGATCAGATTCTCCATTATTCTGAGGATTACCAAAAAGCCAATTACATGTAATTTTACATGTTAAAACATAACCTATGTTTTTAAAAGTACAGCAGGTTTCCCTTAAAGGAGCCCTCCTGCCTGCCAAAAGTGAAAACTGTGAAAAGTCACAGCAGGCATTCAACCTAACTCTGTGTAGAGCCTCGTAGCATTTAAGCTATTTTTTTCAGATTTGAATATGGACTGTGTTGTTTCATACTTACACTGCCTGTTGTCCTGTCATGATTAAATTAATGAGTCTATATATAAAAATTTTCTCCCAGAGGCCAAAGGGCAGTGGGTGACTTTACTAAAATTGCAATATGAATTTGAGTCTTTGCTCTTTCTGCCTCTCCCCATGTGGTGTGCTGCTTTAGTTCGACTCTACCTAAGAGCATATTTCTGAACAGATCCTTGGACATTCTGTATGTTTTCATCAAGGATGCAAAATTTTATTAGCCACAAATCAACCAAAACAAAAAAGGGTATGGTAGATATTTGCCCTGATCAGCTAGATGAAATGTTATAACAGAAAGAATCTTGCCCACTCTGATGTTTTATCCAATTGCATTTAACCAGCCATTGGTGCATAATTATTGCAGCAAGAGCAAGAAATGAAACTAGCAATTATGTAAAAGAATATGTTGGCCTCTTAACACCTGTTACTACTAGTGGACTTCCTGTGAGGAAGTTAGTTTTGGTATTTTTTGTTGTTTTAATGAAATGCTTTTGGTTTTTTTAAATTTAATTCTCCCATATCCTCCCCAGGTGTGCTTTACTTCATTTGTTTAATTTAAGGATCTGGCAGGGTAGGGTGGGTGGTTTTTGTTTTGTGTTTTTTCTTCTTTACTTAGGGCATCCGTAGACCTTAAAGGACCTTTCCTTTTGGTCATATTCCTCAGAAAGTCTTCGTTCTTCCCCCCTTTTTCTTAAAGAATATTTTTAAAGCTTAAATTTGTATATTAATTTAGGACTTTATTTAGAAGTATAGGCTGTCTTTGTTGGCAGCAGTATATTCTGAAATGTCTCATAGATATATATTTTTGAATAAAGATGGTGTTGTTGAATGACTTTGTGTGCTGTTTCCTTTCCCTACCCTTTTGCAAAACACAGTGCTGTCTTTGTAAGCAGTGGGTAATTAGTAATCACCAATAGAGATTGTGCTGTCTGCACAGAATCTTGTCCCTGAGGAGTTTTTGTGGGTCTTAGTGGCACATAAATACCCAGCACTTACATAGTATTTTCCAGGGGCTTAATTAGCTTTAATTAGCCAACCACACAGTACCCATGAGGAGTACCTCCACAATTTTATCCTCATTGCACAGAAGTGGGAACTGATGAAGAGAAGTTAAGTGACTTTCTCCCCAGTACCACAGTCTCTGACAGATTAAACTTGCAAGTTCTTTGATTTCAGCGCGTTTGTTTGCACCAGTAGGCCTCCTGAGAGAGATTTGATTTTGGCAGTACAGTGAAAACCATTCTGAAACAGCGGGAGGAAAAAGTTGTGATAATTCAAACCTGAGTGGTATGCCTTTAAAAACATTTTTTGTGGGTTTCCTTTCTCCTTTTCACTTTTAAATTCAATGAAGTGTGTTGACTATTATTGTTAAAGCTCAAAATAATAGAAAAAATATTTTGAAATCATTCTTTTCGAAGTGATTGGCGTTTGGAAAGACGGTTTTAACCTTTCCGCTGGGTGAGGGCAGCATTTGCCTGAAGGAGTAGGGTTATTTATTTCATGATACAGAAAACTGTAATAGCTGGTCCTTTAAGACTAAATGCGACTCATGTCCAGGTCCCGAGTTAGGAGAGCTGTGTTCTGTGTTAAAATACAAAGGTTCAATGTAATATGTGGATCTCAGGAGACAAGAGCTCCTTCTGTGCCCCAGGTTTCATGGCCTACTCAATATCTTCACTCCTACTTATAAATAGTAAGTCTGTAATTCCTCTGCTTTCATTAGCACTTCATGCTACAAAATGTGACTCTTAAGTCCACAGGGCCGAAGATGGCACTACTAAAGCGTTCATGCCTGGGACTCCATGGTAGCTGTTATACAATGAACAATGAATGTAGGTATTTTTAAAAATATATTTTTATTGATTTCAGAGAGAGAGGGAGAGAGAGAATCATCAGTGATGACAGAATTGTTGATCGGCTGCGTCCAGCATGCCCTCTCCACTGAGGATCAAGCCCACAACCCAGGCATGTGCCCAGGAATTGAATTGCGACCTCCTGGCTCATAGGTCGATGTTCAACCTTAGCCATGCCGGCCGGGCTTGGTAATAAGGTTAAAATCGATGTTTTTTTTTGGAAGCAAACACAATACTATATGCTATTTTTATAATGGTGATGGAAAAAAACCTGTAGCCCCCTTAAACTGTCCCCATTAAGGGCATAGAAGAGGAGTTAGAGTTGAAAGAAAATTGCTTTGCAGAGATTCATTTGTGTGTTTTGAGTCTCTTAAGAGAGAGCAGTGGAGTTCCTGCCTCTTACCTCAAGGCTAGGGAAGGAGCCTCCATGGAGGTTACTATGTGTCCCCTGTAGGGTGGTGATCAGGTAGACTATATCCCCGCCTGGAAAACCCTAAAGAATGGATGCTACTGGCTGGCTAGGTGCTTTGACGATGGTGCCGAGGAAAGGTGGCTGAGTTGGATGCAGCCTCCATTCTAGTTTGTCGGGGCTGGGGATGCATGTTTGCCGCCCATGGAACAGCTGTGAGTTGCATGCAGGAGAACCGGCATGGGTCATCTCAGAGGGACCAAGAGACGATCTGGCTCCCCAAGGAGGTGGACTCTGCCTTGCAGTGCAGTGGAAGAAGCAGGAATTAAAGAGCCAGGGGTAGGTACCACCCCTGAGAGATGCCTGGGAGGGAATGAGCCACTCAGGATGCTGGAGAAGCCTATGTGAGAAAGGAATGAAACTTGCCCAGTCAGTGCCCAGTCACCACAATGCCTCAAGTAAGGATTTTCTCTTCCTCACTCCCCTGCCCTAAACCTTAAACAATGCTGGCTTCTCGCCTGCCAGCAGCCTTCAAAAAAGCCTTAACTTCAAATGATAAATTATTTTGATTATAACATGGGATTGGACATTTAAATTTCTGAATTGAAACTGTTTTTGCACCATTAGGATGACTGTGGGACTTTATTAGTAGTAGTGCTGCTATTTCTCTCTCATATATATATGCCTAAACTTTACCGTTAAGACTGAACAACCGGAACAACTGGTCGCTATGATGCATACTAACCACCAGGGGGCAGGCACTCAACTCAGGAGCTGCACCCTGGTGGTCAGTGCTCTCCCACTGTGGCTCACAGCTGGTGAAGCCAGGCTCCTGGCTGGTGAGCGTTGCTGCAGCCTCTCCCGCCTTGAGGCAGAGCTACTGAGTGGTGACAGCAGCAAGTGCAGTAGGGCCAGGATGAGCAGCAGTGGAGCTGTGCCCAGCCCCTGCTGGGGCTCCTCCCTGGCCACCTGCTGCTTCGGTTCTGCTATATCCCTTGTGGGGGACGCGTGTGGGGGGAGATGTCAAACTGCTGGTTTTGGCCAGCCTGAAGAGATCAGGTCAAAACTGGCAGTCCATATTCCCGCAAGGGTTCCCAGATTGTGAGAAGTTGCAGGCCAGCCCGAGGTTGCCCCACCCATGCATGAATCCATGCACTGGGCCTCTAGTCCTATATAATAAAAACCTAATATGCTAAGTGTTTGGTCAGCCTAGCTGGTCAGCCAATCAAAGCGCAATATGCTAATGATATGCTGAGGCTACTCAACTGCTTGCTATGACGTGCACTGACCACCAGGGGGCAGACACTTTGACCTGTAGGTTAGCTTGCTGCTGGAGTCCAGCCGATTGGGACTGAGCAAGACAGGCTGGACACGCCCTAAAGCCTTCCCATTGTCCCTCCCTGGCTGGCTAACCTGTGTCCCTCCCCGACCCTGATCATGCACCAGTGGGGTCCCTCGGCCTGGCCTGCACTCCCTTGCAATCTGGGACCCCTCGGGGGATATCGGAGAGCCAGTTTGGCCCAAAAGCGGAATGACCAGTTGCTGTGATGCACACTGACCAGCAGGGGGCAGACGCTCAATGCAGGAGCTGCCCCCTGCTGTTTGCTGCACTCCCACAGGGGGAGCCCTGCTCAGCCAGAAGCCAGGCTCGTGGCTGTTGGGCACAGTAGTGGTGGCGGGAGCCTCTCCCAGCTTCTGGAAGCACTAAGGATGTCCAACTGCTGCCTTAGGCCCACTCCCCATTTCCCGAGGGCTCTGGACTGCGAGAGGGTGGCCTATGAGAGGGCACAGACTGGGCTGAGGGACCTCCCTGTGTGCATGAATGTCATGCACCGGGCCTCTAGTTATTAAGCAAGATTGACTAGAGAAGTTGTGGAGACCCTGGGAAGTTTTCTTCCAAAGTTAGCAAAAGCACTAGTCCCACAAAGTGGATTTCAATGGACAGTTGGGGACAAAAATAAAATTGCTTTGTGAATTGAGTTCTACAAGCCTGTTTACTTATTGCAATGGTTACACACATGACTCATTTTAGGACCTTTACTTCTCGCTTCACTGTTCTGTTTTTGTAAACTTGAGAAGTTCATTTTTTGTTTTGTTAATTATTTAACTCATGAATTAATCTTTTGTGTGTACTTGGAACACGTGTATTTTTTTTTTTTGTGTGTGTGTGTGTGTGTGGTAAAATACACATAACATAAATTTGCCACTTTAGCCACTTTAAAAGTGTGCAATTCAGTGGCAGTTAGTACATTTGTGATATGCAACCTTAGAGCCAAAAGTAAATATTGCCAAAACCAAGGTCATGAGAATTTACTCCTGTACTTTCTTTTAGGATTTTATACTTTTAGCTCTTATATTTAGGTGTTTGATCCATTTTGAATTAACCTTTGTATGTGGTAGGAGATTAGTGTTCGGCTTTATTCTTGCATGTGGATGTTTAGTTGTCTCAGCACAGTTTGTTGAAGAGATCGTTATTTCCCTTTAAATAGTCTTGCCACCTTTGTAAATATTTTGAACACTTAAAAGTGAATTTAAAAAAATAAGTACAGGTGTGCTTGGGAGATATTGTGGATTTGGTTCACAAATAAAATGAATATGACAATAAAGTGAGTCACAAAATTTTTGGTTTCTGGTGCATATAAAAGTTGTTTGCACTATACTATAGTCTGTTAAAGTGTGCAATAGCATTATGTCTAAAAATAGCAATGTACATACCTGATTAAAAAATACTCTATTGCTAAAAAATGCTAAGCATCATTTGAGCCTGTTGGAAAGTGGTGCCACTAGACTTCCTCAACCCAGGGTAGCCACACACCTTCAGTTTATAAAAATTTCAATATCTGTGAAGTACAATAAAGTGAATGCAATAAACCAAGGTATGGCTATAATGAATTAATTTTTGATTAACAGGGTTAGCCTTGAAGATCATTTTCTAGCTCAACATTTTATAACAATCTTGACAGAGCCTGGCTTTCTGGTAGAATTGTGAAACAGAAATATTAATTAACTAGCTCCAAACACAATTTTCTTAAAGGTCTCTAACAATAATGAATCACCATCTATTAGTTAAATGATATTTTAAAGTATAAATCAATAATGAAAATAATTAGTATAAAGTTCAGCCCATGAAGGATTGAGTGCTAAGGGAATTTCCTTCCATCATAAACAACTAGAAAAGCAGAGAAGATCTATTAAAAAAAATATGTTTTCAGACACACCAGGAAACAGAACTGTGAGCCCTGACTGAAGAAAAACAAACAGGAAGAGGGGATTCCCCATCTTCCTCATTGAAGGTGCCTCCAATGCAGCCCAGAGACGGGAGCCAGAGGCCCACTGTGTCACCGAATCGGGGAGACCGAGATCAGAGTTTAGGAAGGCTGATGTGGCGAGAATGTGCAGGGAGACGTAAAGAAGAGGTAGCTGCACAGAGACAGACCTCTGAAAATCTTGATCCTTAAGTGAGTTCTGATTAGGACATTGTGTGGGATGAAGCTCCATCAGACCAGGGAAAGAACAAACAAAAGCAGTAGGCCAAACAATTCCCAGAGCTCGCTCACTACCTCTGGGAGTAGTTATGGTTTCTGTTAGAGTGGAGAGGCCTGTAATACACGGAGCATTAAGTATAACTAGGGGCCCAGTGCATACATTTGTGCACCTTGAACTATGGGCCCCGAGGCTGCGGTGGGCATAGGGGTGGGTCTTGGCCCATCTTCCACGCCCCTGCCTACCCCCTCCTGCTGCGGCCCATGATCCTCTGTCTGATGGCAGCCTTGCTCCCACTGCTGCTGCTCCCATACACTGATGGCACAGAGTGATTGGGGCCAGCACCAGCAGTGGTGCAAGCGGGGCCGGTGCCCCAATCACCCCTCAGGAGCAGGGGGAGGTGGAGAAGCCCTGGGGGGCGAGTGGGACCAGCAGCCAATGCTCACACTACTGATGGCACCAAGTGATCGGGACCCGTGCTGAGCACTGTCAATGGGTTTGAGTGGCGGCTCTGGTTGCGGGTGTGAGCAGGGCCATCGCTGACGGTGCAAGAGGTGGCTGCTGGCCCTGATCGCCCCTCAGGAGCAGGGGGAGGTGGAGAACCCCTGCTGGGCGATCGGGGCCAGCAGCCGCCACTCACACCCACTGACTGTGCTGGGCGATTGGGACAGGTGCTGGATGCCAGCAATGGGTATCAGCGGTGGCTCCGGTGCCAATTGCGGGTGCAAGTGGGACTGGCATTTGCAGCAGGTGTGAGTGCCAGGCAGGACAGTGGCATGCAGGACAAAGAATTTTCAGTAACCATCAGAGGCTCGCTCTGATGATAGCGACCAGCACCCTGACTTGTGTGGTGCCCCTGCTTACCTGCTCCACCATCCCGCCATAGCTCATGCCAACCATGTTTCATGCTCTGCCACCTGTTGCTGACACCCACCATGGTCCACACACGCCCCCTGGTGGTCAGTGTGCATCATAGCAACCAGTTGTTTGTTCTACTGTTCGGTCTATTTGCATATTAAGGTTTTAGATATAGATATAGATATAGATATAGATATAGATATAGATATAGATATAGATATAGATATATTGTTGGGGAGCACAGGAGTCTTTGTAGGAAAGTTGTAAGGAGGACATTCTGATAAAAGGGAAGTGTGTGGAAGGCTGCCTGCCCTGTTTACCAGAATTCTGATGTAGGGGAGTTTTAGGGGAGTGTTGAAGGCTGCATACCTAGTTATTTCTTGACCTTTCCACAGAAGTCTGTGCATGTATAAACCCCTGGGTATTTTCTGGAATCCTTTGCTTGATCCTGGATGCCCTTGCCTAGAGGACAATGTAAACACATGTGTCCTCCCAAAATAACTCACCCTATGCTTGTATCTAAAGATAAAAATTCCAATAAAAGCCTAACGAGGCAGGCAATCAAGGCTGCCTGGTTGATATCAGCCAGGCGGCCCCTTAGCTCTCTCTTTCACAGTGAAACTCAGAATAATCTGTTCATCCATCGTTCGGGGGCTGCTGGTCAGCCCCAGCATAGGATCCTCAAAAAGGTCATGTCTTTGTAGGGGGCTAAATTACCACTAGAGTAAAGGCTGCTCTCAATCTACCAATAAAAAAATAATTAGCTTCAATCTGATCTGCAAATAATTTCTTGGCAGAATAAAGTCCAAAACTGTTTGAAGAAACACAACAAAACCCAAGATTTAACAATGTAAAATTTACTACGTTTGACATTCAACAAAATAATCAACCGGCATGTAAATAAAAGAATCACCAGAGCCAAGAGAAAAAAATAAATTAATAGGTCCTAAATGATACACTATAAAATTAACCAACAAAGACATTAAACAGCTATTATTCATATAAGAAATAGTCAAGGATATAAAGGAAAACATAAACATAATAAGGAAAGACATAGGCTATATATTTTTAGAATCTAAATTAAGGTTTTAGAAATGAAAATACAATATCTGAAATTAAACAGTGGGATTAACAGCATATTGGATGCTCCAGAAGAAAAGATCAGTGGAATTAAGGAATAAACAGCAACCTGAGAGGATAATACCAAGTGTCAAAAATATGTGCTAGGAGAGGAAAGAGGAAAAGAGATAGAAAACATTTGAAGAGCCAGGTTTTTTGGCTCAGTGGTTGAGTATCATGGTTCCATTCCTGGTCAGGGCACATACGTGGGTTGCAAACTTGACCCCCAGTAGGGGGTGTGCTGGAGGCAGTCATGCAATGATCCTCTCTCTACTGATGTTTTCATCTCTCTCCCTTCTCCCTTTCTCTGAAATCAATAAAAACATAATTAAAAATATGTATATTTGGAGAAATAATGGTAATTTCCAAAATATGGTGAAAATGATAAAGTCATAAATCCAAGAAACCCAGTAAACCTCAGGAAGAATAAATGAAAAAAACTTTCACATGCTAAGACACATCATAGTCAAATTGCTGAACAAGTGATAAAGACCAAAAATAAATAAATACAGAAGAACAAAGATCAGAATGACAGCAGGCTTCTCATCAGAAATTATGGAAATTATGGAAGCAAAAAAAAAAAAAAAAAAGGAATATGACACTATTTGAAGAGGGGAAAACCCTGTCAATCTAGGGTTTTGTATTTAGCAAAAAATGTCTGTAAAAATGAAAGCAAAATAAACATTTTCAAAGCAACAAAAGCTGAAAGAATTCATCACCATTAGACCTGAACAATAAGAAATGTTAAAGGGCCCTGGCTTGTATGGCTCAGTTGGTTGGAGCATCATCCCTTACACTAAAAAGTGACGGGTTCAATTCCCAGTCAGGAAATATACCCAGGTTACAGGCTCAATCCTTGGTCAGGGCATGTGTGGAAGGCAACTGATTGATGTTCCTCTCTCTTCCCCTCTCTCTACTGGGAACAGATGCAGCAGTAGGGTTGACCAGGTGCCATCTGATGTATATGCGTTTGCAGAGCAAAGCAGTACACATCCTGCTAGTGAGGGAAAGATACTTTTAAACAAGGTGAGACACCAGCACGGGCAGTGAGAGCTCCTAACTTGTAAGGAAATGTTTCAGGTCCTAGGTACCCTCTTGTGCAGTTGGTCAAGGGCTACTGGACTGTGTATGACTGCCTTCCCCAATATATTTACTGCCTGCCCTTTTATAAGAAAGAGTTTGCCCACATTTGGATTAATGATCACTTCTGGATTACTGGACTATGAATTAATGAGATCTCCCATGTATTTCCTAACATGTTCCTAAAATAAACTTTTGTTTGTTTTATTTTTGGGGCCTCAATCAGAAAGACTTGGGTCCCCCATGAGCAGTGCTGGGGAATGGGTCTTCTGACATGTGCACTTTTAAAGTATCAGATGCCTACAGAAAGAATGTGTGCACCCCAGTGTTCATAGCAGCACAATTTACAGTAGTTAGGATCTGGAAACAACCCAAGTGCCCATCAGGAGATGAGTGGATAAACAAGCTGTGGTACATTTATACCACAGAATACTACGCAGCAGTAAAAAAAGAAGAATCTCTTAACCTTTCTGATAGCATGGAAGGACCTGGAGCATATCATGCTAAGTAAAATGAATCAGACAAAGACAAGTATCACAAGATCTCATTCATATGTGGAATTTAATAAACTGATGAACAGAGTGGATCAGAGACATGGAAGCATGGAACAGAGTGCAGAATCTCCGAGGGAAGGCGGGGACAGTGGGTGGGTGGGAGGTAATCAACCAAAGACCTTGTATGCATATATGCATAACCCTTGGACACAGACAATAGGGTGGTGAAGGCCTGGAGTAGGGAGAGGAGAGGGTGGGGGCGGGCTGGAGGTGGTCAGTGGAGGGAAAAGGGGGACACATGTAATACTTTCAACAGTAAAAATTTATAAAAAATAAAAATAAATAAAATATCAGATGCCTAGGTTGGGTAGTTCTCTCCCTGGCCCAGGAGCCTGCTGGGTAATTGTGTCCTGTCAGCCACTCCTCTGAATAGGATCTGGTGATACTGCTACTCTGAGGAATTCCACTTTAGTTAAGTCAGATCCGTCCTCTCAGCATGCTCTAGGCCAGAGCAAAGAACCTTGCATTTGGAACTCAGGTGAAGGCCCTACTCCGTCACTGGAGAGAAGTCAGGGTGGGGCTGACTTATCAGGAAGACTCGGCATTTCCTGGCCTCCCTGGAGGCCTTCATCCCCGTGTCCCACACTGATCACGACAGGGACGGGCGACGAGCACCATCTCCAGACTCCAACGACCCGCGTCCGAGTCTGCATGTCCTCACTTCATTGGCAGTTTGGCCGAGTGGCTTCTCCTCCCTTCTCTTGGTTTCAGCATCTGCACACTGGGGATGAGAATAATGGACTCCCTCTTAGAAGGTCATGGGGATTTGATGAATCATAGCGCTAAAGTAAGCAAAGCCAACTAAGTATTTGTTAAATAAATAAAATCTGTTTGCTGATATGAGACAATTTGTGAAACACGTCATGTGAGCCTAGGATGTGGCACAGCTGGGCTTGGCCTTACTTCCCTGTAGGTCCTGGAGCAAGAACTATGGCCTCTTAAGTTACAACTGCTGTGCGGGTGCTGAAGGGGGACACTGGCTAACTGCAGGAGGGTCGCCAGGAAGGAATAGATGTCCTGGAGTGGGCTGTCTGCAAACGAGGGGAGGGCAAGTCTGGTGGTGCTCATGGGCTGTAGGTGAAGGTGAGTGTGGCTTTTGCTCTGAGGGCAGGGGATGGAGGTGTTAGTGGGGAGGGTTTCGGACTCATTATCAGGAAGATTTGTGGCCCTGCAGGGCTGCCCCCCCCCCCCTTCTTGTCCAGGGTGCTATGGGGAGTTTGCCATGGAGGTTGAGAGTTGGACAAGATAAAACAAATGAGGCTCCGAATAGTCCTGGCCTCTAATGATTCTGCTGGCGTGGAGATATGGTTACTGATAAGTGTGGTGGGAACAAAGCCATTGCTATTTTAAAGTTCCCGTTTGACGCTTGCCAAGAACTCTATTAAGAGTATCTGCCCTAATTCTGCCTCTTGATGAAGTGCTCAGCGGCCTCACATTGCTAGAAGGGCGCCCACCTTCCCCCCCCACAATAGATTATGAAACATGGGTGGTGGTGACAGCTCCTGGCATGGTCACAAAGGCAATGTGAGAGCTGTCATTGCTCAAGAATCCAGAGGTGGACCCACAACCCCTTTTTTTGATATCAGAGGTAGCTGGCCTTGCAACTTCAAAAGGGCTGTCCGGACCTAGCCCCCAGTTTGCCCGGAACGCAATGGCATCTGGACTTCCTTTCGATGGACTAGAAGTCTGTGAAGTCATTCCCAAGGGTGGCTCTGGTACCTGCCTCGGCCAAAACAAGCACGGAGAGACCTGGTTATGAGGCAATTAAAGTTTATTAGGCTCTGGAATTACAATATGGCAGGACCTGTTACACGTGGACTCAGATACACCGTGATCCAAATCCGGCTCTCCCTCCCCACCACCCTCTCCCTGACCAGCCTTGGAGCGGACTGGCATGGAGCTCCCTGTGCCTGGGGACATCGAACAGCACCTATGCATATGGGACCACTTCTCCAGGGAGCCTCAAATCCCGTAGAATAGATGCCACAAACTCGAATGCCTCCTGGCCAGGAAGGCAACAGAAAGGAGGGAGTGTGGGCAGCTGTGGGCAGGCGAGTATGTGACAACCGCTATGCGGTTCAGCCAAGTGTCCGCCTGACAGGAGGCAGAGCAAGTGCTGCCAGATGGTCTGATTTTTCTTTGAGAAGGTGGAAACCTAGATGTGTATGTACATACCTCTCGTTTTTAAAAATACTGACACCGGTTTGAATACGAGTGGGGCACGTTTTCGATACCACAGTTTGTTCGCAGTATCGGGGTGTTTGCTTCGAATCGCCAGGTTGCCACTTTTGCAAGTCGGAAGCTAGTCTCTGCAGAGGACCTAAGACCGGACTCTGCAAAGCTGACCATGGTCTGGGGAAGGATCCCTGTTTCCGAGGAGGATCTGTTAGTCTCAGATCAGAGTCTGCAGGTGTCTTCACGTTCATCTGGTCTGCTACTTGCCTCCGGCTGTAGAGCGTGAGAAGGGGAGACCCGGGTTCCAGTCCCCGCCCTGCCACTGATTTTGTGTGTGACCTTGGGAAAGTCTCTGGCCTTCTCTGGCCTCAGTTTCTTCTACAATTGGCCAGGTTACCTCACATCGTGGCCCGCTCAGATGGTTAAAGGCTCCATGTGGGAGGTACCCAAAATGTTGACATTTCAAAAGCAGGGCTGGTTCTTGATTTGGGGGGAAAAGACTGTTTTCAGGACCAGTCATGCATTTGTAAGTAGTTCCAAAATGAAGAAAAGAATTTACCAGGAAGGAGTTTTTTTTTTTTGTTTGATTTTTTAAAAATATATTTTATTGATTTTTTCAGAGAGAAAGAGAGAGGGATAGAGAGTTAGAAACATTGATGAGAGAGAATCATCGATCAGCTGCTTCTTGTAAACCCCCTACTGGGGATGTGCCCGCAACCAAGGTACATGCCCTTGACCGGAATCGAACCCGGGACCATTCAGTCCGCAAGCCGACGCTCTATCCACTGAGCCAAACCGGTTTCGGCCAGGAAGGAGTTTTTGCCGAAGGTTGGTTTCCAGGGTCTCCGTGCCAAGGCCTTGAGGCTAATGGAGGTGATCGCTAGCGTCTGCCAAGTGCCGATGGGAAGCTCAGGTGGTGATAGGAGGCAATGAGGCTTATGGCAGATGGGCAATGGCAGGTGAAGGGTCATGAGAGGACTGGCTCCTCCTCTCTGCTCTCACTCACCCTGCAGCCGGGAAGTCCTTCCCTGTCCCTGGGCCTCAGCTTCCTCTTCCAAAGACAAGGAGGTTGATTGGCTGGTTTCTGAGCCCCCTTTGAGCCCTGGAGATCTGAGATTCTAATGAATTTATGTTTTTAAATTTGTGGTTTTATCCTCTGCACAAGAATTTTAATTTAAAAAAAAAATTCAACAGATGTGCCCTGGCGGGTAGCTCAGGGGCTTGGAGTGTCAACCGATATACCAAAAGGTTGCGGGTTCGATTCGTGATCAGAACACATACCTAGATGGTGAGTTTGATCCCTGCTTGGGGCATGTATGGGAGGCAACTGTTGGATGTAAACTCTCTCACATCGATATTTCTCTCTCTCCCATCCTCTCTCTCTCTAAAACCAGTTTTTAAAAAACATATCCTGGGTGAGGATTTTTTCCCCCTTTAAGTTCAACGGGTGTTTCTTAAACATCCACTGGTGATAGGCACTAGGGATGCAGCTGGCAAAGCCATACACAGTCCCTGCCCTCGTGGCCCTCGCAGTCTCGGTGAGGGGACACACAGTGACCAATCAGATAGAGGACAGTGTGCCTAGCAAAGTGCTGTCACATGAGGTGGAGTTTCCCACGGGAGCCTGAACCAAGTCAGGGCCGGATGGGCACAGCTCGTCTCGGGAAGCAAGTCTGAGCCAAGATCCGAAGGGTGAGGAGGGACAGGAACGGCCCTCCCGGGAGAGGAACTGTGTGGGCAAGGCCTGTGCCAGGCGGGCACACGGCATGCCCCGGGCTCTGCCAGGAGACAGCGTTGCGAGTGAGGCTGTCGAGGCTCAGGGGCAGCCAGACCTCGCAGGGTCTTGTTGGGTCTTCATGCTGAGAACGTGGGAAGCCTCAGAGGGTTTTCAGCAAGGAAAGGCAGCGTTTTCAGCAAGGAAAGGCAGGGTTCCCTCTGACTAGTATCAGGAAAATGCAGCTGAGGGTGGGAGGGAGGGGGGTGATGGAAGGGAACGGAACACAATGTGGGGGGACAAGAGCGGCAGTGGTGACATCGTGACCACACCCAGGAGCAATACAAGGGGGGGCCTGGCTAGAGCCGGAACAGTCAGGAGAGAGCAAGTGGTCAGACCTGAGAGCTATTTAGGTTATTGAACCAACAGGGCTTGGCAATAGGTGGAAGGAGGAGCTGAGACCAATTCCTGGCTCTCTGGGCAGGGGCACCTGTCGGTGAGCCGGACTTAAGTCTCTGTGTGTCCCAGGAACAGCCTCGCAACCCCCCCCCCCTCCCCCGTCAAGCCTTGAGAGGTGACTGCCACGAAGGCCAACTCCTTGATTGCAACCTCGTGAAAAAGCTTGCGTCAGAACCACCCAGGGAAGCCACTTTCAGATTACCCCCAGCTGCTAAATTTGGGGTAATCTCTTAGGTAGCGATAGGTAATCAATACAGCCCTCCTTCACACAAGCTGTGCTCTCAGCTCCCCTGGGGCTGGGAAGAAAGGGGTTAATCCCAGAGCCCAGGCCTGAGGTTAGGGGGGAGCAAGATTAATGCCTCCAGCTTGAGAGAGGGTTCATTACAGATTATCTAGTGGCTCAGTCAACACTTGAGTCTGCTGCCAGCACCCCTTCCCCCCCATCCTGTGGTGCCTGTCAGAGCAGGGGCCCGGAGCCGGGGCATCCTGGAAACTGACAGATTTATTAACAGCCTCGCCTCTCTGCATCTGCCCGCAATGCGCCAGCTGCGAGTAGTGCGGGTTTGGCCACGGCCCTTTCCCTGGCGGGGTCAGGCTGCCTCAGCCCGCAGCCTCTTCCCAAGCTCAGGGCCCCAGCTCTGCTGTGTGGAGAGTCCAGACCCCAGAAACTGCCAGTCACCACAGCCAACGTGTCTGGAGCACCCTGTGTGACGAGCCCTTACGTTCGCCATCTCATTCATTGACAGCCCTTCTCCGTGACCCCGAGAAGCGGAAATGCCTCCGAGCCCCATTCTGCGAGTGAGAAAACCGAAGCCCAGGGTCGCGGGGCTGGAAAGCACCAGGCGGCCCGACTCCAAAGAGAGCAGCTCTCCTGCTGCGGGCTGTTCAGAGCAGGCGGCATGGTGTTCCGGAACGTGTGGTCTGAGCTGAGCAGGTCCAGTCCCAAGTCCCACTTACTGGGACCCACCCCCCGGGGATGGATGGCGGTTTGGAGAAGTCAAACACAGACAGCCCCGAGCACAGTGTCCGGCGGGCCCCTGGGAAGTGCTCAGTGAGGCACTGTTTGCAAGGACTTGCCTTTGTACACGGGGTCCTTGGTGGTGAAGACAGATAGGACTCGTAGCAGCAGGGAGCCTGTGAATAGAGGGACCTCAACCCTTGGTGCTTGTGGAGAAGCCCCCAGCCCAGCACCCACCGCACACGGGGGAGCTGTGCGTCCCGCTAGAGAACTTGGACTAGGAAGTAAGTCTGGTGGGGCCGGGGCAAGGGGAAGGGGAAGAGAAATAACCGTTGTGGGTTTTCTCTGAGAGCAGAGCCGAGGAGAGGGGAGCTGACCCTGATAAGATTAAGGATTGTTACAAACATTTCCTGGAGCTATAAATCCTGGCGCAGTTCACGGGGTTTACCGGAGGGATTAAGCTGACTTTGAGAGGAGCCAGAAGAGAGGAGTCAGGCCACTCCCGGGCTGAGTGTAAGAAGAGCTGGGGAGAGCCTGGCCTCTCACTGGAGCCCGAGTCCGTTCCCAGCACCCCTGGACGCGGCCCATCCTGCCCCCGCTTGAACCCTGCCGGTAACAGGGAGCTCGCTCACACAGAAAGCCTGCTTCCGCAGGGTCGCCTCTGAGTGCTGAGAAAGCTTCCCGCCCCCACGTGCGGAACTCGCCCTCCGAGGCTTCGTCCAACCCATAGGTTGTTGTCAGGAAACATATATATTTTAAAAATATATTTTACTGATTTTTTTTTATAGAGAGGAAGGGTGAGGGATAGAGTTAGAAACATCGGCGAGAGAGAAACATCCATCAGCTGCCTCCTGCACACCCCCTACTGGGGATGTGCCCACAACCAAGTTACATGCCCTTGACCGGAATTGAACCTGGGGACCCTTGAGTCCACAGGCCGACGCTCTATCCACTGAGCCAAACCGGTTAGGGAAGGAAACATATATTTTTTTAAAATATATTTATTTTGTATCTAATACAAACACTAAATCTTCTTGTTAATTTAGAGAACACAGCGGTCGACTCTTTTGAGGTTTCTCTGTACATAATTATATCACCTTTGTGGACAGAAGGAACATATATAGATAATTTTTATGAGTTTATGTGAGCCAAAACTGACAATTGCCAGCAAGCCAGATCTCAAGTGCTTAGGATAATGAGTTTTGCAGTTTCTTAAAAAAAAAAAAAAAAAAAAAAAAAAAAGTTTATTGATTTTTAGAGAGAAAGGAAGGGAGAAGAGAGAAATCATATGAGAACACAACATTCATCAGCTGCTCATGTCCAGCCCCCCTCCAGGGATCCCGCCTGAAGCCCGGCCATGGGCCCAGACCTTACGGTGTGATGCCCAACCAACTGAGCCACACCGGCCAGGGCTTCACAGCCTCTTTTATGCACCAGGAGTGAAGGAGGGAATGGAAGGGAGATTACATGAAGAAGGGAGAGAACCAGGCAGGGATTGGATTTGGGGACAGTTAGCAAAAGTATGTGCTTCCTTGAGGGTGGCTGCTTGCCAGGGGTCTGTAAAGAGAATTACCTGGCCTTTTAAAGGTGTATTAACCTCCATGCACAAGGATGATGGACGGGGCTTGCTGAAAGTGAAGATATACCTTTTACTAAAGACGTTTTGGGCACGGGGCAAGACTGCTCAGCAGACCTGCCTACTTGGGGATTTATGATCAGATCACCCTGTGAAGTTACTTTCCGTAGAACCCCCTTTGGTCCACACTTTTGAAAGATGACTTTGATTTCTTCTCTGAATCGTACCCCTTTTATTTCTCTTTCTTGCCTTACCGTACTGATGAGACCTCCAATAAAATGTTGAAGAAATGGGTGCTGTGGACATCCTTGACTTGTCTCTGGTCTCAAAAAGAGAAACTTGCAATATTTCACCATTAACTGTTAGCTGCAGACATCATCTTTTTTTTTTTTTTTTTTTTTTAAATAAATTTTTATTGTTCATATTATTACAAATGTTCCTTTCCCCCCCTTCTCACCCCACCCTCTGCCCTTTCCCCACCCCTCATTGTCCTCATCCATAGGTGCACAGTTTATGTTCAGTCTCTTCCCACATCCCCTTCTCCCCTTTTCCCCAAGAATAAACAGTTCACTCCCCTTCCATACCTCTGATTCTATTATATTCAACAGTTAATATTGTTCCTCAGTTTTTTTTTTTTTTTAGTTTCCTTGGTTTTTAGATTCACTTGTTGATAGTTACGTATTTGTTGTTCATAATTTTTATCTTAATTTACTTTCTCTTCCGAAAGAACCCCCTTCAGCAGTTCATATAATTCTGGTTTGGTGGTGATGAACTCCTTTAGCTTTTTTTTATTAGTGAAGCTCTTTATCTGACCTTCGAATCTGAGTGATAGCTTTGCTGGATAGATTATCTTTGGCTGTAGGTTCTTGCTATTCATCACCTTGAATATTTCTTGCCATTCCCTTCTGGCCTGCATGGTTTCTGTTGAGAAATCAGCTGACAATCGTATAGGTGCTCCTTTATAGGTAACTACCTTCTTTGCTCTTGCTTCTTTTAATATTCTCTCTTTGTCTTTTGCTCTTGGAATCTTAATTATGATTTGTCTTGGTGTGGTCCTCTTTGGATTCTTTTTGTTTGGAGTTTTGTGCGCTTCCTGGACTTGTAAGTCTAATTCTTTCACCAGGTGGGGAAAGTTTTCTGTCACTATTTCAGTATGTTTTCGATATCTTGCTCTCTCTCATCTTCTGGGACCCCCATAATTCTGATGGTGGTTCGCTTGAAGTTGTCCCAGAGGTTTCTTACATTATCTTCAACTTTCTGGATTCTCTGGCCTTCTTGAGTCTGCGGAGGAGTGTCTTCTGGCTCTTTATGATCCAAATCTTTGACTTGATTCTTGCGATCTTCCATTCTGTTTTTAGGACTCCATAAAATATTTTTTATTTCAGAGAATGTATTCTTTATTTCTTGTTGATCCCTTATTATTTCTAGTTGATCCCTTTTCATATCCTCATAGGTCTTGTTTATTTTATCGGCCTTTTCTAGGAGATTCTTGAACATCCTTATAAGTGTGGTTTTGAACTCTATATCCAGTCGCTTTTTGTCCTCCATTTCTTTCGTTTGTGATCTATTTGGTTTAGGCATTTTCGCAGGCAGCTTTCCTGATGGGGCGGGGTTTCAGGGTGGAGCCTACAGCCTTGGCTTCCGTCAGCCCCGCCCTATGCGACTCCTCAGACTCAGGGTCCTTCAGTACTTGTTGCGAGCGCCTCTGAGAGAAAGGTGCCCTTGATTTTCGCCTGCTGCCAAACTGTCTATGCTCTCCCCCAATGAGTCCGGTATTGGGGTTCAGTTCAGTTGGTAGTGGGATTGGAGGTGGCGTTCAGAGCAGTCTGGAGCCCCTGTCTCCTTTCCATCAGGGCAATCCCGCGGCACAGCCGACTGTCCCTTCTCTGCGTGCAGTGTGCGCGCCTCCGGGACCTCCTTTCGCCTCTTCCCCGGAGTCCCGCCTTACAGCCCGGCTCCCTATGGATGAGCCTGGGTCCCCGGGGTCTGGCCTAGAATTGGGGTTCAGAGCAGTTGGTGCTGGGCCCAGCACAGTCGGAGCTTTTCTCTCCTTCCCGCTAGGGAACGCCGGCCAGGCACTCGGCCTCCCTCCTCTCCGGCTCTGTCCTCTCCGCGTGCGCCGCGTGTCTCCGTACCTTGGGCTTTTACAGCTCCTCCGCGCTTCCTTCTGGTTTTCTCCTTGCTTCTTGTTGTAGAATTTCCAGTCAGTCGACTTTCCTGTAGTTCTGGGTAATGTCCATTTTATATTTTAGTTGTATTTTGTTGAAATTGTTGTGTGCGGCTGCGGCTAGTTGCCTACCCGAGCAGCCATCTTGGATTCTCTCTTCTGCAGACATCATCTTTATCAGATTACAGAAATTGTCTTCTATTAATAATTTCCCACATTATTTTTAAATTTTAAAATCATGAATAAATATCAATATTTTATCAAACGGGCTTTTGCATGTTGTTTTTTTGCCCTTTAATCAGTTTATGTGCTGAATTACAATGAATGGAGCCTCAGCAATCTTGAGAAAAAAGAATGAAGTTGAAGGGATCACAATACCGAATATCAAAGCCATTGTAATCAAAACAGCTGGGTACTGGCACAAGAACAGGCATATAGATCGATGGAACAAAACAGAGACCCCAGAAATTGACCCAAGCCTCTATGCTCAATTAATATTTGAGGAAGGAGGTAAGAGCACACAATGGAGTAAGGACAGTCTCTTCAATAAATGGTGTTGGGAAAATTGGACAGATGCATGAAACTAGACCACCAACTTACATCATACACAAGGATAAACTCAAAATGGATAAAAGAATTAAATGTAAGTCATGAAACCATAACAATCCTAGAATATACAAGTTGTAAAATCTCAGACATCTCTCATAGCAGTATTTTTGCCAATATGTCTCTTAGGCAAGGGAAACAAAGGAAAAAAATAAACGAACGGGACTATAATACATGAAACTAAAAGCTTCTACACTGCAAAAGAAACCACTAATGAAATAAAAAGATAACCCATTGCATGAGAGAACATCTTTGCCAACGATACATCTGATAAGGGATTAATTTCCAAAACAGTATATAAAGAACTTATACAACTCAACACCAAAAAGACAAACAATCTAACTAAAGGATGAGCAAAGGACTTGAATAGACACTTCTCCAAAGAGGACATACAGAGGGCCAATAGATCTATGAGAAAATGCTCAACATTACTGATCACCAGAGAGATATCACCTCACAACTGTGTCAGAATGGCTACCATCAATAAATCAACAAACAGCCAAAACTGGTTTGGCTCAATGAATAGAGCATCGGCTTGGGGACTGAAGGGTCCCGGGTTTGATTCCAGTCAAGGGCATGTACCTTGGTTGCGGGCATATCCCCAGTAGGGGGTGTGCAAGAGGCAGCTGATCGATGACTCTTTCTCACCGATGTTTCTAACTCTGTATCTCTCTTCCTTCCTCTCTGTACAAAATCAATAAAATATATATTTTTTAAAAAGTATGTAGTAACAACAACAACAACAACAACAAAAATCAACAAACAAGTGCTGGTGAGGTTGCAGAGAGAAGGGAAGCCCAGTGCACTCACTGTTGGTGAGAATGCAGACTGGTGCAGCCACCGTGGAGAACAGTAGGGAGTGTTCTCAAAAAGTTAAAAATAGAACTGCCTTTTGACCCAGTGATCCCATTTCTGAGAATATTTCCTAAGCATCCTGAAACACCAATCAGAAAGAATATATGCACCCCTATGTTTATAACCAAGATCTGGAAGCAGCCCTAATGCCCATCAGTAGATGTTTGGTTAAAAAACACTGTGGTATATTTACACAACAGAATACTATGTAGCTGTAAAAAGGAAGGAATTCTCACCTTTTGTGGCAGCATGAATGGACCTGGAGATTATTGTGCTAAGTGAAATAAGCCAGTCAGACAAAGACAAATACCATTGATCTCACTTATATGTGGAATCTAATGAACAAAGTAAATGGATGAATGAAACAGAAAAAGAGGACTGGATACATGGGACAGGCTGACAACTGTCAGAAGGGAGGTGGGTGGAGTGATGGAATGAAGAAGATTAAGGGAACAGCTAAAGAACAAATGTGCACAGCCCATGGACACAGATAACAATGTGATGAGGGCCACAGGGAGGGGGACCCGGGATGGGATTTGGGTGAAGGTGGGCAAAGGAGGGAAAAGGGGTTGGGGATGTAATAATGTCAACCATAAATATAAAATATAATTTTAAAAAATCAACCTTGGGTTTCTGTGATTGGCCCATTTTGATTGTGGTACTTTTTTATAGATTGATGGATTTTTGTGGTTAACACTTTATTAAAGGATATTTCATTCAAGTTTCTGAGCAAAAGTGGCCTATAACTTTTTTCTTTTCTCCCCCCCCCCCCCCCCCAAAAAAAAAATATCTTTGTCCTATGTTGGTGTGCAGGTCATGTTAGCCTTATAAAATGAGTTGGGGCTTGCTCCCTCTTTCTCTATTCTTCAGAAGAGATTGTGGAAGACTGAAATCGTGTCATCTTTGACTGTTGGAACTTGCCAGTGAAGCGATCTAGAGTTGAAGTTTTCTTTTCGGAAAGGGTATTTCAGTCCTTCACTAATATAGGATTTCTTAGTTTTTCTGTTTTGTCTTGAATCAAAATTAATATTTTATGCCTTTCTAGAATGCTTATTTCATTTACATTTTTAATGTATTGACTCAAAGTTGTTCAAAACATCTTCTTTTTTTCTGTAATGTTGGTGGCATCTATAGTGACATCCACTTTTTATTCCTAATATTGTGTGTGTGTGTGTGTGTGTGTGCGTGCGCGCGAGTGCGCCATTTCTGTTTTTCTCTAGGGAAATTTTATTCAGGAAGTTGTCAATTTTGCTGTCTTTTCAAAGCCCTGACCTTTGACTTTGTTGGATTAGCTCTATTTTAATTTTTGCTTCCTTATTTTATTCATTTCTGTTCTTGCCTTTATTACTTACTTTTTCTTTTATTATATTTGTTTTGATATTCTTTTTCCAACTTATTGCGGTAAAGGTTTATTTTATCATTTTTCAGCTCTTCTCTGATACATGCATTTAAAATTATAAAATTTCTTTCTATGTACTGATTTATCTACACATATAAATTTTGATATGAATTTTCTTTGTTATTAATTGATTCAAGTATTTTCTGGCTTCCTTTATGAGTTCTTCTTTAACCATCTGTTATTTAGAAGTGTATTTTTAAATTTCTTAGCATATGGAAAATTTTGAATTATCTCATTATTGACTTATACTTTAGTTATAAGAAATAGCTGTTTAGATAACATGCTCCATATGATTTAAATTCTTTAAAATTTTGTAAGACCAGCTTTATAAGCCAGATTATAGTCAAATTTTACAAATTGTCATATGTGCTTGAAAATAAGATATTGGATGCAGAGTTATCTAAATATGTCCATTAGGTCAAGCTTGTTCATTGTTTTGTTGAAATCCAGTGAATAGAGACTGCAAATGCTCACTTCTACCTGATTTTCTCTCTTTTCTAGAGACATTGGTAAACTACACTTCTCAGTACCCTTGGAGATGGGAGAGATGTAAATGGGCCCTGGCTGAATAGCTTAGCTGGTTAGAGCATCATCCTAATATGCCAAGGCTGTGGGTTCATTTCCCAGTTGGGGCACATACAACAATCAGCCAATGTATATAATATCTCTCCTTTCCTCTTTCTCTAAAATCAACAAAATATCCTATATAATAAAATCCTAATATGCAAATTGACCGTCACTACAACACACAAGATGGCTGCCCCCATGTAGACACAAGATGGCCACCACAAGAGGGCCAGCAGGGGAGGGCAGTTGGGAGCAACCATGTCTGCAGGGGAAGCCAGTTGGGAGGGACCAGACCTGCAGGGGAGGACAGTTGTGGGGGCCTGGCCTGTAGGAAAGGGCAGTTTGGGAGGGGGGGAGACCAGGCCATCAGGGGAGGGCAGTTGGGTGCAACCAGGCTTGCAGGAGAGGGCAGGTGGGAGGGACCAGGCCTGCAGGGAAGGGAAGTTTGGGGGGACAAGACCTGCAGGGGAGGGCAGTTAGGGGGGAACCAGACTTGCAAGGGAGGGAAGTCAGGGGCAATTGGGCTGGCAGGGGAGCAGTTAGGCATCAATCAAACTGGCAGGGGAGTGGATATGGGGTGATCAGGCTGGCAGGCATAAGTGGTTAGGGGCAATCAGGCAGGAAGGCAGGTGAGCAGTTGGAATCCCTGTGGATTGTGAGAGGGATGTCCCAGATTGGAGAGGGTGCAAGCTGGGCTGAGGGACACCCCCACACCCATGCATGCATTTTGTGCACAAGGCCTCTAGTATACATATAAAAAAAGAGATGTGAATGGAAGTGAGACATGTAGCTTCCAGGCCAAGGCATTTAAAGCCTGTGCTATCTTCCCACTTTCTCTTCTTGAGAAGCATCTGCGGAAACCACAGGATAAATTGGCAGAAACATGTGATGGGAGGGCCTGGGTCCCTGGGTCACTGCATGGAGGAGAATAGCCTTGGCAATTGCTGATCCCACTGGGCTCTGTGTGAAATAGGAACCTCTGTGGTATGACACCACCAAGACTTCGGATCTTTTTGTTACTGCAGCATAACTTACCCATCTT
The DNA here is from genome assembly GCF_014108245.1 of Pipistrellus kuhlii. NCBI lineage: Eukaryota > Metazoa > Chordata > Mammalia > Chiroptera > Vespertilionidae > Pipistrellus > Pipistrellus kuhlii. The sequence continues at coordinate 49,857,902 of NW_023425562.1, read as the reverse complement.
CTACATCCATACTGACTTTTTGTCTTCACGTTCTGTCAAATACTGAGAGAGACGTATTGAACCTTCCATAATGATTTGGATTTGTGTATCTCTCCTTAGAGCTCTATCAATTTTTTGTTTTGCACATTTTGAACCCATGTCATTAGGTTATAGATCACATGTGTCAAACACAAGGCCCGCGGGCCAAATCCGTCCCGCCAGGCCTTGCAATGTGGCCCGCACCGCGCTGTCATCACTGCACTCCGCTGCGTTTCCATCACAATGACAGTTTATGACTGTTCAGTAAACCATTTGGCCCGCGATTTAGGCTGGATTTTAGATTTTGGCCCCTTCTCTGATTGAGTTCGACACCCCTATTATAGATAATTAAAACAGGTCTGGTAAATTAAAACATTAACTCTACACAATGCTCTTCTTATCTCTAGCATTATTATTATTATTTTTAAATATATATATTTTATTGATTTTTTACAGAGAGGAAGGGAGAGAGATAGAGTTAGAAACATCGATGAGAGAGAGTCATCGATCAGCTGCCTCTTGCACGCCCCCTACTGGGGATGTGCCTGCAACCAAGGTACATGCCCTTGACCAGAATCGAAGCCAGGACCTTTCAGACCGATGCTCTATCCACTGAGCCAAACCGGTTTCGGCTCTAGCAATATTATTAATGGTGTTCTTGGAAATACAAAAATTTTAAATGTTTATGAAGTCCACTTTATCAGTCTTCTCTTTTATCACTTGTGCTTTGGGTGTTGTATCAATTGCTCTATTTTTTTTTTTTTTTTTTTTTTCATCTGGGTGGATTCAGTTTGTGGAAACTCTCCAGGCTGTTACAATCTGTACACTTTTATGCATATGTATGGAAGACTTCCAAGTTTTTTTTAAGGGGCTGATAAGAATTGCAACTTTTCCCACTGGGTCGTTGTGAGGACTGAATGGGTGGCAGAATGGATGCTTAGTGCTTAGCACAGCATCCGGCACTACATATTGCTAAATCATTTTCTGCTGCTGTTGTTATTATTGCTAACATCAATTCTATGCCTCTCGCTGGGTGGGTAGTCTTGGCGGGGAGCACTTCCCCGGTTTCAGGTCTCACTCTCCTCATTTGTTCAATGGGCTGGTACAACCACTTCACTGAGGCTACCGGCCTCTCAGTGACACGCGATACAACACCGCCAAGCCTCAAGCCCGCTCCGGAGGCCTGTGTCAATAGAACAGGAAAGGAGAAAAAGAAAGACCAGGTTCATGACCGAGGGAGACAGAATGCCAGGGCTGTGAAAATCTGGGATGCCGCCAGGCGCTGGCTGCACGCCCCTTAGCGTCTCCACGGGCAGGCCGGCCAGCCCCGAGAAGGAATGAAGGGGAGCGTTGGCTTCCAGGTGGAGCCGGGCCTGGTGGTGCCAGGTGGTGCCAGGGTGACCGACTGGTTGTGGAATTGTCAGAGACCACACCTCCCTCTTCCCCCTGGCCCCACACACAGATTGCCCCTCTCTTATTCCAGTTCCCCGTTGTTGCTCAAAGAGCCCTCTCCACCCACCCCTATCTCCTCTGTGCCTGCCTTGCCCTGGAGATCCCACCCAGGAAGCCTCCTCTGCCCTTCCGTCCACTGGAGCTCCCCACAGCCACTCCCAGGATCCCACTTTAACCCCAGTGCTCCCTCATATCGGCTTTCACTCACTTCCCTCCAGTGGAAACCACAAAAATAAAACCCAAATCCTGCTCTGATCCCAAGGACAAGTCGGATGGAGAGCATGTGAGATCTTGCTCCTGGGCGTGGGTTATCCGTTTGGCTCTTATAAAAGTCTTTAAGGGGTGGGGGCTGGGAAGGCAGAGGTTTTCAGGGGCTTGAAGCTTATATCATCGGGGAAATTCATATTCAGGTACAACACGCATGTAGAAAAGGCACGCACCGTAAGCATGCACCTCTACGCATTCCCCCAAACTGAGCACACCAGGGCGAACCAGCGCCCCAGCTCAGGAATCAGACCGCTACCAACCCCCCCCCCCCCCCCCCCCCCCCCCCCCCCCCCCCCCCCCCCCCCGAGGCTTCCCTGGCTCCCCTGCCAGTGGCTCCCCAACCCCTGACGACTCTAACCGACTCCCACCATCGCAGAGGAGTTTTGCCTGGCGCGGAACTAACAGGAACAAACCATCCGGTGTGCACCCCTGTGTGGCATCTTCTGTGGAACGTGTTTGTGAGATTCCAGGGACCACGCACGCAGCTGCCGCTTGGCCTCTCTCCTTCTTAGAATGTTAGGTTGAGTGACTGGACCGCAGTGGACATGCCACCCCATCAGCGGTGGATGTTCAGGTTGTTTTCAACTCTGGGACAGTGTAAGGAAAGGTTGCTAGGAGCACTCTTGCACGTTTTCGGAGGACACCCAGACTTGGCATTTCTGTTTAAAAAAAATATATTTTATTGATTTTTTACAGAGAGGAAGGGAGAGGGATAGAGAATTAGAAACATTGATCAGCTGCCTCCTGCACACCCCCTATTGGGGATGGGCCTGCAACCAAGGTACATGTCCTTGACCGGAATCGAACCTGGGACCTTTCAGTCCGCAGGCCAACGGGCTCTCTATCCACTGAGCCAAACCGGTTAGGGCCAGACTCGGCATTTCTGTTGGGTAAACATCATGAGGGGATTTTCGGCCTCATAGGAAATGAGCGGTCGTCTGCTTGGGAAAGTACTGCGGACGGCTTCCCAAGTGGCCCTTCAATCTCCCCCCATCTCTCACCACCTGACGGTTTTCTGGTTCCACGTCTTCACTGTGTGTGTGTGGGCTCTTTGTTTTATCTCCTCTGGTGAGAGGATGCTTGAAACGCTGGCTCATGATTGCCATCAAAACACCGTGGTGTTCATTTTAATTTGGGGGCACCATCTTTAAGAAAAAGGATATAAAATGATGACTATAAAATTGGGTAAAAAATGATTGTTTATTAAGAACGTGGAAAGGAATCATAGCACATTGCTGGAGATTTTCAAGCTTCGGATTCCTTTCTTCTGAGATCTCCCAGAAGCGTTTACATGGAAATGGATCCTGATAGCGCCCTGGCCCCGGTCCTGCCTGGAGCTGCAGCAGCTGCCTCCGACCCTCCTGTGTGGCAGGCCGTGCAAGTGAGGGTCCCGGAGCTCTGAGCCATTCGCTCCCCGGGAAATGGCCTCCTGCCTGGCCCTCACCACCTCTGCCCCCGCCCACCCCACTTTCCTGGCCTGACTCCTCTTCCTTAAGGGATCAGCTTTCTCATTAGCTTCTCAAAGAGGCCTTCTTATTTCATAGACCCTCTAATTTCGTAAATCCATGTCACGTGACAGAAGACAACAGAGCAGGAGGTTAGCAGCAAATGCCGTGGAGCCAGCCTGCCTGGTGGGTGCCCTGGCTGCACTGTTTTCCAGCTGTGTGACCTTGGATATGTGGTATAACCTCTCTGGGCCTCAGCTCCCTCCTTGTGGAGCAGAGGAGGCAATGCCAGCTCCTCCGCACAGTATGTTCTGAGGGCCCAGCAAGTTAGTGCAGGTGATGCCTTGAGAGGATGCTTGGCACCCTGTTCATGACTGCCGTGCTGGTCCCATTATCCCGAGCCCTGGTCTCTCCTGTCACATCTCACCTCGCACTGGCAATCTGCTTTAATGCTATTCCTCCTCCCCCCCCCAAAACAACAACAATAACAATAACAACACAACACAAACAAAACAACCCATATCCTATAGTCATTACCCACTCCCAGTCCCTCAATCCCTCCAGCCCCAGGCAATCACCAATCTACTTTCTTCTCTATATACTAGAGGCCCAGTGCACAAAATTCATGCACGGGTAGGGTCCCTAAGGCCTGGCTGGCAAACAATGGGACTTTCCAGCCACATGCTGGGACCTTCCTTCATTCCGCACCACCCCCTGGTGATCAGCGCACATCATAGCAAGTGAGCAAACTCCTGGTCTCCCAGTAGAACTTCCAAGGGGACACTTTGCATATTAGCCTTTTATATATATAGATTTGCCTCTTTGGGACATTTCATATAAATGAAATTGTGCAACATGGGGTCTTTTGTGACTGGCTTCTTTTTGTGAAAGAGGTATAATGAGTATAATGTTCTCAAGGTTCATCCATGTTGCAGCATGTACTGGGACTTCACTCATTGTTATTGCTGAATATTTCCTTTTCTTGGATATGTTACGTTTTATTTATACACTCATCAGTTGATGGACTTTCTGGTGGTTTCCACTTTTTGGCTGCTATGAGGAATGCTGCTATGAACATTCCTGTGCGAATTTTTGTCCAGTCACATGGAGTGGAATCGCTGGGTCCTGTGGTAACTGTTTGTGAGCCCAGCCTCTAGCTCCGGCTTTCTCAGGCCTGGGGTGCTGATGGGGAAAGACTTGCCATTTCCATTGCCCGGGGTCTGGGGATCAAGTTCTCCCTTCCACTTTCCAGACCTTTCTGTGAGATGCTGTGGTGGAAAGAGTCAATGGAGTCTAATTCCTGCTCCACCATCGGCTCACTGGGTAACATCGAGTGAGCTACCTGACATCTCTGCACCTCTGCTTCTCCAGTGGGGAAATGGGATGACCATCTCTATGGCTGCTCTGAAGACTGGCCGAGACGACAGAAACCCAGCTTTCTGTTCATTCACTCAGCGTGTTCGTTGCTGACTGACGTGCCTCACGCTGTTCACAGCAAATGAGACGCACTAGCCCTAGCCCTACAGCCTCGTGTTTACACGTGTAACCTCTTGTTTAAGCCTCACAGTGTCCCTGGAGGTGGACCTACCAGTATCCTTCTCCCACGAGAAGAATGGAGAGCACTCTGGAGCTGAGCTCCTTTCCTCCATTCCCCCCTCTGAACTTAAGTTTAGGACCTTCGAGAACCAAATGTTGTGAAATTTTGTGGAAGTCGCCCACACAGCCAAAGAGAGGACCATTGTATAACGGTACAGTTGGCACATTTTCACAGGCCGAGTGTGCCTGTTTGCCCAGCACTCAGATGAAGAAAATCAGACCATTTCATTCCTGCCTCCCCGCCGCCAGGGACAACACGGCCCCGACTTCTCACACACAAAGGAGTTCTGCCTGCTCCTGAGGTGCATGTGAGCGGAGCTCTGGCGATAATAAATAGTCTTTGTGTCTGCCTCACTGGAGGTCTGTGAGCGGCACGGTGCTGCCTGTCATTACAGATCCTGTGTTCTCCAGGCTGATGCCCCACCATTTGTCATTGTTAATCTTCCCCCCCACCCTGATATTTTTCCATGGACTTTTAGAGAGAGTGGAAAGGAGGGGGAGAAACAGAGAGGGAAACATTGATGCGAGAGAGACATATCAATTGGTTGCCTCTTGCTCATGTGCCCCGACCGGGGCTGGGGATCGGGCCTGCAACCGAAATATGTGCCCTTGACAGGAATCGAACCCGGGACCCTGTGGTCTGCAGGTGGACACTCTTATCCACTGAGCCAAGGCTAGGGCTGATGCATCATCATCATCATTTTTTCCCCTTTTTTTCATCTCTTCTGCTTTTAAGGGATCCCTTTGGACTTGGGCTCTTGAAACAGAACACAGGGCTTCACGGTTCCCCAGTCGTGTGTCTCTGCGTTTCTGCCTGGGCCTGTGGGGCAGGGAAGCAGGGAGGCGAGGAGAGTGTGCTGACCCAGTCCCGGCCTCTCGCCACGTGCCTCCCGGGGGCTCTGGCCTGGTCCTCTACCCTCAGCTGCTCCTTCTTAGAGTCCATCCACATTCTGTTATTCTGGACTTGGCTGAGGCCAAGGGGTGAGCTGGCAGGCATCCTAGGCAAACAAGAGCAGCTGGAGAGCAGAGGAACTCCGGGGGTGGGAAGATGGCCCCAATAAGACACTCCGCGGTGGCCGCCAGGGCTGTGCGGAGGCCTCGGGCCCACGTGTTCGGCAACAATTCGGGAAGGAGAATTCGGTGGAAATCGGGCCTCCTCTGGGCTGCGGTCTGGGGACGGGAGGTAGCCAGGGTTCAAGTCCAGCTCTGCCATGAGAGCTATCAACTGAGGGGGACTACATGACTCGGCTGTTTGAGGAGTAAAGGACTCAGTGCACATGAAGGTTCCCGACCTCGAGGAAAGGTGGGCATTAGGGTTGCAATGGGCCAGAGGCAGCTCTGTTTTCCGTGCACCGCTTTCCTGGACATGCACGCTGGCCATGAAAGCAGACACCATCTCCTCCTCACTCCTCAGGGGAGGACCAAGAGGCAGAGGTTGAGAACCTGCCTGAAGCCACACTGTGGGTCCGTGGCAGAGCGGAGACGGCGGTCAGTGTGAACTATCCACCACATTTTATAAGTGTGGCTCAGCCAGGCTTTGACCCTGCGTCTGTTTGACTCCAGAGCCCAGGCCCCTGGTGCCAGGGCTGGGAGCCGAGCGTGGAGGGGACCCGGCAGCATGGAGCTGCCCGCTGGGGCCCGGACTCGGCCCTCACATCTGGCTTGGCGAGCAGGGTCTCAGGCTCATTTCCTTTATCTGCAAAGTGGGCCTGCGTGACCAGCAGGGCCTTTCTCCTTGCTGGGTTCCTGGCTAGTGGAACTCCTGCTGGGTTCCGGGCTGGAGCAGGCTTAGGGGCTGCCAGGAGAGGCCTCTGAATCTGTCCAGCGTTGGCAGACCTGCCCTGTGGGGGGTGGGCAGTCAGGGCCGGGAGCCAGAGTCGACAGTGCTATGTCCACTTGGTGGCCCCCTTTCAGGGGGGTGTGCCCCAGCCTGCCCTCAGGGTGCTCCAGCATAGAGGGCACGCACACACAGCTGTCCTAACAGGTGGCTGGGTGTTGCAATGGGCTTTTACAATGTGCTGAGGGGAGCCAGAGGTCGAAGCACTGGCTACAGTCCAGGAAGGCTTCACAGAGGAGGAAGGTTTTGCAGGCTCAGTAGGAGTTCCAAAGTGGAGATCATGGGAAGGGTGTTCTTTCTAGAGGAAGCGGCAATAAGTATCGGCTACTCAACTCCATCCGCTCCTCCATCCCCAGTTGCCTGGCCATCTCTGTTTTCAGGGGGCTGGAGCCTGGACATAATATTTTCCAGAGTCCCTGGCCAACGAGTTTCCGAGGAGGTTCTGCCAGTGGGGAGAAGGCAGGCGGGCCTGGGCAGGCTCTGTAGACCCGGCAGTTCTCTCGGTACCAGGGCTGCAGGGACAACCCCCCCGGCAGCGAGGAGGGGCGGCCTGACGGGCTGCTGGGCTCCTGCTGGCCGTCCGGGCGGCGAGCTCCTTCCCTATGGCTGGGTGACACTCCTCTTCGCCCTCTCCCACCTTCCGGATGCCTCTGCCACCAGTTTCCCCAGCGAACTCCTCTCTGTCTCAAGTGGCTAGTGGTTTCTGTTTCCAGTACATTAGTAATTGGTAAAATGTTCAGCAGTGCAGGCCTGAACCAGGGGGCAGTGTTCAAGGAACAGAAGGATTCAGCACCTAGATCATGTGATTCATTTATTTTGGTTTATTGTTAGGAGCATGTCCTGTCTTTCAACATGGGTTCCCTGAGGACCGGAGACTGTCTTCGATCATCTATTCAATCAACAAACACTGGTGGGGAATGAATGAGGTGAATGACCAAGCCCCCCCACTCCTGGAATCACAGTCTGGACATGGCACTGTCCACTGTGGTAGTCACTGAGGCCACGGAGACCTGAAAGGCAGCCAGTCCGAACGGAGACAGCTGTCAGTGTGAACTCTACACCACACTTCCGAGACAGTGGGTGCAAATAGGAATGCCACGTGTCTCACTGATAATTTTTATATTGGTTACGCGAGGAAGCAACAATGTTTTGAATATATTAGATAAAGTGTATTTCACCTGTGTCTTCTTTATTATTAAGGTATTATATGTGTACATATCTTACCATTGGGGGCCCCCCCCCCACTCCCATACATGCCCTCACCCCCCAGAGTTTTGCGTCCATTGGTTATGCTTATATACATGCATGTAAGTCCTTCGGTTGATTGCTTATCTCCCTAACTTTCCTGTCTTTTTTTTTTAAGTATATTTTTTTTTATAGATTTCAGAGAGGAAGGGAAAGGGAGGGATAAAAACATCAATGATGAGAGAGAATCACTGATGCCCACCCCATACTGGGGATTGAGCCCTGACTGGGAATCAATCCATGACCTTTATGGTTCATACGTCGATGCTCAACCACTGAGCCACGCTGGCAGGGTTCTTTACTCTTTTTAATGTGGCTTATATTACATTTCTTTTGACAGCGCTGGTTTTATGGGAGCTGAGTTCAAATACCGTTGATCTACCAATTCAGCATTTATTAACGTCTGTTTAAGAGATATTTGGCCTCTGCCCCTGAGAACGTCAGATAGAATGGCAAGGGGGACACTTATACCAAGACGGAACTAAAATTCATGGTAAATGTTTGAGTTGGCAGGGCTCTGGGGGCCTGAGAAGAAATCTGTGAAGGCTTCCCGGAAGAGGTGTCTCTGCTGCTAAGCCTTAGAGGGCGAGTAGGAGTTCACAAGACGGGCGAGGAAGGGGAAGGACACGAGGTTCAGGCAGCTGGACACGCGGCGAAAGCTAAGGAGCTGGCAAGCACACAGGGCTGGGGAGATACGGGAAGTTCACTGCGGCCCAAACATGTTTTGTTTGAGAAGGAGGCTGGAGAGCCTTGAACACCAGTCAAGTTTGGACCTGGCTGGTCCCAGTGCGAATGAGCTCACCCCCTCGCCCTCCTCAAAGGCATGAAAAGAACCAGACAGACCTTATTTGAATGTGCAAAATAAACTCTTTAATTTCAGTGCTCGCTCCTTGTGGCTCAAAAGCATATCTACTGATTGCCTGATTGGAACCCGAAAGCGTTCACAAAACCGTAGAGAAACAGCAATAGATAAAACAGATGTGTCGGCTCACTGTGGGACTCGTCCCCTGTGCGAAGCAGCCAGTTCTAAGTGCATCAGCGTGACGCTCCCCAAGGCCCCTCCCCCCGCCCCCGGTCTTTGGGGGACTCTGGCTGGGACCCCAACTCCAGACGGAGAATGCTCTCTTTTCCCCTCCTCCAGCCTCAGGGAGACCCAGTCACATGGAGAGTGAGGGGGGTTAAGCAGAGAGGGGGGCGCCGGGCTGCAGACTCTCTTGGTCAGTGAGCAGCAGGGGCAGCTGAGGCGCTTGTGAAGTCAGTCTAGGCACTGCACTGGGTAGGCTCATGGATGGGTCGGACAGGGGCCTCGGGGATTCTTTTCCCTGGAAACTGGGGTCTGATGGAAGGGGCCTGGGCACAGGTGTGGGGCCTGGATAGGCTGAGGGCAGAGCCGTGGTCCTGGTCATGGTTTCACTCAGAACTCCCCCCCGCCCCCAGGCATGTGGCCTAAGCTCTGCGGAGCCAGGGCGAAGGACTTGCCAGGTCCCACACGGCGTCGGGAGAGCTGCGAGGGCCTCGGAGGTGAGGACCCCGAGGCCCGGAGAGGAGAAGGCAGTGGCTGGCCGCCCCTGGGGCTCCGACCTCTCCCAGTGCTTCCCACTTCCTCACCCCGACGGCGTCCTTTTGGATCAGGTCCCGGATGGCCTCCCTGACACCCTCAGGTCTGGGCTGGTGGCACAAACGGGGAGCTGGACTCGGAGTCAGAGGCCTGTGCTCCGTTCCCAGGCCTTCACCTTCCCCAGCCTTTGGAATACCCACCAGCCCACCTGGGCCCGCAGGCCACCTCCCTTTCTCCGAGTCTCGGTCTCCTCCTCCATGAGAAATCAGCTCCCGCTCTGCAGTTTCCCGTGGGGACTAAATGGGCTGGCAGCCACGAGAGGACCAGCAAGTACAGGGGGCACCTGCATGTCGGTGCTTCCCAATCGTGGGGGGAAGCGGGGGGGTGGCGGGGAGCTGTGGGCCAGAGCTCCTGGGATATGGGAGGAGCTCCGGCCCATCCTACACCTGGGACCCGCCCCATCCCCACCTGCGCTGGCTCTCCCAGGGGCTCCTGGGGCCCGGGCACAGTCTGGGGAAGGGGCACAGGACATGCCAACTCTGGAGCCTGTGCTCCAAGGGGCCGTGGTAGAGAGCAGACAATGTGGGGTGATCATTGCTTTCCAAACGGCACCTGGGCTGGAGGGGGAGGCGTGGGTCTTATTTTCTCCATCCCAGGCCCAGTCAGCCCCACTGGGGAGGCACAGAACATCGCTCCTGGGTGAGGGGGTGGGAACCAGGCTCAGGGGACAAGATGGGTCTGGGGCCACGGAGGGGCACATTTTCCTCGTTAGCTTGGGAGAAAGACTGGGGATCAGGTTGGGGCTGTGGGCTGGCTGAGGTGGGGCTGGCACGGAGCCCCTTAGGGGGGGCCGATGATGACGTTCCTATAGCCCTTCACGGCCTTCAGCTTGTTGCTGTTGAAGTTGACCACCAGCTTGTGGAGGCCCACCCAGGTGGGCAGCAGGCTCACTCTGACCTTGACTTCCTGCCCCACCTTCACGGGGCTCGGGCTGCGAAGAGAGAGGAGGAGGTGGAGGGGATGGTGCAGATGGCTGTGTCTGTGTGAGGGCCTGGGCGTTGGGGGCGGGGGGGGGGGTGGTGTTTAGTGACAGGAGGTGTAATTGTTCAGGTTTATGAGACACGTGCATGGAACACAGCGGTGTGGGTGTTGAAAGGATGGGGGGTGGGGCGGATCTGCCCCAAGGGTACCCAGGCAGGTGTGGGGTGGGTGGAGGAGAGGCGGGGTGATGGGCCGGAGTGTGGTGCCTCTATCAGCATCTGCCCGCTGCCCCCAGTCCCCAGGCTGGAGGGACCGACACTTACATATCCACGGTTATCTGTGACTCCATCAGGCCAGCGCCCTCCACGGTGATGGTGCAGCCCTCCAGGGGCTCGGGGAGCGGGTTCTGCAGGGACACCTCGGCCACCAGCTTGCGGTTCTTCTTGGGCTCCCCCAGGATCTGGGGCAGGGCACAGGGTAGAGGTCAGGGGCCGCATTGAGGGAGGGGCCCAGGACCCCTGAAGGGCAGCAGGGTCCCGGCTGGGCCATCTCTGCATTTGCTGCAATTTGGCCCAATGTTTGCCGAGCATAGCCACGCCCTTCCTGCCACTGTCACTTCTGACCTCTGTGCCTCAGTTTCCTCATCTGGAAAACACGGTGATGGTACTGGCCCAGCCTTCTTCATGGAGGCTCCACACAACCCACGGGGGCTCTGCCGCCTCCCTTGTTCTGGGGCCTCGAGTGGGAAGATCACAGGCTTTGGAGCCAGCTGGTCTCTGCCCCTCCCTCACTGGGTGACCCCGGAAGTCACCACCCTCTTGGAGCCTCGGTCTCTTCGCGGGAGAGACATGCCTGGCTTGCAGGGTTCTCACAGGGGCTGCTGAGCGAATAACGTGCAAGCGCCTGGCAGAGGGTCCGGCACACGGTGCTCACTCCCTCACCCTCTGCTCTTCACCACTGACTCGCAACTGTTGCATTTGGGATGCAGTGCGGCTCCTGGAAGTGAATCACTACGACGACGACAATGCTGATGGTGACAAGAGTCAGTTTTTATCGAGCCTTGCAGTGCACTGGATATGCTTCTATGTGCTTCTTGCGGATGCAGATTTAATCCTTCCAACACCCACCTTACAGAAGATTAAACTGCCTGGCTGCAGGGTTTGGGGGGGCAGAGTAGCGTGCCCGGGGTCACCCAGCCACAAAGCCGGACAGTCAGACTTCAGAGTCTGTGCCCTCGACTCCTCCACCCTCCCTGTCCCATCAGGGTCCCAGGCTCTGGGGATCTAGCTTTAGGAGGTTAGCATTTAAGGGCCCATGACCCTGAGATCCCTGAATGCCAGGACTCTACCACGCTGAGATTCTAGGATCCATCCCTAGAGGCGATATGAGTCCCATGATGCTTTGGGCCTCATGATGCTTTTCACGAGGATCCCTGAGGTGTCAACGAGCCTGGGGGAGCAGGGATGCAGGGGCACGAGGCCTGCCCTCCCCCAGCTCTGGGCTCGCCCTGGGCCCCTGCCCAGTCAGCCCCTTACCCGGATCTTGATTTCTGGGTTCTCCAGATAGATGTCCCTCTCGGCCACCAGGTAGATGTCGGTAGCTAGGTCGATGAGGAGGCCCCGCACCTTGATGAGGTTGGACTCCGTCAGGTAGTCAAAGTACTTCTTGTAGAGCACCGGGAGGGTGATGCTTTTCTCTGCGGAAGGGGGGGGGGGAGAGCACACGTCATGACCCAGACACAGCCCCACCTCTCCTCCTGCGTTTCCACCGGCACAGAGAGGGCAAGGGATGTGCTTGAGCTCACACAGCTGGAGGATGGCCGGGCAGGTCCCAGGCCTTCCCCCTGCCTGCCCTGGTTCCAGGGAGCCCAGGGAGGGAAAGTAAAACAGCTGGCCGGGCAAGGCCTGGAGCTCTGACTGGCCTGGGTGCTGATGCTGCCTTCCCCGCTTTGCTCACAGGGATGCTGGGCCAGTCCCTCCGCCGGTCAGGACCTCGCCTTCCCCTGTGAGGTCGGTCAGACTGTACCATTTTACAGACGAAGAAACACTCTGCCAGTCGGGGCTCAGATCGGGAGACCGGGCCCTGGATGGCCAATGACGGCTGAGTGAGCCTGGGAAGATGACCTCCCTCTCTGTTTTCCCTGTTCCCTCTGATTTCCCCACACAATCGGCACCCTTAACGCGGGCAGCGCTGAGAGGAGAGGTCCTTTCGGAGCAAGAGCCGCACAGCAATGCGGGAGTAAAAGAAGGAAGCGGGGGTCAACCCCTCCCACTGCGGAGAAACCACGTGTGACGGTCCGCCCATCATTCTGACAGGAACACGGAGGCCTGCAGGAGGCAGGGAAGAGCAGGGAAAAGAACACAGGACGGAGACTACGCAAGCCTGAGCCAGGCCCTGCTTGTCCCGTTGGCCACCGAGAGCCTTGGACAGATCCCTGTTCCTTGGGCCTCTCCTGCCAAACAGGATTGCTGGAGGAGGGTCCTTGGGCTCCGTATCATCCCAGTGCCTCTCTCCATTGTCCCCGTGCCGTGACAGGAGACGCTGGTGCCTCTTTTCCTGCTATCTGCCCCCTAGCTCCCCCACCACTAACTAGACCAGCATTTCCCAAACGCCAGCCATTCACCATTTTTCACCCATCTGAGAGCATCCGAACCCTTTGCTTGTTGTTTTTCTTTCAGTCCACTCACTTATATTTTCCAGCCTATTCTAACCAGGGGAAATTTTTCACCAACATTTGCAGCAAACCAATCAATCTCCTTTTACCCTAAATAGAAGGTAACTGCTAAAAATACGTACAAGCTAAGTCATGCCCATTCAATTCCGGTGAGATAGTCTTGTCTGCGAAGGGCTCTCAGTCTGAGACCTGAGCTTACTGTTCAGAAGGGAGATTAGCCAGCGCTGGGACGCTAAGACCCGTTAGCGCCCACCGAGCCGCTCCCCGTGGTGAGGTCGTCTGAAGGAGAGCGAAGACCGGAGAGTCCCTTTCTCACAGACGATCCACGTCCCACCCTGTGGAAAACGCTGCCTTCGTGTGCCCAGCCCTCTGGCCATTCATTCCCAGGGTGGACCTGACCCAACCTCCGATCAGATGACATCAGGGGAAGAAAACCAAATCCTCCGCCAAAAGGGACAAAAAGGAGAGAAAATTCCCGGTGGGGCAGAGTGGAAAGTCTGACCAGCTCCACAGGAAAGAAAGGAAACACTGTGGTCCGGGAGCCCGGAGGACATGGCCCTAACTGTTGACTTTTCCAGGAGGCTGAACCGGGCGGGGTTGGACCTTGGAGAACTGCCTTTTGCCTGCTGGGACCACGGCCTGGGCCCCGGGCCAGGGCCTGGCCAAGAGAAGGAAACTGACCCGGTGGTTTCAGTCATTCCTTAGGTGATTTGCCAGTTCTGGAGTGTGCTGCGGGCAGGCGTGATCACCAATTGGCTGCATTCCCAGTGACCACCCGGAGGGGGGAGGGAGGGGAGAGAAAGAGATTAAGGGAGGGGCGGCCAGGGGAGGGAGAGACACAGCAGGGCAAGGAGGCAGGGTGGGGGCGACTGGATTCTGTTCTGCTGCCCTAGGCCCAGCTTCCTGTCCATGAGCACATGGAAATCCCCCAAATCTTATCATCCGGGAACAACGCGCAACTCAGCTAAAGAGGTTTTAAGAGTCACAGAACCTATCTCAGGTTGGGCCCCTGGACTAGCTCCGCCTCGCAGCCTGAGGATACCGTCCTCTGCCCTCTCCCTGCAGGCTGGGCCCAGGACCCCCGGTGTGAGCACATCCCCAGGATGCGGAGAAACACTGACAGGTGTGGCTGACGCCTCGGCGGAATAGTGGGCCCAATGGCATCTGGGCGGCAAAGAGGCCCGGGAGGAAGTCATTACCCCTGGTCCAGGCCGAAGTTCATGTCTTGCCACCCATTCCAGGAAGGGCACTTCCTCCCTTTGGAGTGGTTCCGAGCCCAAGAAGGACGTGACATGCATGCATCCCAACAAATGGGCCAAAGGGCTCTGCAGAGGTGAATCAGGCTTTGTCCAAACGGGGAACCCGAGGCCTGGGATGGAGAAGAGAAACAGCCCGGCACCCACCGCCCGCCACCAGAATTGGGAGTCCTGACCACCCCGCACACCTGACACGTAGGGCCTGGGTGCCTAGGGCCATGCTGGGTCCTTGCCCTGCCGCCCAGGGCAGCAGGGCTCAGGCACCACTGCGCCCAGCACCGAGACCACGACCTGGCCCCGCCGGTGGTCAGGAAAGGCCCTGTTTGCCCGTCTGCTCGGCGAGGAGTGAATCCCCCGCCATGCCCGGCACCGCTTCACACTTTCCGGCCAGCTCCTGGGCACCCGTCCCCACAGGGCCCGCCCGGTGGGCATGTTGGTGACCCCATCAACGGATGAGTACGGGTTGCGGCTCTGGCAGCATGGCCGCCTGCCCAAGGCCATGCATTTAGGAGGTGGTAGAGGCCACATTCAAAGCCTGTCTGACTGGCCTCAAAAGTAAGGTGACCAGACGTCCCGCTTTTGGCGGGACAGTCCCGATTTCTAACAATTTGTCCCGCGTCACGTCACGCAGCATTTTAAAAAAGATCGGGAAGACCGGGACTTTTTTTTTTTTTTAAAACGCTTTGGGACGCAGGACAAATTGTTAAAAATCGGGACTGTCCCGCCAAAAGCGAGGACGTCTGGTCACTTTACTCAAAAGGCACCTCTCACCAGTGTCAGGGTTGGGAGCCCGGCCCTAGTGCCAGTGACTCTGTCCTGAGGGCGTGGGCCCGCTCAGGGACCCTGACCCAGCGCCTGCTCTGGACGTGCGGCTCCAGGAGTGCCCACGTGGCTCGCAAGACAAAAGCAGGAGGTTGCACTGTCAGTCCCCTAGGCCCCCCGCCTGAAACACAGACAGGCCTCCTTAAGACCTAGGTGGCTGTGCCCACACGCCAGCCCCCGGGGCGGCCGACCTGCACAGACACGGAGCACTGGGCCCGGGGCCTCGCCGCAGCCCTGCGACCCGGCATAGCTCTCAGGAAGGAAGCGGCCTCGGTGTGCGCCTCCTGCTGGCCAGGCAGTCCCCACTATCAGGTCATGGCTCTCCTGTCTCTGCGGGGACAGGAGGCTCAGCCAGCCTGGCCCTCAGAGGACCGTCAGCGTCTCACTCCACTGCCCCCAAGTCCTCTCCCAGCTCCTTGACCGCACTGCCCTTCTCACGCCTCCGGCTCCTCACACAAACAGCAGGGTTGGGCTGCCGGGCGGCGGGAGGAGGGCTCTGGGTCGCCTTCCCAAGTGACCTCAGCAGCGGCCACAACCCCTCTCAGGGTCTCAGGCTTATTTGTCCGTTTTCCAAAGCGAACTCCTCTGCATCCCTCAAGACCCAGCCCCAGATGACCCTGCTTAAGGAAGACAACCTGGCATAGTGACAAAGCTGGGCAACACAAGGGACCAAGGAGACGTCCCTGCAGGCAGAGGCTCTGCCCAGGGCTGAGGACTGGGTCATCTGCTAGCATTATTTTATCCCAAAACAGGGGAGACACGGCACTAAGGAGGGAAGGGAAGAGGGTCTGCCTTACAGGGCAGACGGGACAGGCGCCGGGGCTAGACAGCTATGAGGAGACAATCAGGGCTGGAGGACAGCTTCTCTCCGCAGCGGGCTGGACACTTTCTCCTGTCACCATGACAGCTAGCGACACTGTCCAGTGTGGCAGTTTCTGGCCACACGCGGCTGTTTACAAAGCGAAACGGACACTTCAGTTCCGCCGTTGCGCCAGCTGCTTTTCAAGTGCTCAGCAGCCACACGGCCCTCGCGTTGGTCTTGAACCTCTTCTCTCAGAGGCTGGGCACCTCCAGGGGAGAGGGGCTGCTGGCTGCGGGAGTTGCTGGAGGCAGAGGGAAGGAATTAGCTGGGAGGGAGCCGCCGAGAGTCTGGGAAAGCCGTTGGAGCCCGGGAACATGAGATGGGACAAAGCAGTGTAGCTGCTGAACAAAGCAAGTGTAGCTGTGGTCCTTTCTCAGGACCACACCGCTGGGATGTGGCAGGCCTGAGACTCAGGGGAGGCACAAGTTCGAGTCTCCGGCCTGCCACATCCCAGCGGTGTGGTCCTGAGAAAGCTACTTAACCCCTCTGTGCTCAGTCTTCTCCCCTGGGAGACGGGGAGGTAAACTGCACAGGCTGGGGTCAGGGCCTTTCCTAGCACGTCCGTCTGAGGTCCATCGCCGGTCCGGGAACAAAGGGACTTACCAGAATTGGGCTCCAGGGAAAGACTGAGCAGGTCCATGGAGCTGCACACCGGCCCCAGCATCCCGTTGTAGCTGCTGGTGCGGGCGAAGAGCAGGAGGCGGCAGGAGTGGCTCTCCTCGGTGTCGTTGTTGATATGGGCATAGACGTCGAAGTCGCTGCCTACTGTCATGCTTCGGACCACGCGGATCCGCATGGTCACCCCCGGCTTCTCTCTGGCGTCCAGCTTGTTCAGGTTGTTGGCCTTTTTGAAGGCCTCCCTCTCCTCACGGGACCCTGTGGGGGGACAGGCAAGAGGACCCCATGGCTGAAACCTAATTCAGTAAGAAGGAGACTGGGGCAGAGCAAGATGGCCTGAGTCCCGGTGACTCAGAGCAGCCCCGAAGGAGTGTCATCTCCACATTTCTGTACCAGGAGCAGGAAAGAATATTTTCTTCATTTTCCAAAGTGAACTCCTATGCATCCCTCAAGACCCTGCCCCAAATGCTCCTTTTCCCCAGGATGAATCAATTAGTGTGTTCTGCAGCTTCACAGCTGCCTATTGCCAGTTATGGTGCGTGGGTTTTTTTTGTTTTGTTTTGCTCACCAAACTGTTTTTTGTCTAAGTGGTTGCCCTTTGAGCTGCTTGAGGACTAAGACTGTATTTACTTGCCTTTATGTCATGTAAATAGTGCTTGGCGCAGTAACCACCAATACAATTTGAACTTTCTCGCCTGCAAGTGTTTACATAGAATTGATTCCCTCCCTGCCCCAGGCCCCCCACAGAGCTCTCCAACAGGAAAGGCTGCCCTCCTTATCCTCCCGTTACCTCTCTCCGACGCTCCTTTCATCCCCCACCACGTGTTGTTGGGTACATCTCTACTCCTCCTATCAAACCATCCTCTCTGAACCTTTCAGAGGCCTGGGGACATCTCTTCCTTCTGTTATCCTTTCCGCCTAGAGCACGGCCACAGAACCACCCCCCCCCCAGGCAGCCCTGGGAAGTCAGTGAGGGCTAGATGTGGGCCCAGGTCTGGTTTCCTCGTCATCCCTGTGAGCCCCGCTGTGCTGGGCAGATGCTTAGAGACATCAATCCTATTGGGTTGTCAGATGCGCTCAAATCCGCGCCCTTCCCCCCACCTCTTACTGATTTAACATTAGCAACAGAAAGAAGTCTCTTTTTGTGTGTGTGTGTGTGTGTGTGTGTGTGTGTGCCTGATTGAATCCATCTTATCTTTAAATCTCTTTGTCTGTTTCTCTTTCATCTAACCCCTCCCCATCCACTGTCCTGTTCCCTTCCCCGGCTGTGTGAGAACTGCGGCAAAAATAAACACGGCCAGCCGAGTTCCAGAACCTCTCCTCCAGGGCCCCCTGACTTCCCAAGCCTCTTGACTACGAGGGCATTGCAACAAAACGTGTGGAGTTGCAGGTCCCACCGCTGCAGGTCCCACCGCTGGTGAGCGCTGTGAACACACAATACGGGCATCAGTCACTTTTGTTACGATGCATGCCTCTCGCATCTAGCAGGCACCCCCTTCAGCTTTATTGAGTCAAGCCAGCCCCCCAAAAAGTGAGGCTTAAAGACCAAATGGAATCCTTCTGTGGAGCATAGAATTATTTCCCTAAACAAATTATCCTCTACCACCGTCTTCCAGTGTGTTTGGTAAGTGTAACCTGTCCCGAAGGAATTTTTTTTGAACGGAGAGTAACCTACAGGCCATTGTATGCAGACTGCCAAATCTCACACACACACACACACACACACACACACACACACACACACATACACACACACACCCGCTGGACTGGTAAAACCGGCGGCTTATCTGCAGGGCAGTGTGAAGGCGGAGGGCACCCACCCTCTGGGTACTTGTAGATGTGGGTGATGTCCTCCCGCTGGTCCCGGCCCACACTCTTGGTGCTGATCTTCTGCCCCACGACCGTGGAGTTGTTGAAGGACTTGTGCAAGGACCCGTCTGCATTCCGGATCCACTCCACCAAGTCGGCATTGACCTCGGCGAAGACGAAGGGGGCGTCGTACTTGGGGGTCAGGTCGCCTTCCTTGATGGCGCGAACCGGCACCGGGCCACAGCAGTAGGTGCCTGGTTGGGGGGGGGGGGGGGGGGGGAAGAGGAGGCACCTGGATGAGGGTAGAATGGCACCTCCAAACCCTGCCACGAGTCAAGCACACGTGGCAAAACATCTCGAGGCCGTAAAGCCCTTGGACTCAGGGCCTCCACTGCTAGGAAAGCATCGTAGGTAAGAATTAAGGATAGATGCCAAAAGTGGTTTGGCTCAGTCGATGTAGGGTGTCGACCTGCAGACTGAAAGGTCCCAAGTTCGATTCCAGTCAAGGGCATGTACCTTGGTTGCGGGCACATCCCCAGTGGAGGGTGTACAAGAGGCAGCTGATGATTCTCTCTCATCGATGTTTCTAACTCTCTATCCCTCTCTCTTCCTCTCTGTAAAAAAAAATCAATAAAATATATATTAAAAAAAAAAAGAAAAAAGAATTAAGCATAGAGACCCCGGAGCCCAGCTTTTAGGGTTCAAATCGTAGCTCTTAGTAGCTGTGTGATGTTGCAGTAGTTACTGAGCTTCTCTGAGCCTTGGTTTCCAGTCGGGGATGCTATGTATGCCTTCCTCGTGAGGATTGGCACGTACTAGGTGCCGTGTAAGTGATAAATGAAACAGAAGAATACCCCAAAGCACCCCGAGGAACAGAGGGAGCCAAGCAGCTGGCAGCACTAGAGAAGGCGGGGCCTCTGTCTGGTTTAACCCCCTGCCAGTGTTTGCCTCGGTGCAGTTTACAGCTGCCTCAGCTGGTCACACATGCGGAAGGTGAGGACTGGAGGCTGGATGACAATCTATGGTGCATCCATTTGATGGAACACGGTAACATGAAATTCAAATTCAAATCACAGAACACTGCCTGGTGGAGAGACGCTAGAGTAGGGGTGTCGAACTCAATCAGAGAAGGGGCCA
Organism: Pipistrellus kuhlii; assembly: GCF_014108245.1. Lineage (NCBI taxonomy): Eukaryota > Metazoa > Chordata > Mammalia > Chiroptera > Vespertilionidae > Pipistrellus > Pipistrellus kuhlii. The sequence goes on along the minus strand of NW_023425562.1, from coordinate 49,838,325 downwards.
AAATCTAAAATCCAGCCTAAATCGCGGGCTGAATGGTTTACTGAACAGTCATAAACTGTCATTGTGCTGGAAACGCAGCGGAGTGCAGTGATGACAGCACGGTGCAGGCCACATTGCAAGGCCTGGCGGGACGGATTTGGCCGGCGGGCCTTGTGTTTGACACATGTGCGCTAGAGGCATACAGGAAAGTGACAAGTTAGCATACAAGGCCGAGTACAGCCATAGCTCTTCACCTGGAGTCCGCCGACTCCCATGGTGCAACGAATAGAATTCGGGGGTCCGTGAACTTGGACAGGGGGGCGGGGGGAGGTGAGGTCTTTCTCCTCACCGCACTGTGACAGCACTTCCTTCGACCATGAAAACAGGCAAACCGTAATCTTAGGTGCGCTTACGACTCGTCACCTGTAAAACCACAGATACTCTCCTATCGCTTCATGGTTGTCACAGGTATTTGGAGATAACGTTTATCTCTGCTACCAAGTTACCTATTCTATTAGTCCTACCGCTAGATCTTGTTATATGAAATCTATATGATTATATTACAATTTTTTAAAAAAAATTTTTGGTAACTCTATTTCAATGTAATTGGTTTACTTTGTAAACCGTAGGTATTACGTTCTATAAATTGGCTTCGAGAATCTTGCCATGGCTCTCTCTTCGCCTGCACACACGTATGTAAACAAGCATCTAACTGGAGGTGACTGTGAGAATGTTAAGGATGCTTTGTGAGGAGGGAGAGGACAAGGTGCTATCTGATACTTTCTTTACGATTCTCCTTACTGTTTTCCACAGCCGGCAGGAAGGACGTTTCAAAGGACAAAGAAGCATGTGGCATTAGTGAGGTCCCCACGCCAGATGGGCCAGTCAGTGACCTTTGGGTCAGCCAGACGTGGATCGGAACGCCAGCCCTGTGCTCTCCCGCGGAGGGCCTCTGGGAGAGTGCTCTCTGGGCCTCAGTTTCCTCCTTTGGCCTTGGGGACATGCCTACCCACCTTCACTCTTCTCCTGGGGCGTGGGGTCGAGGGCCTGCCACCCATCGTAGCCGGGCTTCAGGTCCGGCCTGGTCATCCAGGACTCCACCCAGCAGTGGAAGTTCCTGTCGGGGAACGAAGCGGAACGTTGGCCAGGACTCACACTCAGGCTCTCCTCCCCTCCCCACTCGCCTGGTCCTCGCTGAGCCCAGCGTGGCCCCCTGACGCTCCCCTTTGCTCTTCCCTCTGCGGCCCCTGGCCAGGTGCTCGCTCCTGCACTGAGTGTCATCCTCAGCGCCTCTCCCACCGCCCTCCCCTTGCAGGGGCTCCTGACGTTCAGCTGAGGTTTCCTCCTCATTTCTCGGCTCCGTGCCTTCTTTTCCAGCCTCTGGAAACAGGCTGAGCCTTGGTTCCGGCCTCATCCCCAGCCGCCCGGACACACCTCTCCTCCAGCCTCTCCCTCCAGGCCTGCTCCTAGGTTGCCAGCCTGTCCCGCTCCCAGCTGGAAGCCCAGGCCCCCTATCCTGGCCTCCAGAATCCCGACAGCCATACTCCTGAGGCCATCCCCGCAGTGCATGGACTTTTCTCCTCCTGGCCTTTGCTCATGCTGTCCTCCCTGCCTGGACAGCCCTCCCCTCCCCCGTTTCCCCTTGTTCAAACTCTGTTTGGATTTGAAACCCAATTCAAACGTGGCCTCTTCTGAGAAGCCTTCCCAAATTTCCTCTCCTGGAGACCACAGGGCCCTCTCCCCACCCTGGGCCCCACCTCACCAGATCATCTCGCTCTTGTTCCCCTCGACCTCCCCAGACTCGTTGCGGAAGTACTCGATGAGCAGGTTGCTGTTCGAGTCGTGGGCCGAGTTGTAGTTGGTCACGACTCGGGTGGGGATGCCCAGGCATCGCAGCACTGGGTGGGGGGGGACACACGACAGAGAGAGGGGTTAGGGGCCCGGCTGAGGATCTGAAGACATGCCCATCTGTACCCCAGTGAAAACTGCACCCACTGAGCAAGTGGTGAGGGTGTGTCATCCCTTACCCAGACAATGGCGCCCACCTTGCTCGTCGCCCCATGTCCACTCTGCACCCCCAGCTAACAGAAGAAACGTCTGAATTGCAAATCTGACACCAGCATGCCTCTGCTCAACCTGCAATGGCTCCCTGAGGCCCTTGAGGTCCAGGCCAGACCTCCGGCTATGGCCCCCTGGCCTTGCAGGGTCTGGGCCCCGACTGCCTCCTGCACACTTGGCTCCAGCCACATTGGCCTCCTCACTGCTCCTCCAGCATCCACACTCCCGCCAGCCACAGGGCATTGGCGCGTGCTCTTCTGTCCTCCAGGAAAGCTGGGTTTAAATTGCCCCATTGTTTGCATTCATACAAGGACTAGGGATTCATCATCTTTCTCCATGGGCGGGCACCTGAGGGGGTCTTCGATTAGTTCTCCGAGGCAGAAGAGGAGAACTTACTTCGTATTCCCAGAGCCCCGCATAGGCCTGGCACAGACTATCTTGTCCAATGCGATGAAGATGTGGGTGAGGTAGAGAGAGGAGGAGTGAGGGAGGCGGGGAGGAATGAAGGAAAGATAAAGATTCAGAGTAGGGAGCAAGCAGTGAGACCAGCAGAAGAGGAAATACAGGCCAGGAGACTTTCTATCCAAGCCCTCGCTGCTTCCTGCTGTGTGACCTGGGGCCAGTCCCTCCACCTCTCTGGGCCTGTCTCCTCGTCTATAAAATAAGGTCAGGGTGCAGGTGCAGTGTCCGTCAGATGTGCTGGGACACGGTCATGGACGAGGAGGGTCCTGCGTTTACTCCAAAGCACACGGAGAGGAGGGAACCCAGGCATGTGAATCTCCCCTGAATGGCGGTGCTGGGTGCTCCTGACAGAGAGAATTATGGGCCTTTTCTTTCAGGTGTTTTTTAATGTAGAGTGTAAAAGCAACACACTCTCAGGGTAGGATAAAGATATAAATAGCTAAAAAAAAAAAAAAAAAAAAAAAAAAAAGTGAAGCAAAATGACCCTCAGGACTTTGGTTTCGCTTTTAGTTTTGACTGAGGTTGAGTTGCTAAATCGGGAGAGGGGCAGGAGGTGAACTTTGCCTGCCATCCACTAGGGCCCAGGGTTCTGGCCAGACGTGTGGATGTTGGGAGGCGGGCAAGGAGCAGCTGTGAATCCTCGCCTCTTGCCTGGTCCCTGTGCCCTGAGGCCTGGGCAGAGGCCAGACTGGCTGCTGCCTCAGTGAAGGCTGGTGGCCCAAACCTGGGCCTTGCCCCGCCATGCCACCAGGATCCTGTCCCCCTGCCCCAGGAGCAAGGCACCCTGCCTGTCCCCAGGGATGGGGCCTGGGAAGCCTCCATCACAGTCTGAGGCCGGGAGGCTTCCTCCAAGCCAAGCACGTGTGGTTCCAAGCCCAGCGGTCCATTCACCCACCCGCTGTGTGACCTCGGACAAGACACTTCCCCTCTCTGCCCCTCTCTGAGCCTTCGTTTCCTCCTCGGAGAGGAGCTAATAATAGCTGCTGGTCTGGATGTAGTGATGACTCAGAGAGGGGCTGGGTGTGGGCAGTCCCGTCTGCCAGTGCCCAGGGTGGACCAGGGGAGTGTGTCACCGAGCCCATCACTGCCAATGTCTGTCCGTCCAGAAAATGCTCCGTGACCCAGATGAGGAGTCACAGCTCCCCCTGACAACCCCCAACGCAAACCTGACCTGAGCCGGAGACGGGGCTAAGGATCCTGCAAGCTTCCTGTGAATTGGGTTGGTCACCACTGTCTTCATTCGACAGGTGAGGAAACGGAGGCTCGGAGACACTAATTCTCTTGCCCAAGTCCACCCAGCGGCTGGAGGTGGAGCTGGGGTCAAACGAGGCAGTAAGACTCCAGCGCCCACAGACCAACCCTCCGTGTGGCTTCCTGAAGAAATGCCGGGACTGAGGGAGCCAGACAGCTCCTGGTGAGCCTGAGTTTTCCCGGTTCCATTCCCCGCCGTGCCTGGAAGGAGGCTGCAAGGACCCTGCCTCAGCCCTGGCCGCGGGGAGAGGACAGTGCAGGGCAAGATCTGCAGCTAAACCTGCAGGCAGCCACAGGGTCACAGCCCCGGGGAAGAAGGCATCCGCAGGGGAGTGCGCGGACACGAAGGAAAGGGCAGGAGAGGGAGGGTCCACGAGAAAGAGGAAGTCAGAGGTCACGGGAAGGGGGTGGGCAGACGGTGGTGGAGGAGTGCGGATGGGGAAGGAAAAGCAGAGGCAGCCTTGCTGGGAACCGGGGTCAGGCTGTCCCCGTCCAGCCTGCTAGAGTGGAGGAGAGTGCGGGAGCTGCTGGGACCCCTTTCTGGGCCTGCGTACTGGTCTTAGAGTCAGAGAAGCTAGGAACCCAAGATCAGCTTCTTAGATTTCCTGATGATGATGATGATGATGATGATGATGATGATAGTGGCAGTAATGGCAGCAGCACTATGTACATATTTGCTGGTATGCATAGGAAATAGTTTGAACCTTGCACATATGCTGACTCACTTAATCTTTACAACATCCCAGAATAAAGGCACTATTATTACACCCATTTGAGCTAGTGATTTGCTCTTGCGGACACACATGGTAAGAAGCCCAGCTGAATTCCACCCTTGACTCCATGTTCCCAGCTGGTGGATGCTGACCCATTCTCAAAGCACCATCCTTCAACCTTTCTCTGGGCTCAACTTTTCAAGAGTTTTTTTAGCGACCCCTCCCCCCCCCAAGCCTTTTTGTTTTTTTGTTTTGTTTTGTTTTTAAATTGCTTTCTCTTTCCCTCCTCTGCATTTAAGAAAGTGCTCTCTTTCTCGACATTGATAATATTATCAACTTATTCATGGTCAGACCTAGGGAGACCTACACTGGGCCAAGTTCCATGCTGGTCCGTTTCATGTCAGAACCACCCTGGGAGGTAGATCCTGTTGTTGTCCCCATTTTACAGGTAAGGAAACTGAGGATCAGAAAGAAGTCATTTGCTCGAGGTCACAGAGCAAGTGAATGGAAAAGTGGGGGTTTTTAACTCAGGTGTGCCTGGCTCCAAAGTCTATGTTCTCAACCGTGAGCCCATGCTGTGCCCCCCGCCCCCAAAGACCATACCTCATTGCGGGGGGGGGGGGGGGGGAAAGGAACAGAGAGGGGCAGCCACTGGCCCCAGGCCACACAGCACACTGATGGCATTGGTGGTAGAAACAGGACGAGACCTTGGGCCTATGGATTCCCACTCCAGGGCTCTCTGCACCCCGCTTCCTGGGCTCATGGAGCCGAGGAAAGGTTCCGGGCCCTCCACCGCCCTGGGCAGCTCACCTGTGCAGGCCACCGCAGCGAAGACCCAGCACTGGCCGTACTTGACCTTCTGGAAGCCGGAGTTCTTCCAGCGCCGCAGGATGTCCACACTGCCCATCCAGTACATGGGGCTTATGCCGTCCGCGTATTTGCCGTCCCAGCGTCCCAGCAGCACCCCCTGGTCGTCATTGCAGTTCACCTGTGACCAGCAGAGCATCGGGGGGGGATCAGTCTGGGGAAAGGGCGGTGGCTGTGCCAGGCAGAGCACAAGCCCAGCGCATAGCAAAAGGCGGGGAAGGGAGTCCCAGGGTGAGGGACTCCAGGTGCGAAGGTGTGACCGGCTGTGTGGTACATCAGAGAATGTTGGGGCTGGCAGCCAGGGTGCAGGGGTTGGGGGGGAGTAGAGAAAGGGGTCAAGGCCACGGAGGTGAGGCTGGAGGTGTGAATGTGCCCGCAGGATGGCAGGGGGATGGCACCAGGTGATCTGAGTACAAAGACCAGGTCTGGCTTCTGCCCAGATTGTGTCCCTCCCCCAACTCCCTTCCCTGGAGGATAAAATCCAGTCATCTGCGTGGTCTGGCCCCTGCCTACCTCTGCAGCCCCCCCTGCCCCCTGCTCCCCCTTACTCACTCTGCTCCAACACACTGGCCTCCCTTCGGCTAGTCAGGGCCTTGGCACAAGTAGAACCCTCTGTCTGGAAGGCTCTTCTCCTCCCAGCGAGTGTATCAGCTCAGGGATCATCACTCACGCCCCCCCCAGCCCCCCCGCCCTCCCTCTCTGAGGTTAGGCCCTGTGGTCAGACACTCTCTCACATCTGGGTTCCTTCAGTGCCTGCATCATTATTTATGACGACTTGACATCTTGGTGAGTGTCTGCCTCTGCCCACTCTCCCACTGGAACATAAACTCTCTGAGGTCCGGGACCACACATGTCCTACATCCAGCTGTTTCCCAGGGCCGGAGACATAGTGGCCCTGGATAAATATTTGCTGAACGAATGAATTGCTGAGAGGGATCACAAGACACGATCCTCATGTGGGTACATTTTGGGTACGATTTGTGTGTGTCTCTCTCTATATATTTTTTAATTGATTTTTTTACAGAGAGGAAGGGAGAGAGATAGAGAGCTAGAAATGTCGATGAGAGAGAAACATCGACCAGCTGCCTCTTGCACACCCCCTACCGGGGATGTGCCCGCAACCAAGGTACATGCCCCTGACCGGAATCGAACCCGGGACCTTTCAGTCCGCAGACCGACGCTCTACCACTGAGCCAAACTGGTTTCAGCTACATTTTGTCTCTAAATACGAGCTCTCTTAGCTGAGACTCCCCACCCCCTGGGGACCCCCACAGTGCTCGGTCAGGGACCCCCAGGGTGGCGGTGCGGCTGCTCACCATGGCGCTCACCACCCGGCACACGTAGACGGGGCTGCTGCGGCGGGAGCAGTCGCGGCCTCCGTTCTTCAGGAACTTGGGGTTCATGTCCAGGATCTTCAGGCAGGTGTCCAGGATCTCGGCTTCAAACTGTGTCAGAGGAAACCAGAGGGGGTGGGGGTGGGTGGGGGGTCACCTCCTCCAGGAAGTCTGCCTTGAAGCCCAGCAGCTGTAGGACCTCTCAGTCCGCCTTACATAGACTGGGATGCCAGCCGCTCCAGGCCGAGGAGGGGCTGGGGTGGGACAAAGACTATGAGTGTACGAGAAAGGGGAAGGGGGTGTGCCTGCATCCAGAGTCTGGCGGGTGTGGGGGATTTTGGGGAGTTGGAGCAGAGACCACTGAGTGGGGAGCCCAGTGTCCCTGGGGCTTCTCTACCCTCGGAGTCACCTCAGGCCCTGCCAGTGTCCCTTTGCCCTCTCTGCTCAGCCCAATCACCTACTTCCCCCAAAACCTGACTCACCCTGCAGAGCGGATGAGGATCCCCTCTCCCCGACCCCACCCACCTACACTGCTCTGATCGGAACTGATGTAGATTAGGAAGGTATAAATCTACTGGCAATGTCGTCACCCCTCTGTTTCTACCATACTCACTGAAGTCTAGATTTCCCCCCGGAGCTTGCGAGACCCTGCATGATCTGCGGCTGGGGTAGCCTCTTTGATCTCCTCTCTTACACGGGGCCTTTGGACTGGCTATGTCCTTCGCTTGGAATGCTCTTCCTGCCACTCTCTGGAAGGCTCACACCTTCTCATCCTTGCAACTCAAATTTATCTTTATCAAAAGCAGGACTCCCCCCTGGTCACCCATTGGATCACAGCTCTGTCATGTTCGAAGGCTCTTCCGTCTGCCCCCTGCTCCCCATCTTGACGGTCTTGTCCCAAACCGGGCCTCATCACAGGTCTCCCTCGGTGGCTTGAATCCTTTCCGTGGCTCCCTGTTGCCACCAGCCTGACATTAAGGCCAGTTTCCAGCCTGAACACTGCTGACTTCTCCCACTTCACCCTCTGGGGGCTCCTTCATAAGTACAGCACTCCCCAGGCTACGGGCTACTTCTAAGGCACACATTTTCCCATCTCCAAGCTCTCCTCTTTTTTTTTTTTTTTTTTTTTTAATATATTTTTATTTATTTTACACAGAGAGGAATTGAGAGGGATAGAGAGATAGAAACGTCGATGAGAGAGAAACATCGCCCACCTGCCTCTTGCACACCCCCCACTGGGGACGTGCCCGCAACCAAGGTACATGCCCTTGACCAGAATCGAACCTGGGACCTTTCAGTCCGCAGTCCGACGCTCTATCCACTGAGCCAAACCGGTTTTGGCCCATCTCCAAGCTCTTGCTCACGCAGTTCCCTTGGCCTAGTAGACATGCACCCACCTCCTTCAAAGCCCAGGTCACATGGTGCCTATTCCAGGAACTGCCCTGTCCCCTGTGGGCAATTAGTCCCTTCCTTTACTTCAGGAGGTTGAGGGGTCAGGGGTGAGAGAGTTCTTGCTTCATGCATTTTCTCAGTAATGTCTCAAGAGTTTTTTATGGGAGGCTGAAGGGTAGAGGAAAACATCAATGGTTTGGAGAACCAGCCCAGGCTGTCCTGGGAGAATCAGAAACCACATGGAGTAGAGATGAATCATCCAGCTGAGGTCGGACCAGTTCAGCCTAGACAGCCATGGCCTCTCAGGTTTAGGCTTGTTTGTTATTCGGCGGTAGCTAGCTGATATATCCAGACCAGCGGTTCCCAAAGTGACTGACATTAGATCAGAAGCATCAGCCTCCCCTGAGAACTTGTTCAACGTGGAGAATCCCTGCCCACACCCACATCTACTGAATCAGGAACTGGGGGTGGGCCCAGGGATGTGTATTTGACACACTATCCCAGTGATTCCGATGTATATGTAAGCCTGAGGCCCACGGATGGAGATAAAGGTTTAACGTCCACTCTCAGCACATGCTGAGCGTACAGTGCGGACTCACTAAGTGCTGCCTGTTATTTTGGCCTTGAATGCTCCCCTTCTCCCTCCTGGAATGACTGCCTGCCCACAACTCCTAAAGGCTCCCCTCATTCTTTCCCACCTTGACTATCTGGGGCTGCTGCTCCCACGGCAGGTAGGGAAACCCTTTGCTGTGTGACCTCAGGCCTGGCCTGAACTGTCTCTGAGCCTCCATTTCGGGGACCTTGAATGCGGACAACATGGGGGCTCTGAGACCCGATCCCACTTTTGCAGCTTGCCTGTGTCTCAGACCTGGGGCCCAGTGCACAGGGGGTCTGAGGTGGTGGGGAGGGGCAGGGGGAGACCATACCTGCCCAAAGTTCCAAGGGATATCATGGAAGTACTTGGCCGAACCCTGGTAGATGAGGCCATCCTGGGCAAGGACGTACTCCTGCCGCTCCTCCTCTGAGTCCAGGAACACGGCGTCTGCTGTGGGCGGGAAGGGAGGGGCCTCAGCCTTGGGTGTGGTGAGGCCCAGCGTTCCCGCAGACTTGGCATCCGGGGTGCCAACTCCCCGGGGCCAGGTCGGCGTCTCAGAAGCCTCTCTATCATCTAACCTGAAAAACTAACCATTAGCACATAACCCCGTGTCAATGGCAGAGATTGTGTTATCAGTGAGTGACAGCCACTGCGGTCTGCCTTTCGTCCAACATCCCTCGCGGTGCCTGGGTGTGTGATAAGCAGGTGGTGTACAATAGCTTGTACATAAGCAGGTGGTGTACATAGGCCCTATGTAGACGGGATCCAGGAAAGCCCCCTTTTGCAGGTGGAAAAACTGAGCCTCAAGAATATTTAACAACGAGAAAACTGATGCTAAAACAAAAGGCAGAGGAGCCTGGGCAGGAGTTGCGGCCCTCGGTTCTGCTCCTCACTTGCTGTGTGGCCCTGAGCTGGCCACGTCTCCTTCTCTGCCCACCTCTCTGTCTTCCCCGGGAGCACAATGGGTGGCAGGTCTGAAAGGTGCTCCGTGCGCTGACGCCCGAGCCAGCGTGAGGAAGGAGCACTGTCCAGCGTGGAGAGAAAGCCAAGGAAGTGTGACTGTGGCTCTGGCGGGGGAGAGGGGGTCTCGTCCAGCTCGGGGGTCAGGCACAGCCACCTGGAGCGGGTGGCATCTGCTGCCTTGACGACATACTAAGGCAGGAACCAGAGACAGCCAAGCTGCAGCTGCTGAGAAACGCAGGGCTCTTAGTTCCCTGTGACTAGTAAGGACAGACAAGGGGTCGGAGGTAGCCGGGGCCAGAGGGCAGGAGGTCAAATGTCAGGCTGGCCTTCACCATCTCCAGGTCACAGGTGAAGAAACGGAGGAAGGGGAACTCCAGAGCCACGCTGTGCCTTTGGTGGGCCCTGGGCATTTTTGCTTCCATTAAAAAACAAAAGTATATATTAAAAATATATTTCATGACTGCATGGCTTTAACGACGGATATGGTAATATTATATAGTAAGACATAGTCTCCAGCCTAAACACTCATGGTTTTCTTCTGACTTTAAAACAATTCCCATGTTTCTGTGGGCCCCTGAAGGAATGGTGGCCCAGGCCCTGTGCCTTCCGAAGTCTGCCTGAGAAAGCGCAGCCGGCGCTCCTGGCAAAGCTGGGCTAGAACGCAATGGCCAGGCCCGCCCCCGGGCCCCTCTGCAGAAACCAGCCCCCCGCTCGTCCTGCATGGCTGAGGTCTTATGCATCCTGCTCTTGGGCTCCAGAAATTGTGCAATACAAATTAGCCTTACGATAAGTGAACCATGTGGCCATAAATCAGTGGGCAGTGTGGGAAAGAGGATGAAAGAGAAAGAAATGCCCCCGGGTGCTTGGATGCTTTCTGTCGGCGTGAGCGTGTCGGCACGCCAGTGTCCCCCCCGTCAGGTTCTCAGCTCAGGTAAGGGTGGGCACTGGGGACGGAAGCCTCACTGTGATGGGCACTTGGTCCTGTCCATCTGGAGCGCAGGGACAGGGGGTCCCCTTTCACGGGCGGACCCAGCCCTCTGCCCCAGAGGGAGAACGGTGCCCTCGCCCTCGTCCAGCCCACCCCCCACAGAGCCCAGCTTCCTGCTTCCCAGTCGCCCGTCCCACTGCTTCCTCCATGCTCCCACCCTGGGATGTGGGTCACGTTAGTCACTGTGCTGCTTGGCTGACCGCCACGCCAAGCCACGGGCAGGAAGGGGACAGCTCCAGAGGAAGGAGGACATCCCTGGAACCTTGCTCCCTGCTCGCTGGACTCTGAAATCGCACAGTACAGGGCGGGAGGAGGACACCGCATGCTCCTGCTCCACGGGCTGGGCTGCCAACGGGCTGCAAGCTCTGCAGGTTGTCAGACAGCAAAACGAGCATGCGTGTGCCTGCTTCGGCAGCACGTATACTAAAGCAAGGCTGAGTCTGTCCTGAGAAACCGTTCCATGTGGCCACAAGAGCAAGGGTGCCTGTTGCCCCACCCTCCCCATGAAGAAACCCTGACACAGGGGGCCAGATGAATGAAAGAGCCACATGGACAGGATACGGTCACTCAGGTGCTCAAAAATGAATGAGTGGATGGCCCAGCTGGTGTGGCTCAGTGGCTGAGCATCAACCTATGAACCAGAAGGTCACGGTTCGGTTCCCAGGCAGGGCACCTGCCCGGGTTGCGAGCTCAATCTCCAGGAAGAGCCATGCAGGAGGCAGAAGATTGATGATTGTCTCTCATCATCGATTTTCCTCTCTCTCTTCCCTTCTCCCTTCCTCTCTCTGAAATCAATGAAAACACATTAAAAAAAATGAGTCTATGTGTGCAGATGAATGAGGAAAGATCTTCAAGACATGTTGTAGAAGAAAAACAACCCAGTAGGTTGATGTATTTGTGGGATCCTTTTACGTTTAAGGAGACAGAGGAGCTCAATGCAGTGGTATTTCCGGGCGCATGTGCCCAAGTCACAGGAGATGAGCCCCCCAAGGTGGCTATGACGGCGTTCCCCAAGGAGGGGTGACAAGGGCTGGCTGTCACCCCTTGATGTTTTAGAAAGAGGATGGTTTCCTGTCTTACTGTCATAATGAGAAATAAAAGCCAAAGCATGTAAAAAGAGAAAATGAAACATCCTTCTTCTCAAATATGTTACCAAATGCCCCCAAGTGGAGAAGGAAAAAAAAAAAAAAAAAAGCAATGGCCTGTGAGAAGCTGGTTATCTGACACCAGAATTTCTGCCTGGGCAGAGGCTTTGAGGGGAGACACCCGTTCCTCGGCTGAGGCCCACCCACAGAGCTCCCTCTCGGCCTCGCTGGGGAGGAGCAGGAAGGAAACCCAGCTGACCGCCTTGCTAGTCGGATGGGAAGCTGAGGCCCAGGAGGTGTGGTGGCCCCTGCCTCCTCCCATCGGCTCAAGTCAGCCTTGGTCCTCCCGAGCCTCCCTCTGACTCCCCAGAGTGGTCCAGCCCGGTCCACGTACTCACTGAAGGAGCTGCCAGAAGCCACCCCACTTCTCTGAGCCTCAGTTTCCTGCCTGGGACACAAGGCTGCTGATCTCTCTCTCCTCCCCTCCCCCCCACGTGTTGGCTGAGAGGAATAAATGAGAACGTGTATGCGGAGGCACTTAGATAAAACTGCTCCCACCCCCCTCCTAGCTACCCCACCTGCCACCTCCCTCGGTCTCCCCTCACTTGCTGGTCTGGCGAGGTTTAAAACAGAGTCTCGTGAAACAGTACCAGGTGGGAGCCATGGGCACACGCAGGACACCCCATTCCTGAGTGTAGCTTCCGACCCCGGGCCACCCCCACGCCCAGCTCACAGTGCCGTGGGGACATATGGACAAGACACAGGATGAGATCGCTTGGAGGTTGGGAGACTTTGGCCAGTCCTTGTGCTTCTGTGAGCCTGTCTGCTCCTCTGGACGTGGGAATAAGGGGAGTCCTCACATCGAAGGATTTGGGGGAGCTGAGCCTGGAGCTGCACAGGGTGGGCCTCACTCCGTCCACCTTGATGTCTCTTCTGCCCCATCTTCCACCCTCAGCAGCCCCCCTGGGCCGGTCTGGCCCTGCCCGCCTCCCGCCTGCTCATGGGTGGCGCGCGCCTCACCTGGGCACCAGGGGTTGAAGAGCAGGGTGAAGTGGCCCAGATTGAAGCTGGAGGGCTGGGAGCCGGTGGAGGCCTCCATGGTGAGGCTGTACAGGCCGATGGGGGCGTTTGGTGGGGCAATGAGCTGCAGCGAGAGCTCACTGCCCTGCTGGTCTATCACCGAGGCCGTCCAGGTATGCTGCTCCACGGCGTCGGACAGCGGGAAGCGGGCGTTGGTCCCGGCCTCCTCGCTGGGGTTTGGGCCTGTGGAAGGAGAAAGCAGGGGCCATGCGCCAGGGGTGGGCAGGGAGGGAAGGAGTCAGGACTGGTAGGGGCCGGGCACGTGCCAGGGGTCCTTGGTCCTTCAGCTCTGCCACTAACCATTGGAGAACTTTGGCAAGAGACTTCATCTCCCCGAACCCTGGTTTTCCCATCTATAAAATGGGGATCGAACCCCAACCTTGGAGGGTGGTTTTGTAGGAATGCATGACAAGCTGTAGGTGGATTCCTCCTGGGAGATGGGCCAGGGCAGCCTGGGACAGGGGCCGCCACGCCGCTCTGAGCTTTTCCCCCTCTCCGTTTGCCCGCCTGCAGCCGCGACAGGAACTGGGTGGATGCTCCCAGGGGCCCGCCTTTCCTGCCTAATTCCTTTACCTGCTAACATCCTTCTTCCCTTTCAGGAAAAGCAGCCCAGGCTCCGAATAGGATGGGACGGGGGTCCCTGGTGGCCCCTCCAGCCTTTGGCGCCTGGATCTCCAGGACAGCTCTGAGGAGTGCTCACAGCCACCTCTCACCTGCCCATTGCCCTTTGCCCATTGCCCTATGAAATGCCCGGGCACTCCCTGCTTCCCCCAGGACCCCTTGAGGGGGGAAACTGAGGCTGTCCCAGGGTCAGAAATCAAAACAAGCATGCGTGTGCCCCCTGTATGCTTGCCCCAGTAACCCCGGGCAAGGTCGGCATCTGAGCCCAGGTTTCTGGGCTCTGGCTGTCCCCTCGGCACCTCTCACGCCCCGAGGATGTTCTCTGGGAGGCCTGAGGGGGTCCGGAGGCTCAGGGAGGCAGAGAGGCTGCCTCAAATAGCTGCTTTTTCAGGTGGAGGGGAGGGCCCGGCCCAACAGGCAGGTCTGAGTCATGGGGAGGGCAAGGGCGGCCGGTCTCCCTTTCTGGACTCGGGTGGCGGGAAAGAGAAACAGAACCTTCTCTGCTCGACTGGGCAGCTGCCCAGGAAGGTTTATTTTTAACCTCCCACCTCCCTCTCTGCAGCCCAGCCCACTGCCGCTGACAATACGGGGCCTGCTCACCGAGGGGCTCCCTCCCAAAGCCCAGCCACCATCCACACCCAGGCCCAAATATAATCATGAACTAACAGGCCTGACCCTGGCCCAGGGGCCCCGTCGGTGTGCCATGAGCCAGCTCTGAGCCTTTAAATGCTCCCAGTCTTCCACAGCAGCACCTGAGGGAGGAGGCCAGCAGTCCTGGGGCCCCTAGAACCTGTCTCGTTCCAGTTCCCCACTTGGGCCCTGAGCGCTGTGTGCCCTGAGCTAAGTCCCAGGCTTCTCTGATCTGCACGTTTCTCATCCAAGAAGAAAATAGGAGACCACATGCCTGGGAGGGTCTGATTCCAGGTCTGAAACGTGCTCTGTAACCTTGGACAGCTAGTTAGCTTCTCTGTGACCCCGTTTCTTCCCCTGTGAAATGGAGCCAATCGCACTACCTCTCCACACAGTCAGTCTGCAGCCTAAAGAAGACGAGGCGTGTGAAGTGCCTCGAAAGGTGCCTGGCACATAGTAAGTGCACAATAAAGAAAAGGTATTGTTGCCATCACCTCCTAACACGCTGCAGAGGATTTACTGAACGTTCACAGAAGGCATTTAAAACAGGGACTGGGAAGGAGTAATCACAGAAATGTGAGCTATCTTCAGTATCAGCAACAGGGACCATTAATGCCCGGCTGCATGGCTCAGTGGTTGACCGTCGACCTACGAACCAGGAGGTCACAGTTCGCTTCCCGGTCAGGGCACATGCCCAGGTTGCTGGCTCGATCCCTAGTGTGGGGCGTGCAGGAAGCTCATCAATGATTCTCTCTCATCATTGATGTTTCTCTCTCTCTCTCTCCCTTCCCCCCCCGAAATCAATAAAAAAAATTTTTTTAAAAGGGGAATCATTAAAAATCAGCATTCTTAGGCCATACAACATTTTGAAGACTGGAGTGAAATGAAAACTGAGGCAAGAGGTGACCTCTCTTGGTGTGCCGGGACAGTCCCGGTCTATGCCTGTAGTCCTCGTGTAATCATTAATGGCGCCCCTTTCACTCTCAGAATGGTCCCTGTTTGGAAGATCAATGACCTGGTCACCACGGTGACCAGCCGGGCCAGGTTCCGTAGCCACAGTCACTATTGACATAACCAGCCCCAAGGAAAGGTCAGGAAACATGCTTCCCTTTCTCTCTGTCCCAGGACAACGAGCACCTAGGTGTGTGTGTGTGTGCGCGCACACACACACACACACACACACACACACACACTTTCTTCCCAGGGGCCCGGAGGGGCATGGAGACAGGCCGTCCCCGGGCCTCACCACGGCTACAGGAGCTGGCTTTGGAAGTTCCTGGGCTGCGGTTCCACACGGCACTCTCGTGGGGCCTAAATGACTCTGAGGACTTGAGGGGCCTGGGCCCTGTCCCAGACCAGGGTGGCACAGGAGGCCAGGGTGGTGGCCGAGGGGAACCTTCCGGAGCAAAGCCTTCAATTAGCCTCATAAGAGCTCCTTTCACTCCTTCAGGCAGGGCTCGCTCCCGCCCCACTCACCCCCACGCCCGGGCCCTCCCTGGGAGGGGGCGTAGCTTTCATCCGGTGACAAAGGTGGTGTTTGTCTCCTGTGGGCTGTACCCCGTAGCAGGGCCTGTCAGGCCTCGGACGGTCTGGACGGGACACGCAGCCCTCGGGGATGTGCGGGGTCAGGCCACACGCTTCATCCCCTGGGGGACGTAGCCGAGGGTCTGGCCTCGCCGGGCTTCCGGTTCCCCAACGAGGCAGGACAGGATGATCCCACGAGAGAATGTTCCAGCATTCTGGGGTGCCCAGGCCAGGCCCGGGCTGGGCGCTGACACCAGCCAGGCCTTGGGGTGGGAGGCCTGGCTTCCTTCTATTGTCCTCAGCTTCCCCGGCCCCGGGGAGGGTCTCGGCGGTCACACAGGGGAAGCTGTGTGCGTCCAGAGATACTGTGACCTCCGTCCGAGGCTGCCCGCCGGGGGCTCTGGAAGTGGCCGGGGCAGGTTGGCTACAGTCTGAGATAATTTGCTCAAGACTGGAGAACAGAGATTAGTTGTTGGGGTGGGGAGGCTGGTGACCTCCACAACCCTGAACTTGGAACCCTAACTACCCAACACGTAGATAATCGAGGAGAAAGAACGGGGACACCTTAAAAAAGAAAGAAGTAAAAAGAAAGGGGGAAATCACAGGCTACCATCCCATTTCACAGAGAAATACACTGAGGCCTGGCAGCCCCTGCTGGGGTCACAGCGACAAAAAAAAATTTTCAACTCTATGGTCGGGTTTGAATTTCCTTTTCTCCTGGACACCGTGTGACCCGAGCAAGTAACGTGACCTTTCTGAGCCTCAATGTTGCCATCTGTATAATGGGGGCTCCTTCTGCGTCCACGGAGGGGGGATTTAGAACGGGTGTGCAAACAGTAGGCGCTCCACAGATGTGGTTTTCACCATCCCAGAGCACCACTGTCCTGTGCTCCGACCTGCCACTTTAAGAAGGGGAACTGAGGCCAGAAAGACCCGAGACTCGCCGGAGGCCCCTGGGTTAGAGTGGGTCCCAGAGGGGCTGGGTGTGTGGGGGTGACTGTGGGTAGTGGGTGTGCCCCTGCCCAAAGCGGAAGGGGAGTGGGGGAAGGGATGAAGGGGATATCCGTGGCCAGTCTGCAGGCGCGGTGATAAGCCTTATCAAACGGCCTCCCAGGTAAATAAACACAGGCCTCAGCCAGGTGGGTGCAGTTAGTTCCTGCTCGCTGCTCGGGCCTGCCCTCGGAGACCTCAGGAAGAGCTGGCCTTTCCCACCCATGGGCCAGCGTCCCAGCCAGCTGGCCCCTCGATGACCTCAAAGGAGTGGTTCCTACTGGAAACCAAAGCAATGGGTTCAGCATTCAAGGCCACTTTCCGGAAACGGGCACTGGGCATCTGGGGATGGGGTGGCTGGTTCTCCATGTCCCTTTACCCACCACTGATGTCAACAGGGCATCCCCTCCCTCCCCCCCAAGTAAGGCCCTTCTCACTTAACAACCCTTCCCTGTGACGGCTTTTCACATGATAACTCAGGCTCAGAGAGGCTAAGCAACTTACCCCGGGTCACACAGCAGTTAGGCAGCCCAGTCTGCGCCAGAGCCCAGGTCTGTCTGTGCAGCCTTAAGCCTGAGGCAGCCTCCCTAGGGCTGGAGCCAGCTGGGTTCTTTCCAGCACCCAGACCTCATTTGGGCCTGATCCCAGAGGCCTGGCGGGTTGCGTGGAATTTGGGAAGCAGCTATTGATAAGAGCTGGAAAGCTGTTTTGATGTGGAGATGAGCACGAAAGATCTGAACCCCAACCCCGATGATAACAGGTTTTTAGGAACCAAGCTGTCCAGAAGCACAGACTTGATAACAAAGCTGCGTGTCCTTGGGCGACATCTCTCAACTCTCTGCACCTCCGGTCCCTCTTCTGGGAAATGGACTGATGACTGCTGGGAGTTTTCTGGGAGTTTCACCTGCTCCACTGTCTGCGGGGGGACAGTCAAAGCAGAGAGCAGGGCAGGTGCCTGACGGTACTTACCGGTGGAGACGATGAAGGTGAGGTGGTCCACCCTGGCCTCGTAGCTCCTGCCCTGGAAACGCAGCGTTAGCCGGAAGGGCTGGCCCCTCCGCACCACCAGCTGCTTCAGGCACAGTTCTGCCGTGTGGTGGTCGCGGCCATTGGCCTCCAGCTCCAGGTACCACTTCTCCAAAGCCAGACCTACGGAGACAATGGGGGGCGTGAGCCCGGGGGGCAGCCCTCAGCCAGCTACCACCCCTACCACGCCCCTTCGCTCAGTACAGAGCCTGGTTAGTCAACTCCAGCTAGTCTATCATTATTGGTGGTTTTGTTTTATTTTGTTTTATTGTTAAAGCAAGGGCCGTATTTGGGATAAGGTTAATTACACAGGCTTGCCTTTTCGTTTCAATTTTCAATTTAGGAAATACAGAGGCCTGAGGAACATTTTAAACAAAGAAACAGGACACAGCAACTTTCACACCAAGGGCAACAAAAGACAAGGTACTTGGTTTCTTTAACAAATAAAAATGGGGGTTAGTTAAAGGGAGAGCCTATAGATTATGAGGAATTTAAGAGACATTCTAACCGTCGTGCTGATTAAAACAACAACTACTACTTAAAGCATTCCACCAACTACTGGAAAGGTGAATACTAGTGGGATAGTGGTGATGCTAAGGAATTTCTGTTCCTTTGTTCATATCTAAAAAAGAGGCCTTCGCCTTTAGAGACAATATTTACAAATAAAACGATGCTTCCAAATAATGGGGAGGGGGGTCCACTGAGGGTGCAGGAGGCAAGAGCAGTTATAGGCCAGTGGTGGTTGAGACTGATAAGAACATACACATTTATTATGCCATTCTTGCCACTTAAAAAAACACACACACATTTTTATTTATTTCAGAGAGAGGAAAGAAGGAAAAGGAGACAGAAACGTCAAGGACAAGAGAATCATCGATCCATCAGCTGCCTCCTGCATGGCCCCCACTGGGAATTGAGTCTGCAACCTGGGCATGTGCCCTGACCTGGACTCAAATTGTGATCTTTTGGTTTATAGGTCAACATTCAACCACTGAACCACACCGGCAGGGCGCTCTGTACTTTTATGTTTGTTCAATGTTCTCCACAACACAAGGCTTTTAACATGATGGGGCTTTTGGAGTCGTCTGGATCTAAGCTTCAGTTCTGTTACGCGGCTGTGTGACCCTGGACCGGTGTCTCTCCCTCTCGGTGCCTCCTTCGCTGGAGCCTCAGAGGGCTGCAGGGAGGTCTAGCAGAGGATGTTGGGACACCCTTTCCCCAGGGCTTAGCTCAGGGCAGGAGCTTGATATGTGAAAAGTCTATTTAATTTCAGAGGGAGCTGACGTCCAGGGCAGGGGAAGGGGTGCTGGGATGGGTGGGGGTCTGAGGGAAGCACAAACTTCATACACCTTGGCAAGCTCGAGGTCAAGATTGGGAAGCCCACAGGGTGGGGGAAGAGGGCAAGGCAGACTCTCAGAGCTGTGGGGCCCTTGGGAAGTATGTGGCCAACTGAGGCCCAAGGGTGGGGATTTGCCCAGTCACCCTGCAAGTTCACTGGGACATCAGTTCAGGCCTCCTGCCTCCTCTCATGGGCTATCCCAAAAGCGAGGTGCGAAGTGCCCAGCGGCGGCAGAGATAGGCGCTATGTGGCCTCAGGTCCCTCGGCAAACGGCAGCGTTGGGGTTTGTGGAGCCCGCACTGGTAGCCACCTCACTCACAGCTCAGGGCTTGTTCTCCGTCTTCCTGCCCCTCCTCCCTTCCCCTCTTCCTCCGTGTCCTGAGTTATTCTCCAGCCAGGGAGGGGACGCTGGGGAGCCATGCCCCTGCAATCACTGCGGGAGAGACCTCCACACGGAGCAGCACTCCCACTGGCCTGCTCAGCAGGAGAGAGAGCACTGCTTCCCCCCCCAGGAGACCAAGCGATGGCCAGTCCCTGCTCTGAGGCTAGTGTCTGGAGAAGGATTTCCAGAAGTCATGCCCAGCTTAAAGGCGCAGACACCCTAGGGTCTGAAATCGCAGGGTGTTTGCACAGAGGAAGGACCTGAGGCCTTCCAGCCCGGAGGACACCTGTAGGCAGTGGCCCCTCGGGCACTGGGGTAGGAGGCTCGTCATAACTGCCATCTCCATGGCTACTGAGCCCCACTCTTGGGGATGGGGACAAGTGGCCACCTTGGTGACACGGCACAGCCAGCCCTGGGCTGGTTTTCCATCCCACACATGGGGAGCTGGGTCCCAGAGAAGGACCTGACATCACACAGCAGGTCAGGCAGGTTCATGGTTCCTCCCTCCCATCTCTGCCCCAATGGCCCATGGCCCTGTCCATATTCCCTCTCCCCACAGCTCCTTCCGGACTGCAGCGGTGCAGGGGCCATTTCAAAGGGAGAGCTGAGGTGGGGATGCTGGGCCCAGCAGCATGCCTGCAGGGACATCCTTAACTGGAGAAATCCCCTCCCCTGGCATTGGTGACATGGTAGCACTGTGTGTGTGTGTGTGTGTGTGTGTGTGTGTGTGTGTGTATGTATGTATGTGTGTGCGCGCGCGGGCAGGTGGGAAATCAAGTGAGCCCCCTTTCCACTCCTCTCAGCCCTCACAGATGTACCAAGGGCTGGCATTATCACCCGGGTAGCTCAGTTGGTTAGAGCATTGTCCCAGGATACCAAGATTGCGGGTTCAATTACTGGTCAGGGCACACGTAAGAATCAACCAATGAATGTATCAATAAGTGGAACAACAAATCCAGGTTCCTCTCCCCCTCCCTCTCTCTCTCAAATCAATTTTTTAAATAAAAAGAACATTTTACAGTAGGGGAAACTGAGACTCAACATGTGGCCGAGGACTAGGGGTGCAGAGCTTGTGAGCCAGAGGGACCTAAGAGGACACCCTGCTGTCAGCCCGCTCCCCCGCAGGATGCGGGAACCTCCTCTCTGGCCCTGGGGGCCAAGGAGCCGGCCGGGGCGGCTTGCACCCCGCCTGGCTCAGCAGGCACGCCTCCTCACCGCTGGCAGGGACTACCCAGAGCCAAGTGTTCTGAGGCCAGGCCCACAGCCCCTGCACAGCTTTGTGCCACTTGACACACAGCAGCCAGCCCACCTGACTGACGGAGGACGGGAACAACGTCCACGCCACCGTCCTTTACAGCTCACAGCACGCCTTCGTGTGCCATTGCCTCATCTGACCCAGGCAGCCAGGGGTCAGTGATTATGCCCTGGGGATGGGGGAAACTGAGGCCCCAAGGCCAGCCAGGTCTGGGAGCCTGGCAGCCCTCACCCAGCCCACACCTCATGTTGCTCTCCAAGATTTGAGCCGCAGCCTGCCCTGACCCCGGCTGCACCGGCTCAGCCCCGTGATCAGAGAGGGACAGCCAGGCACAGGGCTCCTGAGGGCGGCAGCCCTGACCCTAATACTCACCCGTGGCCATGGTCAGGGGTGGCAGTGTCTCCCGGGACTGGTAGCAGGACCCTCCGGGGTGGACCTCTGGCAGCTGCTGTGCAGGAGGCTGAGCGCGGGGAACTTATAGCGGCTCTGGCCGGCCGGGGGCGGGGCAGAGAGGGAAGGCGGGGACCTGCGAGGTTGGAGGTTGCTATTGCCCAGCCTGCGCCCACGCTCGCTTGGGCTGGCCGGCCAGGGCAGGAGCCCTCGAGGGAGGGAGGGAGGAGGGAACGGTGGCCAGGCAAGGGCTCCCCCTGGGGGAGCAGACAGAGTGCAGGGCTGGGACAGCAAGGACACACAGTTAGATCAGGACACAGACACACCTGGACCCACAGTGTCAGACCTTGGGTAATAGACGCCTGGACAGAAAAATGCACACAGACAGACACAGACACGTGTGGAGCCCGCACAGTCACAGACACACTCCTTCTACACATACAACAGACAAACCTGGACATATGGTGACATGGATACACAATCAGGTTAAAAGAATGGAGACATGGTAGGACATAGCCACAGGCAGGCACACAGGTACCCACCAGGAGCCACATACCAATACACTGAGCTCACAGACACCAACGTGCCATCAGCTCTGGACACAGAAGCCGATTGGGGCATCCACAGATATGCAAAGGTACATATGATGGACACACATGCAGACACAGTCTTGTGTACACATGCAGACATACCCACAGAGACAGGCTCACTTCTTCCTGGAGCAGAACCCAGGTAATCTGCCCATCTCACCCGTCCCTCAGATGATAGATCTAATCTATCCACCCATCCATCACCCACCCATTCATCTATCTAGCCGTCCACTCACCCAGCGCCACTCACCCCTACCTGCTCCTCATCCTCCCTCCATTCCCATTCACTCTCATCCCTGCAGGCTGGCTGTGTGCCAGAAGGAAACAAAAAAAAACTTTCCAAGAACTCAACCTTTGACTCTCCCCACTAGCATCCAGGGCCGGGGGCGGTGTGTGTGTGTGTGTGTGTGTGTGTGTGTGCAGCATTGCTCCTCCTGGGCCCTCTTCTCCCCAGACTCCTATGCTTCTGACCCACCGTGAGGTCTGAGCAAGAGGTGCAGGGGCCTGGGGCCTCCCCAAGCCTTTTTTCTACAATAACTTCCATATCTCTTGAGGGATTTCGGCTACAGAACTGGTCCCAGCTCCCATTCCCGTGGGACAAAGCACAGGGAACAAGCCTGTGTTGTTTTAGTGGATGTTTGTCCCTGGGTCAAATGGGCCCTGCCTGGGTCTCAGTGAACAGACTCATGGCACAGCGTCGAGCCCTGATGACCTGTAAAATGAGTGAACCTCGCTCATAACTGCCTGGTGTTACAGATACTGTTACAGAATCGGTCCCCTGCAGCTGGCGAGAGCTCAGAGGAAGGAGCAGGATGAGTGAACATCAGCCAAGAAGCCAGTACCCACGCTGCTCTGACCAGCTGAGTGGCCAAGGGCAGGTGTTTCAGCTCTCCAGACCTCAGTTTCCCGCTCTGCAAAGTGGGGGCAAGAATTCGCCCCTCACGGGCCTGGAGTAAGGCTCCATCAAAATGGCTGGGGCCGGGACCTAGTCTATAGTGCGCAGTGGATAACCGGGTCCCTGATTCTTGGAGCAAAAATGGCAATGGTCCTGAGGGACAACAAAATAAATAAAAAAAAATAAAAATGGGTGTAGTAAGAGTCCCTGCCTCGGGGGGTTAGAGACAATGTCTGCTCTGTGCTGAGCATATGGTAGATGCTCAATAAATGGTACCTAAAACATTTCATGCGCATGTTAAGATCAGGAGTCCCCTTCCTCCACAAAAGTTGGGTTCTTATGTGCAGGTGAAGCAGGTGGCAAGCAATGTAGACCATTTGTGGGGTGCTCAGAAGGAATGCCCTGCCTCCCAAATAAGTCTGAGGCCCAGGGTTGCTGATGCAAAGACCCCACCATTAGAGAGGTCACCCCTTCCCTTTCTTAAGGAATTCCAGGCCTTGAGGTAGAGATTAAGGTGACATTTTAGAACTTCTGAGTAACCCATTATCAGTTGTTCAATCTAAATCTCACAGTGTGATTTTCGTCATTTGTTAAATGAGGAAACAGGCTCAGAGAGGTGAAGTGGCTTGCTCAAGGTCACATAGTCAGGAAGTGGGGCACCGAGTAGGGCCTTGGTTCAGGGATCAGCCCTATAACCTGCCACGCCCACCCTACTTGGGTGTCTGGTGGGCAGTGGACATTCAATACGTGTTTTTGGCATGAGAGAGAAAGATGAGTCAGAGATAATTGAAGGGAAACTAGAAGGAAGGAAAGGAAGAAGAAAAAAAAAGACTAAGATTCAGATAGGTTGGGGAAACTGCCTGAGGTCACACAGCACAGCTGGGCTCCCAGACCCTGGCTCAGCTGAGCCATTCCCCAAGGATGAGGCAAGAGGTAGATGGTTGGTGGGCTGAGGGGGACGGGACAGTGTAGGTGGGACGGTGATAGGCATTGGAAGCCTCCACTTTTCTACCGGCTGGTGACTAATGGTAGATGAGCAGCGTCTGGGATGAGCCAGTCCAGGGAGGGAAGGGCCAGACTCCCTGAGGTGGGATGGGCTGAGGTAGGGATGAGAACAGGAGACTTGGAGGAAAGGTCAAGAGGTAGGTGTGACCTTCCATGCTTCCTTTTGAAAGGGAGCGTGGCTGGTGGCTTGTGGAGGCAGGTCTGTGTGCCACCAGCTGTGAGGAGCAGAGAACAGTGCCCTTGCCCCGGTGGCCCTCCCAATGTGTCCATTTTTAAAATGGAAAAACTGACTTGCTCATGGTGTCCGCGGCTCCACTGCCATGCTACATCCTTCTCCCGCTGCCCTATCCCCTGTGTAGGTTCTCAGGCCCAACTGTGCCCCTTAAGCTCTGTGGGCTCTGAGCCCATTGAGGCTTCAGTTTCCATTTCTGTAAAAGCAGAATCAACCCAGCCAGTGTGGCTCAGTGGTTGGGCATCAACCCAAGGACCAGGAAGTCAGAATTCAATTCCCAGTCAGAGCACATCCCAGGTTTCAGGCTCGATGCCCAGTAAGAGGCAGCCATAGATGATTCTCATCATTGATGTTTCTATCTCTCCCTCTCTCTTCCTCTCTCTGAAAATCAACAAAAACATATTTTGAGATAAATAGATAAAATAAAAGCAGAACCCTATCCCAGCCCCCAGCACCACAGGACAGTCCCAGTCTGCCTTGTCTAAGGCCCAGTGTGTGCGCGCCTCTGTCTCCCTCCACCCCCCTGGCTTTAGTGGCTGCTTAACAAATGTTTGCTGAATAATTAAATGACCTGTGACAGAGAGAGAGAGAGAGAGAGAGAGAGAGAGAGAGAGAGAGAGAGAGAGAGAGAGAGAGAGAGAGAGGAAGAGAGAGAGAGAGAGAGAGAGAGAGGGAGAGAGAGACTTGTCCAGCCTTCAAGCTCTGGAGGCTAGCCCAGCTCCGAGCCTTGGCTGGCAAAATCTGTGGTGCCAGCTGTCCATGGCAGAACCAGGAGCCAGCGTGTGGTGCTGGAGCCTCCTAGGAAGCCTTGGTGCCTCCATCAGAGATGAGTGGTCTGAGCTGTTACAAGCCCGGGGGTAAAAGGCCCCCTGCCGAGCCTCAGAGGCCTCGAGCAAACAATCTCCCCTGGTCCCACAGCAAGTTACGGTGGGGGCAGGTGCTTCAGACTCTGCAGAGAAGCCAGAACCGGCCCTGCACTGCGCCCCTTGATTTTGAACGTGTAGAAGGCTGCTTTTTCTCCATTTGCAGTAGGGAATGGCATTGTAATGGGAGTGGGACGGAATATGAGGCTCGCCTGGTGTCATCAATGATGGAGTTCAAAGCTTCAGGTTCCATCCCAGGGCCCCTTCTCACTGTCTATGTGGCCTCAAATACCAGTCTCCAAAGAAAAGAACTCAAAACGCTCAGCCCACCGGGCTCTGGGAAGGAGATCCTGAAAAGTGAGAGCCCCTGCGAAGGAGAGTAAGTTGACTCCAGCATTGTTGTCACCATTAAGCGCTTCCATTTCTTAACTGTCCAGACACCCCAGGGAATGGGGAGTGTTAGGATTTTTGGAGAGTGGAGTCCTGCCCATTACAGGCAGTAAAATGTGCTTTACTCATAGGAAAACCCGCTTCAGACCCTTACTCACAACCAATTATCACTTACTTGACATACAATTTTAATCAAAATGTAACATCCTAACCTGATCTAGCAGTCCCCAAAGATGAGACGTTCAGACATTAGGATTGAGGAGAAGAGATGCCGGACGTGGGAGGTACCCAGGGAGGGAGCCATCGGAAAAGACTCACAGAGGATCCAGGACCTCTGACACTGGTAACGTCTGGGGCCACTGGGAACTGGGCAAACCAGCCTCACCGGGCAATCTGCAGCGGCCATGACAGTGACCGAGGCATCCTATGAATAGAGACTTTGTGATGAGCACATCAGGCCTATGAGATACTTTTTACTTTGGTCCTGCTTCTAGCAGCAGCATGGCTTGGCTACAAGGACACAGGCTTGGAGATTAACAAACCTGGGCTCAAGTTCAGCTCTGCCATTCCCTTTCCTGTGCGACCATTGGATAAGTCACAGCACTCTCTAAGCCCAGTTTCCTTGTCTGTATGATGAGGACAAAGTAGTACCTACTTCATAGGATTTCTGTGAGGATTAACTCCATGCCTGGTAGAGAGTTGTCACTCAAAAAGAATGGCTGATTATTTAATAGTAATAATAATAATAATAATAATAATAATAAAAGTACTGACCCATGCTACAACATGTGGAAACTTCAAAACTATTATGCTCAGTGAAAGCAGTCAGTGACAGAAGACCACATAGTATGTGATTCCATTTATATAAAACTAGAGGCCCGGTGCATGAAAATTCATGCACTGGCCTGACCCCATCACAGTCTGGGAGCCCTCAGGGGCGGGAGGCGATGCCCCCATCACATCTCTGCTGCTGCCACTGCCAGCAGTGCAAGTCTTTGCCGGCCCTGGTTACCTGAGCCTCAGGCAGCTTTGGGCGGCTGGGCAGCCATCATCTGACTCTTGCCTGCACCTCGGGCCAGCTCTGGGTGGCTGGAGGGCTGAGCGGTCTGGGGGACTCTGGAGGCAGGGGTGTGGAGTGGCCAGACCCACCTGGGGACAGGGGTGGAGTGGCCAGACCCTCCTAGGGGTGGGCCCAACAGGGCTAAGGGGACTGGGTGCCACCATCTTGTGACTGTGGGTGCCGCCATCTTTGAGGGTGTCAATTAGCATATTCCCTTCTTATTGGCTGTGGGTGCCACCATCTTTGTGAGAGTGTGATGGTCAATTAGCATATTCTCTCTTTATTAGGTAGGATGCCCAGAATAGGCAAATCCACAGAGACAGCATGCAGATGAATGGATATGAAGAACTATAGGGATGGGACATGAGGAGTGAGTGCTCATGGGAACAGGGTTCCTTTTGAGGAGAGCAGTGAAGAAAATGTTCTAAAATTAGATTGTGGGAATGGTTGCACAAATCTGTGAATATACTAAAAAACCATTAAATTGCACAATGTAAACAAATGCATTTTATGAGAGACGAGTTACATCTTAATAACATGGGTGTTTCTTTACGGTGGTTGGGGGAAAAAAGCCTATAAAACTCTAGAAGCCTTTGCAAATGTTGTCCCATTCTCCAATTAAAAACTCAACGGAAACACTTGCGCACGTGCCCCAGGGATGTGTGCAGAGGGGAGTCGCTGCAGCTTTCTATGTTAAGGCAAACATTGGCTGCAAGCTAAGTGCCCAGCAAAGGGGGAAGGATAGTAAATTAAGCCTTGGAGTATTACACAGCAGTTAAAGAGCAGAAGAGGTAGTCCTCTGTGTATGGTCAGGGAAACAATTGCAGTCATAATTCTTAGGAGGGGAAAAAACCAATGGGGGAACATTACATGGGGGATGAGTCCACAAGACTGTCTATTTTCTATGAGAACAAAAGCACAGGACACATTTGATGTAAATGTAAATCTATAGAAGGAAGTTTGGAAACACATTCCAAATTGCTGACAAGTGGTGGTGATTAACGCTGGTTTCAGGTCCCCTGGGAGGTGAGAAACGTTGTACCAGTAAGTGGAGGACTATTTGTATGTACCACGTTGGTAGTTAAAGGTTAGCTTTCAAAAGAAAAGAATAACCTATTTTACATTTAGAATTGAGCTTTCATAAAAATGGAAAGACTCCAAAATAAAGAAATTCTGGCAAAGTACTAGCAGGTAGAAAAATATAGACAGAGATAAAAAAAGAAAAAGAAAGAAAGAAAGAAAATGAATATGTCCACCCCCCAAAAAAAAATTCTACCAGCAGCCCATTTAAAAAACTTTGTCAATATTGGCACCATCTTACGAAACCAAACCCACAAATACAGCATCACAGAAAGAGGAATAAAGAGGAAATTCATCATCCCCCGACGCTGGGGAGAGTTCCCACATCTGAGGTTCGGAATTTCGAAGACAGTACACTGAGTTTTTGGTTTATGTAGCAACCCTATTTATGTCCAACTATGCTTTTGGAGCACCCCTACACACACACACACACACACACACACACACACACACACACTTAAACCAAAGAAACTGCTTGAAAAATCCTTTACTTTGTTGAAAGGAGAGCTGGAGAGGTGAAACGACTTGCCCAAGGTCACCCCATTTGGGAGGGGCCAAGTGAGTGCTTGTGACCGATTCTGCTGGGATGTCATGAAGGGTAGCTACGCCTTGGGGCTAGTTTCTGGCCAAGCTCCCATGGCCACTGGAGGTGGCCAGAGGGAAACAGGGAATGAACCACCGATTGTGCCGCCTCTCCCCACCTTAGGCTGAGTCATTGGTTGTGTCTGCCTGACACACCCATTTCAGTCAATAAGAGCCGAACACACTTTCTTTCATGGAAATAAAAGTCGCTCGAGGCTGAGCACTTGTGTAGATGACTGACCACTTGTGTCTCCTGCCTGTTTGATGAGCCACCGGAGGGACTACCTGCCTGAACTGAATGCTGGTAGAACTGAAGCCACTCTCAGCTTGAACCTGTTCATCTGAAACCCAACTTTCACATCCAAGGGGGGTCTGCAGTCCCCTCTGTCCCAGCGTCTCAGAGATGGGGAGTTCGCTCTTGTTCTTGGAAGGGCGGGCATCAGTGTCCAGGACAACAAACCCCAAGGCCTATAGGCCTCTGCAATTGATGGGGTCCTCTGTACAATTCACATTTTTTTGCTTCTGAGTAAGGACTCTTTTCTACAGGCTTGGTGAGGTTGTCCATCAAGCGGCCCTGCATAACTAGTTAGAGGTGGGCCTGGGACCCAAACTCAGCCAATCCGGTTCTCTCCTGGGACTTTAGATCTGACAGCTCTGACACAAGTTCTAAAGAAGGCATACTTCATCTTACTGTGCTTCACTTGTGCTTGGCAGATACTGCGGTTTGTTTTGTTTTTTTAAACAAATAGGTTTGTAGACTTGCATCTGACAAGTCTATCAGAGCTATTTTTCAAGCAGGCTCAGATGATGGTTGGCATTTCCTAGCAATAAAGTATTTTTAATTAAGGAACATACATTTTTTAGACACAATCGTATTGCACACTTAATTGACTACAGTATAGTGTAAACAGGATTATTATACGTGCCAGGAAACCCCAAAATTGGGTGGCTCATTTTATTGTGACGTTCATTCTATTGCAGTGGTCTGGAACCAAACCTGCAGTGTCTCTGAGATCTGCCCATAATGGTTCAAGTTCACGGCTTCATTCCTAGGACCATTTCATTTCTTTCTTTTTTTAAAAAAATATATTTTATTGATTTTTTACAGATATGGAGAGAGAAAGTTAGAAACATCCATGAGAGAGAAACATCAATCAGCTGCCTCCTGCACACCTCTCACTGAGGATGTGCCCACAACCCAGGTACATGCCCTTGACTAGAATCGAACCTGGGTCCTTTCAGTCCGCAAGCCAACGCTCTATCCATTGAGCCAAACCGGTTAGGGCCCATTTCATTTCTTATCTCTTCTGAAGCTAGGTTTGCTAGCTTTTTGTTTTATTTGTTTCATGTTGGATTTACTGAGTTTCAATTTACATACAATTCATCCTTTTCAGGTGTGTAGCTCATTGAGTTGACAAACATGTCCAGTCGTGTTGCTCCATCAAAATGGTGATATAGAACATTTTCATCAACACCCCTCACCCCCTATTACCTCCTGCTCTTTTGCAAATGTTTCTCTCTCTCCCTCCATCTGTCTCTAGCAACCATTGATCTGGTTACTGTTCTTATTGTTTTGTCTTTTCCAGAATGTCATAAAAATGGCATCCTACAGGACATAGCTCTTGAGTGTGGCTTCTTTTACTTAGCACAATGCAGTTGATATTCATTCAAGTTGTTGTATGTCCATAGTTTGTTCCTTTTTATGGCTGAGCAGCATTCCATTGAATGGATGTACCACCGTTCATTGGTGCATTAACCTGTTGAAGGACACTGGGGCTGTTTGGGGCAGTTATGAATAGAGCTGCTGTACATGTACAGGCACAGCTCTGTGTGTAATATGTTTTTGTTTTTGGATAAACACATGTGAGTCATCCCCATGTCCTTCCAATTGATTTTTTGGGTGTTGCTAAGCTGCCTTGAATCTGTGCCTGTTCACGCAAACAAAGAGCTGAATAGAGACCCTTACAGTTCCCTGATTTGACTTTTCCAACAACGATGGAGTTTAAGGTTATTCCCCTCATTTCCCAGTGGGAACTTAAATCCAAGCTGAAGAGGTTGCCAGCTGCCTTTCCATATCCCTGGCCACCTTGGCAGGAGGTGACCAGCTTCATCATGGGTTCTAATCAGTGTTTATTGACTGACAGTTGATCGAATGAGTGCTTCACTCTTTTCCCTGGGCCTCAGTTTGCCCATTTGAGAAATGAGAAGGTTAACCAAGAAATAGATTTCTGATGCGCTAGGGTCTGTGATTTCGACTTGCTGTGTCTATGAGAGTGGAGTAAGCAAGGCCTTGTCTTCTGATAAACCATCACAGGAAATTGAGCAAGTGGGGGATGGGAGCGCATCCCTCATCCCACTGCTCCCCCACAGATGGCCTCCTGAGCTTGCACCCCAGCTGGTTGACCCCCAGAAGAGCAATTCTCAGTCTCTGCCTTTCTGACCTAAAAGGGGGAAAAAAAAATCCCCCCACATTGGATTAGCATCATTCCCATGATGCAGCCTCCTTTCTTCATCAATATTTTCAGGTTTCTAAACAAGACCTTATAGGTGAGGTCCTCTTCCTTCTCTTCCTCTTCCTCCTTCCTTTTAAAAAATAAAACGAATCACCCTATGCATGTCCTGGAGATTCAAGCTAGATTAACCCTGACCTTTCCTAAGCAACAGTGGGCTGTTGGCTTGCTACGGGGTGGAGAGGTGGGAAAAGGGAAGTGACGGATTCCTCATCTCGGATCAGGACAAGTCCTACGTCAGGACGCACCTTCTTCTCAGGTCACCATTCTCTCTGGGTGCTCAGGGTGGTCTCCAGACGTATCAGGAGACCTGGAGGAAGAGCTGATGAAGGTCTCCCAGCTGTGTGACCTGATACAAACACCTTCACATCCCTGCACCTCCGTTTTCTCATCCCCAATCATGGGGATAAGGAGACACTGACCTCCCAAATTCAAGAAGAAATGAGTAATTG
Source organism: Pipistrellus kuhlii (assembly GCF_014108245.1). Lineage (NCBI taxonomy): Eukaryota > Metazoa > Chordata > Mammalia > Chiroptera > Vespertilionidae > Pipistrellus > Pipistrellus kuhlii. The sequence goes on along the minus strand of NW_023425562.1, from coordinate 49,807,742 downwards.
CAAGGCAGAGCATTGGGCACAGGAGGAAGCTGCACAAATGCTGTCCATTTTCATGACTCATTGTTTCCAAGGGCTTCGAGGCCCTCATTTCCATTTGCTCCCTCACGTCAGCTCTGGGGCCTGGGTGGGAGGGGATGCTAGTGTTGTCGTGTACCTACTGTGTGCCAGCTCCGTGTGAAAAAAGACTTACGCAGGTCATGGCCTTTTCTTGGTTTGTTTTCCTCCTCCTCTGGCCCCACAAGACCCTAAGTTGTCATTCTCTTGAGTGGTTCTCTGTCTGCATGATGAATGGTTCTGTCACCCAATTTCCAGATGGGAAGAGTGAGGTTGAGAAAGAGCAGGAGCTTGTCTGAGGTCACTGGGTGACACTTCTAGAGTTGGGACGGGCCCTGGGATCTGTTGAGATGGGTTCACGCTCTGTCTGTCCCTTCCCTGAGCGTCCCAGTCCCGTGTTCTGACACATCCCACCAGCTGAACCCAGCAGGCTACCTCCATTCCCCACCCCCATTGCTACCCCGTAGCCATCAAGGGGCCCTGGGCAAAGTGCATTTCTCTAGGCCCGTGGTAGGCAAACTGCGGCTCGCGAGCCACCTACAGCTCTTTGGTCCCTTGAGTGTGGCTCTTCCACAAAATACCAGGGCCTGAGTGAGTCTATTTTGAAGAAGTGGCATTAGAAGAAGTTTAAGTTTAAAAAAATTTGGCTCTCGCCGAGACCGGTTTGGCTCAATGGATAGAGCGTCGGCTTGGGGACTGAAAGGTCCCGGGTTCGATTCCGGTCAAGGGCATGTACTTTGGTTGCGGGCATGTCCCCAGTAGGGGGTGTGCAAGAGGCAGCTGATCGATGACTCTCTCTCATCGATGTTTCTAGCTCTCTATCTCTCTCGTTTCCTCTCTGTACAAAATCAATAAAATATATTTAAAAAAAAAAATTTGGCTCTCAAAATTTCAATCGTTGTACTGTTGATATTTGGCTCTGTTGACTAAGAAGTTTGCCGACCACTGACCTAGCTCCAAGACACCCGCAGGATGGCCTTGCTGGAGCTCAGATAGGACATCCCCTGCGACACCCCAGGGCAGAGGGGGGCTGGACTCCGGCCTTCATTAATCCTCCGTCCCAGGTTCACAGGGAACAACAAACCTCAGCTCAGCCACCTCCAATGCTTGTGTGAAAGCCTTTTATACGTGAGGAAACTGACTCACCTGCGTAGGTCCAGGCCTGCCCACCCACAAAACCATGCTTTCTGCAAAATGCCTTTCTCCTGCAAGGAGCCAGTTGTTACAGGGGTGGGAGAAGGGACAGGGGAGAGCAGAGAGGAGGCTGGTGTCAGTGTCCGGGAAGGAGAGGATGGAGGCTGGGGCTGGGAAGGCGGTGCGCCCGGGTTCACACCTCGATGCCCCCACCTGCGCTGCTCCTTGTGCTTGTCAATCCTTCACAGCTCCACCCCAGAGTCACCTGTCCCCGTGACAGCTGCCACACCGACAGCTGCGTGGCCGCCGTTGGCTAAGCGCTCACGGTCTGCAGGGACCTGTGTTTTCCATCATCGTCTCCTTCAGTCCCCACACCAACCCCAGGAGGAGTCAGCAAGCCTGGTGACCTCCGTGCCGCATACCAAAGCTGACAAGCTCAGGGGAGGCATGCAGGCAACCTTACCCACTCAGAGACCTACCCTAGCCACAGAGGTCAGTCTGAAATTGAAACTCCCTGACTGGAAGTGAGTCATGATGGGAAGTCACGTCTTGGGCAAGAATCTCCCTTGATAAGGATCAGTCTTTACTTTAGTCTTTGTGTGTCGGGTAGCTGGCTTTGGAATGCCCGAGGAATCCCTTTCTCCAGACCCCTCAGGGCTCAATCTCTGCAAGACCACGGAACCCTCCATTGTTTTCATGTTCCCCTGACACACATGCCGCCTCCATGTGCTGCCAATGGTCGGTGTTAACTATCCTATGCCCACCAAGGTAAATGAAGTATGTGTCTATTAATTTTACTCTTTATCCAACCCCAGAGATCTACACCACCCTCCCCCCGCCGGCCCTGTTTTGCTTTCTCCCACCTCCCTAATCTACCACCAATGGATTTCATACCACCCTGTTTATGCCTCCCCCTGTAATTGAAACGTAGAAAATGAGGCGCCAAACTGTCATTCTCTGGAGCATTTTCTCAGCCTGCTGAGACACTGCCTCCTGGAAGTTTGGCTCAAATAAACTCACAAAAATTCGTACAGGTTTGGATGTTTCTCACGTTGATATCTTAGACACGATCTGTGCAGGGATGACTCACATGTTTGCATCCTCAGTCCTGTCCTCACTCCTACATTCCAGACCCAGCTTCCCATCCCTCCTCCATTCTTCTGGTCTCCCCCCTCAACCCGGCCCTTTCAGTCGGCCCCTCTCCGTGGATGGCAACACTACATTCCTTCTGCCCAGGCCCCAGACCTTGGTGGCCCCAGACTCAACATTGACTCTCTGTTCCCTCCCCCACTCCCCTCAATTCAGGCCCCAGCTCCAATATGTCCTGATGGCTCTACCTTTAAAATATTAATATCTTCAGAACCCAACCCTTTCTCACAACCTTCACTGCCACCTTGCTAGTCCTAGCCCCGGCTTGCTGTCTTTCATCCGTAGTAGGGCTGGCTCCCTGCTTCTTCCCTCTTCCCTCCCCTTCATCCCCACCCACCCAGCAGCCAGTGGGATCCCTTGAATGTAAGTCGGGTCAGGCCACTGTTTTGCTCAAGAACTTGCAATGGCTCCCTGTTTCCCTCCACCTAAAGCCCAGGCTCTCACCAGGCAGCCAATAATCTATGGTTTGACCCTGCCGCTCTTTGACCTCCTTTCCTGCCATTCTTTCCCTGTCACTCAGCTCCCACCATGCTGGCCTCCTTGCCATCCCCTGGCATGCCAGCCGAGCTCCCAGCTCAGAGCTTTGGCACTGCTGTTCGCTCTGCCTGAGAGGCTCTGTCCTGATGAGGGGACCTGGGCATGGCATGGGTGCCTGAGACGTGTTTGCCGCGTGTGGGGAAGTATGGGACCTTAAAGGAAATTCAATGGTGGGTGACAATGTGGCCCACACGTGTGAGGTGCTGTGTGACCTTGGAGATGGCTTAACTTTACTGTGTCTCAATTTCCTCTTTCGCTGAACGAGGGTTAGAGTAACCCGATAGCATCACTGGGGCTCTGTTTTGTCACGGCTTGTGGGGAGAGAGAGGTCATGCCCTCAGAGGCCAGCTGGTCCAGCCTTGCCATTTTACTTCTAGGGACACTAAGGCTCAGGCAGGGCTCATTGTCTAAAATGAAAGAGCTAGAGACAGGGCTGTGAGAGTACTTTTTAAAGAGATTAGTCATTGGATAACTTATTTATTGAACATTTATTGAACACCTACTGAGTCATGAATAATACACAGTTCATTCTCCAGTCAGTGGAGGAAATAGGTTACTAGGTGCTCGCTGTTATCCAGTAATTCCCATAAACAGTGCTCAGGGTTGTGTTGATGGAAAGCTTGGGGTCTGAGGAAGCCCAAATGGAGACACTCTGTGGGGCAGATCAGGGCAGGCTTCACAGAGGAGGCAACACTGAGTCTGGGTTTTACAGTATTAATATGAGTTAGTCAGGCAGATCAGACAAAGGGGAGCATTTGAGGCAATGGAGCTTATCTGTGCAAATAGGGGCAAAGTGTCCAAGGTGAGGAAGAGTGTGGAGAATTTACAGGAAGGGGTATCAAATAGTGTGGCTGGAGTTTAGGGGTACTTGCAAGGAGGTAAGCCTGGGAATCTTAGTGGGGCCCAGACCACAAAGAGCCTTGTATGTCAGGGTCAGGTTAGGCCATCGGGAGCCATGAGAAAGCTTTTCTATGGGGGAGTGACATGTTAGGAATGAGTTTGGGGATGATAGTGATGTAATCATTAACCATGACATTTTAGAGCCTGAATTTTGTGATTATCATAATTGCAGGGCCCTATTTAAAAGACAAGCAAATTAAGGCCAAAAAGGGAAATGGTGCCCAGCTGGTCAGGGGCGGAAGCATTTTCTCCCACATGGTCTCTTGAGGTTGGACTGAGCCTGAGGCTGGGGTTGTTTGCTGGTCCTGTGAGGGAAGCTGTTCCCGAAAGACCAGTTCCCATCCTTCTGGGAAGTTCCTCTCTGTTTCTCCCTCTGGTCCTGCCCTGAGCCTCTGAAGAGCATGGTTGATCTCAGAGACCTCTCTGTACACATTCCTTTTCTGGTTGTATGAACTTGACCGTGTCCCTTTTCCTCTAGAGTAGGGGTGTCGAACTCAATCAGAGAAGGGGCCAAAATCTAAAATCCAGCCTAAATCGCGGGCCGAATGGTTTACTGAACAGTCATAAACTGTCATTGTGATGGAAACGCAGCGGAGTGCAGTGATGACAGCGCGGTGCAGGCCACATTGCAAGGCCTGGCGGGACGGATTTGGCCCGCGGGCCTTGTGTTTGACACATGTGCTCTAGAGTCTCAGTTTTCCCACCTGACTAATGGGTGTGATAAATGAAGTGATGGCTGCTGCTGACTATCAAACATGCTGGGGCCTCGCTAAGGCCCCCGGGAGGATGAAGGCCAGCTATTGCCCGGTCTCTGAGTGCGAGGTCAAAGGTGGCTCTTGGTGAGATGGGGACCTTTTCCATCTCATGGCACACAGGAACTATTTACTAAAATTCTGCATATATATATTTTTGCAAACATATATTTTTTCCAATATGACAAAAAATAGGTATAATTTTTATTCATTCATATTGGATGGCTATTGTTGACTGTTGTCTTTTTTTTTTTTTTTTTTTTTTTTTCCAGAGAGGAAGGGTGAGAGAGAGATAAGAACATTAATGATGAGAGAAAATCATTGATCAGCTGTCTCCTGCATGCCTCACCCTGGAGACCCAAGCCATAACTTGGACATGGGCCCTGACCAGGAATGGAACCATGACCTCCTTTACCACTGAGCCACGCCGACTAGGAGACAGTGGTCAATATGTAACTTGACAATCTAAGGTCAGTGGCCCTGACTAAACACTCAGGTAATGCATGTTTTAAACAATGCTAGTGGCACAGCCCGTGGAAAGCACTGCTCTCCCTCACTATCCCAAGTGGGACTCTGGGTGGCTATTGGAATTCTCACTTTCCTCATCCTGGTCTCTACCCTCCTCTCAATGTGAGCTGAAACCTCAATAGCTGAGTATGTGAAAGGGGTGGGAACCACACACCGAAGGGCTCCTCGTGATAACAAGAGACAGCCCTCGAGGGGATCAGACTCCCCCCCACCGCCTCCACTGCCTTTGCCTGGCTGAGCCCAGCAGCAATGTCCCCAGGGCCTGACGGGGGTACAGGAGGAGCTGAATCATTGATCTTCTCTTAAAGAATTTGAGCATGACCTCACCTGGCACAGCCTAGGCAGGCACTGGAGACTGGGGCTTGGAAAAGGTCACATGGCTTTGGCACTGGGCCAGTCTTCCCTGGAAGAAGCACCACAGTGTTAGAGTCAGGACTACTCTAGAAGCTTAATTCCAGCCTCAGGCTCCTTGAGATTGACCCAGAAATCCCTCAGGTAGAAAGTGGAGATACACGCACTTGGTCGCCCAGCGTATATCGGGGCGCGCTCTGGGCTCAGCCCTGTGCGAGGACCGGTGGGGGACAGAGAAATGAGGCAGGCGTGTTTTCTTTCCGTGGCTTTCACAGAACATCTGTGGGTTTTTCCTAATTGACTTTAACCGTTCAAAATTTGTAAAATACAGAGGAGCCAAACGAGGAAAAGAACAACTGTTAACATTTTTGTTGTATTTCCTTCAGTGTTGCTATATCCTACTTAAATTATGTGTCTATGTAAATGGTTTTTAATTGGCTTTATCGGGGTGGCATTGGTTAATAAACTCAGATAGGTTTCAGGGATACAGTTCTATAAAACATCATCTGTATATTGTATTGTGTGTTCACCACCCCAAGTCAAGTCTCCTTCCATCACCATTTACTCCTTTTTACCTCCCACGACCCTTCTTTCCCTTTGGTTGTAAAGGATTTTAATTTCTAAAAATGAAATCACTTTCAATCACCCAACAAATGTTTATTGAGTGTCTACTCTGTGCCAAGCATGTGCCAGCCACTGGGATGCATAAGACAAGCCAGAGGTGGTTCCTGCTCTCATGAAAGTTGCCTGTAAGTATTATTTGGCCACCTGCCTTTTTTCAGTGTGTGTCTAACATTTTTCAAGTCACAACATGTCTTTCTACAACACAAATTTATTCGCTGTCTAGGATTTCATCCAATGGATGAAGCCTAACGTATCCAACACCTCCTGTTGCACAGTTAGTTTCCATTATGGCAAACAGTTGGTGTTTCCTATGTTTTCATTATGGCAAACAGTGACCATCCTTGCAGCCGTTGGTGATGGTGGGTTGGCTTATTCAACATTCACTTCAACCTCTTTCTATGTACCTTCATGTATTGCAGGGGCTGGAAGAGTGACAATTGCATTTCCCAGACTCCCTTGCAGCTAGGGTTTAGAGACCAATTAAATCATGCCCGTTAAGTGCACATGTGTGAGATGTGCAGCTTTGGCTGTTCCTGCTGGTTATAAAGGTATGGAGATTTCTGCAGTCATGGTCTCAGTGTTCAGTCACCAACTCATGGGTGTCAGAGATGATCAGGGTATATTTGTGAAGAAGGGTGCAGGGGTTGGAGGGTGGGGAAATTGATCAGTAGCGTCTGATCCCTAAAAGCTAAAATGACGAATTCCTGAACGCAACAATTCCCAAGCTTTTGGGCTGTGGCAGAGGCAGCAGCTCCCATGGGTAAGCAGTATGGTGATATGTTCTGAGTCATTCCTGGAGGCCCAGCCCACTCTCAATAATTTTGAAATAACTCAACTTCCTGTTTTAAATTTCTTTCTGTTTAAAGTATTACTAGTAAATGTGGTAAATTTCTAATAATGAAATCAAGGATTTACCCTTTGTTGGTATAAATAGTTTTGTTGAGATATAATTAATGCACCATAAAATGTATCCATTTAAAATATACAATTTAATGGTTTTTAATATATTCAGAGTTGTGGGTCCATCACTACAATATAATATTAGGATTTTTTTTTTCTCTTCAAAGAGAAACAATAACCATGAACAATCACTCTACACCCTCCTCCTCCATCCTCAGCAACCACTAATCTATTTTCTGTCTCTATGGATTTGCCCATTCTGAACATTTCATAAAAAATAGAATTGTATGTGTGTGTGTGTGTTTTTTGAGACTGTCTTCTTTTACTTGGCATAATGATTTCAAGGTTTGTTCATGTTGTAGCGTATATCAAAATATCATTCCTTTTTATTGCCAGATAAAATTCCATTATATTGATATACCACCTTTTATTCATCAGTTAATGAACATTTAGGTTGTATCTATTTTTAAACTGTTGTGAATAATGCAACTCTGAATATTTGTGTATATGTTTTTGTGTGAATGTATGAATGTATATTTTAATTTCTCTTGAACCCTAACCAGTTTTCTCAGTGGTTAGAGTATCAGCCCACAGGCTTTAGGGTCACGGGTTTGATTCTGGCCTAGGGCACATACTTCTGTTGCAGGCTTGATCCCTGTACTTGTTGAGGTGCATGGGAGAGGCAATCAATCTATGTCTCTCTCACATTGATGTTTCTCTCTCTCTCTCTCTCTCTCTCTCTCTCTCTCTCTCTCTCTGCCCCTCCCTTCTGCCCTCTAAAAACAAACAAACACCACCAAAAACAATGAAAAAAATATCCTCAGGTGAGGATTAACAAAAATTTTTTTCTCTTGGGTATATACCTAGAAATGGAATTGCTGGATTATATGGTAACTCTGTTATTCTTGAGACACTGCCAAACTGTGTCCCACAGTTGTTATACTATTTTACATTCACATTAGCAATGTACAAATTTATATTTTCTCCACACCCTCTGCAACATTTAATTTTAAAAGTCTTTTTTATTATAGCCATTCTAGTGGGTGTGAAGTGCTATCCTATTATGGATTTAATTTACACTTCCCTGATGACTAACAATGCTGAACATCTTTTCATGTGCTCATTGGCTAGTTGTGTATCTTCTTTTGAGAAATGTCTCTTCAGATCCTTAGCCCATTTTAAACTTGAGCTGTCTTTTTATTATTTATATGGGTTGTTAGGGTTCATTATGTATTCTGGGCACATATCCCTTATTAGATAGGCAATTTGCAAATATTTCCTCCCATTCAGTGGGTTGTCTTTTCATTTTCTTAATGGCACAAAGGTTTTTAATTGTGATGCAAACCAATTTATTTATTTTTCTTTTGCCTCTTGTGTTTTTGGTGTTATATCTAAGAAGCCTTTGTGTAACCCAAAATCACAAAGGTTTACTCCTATGTTTTCTTCCAAGAGTTTTATGATTTTTAACTTTTACATTTAGTTTATCATTCATTTGGGGTTGTTTTTTGTGTACGGTGTGCAGCTGGCTATTCAGCTGTTGTTGCATCATTGGTTGGAAGACTTCTTTCCTGGTTTGGCCAGTGTAGCTCAGTTGGTTGGGAGTTGTCCTGTGTGCCGAAAGTTGCTGGTTCCATTCCCAGTATGGGCGATGCAGAAGGTAGCTGAACGATGCTTCATTTTCACATTGATGTTTCTCTCTCCCTCTCCCTTCCTCTTTCTCTAAAGAAAAGAAAGACTTCTTTCCTCAATTGAATGTCCTTGGCATCCTTATGGAAAATCAATTGGCCATAAATTCTCAATTCTATCTATTTCCTTAATCTATGTCTATCCTTAATGCCAACCCACATTGTCTTGATGTCTATAATTAGTTTTGAAATTTGCTGGAAGCCAGTTTTAGCATGTCAGCAGGGCTGAATCATCTGGGATGGCTAAAAAGCATCTCCCAAAAACCTGAATAGGACATTTCCCCAAACCTAAAGATTTGTATATATGATTATTTGCTGCAGACAGCTCAGGGCATTTTACTGTTGGCCAAAATCCTGAACAGCTCTAGGCTATTCCCCAAACTGACAATGCTTCTGTAACCTTACCCTTTGAAATGTGGATCTCTACCTTGCCTTAGGACAAATTTTGTTAAATAAATAGCTCAGGGTCCTTAGACAAGGGAGTAGTCTTCTAGCTCCTTTGGCTGAAGATCCTTTGACCCCCCAATGCCTTTCAAAATTATCTTCCATCTTTGGACTCCTTCTTGAATCTATGCATCAGCCCCTTTCTTCAGATTTTATCAGCCCCTTTCTTCTGGGAAACAAGAACTCCAGCAGAAATTGAAACGTGTGAATCCTCTAACTTAGTTCTTCTTTTTCAAGATTCTCACTATTACGATTCCATATATTTTTAAATATATTTTTTATTGATTTCAGAGAGGAAGGAAGAGGGAGAGAGAAATAGAAACATCAATGATGAGAGAGAACCACTGATTGGCTGCTTCCTGCACATCCCCTATTGGGGATCAAGCCTGCAGCCCTGTTTTGTGCCCTTGACTGAAATTGAACCTATGATGCTCTATTCATTAAGCCAAACTGGCTAAGGCTGCAATTCCATATTAATTTTAGGGTCATCTTATCAATTTCTGAAAAGAAAAAAAAAAGCTAGCTGAAATTTTGATAGAAATTGCATTGAATCATTATTTTTATCCTCACTCAAGGATATGTCTTTCATTTATGAGAGAGAAAGAGAAAGGGGAAGGGAGAGAGAAACATCAATCAGTTGTCTCACACAGGTGCCCTGACGAGAGATTGAACCCACAACCTGGGTATGTGCCCTGACCAGGAATCCAACCCTGTGTGCACAGGACGATGCTCTAACCACTGAGACACACTAGCCATGGCAATGCATTGAATCTCTAGATCAGGAGAGTATTGCCAACTTAACAATATTAAATCTCCTGATCCATAAACATGGAATGTCTGTTCATTTATTTAGATCTTCTTTTATTTCTTTCAATAATGTAATTAAAATATATATATATATATTATTGATTTTTTACAGAGAGGAAGAGAGAGGGATAGAGAGTTAGAAACATCGATGAGAGAGAATCATCGACCAGCTGCCTCTTGCACACCCCCTACTGGGGATGTGCTCGCAACCAAGGTACATGCCCTTGACTGGAATCGAAGCCGGGACCTTTCAGTCCGCAGACCGACGCTCTATCCACTGAGCCAAACCGGTTTCGGCAATAATGTAATTTTTAATAGACAAGTTTTGCACACCTTTTGTTAAATTCACTCCTATTTCAACTTTTTTCGATAGTATTGTAAATGAAACTTTTCTTAATTTTATTTCAGATTGTTCATTGTTAATATATGAAAATACAATTGATTTTTGTATATTGATCTTATACCATGCAACTTGTTTATTAGTTCTAATAATATTCTAGTCGGTTCCATAAGATTTCCTATACACAAGATCATGTTCATCTACAAATAGAGGTAGTTTTACTTCTTTCTAATTTGGATACCTCTTATTTTCTTAACTTTCCTTAAGATTGCTCTGGTTTGAACCTCCAGTGCATTGTTGAATAGAAACAGCAGGAGCATGTCTCCTTCCTGCGTTTAGGGGAAAACATTTAGTTTTTTCCAGTAAGTGTGATGTTAGCTGTGGATTTTCCAGAGATGCCATTTATCAGGTAGATGACTCACCCATTTTTTAAGGCTTTTGCTTTGCTGTGTGAATCATTCCCTTTTACATGCCAATCATTCTCTTGGCGACATCTCCCAGCGGCAACTTGGATCCTTATGAAGGTGTAGTCTCCAGAAATAAACAAACCTCTCCAGGTGGGTATTGCTCAGCCGGCGGGAGTGGGGGTGGAAGGGGATGTCTGTTACAATATTGCTACTCATGCAGCTTAACCTGGCTCTCTGATGACTAATCATAATGTACATTCCTAAATTACTGGCTTTTCACCTTGTCAGGCCAAAGACCTTCCTCCCAACAATTTTCTTATTGAGGTAAAGCATTGTGTGTCACCTTGGCCACATAGAGGGATGTTTTTCGATTAACATTTAACTTCCCGTTGAGGGCTTTGAGAAAAGCAGATTTCTCTCCATAATATGGGTGGGTCTTTGACCAGTTGAAGGCCTAAAAGAAATCTGAACTCTCCTGAGGGAGAACTCTACCAGCAAATGGCCTCAGATTCCCACTGCAGCATCCGCTCATCTGGGTCTCTAGCCTGCTGGACTACCTGGCAGATTTTGGGACTTGCCAGCCTCCATAATTGTATAAGTCAATTCCTTAAAACACCCCCTCGCACACACACCTCCATTGCCCTGGCTGGTGTGGCTCAGTTGGTGGGAGTGCCATACTGTGTACCAAAAGGTGGAAGGCTTGATTCTACATCAGGGCATGTACCCAAATTTCAGGTTTGATCCACTGCCTTGGAGCATACAGGAGGCAACTGATCCATGTTTCTCTCTCCCATTGATATTTTTTTTCCTCTCGCACCACGCCCCTCCCCCTTCTTCTTTTCTAAAATCAATGTTTAAAATTATTTTAAAAAAAATACCACCCATGTCCATAGATATCTGGATATCTCTCTGTGAATATAGATGTATACCCTATCAGTCCTATCAGTTCTGTTTCTCTGGGGAACTTTAATCCAAGCATATGTGCCGAAAGGTGCAATAAGAGTACAGCTTGCTGGGTTTTCACAAGCTAAACATGACAGATCAAGAAAAAGGACATGACCAGCACTCCAGAAGTCCTCTGCTTCCATCCAATCACCAACCCCCGAGGGGTAACTGTGAGCCTGCCATCCAAGGGCATGGCTTTAAAACCTTATAAAAATGGCGCCATTCAACATGCACTCTTTTGTATCTGGCTTCTTTCACTCAATTGCTCCTCAGGGAAGACTCGTCTGCATTGCTGCCCATCGTAAAGCGCTCATTCTTCTTGCTGTGGAGTATTCCGTTGTATGGCTCCCCTCAGCTCACGGGTCCTCTCAGTTTTGATGAATGTCTCCCCCCATCCCCCAACCCCAGGGCGGGACTATTGCGAATGTGCTGCTGTCAGCATCCTTGCACACGTCTCTCAGTGAACACGTGAAACATCCTATTTGGGGATAAACCCCAACATGTAAGTGTCAGAGCACAGCCTTTTAATAGCAAATATTTTATGTTTTCTTTTATTTTAGATTTCTGAAATGCAACTCATGGATGATAATCTACCCACGCATGTATGTGATTTTGTTGCCCAGTCTGCAATATAAAGGAGATATACATAAGAGTTAATTTATAATAAAATCCTGTGTGCTTCCATATGTGTGTGTTCAATCCCATTCTCGGGCACAACTGCTCAAATTATAGTAGCTCAAACATACTCAGTGTCTACTCATAATGAGTACATTTGGATTCCAGGGACATAAACAGATCAGACCTTTCAATACACAAGGAGTGCAGGAACATGGCAGGGAGAAGGCACAGGTGGAGGGTGAGATCATTTGTGTGCGATAGGAGAAAGAGAGCAGGAAGCCTTCCTGGAGCAGGGAGCACCACCCCCTTCGCAGCCTGTCCAGGGCGGGAGCCTCCACGTGTGCTGAGGATTCCCGCTTTATGACGCTGGGCGGGGCAGTGATGTGGTCACACATCTTCCTCAGAATGCCTCTGCTCAACGGAGCGGCACATTTTGCCTTCTGAGGTGAAAGCAACCACAGCCCCCATTACACGGAAGTGCAGGTCACAGGGGGATGAATCACAAAGGCAGCTTTCCATCCAGGCCAGGAAGAAACCACGTGTGCTTCTGCGAGGACAGTTATAGAGTGAAGCTGAGAAACAGCAGGCAACCCGCAAATAAATCATCTCAACGTGTACTTTTCCCAACATGATTCAAAACAATTATCCCTAAGGAAATTCAACTAGCTTTCTAGCATCTCTAATTTACTAGTATTTGACTCTAAACCTGCACAAATGGAGTTCCATCTCTCCTCTGTTAAATATTTACAGGTGGTTTTTCTGCTTTTCACTAACTGCGTTCATGCTCTGAAACCCTCTAACCTCTAATAGATAGTTGGTGATGGCCCAATACATTGACTAGCTAGGCAGGGCAGAGAGAAATGTATTCAGTAATTGAGTTACTCTCCTTATTGCATTGTTGCTTCCCTATCAATTACAACTTTTGCTTAAGTTACTTTTTTAAAAAAAAAATTTAAATATATTTTAGTGATTTTTTTTTTTTTTTTTTTTTTTTTTTTTTTTTTTTTTTTTACAGAGAGAAAGTGGATAGAGAGCTAGAAACAGCGATGAGAGAGAAACATCGATCAGCCGCTTCCTGCACACCCCCTACTGGGGATGTGCCCTCAACCAAGGTACATGCCTTTGACCTTTCAGTCTGTAGGCTGATGCTCTATCTACTGAGCCAAACCAGTCAGAGCAGGTTATGTATTTTATGTAGCTTCTTGTAACAAAAACCTTTGAGTTTTATGATGCACTGAAGCCCATCCTATTCATATTTGTTGTGAATTTTCGTCAGGTGGACATTTGGAAGTTGTGAGGGTGGTAGGGCAACTTTTAACAGTATGAGATTGGCTGTGCATTGTGGGATGCTCAGCATGCTTGGTCCTTGACCTCTGAATGTCATGAGAGGCCCCCAGTTGTGATGAGAGCCAAAAGGACCCTATGAGTTTGTAAGATGCCCCCTAGAGAACCTCTGACTTGAACCTGCTTCATCTCAACCCTGTCCTCCTCATCCCGAACTCAGTTGGTGGCATTTGGGTTCAAGTACAGGTGTTGACTTTCACTTTTAATATATTCCATCTTCTTATATTAGGCTCATTGGCCCTGCCTCTCCAGGTCATTGGACATCCTAGTTCTGATATCCAATGTCTTATTGCCCTCCTGGCCATCTACCCCCCATTAAAGTGATCAAAAAATGTGTTGAACGGATGGGGCTGGGGCCAGAATCCTGTGACTTTCCAACCTAGACCTTTGCTCCGCCAGCAGTGAGCTGATGTCTGGCATCTTCTGGCTTCTGGTTATTTCTTTGACACCGTAGGATGCAGCCTTGTTCTTGGAATGCTTAAATGTGTGAACTCCATTGGAGTGGAGTGAGTGCAACTCTGAACAGAGAAGTGACTTGAACAAGGAAACTTGGCAAATGGGAGTGAGAGCAGGCTGCCCTGGGGCTGACCCACCTCAGGCCTCAGGAGATTTAAATTCCTCTGATGGCTACTCAGAAGCCCAGAGTGGACTGTGCACTGCACTGCTCTGGCCTAAAAAGGGGTGGAATCCAAGGGCTGTTCCCAGCCACGCCCACAGTGTCCACAAGCTCATTTCAGCATCTGGCTTGTCTCTGGAGAGTGGGCAGAGATCCAGTGCTCTGTGGAGAGGGTGGGGTGAGCAGACCCATCAGATCAGACACCAGCAGCTGCCTGCTCAGGCATCTGGGACAGAGGGGTGAACAGAGCCCTGGAATGGGTGCCCTGCACGCCATCCAACCCCTTGCACAAACTCCCCATGCTCCAGCCCTCAGTTTTCCTACCTGTAAAATGGCAGCAATGCATCCTCTTTTGCTTACCTCTCAGAGGTATGGTAAGGAGCCAAAAGAAGAATCAGTCTGCTTTCTAGAACATTCCAAAGACATTATCTTTTACTCTTCAAGACGAGAGTTAGAGAAGGTGTTAGAACAGAGGAGACAAACCATCTCACTTAGGTTGTGACAGAATGTTCTGGATTCTGTGTAGGGTGTAGGGTGGTCTGATGTGGGAGGCTCAAGCCAATGGACCAGTGAAGGAGTCACTGCAGTAATCCAGGCAGGAGATGATGTATTTCAATATAATGATGATGATGATGATGATGATGATGATGATGATGATGGAGATAGCAGGGGACATTGTGAGAAGGGGTCAGATTCTGGGTCAAGCTTGTAGGTAGCCCAGTTGGGTGTGCTAACTGATGGAATTGTGAGAATGAGAGAGAAACCCGAGATGATTGCGAAGGAAGGATGAACTTGTAATTTTCCGGACGGGGTGGCTATGGGAGGAGCTGGTTTGATGAGTGAGAACAGAAGTTTAGTTCGGGAAACTACAAAGTTTGAGTTGCCTCAAACGTCCAAGTGGGAATGTCAAGTGGAACATCATTAAATAAACAAATCCTGTTGCTTCTCTCCGAGGAGCACATGACTGCCACGGCACGCCCTGGGCTTCCTGATGGCAGCTTGGTCAGAAGTCGGTGTCTGCCCCGGGAGCGCCTGGCCTCCACCACTCCTTCCTCTCCCTCCAGCCTCTCCTTGTGCCTCCGTTTCAGCCACACTAACTGGTTAGGTGCTTTCTCCCTGAGATGCTCTGAGTAGACCTGGAAAACCCAAAATTCTGAGCCCTCAAGGCAGCCTATAATTAAAGTCAGACCGTCCCTGGCATGTAAAATCTGTTCAGTTATTTATTTATTTTTAAAATATATTTTATTGATTTTTTCACAGAGAGGAAGGGAGAGAGAGAGCTAGAAACGTCGATGAGAGAGAAACATCGACCGTTTGCCTTTTGCACACCCCCTACTGGGGATGTGCCCGCAACCAACGTACATGCCCTTGACCGGAATCGAACTTGGGACCTTTCAGTCTGCAGACCGACGCTCTACAGCTGAGCCAAACTGGTTTCAGCTGTTCAGTTATTTTTGCATGGTATGGTAACAAACAGCCTGATTTATTTAAGCAGATTTTTATGCTTACAGAGGGCTCCGGAACCCATCCCTACCACTAAAGGAACAGAATTATTACTGAGCCACTTAGTCTCTGATCCTGTTTCTTCACCTCTGAAATAGGCATAAGGTATTTTCTTGGGTGAAAGGGAAGAGATAGAGTGAGGTTCAGAGCTGTCTTCCTGCCACTGGCTCCGAGTTTGACAGGCTCCTGGGTCAGTTTTCTGGGGTCAACCCCAAACACTGATGGTGTTGGAATCAACCCTTCAAAACCAGATGGCTCTGGCTTCTGGCCTCTAAGAAACCAAGGGCTAGAAATGGGCAGTGGCTTTCCTGGGTCACATAGCAACGCCAGTCGGAGCTGGGGCTGGGACCCAGGCTTTCCTGACCCCAGTTCAGGGCATTGTCTTCACCCCTTTCACCCCCAACCGCATGCTCACACTCTCTGGAGCTATTGACCTAGAGCAGTCCATCCTCCCAGTCAGAGAAATAACACATCTACCTACCCAGAAGTATGTTCTACCTGCCCAGAGCCTCCTCTCCTCTCCTCCCTCCCTCCCTGGACACTCTTCCTGTCTGGCCTGCTGCCCATGTGTTTGGCATTACATCAGAGAAAGGTCTGGACTTCTGGTCTCCCGCAGGCCCATGGACCTAAGTGCAAACTTATTATAGAGCATTGGCTGGGTTCAAATAATCTCACATCCAATCCTCTTGGCAACCCCAAGAAGTAGACACTATTATTTGTCCCATTTTACAGATGACTAAACGGAGGCCCCCAAAAGTTAAAAGGCAGAACTGGGATTCAAAAAGGGATCATCAGGCCTTGTACCACCATGCTACGCTGTCCAGAATTCTCACCCTGGTCACTTCCTGTGGTCACTGTCCCAGGCAGCCCCCTCAGCCCTAACCACTGCCAGTACCTGGTCAAGGAGAGCCAGGCCCCGATAGATGGCTTGCAGAAAAAATATGCCCTTGCCTTTTAAAGCAGGGAATGCCAAAGCGGGGCCAGCTCAGCATCAGGGCAAAAGGCTGGGCCAGGCCAGTCGTCCGCTGGCACCTTCAACCCCAGGCTGAAGCCTGGCTGTGCCAGGGGCTAGGCCCCAAGGAGGGGCGGCCCCCAGGGAAGGCCAGGCCCGGCAAAACAAGCCTCCTCCCTCTGCCAGCTCAGCCTGCCCAGCCCTGCTGGGGTCCTCGTTGGCAAAGCCATCCTCCTGGGACCCAGGCTGGGCTTCTCAGGACATTCAGATCTCAGCGTGTGAGGCCCCAAGCTCTGCCCCCAGCTCCAGCCTTCTCTCCCGAAAGACACGCTGTTCTCTCCTGACACATGCCGTGGCCCTTTAATTTTCCCAGGAGCAAGCGCTTGAGAGAGGAGCCCCCGAATGCCTGCAAGGACTTCCAATTGTAACAACTGGGGAAACCTAGGCAGCAAGCAGGGACGTGGCTCTCCCAAGGTCAGTTAGCTAGTGAAGTGACAGGCCTCAGACTCCAATCAGTCTGCCTGGCCCAGCCCAGCTCCCCACACACTGCAGGGCCTCACAGAGAAGGTGGGAAGAGGGGGCGGGCACAGTGTGTGCTGGAGGAGGGGAGGGTGTCAGCAGCTCCCCGGCCCTTGCCAGATGTTCCTGTGATGTCAGGGCCCACACATTCCTGGCCATGACAGCGTTCGGACAGGGCTCTTCAGGACTCCAATTATTTCCTTGGAAGATGCGGGGAGGGGATGAGACATAAGCAGACAAGCCAAGGTGCACAGTTGCACCCATTCCCACCCTACCCCCAACATGCGAGCTAAAAACTTAGATGGGGAATCTGGAGTGTGTTCGTTCATTCATTCATTTATTCATTCATCCATACATCCATCCATCCATCAAACATTTATAGGTCCACTGACCGTTCTGGGCCTAGTGCTAAGTGTTTCAGACTCAAATTGTGAGCAAACCAGTTCCAGTTCTCCTGGAGACAAACAAGTAAAGAAAAAAATAACAAAAATGCAGAAACGTGGCCAGATCTGTGTTGGGGCAAGGACAGGAGCCATGGGTGCCCAGGGAAGGCACTAAATCCAACCCGAGGAGGAGCCTGGTCTCGGAAGGCTTCCAGGAGGAGGTGTTATCTGTAGGAGGGAAGCCAGGCAGGCAAATGGGAACGGCAGGTGCAAAGGCCTGGAGGAACAGGAGACAGAACTCCAAAGCAAGGCTTAGGGAAAGGTGAAGCACGGGCCAGCCCACGGAAATCCTCCAGGGCCACCACGCTCTGATGTCCATGCTCCCGAGTCCCCCGGGACCTGCTCGGACCCAGACAAGTGTCAGGAAGATGCCAGGAGGTGCTGGGGACCGGGCCGAGGGCACTCAGCGGGGATGGGAATGCTGAAGGCCGGGCAGTTTCCTTGGCGCTTCCTAGCGTAGGCCTCTGAGTCTGGGTGAGGATCCATAAGCACAAACCAAAACAAGAAAATGCTGGTGACAGTGCTACATACCTAACCTCCCTGAGACCCACCGTGGGCCTGGCCTGGATCAGACCTTCCCAGGAACCAGTTCTAACTCTCACCGCACCCTCTCGCAGAGGCTGCAGAGCCACACAACCTGTCAGGAGCAGAGTTGGTGTGAGACCCACGTGTGTGTCTGACTGCTGCTTCTGCCAGGGCGACAGGCCTGAGTGAGATGGCTGTCTGAGGTGGGGCCTGGGAAGTAGACCCTGAGGCAGCTTTTGTGCAAAAGTGACTTATTTGGGAGCGTCTCCAGAAAAGACCAGAAGACAGGGGTGAAGTGAGACAGGGCAGGGAGGAGGTCAAGCAAACACCTTATCAGCCAGGCAGATCCCTGCTGCGTAGAAGGTACAGAGTCTGGGGTCTCCCTAGTGCCCTGTACCCAGCAGACCTTGGTGAGGGCCGGGGTGCAACCCCCAGAAGTGGGCAGGGCATCAGTTCCCCCAGGGCATGGACATCGGGGCTTCTGAGGGCCTAACAGTCCACCACAGGGGTGCTGGTGCAGCTGCTAGAAATGGGTGCATCTCAGGAGCTGGTGAGCAGGAAGCCGGCAAGAGACCCGAGGTATGGACAGAGCACAGCCTGGGAGCTTCTGCTTCGGCCTTGGGAATCCGAGCTGCCGTCCCAGCCCCCAGGCCAGTCCCCGAGGCACCTCATCCCCTGTGTCAGCCCACTTCTGCATGTTTGCACACACTGCCCATGGTCATTCAACCAAAAGCCACCGAGGCCGGCCATGACCCCGGCACGGCTGGGCTCTGGGAGCAGGATGCTGAATGGAACAGCCTTGCGTGGTGCCTGTCCTCATGCAGCTAAGAGCCCGGCTGGGGACACAGATGCCACATCATCACTACGAAGCGAGGCGGGCTCTGAAGGGAAAGAGTGACTCTCCAAGAACAGAGGAACTTGACTGAAACCCAGAGTCAGGGCAGCTTCCCCGAAGAAGTGACGTCTAAGTGGTGTAGAGAGGAAGAGGCTCACGCCGATAGTGGGGACCGTCGCTGAGACTTCCGGACTAGGCAGGTCTGAGCCCAGGAGCTTCCGTGGGAGGCGGGCCCTGCTCCCTGGGCTGAGCCTCAGTTTCCTCATCTGTAAATGGTGCGGAAGAGGCTTGGACTTCCAGCTCTGACCTTCTGCTCAACACAGCCTCTGAGAAGTGGGAACAGCAGCCACCTCGGAAGTCTCCGTGACCTCAGTCCCTGTGGCCCAGACCTTCCTCTTTGGGCCTTCACAGCCAGCCTGTGCCCTGAATCAGGGCTTATCAGCCTGCCCGTGGCGCAGGGCCCTCGCTTATGACGAGTATGACGTCTGTGTTGCAAAACGGCCTGTTCCCCAGAAGTCTATCAGTTCCGCCCCCTCGGCCCAGGCAGCTCTTCTTCTTACCTGCCAGGAAATGTCAGCCCCCTGGGGAAGCTGAGCTGAGCCTTTTCAGCAACAGCTGTATTTCCAGAGAAGCTTGACCTCCCTTCTTTGGTAGCAAACCTGCGTCGTGGGTTCAGAGCTGACAGTGCCTTGGAGTAAGTCCTGGGGCAGCCTGGGACCTTATGGCCATCCTTATCTAATCCTTCTGGAGCCTTTGGTTCTTCAATGCAAGCAAGTTCATTCATTCGATAAATGTTTACTGATGACCTACTATTCTAGGCACTAGGAGGGAACAGTAAAAAAACACAAGCCCAAACCAAAAATTCTACCCTGTGGAGCTTACATTCTGCTAAGGGAGTTGACAACAGACAAATAGACAAACGCACTACAGTGTCAGGTACTGAAAAATGTTTGCAAAGAAATGCAGAAGGATAGAAGCTACTAAATAAGACAGGGAGGTCAAGAAAGTATTCTTTGAAGAAGTGATGTTTGAATAGAGACCTGAAGGAAGTGAGAGAGGACACTATGTGGTTGTTTGGAGCAAGGCTCTACCAAGCAGAGGAAAAGCAAGTGCAAGGGTCCTGTGGCAGGAATGTGCTTAATGTGTGAGAAACGGCAAGAAGGCCACTAGGGCCAGCGATGGGAGAGGGAGAGTGTGTTTGGCAGTGGGGTTGTATTCAGGAGTGCTGTGTGTGTGTGTGTGTGTGTGTGTGTGTGTGTGTGAGAGAGAGAGAGAGAGAGAGAGAGAGAGAGAGAGAGAGAGACAGAGAGAGAGAGACAGAGAGAGAGAGACAGAGAGAGAGAGACAGAGAGAGAAACCTGAAGATCCATAGTCTTTCTTTTACTTCCCCCTCCCCATCTTGGCATCATCAAAATTAAGAGAGGAAAACTCACAGATGATTGAATGGTTTAAATGGACAAGTAAAATAATAGCTCAGTGAGCACATTATGTAAATGTAATCAATTAACCTTAGAAATGGAGGTGAAGCCGAAATGGTTTGGCTCAATGGATAAAGCATTGGCCTGCGGACTGAAAGATCCCAGGTTCAATTTCAGTCAAGGGTATGTACATTGGTTGCAGGCACATCCCCAGGAGTGGTGCAAGAGGCAGCTGATCAATGATTCTCTCTCATTGATGTTTCTAACTCTCTATCCCTCTCTCTTCCTCTCTGTAAAAAAAAAATCAATAAAATACATTAAAAAAAAAGAAAGAAAGAAAGAAAGAAAGAAAGAAAGAAAGAAAGAAAGAAAGAAAGAAAGAAAGAAATGAAGTGAAGCTACCAGGGCCTGGGAACTAATTTCTCGGCGAGGGGGGGGTGGGGGGTGGGGAGGGAGGGGTGGTGGGGAGGCGGCTCCAGCTCCATTTTGCCCTCCCCCTCCCCGCAAGCCAGAGGCTTCTCTGGGGGGAAGGGAGGGGGAGGGCGGGCACTCACAGGAGGGAGCGGAGCTGTGCAGAGGGGCTTTCTCTGTTTACCTCCTCCATCCCCCGGCACCTGTCACAGGCAGGCACAGTTAGTGTCCTATTTTGCAGAAGAGAAAAGTGAGAACTGGAAAGGAGAAGGTTTGAATCCTGGGTCTATTTGGTCTCTTTACGTCAAACTCAGAGTTTTTTGCTAAAAATGTTCAAATGTTGACTTTCTGTAAAAGGCCAGGTAGTCGTCACAAGGCAGGCTTGGACAGCTCAGTGACCAAAAGTAACAGCAAAGGTGAACTGGTCACAGATTCCTAGCTGGACAGGTAGCTGTGGCTTGTCACGTCCCAGGCCCACATCTTCCTTAGCAAAGGTCAATCCTCCCCGTAAGTGAACTCTGCTTCAGGGGTAACATACCTCTGAAAGGTCGGTCATTTTCTTTTCCTGCCCTTAAAAGGCATAGCCACCGGCACCAGAGCCCGAAACCTAGAGCACCAGGCCTTTGACCCCCACTGTTATCTCCTTCTCCCGCATACCATCTCTATGTGCTGTAGCTGTTCATTGCTAGCTAGCCTATACTCGCCAATGTCAAAGAAGTATGCCTTTCAACATTTCCCTTAAAACCAACCCTGGAGAGCCGAAACCGGTTTGGCTCAGTGGTAGAGCATCCGTCTGTGGACTGAAAGGTCCCAGGTTCGACCTACTGGGCACATCCCCAGTAGGGGGTGTGCAAGAGGCAGCTGGTCGATGTTTCTCTCTCATCTACAATAGCTCTCTATCCCTCTCTCCTCCTCTCTGTAAAAAAAATCAATAAAAATATATTAAAAAAAAACAAAAAACCAACTCTGGAGATATCCCCACTTTGCTTTCTCCTGCCTCCTTTATCTACTACCACTGGGTTTTGTCTTCTCCTTTGATGCTTCTTTTTTAAATTTATTTTTAATTTCTTTATTGATGAAGGTATTACATATGTGTCCTCATCCCCCCATTGCCTTCCCAACACTGCCCCCTCATGCCCTCACCCCCCTGTTGTCCGTGTCCATTGGTTAGGCTTATGGGCATGCGTACAAGTCCTTTGCTCTCCCCTCCTTACCCCCACCCTCCCCTATTGATTCTTATCTTGCATAAGATAAGCTGCAAAACCACCATTCTTTGGAACTTCGGAGATCTTGCTCTCTGGCACATCTTGTCGGTTTGGCTCAAATAAACTCATAAAAATTCTCTACGAGTTTGGACATTTCTTCCATTTTAGGTTCTGTGGGCCATCCCCAACTATGCCCTTGCAGTGCGAAAGCAGGTGACAAGTGAATGACGGTGTGACTGCGCTGTGATGGGGAAGGTTGGTGTCTTCTTCCCTCCTGAGTGCTGGGGAGGAGTCCTTACGATAGCTCCAGAAAAAGAATGTTCTGAGACGCACACGGGAGAATGAGTTATTTTTATCGTGTGAAATTACACCCCTGGGTTTCCAAAGTCCCATTTCGCTGAGCCCAGGCATAGAGGAAGTGCCGCGGGGGCTTCGGTAGAGCTGGAAGCAAGGCCAGTGTCCAGAGTGTCTGTTCCAGCCCAGCGTCAGGCTAGTTACGGCCCGTTCGACCATTGTGTGTGGAGTCCACTCTTGGGTGAATGCCAGGAAGCGGAAGCATCAGAAGCCACAAGCAGGAGCCAAGAGGAACCAAGAGCACAAGAGGAGCGAGTTTCTTTGTTTAGGGAACAAAGTCTCCCAAATCTCTGTGTGCTTGTTGTGGCCACATGCATTCTGGCCAAGGACCTGGTCCCGGGCATGACCGACAGACAAGTACCTTCATCCCAACTTCGCTGCACATGCACACACTCTCCTCAGTTCCTGTTGCCCCTTTGCTATTATTAGTAACTAGGCTAATTACAATGGTGTCACAAAAGTAGGCAGTGGGCCCACCAGGTGTCTGTCTTGCTGATTGCTAAGGGATCTGGTCTCATCAGAGCTTGCCCTGAACCACTGAAGGCTGTGGGACCTTGGGCAAAGACCCTGGTCCCGATGAACCAGTGTCCTCACCTGAACAATGAAGGGATGTTCTGGGTGAGGGTCAGTGATGAGAGGGCATGAAATTGACAATGGGGAGGGAGGGTCAGAGCTGCCGGTGTGTCACCAACAGTTTTGTAATGGTCCCAGATCCTTCCGGTCAGGAACTCAGACCCAGAACAATTTGGGAATGCCAGTTGGGAATACTGGAAGGGTGACTCAGTGGCAGGGGGCTGCGAGCGTCCTCAGTTGTAGATCTGGAGGCTGATGCTGGCTGTCTGAGGGGCTGATCCAAAGGGGCACCTCTCTGTGTGGACCAGGCGGGCTTCCTTACTGCGTGGGGGCTGGGTTCTAAGAGAGCAAGAGGAAGTGCATTTTTATGTACTGCCTTTGGAAGCCACACAATGTCCCTTAAGCCAGGCTCTGTTGGTCAAAGCAGTCACAAGGGAGGAGGAACATAGACCCTCCCCCCCCACAGCTCAATAGATGGAGAGTGAGGGTCACATCTTAAGAAAAAACTGTTAGTTTACTTCTTAGGTATTTTATTCTTTTTGTATCAATTGTGAGAGGAATTGTTTTTCCCCCTTTCTTTTTCTGAAATTTCATTGTTCGCATACAGGAATGCATTGGGGTTTTGTACATTGATTTTGTATCCTGCAACTTTACTGTATTTGTTTATTGCTTCTGATAATTTTTTTGGTGGAGTTTTTAGGGTTTTCTATCTATAGAACCATGTCATCTGCAAAAAGTGACACTCCCAATTTGGATTCTTTTTATTTTTCTCTCTTGCCTGATTGCTCTGGCTAAAATTTCCAGGACTATGTTGAATAAAAGTGGTAAGAGTGGACATCTTCTCTTATTCCTGATTTTATAGGAAAAGCTTTCAGTTTTTCACCATTGAATATGATGTTAGCTGAGGGTTTGCTGTATATGGACTTTATAATATTAAGGTACTTTGCTTCTATTCCGATTTTATTGAGAGTTTTAATCATAAATGAATGTTGTATCTTATCAAATGCAATTTTCTGCACCTGTTAATAAGAGCATATGATGTACATCCTTTGTTTTGTTAATGTGTGTGTTACATTGATCAATTTGCATATGTTGAAGTATCCTTGTGCCCCTGGAATGAACACTTGATCATGATGTATTATTTTTAAATTTATTGTTGTATCTGATTTGCTAGTATTTTGTTTAAAATTCTTCAGTTTAGAAAGGTTACATATCTACTAGTAAGAACTTACCCATTTCTCTTAGGTTATTGAATTTGGTGGCATATAGTTTTTCATATATTTTAGTATGTTTTTTATTTGTCTTCTGTGATACCTATGGTAACTTTTCCACTTTCATTTCTGATTTTGTTTATATGAATCTTTTTTCCTTAATAAGTCTAGTGAGGGGTTTGTCAATTTTATTAATCTTCTCAAAGAACCAACTTTTTGTTGTACTAATTTTTTGCATAGTCTTTTTGTTTTCTATTTCATTCAATTCTGCTTTAATTTTTGTTATTTCTTTTCTTCTGCTGACTATGGGTTGTTTTCTTCTTTTTCTAGTTTTTTAAAGTGTAGTGTTATATTGTTTACTTGGGAATCCCCTTGTTTCTTGAGATAGGCTTGTAATGACATAAACTTCCTTTTCTTACTGCTTTTGGTGCATTCCAGAGTTTTAATGTCATATCAGCATTCTCATTTGTCCCTATATATCTTTTTATCTCACCTTTTATTTCTTCTTTGACCCAGTCATTTTTTTAGTAGAAATAAACTTCAAGGATATGAAGGACCTATATACTGAAATCTACAAGGATTATTAAAAGAGATTGAAAAAGACACAATGAAATGGAAAGATATTCCATGTTCATGAATGGGAAAATTCAACCTAGTTAAAATGTTCATATTACCTACAGCAATATAAAGATTTAATGCAATCTCCACAAAAATCCCCAATGTCATTTTTAAAAGAAATAGAACAAAAATGATCAGATTTATATTGAACCACGAAAGACTACAAATACCTAAAGCAATCCTGAGAAAGAAGAACAAAGATGTAGGCATCACACTACCTGACTTCACGCTCTCCCCTTCCCCCACTTTCCTCACCTCTCTTCTTTCCTAACTCCAAGGGCCCTTCTTTTGCCTCTGGAACTTGTTTCCTGATTCCATTTCTTTTATGGCTCACTTATTCTATCTCTGTGACTTTCATGTTTTGTCTTCTGTGACTTTCTAAATAAATTGTTCTTTTATAGTTTGTGTCATGGCTCTGAATTCTTTCTTAGCTAGACCTCAAGTACCAAGGTTGTGAACTGAAGTCTGGTCTAACTTCACTCATCACTAAATGCCTTGTTTTTCCGCTGCTAACACCAACTAAGATGGCTGAAATGATGATCCTTGGATATGTCTAAGTTAATTTTTTGTGTGCCCAGTTAGAAAAAGCTGGCCATAAAATTAGGCAAAATAAATGGTAAACACATTTAATTGGCTCCTTAAAACTTCAAAAAGATTTAGATAAATAGATACTCCTTTGATGTCATTTAGGTGTCAGTCCAATTCTTTGAAGCATTTAAAATAATGACTGTCCTTATTTGACAAGGGCGAAGGTCATTTGGAATTTGACTTGACAAGGACAAATGTAAACTGTAAATGCCTCAGGGTGAACGTTGGATCTAATTGTTCTTTTATAAGGATCTAATTGTTCTTTTATAAACCTGTGAGCTCTTCTCATGGGAACAAGGTCTATGTGTCTGTCTGTGTGCGTGTCTATTTGTATGTATGTTATAAATCTACCTGCTGATGGTTTTGTTAAAATTAAGTTAAAGGTAAATTCTTGCTTGTAAGAATTGGGTATTCTAAAATTCCCAGCAATTTAGCAACCAACCTAAGTATTTTTTCAAGTTCATGTGCTCTAAGATTAATCTTTAGTAATAAAAGCTAGCTGAAGTTTGTTGGTTCAAGTAAAACAGACATGTCTTTATTTTGTCTGGGTTTACAAAAATAAGTTTATGTGAACAATTGACTTTAATGTTTCTAGAGATTATAAAATATCCAGGCTAATGTAAGCTATTTGACTTCTTAGCTTTCATTAGACTTTAAGGTTTTAAGGGTTAAAATCTTAATATATGTAGGAATAACTTTGTAGTGTTCCAGAAGGACCTCTGGAATGCCTCAGAAGATTAGAAATTCCATAGGGAGCATTGTAAAGTAAGTGATGCAACCTTGTAGGGCATATTGTGTGGATAAACAGTGGTTGTAAATTAAATGAAGATTTGGGGCTACAGAAACCCAAGACAGCCACTTGGGTCTTCCCTGCTCCCTATTTTGCATTCTTTCATGCATCACAGCGCATTTAAGCTGGACTTAGATGAAGACCTGCATGAACCAATATTATTTTTGTTATTAATTCTCACCTGAGTATATTTTTTAATTGCTTTTTAGAGAGAATGGGAGGGAGGGAGAAAGAGATAGAGAGAAAAACATCGATGTGAGAGACACATCGACTGATTGCCTCTTGCACATGCCCTGACAGGGGTCAGGGCTGGAGCCTACAAATGAGGTAAATGCTCTGGACCAGAATTGAACTTAGGACCATTCAGTCCGTGGGTGGACACTCTATCCACCGAGCCATACCAGCTAGGGCTTAACCAACAGTATTGAAAGGAGACTTCTAACACTATTGCCAAGGTTTGATAGAGTCACTTCAAGAAAATGCCAAGTTGGAAACCACTTTCTTTCACAATCAGCTCTCAAGAGATGAAGACATTAAAGATCATTTGACTGTCACCTGTAGATTTTGTTATTGGAAAGGTCATAAAATAAAAGACACTCTCATTGGAAGGGACCTTATCAGGCACCTATCCGGGAATGGATATCTACCCAGTTGATGGACATCAAAGATCACTGGAGGACGAGAAGCCACCGACACCAGGGGTAGACAGTTACCCTTAGACATCCACAAGGCTTTATACCTACTATTTGATATTGAACTCAGAATCTGTTTTGTTTGATTATTTGATAATGATATTAGTCATCATAACAGTTATATGTGCCCGTGGATCTTTCTATACAGTCCAACTATTTATGATTACTGAACATGTATAATATAATTATTAATACTTTTTCCATGGCTTGTGTAAATATATTAGATGCCAAATTCAGAAAAATGAGACAGAAGACAAAAGTTGGATCATGATAGCTCATAGAATAGAAATGATCCAGAATTCTGTGTGTGTGTGTGTGTTTTTTCTTATTTTATTTTATTTTATTTTATTTTATTTTTTTATAAAAGCCATAATACCCGGCTCCTTTCCACTTGCCTATCCTTCCTGTTTTGGGAAAAATTCAACCTCAATTCACATTCCATGGTTATCATATTGTTCCATGCCCAATGGTTAACAAGACAATGTTGATGCTGAGATTTCCTAGCAATGAGCCTTTCTAGTGCCGTGACACCACACTATCCAATCAAAAGGTTGGTCACTGGATCCTTTGGATTGATTTATGACCAAAGGTGGGAACTGTGGGTGAAAAAAAAATGTTCTGTAGAAAGTAATTCACAGGGTGATCTGTTCATAGTTTCTAATGGGGAAGATCAGAGCAGATAGCCATGCTCCATTCCTATAGCTTCTTCAGTGAAAGGATTTAAGCAGCTCTGTCCATTGTTCATAGGTTAATATGCTTTTGAAATACCAGAAGTAGTTATCAAGCCTCTTCTCAGATCACAATGACATAAAATTAGAAATCAACTACAATAAAAACAGTGAAAAAAAATCAAACACTTGGAGAAATAACAGAAGTAATAATTCTCAAAGTGGGTATTAACTCTCAAGACAGCACATAATCTTGTTAACTGTCCTATAAGGTAATCCCTGCATTGCTTCTCCCAACTCCTTCCATTCCCTTCTTAATTTCCACTGCACAAAAGAAGCTGAAAACCTCTTATTCTCCATTGCATTTGAGATCTTGCTGTCTGACACATGTCATCAATTTGGCTCAAATAAACTTATTAAAAAATTAAAATTGTACTACAGAGCAACAATAGTCAAAACAGCATGGTATTGGCAAGAGAGAGAAAAAAGACATACAGACCAATGGAACAGAATTGAGAGACCAGAAATAAATGTATATGGGCAAATAAGTTTTGACAAAGGAACCAAAAGCACACAAGAAAGAAAAGAAAGCCTCTTCAATAAATGGTACTGGGAGAATCGGAGCACCACATGCAAAAGAATGAAACTAGACTACAGTTTGTCCTCATGTACAAAAATTAATACAAAATAGATCAATGACTTAAATATATAAGATCTGAAACAATAGATTACATATTGGGGAGCAGAAGCTTCAGCTTGACCCTGGCTGACTCCCTGCCCATTAGATACTAAGCTAATGGACCTTGGTCTTCCAGAAGATTATATGAATTTGACCCCAAAGGCAAGCGAAGTAAAGGCAACAAAAAATGAATGAGACTATATCAATTTAAAAAGCTTCTGTACAGCAAAAGAAACCACCAAAAACAAAAACGCAACAATAGAATAGGAGATGATGTCTGCAAATAACAGCTCCGACAATATCCAAAATATATAAAGAACGTATACAACGTAAGACCAAACAAATGACCAAATTTAAAAATGGGCAGAAGACTTGAGCAGGCACTTCTCCCAAGAAGACATACAAATGGCTAACATACATGAAAAGATGCTCAGCTTCACTAGCTGTTAGGGAAATGCACATCAAAACTTACAATGAGATACCACCTCACACCTGCTACAATGCCTATTATTAATAAGATAAGACAAGTAAATACATGTATTGGAGAGGTTGTGGAGAAAAAGAAAAACTTTCTACTGCTGGTGGGAATGTAAACTGGTACAACCAACATGGAAACAGTATGGCAGTTCCTAAAAAAATTAAGAATAAAGTTACCGTATGAACCAGCAATCCCTCTCCTGGTTATATACCCGAAAAACTTGAAAACATTTATTCACAAAGATATATGCACCCCTATGTTCAGTGCACTATTATTCATGATGGCCAAGACATAGAAACAACCAAAGGGTTTTTCAACAGATGATTGGATAAAAAAAATGTGGTACATATGGACTACTACTCAACCATAAGAGAAGATGAAATACTACCATTTGCGACTGCATGGATAGATCTTGAGACTTTAAGTGAAATAAGTCAGTCAGAAAAAGCTAAGAACCATATTATTTCACTCAAATGTGGGATAGAAAATAGAATTCAAGCTCACAGAATGGTGGTTCCCAGAGGGAAGGGGGTTAAGGGTAGTAAAGGGCAAAAGGAGCCAAATATATGGTGATGGAAGGTGATTTGACATTGCATGGTGGGTACACACTGTAATATACAGATCATGTGTTATAGAAATCTACACTTTAAGTCTATGTAATGTTATGAACCAATGTCATCCCAATAAATTTCTTTCTTTAAAACTATTGGCCCATGGTTCTCTCAAAAAATAAAATAAGATAACTGCATTGAGCTAAGAAAGAAAGAAGGAAAGAAAGAAAAAAAGAAGGAAAGAAAGAAAGAAAGAAAAGAAGGAAGGAAGGAAGGAAGGAAGGAAGGAAGGAAGGAAGGAAGAAAGGAAGGAAGGAAGGAAAGAAGACAAAGCATGTGAGGACCCCATAGTGGGTCTGGCCCCAGGGTCCTTGTTGGTTCAAGGCAGCACCAGTGATGCCCTGGGAGCCCATCCTACCCAGGCCCCTCCCTTGGACCCAGTCCAGCCCTTTTTGGTCAAGCCCAGCCCGTGCTCAATCCTAGATGTGTTTTAGAGCTAATCCTGGGCCCTTCCTGCAGTGGACACATATTCACAGTCAGCGAGGTTAAGCCTTTTTCTTACAAACAATGAAGGAAACAAAAGCGAACACCCCACCCATGCAGCTGCCCCGGTGACCCTACATTTGCAGGAAGATTGGCCAAGCAGATGGGGAAATGTTGAGACACAACCAGCTGGGAATTGCCTCCCCAAGCCAGAGGAAGTGATTATGTGCTGAGGGCTGGAGGGTGGCGTGCGAGTCCTGGCCTGGACCCCAGAGCGGAGAACCTCAGGGCAGGTGGCCGAAATTGGGCCCCTGAAAGAAACAAGGACACACCAGAGTCACATAACTGTGAGCCGGCTTCCGGGTTCCTGAGGTCCTGAGGGGTCACTGAGAGCCAGACCAGCCCCCGTTAGATTAACAACAGCCTCCTGATCCAGCTTTTCCCAGACTTTCACCTCCTCCCTTGTCTGATACTCACCCCAGCAATGGGAGGGAAAACCAGGGCTCAGAGAAGGAGAGAGACTTACCTGGGGTCTCCCAGTAGCCAGAGGGCTAAGCTCCTTCCACCGAGGCGATCAGGCAAGGGCCTCTTCTGGTTCAGGACCCCTTGTTTACTAGTAAACGGGTCTAATTATTAATAAAATAGTGCCACCAAACACTCCTGGCACTTTGTGTGCTGAGCATCTCTCACCCAGCTAACAACAAAGGTGCTGGCACCCACATTTTCCTGAGGAAGACATGTAACTGTACAGGGAATAAACGATTGAGCTGGGATGAGACCCTAAGTGGCCCTCCCTGAAGGCGCTGAGGATGCTGGGAATTCTCCGCCCTTGCTCAGGTGCATTGGAGCTTTCTGTCCCAGGTCATTGGCAGCTAGAACTCCCAGGACCCCCAGCCAGATGTGGCTACGTGAATAGGAGTTCCTTGGGGTTGTGGATGCAAGCTGGGCCCCATCTGAGAGAGGTATCGCTCCCCGGGCATCCTGGCAGTTCGAGCCAGGATACATTCTCTCCATTTTAATAGATGGGCAAACTGAGGCCGAGGGAGGAAACCGGGTCACCCCCACTTCTAGAGAACTTGAGGGTGGGGAGCAGACACTGTGGCTTGACCCTGGCTGACTCCCTGCCCATGGCTCCTGCTCCAGGGCGAGGGGGATGCGTGGGGATGATGGAGACACGGGGGTGAGCCAGCAGCTTTCTACTTGCAGACTCCAGCTGGTCAGACAGTCCTATGACTCACCCCCACACGCTGGTGGCTCCGAGGCTGCTCTGGTCAACCCCCCTGGCCCAGCATGTTCCTCAGAAGTAAGGAGGGCACCAGACCTGTTAATCCCTCCCCCCCACACCATTCCCAGAGAGACACTGTTCCTCAGCGAAAGGCAGGGTGGCCAGGGTGACCATGTAATTTATTGTCCAAACCAAAACACTCTGGGGAGCTATTCATGGTTCTTCGGGGACAGCAGGCATTCACTAAGACTGTCCTAGGCAAACAGGGATGTCTGGTCACCCCAGTGATGGGTTGTTGCTTAAGTTATTAGAAGCACAAATGTCAGACTCTGAGGCACCAGCTTCAGGCTAGGGCCAAAGGGTTCTCGGGCAGGTATATTTTTGAGAATTCCTCAAGTCATGGGGCAGCCCTCAGGACACTCAAAACTATGTGTAGAGGTTTGCAACACACACTCTGAAAGAACACGAACTGGATTCACAGCCTGGTTCTACCTCTTAGGGCTGTGTGCGCTCAGGCCTGTTGCCTAACTTCTCTGACCCTCAGTTTTCTCATTCACAAAACTAACCGTTCCCTCTAGGACAATGTGAGGATGACATTAGATAATCCAGAAATCTTCACGACAATGCTGGCATGGAGTAAATGCTCAGTAAACAAGAGGCCATTGTTATTTTGAGTTCGTTTTATTTGTTATTAATTAATTATGCTATGTACCAGGAGGGGCAGACCTGCAAACCTCACATACAGCCCTGCCCTCCAGTCTTATAGGAATAAAGGCCAGGGTAAGGGAATGAGTGCTGGGCATGAAGGATAGGCCAGGGATTTTGTGACTTGGGTGGGGGCATCAAGACAGGCTTCCTGGAGGAGGTGGCCTCCGGGCAGAGTTATATTGTGGTCCAGGCTCTTTGGAAGATTAGGATCATAGCTCCTGTTTCTAAAGAGCTTCTGATGTCCCCTTTGCTCAGTGTGAGTACCAGAAAAAGAGAGCTCATTGAAGCTTGGCTTTTTATCTTTATAATCAACATCCATGCTCTCTTAGAGATGTCAAATATAAAAATTTAGCCCTCCATAGTTCTTTTGGGAGTCCTTCAGCTCACAATGCATCTGCTTAAGGTTTTGTCCTGGCTGCAAGGAATCTAAGGCCCTATAGCTTGCAGAAGCATGAAAGGAGGATTCAGGGCAAGATGGGGCAGGGTGCCGTGGTGAATGGAACCAGTGGTGAGCAGGGCAGCTTGCCCTGATGTGGGGGGTGGGGTTGCTGCCTCTGGGCCTCTTGAGTCCGGCTCTCTGGGCCCATCAGCTTTAGTCCTTCTCCAGCGAGGACCACTTTTGTGCTTTCTATGGACATGGCTGAACACTGTGAGTTTACACTTGCTCAGTTCAGAAGCTGCCTAGCAAGCCTGATTTTCAAATCCGAGTCCTGGGAAAAGAATCCTATTGATGAGCCTGGGTCACATGTCTATGTCCTCATCTAACTGGAATATGGCCCACAGGCCTGTGATAAAACAGAAGCAGAGAAAACAATGGGTGGGAGCCTTGGACCCTTAGCAAAGGGCCTAGGCGTTCAGGAGGAGGCCTCAGCGTGGGCAAGGGCCAAGAGGTGGGGAATCGGAGGCTTTGTGCGAGGAACCTGAGCGGAGAGCGTTTGTGTCAGCCCTCTTGTGGCTGCTGAAGGGTGGCTCCCCAAAAGGGAAGTCACAAGTGAATCAGTCGCAGAACCAGAACTCAAACCCCTTTTCTCTCCCAGCCCATGTGTGTCTGAGGCAGAGGAGGGAGTCGGGGTAGGGGAGCAGGGAGAATGAAATCAAGAAATAACTGCCTTCACAGGGACGATAATGACATTTTAATTTGAAAATTGCAAGGAGACAGGGCTGTGGAGACATATGCAAATTTGTATGCAGATGAGATGTAAATTGGCCTGCCTGCTCTTGCTTGACACACCTGGATGTGGCTCAGTGACAAACCCTAATGGGCACTGCAAGGCTGTGTGATTGATTATCAAAGCCAGCTGGGATGACAACTGCACGCCTCCTGGGAGCCTGGAGAGAAAACAGAGTGTTTCTAGAGCGCCCTCTGATGGGAGACCCTGAGACACGGCCCTATCTAGTTCAGGAATGGCAAGTTTGGGACACATTGATTACCTCTATCCCTGCTGGCATCCATGGCAGACATGATTAATCAATCATTACCAAGCCAACCAGGTGCTCTAGGCAGCCCCTACTTATCGATCAACGTTGGCATCCATTCATTCATTCATCCATCCATTCATCTCATAAATTTTGTTGAGTTTTCCCCCTGTGCTAAGGATACATTGAACAGGCAGATTCAATTCCTACTCTCACGA
Source organism: Pipistrellus kuhlii (assembly GCF_014108245.1). Lineage (NCBI taxonomy): Eukaryota > Metazoa > Chordata > Mammalia > Chiroptera > Vespertilionidae > Pipistrellus > Pipistrellus kuhlii. Next base: position 49,774,544 of record NW_023425562.1, on the reverse strand, counting down.
AAAGCACAGCAGTTTAGTAGGCAATCTAAGCATTAATAAAATACTACAAAATGGCAATTGAGATAAATACCATTGAAGTGCATGGTTTTTATAAAAGGCTCTACGTGTATGAAGGAGAAGAACATGTTTCTATAAGAGAGAGTTTTGACACACACACACACACACACACACACACACACATATATAGTATTGATTTTTCACAGAGAGGAAGGGAGAGGGATAGAGAACTAGACACATCGATGAGAGAGAAACATCGATCAGTTGCCTCCTGCACACCCCCTACTGGGGATGTGCCCACAACCAAGGTACATGCCCTTGTCTGGAATCGAACATGAGATCTTCCAGTCCGAAGGTCGACGCTCTATCCACTGAACCAAACCAGTTTCGGCTAAAGTTCGGCTTATGTATCTTTGAATACATTCAGAATGTATTCAAAGATACATAAAACCACCATAGTCACTATGAAACATTTTCATGACCTGCAAAAGAAATTCTTTATCCTTAGATTGTCATGCCCTCCCACCCACACCTTAGCTCTGAGCCACTGCTAATCTGTTTTCTGTCTCTATAGATTTGTCTGTTCTGGATATTTTATATAAATGGACTCATACACTATGTAACCTTTTATGGATGGCCTCTTTCACGTAGCCTAAAGTTTATATGAATCATCCATGTTGTGTGTGTGTCAATACTTTTATTTAAAAAATTTATTATGGTAAAATATGTATAATATAAAATTTGCCATTTTAGCCATTCATAATTCAGTGGCATTAATTATATTTGCAATGTGCAATGATCATATATATTTCCCAAACTTTTTATCACTCCAAACAGGAACTCTGGTAATTATCATTAATTATTATCTTATATAATAAAGAGCTAATATGCTTACTAGACCGAACAGCAGATAGAAGAGAAGCCAGGGCTGTGAGGGATCAAGCTCCTTGCACGAATTTTGTGATTCGGGCTTCTAGTTAAATAATTCCTCATTCTGCCCTCTTCCCAGGCCCTGGTAACCTCTAACCAATAATGTCTCTATGAATTTGCCTATTCTAGATATTTCATATAACAGAATCATACAATATTGATCCATTTTGTCTTAATTCACTTAGCATAATGTTTTCAAGGATCATCTGCATCGATGATCAGAACTTCATCCCTTTTTATGGCTGGATAGTATTCCCTTTTCTGTAAACACCACAGTTTGCTGATGGACACTTGGGTTATTTCAGCTTTTAGCTATCGTGAGTAATGCTGCAATGAGCATTGGCATAGAAGTATCTGCTTGCATCTGTTTTCAATTCTTTAGGGTATGTACCAGGAGTAGAATTGCTGGGTCATCCTTTGTTGACCTTTTAGAAGAGCAGTCTCACTTTTTCATAGATGTTACACCATTTCACATCCCCACTAACATTGCATAAGGGGCCCAATTTATCTACATCATCACCCACATTTGTTATTTTCCGCTGTTTTGATCACAGCCATCCTAGTGGGTGTGAGGTAGTATCACACAGCGGTTTATTTGCATTTCCCTAAGGACGAATTGCGGTGAGCATCTCTTTATGGGCTTGCTGGCCATTGGTACATCTTCTTTGGAGAAACGTCTATTCAAGTTCTTTGCACACTTTTAAATATACATGTGAAAAGGCTGGAGCAGGAGAAGGGAGGGGATTGCCCAAGGCCACAGGGCAAGGGAAGGGATGGAGAAGGGGTAACCTCAAAATCTGGACCTGGTTCTCACTAATGCCAAATCCGGGAGCCTCCATCTTGTCCGCATCTTGAGGTAGGCACCCCACACCCTTGTACCCTCAAGCTGCCCACATCAGATATATATATATATATATATATATATATATATATATATATATATATACATACATATATATATATACATATATATATATACATATATATATATATATATATATATATAATTTTTTTTTTAAAGAGGAAGGGAGAGAAATAGAGAGTTAGAAACATCAATGAGAGTCATCGATCAGCTGCCTCTTGCATGCCCCCCACTGGGGATGTGCCCGCAACCAAGGTACATGCCCTTGATCAGAATCGAACCCAGGGCCCTTCAATCCACAGGCTGACGCTCTATCCACTGAGCCAAACTGGTTTCTGTTTTGCACACTTTTTAATTGGATGTTTATCTTTTAGTTGTTGGGTTGTTCATATATCCTAGGTGTTAAACCCTTATCATATATATGATTTGCGAATGTTTTCTCCTATTCTGTAGGTTGCCCTTTCTATTTCCGGATAATGTCATTCGATAGCCAAATGTCTCTTGTTGTGATGAAGCCCAACTGATCCATTTTTACTTTTGTTGTTGGTGCTTTGGTGCCCCATTATTTTACATTTGCAAAGGTCCCCCCAGCTTCTGTGTGGGGGACAGATGAGCGGGGCCCAGGTGGCTGCAGGAAGACCATGGGGGACACTGTAACAGCCACCCACGGGAGAGGGGGTGAAGGCTGGGATGAGGGTGGGGAAGGCGACGGAGACAGAAATTTAAGGTTAGAGAGAGATGGGGGTGGGGGTTAGAGAGAGCTCTGGGGAAATTCAGGGAAAACTTGCAGGTTTCCAGCCTGGGCACCTGCATGGATGGTGGTCAGTGAAGAGAGAGGGAAGCAGGACTGGGAGGGCAGGTCAGGAGTTCCACATGCAAAGTGACCAATTTGCCATTGTCCCTTGGTCTGCCCATTCCCCGCCCCCATTTCACAGGAGGGGAAAGGGAGGCCTAAGGAAGTACAGTGGTCCCTGCAGGGTCCCCCATCACACCCTAGACAGAGGGAGTGGCACTAGGAGCCCTGCCACCAGCCCTGCCACTTCCTCCGCGTGGGGCCACAGGCTCTGGCCGCAGAGAGCTATTTTTCAGCTGCGAGAGGGTGGGGTTTCAGGACCGATGAGCTTGTCCTGGGCTGGTAGCCAGTTCACAGCCCCCAGAGGACAGAACAGCTCTGTTTCATGAGGGCTGCCTGTACCCTGACCCCAGCCAGCTGTCCTGTCTGGGTCTGATGTGGGCAGCTTGAGGGTACAAGGGTGTGGGGTGCCTACCTCAAGATGCGGACAAGATGGAGGCTCCCGGATTTGGCATTAGTGAGAACCAGGTCCAGATTTTGAGGTTTCCCCTTCTCCATCCCTTCCCTTGCCCTGTGGCCTTGGGCAATCCCCTCCCCTCTCCTGCTCCAGCCTTTTCACACGTAAAATGGGGACATCCTATGCTGAGGTCCGCAAACTGCGGCTCACAAGCCACATGTGGCTCTTTGGCCTCTTGAGTGTGGCTCTTCACAAAATACCACGGCCTGGGCGAGTCTATTTTGAAGAAGTGGCATTAGAAGAAGTTTAAGTTTAAAAAATTTGGCTCTTAAAAGAAATTTCAATCTTCGTACTATTGATATTTGGCTCTGTTGACTAATGAGTTTGCCGAACACTGTCCTAGGGTATGACTTTTGTGCACTCCAAAGTTGTAGTAAATGTTGGATGAGGAAATGGATGGAAGCAAAAGTACTTTGAAATCTGTAAAGTGCCTACACTTCAGTCCTACTGTGCTCCATGCCACTGCTCTGGGGACATCTAGGCTTTGCTCCTTCACAAGACAACCACCCTCTGGAGAAGGAAAAGGTCTGGTGTGGAGCCCAGGGTCCAGAGCTCTTACTGTCCTGGCCCAGCAGGTTTGACCAGCCCATTAGACAGATGGGGAAAACTGAGGGGCAGCCCTCTGCTCACACTCACTGACTGTTAAGCCTGGATTAAAAGGTAGGGCCCTTTCAGTCCAAAAATGAAAAATATCCTTATCCATTCGATGTCCCCATTGGACAGGTAGGGAAAACTGAGAGCCAGAGAGGGGAAGCAACAGCAGTCGGAAATAGGGCAGAAGTGGCACATGAGGTTCTGAATCCCAGGCCACGGCCTTTCTGCCACCCCTTGCCCACCAACCCCTAGAGTTTAAAAAGGGGCTCCTATCACAGTGGGATATTCATAGTCACTGGCAGAGTTGGGGTTCCTTGTCAGCCCATATTCCTCCCTCCAGAAGAGGCTGCAAACTCTCTCAAAAATTCCACAGAGAGCCGAAACCGGTTTGGCTCAATGGATAGAGCGTCGGCTTGGGGACTGAAAAGTCCCAAGTTCGATTCCGGTCAAGGGCATGTACCTTGGTTGCGGGCATATCCCCAGTAGGGGGTGTGCAAGAGGCAGCTGATCGATGACTCTCTCTCATCGATGTTTCTATCTCTCTCTCTCTCTCCCTTCCTCTCTGTAAAAAAATCAATAAAATATATTAAAAAAAAATTCCACAGAGAGACATTGCACCCCACATCCTCTTTTTACAAATGTTTATTTATTGATTTGAGAGAGACATCAATTTGTGTCCCACCTGTTTATGCATTCATTGGTTGATTCTTGTTGGTGCCCTGACCAGTATTGAACCTACAACCTTGGCATACTGGGATGATGCTCTAACCAACTGAGCTACCTGTCCAGGCTCAGAGTAGCCTATCAGGGGCTGAGGCTTTACTGATGCAGAGCATTGTTGTCACTAGAAGGGCATATTGGGGGAGGTCTCCCCAGACCCCCATCATGGGCAGGTTAGCGCAAAAGTCAATAAACCAGGTCTCTTTGGACTTCAAGAAACAACCGGGGATCCAGAAAACTGATTAGGAAATCTATACAATTCAAAGAGTGAAAAACTCTTCAGGAATTTATTGGTAGCCTCTGGAGAAATTTATTCCTTAATTTGTCGGTAGTAGAAGCAGGGACTGGCTGGGCTGATGCCTAATGATAACACTAGATACCATTCAACGAGCACTTACTATGTTCCAGGCACCTTTCTCAGGGCTTTCCACATGCTAAAAAAGAGCAAGCCTCTGAGGTCTGATTATTCTCATTTGCCAGGAGAGAAGCAAGGCACAGAGATGGTTGGCCACGGATTCACAGCTTGTGAGCGGTGGAGTCTGGGCAGAAACGGGTTCCGTCCAACTCCAGAGCCACATGACTGACCACTGGACCACACTGCCATGTATGTTACAAGAGACTGGATATGAGTACTGCCCAAAGGACCAAGCCCAGCCCAGCCAAGGCCCCTGGGGACAGGGCAGTGGCCAGGCACAGCAGGACTGCTGAGGGGACAAAGCCTGTGGACACTCAGACCCAGCAACTAGCCCAGGCTTGTCAATGGGGGAGTTAGAGGCCTCAGTTGTACCAAGTCTCAGCTCTGCCACTCTCTGGGTGTCACTGGGCAAAGCCCCCCACACCTCTCTGAGTCTCAGTTTCCTCCTTATTAAAATGGGGTGAGATTAGCGTTGGCTTCATAGGATTGCAAAGAAAAATGCTATACCCCTGTAAAGCTTTTAAAGGGCTTAGCAGTGAAATAAGTCAGAGAAAGACAAGTATCACATGATCTCACTCATATGTGGAATCTGAGTAACAAATTGCTGAGTGGATTCAGAGACATGGAAGCATGGAACAGAGTGCCAAATCTCAGAGGGAAGGCAAGGATGGTGGGTGGGTGGGAGGTAGTCAACCAAAGACTATATATATATAGTCTTTGGTTGACTATATATATATGGATGCAGACAATAGGATGATGAAGGCCTGGGGTGGGGAGGGAAAGAGGCAGGGGCGGGCTTCGGGGGGGGGGGGCAATGGAGGAAAAAAGGGGAACATATGTAATACTTTCAACAATAAAGAACTATTTAAAAAATAAAATAAAATAAAGGGCTTAGTAGCATGCTGGGCACAGGGAAAATGCAGATAAAGGTTAGCTATTCATGTGATTATGATTCATTCTTTTTTGTTATGATTATTACATTTCCTTTCTGGACCCCCTTTTCCCCAGGAGCTGATGTGAGTAAACAGGCTGTTCTCTTTGGAGACAGCGGGATGCACAAGATGGCTTTGGGGTCCCCTCCCTCCCAAGGATTCTCAGATCACTCATTCCCTCAGGCCCCCCCCCCCCCTTTCCCTCACAGTAGCTATAGTCTCTCCTCTGAAGTCAGTTTCGATCCTTGCACCCCAGGTACCCTGGCTCCCTGCCTGTGGTCCCTACTTGCTGGATGCTGTTGCTATGGCAACAGCATTTTAAGAGCCTTCGGCCCCCCTCTGAGGTGTCGGGCCTAGATGGAGATTGGCTGATCAAATGTCTCCTGCAGTCTCAGGCCTGTCTGGATGGAAGGCAGGAGAGACGAATGTAAGAATGAGAGCTGGCTTGGGGTGGGGGGCTCCCTCAGCCCTCAGCCCTCCACTCCCTTCCCCCCCCTCCCGGGTGTGCAGACAGCAGCCCCCCTGCTCTGTGTGCATCGCAAACCCCTGAGCTGATGGGTACGAATGCGGATTCCAGCCACCGATGGCCCCGAGGGTCCGATTTCAATGATCAGGGGGGCTCCTGTGGAAGCAGCCTTAAATCAGCCCGGCTACTGGCTCGGAGGCAGGCAGGCCCCAAGCCACACCTGAATCTCGGAAGGTCCTGCAGTCACTCTGGGCATTGAGGTTTGTGTGGCTCTCTCTGCTGTGACAACTCCTGAGAAACCCTGTTCGTCTTCCTGGGCCCGCTCCAGGGCTGCCTCCCTCTCCTTCCACAGGCTCATCTGTGGGAGAACATGTGCCGCACCCTCTCCCCACAGCCAGGAAAGGTCCAGGCGAGGCTGGCAGGGCCGTGCTGGGAAAGCGTCCCGGGGCAGAGGCCGGCCCTGGCTCGCAGGGCAGTGACGTTCAGGGAAGGCGCTGGCTGGCTTACTCCGGGCGGTGGAAGGCTTACTGTCTTCTCCGCTCGGATCCCAGGTGTGAAGGCCTCTGCCATTGTCCCCCATCCCTCGGCACCATCTGCTGGCGCGGGGACGTGGCTCCTGCCTTTGTCCGGTCCCTACCACCAGCAGAAGCTGGGACTCTGGGCACCAGAGACTGAGTCTGAAGACAGGTGAAGCCTGGGGGAGTGGGGGGAGAGACAGTGTCTGGGGAGACGTGGTGGGGAGGGGAGAAGAGAAGCCAGAACATCAGGGAGTTGAGGGCTCTCGCTGGAGGGCAAGGACCAGGCTGTGGGATCCTGAGACGTGAGGTCTGCAGCAGTTGGAGCTGCTGAGTAAGATGGAGAGCGGAAAGGCAGCAGGCTTTCCCCCTCCCTCTCCCCCTCCTCCTCCCCCTCCCTGGGACCCTAACTCTCCCCAGCAGGTGATGAGGCCAATGGCACAATGAGCTGCGTGCAGTGATTTGCTCAACAACACCCCCTTTATTCCTTTCCCGGGCTCACCTCCGCCGGTGGCTCCTGGGGTGACTGTCAAACACACATGCACCTGGATCCTTGCTGCGGGGTCTGTTCAGTGGGTTCCTGAGACCAGAAGCCACTCCCGAATCTCTCTCTCACGGTTCTGTGTGAGGGCAGCGATGCCCCTTGTCCCCCAAGGGGAAGCTGGGTGCCCCTGGGTGGCCTGCCTATGGCTGAGCCCTCTGGAGGGGTCTGGACTGGGGCGAGGGAGCCACCCCCAGCTCTGCAGTGCCCTGCCCTGCCCTGCCCTCCCAGGGTCCCGACTTCTCAGAGCTTCCTGCTGCTTGCTGATTCTCGGCCCCTCCGTTCGGGCCATGCACACTGTGAGTGCTCAGGAGCCCAGGCCCGATGGGCTGGGTCCCTCCGCAACAGGCCCAGCCCGCACCCCTGGAGTCTGGTACAGTGCGAGGGGTGGGAGGGGGGCTCTGCTCCCAGCTAGAGGGAGGCAGGGGGGCTCGTCTGGGGCGAGTCCTCCAGAGACGTCCGTGAGTCTGTCCCCTCTGAGGAGGAGCTGCCCCCGGTGGGGTGGGGGATCTGCCTCTGCCTGGGGAGCCGCTGCCAGGAGAAGAGGGAGGTGAGGAACCGCTCAGGGGCAGCAGGATCAAGGGGCTCGCGAGGGCCCTTGCCTTCACCAGCCTCTGTGGCCTGGCCAGCGTCCGGGGGCAGCGGGCCTGCCCGGAGATGTCTGTTCTGCCCGCCTCTCTGGGCCCGCGGAGGCCAGCGGGGCGGCTTTGGTGACGGGGCCAGGCCCAGGCAGTCCTGGAGGGGCGGCTCCCGCCTTCCCGTGGGAGTGCCTTCCCCATTCACACCGTGGCCCTTGGAGGCGGGCCGCTGCAGTTCCCAGTGTGCCGGGTGGGCACCGGGGCCCAGTGGGCATGGACAGTGGGCCAGTGCCTTCTTCAGGAGGGTCTGGATCTCCGCGTGCCTCGCCCGGGCCTCCTCCCACAGGTCCCGGCCCAGGTCCTCCCGGCTCAGCGAGGCCGCCTGCAGCCCCATGGCCGTGAGCTTCTCGGCAGGGAACTCGGACGACAGGCGCTGCAGGTAGCGGTGGAGGCGGCGCTGGCCCCCGGGGCTGGCCTTCGGGTCCTTGCCCAGCTGGAGCTGGGTCATCAGGTCCTGACAGTCCATGTGGAACCAGGCCATCTGGGAGACAAGAGAGGGAGGTGGGGTTCAGGCTGGGAGTGGGGCCACGGGGCTCCGTGAGGACAGGATGGGCCTCCCCGAGCAGAGAGAGGACTCGAAGACCACGCACGGCTGGATGGAATTAGTAACACGCCCCCAGATGGCAGGGCCCTCAGGTGGCCGTAATCTCCTTTGCTGACGGTGATGCCAGTGGTTTGTTTCCCTCTCCGCACCAGGGCACACACCTGCCACGGGAACAGTCCCCAGCTCCTGGGAACTTCAGGCACCAGGGCCCGTGGGGACTTAGGCCTCCCTGGGACTCATTTCTCCCCCTGTAAGACGCACGGTTGTACCAGGTGGTCACAAACACCTTGGTGAGAGCAGAACATGCAGGCTCTTGTACTGCATTAGAGAGAGGAGTCTGCTAACGTGTATTGAGCACGGCCGGTCTGCCAGGCCCTTCGTGTCTCCCACCTGATCACATGCGATACCCACAGCCCATTGGACAGAGGAGGAAACTGAGGCTCAGAGACATGCAATCCTTTGCCCAGGTCACCCTGCAAGGGAGAAGCTGGGATGTGAACTTGAGAGAGCCTCCTCCAAGCATCTCCTTGCCCAGGAGAACTGGGCCCAGGCAGCGAGGCCATCAGCCAACCCGGACCCAGCAGCCCCCTCACTCCAGCCCCTCGGGCCCCATTTTGGGGTTCTGCTGTGCCGGCTTCCCTTGCAAAATGCCTGCAGGCTGCAGAGGGGCCAGCCCATTCCCAGCAGCTCATGAAAAACATCATCTTTCTCTCCATTAATTTAGAAGCTGACAGCGAGCTGTTAGGCTGTGGGGATTGGAGAACCATTTTCTCCGAGGAAACCATCTTTCCGTGGATTAAGGGAACTTGTCTTTAGATAAATGGCTTCATATTCGCGGAAGCTCACGGAGCTCATGGCTGGGAAAGGGCTCCATAAATCTCCCTTAGCGCCGCAACCGTGTTATTATTATTTATATATATATATATAATGCCAAAGCTGCTGCACGCACGCTCTCCGCCCGGCCCACCCCAGCACTGAGCTGTCCCGTCTGTCCTGTCTGTCTGTCCTGTCTGTCTGTCTAGGACTCCATCTTCTAGGCTGAGCCGGACAGAGATGGGTAACACCTCAGAAATCGTCTTGCCCCAACCCTTGTTGTATGGATTAGAATTCAGGGCCAGGGAGGCGAGGGGGCTTGCCCAGATCAAACAGCAAGCAATGGCCATGGTCGAGCTTCAGGTCGGCTGGACCTCATGTGCGATTTCCGGTCCCGGCTTGGACTGCAGGTTCCCACACACATCCACTGCCCTCCTTCCTCCAGCCACCTGGCCAGTTCCCCTGTCACCCCAACTCCCCGCAGAGTTCACCAAGCCCCCCGCTGGCCTTGCTCTGGGCCCCATGGACCTACCCGGTTGCCACCTCAAGAGCTTACCTCACAGAGGGCAGACAAGAGAGGAGCAGGTGATGAAGTGACAGGATATTTTCAGATCACAAAGGGCCAGTGAGGCAATAAGCACAGGGTGATGAGAGAGAATGGGGGGTGGTAGGTACGAGCAGGTAAGGAAGGGTCTTTGTGAGGAGAGGACACTGAGCTGAGAAAAAAACAGCCAGCCGGTCGAGGGGAAGAGCACTCCAGCCGAGGGAACAGCGTGTGCGAAGTCTCAGAGCAGGAGCAGGTTTGGTTTCCCCGGAGAGGGCCGATGGGCTGACACTGACGAGCCAGGGAGCAGGTGTGGGGGTTATTCACATTCAACCTAATCCTCTCAGCAAGGAACCCGGCAAGGCTGGCACTGGAGCCAGAGGGTGTGGTTTGAATCCCAGCTCTGCCGCTTCCTAGCGGTGTGGCCCTGGGTGCTTTGATCTCTCTGTGCTTCCTTGTGCACAAAATGGGCAAAATAACAGTACCTGCCTCATAGGGTTAGTGCGACCATAAAACCATGTGCAAAGGACTGAAGCCAGGACCACAGAAGCATCGTTACCATCGTCATCGTCATCATCATCATCGACGAGGAGGCCCAGAGCAGTGAGACTGTCTTTGAAGTCACACAGCCCATCTATATATAAAAAAAAGTTTAAGCAACTAATCGACCGAACAACTGGTCGACTGGTCTCTATGATGCACACTGACCACCAAGGGGCAGACGCTCAACGCAGGAGCTGCCCCCTGGTGGTCAGTGCACTTCCCTAGCGGGAGTGCCACTCAGCTGACCAACCCATCCAGGTGGCCCACCAGCCTGGCAGCAGCCACTCCCTCCCTCAGAAGTCCTGCAGGTCCAATCTCCAGAGAAGGGGCCAGGCACTGGCGGACTGGTGCCGCCTGCACAATCCCACAACCCCACAATCCTCCTGGGAGTCGGCCTCGGGCACTGGGCCGCTTCCCCTCCTTAGACGCTCCACAAGGAAGAAAGTATATAAAAGTGGCTGCCAGGTGGCTGCCGACAACAGGTGTGAAGGTCAGTGGGAAGGATCTAGATTCTGAGCCTGCAAGGGTGTCCCACTGCTCACCCAGAGGGCCAATTGTGTCCGGCCCCTCCCCTCCACCCCCTCAGGACAGGCACCAGACACAGCAGAGCGAGCCTCTCACTGTGTGTGAGCCCGTGGCAGGGCAGTGGGGCGGGGATTACGGGGAGTGGCAGGCAGGAGCAGCAGGCGGCGTTGGACTGCTGGTTTCAGCCCAATCCCCACAGGCCACGCCGAGGGACCCCACCTGCGCACAAATTTGTGCACCAGGCCTCTAGTATAAGCATAAGCTGCCTCCCTCTCTACAGTCTGCACAGCTGGGAGTAGGAGATTCCTTTGCTGTCATGGCCCACATCTGCCCCCCTTGCCTGCTGCCCCAGGGAGACAGAGAGTGGCCTGTCCTCCCAGAGCCCCTGGCGTGATTGACCGGAGTCCCGCCACTGCCCTCCGAAACACCCTGTGTTCTCTGTCCCCGGGTGAAGGGCAGGCCTGACAGCTGGGAGTCTGAGGTCAGGCTCTTCTCACGCTCTGTCCTCAGCCGTGAGGGGCAGCTGAGGTCACTGGGCCTGGGCCAGAGAGGTGGGTTCTTGTTCCAGCTGGGTCACAGCTCTCCCAGCCTAACCCCCGTGGCCCTACGCCTCAGTTTCCCCATCAGAAAATGAGGGACTTGGGAGAGATTTAGAAGAGGTGAGGGCTCTACAGTCGAATCCTGCTTGACCATCAGCCCGCTGGGAGTCCTTGAGCCAGCTGCTTTCCTCTTTGGGCCTCAGTTTCCTCATCTGTAAAATGGGAGAATGTTGGCACCCCCTCCCTCATAAAGATCTGGTGAGAATTCAATCAGGCAAGGTTTGTGAAGCCCTTATACTGGTAGGTAAGAGGCTCTGGCATGAGTACACGGTCAACAAGTAGGCTATCCTCATCATAATCACCTAATCATCATCATCATCATCATCATCATCATCATCCTGGCTTAGACATGGCTAATCGGTTGTCATTCTCCACCTACCTCCCCACCTTTGGAGAGCAGAGAGCATGTGATAGGGCGTGGACACATCTATGTTCACATTCCAGCTTTTCTTTCCTTCTCTTTGGGCCTCAGTTTTCTCATCTGTAAAATGGGCTAATCAACCTTGCCACATTGGGTTGCCAAGAGATGAGAGGCAAGAGAAACCCCATTACTTTGCATCTATCATCTCTTGGCATTACTTTGCATCTACTTGTCCCCAGCCCTACCTGACCAAGGTAGTCCTACCCTCTCCTCCACCCTCCTGGCCAAACTCCAGGTTCCCAGCTAGGACTGAGGCCTCTGTTCTGAACATGCCAACCTCAGCCAATTGTCCCCCCTTCTCCGCTGGCGCCATCAGTGCAGGCAAGGCCTGGGAAAGAGCACTCTGATGGTGCCATGGGCTTGCTGTGTGATCTTGGCTAAGTGACAGCCCTCCTCTGATGCTGTTTCTCCAAATCTGTAACAGAGGGTGAGATGAGATGGAGGTCACCTACAGAGATCCGTGTGTGGAGAGAAAGCCTGTGCTTTCGACTGGATTCTCAGAAATCCCTAGGTTCCTTTCCCTAATCCCAATGTTTAAGAAGCAGGTGAGCCCTAGGTGGTTTGGCTCAATGGATAGAACATTGGCCTTCAGACTGAAGGGTCCCAGGTTTGATTCCAGTCAAGGGCACACGCCCAGGTTGCAGGCTCAATCCCCAGTAGGGGGCGTGCAGCCGATCAACGATGCATTGATGTTTCTCTCTTTCCCTCTCCTTCCCTGAAATCAATTTAAAATACACATTTAAAAGAAAAAAAGCAAGAAGTGATAGCTGAGGGTCACTGGGAGGTTGCCTGGCGGAGGGGGTTAAACCGGGTCAGGGATCAGACGGACTGGAGTTAGGTGATGACTTCACCTCTCAGGCTGTGCTTCCCTTCTGGAAAACGGAGGTGATGGGCTGTGGAACGCAGCGTGCAAAGCGCCTAGTGTGTGCCTGGGCTGCTCCCCGCCTCCCAGCCGGAGGGCGGGCCGTGCAGGCGGGCGGGCGGGGGGCTCACCTTCTTGCAGAAGTGGTAGAGCTGGAGCAGCGTCTCCAGGTCGGTGCGCTGCCGCTCAGCAGCCATGTAGAAGTGGGTCAGCCTGGCCTGGAAGGCCCGCTGCGTGGAGGCAAAGGCGGCCAGCTCCGGGAGCTCCGCCCCGCCCGCCCCGCCGGCCCCTCCCGCAGAGGCTCCCAGCTGGGCCGCCTGCTTGGACAGCTCCAGGCCTTGCCGGTACTGGGCCTGTGTGGGGAGAGGGGCATCCCTCAGCTCCTGCCTCAGCCGAGGCCTCCCGCTGCCCCGCTGCTGAGCGATGAGATCTCCCGTGCCTCGGTTTCCTCATCTATACAACGGGGCCCCCGGCCTTTGCCAAGGCCGTGTACTTCTCCTAGCTGGGACTCTGCTTGGAGTCATCCTCTTCTGGAAAGCTCCGGGTCCCCACAGTTTCCCCTGTCTGTCTGTTGCCCTGTTTGGCCCCACCTCCATCCCCCCACTGTTCTGGGAGTTCCCCCAGGAATTCTGAGATGAGTCGGCTTTGGACTCAGTGGTTCCAGAAGCTTCCTGGAGGAGAGAGCATCTAAGCTGAACCCTGGAGGAGATAGCATCTATTATAAGTTATGACCGTGCCGGTCTCCTCACTGTCTCTGGAAGTCTTCATGCACTTGCCCACCTCCACTCCTTGGCCCCGGCATGCCGCCCCCTCCTGCCCTCTCTCCGTCTGCTCCAGGCCTGCCCCTCAGGTTCAGGGACTCACTGCGGCCTGAAGGAAGAAGTCCTCAAATTCGAGGTGGGCTTTCTGCACGGTCTCCAGGCTTCCATCCTTGGGGGCCAGCGCTTGCAGACACCGGCTTCCTTCCTGCTCCATCCAGTTGCTGACCTGGGATGGGGGAGGGAAGCGAGGAGGGAGGTTTGGACATGAGGGGTTCATGTTCTTACACCGGAGCACGTGCCTGGCTGGGGCAGAGCCTGGAGCAGGAGCCCCCACATGTCCCGGGGAGGCACCCCCCCTCACCTGGTGGATGGCAGCTTCCAGGCGGCCCATGCGGACGCGGAGCTCCAGCCTCCCCAGGAGGTGGTTGGACGTGGTGACCAGGACATGCAGCTGTTCGTCCACCAGGCTATAGAGGGCAGTGGCTTCAGCCAGGTGGCTCCTGGGAGGCGGAGGGGGTAAGAGAAGGCCCAAGATGTACTCCCCACACAATACTCCTGCCCAGTATAGGCCTGCCTCACCTCCTAACTCCCAGCGAGCCTGTGGCCCGGACCTGGGTATTCTAGCTGCTGATTTGCTGTGTGACTCTGGGCAGGTCCCTACACCTCTCCGGGCCGCCGCTTTGGTCTACATGGACTGGGAGGGCCATCAAGCACAGCAGGACACCAAAGGACACTCTCTTACCCAGGAGGGTATGACCCAAACTGAACAGATCTGGGTTCAAATCCCAGCCCTGCTACCTTCTAGTCATGGGACCTAGTGCAAATTCGTCAGCCTTTCTGTGCCTCTGTTTTTGTTTTGTTTTTGTTTTTTTCTTCATCTCTCAGAGGTGGAGCTAACAGAATCCACCTCACAGACTGCTTGCAAGGATTTCATGATCTAACTCCTTGACTCTCAACCCTGGCTACATGTTAGAATCTGCCCTGCGCGCTTAAAAAATCCCGATGCCCAGGCCCAGCCCAGGCCAGCAGAGTCAGGTCTGAGCGCAGCCTGGACACCAGTGCTTCCTAACCTGCTCAGGAGCCAGGCCTGAGGCCCAGCCTCCTGCATCCAAAACACTTACCCAGGGCTGGGCTTACAGTGTTCGCGGGCACTTGTTATTTCTATTGCGGGGATAGTGCGCAGCTGTCACCGCCCTCACCAGCCTCCATTTTACAGATGGGAGAATGAGGTCCATAGAGAGGAACTGACCCTCGAACATGGCAGTCTGAACTGGAACCCACCCAGCCATGGCTTTTCCTGAACATTGTTTTAAAAAACGGTCAGAGCCAGGAATACATAAATGGATTGTGGACGGGACCCAGGCGTGATAACACCTGGGTAAAGGGAGGCTTTTCTTACACCCCTCACATCCCACCCACTCTCTTCTGCTCATGGGGTTGGGGGTAGGGGTGGGGGGTGGGAGGGGAAAGGCGGAGTGTCTTACTTCAGAAGGAAAAGGAAAAAGGGGAGATGGAATGGAAGGAATGCCTGTTTGCCTTGCTCGGGGCCCTCCCCATCTGACAGATACTCCTCCCAGTCCCTGCCCTTTCAGGTGAGGGTCCAGGCTGCGTGAACCTGATGGAAAATGCCAGCTTGCCTGGTGGAGGGAGGGGGGTAGGAAGGAAGAAAGGGAGGGCAGTAGGCGGGAGCTGCAGGGACCCAGCAGCAGAACAAATACCCACAGCGGCTCACACGGGACCACAGCGCCCCCTGGTGGACCTGCCGGTGGCTAACGGCCTGGAGGGGCCTCTGGTTGACACCAGGGGCCTGTCGCTTGGCCAGTGAGAAGGGATATTCTGGGAACCACAGCCCCACCAGGCCACGTGAGGGACAGGGGGGCCGACTCCATACCTGGTACCAGGGCCCTGCTGCCCAGAGCTCCTATCAGCATGACTTTGCCTGTGGGCACAGCTCAGAGCGGTGTGCTCAAATTTCTGGGCCAAGTTGCCTGGGCTCAAGTCCTGGCCCCACCACATCCCAGCTCTGTGACGCTGGGCAAGTCACTTAGCCTCTCTGAGTCTCAGGCCCCTCGGCTATAAAATGAAAATGCTACTAGGTTCACCACATGGGTGGGGATTAAACAAGTTACTATCTGTAAAACCTTTAACACAATATTATGCTCATACTAAGTGCCATTTAGGTGCTGGTTAAATAAACGGATTGTCCTTGAGTTTATGCACACTTTGTGTTCTAACAGAGACAAAGACATTTCTAATTACTGGCTGATTTAATTACTGATTTGCCCCTACACCACCCCTAAATTTAAGAAAATTGGTACTTTCTGGGAATTGTTTTTGCTGTGGCTCTGAGACCTCACACATGGTGAGCCTGTCCAGGCTCAGCTGGGTGTCTGGGGAGAGGAAGTGCCTGGTCCATGAGTGTGACCGGAAACAGGCAGGGCTGTCCTCCAATGCCCACCCCTGACTGGGGCCGAAGGAGGGCAGCAGAGAAGGGACAGGATATGGGCCCTGCGCACATCCCTGTCCTGGGCATCTGCAGGGCCCACCCTAAGTGCCCCCAGCAACTCACTCCCATCCGAGAAACAGGAGGGATGGGAGAGGTAAAGGGGGGGCGTCCGTACCTGACATCTGGGTTGAAGTCCAGCCTGCTGGCCTCCTGCTGCAGCCTGGCCAGGGTGGCCCCGCCTTCCCGCTGGAGGCCCAGCAGAACCGGGTCCCTCAGCACCGCCTCCATCAGCTCCTTGGACTTGTTCAGACGCCTGGCGGCCTCCTGCCAGTGGAGGGAGGTGGCCTGAGACCTACTCCCTTCTTCCCCTCTACCACCTTCCAGGGCTCCCCACACCATGACCGTGCCCAACTCCCCCAGTCTGGCATACAAAGTCCTGCAGAAAGTCTAGTCTTTATCCCTAAAACATCTCTTCAGGCCACTCTTCTCATCGCCATGGCAATCTCACTGGTCCAAGTGCCATCATTGCTTGTTGGCACACTGGTCTCCTCCCTGGTCTTGCTGCTACACTCTGGCTCCCCCTGCAGTCCATTCTCTACATGGCAGCTGGAAGGATCTCAGTGCAAATTTAAACATCCTTCTGCTTAAAATTCTCCAGTGGTTTCCCTGCCTGCTTGGAAGGAAAACCAATCCAACTCCTCCTTGATACAGCCTCTATCCAGAAAATCTTCTGGTTTTCGCCTTCCCTCGCCCCCAAATCATTCCATTCCACACTGGCCTCCATGCTATTCCTGAACACAGCAAGCACAATCCCACCTCAGGGCCTTTGCACATGCTTGCCCTCCGCCTGGAGCCCCATCCCCTGCCTATGCCTACGCAGGCTCCTTCTCATCCTACAGGTCTGAATGTAAACACCATCCCTCCAGGGAGGCCCTCTCTCCTTCCCCATTAGTTTCCACCTTATTTTCATAGCATTTGGCACAATTTGTAATGACATGCCCATTTCTTCGTTCACTTTTTAACAACTACCTCTACCTCTGTACCATGCACCCCAGGAGGGCAGGGACAAATCGGCTTGCCCAGGCTGGGACTCTGGGTGCACACAGCGAGTACCCGGTAAATATTAGTCAAATGGATGATTGAAAAACAGGGATGAGCCCAGCAAGCATGGCTCAGTGATTGAGCATCAACCTATGAACCAGAAGGGACATGCAGGAGGTAGCTGATTAATGATTGTCTCTCATCACTGACGTTTTTATCTTTCTCAACCTCTCCCTTTCTCTCTGAAATCAATAAAAATATATATATATATTTAAAAGTAAAGCAGGGATGATGAAGCCCAGCCTGGCTGTTCCCTTCATTGAGTCCTTGGTCTGAGGAATGTGAGGTGTGGTGAGTTTCCCTCCATGCCCCTGGCTCACCTGTGCCCCTCCACGGGGGTCACCCTTCTCAAACTCCTTGATGGAGGCCTGGAGCAGGGAGGAGGCCTGGCGGAGGTCAGCAAGGAAAGGGTCTGACTTCTGCAGGACAGAAGGCCAGAGTGGGGGTGTCAGCCTGAGCCGTGAGGAGGGCACCTCCCCCACCCGGGAAGACACAGCAGGGGCCTGAGGAGGTGGTTCTCAAACTCTAGCTGCTGCGTCAGAATCACCGGAGGGCTGGTTAGCGTCCAGGCGGCCAAGCCCCACTCCTGTGTTTCTGACCTAGTTCCTCGGGGCGGGGCCTGAGAACGGGAATGTGCAACAAGTTCCCCGGTGATGCTGACACTGCCGCTCCGGGGACCACACTTTGAGAACCACCGATGCTGGGAAGGAGAGAGGGAGAAGACAGACAGGCCTGCCCTATCCCAGGCTGCAGTGGGGATACCTGGGGGCAGGGGAAGGCAGAGGGAGAGGGCGGATAGGGGAAGGGGGACATCCTCTGCTGGGTCCCACTTCGGCCCAGCTCCACCCATATATTCGCTGTGAGGCCTTAGGAGAGTTACTTAACCTCTCTGTGCTTCCGCTTCTCCCTCTGTAAAATGGGATCACCGTAATTCCTGCCTTACAGGCTGGTGTGAGGATCAAACAGTGTTGGTCTTCCTCATTACCAGTTTTATATTCTGGCTCTACAGGCAAGGTTTCATTTAAAGGGAAAGTCTTAAAACACAAATGTAGTTCGAAAGTCACTCGATTAATCGGAGAAGGGAACCGGGGCCCCGCGGACAATAGGAGAGGAGATTTTTCAGTGCTCTGTGCACCACGTGAACGTTGAACGTGCTGCCCATTTTCAAACAGACACGGTGTTTAAAAGAAGAGGACCACATTGTAAACTGTTAGTACAGCCCAGTGGCTCTCAGCGGGGAGTCACTTTCGCCCCCTAGGGGACATGGGCAATGCATGGAAACATTTTGCTTGTCATGGTCAAAGTGGGCAGAGGTCAGGAATGGTGCCGATCACGCTCTCCACAAAAAACTGATCAGCCCCAAATGTGGACGATGCTGAGAGCGAGCGGCCCTGGTCTAGAGAACGCCCCGGCCGACACTGCCCGGCAGGGTTCCAGCTGGTAATCTGCGTACTGCTGTGTGACACCCACCTTTCCCCCCTCCCCCGCAATCCTGGGTGTTAATTTGGGCCAGAGGAATTGAGATCACACGGCAAAGGAGCCCCTCGCTGGCAGTTTCCTTATTTCCTCGCTCTTTCAAGAGGGAACATGTCTGCCTTTCCCATCACACCCTGAGCTCCAGAGCTGTGTGGGTCCACAGAGCAGATGTCTGTATTTATGTTCAGTGAATGCAGACAAGCTCTTAGCATGTGCCAGGCATTTTTCTAAACTCTTTACCCCCATTGACTCAATTACTGCTCACAACAACCCTCCCGGCTATGGTTACCCGCCCCCTTTTATAGATGAGGAAGTGGGCTCAGAGAAGGTGTGTAACGTACCCTAGGCCACACAGCAGAACTGGGATTGGAACCCAGGCAGTCGGGCCCCAGAGCCTGAGCTCTCAATCACTCCGCTCTGCACCTTCCTTTTAAACTTTTGTTGAGTGACTAGTTTTGAACCTGACAGCGTGGATGGGTCCGAGGAGCAGTTTGGTGAAGGGAGGAAGGGAAGGGGTGAGGGTGCGTGGCGGAAGGCTGAGATGGTAGACACCTGGAAGAATTGCACCCACTCGCTGTGGCAGTAGGGGAAGGAGCCGTCCAGGGCCGCGGGCATCTGGCTGGGGTCCACGTGGTGGCTGAGGGCCTTCAGGGAGGTCAGCATCTCCACCTGCGGACCAAAAAGAGTCAGGAGGACCAGGCACTCGGTGTGGGGACAGCCCCCAGCCCCCATACCATTCCACCTCCCACCGGCGAGTCTGCCCCTGGCTTTAAGAGTTGCTCTCTGGGCAATGGATTTTCTCTGGGAATTCTGAAAAATCAAAATTCAGAGCCAGACTCCCGGGTGAGGAATAGCAAATCAGCACAGCACTTGCCTTGCCCCTCTCCTGGCTTGTGCCCAAGGCAGACATCATTCATCATCAGACACAGCTCTTGCTCCCTCTTGCCCAGCCCAGCCCTCCAGGCAATCACACAGATTGACTGAAGCTGGCCCTAGCTTCTTTGTAATCCTGTACCACGCTCTGGTGACCCACCAAGGTGCTGTCTCCTCCTTGAGGCTGTTGAGGGAGGACACCAAACCCTAACAGCAGCCCCTCAGACACCGAGAAGGGACCAGGTGACTGCTTCTCGCAGGCAGTGCAGGTGGAGCTTTATGCTGGGGACAGCTCCAGACACCTAAGCGTGGGGCTGAGCTGATGTGTGGTTTGGGGGTCCACTAGTCAGTCCTGGTCCCCGAGATGGGGTCCACAGACCAGCAGCAGTGGCATCACCCGGGAGCATGTGACAGATGCAAAGAGTCCCAGGGCCCCAGCAGAACGACGTCATTGGAGATTGCACTCTGACTAGCGTGGAAAGCATGTCTCTAGCTTACAATGTGCCTGTCACAAACCGGGAGCGAGGGGCCCTTTAACACCACCTCCTGAAGCCGGGCAGCGCACCGGTGCCCAGACTACGGCCCGCGGTGCCCGGCACTGGAGAAAGGGAGTGGCCGGGTTCTTTCCTGCAAAGTCCCAGATCAACTCTGCACTGAGGCTGAGACAAATAGAAACTAGGGAGAGAAACACAGGACCGTTGGGAGGCACAGGCACCTCTGCCTCCAGCCTGTTGGGTGGCCCTGGGCCTCAGTTTCCCCTTGAGCAAAGCAAGTGGGGAGGGTTTGGCTGGAGTAAGCTTTGGAAAAAGGTAACCTGCCATGTGCAGCTCTCAATCATGTGTTGGTGTTCACCAGGCATTGCTGCGTTTGCCGGGGGGCAGGGCTGGAGAGTTGTATGTAGCTCATGAGCCTTGTATTTCTTTGTGTCTATTTCTTTGTGTCACATTTTCCTGACACCTGAGCCAATCAGGGTTAAGGAGACACAAAGAATAGACCCTATGGGGAAGGACCTAGTGGAATGAGGGAAACCGGCTGCTAGAAGCTTTAATTAATTGGTAGTCTTCATCCTGCAGGACCAAGATCCAATACCCCTCCCTCCAGGAAGACCTCCTGGATTTTTCTCCAGAGTTCATTGCTCTCTCTTTAGTGCTCCCACAGTACCTTTCCTCGCTCGGGACACCTGCCATTCTTCAGCCCAGCTCAGTGCAAGCCCAACACCTCCTCGCTGCTCGCCTGATGCTGCCTACCCCTCACCTGGACGTCAGGTAATGTCTCCAGTAGAAGAGCAGTCTCCTTCTCCCCCAGGAAGAGCATGACGTGGATGGAGGCTGGGTCCAGAGCCTGTACGGAGGAAGCATTTCGGAGCTGCTCTGCCCAGGCCTTCACTGAGCCCTGAGCTTCCCGCCTATGACACAAGTGACTAGGCCACAGGGCCAGGGAGTGGGAGAGGGGATTGTGCAAGGCCGGGACCCTTGTAGGGTATGTGTGGAGGGTGTCAATGGACATCAAGAGGTCCAAGATGGGTTGCAAACTTCCTAGATGACCCATCCCCTCTGGGCCTCCGTTTCCCCGTCTATACAGTAAGGAGGAGGAGGTCAGACCCTGAGGTGAGTTTAAACCAAAATTCTATTTACTCTGCTGCCCATACCAGCTCCGGAGGATTCTCTTCCCTCCCCTATTCTCAGTTCATGAGGTTCAGGTGGCCTAAGTCTAAGCCAATCAGTGCGTCGCATTTTCCCAACACCTGAGCCAATCAGGGTTAAGGAGACACAAAAAAAACTTTTGCTGGGACTTCTGGGAAAAGGATCTTTCTTTCCTACGGGGACTTGAATGCAAGACCAGGGAAAGGTAGAACTTCTGGGAGCCAGATTGTCGCTAAGAGAGGGGCCTGGCGGAGAAGGGCAGCCTCCCAAGAGAACAGGGCCAGAAATGGAGAGAGAATATTTGAGTGACAATATTGGAGGCCCCGAATGAGGCCACACTTGACATTGGATCTAACTCCTGGACTATGGAATCATGTGAACCAATGAAGAACCTTCCTCGTTAAGCCTGTTTGGGCTGGGTCTCTGCTAGCTGCCACGAGGAGTCCCTGCCTGGGAGCCTGGACCCAGCTCTGAGGTCCCAGACCCCATGCGTACCCGAAGGCCCCTGGTGCTCCCAAGACTTCCTAGGCTGATGCTGTCCACCTCTCCCTCACCTGGGTGGCTTTCAAGGCATCAACCAGGACTGGGTGTAGAGGCTGCTTCCTGGCATCGATCACCACCGCCAGCCCCTTGGTTTTGTCTTCTGGCCTGTGGGTGGTAAACAGAACTGGCAGTCTTGCTGGATAAACCAGGCCCTCTAGGGGGAAGGACCTGGTGGAATGAGGGAAACCGGCTGCTAGAAGCTTTAATTAATTGATAGTCTTCATCCTGCAGGACCAAGATCCAATGCCCCTCCCTCCAGGAAGACCTCCTGGATTTTTCTCCAGAACCCATTGCTCTCTCTTCAATGCTCCCACAGTACCTTGAACAACCTTCTCTTACATCCTAATAATCATAAACTATAAGCCCTATCCAGTGACAGTGGGTAAGTCACCTATCCCTTTTGTGTGGGCAGAACTCTCATTTTCAAGAATGAGAGTCAAGTTCCACCATATGACTATACCCCCCCCCCCACCACCACCACCACAGGGGCTAGTTTCTGATTAGTTGGGGCCAACAATAGGGATCTAATTCCTCTGGCCAATGATAGGTTTCGATAAGGGTCATGTGACATATTTTTGGCCAGTGAAACATGGCAAGTTTGCTGAGGGGCTTCAGGGAAAGAAGTCTCTCCTTTAAGAAGTTTTTACAAAGAGCTATAAGGCAGAGACATAGAATGATAAATTTCCTTACCTGATAATGCGTTTTAAATTGGAATTTGTTACTTGCAGCCCAACACCCTAACTGGTTCACATTGCACTTTTCAGCCATCACCTTGGATTTCCCGAGCGGGCCAATTGTTGGAACTTGTTAAAATACTGATCCCTGAGCCCCAGCCACACCCAGTCCACCCAGACATCCGGGTGTAAGGGGTGGAGCCAGGGAGTCTGTGGGCTCCCAAGCGCCCTTGGCTATTCTGACCACCAGGCAGGTTGAGAAAATAAACCCACTGCCTTCAAGCCTTACACGCCTGTTCACAGACAGAACCAGGGGTGGCCAGCGTGGGGCACAGCTGTGGCCCTGCCTTGGTACATGGTCACCTGGGCATGCTGTCCCTTTAAGCTGGGGGCCCATTACCCATCTGCAAATGGGGAGACTAGTTTCTGCCTCATGGGAGAGCGGGTTATTTCCACATCTGCCTCTGCCACCAGCCTAGAGGCCCCGAGGGCCCAGGACTCACTGTGGGGAGCGTCTGGGTCCCTAGAATGCCCCGGCGGGAAGCCAGGCACAGAACAGATGCCAGCAGCACTGATTCAAAGCAGGAGAGAAACGCAAGCCCAGCACACAGGAGCCCTGAGGACACCGCCTTCCAGTTTACATTGCAGCTCACTCCACCTTCTGTGCCCACACTTGGTCCCCCCCCCCCTTTTTTTTCAGGTGAGCCTCAGAGAGGGGAGGTTACTATCCCCAGATCACACAGCAAGCTAGTGGGATTCCAGGGTTTTGTGTACCACACTGGCCACTTCTCAGCACTGAAAAGGGGGTCCCATCTCCCTGTAAGGTCAGAAAAGCCACTCCGCCTTGGACAAAGGAAGAAAAATCTCAGTGGCCAGCTGGTGGAGGTGGTGCCTTCCATGGGGTGGAGTGCATGGAGAAGTCCATCAGTCCCTCCGCTCCCTGCCCCTAGCAGCAGAACCTCTAGGTTGGGTTGGGTTCAATAACCATAGCCCTGAGCAAACATCACTTTTGAGACCGCCTGACTGGGGCTGAGACTCAGAAGAAAGGATGGTACCTCTTCCCTAGCCAGTCCAACATGAAGTCCAAATGGTGGGGTGGGAGGTTAGAACTCAGCCTGGGTCACTCACTCACTCACTCACCCATTCTTTCACTCTCTCACTCATTTGTTCACTCATTCACTCAGTCGTCCTCCATTTGTTCAACAAATAGTTATAATTTGTATATGTGCTGCTGAAGCGAGCACAAATAGTTATAATTTAGATATCAGCTCTCAGTTATCACCTCCTCAGGGAACTGGAATTAGTCCCCTCCCCCCTCTCACTCTACAACCATGGTCCTAAAAAGGTGGTCCACAGTCCAGCAGCATTAAGATCATCAGAAAACTAGTTAGACATGCAAATTCTCAGGCCCCACCACAGACTCACTAGATCAGAAACTCTGGAGGTGGGTCTCAGTGCTGTTTTAACAGCCCTTCAGGAGGCTCTGAGGCAAGCTCGAGTTTGAAAATCACTGACCTACAATAGCTCTCTGTTTCCTTCACCACAGGAACACTCCTGAGAATTGCTTGCCCATGGTTCCTTTTTTTGGCACATCATCTGCCTCCCTGACCAGCCTGGGATCCCACTGGCGGGGACTAAGCGTGTCCTGCTTTGTCTCCACCATCTGGGGACTGGCTCTGGGAAAAGACGATTGGCTGGAAGGATATGGTGTCTGTCCACTGGTTGCCTTATCCTAGGCTCTATGCTGAGAGGTTGGAAGGATGGAGTGGCCACCCAGCCCAGCCTCTTACCTGGGGACAGTGCACAGGTAGGAGAGCAGCTTGGTGACCTCAGAGGCTGTGCACCATGGTGCCTCCCAAGCCTTCTGGGTAGTTGACAGCAGAAGCAGGGGCCGCCCAGCCCTGTCCCGACCACCTGGAGGAGAGAGGACACACATGTGCAGTGAGAACTTTGGTGCACCCTCTCGACTGGGGCCTCTTGATGGCCTCCAGGCCTTTGCCCACACTGGTCCCTTCCTACCCAACCCCCACTCTGGTCCATTCATTCTAAACTCTTATTCATCCTTCACAACCCAGCTCAAAAGCCACTTCCTCAGAGAAGTCATCCCTGAATTCCTCCTCCATGCAGAGATAGCCTCGCCTCCTCTGGACTCCCTCTGACCTGGGCACCCAGGAGATAATGCTCATGGGATCTGTTCCCCCACAGTCTCCTGTTTGGCCCCATTGTCACAAGTTTTTTTACATTGAGTGGTAGTGACCTGTTGAATTTTCTCCACCATTAGCACAGAGACATTCTGAGAGCAGAGAACACATCAGACTTGCTTCCTGCTGAATCCTCAGTGCTAAGCTCAGGGCCTGACACACAGCAGGTGTTCAGCAAATATTAATTGCAAAGGTGAATAAGTGTTAAAAGAAAATGATAATGCCCTTTGTGCTGGATGCTGTTAATGCCCCACCCAGACCCCCTCAGGTCACTCATCCCCCCACGGCTACAAGTATTGGCTGGAAATGGCTCACAGATGCCCTCTTCTCTGAAGATTTGCCTTCCCTTCAGCTGAACTGGATTATGGGCTCACCCTGCCTCCCATCCCAGGATCAGCCTGGCTTGATGATGAACAGATGAGGGCACAAATGACCAGTTGCCTGCACCTTACTATGGAAACAGCTTTGTGGGGTCAGGCCACATCCTTGGTCCTAAAGCTCCTCCCCCACCCCGACCTGCTTCCCTCACTGCCCTTCTGAGAGTAACCTTCAATAGGATCACTGTCTCTGGCTCATTTTCTAGGGAACCTGACCTAAGACAAACACTTTCCCTGCCTTGTTGAAAGTAGACTGTATGTACATGAGTTGATGAATGGGTGAGACGAAGGATGGAAGGATGGAAGAATGGATGGATGGATGGATGGATGGATGGATGGATGGAAGGATGAATAGGTGGGTGGATGGATGGATGTTTGGATGGATAGATGGGTGAGTGGGTGGTTAGGTGGATGGATGGATGAATATTTGGACAGATATCTAGAAAATGCTTTTATGTAGGGTGGGGCAAAGGTAGGTTTACAGTTGTGAGTTCATGAAACACAGAGTCTGTTTTTGTATTATTATTTGTTAATGATTGTATTACTTTCCATATGAACAACTGTAAGTCTACTTTTGCCCCACCCTGTATAATCCAACATCTTCATTAGAAAGATGAGAAAACCGAGTCCCAGGGAGGCTCAGTCCAGAACACTGGTCTCTGGAGCTTTCCATGTCTTCTCCCACACCCGCCAACATCTGAGGATGCCCAGGGATCCACTCTCACCCCAAATACCCTCCCGCTCCACCTGCCCCTATAATCCCGAGGACCTGGCAGGCACGCTATCCGGGAGTGGATGATCTCCGTACTCAGAGCCCCGATCCGGGGCTCAGGCCCTGGTGGCTCCTCATCCAGAGTGGGGCCTCTTTCTGAAGAAGCTTCTGGGAAATCAGCCTTTCCTCCAGCCCGTGGGCCTGAGTCAGCAGCTGGGCCAGATGTTTTGGTGTGAGTTGTTCCAGCTGGGGAGAAGTAACAACAAAGGAAAGGGTGTTAAGCAGAAGATGGATTTTTTCGGGGGGGGGGGGGGGAGGGGAGGAGAGGAATGTCCTTCTGTCTAATAATGATAGCTTACAACTATTGCTCTCCTACTGTGTGCCAGGCATTGTGCAAAGCTCCTTCCTTCTGGTGTCTCTTTGAACCTCAAAACAAGTCCGTAATGCCCGGCTGGCATGGCCCAGTGGTTGAGGATCAACCTATGAACCAGGAGGTCACGGTTTAATTCCTGGTCAGGGCACATGCCCTGGCTGCAGCTTGATCCCCAGTGTGGGGCTTGCAGGAGGCAGCCGATCAATGACACTTGCTGGAAAACAAATCAGTTTCACTAAAAGGAGATGTGGACAGGAAGCCAGGAAGGCTGGTCAACAACCTCAATTGCTCTAACATTTAGTTGAGATATTGTTAGCTGAAGCAACTTCCACCTTGCTTGTCCAGTGTAAAGCTTCTGTTATTTCCTGCCTTAGGGCTACACATAAATTTCTGTTTATGTTGCCTAAGATGTTTTCCCCAAAGCCTTGATAAAAGGGGATGGCAGGGTGAGAGCAGGAGTAATTCTCCCACTAGAGTTGGACTACTGCCTGGCCCTCCATATCGTCAAGTTGAATTTCTTCAAGTCTCAAGTCTCTTCATTTTTGTGCGAACCCTGAATTGGAACTCTTTCCATGCGGGCCGTGAAAGAGATTTATATAGACACTCATCATTGATGTTTCTATCTTTCTCTCCTTCTCCCTTCCTCTCTGAAAGCAATAAAAATATGTTGAAATAAACAAGCAAACAAACTCTGTGAGGCAGGTAAGATCTCCATTGCTCAGAGAGGGAGAACTGAACTTTGAGAAATTAAGTCCTTGACCAAGGTCATCCAACCTGGTGTGTGGACTCCAAGCCATCAAAACACAGTCATAACACCTTGCTCAATCCCAGAGCCTCTTGACAAGCCACCCAGTGCTCTGAACTGCCGAGACCGAGCAGCCAGGTGGGTCTGTGTCCCTAACAGCCTGCACCACCTTGTCACTTGGTCTGGTCAGAGGACAGTTCCCCTGTCTAGCTATGCAGGTGGACACCTTACCTTTCTCCAAGCACTTGGCTCGGTTGGGTTTGGGAGAGTAGAGTGAACACAAGACCTTCCAGGGCCCGTTATGCTGGAGCGAGGCTCTCTCCGGGGGCCCGGGAGCTTGCCTCTGCCCCTTCAAGAATAAGAATTTGAGTCCGAGCGATGGGGATCTGGGAGAGGAGGTGTTTCGGCCAGGGCCAGTCATGGGCTTGGGAGACCTCCCACTTCCCTGTTTGGTCCTCTCTCCCATCTTGGTTTCAAGGGCTGGCGCAGCAGAAGGGCAAGCTGGGCACAGCTGGGGACAGGATGCTTGTTTCTGCCCAGGCCTGAGCTGGACCACATTCTCTGGGTTTCCCAGAGGTCCCTGCATCTTGGAGCCAGCGGACTCTTCTGAGACATCTGTCCTGAGGCCAGAGGCACAGTGCAGTGGGTTCTCAAGGGCGTTGAGGTAGGGCTCCTGGGGCTGGCATTCTACGTTGTGGGAGGGGGCTTTATGGTCAACCTTTCTCTTCAAGCTCAAAATGTAGGGATCTTCCTCCAAGCTTGCTGGCTTTGCACAAGCACACTTTCTCAGGGGAGGTCTCCCACTGGCCCCTGAGAGAGACAGCCTCCCTTGGGGCGAAAAGATTTCTTTAGTTCCAGATAGCTCCTCCAGTGACCCAATAGGACAGCTGTGGGGTGTGTCCACCTCCCTACTCACAGGCTCGCCTCTGCTCTCTTGGGAAAAGTCCAGGAGAGCCACATACTCTCCCTCTAAGTTCTGGCTGGCCACATCGTCCATCCTGAAGGCCGCCTCCCCAGGCCTGGCTTGCTCCACCTTGATAAGTCCAGGGTACTTAATCTCAGGTGTCTTGTCCTTACCCTTGGCCAAGCTCTGGCCAAGCAGCACCTGGCTGCCTGGGGACCTGGCCTGATGCAGCTCTTGGGGGCCACTCAAATCCAGGGCCTCTAATTGAAGGGAACCCCAAGTCGGAAAGAGAACAGTCCCTGCCTGGGGTTTGTCATCCACAAACTCTGGGCTAGTTATCTTGGTCCAGGGCACAGGAACAATCCCCTCTTCTGAAGCTACCAGGCAGTTGTGCAGGGGGCTTCCTTCAAAGTCACTGTTGAAGGCCTCCAGCCACTCCTGGGTGAACAGTGTCGGGTAGGCTGACGCGGGAACAGGCTTCGTGTCCACTGTGCGGAGGTCTAACGAGAGGCACTTGATCATGATGCAGACAGACTGCTCCTCCTGAGGCTCAACTTGAAGGTAGAAGTCACCCGGGCGCAGTAAGAGGGGGTTGAGGGGGGCCAGGTGGGCCACAACCTTGTCCTGCAGGCACAGCGGCCAGCCCTGATGCAGGAAGAGGCAGTGTGTGTAGGGGGCCTGCAGAGAGAAGGGGGTGATGTCAGAGAACCTGACCCTGAAACCCCACCTGTGGATCTGCTCCCTTTCCTCTCCGAGAAGGTATCTTGAACAGGTCAGGGCTAAGGTGAGGCAAGAAAGGTGCCTAGGATATAGCATTTAAGAAGCCCTGAAAGTGAGTGCCTCTGACATGTTGTACTTTTGGTGCCTCTTGCCTCACCCTGGTCCTGGCCCTGACCTTAAAAACACTTGCTAACCTACTGGTCCAGGAGAGAAAAGCTTGAGTTCTAGGCACTGGTTAGCAAATCCCTAACCCATGAGGATTGTCCTACTGACTCCTGCTCCCTTCTCCTCCCATCTATCAAGTCTGAGCCCTCCCTGATAATTTTATATAATCTGGCTGCTGTGATTGGTCCAGGGATAAACATGGGGACCCAAGTCTGGCCAATCAGGATCCTCCCTTGCAATTTTTCTATCTGCTGTTGATGGGAAAGAATTCATTTTCCCCTCTAGGAGATGATTTGAACCCAGATTGGTCCTGGGCTCCAGCCTTATGGGAACACAGCCTCTAAAAATGATACTGGCTAGCAAGAAGAAGCAGAGACAGAAGGTCTTTAAGGAAACTGATCAGTGGCTAAATTTGGGGCAGAGGCCAGATCACCCTGTCCCTTACTCAGAACCCATCATTTTCAGTCAATGAGTGCTGCCTAAAACGCTTTTCTCTCCACTTTACCTCCGGAGCCTGGGTTTGAAGGGATCTAGGACGAAAGGCCTCCAGGGCTCTGGGGAAGGTCTGGAACATTCTCTGCTATTTCTTTTGAAGCTGTTCCACTTCAGCCAAGGCAGCCTGGAGATGCCCACAATGCCAACCCCAAGGCAGGCTCCCGGGGGCCGGGGAACCCACACGACCCTCTATGCATGCCTTCCTCCCTGCTAGTACAAGTGCAAACACTTGATGGGCTCCTGAATGTCAGCGAGTAAAGGGCCAGTGGCCCTCCTGCTCCGTTTGAGGGCGTCCCTTCGGACTTACACAGGCTGCTTCTCGGACTTGCTCGCACAGGCGCTTGGCAGGGATCAGGAAATCCAGAAGGAAGCTCAGCCCGTCCCCTCGGAAGTCAGCGTCCAGGAGGTGGAACACCTGCCCCAGGACAGTGGGCGCTGTGGCCTCAAAAGGAGGGTAGAGACCTGCCAGGGCGTTCTGGATGGCTGCGTCCAGGGATGGGGGGTCCTGGGGGAGGGGGGGGGGGGAAGAACAGGAGAAGAGGATAAAAGTGAAAGTAGCAGTACTTACAAGGGTAGAAGCCACTTCCCATGACCTTCCAGGCCCCCTATGACTATGGCCTGGTAACTCTCTGACCTCCTCTCCCATTCCTGCCCCTCACTCACCTCCTCCAGCCACACTGGCTTCCTTTCTGTGCCTCCAGCACAGGCGACAATCCCACCTCAGAACCTCTGTATGGGCTGTTCCCTCTGCCTGGAATACTCTTCCTCAAGACATCCTCACTGCCTCACTTCCTGCAGGTCTTTGCTCAAACGTCATTCTCTAGTCCAAGGTGCAATGGAGGAATGCAGGAAGGCATCCAGGTCAGGGTCAGAGGGAAAGGCAAGGTCAGCAACTGCCAATCCTGCCACCAGGATGACCTGCAGACCTGCATTTTGAAGCTGAACTACCAGTGAAGGTGTTTCTAGATCACACAACCCCAGTCAGTATGCATGTGCCTGAGTGATCATAAGTGGCTGTTTTTTACCATTGAGTTTTGGGGTGGCTTGTTACACATCAATAACTAATTGATACCAGTCTCTATAATTAATATATGAGTCCCAGATTCATATATCTAGCTACTTTCTGGACACCTCCCCTACAGGTCTATCAGACACAGACCATCAATATTAAACTCAGCTCAGTACCTTCCTCAACCTACTCCTCCCCCTCCGCCCCTCCCCTTGTCTCTGCGTCAGCAATGAGCCCACCATCAATTAGCTGCCAGGTCCAGAAGCCTGCTTACCATGCTGCCCCCTCCGCCTCCCCTGCCCACAAACAGCCCTCAGCCATGTCCTGTCCAGTCTTCTTGCCTCCAGTAGCTCACCAATACACTCGCTGGGCTCTGCGCTGTTCCCCCGCCCCCCCGCCCTGATCCAGGTCCCCCATCACCTGTTCCATCGAATCACCTCCTCTTAGGCTTCCAACCTCTAGTCAGCCTCACTGCCAGCCATTCTACCAAGACTCCAGTCACCTTTCTCAAATGCAAGCCCGACCTCCTTAGCCTCCTGCTCAGAATGTTAAAGGTTCCGAGTACCTTCAGAAACCATCACCCTCCCGCATCCAGATCCTCATGGTCTTGCCACAGTGCACCCCTCTGGTCTCCCCTCCAGCCTCACTGCCCCTCTCATGCTTCTGCCACGATGACACATGCATTCCCTCACTCACCTCCAGGCCTTCGCACATGCTGTTCCTTCCCCCAGGATGCCTTCCACCTCCATCCCCTCTTCATCTGGCTAACTCCTTCTCATCCTTCAGGATTCAAGTCTGACCTCCCCTCCCCCCCACCATACCCCCTAGGTCAGCTTTTCTGGGCTTCCATGGTGCCCCTGTCATAGCAATTCCCCCCGTGTTTGCTGACTCCCTCAATGAACTCCAGGCTCCCTGAGAACAGGAATGGTACGCAGAATAATGGTCCCCTAAGATGCCCATATCCTAGTCTCTGGAACCTGTGCACATGCTACCTTACAGGGCAAAGAGGAATGAATGTTGCAAATGAAATAAAGATTGATGATTGGCTGATCTAAAGGAGATTAGTCCAGGAGGTGGAACACCTGCCCCAGGACAGTGGGCGCTGTGGCCTCAAAAGGAGGGTAGAGACCTGTCAGGGCGTTCTGGATGGCTGCGTCCAGGGATGGGGGGTCCTGGGGGAGGGGGGGGGAGCTCAGTCCAATCACAAGGGTCCTCAAAAGTGCAAGAAGGCACAGAAGAGGCGGGAGTCAGAGGGAAATGTGCCTGGAAGAAGGGTCAGAGAGATGTGACGCTGCTGGCTTTGAAAATGGAGAAACAGCCAAGGAATGCAAATGGCTCTCCGGGCTGGAAAACACAAGCAGGTTCTCTCAAGAGGCTCTGGAAAAGAATGCAGCCTGCCAACGCCTGGTGTGAGCCCGGGGAGACCCCCACGGACTCCTGCTCTATAGAACCGCAAGACAACTGACTCAAGTTGCTTTAAGTGACTACGTTTGTGATCATTTGCTTCAGCAGCAACAGAAACTGACACAGCAGGCACTGGCTCCTATTCCTAGGGGTGTCGAACTCAATCAGAGAAGGGGCCAAAATCTAAAATCCAGCCTAAATCGCGGGCCGAATGGTTTACTGAACAGTCATAAACTGTCATTGTGATGGAAACGCAGCGGAGTGCAGTGATGACAGCACGGTGCGGGCCACATTGCAAGGCCTGGCGGGACAGATTTGGCCCGCGGGCCTTGTGTTTGACACATGTGCAGGGTCTTCAGTCCCTGGCACAAAATAGATGCTCAATAAATTTTTTTAAAAAATATTTTTAATTGATTTTTTACAGAGTGGAAGAGAGAGGAATAGAGAGTTAGAAACATCAATGAGAGAGAGTCATCGATCAGCTGCCTCTTGCACACCCCCTACTGGGGATGTGCCCGCAACCAAGGTACATGCCCTTGACCGGAATTGAACCTGGGACCTTTCGGTCTGCAGACTGATGCTCTACCATTGAGCCAAACCAGTTTCGGCAATAGATGCTCAGTAAATGTTGTGGAAAATTGAACCAAAGAGTCCCCTCTCAACCACAGCTTTTCCACCTGTAACACAGGCAAGTTGAACAAGGCCAGAGGTTTCCATCCAGACACAATAACAGAATCCATGGATATGATTTTCAACCTTCAAGAGGCATAATGGAGGCCATTCGGGGCGCCCCAGCTCCGAGTCCATGTATCAAGGAGGAATGTAAAGGAAGAGGAGAATAAATAAGAATCTTCATGTATATATATAGCAGGGGTCCCTGGAGACAGGGAAATAACACGAAATAGCACTGGGCCTTAGAAGAGGAGGAAGATGGCATTTCTCGAGCCCAGCAAGATGCCAGGAGGCTGTACAACAGGGAACCCTAGCCCAGGGCATTTAGACAAATGTCAGTGTCACCGCTGTGTCTTCAGTACCCACACAGGGCTGGACACAAGACAGCTCCATCACTGTTTGTAGGATGAATGAGTGTAGGAAACATTGATAGGTTCCTCTTGCACACAACCTAATTGACAACCAAACCCACAACCTGAGCATGTGCCCTGATCTGTAATGGGACAACGCTTCAGCCCCCACTGGCACCGTCCTGGTAGTGAGCTCAGGTACTTGATGATGAAAGTACCAGGAGGGGTTATTTTCACACTGAAGGGGAAGAGGGTCTTTAATGTGGAGAGTGGTTGGCTCGCCTGGCCTGGTAACCTCTTCCAATGCTCCCCCATGCAAGGCTAAGCTCCAACTGTTATTTACCCCCAGCGCGTGCAATCCTGATGATAGCGCTGGGAACGGAAATAGGGAGTTAGAGGTCCATGTCTAACATCCATGAGCACAGACACGCTGGAGACAGGGAAATAACACTGGGCCTTAGCAGCACCCCTCCCCCGCCACATGCCCCTCCCACACCACCCAGCTCTCCCTGGGGATTGGTCCCCAGGCTCCACTTCACTGTGCCACCTGGGGCAGGTGCCTTCCTTCTCTGCGCCTCTTTTCTCGTGTGCACGTGGAGTTGGCCTAAGTTTGTTTCATTTTATTTTTGGAAATTTAGTCATTCGGTGTCACCTTCATGAATGTTAGCATATGCTAACCATTTCTACTATTAGCACTTACTGTTTGTTTTTTTCAAACCCATTTGATTTTTAAAGAGTTGCATAATTGTGTTTTGAATGGAAACTCTATGTCACCATACTGGTTATGAGAATACAGCCAGATTTCCCACGTTCAAATTCTGGCTCTGCCACTTACTGATCATGTGACCGAGCAAGTTTTTTTTTGTTGTTGTTGTTTTTTGTTTTTTTGTTTTTTTGTGTTTTTTTTTTTGCTCTTCTCTGCCTCAATTTCCTCATTGGTAAAACTGGAGATTGCAATCCTACCTGCCTAAAAAAGTTGAAGGAAATTTGATGATAAAATAAATATATTCTCTGCATGGAACGGCTGCTTTAAGCACTCATTAAGCAACAGCCATCACTGCTATTTTGTGTTCATATTATAGTTATTATTTTATCACCACTATAAATGGAAAAATCTGTATCAGCTGGCATAAATACAATGAAACTCTAAAAATAAACCAGCAATGTATTGGGTGGTTTTTATATTATTATTTTTAAAAAATATATTTTATTGATTTTTTTACAGAGAGGGAGAAGGATAGAGAGCTAGAAATATCAATGATAGAGAAATATCGATCAGCTGCCGCTTGCACAACCCCTACTGGGGATGTGCCCATAACCAAGGTACATGCCCTTGACCGAAATCGAACCTGGGACCTTTCAGTCACAGGCCGATGCTCTATCCACTGAGCCAAACCGATCTCGGGGGTTTTTATATTATTTTATTTATATAAATATGTTTGTATTTATTATTATAGTAGCTACTAGAGGCCCAGTACACGAATTTCATGCACGGGAGGGGTAGGAGGTGTCCCTCACCCCGGCCTGCACCCTCTCATAATCCGGGACCCCTCGAGGGATGTCCAACTGCTGGTTTAAGCCCAATTTCTATGGAATTGGACCTAAATCAGCAGTTGGACATCCCTCTTGAAATCTGGGACTGCTGGCTCTTAATCACTTGCCTGCCTACCTGATTA
The DNA here is from genome assembly GCF_014108245.1 of Pipistrellus kuhlii. Classification (NCBI taxonomy): domain Eukaryota; kingdom Metazoa; phylum Chordata; class Mammalia; order Chiroptera; family Vespertilionidae; genus Pipistrellus; species Pipistrellus kuhlii. The sequence continues at coordinate 49,740,453 of NW_023425562.1, read as the reverse complement.
CCCCTAACCATTTGTCTGCCTTCCTGATTGCCCCTAACTGCCTCTGCCTTGGCCCCCATTGTGGCAGCTTTGTCCAGAAGGATTCTGAAATGATGTCCAGAAGGTCACTCGGCTATCTGATCTAATTAGCACATTATGACACCTAAATAATAAATAGCTCTTATATGAAATTATTTTACTGCTCTATTTCTATAAACTATTAAAAAGTTTTAAATCCTCAATTGAGGATACGTTTTTGTTGTTGTTGTTGTCTTACTGATTTTAGAGAGGAAGGGAGAGGGAGAGAGAAAGAGAGAGGAACATTGATGTGTGAGAGAAACATTGATCGGTTCCTTCTGCACACAACCCAATTGACAATCAAACCCACAACCTGGGCATGTGTCCTGACCTGTAATGGAACAACACTCCAACCAACTGAGCCACACTTGCCAGGGCTAAAAAAAATACCTTTTTAAATAAAAAAATAATGAAAACAAATACTGCCATTAAATTCTAGAGACAGCTGGTCACTTCCTAAAGGCTCAATAATTTTCTGTCTTCCAAAAAAGACTGTCCTGCATTAGGAAGGTGGTAAAAGACATCTTATCACCAGAGGAAGGCAGAGTTCCCTCTGGGTCCTCAGAAGATCAGAGAATTCAGAAGGGACCGGCTCTCAACACAGGATTCCATGCCATTTAGTTCCAGTCTGTGTCCCAGCTATGGTCTGCATCCCAACCTCTGGGAGCAATGAGCTACACCATCTCTTCCTTAATGTGCCTCGGCTTCCCCATCTGTAGATAGGATTCTAGTTCTTGTTCTGTCCCGCTCAGAGGTTGATCTGGAGATACCAGATAACAGATAGAGGGGGTCTTGGGAAAAGTAAAAGGTGTTGCTGCTGCTGCTACTGCTATTAGTTACTTAATTTTACTCATCCTGTCAGACAAAGCTCAAGCCCTGGCCTCTGTGCAAAGACACCTTCCCCCTCCTGGTCCCTTCCACGTACCATCACCCTCAGAATAACAACAGTGCCCAGACCTCCACCACGCAGCCGGGCCTCTGCTCACACGCACTTGCTTGGCCACACAGAGGTCTTGGGGGCTAAGCAGGAGCATCCCATTTCTCAGATAAAGAAAGTGAGGCTGATTTTGCCCAAGTTCCCACAAGGAAGACAGAGCCGGAATCCAACCCGAGTGTGCCCTCCTCTCCAGTCCCTATGCGGGTCTGTCTTGGGGCCACCAGCAGCCACAGGCCTCAGGGGTGGCCTTCCCGATGGCCGGTCCCGCACCGTTTGGCGTGGCCTTGAAAACGCTGTCTGCCTCTCACAGACCGAGGCCCGCAGCCTGGGACGGCCTTGGCTTTCACGAGTTGGCTCAGCTGCCTGCACACACGGTAACCATTTAAGGGGCAGCCAGTGACGAGGAAGAATGTTCCGAGTTAACAGGACTGCGAGCTCTTGGCCAGAACGTTACCTGCCACAGCCTGAACCCCAGGGGCTCGTAAGCTGTCCGTGCACCGGGGGGGGGGGGGAGCACGCCATGATGGGGACCAGGCGGCTGCGGGAAGGAAAGCTGGCGGCTCTCCATCCACAGCCGACCTGGCAGCCCCGCCTGGGACCACAGGAACCCAAACACCGCTGGCCAGACGTGGGCCCCTCGAAATGATTTCCATGAAACTTAATCGACCCGTTTCCATGAGTGCAGCCAGGCTGGGCCTTTAACTGTTCGTCAGCAGGAGCCCAGGCAGGAGACGGCATGAAAGGAAGAAGGGAGACAGGCCAGAGCGGTGTGCAGCCTCCGCCCCAGCCCTGCAGCTCAGGCCAGAGAAGGAGCCCCAAGGGGGACAGACAGGCGGGACCAGCCCTCAGCGCTGGCGCCTACCAATGCTCACGGGCCTTCGGTACCCACTCGGGGACTTCATATGGAGCCGATGGACCCCCAGCAGTTCCAGTGGAGCATGAGGAGAGAGAAGAGGAAGGTTTTTGTATACTTCTGTCTCAATGGCTTTGTAACGAGCCTCTAGTATTATTGTAATCCTGAGTACTATCTGTGTATAGTAAAATAAACACACATGAAGTGCACAGGGCAGCAACATACTTTGGTGACTACTGCCCACATCAATATACAGGACTTCCAGGGGAAAGAGATCAACCAAGGGACTTGTATACATGCATATACGCACAACCAATGGACACAAGACACTGGGGGTGGGGGAGGGTGGGATAAGGGCATGTGCCAGGGGGAGGGGAGAGGGGAGGCTGGGGGAAGGTCAATAGGGAAAAAAGGAGATATATGTATTATTTGTAATACTTTAAACAATAAAATTAAATTTAAAAAAATATGCAGACAGGACTGCCACCACCCCAAAAAGAGGTCCCCTTCCAGGCCTCCCCATCCGAGGAGTATTTACTCTTGCGACCATTGGAATGTTTTAAAAGAGAAATCCCCACACAGTCTGCTCTCCGCTGTGGAAAACCGTGTGTGAGCCAAGAGACCATCAAAGAGTGTTACTGTGGTTCCCCCTGAGGGCTGTGAAGGGGAGAGGCACCATTTTCATTCTCTTCGTAGTTTCACTGGATTTTCCAAACATTCTGTATCCAGCCTGTAGAACTTTAATAACCGTTGGGGGAAAATACAAGCGTGATGGTGTGTGTTTTTAAGGCTGGTTCTCTTTTGAAATGGTCTCACCAGATGTTGTTAGTTGAGCCTTCTGAGAGGTGGCTGAACTTCTCTCAAATTTGCTCCAACAGGCAAAATGTTAGTACCTCTTAGCGTCGGCACCTCCTCACTTGGGCAGGGAGAGAACTGAGGAAAGCCGAGATGGGCAGTGGTCTTAAGGCTGCCCTCAACGCCTGCTCTGCACCACTTGCTCACCTGCCTGATTGCTGAAATGCCTAGGGAAGATGGGATGACATCCTTGACTCCCTGGGTGACCTGGGTACCAGTTTCCCGATGTGTAAAACATAGGCATTGGTGTCCTGGCTGGTATGGCTCCATTAGTTGGGCGTTAGCTGGGTCAGGGTACATGTCCTGGTTTCAGGCTTGATTCCTGGAAGGGAGCATGCAGGAGGCAGCGGATTGATATTTTGCTCTCACATTGATGTTTCCTTTCTCTCACTCTAAAAATCAATTTTTTAAAACCTGATGAAACACAATTTTAATGGGAGCATTGGGTTTATCTGTCCCCAAAGGCCCTTTCAGCAGGACCACTCTAGAATTCAGATATAATTAGGTCTAGGGAGGGCCTAAACCAGCAGCCACAAATGCAAGTGCCTATAGGGGCCTGGCAGGTGACACGGAAGCCAGAGTGAGCCTAATGTGAGAAAACAACCCTTCTAGCACGGTGGTGAATGACCCCTGGCTGTCATTCTCAGTCTGGGTAGCAATAGGGAGTAGAGGGGCCTGAAGCAAACTGCCTCATCTTGTCAGCTTTAGCCAAGGGTTGCCTTTTTAGCCTATGATCTATTGATATTTTAGTAAAACCTCCCCATGTTTTAAAGGTTGGCCCAAACACATTCGTGAGCCAGGTACAGCCCAGTAGGTGTCAGGCTGTGACCACCAGCCTCAACTGCCTGGGACACTCCCCGAATCTCCAGGCTGGAGAGCCTAAAGCCAGCATCCCGTTGCTCTGGCTGCCAGAGAGTTCTTGCTCACTTCCAACTAAAACTTCTCCTGCCCCAAATCCTTATTTTTGTGTGGGTAGAGGTATGAGTGAGAATTGGCTCGTTGTTTGTTGTTGTTGTTGTTGTTTTGGGGTTTTTGTTTGTTTGTTTGTTTTTTGTTTTTTTTTTAAAAAACAACTTTCAGAAACTGGAAAAAACATTCCAGCTGCAGTAAACCGAGAAGCAAGTGGGTGTCAGAATACCCATGTTCATGTCCAAACCTGTCATGTACCATCAATGTACCCTTGAGCAGGTCACTTCACCTCTCTGAGCCTTAATTTTGTGTTTGCTTGTTCATTTCTCTCCTACCCCTTTGTCCCTCCCCTAGCATTCACCATCTCTCACCCAAAGTACATGGCCATCTATCTTCTTACCCGATAAAAGAGAAACATGCAAATTAACCATCACTCTGCTATGCCCACAGCCAATCAGAGTGAGTATGCAAATTATCTCGCCAAAGATGGAGGTTAATTTGCATATGCAAGCGTGGAGTGGCCAGGAGGGGTGTGAGTGCCTGCAATGAGGGGAAGGAGAGCAGCTACAGGAGCGATGCTCTGGCCAGAAGCGAGGAGGTGATAGCTCTCAGCTGCTGGGGAGTGGAGACATGCCGGCTCCTGGGTGGCTGGGAGTGGAGCCAGGGGAAGGCCTATTCTTGCACAAATATCGTGCAATGAGCCTCTAATATATATATAAAAGTCTAATATGCTAAGTGTCCAATCGAGTAGTCAACTGCTCAGCCAGTCACTATGACATGCACTGACCACTAGGGGGCAGATGCTCTGACTGGTAGGTTAGCTTGCTGCTGGGGTCTGGCTGATCTGGACTGAGTGAGACAAAGCTGGACACACCTTGGAGCCCACCTGCAGTCCCTCCCTGGCCAGCCAATCTCCCATGGGGACTGGGAGAGATGGCCCCAATCAGCTACAATTGCCAGCCAGGCAGAGGGACCCCATCTGTGCAGGAATTCATGCACCAGGCTTCTATTCAGCATATAAATATTAAGGAAATGGAATCAATAACAGTAACTTTTCACAACAGAAAGTATCTCTACACCCAAAGGAGTTCTCTGATGAATTCCACCAAACATTTAAGGAAGAAATGATGTCAATGCTCTATAATCTCTCCCAGTAAATAGAAGAGGAGGTAACATTTCATAACTATAAAAAACTACAGACCAATCTATCTCATTAACATAGATGCAAAAGTCCTAATCAACATACAGGCAAAACAAATCCAACTATGGATAAAAAGAATTATATACCATGGCCAAGTGTGACTTATCCTAGGTATACAAGGCTGGCTCAACATTAGAAAACCAATGATTATCTTCCATCACATCAGCAGGCTAAAAAAGCAGTATCATATGATCATCTATAATAAAAGTGTAATATGCAAATTGACCAAACGACCAAATAGCAGAACGACCGTCCAGACGACCGCACTATGACACACACTGGCACCAGGCCAGCGAAGGCAGTTGGGGGGGGAAGGCCCTGCCATCACCCCATGGTCAACCCTCAGAGGGTGGTCCATGGGGGCGGGGGGGCTCCATGATCTATCACCCCAAAGAGGGTGGCCCAGGCCACAAGATAGGGGAGTGACTGATGGGGACTGGGAGGTGAGGGAGGAGGAACAGGCTCCATGATCGCCCTGTAGAGAAAGACACAGGCCCCTCTCTGTGGCAATTGACCACGGAGCCCCTACTCTGTGGGGCAATCAATCTGGGGGCCCCACGATCAATTGCCCCACAGAGGAAGGCCTAGGTCACACCGGCTAGCGACACTGTGGCAGGTGTGTGGGGCTGGCCAGCGATTGCCCTGCAGAGGGAGGCCCAGGCCAGCCAAGTGATCCCCATGCCTGTAGCCCAAAGACGGAGGTGACCGATGGCAGGGGAGCGGAAGGGCAGCACCACACAGGTGGCAAACAGTGGCAGCGGCGGGGATGGGGCCAGCTGCCAGCAGCTGGGGGAAAGAAAGCCCTTATAGGCCCTGATCGCTGGCCAGGCCTAGGGACCCTACCAGAGGGGTCCTGGATTGTGAGAGGGCGCAGGCTAGGCTGAGAGACACCCCCCCACGGGCATCAATTTTGTGCACTGGGACTCTAGTAACAATTATAACGAAAGTTTCTTCTGACTGAGCAAGCCTTCAATGTCAAGCCTCATCTTCCAGACAAGCCTATTGATTGGGCATTTTTATTCCCATTTTATAGGCTAAGGGACTGTGCCCAAGGCTCTACTGCCAGGGAATGGTAGAGCTGGGGCACGAACCTCTGTAGATAACTCCCGCCTCTTCTGCCTCTTCCCCAGGCTCCCTGACACCGCACGCGGCTCCCATTGGCCACCACAGTGGCCTCTGTCGCCCTCTACTGCTCAGCCACCGTGAGTGGCTCCCCACTGCTTAGCAACTCAGCCTGACATTGGTGGCCCATCAGTCTACACCCAGCACTCCTTTCCTACTCTTCTAACACACTTCACACTCCAGCCAGGGCTTCCCAACCACCCACATGCTGCGATCGTGAGTTTTTCTTGCTATCCCTCTGTCCCCATTTATTGTTTACTTAATACAGTTTATTATTTACTTCACACTCATCTTTTGGTCAATTTGTTTTCGACTTAAATGCATTTATTTGTATCTATTATCACCTGTGTATGTTAATTTAGATTATTTCCTACCACTCATCAAGATGAAAAGCTGCAAAATAAAAAAATGTTCATCTATGTGCCATCTGAAGTCTCTCCTTCAAGGTAGTACGCTAAGTGAAATAAGTCAGACAGAGAAAGCCAAACAGCATACGACTCCACTTAAGAACAAACGAAACGGTTCTTCACTAAAGAACAAAATAATGGACAAACAAAACAGGAACAGATTCACATACACAGAGAACAAACCGATGGCTTCCAGATGGGATGGGGGTTGGGAGGCTAGGCGAAAAAGGCGAAGGGATTGAGAAGTAGAGATTGATCGTTATAAAATAGCCATGGGATGTCAAGTACAGCACAGGGTCATATAGTCAATAATATTGTAATAACTGTGTATGGTGCCAGGTGGGGACTGGAAATATGAGAGGGAACAATTGGTAAAGTATGCGATTGTCTAACCACTATGCTGTACACCTGAAACGAATACAAAATGATTCTGAACATAAACTGTAATTGAAAAATAAAATTAAAACAAAGAGCATGAAAAAAAGTAAATAATAACGTAACGTCGTCCCTCCAAGGACCAGGGTGCCTCACTTAGGGAAGAATGGCACCCCCTGCTGGCCGGGGCGAGCTCCCTCCCACACAGCCGAGCCCCGCTCCACCTCCATCTCTTCTCACGACCCAGGTGCTTCCAGGCAAAGGGATGGACTCATGCTGCCTGTCATGCAGCCTGGAGTTCTCAGTGAGAGGGCCTGTCTGGGGCTTACTCACTGAGAATTCTACTGGGCCTGGCAGGCACACAGTCGGTGCTGGGGGACTGAACTGGAATTGACTCAAGCAGTTTTTCTCAAAGTGTGAGATAGGATCACAGGGGGCCTGCAAGATGATTTGGGGAGGACAGGAAGGAGCTCAACATGAAATCACAATAAACAGGTTACTCCAGTTCCCTTCTGGTCCCCTTGATGACACCGAAGAGAAAGCCCAGGTCGGTGCCAGCACAGCGCACACACCTCTCAGCTCTTAGTGACTCTCCTTTCAACAACAGGAAAGCAGTCCTGGGGCTTGGAGTCGTCTACTGTCAACCTTATCCAGCCAGGATTTTCTAACATGGATTTGCTTTGGTCATATTTTTCCCCCTCCAATTACTTTCTATTTATTACAAGGGATCCTGATTTTTCACGGTGATGACATAAAATTTCCTTTTTAAATATATTTTTTAGTTTCGAAAGTAAATTTACCTAAGTAAAAATATTGAGCAAATGGTAAGTAGTAGATTTTATTATTTGCTATATCCAGTCGGTGGATATGCAAAAAATAGTTCTGATGACACTAAAAGTACAGACATTTTGGACTGAATCAACCCTAAGCCCCTTTGTCCTAAGATGCTCTGACACTGGGCTGTCCGAGAACATTAGATAGCCATTGATCAAATCATCCCACAGCAATCACAACTGTGACAAGTACCACGAAGGAGAGCTATGCAGTGAGAGACAGGAAAATCAGGACAGGCTTTCCTGAGGAGGTGACATTTGGGCGGAGTCATTAAGGGTAGGAGTTCCACCCAGCAGAACAGCATGTACAAAGGCACTGTGGCTGCAGGGAACATGAAACCAAGGTCAGAGTGTCTGGAGAACAGAGGTGAGGCCAGAGAGGTGGGCAGGTGACAACCTTTAACCCTTAAAGACAGCATGGGCGGGAAACCTGTCCACCATTCCCATTCAGAAAAAAATGTTGCTCATTCTCTGAGAGGACCACCCAGTGCCTGACCCTTGATCTTAGGATCTGGAGTTCAGCAAGGAGTTTCTGGGTTCTAAACATAGTAACTAAGTTAGGTCCAAAACCAGGTGAGGTTTGGCAAACACCACTTGGTGCCGGTGGCTCTGGGGCGGCCGTGACAGCTGAGTTCGGGTTCAGAATTCATGCTGTCTCACTTCTGACTTCTTGGCAGGGTGACCCTGTGCAGCCACCTAAGCTCTCCGATCCCCAGGCCTCCATCTGTGTGGAGTAGCGACACCAGCAGGTTTACTCTTAGGGTCGGTGTGAGTTACAGGAGCTCCTGCATGTACAGTGCCCAGCGCAGGGCCTTGTCTGTGGTGAGAGGCGGATAACATTAGCTTATGATTATTGTCAAACAGCTCCAACGGCAATGTACGCATATCTCTGCCCTGTGGGTATATGGATTGAGGCGCCTGCTTTTGCAATATGTCTATGGCGTGTACGCAGGTGTGTGCCCCTATTTTAGCAGTATGAGAGAGCAGGAGGACAAGGCTTGTACATATGAGAGAGCACATGTGTTCAACTGTGTGGGTCAGCGGGAGCATGTTTTGGTGTGTATGTATACGTGTGTGTACGTGTGTGTGTGGACGTGCACACAGTGAAAACCCACACACACTCAACACAGTAGTTCACAGTCAAGGGGTTAAAGCCCTGGCCTGTGTTCACAGCCCTTTTCCAAATCCCACCACCTCTTCGATCTGTGTGAATCTGCCCCGGGCTCCTGGGCCTGTCTGGAGCTGGGCTAGGATTCTCTGAAAACAGACTTTTCTTTCATTCTCTGCTCAAACACACACACACACACACACACACACACACACACACACACATGCAGGCATGCACACGCCTGTCCCAACCTTGAGGTGCCAGCCCAGGAAGTCACTGCCCTCCCCCCAAGTCCCCAGGGGAGCACCTCCATCAGGGCAATGCTCACAGCTGGCTTTCCTGCCCTGAGTCTCAAATAGCAAAACCACCCCAAGTTTTGGTGGCAACTTTCTCCTCTCCGTTCCTCACCCTGAACTCTCCTTGCCCTGCACTGCCTGACTGGGCTCCGAGGGCCTTTAATCCCCCACCCCCCCAAAACTGTGTTGGGACAATGGGCATACCTGACGCTCAGCCCCACGTCTGAAATGCACCACCACCCCTCGTTGGGTCCAAGGCCCACGAGCCGGGATGGCAGCTCTGACTTGGGCCGGCAATATCAAAGTTTACAACTCATCCCTTCTTACTCCTCCACTTTGCCCATGGAGAGCCAGAGGCCCAGAATGCCGAAGGAGGCGTCGCTTAGGGATGGGTTTCTGCAATCCACCCCACCCCCGCACCTCCCACTACCCCTGCTGGTGGGGCAGGTAAGCAGAGTCCTGGTGGGGCCCTAAGGGTCCCTCTGAGCATAAAAGGTTGGGGTCTGCGAGGACCCCGCCAAAAGAAGACAGAGGGAGGTGGTCCAGACTTGGGCAGGCGTTACCATGGTGACAGGCGGGGGCGACTTCTCTCCTGGGCGCCGGGTCCGTCCAACGTCCGCGGGTCCGTCTGTCGGGTGCAGACCGGCCCCCCGCCTAGCACTGGAGCGGGCTGGCCCGGGGCGCCAGTCCCAGCCTCATCCCGGAGAGGAGGTGCCGGAGAGATGGGTGAAGCCGGGACCAGAGAAGGGGAGAGACCAGCCGTGCAGCCCCGCCACCAGGAGAGGCGGCCGCGGTGCGGGGCGGGGCGGGGGCTGCGGAGGTCCCGCCCAGGTCGGAGCGCGGCTCCCCTCGTGGGTCCCGGCGGCGCGACGGCGGCCTTTTGTGCCGGCGCCTGGCCCCCCGCCCCGCCCGCCTTGCTCTGATGAGAACCAGGCGCCCCGCTCCGGCTCCGGCCCCGCCGGCTGCCAAGGGGAGCTCACCGCCCCAGCAGCCGCGCCCCACCACCCCTCCTCTTCCCGCCGCTCCCCACCTCCGCCTCCGCCCCCTGCCGGCCGCCACTCCGCTGCCCACATCCACCCACTGGCAGAGCTGAGCAGGGGCCGAGCTACCGGCTTCAGGATCAGACCCGGTCCCCAGCCCGCTCGCCGTCCACTTTTCAGTGCAGGGACTCAGGCAAATCAAGAACTGTCTTGAGCCTCAGTTTCTTCATCTGTAAAATGGGGCTGATGATAGGTGGTGATAACGATGACCCCTGCCTCTTAGATTTGGTGGAGTGGGGTAAGCATCGTGTGTCTCCCAGGTAATGACTGCCTTTGTGACCTTGGCCAAGCCGTTGCTCCTCAGCTTTGAGGGAGAGCAGAAGACAGATGATTTCTGGCTGGATGACTAGGACGCGTCAAACATTGCGCCAAGCACGGAGCCAGAACAAGTCAGAGTCTCTGCCCTCAGGTAATGTACAACCTAGTGGGGACGATAGGCAAGAAACAGATAAACAGGAAGGGAAACACACACACACACACACACACACACACACAACTTAAGGTGGTAGCTGAGGAAACAGACAAATGATGGCATTGGGAACCGTAAGGGGATCACATTAGAGCTGGTGGTCTCAGAGGGACAGAGAGTCCTAGACCCGAAAGAAGGGAAGGAATTGGGTGAAGAGTGGAGGAAAAGGGGTGTGGGGAGAAACAGACTTCTGGGCAGAAGAAACAGCATGTGCCACGGCCCTGAGGGATTATTAAGCTTAAAGAAATGGGGCGAAAGCAAAGAACGGGAAATGGATGAGTGCAGTGGTAAGGCTTGAAATTCAAAACCCAAGCCTCATTCGAAGCTCATCCCTCACTCCGCAGAGGTTACTCAGTCTTTTAGCACAGAGAGCCTGAGCTGGGAGCCAGCCGGTCTGGCCATGTAACTTTCAGCAAGTCCCTTCGTATTCCTGGACCTCCATTTGCTGGCTGTTAATTTGGGACTAATAATCCCTAGTAGTTCTACTGTGCCCGGCAGCCCACAAGATCCCTCACTAGCACTCACTAAGTAATCACATAAGCCCTCTCCAGCCGGCAGGAGCCAGTCTGGGTGGTTTTGGTATCAGGACTCCAGACATGAGTTGGGAGGAAACAGACTTGCTGATGGATGGCAGGTGCAGAATTCCACTGAGAGCTGGGGGGTTGGGGAGGGGATTGGAAGTTGGAGGTTCTAGAGTCCCAGCTTTGCACTGACACAGAACTGACACGACAGCTAGTATTCTGGTTTTCAGGAAACAGAGAGTAACTGAGATAGCTAGGTAGATCAACAATGGGTTAGCTGGGTATCAGGTGCTCACAGCATCAGTGAGAAGGCGGGAGCTGCCCTCTGGAAAACAGGCAAGATGCTCCAGGGGTCTCACAGCAGAAATGAGCGTTAAACCCTCGATGACTGATGGCATCACATCCAGACAGACACACACACACCAAAGTAGAGCTTCCTACACGTCAGGTACTTCTCTAAGTGGGTATCCGTTATGAGACAAACCCCACTATTGTCCTCATGTTAAAGATGAAGGAACGGAGGCACAGAGACCTTATGCAGCTTGCCCCATGTCAGACAGCTGGTAAACTGTGGAGTCTGGAACTGGGACAAGGCCATCCATTTCCAGAAATGGTGTTATCAATTAACCCCCTTCCTGTACTACCTGAATGACTCTCAAGCCTTGTGTTACTGCTTGCTCGATTCAGACACTTACAGGAAAGATTCTAATCGTGTGCCCAAGATCCCTGAACGCTGAACATAGCAGGACTAGCCAGTCACCTAGAAGGAAATAGACTGCATTAGAAGGGTGGGAATGGAGGGTCTGAAATGGCGTATAAATACATGGTCACTGGAGTCCACCTCTTGGGCCTCTCAACATGCTTTGCACCTTTTTCCCCATGCCTGTTCTTCCAAAAATGCTCCCTACTGACACAATACAACTTCACATGCACCACAAAACGTACACACACACACATGCATACACCCTCATACTGTGTCTGACCTCAAGGAGGTTCACCTTTTGGAACCTCAGATTCATCCTAAAACAGAGAGAATACTATTTACTTCCTCACAGGACTATGGTGGGGATTAAGTAAGTTAATGAATGTAAGACGCTTTGCCCTGCATCTGCTACCCAGTAGAATCAACACGACAACACGTAAAACAGCGTTACGTTAGGGGCCAATGGTTGTGAAGTCAGCCTCCAAATACCCGGGCTTACATGTTGGATTGGACTGGATTCATCACACAGGGACTTTCCAGAGGGTTTTCCAAGGATTGCTCAACTGTTGATTTCCTCTCTCTTCGGTAAATGAATAACTGAGTCGTGCTGCTCCAGTTGCTACACTGGGTTTGGAGGAATAACAAAGCCCATCACTGGTCTTACGCATGGAGGAGTGGAGACATGGGGAAGCCATGTGGCGATGGGCTCTGCCTCCGACATGCCGTGAAGGTTTGCATAGATCCCTCCCCTTGTGGGGCCACAGTTTCCTCAGCATAAAATGGATATTATAATCCTCCCCTCGTGAAACTTGTGAAAATCCAATGAAATAATTCATTAAAAAAGGCATATCATATATCCCTGGAAAATGGTTCTGATATTGATTCTGATGTTCTATTATTCTGATACTAGAGGCCCAGTGCATGAAATTAATTTGTGCATTGGGGGGGGGGGGGGTCCAATCAGGTTCTTCACCTCCTCTTTCCCTCACTCCCTCAGTGCTCCACCACCACCGCTGGTCACCTGCCATATTCTGTGCTGCTCCCTTGTGGTCAGCACATGTCAGTGAGCGAGCAAACTCCTGTTCTCCCAGTTGAACTCCCGAGGGGACACTTTACACATTAGACTTTTACATACGTAGTTTCCCAGGGCCAAGTGCCAGGACATCTCACCAGGGACAGTCTCTCTTGGGGAAAGAGAGATGCCTAATTGAAACAGAAGGTCATGGAATTCAGAATTCATTCATTCAATGAATGTTTATTTGTTTCTACCATAAGGATAGCAAATACGTGGACACTCACTCCTCTCCTACTCATGGCAGACGTCGTTCACCAGCCATGGAATTTGCTGCTGAACCTAGTAGCAGCCTCAGAATCCTCCTCCACTCAGAACCCAGGCAGCTCTACCTGACTGACCAGAACAGAGTCAATACCTACCCCCGGACTGCATGGAGAGGGGAGAAGTTCTTCAAAGAAACCAGAAAGAGGAAGATGGAAACACAGGTTAGGTCAACACAAGCGTTTTTCATTGCCTACTTCATAAACCCTGGGAAGAAAAGACACGGTTCTCTCCCTTATTGGCCTTCTCTTCTTGCAGGGGAAAATGGAATGTTTAAACAAGCTTCCTGATACAAGATCTGAGGATGGGAGTAGAGGAGACCTGCAGACACAGGTATCTCACACACTGCCCCACCCTCTCTAGGATGCCCAAACTCTGGTCGCAGGGACACAGATGGAGACAATCCACAAGAACAAAACATCTCGGAGCCTCTGAAACTCACCTTGTTCAACTGTCCTAAGTTACAGCAGGGAGAACCACCCAGAGAGAAATGCCACACAGTGCCACCCTGCCCAGCCAGCACAACTACCTGTCACACATGGCCTGCTCCTAAACTTGCTTCATGGCAAGCATGTCAAACTCAAGGTTGTCGCATGCAGCTGCCTTCGCTCAAGTCCCAGCTTGCCCACTAACTGCCCGGAGGGGCATGGAGGTTTGCCTGAATTCTCTGCCCTTCCGTCTTCTCAGCTGTACAGGGGAATCACAACCCTCTGCTGTGTCTCCCTCCCCTGCTGGCTAGGAGGCAGTAGCCATGAGCATTTGTCATATCCTGCGAGGGACAGGAGTCGTTCAATGCATTGATTAATTACCCACTCTCTGCCAAGGACAGTGTGCTGGATGCTGGGGAACACGACAGACTGCCCCTGACCTCATATAGCTCCCAGTGCAGTGGGGGATCCGGTCCTTACAATGAATGCATCACACACACCGTGGCGAGGTGGCTGAAGGCGGGGAGCTTATATCAAAGGAACCCAGTAGATTTTAAGAGTCTAGGAAGGCTGCTCTGAAGGCTTACACTTAGATCTGAAGTGAGGAAGAATTAACTAGTTAAAGAAGTCGGGGAAGAACATTATAGTCAGACGGAACAAACGTGCAAACGCTCTGCAGGAGGAGAGCAGGTTGGAGGCACGAAAGAGGCAGAGAGGGATGGGGACCTAAGAAGAGGTGGGAGAGGTGGGCCAAGCCCTGCAGATCAAGAAAGCTTGAATTGCCAAAATTGGTTTGACTCAGTGGATAGAGCGTCAACCTGCGGACTGAAAGGTCCCGGGTTCGATTCCAGTCAAAGGCATGTACCTTGGTTGCAGGCACATCCCCAGTAGGGAGTGTGCAAGAGATCGATGATTCTCTCTCATTGATGTTTCTAACTCTCTATCCCTTTCTCCTCCTCTCTGTAAAAATCAATAAAAATATATTTTAAAAACAAAGAAAAGAAAGCTTGAATTTTCTCCTCAGAACCAGGAAAAGCCACGGAGGGAACTAAGGAGGCAGTAATGTGATCACTAGAGGAATCAAAAGATTCCTCTAGCTGCTGGGCGGAGGAGACAGGGGAAGGGGGCAGGAGCTTCAAGGAGGGAGCAGGGAGCTGCCATGGAGGGCTGGAGAAGAGAGTCTAGCTCTAAGGGGAACTTGGGCTTGGCGGCCCCAAGACCCGGGATGCTGAGAGCTGTCCTACTTCCTTCAGCCCATCCCTTAGCCCCAGCCCCTCTGGGCCTTGAATCTCTCGCCCCACCCCCCAGTCTAGCCCTTTCTTGTTATTGTGGGACAGACTCCATCAATGACTCATCCAGGACTTGGGTTTCTTGTTCCAGCCGTCCTCCCCACAACCCCCTACTTCCTCCTACTTGGAGCTCCTCGGGGCCCGCAGCTCTCGCCCCTCACCGTATTGGGTGGCAGCCAAGAGCCCTGCCAGCTTGGGCAGCAGGTCTAAAAAGGAAGGAGCGGGCACTCTGCCAGCCTCGGGCACCACCCACGTTTTTGTGCCGATGTGATTTTGCTCATCTTCTTCCCCCTTTCTGCAAGTTCTGTTCATCCTCCAGGGACCACCTCCTCAGGGAAGCCGTGCCCAGGGCACCTGGTCTTTTCATTCATCCCTCAGCAGCTCACCTTTTGGTGAGGGCGACAGGGAAGTGCAGGGATGGAGCTGTGGGCACACATGTGGTTGGAACCTGAGGAGGAAGCCAGTGACAGACTCAGAGGTGTGGCAGAGGAGGTTCCCCAGAGGAAGGGACGTTTGCACCTGGGTTGTGAGGGAGGAATAAGAGTCCCCTGAGGGGAGAAAGGTGACTGCAAACTCAGGCGAGACCCTGAGCCAGAACCACCAGCTGAGCTGCTTCCAAAACCTGATCCAGAGGAAGAGTGGGAAGCAGTGTTTATGGTTGTTTCAGACATTGAGATGATGGCAGTTTCTTATATGTCAATGGGTGCCTAATACGGATGGGTGGGTGGGTGGATGGATGGATGGATGGATGGATGAATAAATGGGTGGTAGGATGAATGAAGGGATGAATGGATGGATGGACAGACTTACAGACGGCTGAATGGATATAAGGTGTGTTAGGGAGGGAGATTCCATTGTGAAAGCAAGTGGGAATCAGATCCCAACTGAGTTTGTCCCCACTTCCTGACAAGCTGAACGCTTGTAACCTGGGGGTGCCATGTTCATCTCTCAGTTTTAGGCAGGCCCTTCATGCAGCAAGGCAGGGGAGGATGGAGTTGATGAGCCCTAAGGCTGAGAGGTAAGCAAGAGTCTGGAGCAGTCATCCTGGAGGCAGGGTGCCCACCACCTCCAAATCCAGCTTCCTCAAGCAGCAGTCCCACCCAGTCCTGCCCCCCATAGCCCTGCCTCCGTCATTCGTCATTCCCCAGCCACGACTGCCCTCGGAATTGTGGAGGTCAAGACTTCGGCATTTCTCAGAGGCCAAGTCATCCTCTTCTCTCAGAGTCTCTTTGTGTAGAGGAAGCAGTTTCTCCCCAGCTGGTGAGGAGAGGGAGGGGCTCAGAGGAGGGTCCATAGCATTCAGAAACTGGGCGAAGGGGGGGCATGAGGAGCTGTGACTCCATGTGAAGACTCCATTTGCCCCTCAGCATGATGGGGAACACAAACACCAACCACCACTTGGATAGATCAACCCTGATCCAGTCTATTGGGGTTGTTGGAAACAACCCACCATGTGTTCGGGGGAAATATATGTGAGCAGTTTTCATTCAAATCACTGAAATGCCATTTCTCATCTCTCTCACTGCAAAGGTTCAAAAGCCTGGTGATACATGGTGAGGCTTCACGCAAACAGGCACCCTCCAACATCTTTAGTGAAATGTCAATTGGCAGCAAGCTTTATCGAAGGGAATTTGGTAATACCTAACAGAATGGCATATGCTGTACCCTCTCCCCCAGGATTCTTACTTCTGTGATTTAACCTAAAGATATAATCCCACAAATAGGAAAAACATATGCATAAAGTTATTCATGGAGGCATTGCTTGTAATGGCAAAAGGTTAGAATGCCCAAATGACCATCCATAGGTAACTGGGTGAATGAACTACGGTACCACACAAGGGAAAGTTATGAGCCATATAGGCAGATAGGCAGACAGGAAGATCTCCATGAACCTAGACGGAGTGATGTACAGCATATGTTGTTAAGCAAAAACCCAAACAGAAGCAAAGTGTAAAGCGCTGTATAGAGTATGCTACCTTTCCTGTAAGAAAAAACATTTTAAAACATTTATTTATTTACACACATACTTAATTATGCAGGAGAATCCCAGGAAGTATAAAAGCAAACTTACTGAAAATAGTTACTCATATCTACAGCCATACCACCCTGATCTCCGGAGCTAAGCAGGGTTGGGCCTGGTTAGTACTTGGATGGGAAAATAGTTACTCATAAGGCGTTAGTGGGAATGCAATAGAGAAGAAAGAGATGGGAGTGAGGTTCTCCTGAATATATTTTTATACTCTTTCACACTGTAAACATTTTACATTTTCAAAAATAAAATAATAAAAAGATGAAAACTGAAAACCTAAATTGGAAAACAAAGAGAAAAAATGAACTGAACTGTATGTCAAATTAATATATACTGGAGACAGTATGAACTCATGCCTTATTTACAATAGATACAGCTGTAGGTAGAGAGGCAGATTGATAGGTAGGTATGAAAATATTTATAGACACGTGTGAGGACAGAAGCTAGTATATACATATATTAATAAATAACCATATATTTCCTTGTTCCATCAGCTGAGAAGGCTCAGAGGCAGTGACACCCCAGTAACAACAAGCACACCTACCACCCAAGCCTTGGTTTCTAATGCCATTCTCCAGTGAAAGGAACCAGAGCTTTTTGGAGAAATGGCTGATTCCAGGGCTGGAGCAGGAAGTATCCAGGAGCAGCCTGGAGCACCTCATAGTGCCAGAAAGTAAGGAGGTGCTCAAAACAAACCGCAAAGCCCACGATGATGGAAAGGGAACACATGGACCTGCCCAGAGAGCTTCTAATAACCAAATATGGAGCCAGCTGAGCGAGAAAACCGAGCATCATGCTGATATAAATAAATAAGAGGGGGAGAAGAGACAAACCTCCCATGCAGAAGAATTCCGAATAATTTATGTGGGTGCTTCACCCGCAAGGAGAGAGAGCAGAACTCCCCAGTCCCAGAGTGTGGTCACACATACTGACTTTCTCCCCAAGAGCCGTGCGGAAAGGGGGAGAGAGTAACCCGACGGTGGAGAAACCTTGCAGGCACCACGTCTGCCAGGTACCAGGGACAACATCAACAGCGGTGGGTCCCGTTGATGGTACGTGCCCTGGGTACGCTGTGCAAGAATGGAGCAATGGAGGTACAGGCTGCCTTAGACACCTCCATTCTGCCCCCACCCGCCTTGCAGAGATGCCAAGAGAGGGCATTAGTGCTCTCCAAGCCTGACCTGGCAGAGTCAGGAAGCAAACCCATTGTCCTGACCAGGAATCTGCCCCAAAGTCCTGGAGTGCTGGGAATGGCAGGCATCGAACAGGCCTCTCTGTGGCATCATCAGAGCCTCGCCAGTGGGGACCTCACCTCACAGAGATGGTAAGGGGCTCCGAGGGCTGGTGGAATCCCCCCACTTTAACTTGCAGTGGCAGAGCTGCAAAAAGTAGGAAGCTGGGTTCCCCAAGCCACACACATCCCCCCCCTCCCCCCAAGGGTTACAGCTTAACCCCATTTACCCCCATTTCTGGGATTCTCAGCACTGAAATGTCTCCTAACTCATGGCCCCACGTTGAGGGCTCCGTGGCCACCCAAGAGCACCCCGGGTCTCTCCCTGGGGTGAAGAGGCCTGGGCGGTGTGAAAAAGTCAGGCAGATGGTGTTGTGGCGGCAGCAACAGGGTGGGGGCCAAGGTCATCCTACGGCCTCTCCCACCAGCTGCCCAGAACTTCGCTCCTGATGAAAGGGCTAAATTGTCCTCAGCAGCTGTGCTTGCATTTCTTCCCCTCTCAGTCTGCAGGCCTGAGGGGGGCAGGGCCCTCGTCCTCTCGCCTGTGCCCTCGGCCCCACCAGGGAGTCCTCCAGGACTGTCCTCCAGGGACCAACCGCCACGTTCCCCTCCCGGTTCATTAAAGCAGGAGCTCAGGTCTGCAGAGTGAGACGGGGCCTCAGAGGCCACGGTGTCCAGCGGATGTCACATCAGCATGTCCCGGGGGTGTGTGGCGTGCAGACATGTCCCTCTTCTCCAGGATCAGAACCCCCAGGGCTGGGGAGCGGGGGGTTAAAAAATACAGAAATTGTATTTTTAATAAACACAGCTGCTTGGTGAGATGCCTGGTTACACAGACTGAGGAAAACTGGGATCCAGAGAGGATCATGGACTTGCTTGGGTCAGAGAGCGAGCTTCATAGCTAGACCCAAGCCAACTCAATCATTCATTCACTCACTCATTCATTCATTCATTCATTCATCAAATCACTCACTCGGCACTGACTCTCCTGGGCTCTCTGCTAAGGATGAACCACAGGGAGAGTTTGCACACAGGATGCTGTCAAGAAGCCAGCAAGAAGCCAGCTGAGCAGGAAGGGAAGGGTGTCCCTTGGGTTTGGAAAGAAGTTCTTTCACTCCTTCGAACAACAAATATTTTTATGGAGTTCCTACTGTGTGCCAGGCATTGTTCTTGGCACTGGAAGCAGCGAGCTGAGCGAAGTTCCTGCTGTCATCAGCGGGATTAGTCTGCTAGCATTGTCATAACAAAATACCACAGCCTGGGCGGCTTAAGCAGCAGAAATTTATTTTCTCACAGTTCTGGAGGGTGTCAGGCGGGCCGCTTCCTCCCGGGCTGCTCCAGCGCCTCTGCTGGCTTGTGAATGGCCGTCTTCTCATGCGCACAGCCTCCTCCTCCTCCCTGGGCATGTGTGTGTGCGTGAGTCTCCCTTTACAGGTATTGGACCGGGCCCACCGTCAGGACCTCATTTTAGCTTGGTCACCTCTGGAAAGACCTTGTCTCCAAATAAGGTCACATTCTGAGGTGCTCAGCATATGAGTTTGGCGGGGGGAGCCCAATTCAAATCCTAACGTCCACCTTACAGTCTAGTGAGGGCAACAGATGATAAGCAAATACATATGTGATACCTCAGGAGGAGAGGGGTGTGGTGGAGAGAGAAACAGCGGGACAAGGGGAACACGGGTTGCTCTTATCGATGGGGTGGAAGGTTCCAGGGCTGAGGGGGGAGGGTGGCCTGAGGGCAGGAAGTGGAGTCTTGGGACCAGGGAGACAAATGGGGCTTTTAGGAGGTTTGGCTGAGGGGAGGGGAGGCGAGGATGTGTCAGGGGGATGGATCTTAGCTGGAAGGAGGCCTGGATCAAAGAGAAGTTTCATCTGATTTTATGACGGAGAATTCTGTGAGCTGAGAGGACTCCAAAAGTTCAGAAAAGAGGAGGGACTGGACTGTTCGGGAAGGGGGGGAGTTGAAGGGAGAAGGGAAGAGGCAGGTGTACCTGCATGAGTGTCAGGGAAAAGTGGGAAGCAGGTGAGGAAGCGGCCTGCCGGGAGTGGAGGTGCAGGGGCTGTAAGAGCATGAGGAGGGGGAAGGTTGACAGCTGGGCTGAGACTCAGGAAGCTTGAGTGTGGGGCTCCCCGGACCTTTCAGTCCCAGACTTCCTTCCGGATCCCCCAGCAGCCTCTGTTCTTGCCATTTCCTCCCCATCTCCCCCAGGACGCTCCTATGAGGTCCGTGCGACACTCCCTCCCATCTGCTGTCCACTCTGATCAATGGACGCTGTGTTCTCTCTTGCTCCCCCTCCCCGTGGCCCTCTATCCCAGTGACCACATGACCATGGCCACGGCAATCTCCATCTGGCCAAAAGGAAGTTCTGCCTCCACATATCTGCCAATATTTGAACATTTTAAGAAGCTGTTTTGTCTTCACATCCCTGGGACCCTGCCCCACCTTTTGAAAGCCTGCCAGTGACTGACTCCCCATAGCTCAGTAAACAGAATCCAAACACTTCCGAGTGGCCTCCAGGACCCTGCACAGCTTGGCTTCTGTAGCGCTTAAAATGTCTTTCATTTTGAAAAGATTTTAGGATTACATAAGGATTATACAGATTTCTTCTTACCCAGGTTCCCCTAATGTTTACATCATGTATAACCACTAGAGGCCCAGTGCATGAAATTCATGGCGGGGGGGGGGGGGGGGGATGTCCCACAGCCCAGCCTGCACCCTCTCCAATCTGGGTCCCCTTGAGGGATGTCTAACTGCCTGTTAGGATGGGGCCTAAATGGGCAATCAGACATCCCACTCACAATCCAGGACTGCTGGCTCCCAACTGCTCACCTGCCTTTGCCTGATTGCTCCTAACTGTTTCTGCCTGCCATCCTGATCACCCCATAACCACTCCCCTGCCAGCCTGATCAACACCTAACTGCTCCCCAGCTGGCCCTATTGCCCCTAACTGCCCTCCCCTGCCAGTCTGGTCACCCTTAACTATTCTACCTTGCAGATCTGGTCACTCCCAACTGTCCTTCCCTGCTGGCCCTGTCACCCCAACTGCCCCCCTTCTGACCTGGTCCCCCTAACTGCCCTCCCCTACAGGCCTGGTTCCCCCCAGCTGCCCTCCCTTGCTGGCCTGGTCACCCCTAACTGCCCACAACTGCCCTCCCCTGCAGGCCATCTTGTGTCTTGGAGTGACAGTCAATTTGCATAATACTCTTTTATTAGGTAGGAAAGTACTTTTATCAAAACTAAGGAATTAACATTGGTCTAATGATGTGCTACTTTCAGAGTAAACAAAAATGATTATGGATTTATTTCATTTTTATTGTGGCATAGTCTACAGATGCAAGGCATGAATGCACAGTTTGAAGAATAATGATAAGTGCCTGGCACCCACCAGTCTGTTTAAAAAATAGAACATGATCATTACCTTGGCACTATCTGTGTGCCCTCTCTGATCAAATCCTCCATTTTAATGATGGCACCCACAGATTGTGTTGTTATTGTTAATCCTGACCCAAGGACATTTTTTCCATTGATTTTTAGAGAGAGTGGAAGGGAGGGTGGGAGACGGGGAGAGAGAGAGAAAGAAACATTGATGGGAGAGAGACACATTGATTGGTTGCCTCTCTCTCACACCCCAACTCGGGCCGGGGATCTAACCTACAACCCAGGTATGTGCCCTTAACTGAGAATCAGACCCACAACCCTTTGGTGTGTGGGTCAATGGCCTGACCACTGAGCAACCTAGCCAGGGCTGTACCCACAGATTTTAACTTATGAAAGTAACTGAGTGAAGACTAGGAGAGGCTAATGCCATTAAAAAAAGAATTTATGCCTAGCCAGTGTGGCTCAGTGGTTGAGGTCGACCTATGAACCAGGAAGTCAAGGTTTGATTCCCAGTCAGAGCACATGCCCAGGTTGGACTCGATCCCCAATAGGGAGCATGCAAGAAGCAGCTGATTGATGATTCTGTCTCACCGATGTCTCTATTTCTCTCTTCCTGTCCCTTCCTCTCTGAAATCAATTTTTTAAAAATGTATTACTTACATTTCCCAAAAGAAGGGGGTGCACCACACCACTCAGGGCCATATGGGAAAGACATGAGGTGATCAGGAGACCAGGGTAGAGGGAAGCACTAGGGCATGGCATTTACTGGGGTTTCCATGAAAAAGGCAAGGCTGGGCAGGGCCAACAGCTTAGAATAGGCTGGTTTGAATAATTCCAGTGGGCTTTGGACTATAGGGGTGGTCTCCCATTGTCCAGTAGCTGGCCCTGAGCGGGAGAAATATTGGCTTGGCATGTGAGTTGGATAAACTGGGTCCTCATGGTTTGCTTATAAAAGGCATGCTCTTGGCAGAGCCCTCTGCTATCTCTAAGAATTGGCTACCCCGGTGGGCCATCTCTCTTTGGCCAGCAAGAGTTATAAGATGTTAAAACACTGTAGACACAGAAAATTCAAAAAATAAAACATGGTTAATACACCCCTCCCTCCACATTCCTGCCCCTGCCTGGGGTAACCATCCCCTTGCTTTTCTGTATAGTTTTGCCCCTTACGTATAAATCCCTAAGAAAGTTTTCTTTTGCTTCCTCTGTTTACAAACTTTGTATGGATAGAGTCAGACTGAACATATTCTTCTGTGACTTGGCTCTCTCCCTGGACAGGCTGCTGTGAGATTCATCCATATGACACAGCAGCAGCAGCAGCTCATTTTCTGCCGCTGCTACGCAGCATTTCATTGTCTGCCCATTACAATGTATGTGCTACAACTGCAGATTGCAATGTGCCTATTTTCTATTTGTTCTTGTTGTTAATCCTCACCTGAGGATATTTTTTCATTGATTTTTGGAGAGAATGGAAGGGAGAGAGAAAGAGAGACACACAGAGAGAAACATTAATGTGGGAGAGATACATCGATTGATTGCCTCCCATATGGTCCTGACCAGGGCTGAGCCGACACTGGGCCATAGGAGCCAGGGCCAATGTACCTATTTTCTATTATTAATGGACTAAAGGCCCAGTGCACAAATTTGTGCATGGGTGAGGTCCCTCAGCCTGGCCAGTGATGGGAAAAGATGGGAGGGGGTCAGCTGACTGAGGGGGAGGGACCATGGGAGGTTGTCAGCCAGGCCACACCCTCCCCATCAGGGCCCGGAGAGGTTGGCTGTGGGAATGCACCAACTACCCGTGTTTCCCCGAAAATAAGACATCCTCCAAAAATAAGACCTAGCACATAGAAAGATAAGACATCCCCTGAAAATAAGACCTAGCGCAACTTTGGGAGAAAAAATTAATATAAGACACTGTCTTATTTTCGGAGAAACAGGGTACCAGGGGGCAGTTCCTGCATTGAGTGTCTGCCCCCTGGTGGTCAGTGCGCATCATAGCAACCGGCCAACTAGTTGTTCATTAGGCATATATATATATATATATATATATATATATATATATATAGAGAGAGAGAGAGAGAGAGAGAGAGAGAGAGAGAGAGAGAGAGAGAGGAGGGGGCCCTGATGCACGAAATTCGTGCATGGTGGGGGGGCGGGGATATCACACAGTCCAGCCTGCATCCTCTTCAATCTGGGACCCCTTGAAGGATGTCCAGCCTCTCGTTTAGGCCTGATCACACTGGGATCAGGCCTAAACGGGTTGTTGGACATCCCTCTCATAAACCAGGACTACTGGCTCCCAACTGCCCTCCCCTGCAGGCCTCGGTTCCCCCCCTCAACTGTCCTTCCCTGCAATCTTGGTCCCCCACAACTGTCCTCCCCTGCAGGCCTGGCCCCCTCCCAACTGCACTCCTCTGCAGGCCATCTTGTGGTGGCCATCTTGTGTCCACATGGGGGCAGTCATCTTTGACCACATGGGGACGGCTATCTTATGTCTTGGTGTGCTGGTCAATTTGCATATTACTCTTTTATTAGATAGGACACCTGAGTTCTCTCCAGGTGTTCTGCTATTGCAAACAATGTTTCTATGAGTAGTCCTGGGTATGTAGCTGGCATACAGATGTGCTTCTTTGGGGTAAGCCTAGGAGTGAAAGTGCATATGTATCTGTGCGTACGTCACAGCGCAGCAGCCTCGGCTTCACTGAAGGCAAAGGAAACCTGCTTTTGAAGTTCAGATGCTCACTAGCCCCCTCCAGGCCCTCATTATTCTTTGATGCTGCCCAGCTTTCAAGTCGTTGCCAGTCCAGGGATTGTGTAATGCTATCTGACTGTGTCTCAATCTGTATTTCTTTGACTAATAATGAAATGGAATGTCTGTTCTCATGTTTATGAATCATTTCTGCTTCTTTTATGAGATTTCTGTTCATGCTTTTGCATATTTTCTATTGTGCTCTTTATTAGTCTCTTCTCATTGACTCAAAGGCAGTTTTATAGGTTATGTACTCCGTGGTTCCATTTATATGACATTCTGAAAAAGGCAAATTTATAAGAAAAGGAAACTTCAGAGGCTTCCCCGGGCTGAGGGGAGGTGGTGGATGATTGCAAAGGGGTACAAGGGCACTTCGTGGAGGTGAAGGACTGTTCTATATGTTGATTAAGGTGGTGATTCCAAGACTATGGGTTTGTCAAGACTCAGACATAAACACTAGGAAGGGTAACTGTGTATGCAAATTATTGTACAATTCAATGAAAAATGCAAATTATAAAAGGCACTATATATAATATAATACCTTTGTAAATTAAAATAAACCAGTGATGGGAAAGCTAATGAAAAATAGGCTGTAAAAGCATTTAATTATCGGGAAAATAACCACAATATTGTCAAATGAATGAATGCCTATGCTATGCAGCTATAGGTTCCCACCTATCTGTGCGTATACAAATGCACACTCTGCTAGAAAGACAACCTGCCAGATAAACAGCAGCCACGGTGTCCATGTGTCTCTCTGAGTGGAGGCGTTGCAGCTGATTTTATTTTCTTTTGCTCCTCTGTTTGCTACTTTTCCCACACTCTGTCCTGGCTCGTTGGAACCGCTGGAGTCCAGGCCTGGCCAGGGCGGCTGGAAGGAGGCAGCCACACCACAGCTGGGAAAACAGCAGCCCGCAGATGAACCCTGAGTCTCGTCCTGTCCGTGTTTGTTTTCCTCCCTGAGCAGACAAGGCAGGAGACTGGGAGAAGGGGCAGACATTCAGACTCAGGAGCCCCTTCCGGGGCCGCCAGGCAGCCTGGCCATTTCAGAGCCAATGTCCCCATTTACTCACCCCTCCCCACTGAAAAGTCAAAGAGGGTGGGCTCTGACTCCCAATCAATCGCTTACCAACTGTGTGTATCTAGGCCAGTTACTCAACCTCTCTGGGCCTCCGTGTCCTCCTCTGTGACATGGGGATGAAGACAACGCCTACCTCATCAGGATGTTGCATGTGCGTGCATGCATGTGCCCATTGCTAAGAGCTTAGAAAGAGGCCTGGCAAACACTGGAGTGCTCGGTAAATGTGTGGGACTGTTGTGAAAGTCCAGCTGATAGATGTATGTGTACTGGTCAGGGCACATGGCAGTGACAGGGTCTCAGTTCTGACATCCCATGTGGCTACTTTGGGTCTCTGGATTTGTGTGGCCATCATGTAGGCCTCCCCGGAGCTTGTCAGGTTTAGTATGTGGCCCCTTTTTGGTCATAAATCAAGCTAAAGGATGCACGGTTGACCAACCTTTTGGTTGGATAATGATGTTTTATGGTACTAAGAAGGTTCATTTCTAGGAAGTCTTCTACTCAGTGTTTGTGTTGCTGAATGATGAACCATTGGGGATGGGCCAAGACCAAAACCTTCGATGGAAGTCAAGGTAGATTTTTCCCCCCCAAAAGTGAAAGGCAAGTAAAGGGGAGGCAGTCAGGCCCCATGGGCCTTTGTTAAGAAAAATACTCTGGCCTTGGCCGGTGTGGCTCAGTTGATTGGGCATCATCCCTTGCACCATGTTACAGGCTCAATCCCCAGTGGGGGGCATGCGGGAGGCAGCTGATTGATCAATGTTGCACTCTCACATCGATGTTTCTCTCTCTCCCTCTCCCTTCCTCTTTCTCTAAAAATCAATAAACTATTCTTTAAAAAAGAAGAGAAGGGAGGGAGGGAGGGAGGGAGAGAGGGGGAAGGGAAAGAAGGAAGGAAGGAAGAAAGGAAGGAAGGAAGGAAGGAAGGAAGGAAGGAAGGAAGGAAGGAAGAAAGAAAAATACTTTGGATTATTTCTAACCTATGAGCTATTATGATCCAAGTTGCTGTCTGTCTCACTTCTCTGTAACTTGCATCTAATATAACACTTACTTATAGTTTGAGGGCACATCATACACAGTTTCATTTTTCATAATCTGACCATGAGATAGGTTTCTACTCACTATGGCCCATCTACTTCCCATTGGAAGTACTCACATGTTGTTTTAATCTGATTCATAGTATTTGTGCAATTGGAAGCTGTAACCTTAAGGTTTAATAGGGGTCAAGACTGTAAGAACACAATGCTATAAATTATAATTGCTAACTAAAAATTCCAGAGGCCAGGAGAACAGCAACAGTTTCGTAAATAAAATTCCTGTGCCTCAACAGTAGATATATTGTAGAAGGCCATGTTTTTATAGCCATTTCAGCTTCTGTCTGAATTGATATAGTTCATAGTCCTTGTTGGGTTAGGAGGTAGACACATTCCCATAATTTGGTTTTAGCGTTTATATATGCAATTCCTTTTTTAATGTTCCTCTTCTGCTAACTTTCTGCAACTTCCCTTGTTCTTAGTTTGTCTCTTTTTAGTCATTCAGAAATAAGCAACTTATTAGGACAAACTAGTTCCTTTTAGCTTCTCTTAAAAAATATACACACCCCTTTCCTTCCTTTTGCAACAGCATTTCTTCTACATTTCAAAAGGGAAACCATAAAAAGAGTGTTGAAAATATAAAAGTTATCTTATATTCTTTCAGCAGTGATTAACAGTTGGGCTATATACACAAGGTTTGAAAAAAGCCTAAAGAACAAGTATAACTATTATTAATAGTAGCAGACAGGTAAAGACAATCAAACTAATAAAGTTCAACATCAATTTGTAGGAAATCAGGCCTTGTCAATGTCTTAGGGAAGCTGTTTCAGGTGGTGGTGGTTTCTCATCTCGAGAAGTCTGTGATCTCCGCTCTAGGTGGAGTCAAGTGTGAAAAACAGGGGGCAGATGTCCACTCGAGGTTAGACACCTGAGAAGGTCCCTTCCAACAATGCAGGAGAGAGTCTTTAATGGGTGCCTTTTCCAATGGCAGCCCCATGATGCCAAAAATGGTTTTAAAATAACCTCCATGAGAGGAACTGACTGAATATTTGTTACAGGGTATTCCAATGCAACTTCAGGCCTTTTCAAATCACCAATATCCTTTATGCAGTAGCTGGAATTAAGCCCATTGTACAATTATAGGGGCTTGTAATTCCATGTACAAACCCCTATAATTCTCCTACTCTTCAGTAAAGAAACTCAATGGGAAAAGATAGAGATTTCTTCAGAATCTCATAGCTATAAATAAAATAGTCATTCCCAAACATCCTGTGGTTTCAAATGCACATAACATATTACATATTCCTTGCACTGCCAATGTTTTTCAGTGATAATTTATGTAGTGCCTTTTCCAGCATTTCTGAACTACTACTACTACTACTACTACTACTACTATATATATATATATATATATATATATATATATATATATATATATATATGAAGAGCCAGGGTTTATAACATCCAAAATGATTGAAGGGATGACCGAACACCAGGTTGTGCACACAGCAGGCTTGGGTGGGTGGGGACTGGCGAGTGGGCTGAACTACTGATCTCTCTGAGAGAGATAGAGAGGCAGCAAGGCCCAGAGAGAGAAGCAGGGTCTGATCCACAGCTTCCATGGCAGCTGCTGATCAGGCCTTGCCACTCTTTCTCTCCAGGCCTCGCCAGCAGCCTCACCCCTCTCTCTCTCTCTCTCTCTCTCTCTCTCTCTCTCTCTCTCTCTCTCTCTCTCTCTCTCACACACACACACACACACACACACACACACACACACACGTCAGCAGTTCAGGCTGCTTGCCAGCAGCTTAGGGTGGCATAGAAACCAACCAATCAGAACCAAATCTGAGTGAACTGTGAAGGCAGAACCTAAGGTGGGGCTGAGGAGGGGTTTTAAGGGCAACATCTGTTTGGTGTAAGGTGTAAGAAAGCGGTTTAATTTTTTAATGACCAGTTTGCCAGTATAGTGTATATGGCTGGCTATCAGTCCAGATGTAGAGATTATGCATTTTTGTCTGCCAAGAGCATCTCCTCCTGCTGAAAAACGCTCCCACTGCCCCCATGCCCAATTTAAGCAATCCTATCCTATATAATCTATCTATACTACTAAAAGGGTAATATGCTAATTAGACCAGGTCAATTGGCCATCTTCCAGACATCCAACTTCCTTCTGGACAAAGCCATGGTCGTGGGGGCTGAGGCAGAGGCAGTTAGGGATGATCAGGCTGGCAGGGAAGGGCAGTTGGGGCCAAGATCAGGCCTGCAGGGGAGGGCAGTTAGGAGTGAGATCAGGCCGGCAGGAAAGGGCAGTTAGGGGCGATCAGGCAGGCAGGCATGTGAGTTGTTAGGAGACAGAAGTCCCAGATTGTGAGAGGGATGTCCAACTGCCAGTTTAGGCCTGATCCCTCAAGGGGTCCCTGATTGGAGAGGGTACCGGCTGGGCTGAGGGCACCCCCTCCCCATGCATGAATTTCATGCACCAGGCGACTAGTAATAATAATAAAAGACAGAAATACTTCTTTGCTTTTGTAACCAGAACCCAACTGCCTGGCACCACAAAAGCCAAACTCATGAGACAGAGGTTGGTGAAAAAGGGAAGGGGTTTATTCAGGTGCCAATCACCTGAGAAGATGAGGAACTCTTGTCACAAAGCCCACCTCCCCACCTCAGTGCAGGCAGAGGTTTTTATGAAGAGGGAAAGGGAAAGGTGAACCAAGAAATCAAGGGGAGGGATTTGAAAAGTTCTCTATGTGCAGGCCAGACCAGCACAGTCCACTCTAATAAGGATCTCAAAATTGGTCAAATGATGGTTTGGTGTGTGTCATCCTGGTCTTTGCCATTATGGGTCTATGTTATGCTGGTTCTATGGGAGCAAATCTTCTAAAAATGGGATGGCTGAAGGTCAGAATCTGTGTCTTCTGAAGTTAATTCCTAGGATTACCATATAAACATGCTGTTTCTGTACAAGCTATACTAGTATATTGGTCAGTCAGCATTTATAGAGACAATGTCAAGAGAATGGTGGGGTGGGTTACAATGCCCCACAGTTACATTGAGAATAGATGAAGTAGCCCCAGTATCTACAAGGGCCACAGTTCTTTCTGCTTTTTATGGTAATTTTAATTTCTCCTAAATTGTTAGTAAGATAAAGGAGAAATGCTCTCTTATAGTCCTCAAAGCAATCATATGCTTGTTTCTATTTCTTTTCTCTTACTAAATCCCATTTTGGTCTCTATAATCATTCTTAAGATGACCTGGCTTTTTGTAATTAAAAAAGGCATCCCTCTACAAGAGTTTCCAGTAAATATCCTAGTTAGTAATTCTGTTTCTTTTGCTCCCAGAAACTGGTAGGTACATTAATTAGAATAGGTCAGAATAGCTAGGATCACATGTTCTAACAGTTAAATTACCTTTTTGAGCCCATCAGTGTCCTGGAGAAAACTGGGGAGATCATTAGACAGAGTTCTTAACTCTGTTCTTAGTGCAAAGAATGCATCCAATAGCTGGTTCCCCTCTGCCTGAGACCAGCTTTTCTCCACAGGGAGCGTCTAGAATTCCTGGATTATCTTTGTCTGAATTCCTCTTTTCACTTTTCCTTAGGTCAGGAAGGAGTTTTAGTGGAAGAGATATAGAGGAGATAGAAGGAGAGAAGGAGGTCATGTCCAGATAAGGAAGTTCAGAGAGTAAGAAATATAGTAGAGGAGCTGTAGAAAGAGGAGGAATGGAGTGTTACCATTTATTAGTTTCAGAATTCTTTAGTTCGGAAACAGTTGCTAAAATTTCTTATTAACTTTTTTTAAAGAATTTATTTGTGCTCCTCCTAGAAGTTTCTAATTTGCAATCAAGATGTTTTCTATTCATTCAAATTAACTTTAGAGTAGGCATTTTCTTTTCTTTTTTAATTAAAAAAAATAGTGATTTGCCAAAATCGGTTTGGCTCAGTGGATAGAGTGTCAGCCTGTGGACTGAAAGGTCTCAGATTTGATTCTGGTCAAGGACATATACCTTGGTTGTGGGCACATCCCCAGTAGAGGGTGTGCAAAAGGCAGTTGATCAATGATTCTCTTTCATCAATGTTTCTAACTTTCTATCCCTCTCTCTTCCTCGCTGTAAAAAAAATCAATAAAATATATTTTAAAAAATAGTTATTTGACAGAGAGAGAGAGAAAGAGAGTGGGGGAGGGAAGACAGGAGGTAGAGATTCATTGTTCTACTTATTTATGCATTCATTGGTAGCTTCTTGTATTGTCCTGTCTGGGAATTGAACCTGCAACCTTGGTGTATTGGGATGACACTCCAATCAACTGAGCTACTGGGCCAGGGCTAAGGCCAGCATTTTCTAATTTTGCATGCAAAAGTTAATCTAGGTGCCCTCAATCCCTCCATTTTGACCATTTTAATTTGATATTAATTTGATATAATTTCTAGTTAAATCTTCCCATTTCTGTAAGTACTTGCAAATAAAGACTTCCTACTTATTGTGTATCCGCAGGAGTGTTAATGGGAGCTAGGCTAGGAGTTTTTGGCCTTGGAGGCACAATTTTCAATGGTAATTTTAGTTTTCTTTGGATACCTGTATAGACTAAATAAATTTCTAGGGACATTGTATGGTGGGTTGAAGTGTGCTGGTTACGTGTTGAGCTCTGAGTGGCTGTTACCACCAGAGTCCCATTCAACTCTCTTACATGTCTCAGTTTCTCTCCCGGGCTGTCTCACGCAGCCCAGGACTCAGAGCACTAGGTAAACAACCTTTATGTGGGCATCCCTGGATGAGTCAATTAATTAGTTACAATTGAGTTGGAATTCTCTTTGGGCTTCTGCACATCATGGGGAATACCCTCTGACACCTCCACAAAAATACTTAGTCACCTAAGAATACCTTAGACTCGAGATGGAGGGAGGAAGTGCCCCTTATCTTTGCAACTGAATGCCTTCAAGTTCTCATCAGTGCAGTAAAAGGTTTTTGTTCAAAGGCTCAGAAAACAATTATAATTGAAAAACCAAACTTAATATCAGCCGCCCATTTTTCCTCCTGTCTTGCCTTAGCTTAGATTCTCTCAGCCTTTACCCTTTAGCTCTACCTCAAGGATTATAAAATACGGCTCAAATAAAATCAGGGCCTCTTACCCTAAAACAGGGAGGTCCAGAATTCCAAGGGAAACTCACCCAATGCAAAACAAGGAGCTGGTAGGGCAGGCAGACCCTGTTGTTCCAGTTCCAGCTGGGCACGGTGGTCCCGGGTGGGTTTCCTTGGAGTCCTATTGCACTACGCCACATAACTGTCAAGTAAGAAATAGCCAAGCCTGGAAGAATATTTTATGAATTTATTTGAGCCAAACTGACAATTGCTAGGAAGCAAAAACAGACTGAGGAAATGCTCCAGAAAATGGCAGATTTAACACTTGTTTTATACAGCAGAATCAAAGAGGAAGATGTAAGGGGGTTAATATGAAATCCACTGGTGATAGATTAGGGAAGTGGAGGAAAGCAGAGGAGGTGGCAGAGTTAAGGGAAATGCCTAGGATTAGATAAAAAGTGAAACGAATAAACATGCTTTCACATATAGACTAGTTAATGGTTAACAATTAACATCCTATATAATAATCAACTGAACAGTGGAACGACTGGTCGCTATGATGCGTACTGACCACCAGGGGACAGACGCTCAACGCAGGAGCTGCCCCCTGGTGGTCAGTGTGCTCCCTCAGGGAGAGTGCTGCTCTGCCAGATGCCGGGCTCAGGGCTGGTGAGTGCAGCCGCAGTGTTGGCAGGAGCCCCTCCCATCCTTAGGGGATGTCCCTCCGTGTCAGTGGGACATCCCCTAAGGGCTCCCAGACTGTGAGAAGGTGCAGGCTGGGTTGAGGGACCCGCTCATCCTCCCCAAGTGCACGAATTTCATGCACCAGGCTTCTAGTGATAATAATAACAGGGAGGGGATTTGTGGTATCTGCTCTGGTGTGATGATTGTGTCTGGGGTAGGGAGTGGGGAAAAGGGTGGGGGAGGAAATTACTTTGACATTCCAAAGGTATGTTATCAGATGTGCTATTGTAGATGCAAAAAAGATAGGCTTAGTTAAGGCAAATATTGATCTTCATTAGGGAAAAATATAGCCTAGCACATGACTACCCTCCATGACTGCTTTTAGTTAGAAAGTTCTAATTTCAGGCTGTCCCATGTGGTTACGTTAGGTCTCTGCGTTTGCAAGGCCACCAAGTAGGCCTCCACTGAGTTGTCAGGCTTAGTATGTGGCCCTTTTTACCTCCACACCCTCCACCAGCCAGTCATCCAGGGATTGGCCGGCTCCGGGCTGGGAGGAGGAGGAGTGGGCAGTGGGAAGAGGCCAGACCCATGCCTTCTGCACTCCTGCCCAGCCTTGGCCGTTGCCCACTGGCCCAGGTGATTGTGAATCAGTGATTGTTTTCTGAATATGATAATCTCTGGGTTCAGCTCCCCAGGTGTAGTTGGCACCAGGGAATAGGGAACAGGCAGGGCAAGTTTTGGGGGCATTTAGAGGTCCCTTAGCCAAGCACTATCAGATGTCATCTAACATGCCCTGGCTCTCCAAATTTCAAATGTCTGTAAACCTAGAGCTAGGAAAATGAAAATGCATTTAAAAGAATTGCTAAATTTGCAGTGGCTTTTTCTCAACCTACTAGTTGCAAACTTAACTACTATCATGGGTGGACCTTCCTACCTGAAAAACTTGGGGGTCACTGGCCTCCAAGAACAAGTTCACATGATGATCTCATGGCCCAGGTCTCCCCCCCTCCCCCCTCCCAATCTGTAATCCCTTGCTGCAGCCCCTAGGAACTCTAACCCACTGTGCCTGTGCTTAAGGTGCTTCCTCCACCCGGTCTGCCCTCCCCCATCTTCAGCTCAGGGGAGCATTCCATAGTCACCTCCATCGCACAACCCAACAGGAAGTGCTCCCTTTCCTCGTTTTGAAGCCCTCAACATCCCTTTGCCACTTCTCCATTGTGTTGCTTTAAACAAGCTACTTAACTTCTCGGAGCCTCAATTTTCTCAACTGTGAAATGGAGCCAATCAGACCAACTTTCAGGGATGGCTGATTGAAAGAGGGTGTTAGCCAGCGGGTTGGCATGGTTTCCGGGGTGGTTTAAGCCAGAGGTGGGACGGCCCTTATGGATGAGGACCCTGGAGCTTGAGAGGAGCAAAGACTCGTCCAAATTCACGGAGCCATGTAGAGGCGAGCCAGAGCTCCAGCCAGGCCACCCCTCACTCACCTCCCTCTGGTCCTGGTCTGTCTGTGTCCCCAGACTGGATAGGGCAGGGCCAGGCGAGGGAGCAGCTTGCTCTTTAGCAGCAGCAGTTCCCTCTGGGACCAACCCTTGGCCCCCTGGGGCTGGCTGCGCGCGTGCGTGCGCGCGCGCACACACACTATTTCCTAATGTGACCGCGGGGAAACGGCCTGGGTGTTGGAGGCCCTTGGACATTTGGCAAGTGTTGCTTATACTTCCTGTGATCCTCCCTAGGGCTGGAGGAGGCTCAGCCTTCCAGAGCCAAAGCTGTCACACGGCCAAGTTCCTCTGTTTCCAGAGAGAAAGGAGAAGTGAGCATCCTCTCTCCCCTCTGCCACCCCCGCACCACACCCCCAGCAACTTCTTTTCTGTTCTTTCCCTCAGCCTCCAGCTCTCCCCAGAGCTGTGCTTCATGCAAAGTCACTGCCTGCAGTCTCAGCAGCAGCCCTTCTATCAGCCCTGAAGGACGAGGGGGGCTCCCACCACCCACCCCCTCACCCCCAGGACCAAGGTCCAATCGGGCCTCCTGGAAGCCTGAGGGCATCGCCAGGTCAGGCTGAGCTTGCCCTTCTCAGGCTCCAAACATCTATTGTCTGGAATTTATGCTTTGGGTTCTGATCCTTCTTTCACTTACCCACTATTAAATATACCTTGTGATCTACTCTGGGACTGCAATAATCCTATATAATAATCCTATATAGTAAAAGTGTAATATGCTAAGTGTCCAACTGATCAATGGATCTTTTGGTTGACCGCTCAACCAGTCGCTATGACGCCCACTGATCACCAGGGAGTAGATGCTCTGACTGGTAGGTTAGCTTGCTGCTGGGGTCCGGCTGATCAGGACTGGGTGAGAGGGCTGGGCACACCTGGAGTCCTCCTACAGTCCTTCCCCTGCCTGCCAGTCCCCATTGGTCCCAATTGCTGAGGGACCTCACCCATGCACAAAATCATGGACTGGGCTCTAGTAATAATAATAATAATAATAATAATGCCATAAGAAAGATCTTCCAGGACCAGGGTACCCAAAGGGGTCCTTTTATGAGACTCAAGGCTCAGGAGACAGACAATTTTAGCATAACCAGGTAGGAGAGAAACCCCAATAAAAGGTAACCTCTATAGTGCAAAATGACTGATTACCCTTTAAGATATGAGGTCAGGTCTCTGGAGGACCCATTCCCTCCTCCCCTCCATCCCAGGACCCACCATGAGTCCCTCCTACTCTTGCATCCTTCATCCAGGATCAGAAAATGACCAACAACATACACTGGAAGCCAGACACACAGGGGGGTGAAGGAGAGAAAGAGCAGGAAAAGCCAGGCCTAAGGGGGAAGGAGAGGCTTATGAGGCCTCCGTGGACCACAGGGATGGCCTCATGGTCTAACCTGAGCTTCCTCAGCCCACGGCCCAGCTGCCAGTGAAAGGCTCCCAGAGGCCAGGTTCTTGAACTCCTCTCTCTCTGCACGGATCCCACCCAAACCCAGGACCGGAGCCCTGAGAGCTCAGCGTGTGGTGCCACTCGTGTGTTTTCCTGAAGAGGAAGGATTGTGTACTGACACCTGCTCCATGCAGATAGCTTCCTACCTATGATCTCATTTAATCCTCAGAACGACCCCCCACCCCCCGAGTTGCTTCTCTAAGCTCCAGAAGCTCAGAGCACGTGACCAGAATCACACACACACACACACACACACACACACACACACACACAGTAGGCAGCCTGGCTGGGACTGTAAGTGCAGGTCTGCAGGTTCCAAGCCCAGTGCACTTTCCTCTGGGAAACGTCAGCATTCTGAGGATGGGATCACCCTGCGCCTCCATTCCCCCCTCATCTCCAAAGAGGAGCACAATGACCCTCCCTCAGGGGTGGTGCCAGGCTGGGAGGTAATGGATGTAAAGCATCTGGAGCAAAGTCGATGCTGTGCATAGCCACTGTTTTCAGTCTTAGGCAAGCGGGAAGGGTTCTTCTTGTGGATGTGAGGTGAAGGGAAGCCCTCTTAGAACCAGGCAGAGAAAGGAAAAAGAAAAAACCCTCGGAAGTCTCTTGTCTTCCTGGCTCAGCGGGCTTTGTTAGACTCATAAAAATCAAGGTGGGGGCGGGGGGGAGCTAGGGCTCCAGAGGGCTGATGGGGACCCAGCAGGAGAGAAGCTGGCCTCCCCTGAGGACCCACCCCCTTCTGTCATCACCATGGAGACGGAGCTGGCTGCCCTGCAGGGTTCCTGCCCACCCAGGGCCTGAGGTTGCTGCAAAGGGAGGGGCAGGAGCTCAGCAGACAGAGACCAGGCTAGAAAGCTGGGGGTTGGGGGGAGAGTGTCTACATCCTCCATCATCCCCACCCCCACCCCCGCCCCCGGCCCCAATCCCCAAGGCACTGAAGGACTCAGGCTAGTGTGGGATGTGTCTGGCGGGGCTGGCGGTCTGAATCCCAGCTCTGCTAGCAGCTGGCTGCGTGATTGTGGGAAAAACACTTCCTCTCTCAAAGCCTCGGTTCCCACATTTGTCAAAAGAAGGGGTAAAAAGAATAAAATGAAAACTTGATGAAGAAAACTGTGGGATGAAAAAATGAAATACGACGCACGTAGAAGAATATTTAGTGCTCAGGGAGAACATTCACTACATACATACTGTTTATTGGGGAGAGAGAGAGAGAGAGGGAGGGAGAGAGAGGGAGAGGGAGAGGGAGAGAGAGAGAGAGAGAGAGGAGAGGGAGGGAGAGAGGGAGAGAGGGAGAGAGGGAGGGAGAGAGAGAGAGAGAGAGAGAGAGAGAGAGAGAGAGAGAGAGAGAACTTGACAAAGCTGACCAGTGTGATCCCATTTCTCTTTGTTAAGAAAGCACACATTCTATTATATTTATGTTTACTGAAAGAAGGAGCAGGGGAGGTGGAGAAATACTCTAAAATGCACTTCTGCTGTTGCCTCTAGAATGGGGACTGCGTGACATTTTTTATTGCTTCTCAAATTTGGACCAATGAACATGGATTACCTTCAAGGTCAGGGTAACATGAATAGCTCCCATCTGTGTGTTTGTTACATAGTGACATTGGGCTGTACCTGGTTTAAAGCCACTTCTGCTTTCACACTCACCCTCAGGGAGGGAGAGTACCCTGAGTCCCCCCACTTCTCAGAAGAGGAAATTGAGGTGCAGAGAGGTTAAGGCACTTGACCAAGGCCTAACCACCCGAGTGGCAGGGTTGAGATTTAAAATCACACTGAGACATTGGACTCCCAAATTCAAGCATTTAATTATTATCACTACCTCCTCTCAGGACAAGAAAACACTAAAGGTTCTGTTTCCTTAAATGTTTTACTATGGCAAATACCAAGGAAATCAAAAGTAGAAAGAAAAATGTATCCTTCATTTGTAAAATGAGTAAGTCCTGGGGGTCTGGTGTATAGCATGGTGATGGGATAGTTAAGAATACTATATTGAAAAAAAAAATACTATATTGCATACTTGGAATTTGCTAAGAAAGTCAATTTTAAGTGTTCTCACCATACACAACAAAAGTATAACGAGGCGAGATGCTGGTTGTGGCAATCATTTCACAAAGTATACATAAATCAAATCTTTATGTTGGCTTCTGACAGGTAGCTGCCAGCTGGTTAGAGCGTCGTCTGGATACGCCGAGGTCGTGGGTTCAGCTTCCGGTCAGGACAAATACAAGAACCAACCAATGAATGCATAGATAGGTGGAACAACAAACCAATGTTTCTTTCTCTTCCCCTTCCTCTAAAAAAAAAAAAAAAAAAAAAAAAAATGAATACAAAGAACTAAATCTTGAAAAGAAATCATTTTGTTGTATATACCTTTTTATTATATATGTCAGTTATATCTCAACAGGAGAGGAAAAAAAGAAAACTGTAATGAACTCTGTCTGGTGTACCCACCACCCAGCTTCTAAGAAGTCCTTAAACGAAGGGCTGTGGGTGGGCTCAGAGAGGATGGGAATGTTGCCAGAGCCTTACACACACACACACACACACACACACACACACCACACACACCTCCCAGACTCCACTTCTGGCTGCCTCTGGGGCTGTGACCCCAACCTCGATGGGGAACCGCAGGCAGCTGTCCTCCCCCTTTCCCGCCCCCACCCCAGTTCCTTCCTCCTTTCTAGCTTCTAGTGTAACCTGCATTTCCCCAGCCGGCTCCTCTGTAGGTCTCTAGCTGCTTGCCAAGAACCTTGAGGCTTTGCCAGCTCTGGAGGACGAAGACATGGCCAGGGGCCCTGACAACACACCGAGGTGGGCAGCCCTGATGGTGCTGGCTGCCCTGGGCACAGCTGTGACGGAGACCACCAACCCGGGCATCGTGGCCAGGATCACCCAGAAGGGCCTGGACTATGGTAGGCCTCCCTTCCCTCCTCTCCCGCCCCGAGGAGCAGTCACTGAGCACCTGCTGGGTGCAGCCCTTTAGCTCCAGTGCATGGCATGCTCACAGCTCCTCCAGGTAGGCCCTTCACCCATCTAACATAGGAAGAAACCAGGCAAGGAGAACTGCCCTAGGTCACAGGGTCGGGCACTGGCAGAAGTGGGGCCGGAGTGCGGGGCCTGGAGGACTCCAAGTCTAGGGCCCCCAAGGGTTTCATCTTCATGATCCCCTCCTTCCCTCTACCCAAACCTCAACTCCGGCTTCTAGGCTGTTTACTTTCTTCCCATGCCTGCTCTCAGCCCTGTCATGTGCCTCCAGGTCACTGGCTCAGTCTTCAGCGTGGGCAGGGCTCTGGCAGCCAGAAGGCTAAGTGGGAGGGGGGGAAGGGGGGGCAGAGTGAGCATAGGGACAGCCCTTCTTAATGGTTCCTCCAAGGCAGGGGCTTGGAGGCCATATTGTGCACAGTACCCATCTGAGTGCCCCAGGCCACCCATCCAGCCCCAGAGAGAGGAGTGTGGGGTGGGAAGCGGCTTCTGCTGACCCGCTCACCTCTGAGCTAGGAGCTTCACATACATCATCTCGGTTCATCTTCATGTCCCCCCTGGGTGGGATATACCGCTGCTAGCAACCTTTACGATGAGCAAACTGAAGCTTGGAGAAGGCACTGACTCTGTAGGCCAGAGGGCCGCCTGGATTTGAGTTCTGGCCTTGTCTGATGTCCCCACGTCGGGCTGCTCGATGCTGTCTCCCAGTGGCAGAACGATGAACTGCAGAAGAGTGGAGAAATAGAACAAGAAGGCAGAACCTTAGGTCCTGGTTTCCACTGCTGCATCAGGTCCTGACTCAGGAGGACCTGGTCTCTCATCCCTGAATTCCTACCCCAACACAGGCAGGAACCTCTGAACCCCAAGGGGACAGGAGTGTGGCCCTTCTCTGAACAGTGCTGGGCTGGCCCTGAAGGCTTGCCGGGAGCAGAGGCCTGGGCTCAGCCTTTAAACCGGGAAATGTCCAGATTCTATCACAACAGCCCCAGTTTCCCCTTCCACTCACACCCCTGATGGAAACCACAGTGGGTTTTCTAAATGCAGCAGATCTGCTTGTGTCCCTCTCCTTACTTACACTATTCAGTGGTGCCCTAGTGCCCTCATGTCCTGACCCCTGGGCATGACATTCAGGACCCTTCATGACCTGGCCTCCGCCGACCCACAGATCCTGGCCAGCCCACACCCACTCCCCCCTCAATCCCCATCCTGCCCAGGCAGTGACAATGTGTGTGTTATTTACTTGCAACCCCCCCCCCCCGCCCCTCCAGAAGGCTCCTCCGAGGGTACTGGTTCTGGAACCAGAAGGCCTGGATTCAAATCCTGCTTCATCACTTGTCAGCTGTGGGGCCACCTTTCTGACTTTCAGTTTTCTCATCTGAGAACTGGGGGTGACAACGGACTTACTTCCTAGGATTGTTCAGATTTAGTAACTTAACACATGTCCAAGGCCCAGAGCAGGGCCTGGAATAGAGTAAGAGCTTGATAGATGTTTATTTATTATTATTAGTAGTAGTAGTAGCAGTAGTAGTAATAGTACTTTCTAACTGGTTCTTGGAAAGCACAAACCTGGGATCCCTCATTTTACCAATTACTCCTTCTCAGGTATTGTTTGCCTTTTTGTTGGTTCTTTGACCAGGCAACAGGATTGGCACGTGCAAAAGGCCCTATAGAGACCTTGTCCAAAAGCCAGAGAGATGGAGTACCGGTGAGGGAGCAGCACAGAGTTAGGCACAGAGTAGGTGTGCAGTCAATACCCATTGGATGCATGGCTGGGTGTTTAGGGGTGATATTTTAGAACAGGAGTTGGCAAACCACAGCCTGCAGGCTAAATCTGAGCCACTGCATTTTTTTTTTAAAAAAATGTATTTTTATTGATTTCAGAGAGGAAGGGAGAGGAAGAGAGAGATAGAAACATCAATGATGAGAATTATTGATTTGGCTGCCTCCTGCACGCCCCACATTGGGGGTGGGGATGGAGCCCGCAACCCGGGCATCTGCCCTTGACTGGAATCGAACCCGGGACCCTTCAGTCCGCAGGCTGACACTCTATCCACTGAGCCAAACCAGATAGGGCCCACCGCATGTTTTTGTGTGGCCCGGGAACTAAAAATGACTTTCACATCTTTAAACATTGGAAAACACCTGAGGAACAGTGATATCTCACAGCACGCGAAAATTATGCAACATGGAAATTTCAGCGCCCACGAAGTTGTCCTGGATCACAGCCACACCCACATTTACAGACTGTGCACGGCAGCTTCGGGCCAATAGGAGCAGAGTTGAGTGGTTGTGACAGACAGTTGTAGCCACAGAGCCAAAAATATCAACTCTCTGGCCTTTTAAAGAAAACTGCAACTTTAGACCTTTTCAATCCCACCGACCGGCGATGGACAGGCGCCCAGGCTCCCAGGCTGTGCCCCTGACAATCACCCTGCTCTCTCCCCGCAGCCCGCCAGCAGGGAGTGGCCACGCTGCGGAGGGAGCTGGGGAAGATCGAGATCCCCGCTTTCTCAGGAAGCTTTAAGATCAAGTACCTGGGGAAAGGCGAATACAACTTCTACAGGTGAGGCCCGTCGAGCTCAGTCGTCATCTGCAGGTAGTATTCCGGGGCCACCAAAGCCAGAACCACAGGCCACGAACTCCTAAACACGGAGTGGAGGCCCCCAAGCTTCCACCATAAAAACCATCTTTCAGGCACTCGCCGTGACTCCCTGGGGGACATGTCACAAACCCCCAAAACTCTGTGGTAGGCCCACATATCAGTTAGGATCTGGGGGGAGAGGGTGTAAGGACAGGGAGCCTAATCCCAAAGGGCCTCAGCAGAAATCACTGGCTCCCGTGGCGGAGAGGACCCTGGAGCAGTCTAGCGTCAGGTCAGCTGGCGGCAGGCACAAATGTCTCTGCACCTGTCTCCCCCTCGCCGCCTCTCGGAATCACCTCCCCGGGGGGCTCTAACGCCCGGGGAAGGTGTCTTCTCCAGGAGGCAAGAGGGCCACCGGCATTTCGGCACTGCCAGTCCTGGGGCAGGAGAGCCCCTGCTCCTGGCACCTCAAACAAAAGCCCCGAGAGTCACGCCGGTGTATCTCAGGTTACGTACAGACTCCTCAACAGCGCATCGTGGTCTGAGGAAGAGAACCTGCTAATTAGCTTTTGCCCAAATCCTAAATGTAACCTCCCCCGCTTCCCGAAGATGGAGGCAAAGTCAGCTTTCTCTGGAGCAACACAGCAACGTTAAATGGCAGCTCGGATAACGCAATAAGGCAGTGTGGGTGCTGGGTGGGAGAGCCACAATGTTCTGTAGAGAATGTTATACACCTATTCACTCAGCCGATATTCATGAGCATTTACGCTGTGTCTAATACAGCAGGCTTTGCTACACAGTGAAGAAAAGAGACATCCCTTTACAGAACTTAACTACTGTGGCTATGACTGTCGTCAATTGGACAACATGTAATTTTATTGATTGTCACACACGATGAAAGATAGAATTTATTGTGCCTGTTTTACAAATGAGGAAACTGAGGCTCAAGGATGGTTAAGGGACCTGCCCAGGGCTACACAATAGCACATGTAAGAGCAGGATTCAAATACAGATTTGTCTGGCTTCAAAGCTTAGCCACACTGCCCCATGCCCAGGGCTCCCAAGGCTGCTTTCATAGCTTCTGCATTGTCCTGGCAGGGCTGGGGTGGAGGGCCTGGATGGGAAGGATGACTCTACATGCACCATTGACTGAGTCCTTGTGTGGGCCCCCAGAAGGCTAACAAAACGTTCCTTCTTCGCAGCCTGGTCATCCGTGAAGTTCAGCTGCCCAGTTCCCAGATAAGGCTGTTGCCCAACGAGGGCCTGGCTCTCTCCGTAACAGATGCCAGTGTCAAGATCAGCGGAAAATGGAAGGCACGCAAGAATTTCATGTGCGTTCCCAGACCTGGGGTTGATAAGTGGGTGGGTCGGCTCTTAGTGACACTCGGAAGGGATGAGAACGCCCAATGTTTGCCTTGCCCATCACCACTTGCCTCCCGGGGCTCCTGGGGGAATTTTTTTACAAAAGATTCAACATAACCCTTGTTTAGTAGCTGAACATTTGCCCTCATCTCAATGCAAGGCACTGGCAAGGCTGAGTCAGTGCCTGTGGCTTAGGACGGAAGGTGAAGTGGGACCTTTAATTCACCCCTGTAACAGCTAGCTGTTGCCCTGTAACAAGCATTGCTGACTCAGGGGCCTAAAACAAGTCATATATTATCACTTGCACATCTATGTGTTGGCTGGGGTTCCCCTGTCTAGGTTGGGCTTAGCTGAGGCGGCTCTTCTGCAGACATTACATTGTCTTCCTCCTCTCAGGACCAGTGGGCTACCCAGAGCATGTGCTCGGTGATGGCCGGGCTGCAAAAAGACAACAGGAAACGTGCCAGTCCCCTTAAAGCCTGTACTCAGAACTGGCCCACGGTCACTTCCACTCATATGCCATTGGCCAAAGCAAGTCACATGGCTATACCCAAAGTCAAGTGCATGAATGCACATCCCTCCTCCCCGTTCCTTCTCTTCCTCCCCCACCCCTCCCCTGGCACACACACCATAGGCAATGGCGAGGGTATGGATGCAGGAGGGGGTAAAAGATTTGGGGAAATCATCCAAACTACACCCTGAATCTAAATATTGGGCTTTCATCACAGTGGCCCTGTCCACTAATGATCGTGGCTCGGTCAGTCCGAGCTAAAGCAACGTCTCTCCTGTGTGGGAAATCCAGAGAGGACCTGGAGGAGAAGGGTGTGACTCTGGCCTCCCTTTCGAGGACACTGAGTCTGTTTGTTCCCTATAAGAATGGCTGAGGTCTTCACGTGGGCTCTTTGTACCTATTATTTCACTTACTGATCACATTCTCTCCCTCTCTCTCACACACACACACACACACACACACACACACACTCACTCACAGTAATACTGCATTACATTGTAGAAGAGTTGACAACCTGCATTCATGTCCACTCATGGTCCTTGTTCATTCGTGGGGCTCATAATGCCTCCCTCGGGGATGAGTTTTGGCTATTGCTCCATGGGTATTGGCCAGTGGTCGGCAAACTCATTAGTCAACAGAACAACGATTGAAATTTCTTTTGAGAGCCAAATTTTTTTTTGGCTTAAAAAACTCATCCCCGAGGGAGGCATTATGAGCCCCACGAATGAACAAGGACCCTCATTCGTTGAAGTCATTGGCCCCAGACGACCAGCTTCCAGTATCACAGCTGGTGTCCCACTGCCGCTGCAGGCTCTGGGTGTGGATCCCGGGGCTCAGAGAGGTGGGGAATGCTCCCCACACTCCACAGCCTGGGCCGGGTTCTGCCAGGTGGACGCGCGGGTGGAAACTTCAGGGCGGACTCCGGGTCTCACTCAGCGGCCATGTGGCCGTGAGCAGCTGCCGCCCTCTCTGAGCCCGGAGTGGGGACTGTGGCAAACCCTACCTTGCGGCATTGGAGGGGAAGAAGGTGCTGCTCCACGCCTCCTCTTTGTCTCCCTCCAGCAAAACCAGCGGCGACTTTGTCCTGAGTGTGCAGGGCGTCTCCATTGCGGCTGGTCTGAAGCTGAGCTGCGACCCCGCCTCAGGCCACTCCACCGTGGCCTGCTCCAGCTGCAGCAACCACATCGACAGCATCCGCGTGCACGTCTCTGGCAGCCACCTGGGGTAGGCCTCCTGGGGCTGGAGGTGGCAGGGGAGACATCAAGGAGAACTGTCCTGAACATCCCTGTGCTGAGAAAAACATGTTGCTCCCTCCAGGCCTTGTTAGAGGTCTTGGTGTAGGGGAGGACGGGAGCCTCTGAGGGAGCAGACCCCGCCCCTGCCTCCAGGGGCCCTTGCTCGCTCAGCATGCACCCAGCAGGCTCACTGCGCTCACCCATTGCCCCAGGCTCTGGGCTGAACACTGGCTGTGCACCGTGTTACACCATCCTCACTACAAAGCTTCAGGCATTGAGCTGGCCAGCCACTCCACACATAGCGACTAAGAATCCTATGCACAGGGCTTATGCAATGTGCTCAAGGAACGTCAGTGGCCAATACCTGTGGTGGGCAAACTGTGGCTCACGAGCCACATGTGGCTTTTTGTCTCCTTGAGTGTGGCTCTTCCACAAAATACCACGGCCTGGGTGAATCTATTTTGAAGAAGTGGCGTAAGAAGAGTTTAAGTTTAAAAAATTTGGCTCTCCAAAGAAATGTCAATCGTTGTACTGTTGATATTTGTCTCTGTTGACTAATGAGTTTGCCGACCACTGGCCAATACCCGTGGAGCAATAGGCAGCTAGCTAACAGCGATTGGAAGCTCACGGTGTGGCTGGCACTGTTTTAAGCACGTGCGTTCCCTCAGTCAGTCCACACGATGACACTGAGGTTAATCCATTTTCAGGAGAGACAACCCAGGCTCAGAAAGCATAGGAAAGAACCTGAGTTTTCATATCTCGTGATTATTGAGAGGGGATTCAGCCCAAGAATGTCTGGCCCCTGATTCTTAGCCACACGGTCCCTGTTCTCTTGAAGCCCCCAGCCCAGCGGGGAAGACAAAGATTAGTCAGATCATTACATTAATGAGCAG
Source organism: Pipistrellus kuhlii (assembly GCF_014108245.1). Taxonomy (NCBI): domain Eukaryota; kingdom Metazoa; phylum Chordata; class Mammalia; order Chiroptera; family Vespertilionidae; genus Pipistrellus; species Pipistrellus kuhlii. Next base: position 49,695,955 of record NW_023425562.1, on the reverse strand, counting down.
CTCACAGAGAATTGCAAAAAGGATGCAAGAACGAAGAAAAAAGAGGTACAGAGTGGGCAAACGCTTGGAACAGGAGGATCTGACCTAGTCCGGGGGCTGGCCAGCTCTCCCTTGATGAAATGACATTTGAGTTGAGATGAAAAGAGTAAGTGGGAGTTAATGAGGCTGCTGTTGGGGACAGGGAGAGGGTTAGCAGAGGGAACAGCATGTGCAAAGGCCCTGGGGTGGGCGGAAGCACAGGACACAGAGGATCTGGCAGAGTCGTGTGACTGGGGTGCAGAGGGGAAGGGCAGTGACCGAGAATGAGGTTGAGACGGGGCAGGGGCCCAGCCACGCCCCTGCTGAGGACATCACCTTACCCACAGGTCCCTGCCACAGGGGCAGAGGGGTGTGATGGGGCACATGCACCTCCGGGGACCAGGGTGCCTATGCCTGTTTGGAGCGGGGAGGAAGGCTTCCCAGCGCAGCCCAGGGATGCCTGGGGAGCCTCACGCATGTCCCACATGTCAATCCGCAGGTGGCTGATCCAACTCTTCCACAAAAAAATTGAGTCTTCGCTCCAAAAGGCCCTGAGCAGCAAGGTAAGAGGGCTCTGGCCAGAGCGGGAGGGGCCCTCCGTGTCCTCTCACTCCATGCTTCCCTGGACTCTTCTGCCCTCCACAACACCCCCCCCCCCCCCGAGTCCTTCCAGCCCTTTGCAACCACAACCCCAGTTCTAAAAGCCAGGCATGCCTATGTTTCTGAGCAGTCCAGGGAGAGGCCAAGAACGGGTCACTGCCCACACCCATGGCAAAACACCATGTCGGCGTGGACTACCTCTGTCCCCCCCAACATTCGTCCCTGCAAAGAAACTTTCCCCCCAACCTCTCTTCTCTTAGCCCTCTGGCCTCCTATCCCATCTCCGGCCCCTTCGAACCCCCTTCCCGGTGTTCCCCGCCCGGAAAATGTGCAATCGCTGAGGCGGCCAAGCTGTTCTCTGAGGCTGGAGCTGGTATGAAAGGCAGGCACCGGCCAGTCCTCCAAATCTGCTTTCACCCCCACCCTCCTGGCCCCACACAACAGCAGAGAAAAGGGGCCCTTCATCAGGCTGGCTTTCCATCAATAGACCATCGGCTTGCAGGACGCCCCGAGCTGTCTCACAAGCCAAGTAAGCTGGGTTTCAAGGCACAGGAGAGCCAGGGAAGGTTTCAAGCCCGGACCCCGGCCTGATCTGGGCCTTAGAACAACCTCTCTGACTGCGTGAAAACGGCGGGCGAGGCCAGAGTTGGGGTGGGAGGGGCCAGAGTCGAGGCAGGAGTTTTGGGGAGACGGGAAGGCTGTGCAGTCTTCAGGAAGGAGATGTTGGTTTCCCAGTCAAAGGTCCGCAATGAGATAATTTATCTGAAGGCATGGTCAAAAGTTGTGGTGGTGGTGGTGTTTTTTTTAAATCAATGCATGGTTATCAAAATATGTAACTGTGGATTATACAATGGCTTTTAGAGTCAGAATGTCTGGGTTTTGATTCTGGCTCTAAGGCTGGACCAGATGTATAAACTTGAGCAAAGTACTTGACCGTTCTGAGCCTCAGGTTTACCATCTGTAAAAACCTTCGTCAGCAAGGATGTAAGGATTATAGAGATGACGCAGGCAGCGTGCTTCCCACCAGCCTTGCAGACTCATAATTGAACTGTCTTTGTAACTAAGTGATGGTGTGAGGGGAGGGTTGGCACATGTTTAATATTCAGAACTATTAAAATGGATTATTCCTTGGTAACACCTTCACAGTGGCCCTTGACAGCAGCCAAGCTCAAAAGCAATAATACTGCTGCTGATGTTGAAGATGATAGTGGAAAAGATGATAGTGGGGAAGATGGTGATGGTGAAGATGGTGGAGGTGAAGATGGTGGAGGTGAAGGTGGTGGAGGTGAAGGTGGTGGAGGTGAAGGTGGTGGAGGTGAAGATGATAGTGGGGAAGATGGTGCTGAAAGTGGTGGTGGTGAAGGCGATGGTGATGAAGGTGGAGGTGATGAAGGCGATGTGAGGAGGATGGCCTATATAGGCAGAGTGCTTTCAATGGGTTTGGAACTATGCAGAGAACTCTGTACAGGAATTAGCATTTAATCCATACAAAATCCCTACGAGGGGGTGTGTGTCATGATTATTCCCTTTTAGAGATGAGTAAACTGAGACACACAGAGAAGTGATAGTGCTGGAAGGCAAGCCCAAGCCACCTGCCTCAGAGGCAAAGGTCTTAATCATAACAAGAGATTGTTCAGAAGAGGGTACTGGCCTGAATGAATGAATGGACGGACGGATGAAAGAATAAACGAGGGGCCAGGGTGTCCATGAGGCCAGGAAGGGCTGGAAATGGGGAAGAGTGATCTGGGAAGTGGAATTTCAAGAAATCCAGAGTAAAGCGGGGGTTGCGGGGGGGAGAGAACAAGTCTGTGTCAGGTGTGTGTGTGTGGGGGGAGGGAGGGTGGAAGGAGCTAGGGAAGAGGGGCAGCAGCAGGAAGCCAGGCTCAAGCTATGACATGATTTGCTGTGCTTTGGAGCCATCTGGAGGCAGGTGGGCGAGCAGCACTGGAAACCAGTGGCCACGGGCAAGCAGCCCAGGTATGCAGCTGGCCCAGGTGCCAGATGTGCTGTCCTTCCCACCCTGGCCACTTGGAGAAGAGGCACCGGTTCCTCGGAGAATGGCTTTCCAAGTCCTCTTAGGACACGCAGAGCCTTAGGTAATAGAAACCACTCCAGGAAACCAAGTTTCCTCCCTCCCTTATCCCTTTCCTTTTCCCTCGGGTTCCCTCCCGCCTTCCCCCAGATACAATAACTTGGTTGACTAGGGGAAGAAGGGGAGTGTAAATGCCCTCTGGGCAGATGGGGGTGGGGACAGCCCTGAAGGCCTATGGCCTGGAGGCAGCGGGGCCCTCAGGTGTGTGTGTGTGTGTGTGTGTGTGTGTGTGTGTGTGTGTGTGTATTCTGGCCTCGTGTTTGGAGCAGGGAGGGGGGGACTTTGCTTGCATGCCCTGCCCCAGGCAGATGCTGAGACAGAGATTCGGGTGCAAGACATTTATTGGGAGGAGATCCCAGGCAGAACAGCGAGGGGGTAGAGGGGCTGGGACATTCTGAGTGGCTGGCGCTGGGGACACTGGGATCAGTCCTCAGGAATGGGGGTGGGGGGTGGGGGTGGGGGCACACACACATCAGAACCTCCCGAAGGGGTGAGGAAACTGAGTGTTTATCCACCATCCCCAGCTCTCTGTGGTTGGGGCTGTTTCTGACCCTGTAACTCCTTGGTGCTTGGGAGCAGGCCGGGAGAGTTGTGGGTGAGGGGAGCTGTTCACACAGGTGCAGGGACGCAGGGGGCCTAGCAGGGGCCTGGGGGTGCCTGGCAGGGCTGTGGGAGGGCGGGGGGTGGGGAGGGGGGAGACCTGTGAGCAGGAGGTAAGGAGCCCCGGAGGAAGGAGCTCTGATATGCCAGAGGGAAGAGGAGCTCTGAGGGGAAGAATGAGTGAAGGGACAGGCGGAGAGCAGGGAGTCCGGGGTCCTGGGACTCCAGGAAGAGCATTTCTGGGGGACAGTGGCCCAACCGTCAAGAAAGGCGAGGACTGGGGACTTGGTTGGATTCATGAGGCAAATGTCACCAGACACTGGGGGGCCAGTCCCACTCGTGCAGGTAGGGGTTTACCTGACCACCCCGCCCCCAGCCCCCATGCCTTCAGTTAAAGAGGCCTGAGCTTTTATCCTGTTTTCCAGCTATGTCTGGCCTGGAAATAAAGAGCCCCGAATATGGTGTCATAAAGCAACTGCCACTTTACAACCCTCCCAGCTCAGGGAATCAACAGGGCGGCTTTGCTCGTCTCTCCTCCATGCTGACTGGGTCCCATCTGGGGAGACCCACAGCTCAGGGCGTGGTGCCTGTGCTGGACACACTTGAAGGCTCAGCTCAGCTGTGGCCTCTGCAGGCAGCTCAACAGCTTGTCCCTGGGTTCCCTGAGGAAGTGACCAGAGAGGCAGCATTTCAAGAGGCCAAAGTGGGAGCTGCACAGCCGTGTATGGCCATTCTGAAGTTATAGAACGTCGCTTCTGCCACCACACACACCTCCTCCCCTCAGATTCCAGGGGGCAGTTCACAAACCCACCTCCTGATGAGCAGCAGAATGGGAAATAGAAGCTGTCACGCTCCATTTTACAGACGGGAAAATACAGGTCTAGAGAAATGAAGTGACTCCCTCGGTGGCACAATCAGCATGTGACCCAGGACTGTTCAGACTTGTGCTTATTTCCTCGTGAGTCACGTGAGGGGCAGGGAGGTCAGGGAGCGTCCGTCTGTCTGGCCATTCTCAGCATCGGTGAGTGTGCCCAGGCTTGAGCAGAGGGCTGTCCCCTGCTCCCGGCAGCACAGACCCGAGAAGGTTGACCCTGACCGCCTCCTGTCTTTCACTACCTCATTCCACAAAGGATCGGAGGCAGCAAAAACAAATGGATAAATACAAACAACAAAAAAGTCTCACGTTAAAATAGAGAAAGCATAAATACCCAATAAGAAAGTTCCACACTTGAGTAGTCAATACAATGCAGACACGCAGACCATCCAGTCATATAGAGTTACTATTTTTAAGCTACATGGTGGCCTCTGAGCTTCCTGGTGGCCAAAGAGAAAAGGGAAACTGGATTAGTTACATGATTTTCAAGGAAACATTCCAGGAAAGCAAGACATGACCAGGTCATTACTCTGGAAGAACATGTCAACCTATGGGAAGTCCTCCCTGATCACTTCTTTTGTTCTCGCCAGATCTGCCAGGTAGTGGCCAAGTCTGTGTCCTCCAAGCTGGAACCTTTTTTCCAGACAATGCCAGGTGAGTGCTAGATGGGGCCGAGGAGACCGAGGCAGAAGGGGTTGAGGGGTAGGGAGATAGGAAGAATGTGATGGAACCTGGGCCTGGGTGTGAAGGGGTGGAACAGACTATTTTCAAATGGCGATCAACAGTGGATCCCTATTGGGCCAGGCCCTTGTGGCAAGTCCAGAAGGAAGGTGCAAAAACACCCACCCATTATCCTATCCCTGCAACCAAACGCCCTCAGCTCTCTGCAGCCAGACACACAAACTGTCCTGAGATCTGGGACTGATCCTTTTGCCCCTCTGGGCCTTAGTTTCTGTTTCTTTAAAACGAAGACAACGCTCTCTATCCCCACGCGCTTGGCATACTGTGAAGAGCCCGTGTGGGTGGAGGAGGCCTCCCCTGGCCGAGTGCTCACCATGCGCCTTGCACCCGTAGAACTGTCCCTTCATGTCCTCACGACACCCCACTGAGTGTGCATATCCTCCCAACGTTACCGCGAGGAAACACTCGGGAAGGAGCCCTGACTTGCCCTGGGCTCCCCCTGGAAGCCTGGCGTGGCAGACACGTGGTTTGTGCCCACTGATGATGCTTTACCCTGCTCCAGGCACCACCCAGCCCTCCGGGGCAGAGCCCATCCTGGGGATGTGCAGAGCAGTTGCCGTGTTAATTACTCACTGTGTAGGGCGGGACAAACGTGCTGGTTTTGAGTCCCAGCTCCATGCCGTCTTGCCATCTTGTACCGGCTGCCATTTCTGAGCCTCTAACAACAGGAAGAAAGGGCTAAAGGAGGAGCCGGTGTTTATTGAATTTGTACTGTTTGCTGCTGGGAGACAGAGAAACCTCTCAGACCTGAGCCAACGGGGCTCAGCCAGAGATATTACTGATGCTAATATCGGTGCTTTCTGGTGTCTGGGCCCCAGCATGCACAGGGCACAGGGCACACACTTCTTCTCACTTAGCCTCCGGCACCATGAGCCACTGCCCTCACCCCATTCTACAAATGACAAGAAGTGACTCAGGAAGGCAACAGGACATGTCCAAGGTCTTACAGAGTTAGATGCAAGCCCAGGTCTCTCTGTTCCTTTACCCTGTGCTTTGGCTTCATCCAGAGGCTGCTGGAAGAAGGGAGGAAGATGATGGCTGTGAATCTTGGGTGTAGATTCATCTTCTTTTATTTATTTTTAAAATATATTTTATTGATTTTTTTTTTTTTTTTTACAGAGAGGAAGAGAGAGGGATAGAGAATTAGAAACTGATCAGCTGCCTCTTGCACACTCCCTACTGGGGATGTGCCCGCAACCAAGGTACATGCCCTTGACCGGAATCGAACCTGGGACCTTTCAGTCCACAGGCTGACCCTCTATCCACTGAGCCAAACCAGTTTCAGCTCATCTTCTTTAAAAGGGAGCTCAGGGTGGGCTCCCTGGAGGAGGTGGAAATGGAAAAAAGCACTACAGATCTTAATTCAACGTGAGAGGGTGCTGACCCTGCATCAAAGGCCACAAAGATGCTGCCATAGGGAGCCAGCTCATGTCCGTCTTCTTTTCCTCCAGTGACAGCCAAAATCGACAAGGTGGCCGGGATCGATTACTCACTGTTGGCACCACCGATAGCCACGACCGAGACCCTGGATGGGCAGCTGAAGGTGAGACTTACACCCGCAATCGTATATCCTCCCTCCTGGGGCTCCCCATCCTCCTGGAGACAAATCATACAAAGACCTCACCCCTTCCTCTCTGTCCTCACCCACCTGCCTCCGAATCTTCTCCCTGCTCAGGCATGCCGCCCCCTGTCTGTCATCCCGGGAACACACCCGGCCTGCTCTGTCCCCGGCGTGGCCCAGGCACTCCTCTGCCCAGCAGGCTCTCGCCCAGAGGACCCCCAACCCCGGCTCTCCCCTCCTTCCTCAAATATCCTCTACTCAAATATCCTCTCTCCTGGAGACACCTTCTCAGACCACTGTCACAGAGACAGCTCCTTCCTCCTGCCCCTATCTGCTTTATTTTTCTCAGCAGCATTTATTGCTAACGTGCACGTACAAACACACACAACCACTCACTCTGATTGAAAGAGCAGGGGCTGTGACTGCTTTGTTCTTCACTGTATGTGCAGCACCCAGCACTGTGCTTGGCATACAGCAGGTGCTCAATAAGTATTTACTGAACGGGTGGAAGCTATGGAAGACAACCAGTTGATGTTCTCTCTCCCTCTCTCCCCTTACCCCCTCCCTAAACTCAATGAGCATATCCTCAGGTGAGGGGTTAAAAAACAAAAAGAAACATTACCATTTGGTCATATTTGCCTCTGACTTTTTAAAAATGAAACACTGTAGACATAAGTAGCTCAGGCCCTCTCCAAACCCGCCCCCCCCCCCCTGAGGTAGTCACACAGAGGACGTGGGTGTATGTCCTTCTCCACTACGTGTGTCTGTAGTTCTTACACAGTATGTTTTGTAGGCCTTTAAATTTCACACAAATAGTATCTGACCGTATGTATTCATCTATAATTTGCTTCTTCATAACTCAACATTATTATTTTTTAGCTAAGTAGATTATTTGCTTTTGCAGCGTGTTGCTAAATTGCTCTTTGGAAACATATAAAAATATATTCTCTGAGCCTGTGAATGCTTTTACCATAAACTGGATAGTATGGGTCTAAAGTATAAAAGTATATTGCATTGCTCAGTGGTTGAATGTCGACCTATGAACCAGAAGGTCATGAGTTCGGATCCCAGCTCAGGCACATGGCTGGATTGTAGGCTCTATCCTCAGGGTGAGGCATGAGGGAGGCAGCCAATCAATGATTCTCTTTCATCATTGATGGTTCTATCTCTCCCTCCCTTTCCTTTCCTCTCTGAAATCAATAAAAATATATTTAAAATAAAATAAAGTACAAGTATACACACAACAGTTCACCTGTCTCTTTGAAATTGCAGCTAACTTGATGGGTAAAAAAAACAAGCACACAGAAGAACCCATTGTTCGTTTAGTAGAATCTCTGTGCTTCCGGCCAAGGTTGAGGCAGAGCCAATGGAATGGCTGGGAGTGAAAGCCCGGGTCATGCCCCTGACCCGAGTGACCTGGGCCAGCCCCCCCCCCCTCCCCATCCCCCCTGCTCCGTGTGGGCTCCTGTAAGATGAGCGTGGTCGCCCTGCCTCTCAGGCTGGGGGAAGGGCACGTGGACTGTGGCGCCGGGAGACGCGTGGTGCTGTTGTTAGTTTCTGGCCACGGCTTCCTCCTCTGTGAACGCAGGGTTGGCACCCTCAGCCCATGTTTCCTGGAATAAACACGTCGAATTATAATTCCTGAAGGATGGCCGGGCTCACTCTGCCGCCTCCACCCCCAGGGGGAGTTCTTCAGCCTGGCCCACCGCAGCCCCCCGCCCTTCGCCCCGCCGGCGCTGGCCTTGCCCATGGACCACGACCACATGGTGTACCTGGGCATCTCGGACTACTTCTTCAACACGGCGGGGCTCGTGTACCAGCAGGCGGGAGCTCTCAACCTGACCCTCAAGGATGACATGGTACGTCCGGGCCGGGGGTGGGTGTGGGAAGAGCAGCAGACGGCCTGGATTTGAGTCTGTGCACCCGGGGGAGACTGATGCCTGGACCCCAGAGTCAGCCGGACCTGAGTTCGAATATCGATTGGCCCCCTCTTTTCCGGGTGAGTCACCTTCGGCCGGAGACTCCACCTCTCAGAACCTCAGTTTCCTCATCTGTAAAACACCAGTAGCAGGCTCCGCCTCCAAAGGGGGTGGTGAGGATTACATGAGATATAAATGCATGGGAAGCACTCAGCACAGGCTTAGCACGTGGGCGTCCTCGGTGAGTGCTCCTGGTCACGGCCAGCACCGACTGAGTCCTCCTTCATGCCGGGCTCTGTAACCCGGTCTCAGCATCATATCACCATGATGGTCCTCCTCCTCATTGTCTCTGTATATTCAAACCTGGGTGCCACTCTAGGACTCAGTTTACCCATCTGTAAAATGGAGAGAAGGCCATCCTCTCCAGAGTCTAGGTGCCACCTGATCCCAACCCAGGCACCAACCACATGCGATGCCACTCCTGGAAGAGAGGTCATGTTCCCCCGCTCCGTGGAGGTACCACAGGGAGGCAGAGCCCCGCCTGATCCCCGGGAAGTAAATGAGGATCACCTGAAGGAGGGCTCTTCAGGGCAAGGGGGTCAGCCACCACTTGCATTTGGCAAAGACAGGCAGGGGGAAGGGAAAGCTTTCTGCTGAATTTGGGGGTGAGGGGGACACAGAGGTGTGCGCTTACGAGCTTGTCAGGTGGGGAAGCTGGATGTGGGTTAGTAAAGCTGAGCATCCAATATGATTGGTTTAAGGGCATATTTGACGTTTTGGGGCCAAAAGGAGATTGGGCGGCTGGCAATCACGGAGCTGGTCCTGACTGGCCTGGGTTGGTTGCCTCAGAAACCCTGGATCATTGATCCATTGTCCTATAGGCCTGGCCATTGTGTTTGTGTATTATGTCCCTCCCCCTCATATGGAATTTGCCCCCCTAATGTAGAACATAATTCCCCAGAATCTTTTTTTTCTTCTCTTGCTACAGATTCCAAAGAAATCCAAATTCCATCTGACAACCAAGTACTTTGGAACCCTCATACCCAAGGTAAGAAAAGGCCTGTTTCCCCACACACACACACCCTCCCTGCTGTAGTCAGATAATGCATCAGCCTGAGGTGCTGGGAAGACCTGATGAGAGCCCCCTCCAGATCCGGGGGAGTCCAGCCTGAGAGGGTAGCAGTAGCTTGCAAAGCTCACCCCCAAACAGAAAGGCTCAGGTGTGAGAGCGGCTGGGTGCTATCTAGCCAGAAAGGCCACAGCCCTGCCTTCCTGGGGTTCTAGTCTAGCAGAGAGAGAAAATGAGGCACCCAACACAATAAGAAAGAAATGCAGCCCTAACCAGTTTGGCTCAGTGGATAGAGCGTTGGCCTGTGGACTAAAGGGTCCCAGATTCGATTCCAGTCAAGGTCATGTACTTTGGTTGTGGGCACATCTCCAGTAGGGGGTGTGCAGGAGGCAGCTGATCGATGTTTCTTTCTCATCGATGTTTCTGGCTCGCTATCCCTCTCCCTTCCTCTCTGTAAAAAAAATAAATAAAATATATTTAAAAAAAAAATAAATGCAGATTGTGGTAAGCAAAGCCAATAGGTTGATAAGGTCGTTAGATGAGGCAGCCAAAGAAAGCCTCTGTTTCAAACAGCTCAGTTGCCATAACCAAATGCCAGACTGGGTGGCTTAAGCATCAGGAATTTATCTCTCACAGTTCTGGACCATGATCAAGGCGGCAGCTGATTCGGTTTTTGGTGGAAGTTCTCTTCCTGGCTGGGAGATGGCTGCCTTCTTGTCGTGTCCTCAGATGGCCTTCCTGTGAGCACTTAGGGAGAGAGAGAGATCTCTCTGGTGTCTCTTCCTATAGGGCGCTAATCCTGTCAGAGCAAGGCCCCACCCTTATGACTTCATTGAATTGCAGTTACTTCCTTAAGGCCCTATCTCCAAATACAGCCACATTGGGGATTAGGAATTCGATATATGAATTTGGGGATGAGAGGGACATAAATATTCAGTCCTGAACAGCCTCTTCAGTGGTGATATTTCAACGAGTAACCAAGGGAATTATCTTGAAGCTTAATTTGCATAACCATCACATTATTTTTACTCAGACTTTGAGTTTATCTGGGGAGTCACCAAATCCCTCCTCGTTCCCCCTTGAAGCCACCACTGCTTTCTGAGGAGGTGACATTTGAACTAAGGCCCGAGGGGAGGGAAAGAGCCAAGCTAGGAAAGAACGGAGGGACAAGCATTCAGGGAGAGGGAGCAGAGCGTGCAAAAGGTCTCGGGAAAACAGCAGGTCCTATTTGTGGAACGGGAGTCCCACGTTGCTGACACTGGAGGTGAGTAGAGTGGGGCTGGCAGGGTTTCAGCTCAGATTATGCCATCTGTGGGGTTAGTCAAAATGCCATGGGAAGACATTGGAGGTGTTTCTGCAGGGCCAGGGCAAGACAGGATGTGGAAATATTTCAGTAAAAGTGTCTCTTTCGTTGGTTGCCCCCCCTGGGGGCTGCAGCTGGCCAAGATGTTCCCCAACATGAGCATGCAGTTCCTCATCAGAGTCTCTTCTCCGCCACACCTCACTGTGTCCCCCGCCGGCCTTGCCTGCACCCCCACCCTGGAGGCCCAGGCCTTCGCCGTCCTCCCCAACTCCTCCTTGGCCCCTCTCTTCTTGCTCGGCATGGTAAGCTGTTCCCCGGGTGTGGGCAGGTGGGGAGCCCCGGACAGGGCTGAGAGCATGCCCTCAGGGTCAGGCACCAGTGTGAATCCTGCCCAGATTCAAGCCTGGACTCTGTAGCTCCAGGGCCTGTGACCAGAGCCCTTACACTAACGGCTTTGGGCTCCTGCAGGCACTCATTCATTCGATTATTCATTCGTCATTGGTTTGAAATATGGGTGCTGTTTCTGATTCATTCACTCACATCTACAGTCCCTTATGCACGTGGGTATTGTTCATTCATTTATTCCTTCAATTAGTCACTAGATTGCTAACTTGAAATATGCTAAGTCTCTCCTGGTTTACACATGCATCATTATTCATTTATTCATTTACTTATACCTTCGTTCAATTGGTCATTTGTATATTTGTTCCTTCATTCATTATGTATTCATATGCCTTCATTGGTGTGTTTAATCCCTCCCTTATTGGAGTTTTTATTCCATTGATGATTTGTGCACTGGTTCATTTGATCACTGTGTCACACCGCGAACATTGGGGGCACCCACTCTGGCCGCAGGGGGTGAGGCCAGACTTTCTCCCGCAGGCAGGTCTGCACAGTCTCAAACTGAGACCCATTTCCCCTGCTTTGCAGACTAAATGGGTTCTCACAGAGTCGCCCAAGGTCAGGCGGCAGCGGGCAGGAACGCTGAGGCAGGAAGCTCAGTTTTCTGACTCACCAAATGTTTGCTGAATGAATAAACGAATGAATGGCTGTGAGAATAGGGCTGGCTTGTGGCCCGACTCACAAGTAGCTTGGGAACTCAGACGTGGACTCGGGAGCTGGGCAGAAAATGGTGCTTAGTCCCAGCCCAGGACTCATCAACAAGGTGGAAGTAAAAGGGAGGACACCCCTCTCCCACCCTACACACACACACACACACACACACACACACACACACACACACACACACGCGCGCGCTGGCCCTCCCAGCTGTGGAGACCTCCCAGAGCCCCCAGGCCAGCACCTCACCTCCTGGTTGTTGCTTTGCAGAGCACCAACGCCTCCGTGGAGGTCGGCGCCGTGTCCGACAGGCTGGTGGGGGAGCTCAGCTTGGACAAGTAAGTGGGCCTGTGGGGCAGCGGGAGGGAGCTGCCCAGTCAGCCGTGGGGTCCACAGGCTAGCAATGACCCTACGGTGTGCCAAGTTCTATGCCACCGCTTTCCTGTTCACCCACCACATTGAAGCTTCAGTGTGCCGAGGGCACCATGTTCCCATTTCGCAGACAGTGAAACTAGCACTCCGAGATAAAGCGGCTTGCCAAGGCCACACGTCAGAGGGTCCCAGCCATCTCAGTTTGCCCAGAGTGTCCCAGGTTGGGCACGGAAGGTCCCTCGTCCCAGGCACCTCTCAGTGTGGGCCAGCTCATGGCTGGGCAGTGCCGGCTGATGCCACTCCACACTGAACCACAGCCGCCCCCTGTCCCCTGACGACCCCGGCCTTCCTTGGCACTTGGAAAACCCACTTCAACGTCTTCACCCCATCCTTGGGACTCTGTCAGCCACCCCCCTGCCCCTGCTAGGAGACTGGGGTCCATGTGAACCCCGGCAGAGAAGGTGTGGGAGTGTGGTGTCTGATGCCCAGACACCTGCATCCGAAGCGCAGCTCGCCGTGGTAAGCAGCAAGCTCTTCACACGTCAGCATCCGTGGCTGTAGAGATCGCCCAAGCATTGCTCTTCCACAGCAGCATCGCCGTGAGGGTGAAATGAGGCATTAATGTGTGTTGCTGTGTTTGGAACACTTCAAGGGATAAAAACAAGTGCTCGATAAGGAAGAGGAAAAGAGAGACAGAGAAAAAGAGAAATGCAGAAATTGGAGGAGAGACAGAGAAAGAGAGACACTCTGAGAGAGGGACACACACACACACAAAGGAAGAAAGGAAGAGACGTCAAGAAAGAGAGACAGAGTGTGAGAGACAGAGAGACAGGCAGATGGGAGACACAGAAGAGGCAGTATCTCAGGGAAAGACAGAGAGACACAAAAGGAGGAAGAGGGAGAGATAGAGGTGATACAAAGAAAGAGAAAGACACCGGAGAGAGTAGGTGCCATGGCCCCAACATTCAGACCTGGCATCTACCTCTTCATCACACTCACGCTGGTGAAGCTGAGTCTTGAGCCAGGCTCCTGCCCAGGTCCTGCTTCGCCCTGGCACGGAGGTACCCTTCTTCACCTTGACCTCGGCCCCTGAGGCCTCCATGCTGCTCCTTTCTGTGACATCCCTTTGAGGAGTGGCACTGCTTTGGAAACAGGTGGATTTAATTTTCCTTGAAATTCCCGTGGGCCTCTCAGGTAGAGGAGCCAGAGTGGACGCAGCTGGGTGATGGCTGAGCACAGACTTCCTGAAATAACCCACAGGGCTGGGGTCTCGGGGCTCCTAAGTCTTGGTGAACAAGAGTGAGTTTTCAAACAAAGCTTTGGCCTCGGGGGAGTTATTAGAAATCCTGCCTTGCTCACTGTTAGCTGTGTGGCCTTGGGCAAGTTGTTTGACCTCTCTGAGTGTGAGTTTTCTCAGCTGTAACATGCGAGTGTGATGGCCTTTGCCTCTTGGGGATTTACAGGAATTCATTGGGACAAAGTACTCAACAGGGTAAATGATAGGGGTTCAATAGATGGCCATTTACTTCCCCCAGTTCTCTGAGATCCCATTTAAAATGCCACAAAGGCTGTAAAGGGGAGATAGTTGTTTGGCTCAGGCAATTGAAAAGTCCAAGTGTTTCAGGCAAGGGTGGATCCAGGTGCTTCAGTGGTGTCCTTGGGACTCTGACTGGCTCCGTCTCTGGGTTCCGCTCTCTCCTATGTAGGCTCCCTTTCCCAGAGGGCTATCGCCAGGTGGTGACAGAGATGGTCACCAGCAGCTCCCCCTAAGCTTCCTGGAGAAAAAAGAACATCTCGTTGCCAATAATTTTCAGCTGAGACTGCCTCTCCCTGGACCAGCCATGGGTCACAGGGCCATCCTTGAAGCCATCACTGTGGCCAGGGAGGTGAAATCTGCCCCTTGGCCAGCACGCCCCCAGCTCAGCACTGACAGAGTGACCAGAAGAAGCGGGATGACTGCTGGGAGGGAAAACCAGCAGCCTTCACCAGAGTGGCCCTTCCTCCCCAGAAACTGAATTCTCATATGTGTCAGGCAAATGGTGTCTCACCCGCCCCTCCCCTTCTCACAGGCTGCTCCTGGAACTGAAGCACTCAGACATCGGCCCCTTCTCGGTGAGTGTGAGGAGGCCCTCGGAGGCTCCTTCCTTCCCCTGATCTTGAGATAACAGTCCCAGAGACCACTGGGCGCAGGGCATCATTTCAGGAGGCCACTGGTCATTTGCATGCGATTTGCATGTGAGGTAATGATGGGAGGAGCTTTGTTGCGGAGAGACCTGGGCTGGAATCTGTTCCTCACCTATTCACTGTGGGCCTTGGGCAAGTCACTCTCCTTTCGGAACTTCAGCCCTTCCCCACAAGCCAGGGATAATCCTTCCCCCTGGAGTTAATATGGTGAGGCTTCATTGGGATTAAATGTGCACAATCTGTTATGGGAGTTCTGCCCGGTAAATGTCTGTTGGATGAACAAATGAGTTACTTTACTGCTCCAGGTGTTGGGATATGCTCATGAAGATGACAGGGAAGCAACCTCTTCTGGAGCTTTGCACCCTAGTGGGAAAGCAGATAATATGGAAGGAAGCTTACTTCAGTCAAGATCAATATGAAACACAAAATGGAAGTGTAGACAGGGATGAGACGGTTGAGGGTTAGACAGAGGGATCAGGAAGAGCCTCTCTGAGGAGGTGATATCGGGGCTGAGGGAGCCAGCGAGGGGAAGATTGCTGCAGGCAGAAGAAATAGCAGGAACAGCCCTGGTTTGGCTCAGTGGGTAGAGCATCAGCCTGCAGACTGTATGGTCTCAGGTTCAATTCCAGTCAAGGGCATGTACCTTGGTTGTGGGCACATCCCCAATAGGGGGTGTGCAGGAGGCAGCTGATGGATGTTTATCTCTCATAGATGTTTCTAACTCTCTATCCCTCTCCTTCCTCTCTGAAAAAAAATTAATAAAATATATATTTAAAGAAAAGAAATAGCAGGGACAAAGGCCCTGGGGCTGTCTCACCCTGCCTTCTGGGCTAGAGTAGATGGCGTTGGAAGGGCAGTGAGAGGAATGAACCGTTCCGTACAGAGTGACATGATCTGATTTGTACCTTGATGAAAGTTTCCCCTGACTGGGATTAGGAGCTTGGAGTCTGGGGACAAGGCCAGACCACATTAATAAATGGGGAGATGGGTGCGTGTGTCCATGGGAGAGACGAGGCCAGGAAGAAAGAGGAAGATGATGGGTTGGAGACATGTAATTTGGAAGTAAGGTCAGACAAAACTCTTTTTTTTTTATTTTGTAAAATATGTTTTTATTGACTTGAGAGAGAGAGGAAGCAAGAAACATAAACATTGATTGACTGCCTCCTGCACGCCCCTTAGTGAGGATGGACCCTGCAACCCATGACCTCTTGGTTCATAGGTCATCATTTAGCCCTGGAACCACACTGGCCAGGCCAGGCAGAACTTGATGAGAGATATGATATGTGGGGTGAGGGAAAGGGCGTTGAAAAATAACACCTAGAGTTTTGGCTTGAGCAGCTGGGTGAGTGGCAGAGTCACTGAGATGGGGAAGGGCAGGTGGGAGGGAGAGGAGCAGGGTTCTCTCCAGCCCAGGTAGACGATCCCACTACCTGGAATCCCCGGCCATCACTAAGTAGACTCACCCCTGTCTCCCTTGCCCATGAAGGGCCCTGGTGGTGAGCTGCCCACGGAAGTAGCAGCTCAAATGCTCTTCAGCAGCTGCCCTGTGGCCCACCCATCACCCTTGTGGCCCTCATTAGAAGCCACAGCATGCTGATTCTGCCCACAGCGCCTTACTACACGTGGTCTCTCAGCGAACCCCTGGAGGACATTTCCTTGAATTTCTGAAATGTCCCGATACCCCCACCAAGTGGGAGCCACCCTCAAAGTCAGACCGTCCCAATGTCCCTCCACATCCGATGGAACTCCAACCAGCCGTGTCCATCTGATGAGAGATTACAACAACAACAACAAGGGCTCAAGGTTACCTCACTGGATTCACATGGGTTTACTGGTGCCAAGGCACAATCGTGTGATGACTCAGGGGGTAGCCAGCTGCTGCTTCTGCAGAAAATAAAAATTTTAAGTTCCTAGATTCATTGGGGGAAAAGGGCACTGTGTTTGAGGACCCCAGAGAATTACAGCCTGGGAAAGGAGGCTCAATTGTTCCAGAAACAAAAATGTGCATAATTACAAGTTGTAAATGTCACCAGTGCAGGCAAAGCTCTTGAGGGTCTTACATTATTGCTGACTATTTTTTTTTTCATTTGCAAAAGCAAAGCATATACATTATAGAACAATCCGAACCTACAGGTTTACAAATGAAAGAAAATAAAAACCATTTCCTAATTTCCCTATTAGTTAATACTTTAAGCTACATCCTTCCTCACCTTTTGCTATGCACATTCAATAACAAAATGGAATTCTGTGGTTCCTACAGCCCGCTTTTCCTTACTCGAAAAATATCATGACTATGGAATGATAATTGTACTTCTACAGCGTCATGCATAACAATTGCGTAGTTTCCTAGCATCAGACTGCCACCATGTCCTCCAGATGGTTCCCTAAATGAGGACATGTAGGCTACTTTTTAAAAAATTGTTATCTCTATATATAAAGAGGTAATATGCAAATTAGGTTGGGATTCCGTAATGGTCACGACCAGACAGGAGGAGGTTGTGCGTGCAGGTGAGGCCTGGAGCAGAGACGGAGACAGAGGCAGGGGGGTGACCCCAGAGCGGACACTGGCAGGGTGGCCAGGGGACACTGTGAGTCAGGTTTGGGTCCCAGCCTGTAGGGTGCCTCCTTGCATGGGAATTTTAATCTCAAGCTGGGCTCTTGTTACAGTATAATTGACATACAATATTATATTAGTTTTCAGGTGTACAACACAGTGATTTGATATTTGTATTCCTTACAGTGTAATCACTAATTCCAGTAACCATCTGTCACTGTGCCAAGTTATCACCCTATAATTGACTAATTACTATTTTTACCCATCCTTCCATCCCCCTCCCCTCTGGTGACCATCAGTTTGTTCTTTGTTTCTATGAGTCTGTTATTGTTTTGTTTGTTTTAGATTCCACATACACGTGAAACCATGCTGTATTGTCTTTATCTGTCTGATTTATCTACCCTTCAGGTCCATCCATGTTGTGGCAAATGGCAGAATTTCATTCTTTTTTTTTTTTCTTCTTTTTTTTTACTGTTGTGTAGTATTCCATTGTTTTGTTATATTTATCACTCTTTGAGCATCTTTACATCTCTTTCTGTCCGCATCCCAGTCACCTCCTCAGGATAAATGCCTTAGAGCATGTTTGCAGCCCACCAAACACACATTTTTAAGGCTTTTGATGAACGTTGCTGATTCACCCTGGGGAAGGTTGAGCCAGTGTGCCCTCCAGCCCACGGTGCCTGAGAGAGGGCACTTTCACATTTACATACTCTGCTGACCATCCTTACCCCTGCCTTGCACCGTATAGTTTAGAACTTGGGTTACCACTGGAACCTTTAGAGTTAGAGATCACTCCTGTGACCTTGACCGGGCTGCAGAGTTTTCACATCACTTGGGTCCGTCTCTCAGCCTTTTGCAGTTGGGAGGTGCCCAGTGTGGGAGGGAGGGTGATGGAAGACCGTGACGCCTCCAAGCCCTGACGTGGGTCCCGTCCTCCTCCCGGTTTCCAGGTGGAATTGCTGCAGGCCGTCATGAACTACATTGTGCCCACCACTGTGCTGCCCAAGGTTAACGGTAAGGAGCTTTGCAAAAGTGCCTGATGGTCAGTCCTGGGAGAAGTGGTGGGGAGAGTTCCTAGAGCCGCCTACCACCTAGCTCCAGTTGTGGGGGCTGAGGGTGGTCACCTCAGAGGAACCTCAGATGGCACCTGGCCCAGAATAGGAATGAAGACAATGCAACTCCACGTGGGTGGCCTTCTTGTTAAGTGCCCATCCGATCCTTAGGAGTGGGGGATTATTAATGTCTCCAGCTTTCACGGGAGGAGAGCAGAGGAGTTACATGGCCAGGCCACGGAGCAGGTGAGAGGTGGAGCTGGGTTTCCTCCCGCCTCTGACGCCAGGGCCCTTGGTCTTTTTCCAACTCCGGGAGGAAGGCCAGGGAGGAAGGGTCTCAGCTCGGGTCTGACGCTCACCCCGCTGGTGAGCCAGCCGCTAACCTTGGCATAGCCAAGGGCAACCGTACACAGAGAGGCCCACATAACACGTGACTAGAATATTAAACATAATAAATGAGGACAACCACTTATTATATGGAGTCTGACTCATCCTCCCACTGCGACACGTGTAGCTTCATAATGGCCTCGGAGACCAGGTTTGAATTTAGCATCCTCCCGAGTTCCAGTTCAGACGTGGTGGTGACAGAGGAGCTGATGCATGGCCACCACCCGTCTCTACTTTCCTCCTAAACATTGAGGGGCTTCCTGCAACCACAAGCAGATACCCTCATCACATGTCCGCAGGCTGTCCACACCCGTGCGAACAGCGCCCCCTGGTTGCCACTCGGGCCTGGTGTCTGCCCGCTAGCAGGGGCTCACCCTCAGCAGGTGACCGTGGTCAGGGGGCCTGCTCAGGTCCTGGACATGAGCGTGGGTTCTGGGGCTGGAATGGGAGGGTCCCCAGTTTCTTTTCAGCCCAGGAAGGCCACCCCCCTCCCCCCCACTCCGGTTCTCTGGGGCCGCTCGCTCCATCTTCTCCCGCCTCTCCCCTGACCCTGTCCTAAATCCCCGTTGCAGAGAGGCTGCAGAAAGGCTACCCTCTCCCACTGCCCGCCGACGTCCAGCTCTTCAACCTGGTGCTTCAGTCTTACCAGGTGAGTCCCAGTCTCCGTCCACTGCACCCGGTGCTGAAAAGCTGTCCCTATGCAAGCCCCGGGCCAAGCACTTTCTACCCGCACGGCCACCCCGGAAGGTGGGTGCTTTCATAAACAGAGAAGGAAGACCAAGACTCAGGAGTGCCACATGGCTGCTTAATGACATCCAGATCCAAAGCCAGGTCCCTGCATATATTTTTTGATTGATTTTTTTTGACAGAGAGGAAGAGAGAGAGAGTGAGCGAGAGAAGGACGTGGATGTGAGAAACATTGATTGGTTGCCTCCCACCCACACCCCAACCAGGGAGCCAACCTGCAACCTGGGCATGTGTCCTGACCGGGAATCGAACCAGCGACCTTTCAAATCAACTGAGCCACACCGGCTGGGGCCAGGTCCCTGCTTTTAACTGTTGACTGTGTCCTTCACACCCGACACTTGGTAAAAATGGAACTCCCTCGGTGACACAGAGCCTCTTGTCTGAGGTGACTGCATTTCATTATTGCTGCATACCTCTTATTTGTATCCTCACCAATCTACGCCTGTAGGTATGAAGCCTGGCCAGTGTCTGGCAAATTCAGATACCAGTACGAACCACCTCCCCCTGCCCTTCTCCCAGCCTGACCCCCATAGCGTCGGGCATATTTACCCCTTTCTCGGGAGCGTTCTTCTTAGCTTCAAAGAGCCTAGTCTCCTGTTTGCCAGCCGCCCCTCCCTGGGGCCATCAGTCTTCTTTGCTGCCTCCTGCTTCCCCTTCTTTCCCAGAGGGAGCTCCCCAGGGTTTCTGACAGGCTCTGCCTTCCCCACTATGGGCTTTCCCTGGTCATGTTTATCACCTCAGGCTCAGCAGCCACCTTCATGCCACCCGAGGCCCTAGCATGCCCAAGCGAAGCTGATCACTCTGCAGCAAACCATCACACCCTGTTGCACTCCTTTCCTTAGTCCATGTCTTTCCTCAGAACCCCATGACCCCATGGGAAACCCCTGTCACCCAGATTCCTTGCCCTCCCTCATTCCCAAAGTACAAGCAATCCAACCCAACACTTTAGACTAGGGAACTAACAGGGCGAAGAGACCGTGGAAGAGTAGGTGAGAGAGCAGGGAAAACACATCTCCTCTTTGCCCACCTTTTCCCAAGTTCATCCTTAATGGAAATAATGGCCCCATAGCACCATTTCCTTTCTTCATCCATGAACGTTCTGAGTCCAGGGCAGGAAGGAGTGCGGGGAAGCAGGTTGGCAACCTAGGCTGGAACAAGGGCCCTCCTAAGCGTCCATAAGGCCGGGGTGACAAATGAAGGCTCCAGAGCTGCCCGGGGGTCCACACGTCTCAGAGCTGCCCACACGTTCATGGGCGTTGTGATGTGCAGACCCCACACATCAGCAGACGGGCCCCACTCGGCCCTCCCCCGAAGTTTCCTTCTGACAACCCAGCAGCCCGCCCTCCCCACAGGGCTGCTGACAGCTGCTGACCGCGTTCTGTCTCTTCCTAGAACTTCCTGCTGTTTGGAGCGGATGTTCTCTACCACTGAAGTCGCCGTCGGTGCTGGGGCTGTGGACCCACCAGCCGCTGAGGGGCGGTCAGCCCTGTTCCTGGCAGGCCTGTGGGGCACCCTTCTCCAGGCGGCCGCTCCAGTTCTTGACCCAGAGACCCCTGCAAACTTCCCCGAACTCAGGTTTAGAAACAACCTAAGTGTGGAGACCCTGTTGCTTGGGGAAGTGTGTGGTGTGTATTTTAGGGAGTAGGAGCTTCTTTACAAAGCTTAGCCTGCCCAGACGTTTCCTCCAGGCATTGCATTTCAGTTGTATAACCACAATATGTCTCTTTGTGCTTCACACACACACACACACACACACACGAACGAAAAAGAGAAACATCTGGGTTTTTTAAATATAGAATTCTGTGTGATCGTATGGTTTCTTGTTTTATGTCCACTCATTCATCCATTGGCTGTACCCAGCATGGCCTGCAGCATCCGTCTACGGCAGATACACTCCCCTCTTTACTTTTCTAATTACTGTCTTGGGGCCACACATGCCTCTGTTGGCAAAAAGTGCCATTGTTCCTCTTTGGACACTGCCTAAGAGTCCAGAGGGAGTCTCACTTTCTCACGTCAGAATGCTGTGTAGGTGCGTCCACTGGGCTGTTGTTCCTACCACTGCCACCTGGTGTCGCTGTTGAACAGCTATCCTGCAAAGCCCGTGTTCCCTGCCCCACACCAGGGCCCAAGGATGATGGTTCCCCTTAATCTGTGCTCTCCTCTCCTGCCCCGCCATGGGGCCCAAAGCAGAACTGGGCCAGGGGACAGAGGCCACTGAAGTTGTCAGTCAATCGCATTTTCAGCTGCAATAAGCCCTTCCTGGTAACGTTCCAGGCTGGCGTGGAAGCCGGATCACCAGTCCAGACCGTCCTTGAACTCTTAGGGAGTCTTCTCTGGGACTTAGGATAGCTCCTGCCATGGAACATGAGGTGTGGCTGTCCCAGGTTGTTAGATGGGCTCTAATAGCATTTTATTTCAAATCGATGGAGCGTTTCTGGGAAGGCATTTTGGAGCCGCTGACATCTGGTCTGTGACTGGAAGGGTGAGGAAGAGTTTGAACTATTATAGTCAGTGGGGTGTGGGGCGACACTGCCAGATTTAGCTTTCACAATCTGTTGTGACTTCTGAAAGCATTGGAGGGGCAGGAGTGGAAGGAGGTGGGCACAAGTTAGGAACCTGTTGCTCAGACTTCCTCCGGGCTGGCGGTGATAAAAATAGATAAAAGCGTTTGCAGTGATGACAAAGCTGATAGAAGGTGTTTTTAAAGAAACATGGGCACGCTTGTGCTAACATCTTCAATCATCTGACAAATGGAGGTGCAGGCTGCGGGCCACAGGGGAAGGGAGCGTCGTTGGCCAAGCACAGCACATGAACGGTTTCATTTAATCCCACGGCACACCCATTCCCCCGAAGTGGGAAGTGGCCAGTCCTCCCAGATTGAGTCACTCTCCCTGGATCAGCAGCTTGCCAGGGGCAGAGCTGGATTCCCACCCCCTGTGCCCTCGGAGCCCAGGCTCTTTCCACTCCTCCCAGGGGTCAAAATCTCGTCTGTCTGACGCTTGGGACGTGCAAGGCGGAACTACCAAGTCCAGCTGTACCGGGTGTGCACTGGAAACAGGTGTCAGGGTTGGGGAACAACATCCTTTCTCCAGTTTGTCCACCAAGAGGATGCACCGTTGCCCACTTGCCTCGTGGAGGCTCAGACATG
The DNA here is from genome assembly GCF_014108245.1 of Pipistrellus kuhlii. Taxonomy (NCBI): domain Eukaryota; kingdom Metazoa; phylum Chordata; class Mammalia; order Chiroptera; family Vespertilionidae; genus Pipistrellus; species Pipistrellus kuhlii. The sequence goes on along the minus strand of NW_023425562.1, from coordinate 49,673,675 downwards.
GGACAGGAAAGCGGCCAGTGAGGCTGGAAGGAAGAGCATGAGCGGGAACACAGCACAGACGAGCAGGGAATGACACAACCCAATTCACGTTTCAAAAGCCCCTCTGGTTGGAATCTGGAGCAGAGCTGGTAAGTTCAGGGACACAGCCCTGCCTCCCCCACCTTCACCTCACCTCCCACTACTCTCTTGGACATAGTTGCCTCCCCGCCCCCTCTCGTCTACTTTCCAAAACACTCAGGCAGCCCCTGTCCCACTCTGGGGGGGGGGGGGGGGGGGTGGGGGGGAGAAAGCAGTATATCTTGAACCTAAGGACTGGTAAGTGGAACACATTGTGCCCTGGGGACCTCTCTCTAGTGGCTGAGAAATAGGCAGTCATTTGGAGGTGTGATCTGAGGAGCATTCCCCAAGACAACCCGAGTTATGTGCCAGGCTGCCTACAACGGGCAGCTTCTCCATTCAGGCGGTGCGGGCTCCACGGGCCTGCTGACTGCCAGTTTCCTTGTGGGGGGAGGGGCGTTGAAAGTGCTCTCATATCAGATCACTGGGGTAGTAGCACAAGTCTGTAGATATAGCAAAACCACAGAACTGTACACTCTACGTGGGTGCGTGCTGTGATATGTGAAATATATGCTGATAATGCTGTTCAGAAGCAGGAAGAACTGCCTACTCCCGGCTTCCTAAAAGCTCACCGTCTCATCAGCTTCCTTTGGGGGTTACGTGTTGCCCTCTGGGGTTCCTTTTGGAAGGGGAGACATGAAATGTGATGGAGGGGTGCCCTGTGTGGGGAAAGGAGGGTAGGGCCGTGCGGAGACTAAGCCCGTGCTCAGCATTCTGCCACGTCCCGTTAGAGGCCATGAGTGCCCCAGCCCTGGGCCAATCTCTGCACGTTTATTATCTCATTTAGCCCTCAGGGCTCTGAAGGTCGACAAGGGGCCCCCACTTCTGGATTCAGAGTCTGAGGTTTAGGGAGGTGCTGTGGCCGGCTCCAGATCACTCAGAGCTTGGGCTACGGAGCACTGGGCCCTAGTTTCAAAAGTCAACCCAGCTCTGCACGGCTGCACATCTGTCCAGATGTTACTTACCCTCTCCCGTCCTCTATGTCTTCCTCTGAAAAGCAGAGGGGAAAACCTCGCCCTTGTCTTTGGGGTGAGGCTGTTGGGAGGAATCGGTGGTGTTATTAAAAAGCTCACGGCGTGGTGGTTATGAGTATGGGCTGCACTCCCAGATGCTGTGGTGAGTTCAAAGCCCAGCTCTGCTATTTGTCAGCTGTGTGAACCTGGGCAATTAACCCTCTGGACTTGGAGTTTTCTTATCTGAATCATGATAATACCTACCTTACAAGGTGGTTATGGGAATCAAATATATGTGCAAGCTGTGGGCCCAGGACCTGACAATCAGTAATCAAAGTTAGCTCTAAATGTGAGTACATCCAGTAAATCCTTCTCTCTATAAGGACTTGCCATAGTTGCAGTCCCAGTGCCTGGCAGATGAAAGGTGCTCAGTAAATGTTTACTTTTAAAACCACCCGGGATTTGAATTCATTTCTGAATTCATAGTGACTCAGAGCCACTGTGTCAGTGATTCTCAAAGTGTGATCCTGAGCTGCCTGCCTGGATGGCCAGAAAGCAGGGTTCAGGGCTGGGCCCACAGTGTGACTTGGGCCAGTCTGCTCCCCGTCTCGGTTCCAGTTTCACCATCTGTAAAAGCCAGGGCCCTCTGGAATTCCGGGAAAGGAATCCAATAAAGTGAGCTCTGGCAAATATTAAAGAATTTCTGGCTGAGAAATTTTCATTTTAACAGAAGCTCCTTAGGGTCCCCAAAGCTATCAAGACCCGGTGAAATGAGGCCACTGCTGGGATTTTAGATGCTGCCAATGGCAGGGGCAAAGGGGATGGGGAGGGAGAGATGGGAGGGCTCTCAAGTTCCTTGGGGCCCCCCTGGGGTGAGGAGCTGTGTATCCAGCCCTGCTCCAGTGGGTCTCCTAGCATCCCAAGTAGGTGATACACAAGCTTTAAACCACACTGGACTGTCACTGACATTCCTATTTTTCTTCTGTACATCCACATGCCTCAGGGCTCGTGTGTGTGTGTGTGTGTGTGTGTGTGTGTGTGTGTGTGAGAGAGAGAGAGAGAGAGAGAGAGAGAGAGAGAGAGAGAGAGAGAGAGAGAGAGAGAGCTAGCCAACAATATTAAACCCTCAAATCCAAAGTACCCTGCTGAGATCCAGAACCGCAGGTCTTCATAACGAGAGCTGATGCTCTCGGGAGTGTGGGCACCGCCAGGGAAAGTGCGCTGACAATAGCAGTGAAGAACTGCAAACTTGGAGCTCACCTTGTCCCTGTGCTCAAAGCACGGTCCAACATCTGCATCACCTGGGAGCTTGTTAGAAATGCAGAGTCCTGGCCCCCAAAGGAGTCTCCTGCATCAGAATTTGCATTTAAACAAGATCCTTGGTGTATATATACCACGTCCATATCCATTCACCCAGCCATGGGCATTAAGGTTGTTTTCTGATCTTGTTGTGAATGATGCTGTAATGAACGTGAGGGTGCCAATATCTCACCCACAACCTGTTTTCATTTCCTTTGGATACATACCCAGCACTGGAATTGCTGTGTCATGTGGTAGTTCTATTGTTAATTGTTTACGGAATCTCCATACTGTTTTGCATTGTGGCTGCACCAATGTGCAGTCCCACCGTCCGTGCACGGGAGTTTCCTTTTCTCCGCATGCAGAAGTTGTGTGGCATGTGTATGCGATGGAATGGTCTGCAGCCACGTGGGAGAAGGAGAGCCTGCCATTTGCAACACATGGATGAAAGTTGAGGGCATTATGCGAAGGGAGGTAAGTCAGACAGAGGAAGACAAAGACGGTGTGATCTCACTTACAAATGGAATTTTTTTAAATGGCCAAGCTCATAAAAACAGAGAGTAGACTGATGGTTACAAGGCCTGGGGGTGGGTGAGTAGGAGAAATGGTGTGCAAGGCGACTTAGAACTAGCAGGTAAGTAAGTCCTGGAGCCTAATACATGGCAGAGTGCTTAAAGACAGCACTGCTGTACTATGAATATTAAAGTTGCCAAGAAACTAGGTTTTAATTGTTCCCACCACCAAAACCAAAATGATAATTATATGGTGGATAGAGGTATCAGCTCATGCTACAGCAGCTATCATATTACAACTAAAGGCCCGATGCACAAAATTCATGCATGGTTAGGGTCCCTAGGCCTGGACGGCAATCAGGGCTGATCTGCAGGGACACTGGCATGGCGACGGGGGGTAGAGGTTGGGGGGAGGTGGGTTGTGGGTTCCTGCTGGCACCAGCCTTGACTGGCCTGGGGCCTACAGGCTGGGGGCAGCTCCTATGTTGAGCGTCTGCCCCCTAGTGGTCGATACACAACATAGCAACCAGTCATTCCACCCATTGTTCTGCTGTTCGGTCAATTTGCATATTAGGCTTTTATTATATCAGATATATAAATATATAAAATCAACACATGATATATCTTACCCTTATAGGTCAATTATATTGCAACAAAAATACATTTAAAAATAAATAAACAGAAACCCTGGAGGATTCAAGAAATGCTGTCTTGGTCCAACACCTTCATCTGTACTTGGAGGGAAAGTGAGGATCAGAGATGGCATGGTTTGCCCCAGGTCACACAGCCCATCAGGAGAGCAGCCTAGTCAAAGCCGCAGGCTCCCTTGCTGTCTGTGCTTCCCACTTCAGGCAGTTCCCTCCTCCACAAAACCTCCTGTGACCTTGGGGATCCAGCAGAATTGTCAGCTCTCCATAGAGGCTTTCTCAGTGGCCCCCGGGACTCTCTTGGTGGCATTCATTTCTGTGTATTTTTAGTTCCCTCTCTCCCAGCCCACTGTCCCCACACAGACCTGTGGGCTTCGGAAAAGAATTCAGAGCTCTCCATAAGAGGAAGGCATTTGCTACAAAAGATCTGCACACTAATTGTGCCAATCAGGGTCCAGGCAGGAAACCGGAATCCAGCTCGGATGGCTCTTGGAATTCAAACGAAGAGGCTCTTTATAGAGCTGGGAGGAAGGCTTAAGGAAACTGGTGAAGGAAGTTGCGGCCTCAGGAACTGGCATCCCTAACCTTGAAGAGCAAAAATGGAATCCAAGCCCAGTGAGGGCTGGAGACTGGTGAGGGGCTCAGGAGTGACACAACCATTGCCAGAACTCTCTGACCACCGGTGGCTGAGCCAAACTACAGGTGGGGAAACTGAGTCACGGAGTGCCCAAAGTACCCCGTGGGAGAGTTAGGATTCACACCCAGGCCATCTGGTCCCAGAGTCCACACCCTTGACCGTGCACTGTGTTCTGCTGTACGTTCACTCACTCTTTATACAACCGTCTCCTACATCCACTCAGTATTCCAAGTGCTGTGGTTTCCACATTCTAGGTTTTCTAAATCCTTTTCAACCTTTGTGATCAGAGCACAGTCAATATTGTTCTTTTGAAAGGGGGAGCATGTTCACGGTGGTGGGACTTCCTGGTGGCAGGGTGGTGGCAGCTGTGGCTTCCATGGAAGTGGGTGGACAGCCGGGTAGGAGGAAAACCTGGGGGTTCTGACCAGCACTGGGGTCACACTGCTGCTGGGGGCCCCTGCTGGGTCACCAAGGCACCCTGAGCAGGAAGAGCACCTATGGGGGTGGAGGCCTGGCCTGAGGCCACTTGGCACGCTGGCCAGGCAGGTCTAAGGTCCAATGTTTGTAACGTGGGAATTGCCCCAGCCCCACAAATGGCCCTCAGCCAGGGACATCCTCCCATTGCCACCAGAAGACGAACCCCTGTGTCCCCATGGGGTCCTCACTCTCACACTGTCCCCTCCCCACTCTCCAAGGGGGAAAGGGCCAGGGGAGTCCCCTGCCCTGTCCTCATTCTACAGCGGGAAACTGAGGCACTGGAGGACACAAGGCTTTGCTGAGGGTCCCAGGCCAGGCAGGGCAGAGCCAGGTGGGATGTGCTGGTTTCCTGACTCCCAGCACAGGAGCGGTCCCCACACCGGCAGGCTGAGCCCAGGAAGCAGAAGCCCCCAGGATGGGCTGAGTCCTTTCAACCCTGCCTCCAGGAGCACCCGGGCAGCTGGGACGACAGCCAGGACCTCACGGAACCGCAGCCTGAGGACAGAGGAGCTGAGAGGCCTGGGCTGTGTGCTCAGCGTGGGGAGTTCCCCTCTTAAGCTCAATCCTCGTGCCTTTCGTGACCCGCTGGGAAGACACTGTCACCTCACCCCCTGTGATTGGTGGAGGCAGTCAGTCACAAAGACCCGCCCAGTTTCACGGGCGGGCTCAGAGACTCCAGCTTTGGATGGGAGGAGAAGCAAGAACTTTTGTCCGTATTTTTAAAGGACCACAATTATGCGACAGCAGAGCGTGGATGATGCTGTGATGGAGAAAGTGCAGAGGGTTCTGGGACCACGGGGGGCGCCTTCTCTAATCCAGGAAAACCTGGGGGAGATTAGGGAAGGCTTCCCAGAGGTGAGGGTAGAACAAAACTCACAAATATAGGGAGTCCTTGGGGACCCAATGCGTTAGCACAACCCCTACTATAGATTTTGTTTTCCCAAATGAAATTTCATCATCTTTACTTACTGCAAATACAATATTATCCAGAACCATGCCCCCCAATGAAAATTTTAAATACCAACAAGCAAAAAGATTTTTATTATTTTTATTATTTATTTATATATTTTTTGGTTAATCTTTAGCTGAAGGTATTTTTTCCATTGATTTTTGTCTTGTTTTGTTTTCTTTTGTTTTTAGAGAGAGTGGAAGGGAGAGAGGGAGGGAGGTAGGGAGGGAAGAAGAGAGAAACATCGATGTGGGAAAGACACCCAATTGGTTGCCTCCTGCATGTGCCCTGACCAGGGATCAAGCGTGCAACCCAGGTATGTGCTCTTGAATGGGAATCAAACCCCAAGATCCTTCAGTGCACAGACCGATGCTCTAACCACTTAGCAACACCAGCCAGGGCAGAAGGATTTAAAAAAAAAAATATCTATAACCCTGCCCATCCAACCAGAGACAATCTCTCATAACTCCTTGCTAAGAATTTCCCTGATTGGCAAACATGGAAATAGAGCGAAGAAACAGAACCTCACCATACAGTACCATTAGAAACTGACCCCTCACGGCCCTCTTTCCTTACCAGGAAATACACTGATTGCTGCAGCCCTGCTTTCAATGGCTGCCTCGTCGTTAACGTCACCAGTGCCCTCTGTGGGACGCTGGAGGTCGGGTGCCCTCCTCCTGGCCTGCTTCACACAGCGCAGCCATGGGCCTTGGAGCAGCGACATGGTGGCACATGACTTAGTTCTGGGTCAGGGGGCTGGGCCTGCAGGTGCTCACTGATTTGCCCTTGTGACCTTCCTGACATGTGACCACCACCACGGCTGGAGAAAGCCTGTTTCCCCACGGTGGGCTGGGGCTGGGGGTGGGGGTGGTTCTTCCTTAAACAAACAGAGTGGAGCACAAAGAAGAGAGCATCTGGAGGTGCTAGGCTGGCTTGGACTCCCAGCTCTGCCCTTTCCTGGGTGTGGGACCGTGAGCATGTGACCAGGCCTCTCTGAGGGTCAGTCCCCTGGTGTGTAAACCGGGGCCTTCCTAGCAATGCGCATAGGGTCTTTGTGTGGGCAGGGTGGACAGAGCCTGTCACCTGGGGCCAGGCCGACCTACCTCTGACCCTGGGCCAGCAGCCGCCGGCCTCTAAGTGTGACCTGTGGCCCCAGCTGTGTCGCAAGCAGGTTCCAGGCCCTGTGCCTCCCTTCCCGCCCTGATTCCAGAAACTTGTCCCCATCCGGGAGCTGCCTCAGCCAGTGCAGCAGCTACGCACTTAAGGAAGCTGGGCCCCGCCAGCCCTCGCGCAGTCCTGCTCATCCACCCCGACTCCAGGATGGGGGCCGCAGCCAGGGTCCTGCCCTCCCTGCTGCTGGGGCTGCTGCTCATGTCCTCCCTGGGGGCCCTGGGGGCCAACCCGGGCCTGGTCGCCAGGATCACCGACCAGGGCCTGCAGTATGGTAAGGAGCGAGGGCTGAGGGCTGGACGGGCCGACCCGCTTGGCACCAGGCTGCTCTGGTTCGGCGGTGCACAGACAGGGCTCTTTCTCTGGCCAGGCAGCCTTCCCTGCCAGGCGGCCCTGGCTCCCCTCTGGCCTCATCACCCGCCCAACCGCTGAGTCGCTCAGGCACTTACTTGTCTTAGCTGGGTTCCCGCCAGCCAACAGAGGCAGGATTTGGGTGCAAGTGGTTGATTTGGGAGTTGATTTCAGGACACACGGTAGGGGAGAGGCAGCAGGAGATGGGAGAGGGCAGAGGGCAGAGGGCAGGAGGGGGATGTTATTAAAACAGCTCCCACCCAGGGTCTACAACAGTCCCACTGGGGACATTCTTGGTAAAGTTTGAAGATTCGTGCCTGAAAACTAGAAGTCAGACTGTGGTTACCTCTGGCCAGTGAGGACCAGAAGGAGTAGGAGGGGGCTTGCAGGATGCTGGGAAGGTGCTGTCTGCCTCTCGCTGGGGTGGTGGTTACAGGTGTGCATCAAAGCTTTAAGATGACCTGGCAACCCCTTACGATTAGTGCCCTTTGGGTACTTGACGTATTTTATACTTCCATTGAATGAATGGGCAAAAAGTAGAAGTATTTTTTTAAAGATGCCAAAGCAATGCATCAGAATTCATCCATCCATGGAGCAAGGGATCTGGGGTATTTATACACTGCTCCCCACAGAACTGACCAAGGGAAGCTCCTTATGCATGGAGCCTTGATTGCCTAATCTATTAAATGGGGTGATAACATTCCCTCAGGCAAGGTTTAGGGGAGCCCAGACCAGCTGGGGGCAGAGAAAGAAGTCAGGGAAGTCTTCCCGAGGGGAGTGGGGGTGGGGGAGGTAGAAAGGTAAGTGGGGATCAGCCAGAGGCAAGGGGTCCCCCACTCTGCACAGGGACCGGCACAGGCTTCCTGGGGGGGGGGGGGCGGGTTGCACGTTGAAAAGGGGCAGACCGTTGGTCAACGGTGTAGGCATGTCCTCCTGGAGGACAGAACCCTGGCTGCCTCGTATTTCAGAACAAACAGAAGGTCCTGTTTCTACTGAAACCCTACATCAAGCAAGATTTGCCTTTGTCCCTTTCCGCGTGTGAAAGTGCCATGTTTACTTACCCGGTTCTCTGGCCTTGGACTTTTGGGTCCTCCCAGTATTTTAACTATAAAACCCCCCTCGCTGTTCCCGGCATTGCTGAGGCCTGCGGTGTGCCAGGCACCATGCTGGGTGCCTTTGATCCTCCCAGCCTTCTCCCCACTACCTCCCCCCCCCCCCCCCCCCCCCCCCCGTGTGCTCTGCAGGGGTTTCCTTTCATCCTCGTGCACCCAAGCAGGAAAATATGCTCACTGCGTTTTGACAGGTGGAGAAAGTGAAGGCTGAGGACTTGCTCAAGGTCACCCACCCAGCTAGAGAGATGCCAAAGCCTGGGTTCTATCCCTACAACCCTGGCAGTTTCTTCTACTCAGGCTGGATGCCGTGAAGGGACAGGAACCACCCACATGCGCACGCAGCCCTGCTCCCCTCCTGGAGCAGCTGACTCAGGCATTCTGTTTCCTCATCCATAAAATGGGCACGCAAGCCACCTGGTGTGCAGAAGGGCTCAGTAACCTGTAACTGGAATGAGCGTTAGTAAGGAAGTCGGCCTCTCTCCTCAGGTGGTGGGAGCCTCTGAAGGGACCGGAGGGGCGGGAGGCGGGCCAATGAGGCTGACTCTCAGCACCTTCCTGTCCGCAGTGGCCAAGGAGGGGCTGGTGGCCCTGCAGCGCGAGCTGCACCGCATCGAGCTGCCCGACTTCACTGGGGAGTTCAAGATCAAGCATGTTGGACGTGGGCACTACGAGTTCCACAGGTGGGGCTTCCTTCTGCTGGGGCCCCGAGCGGGCTGGGCGGGGGTGGGAGCCAGGAGAGGGAGGGACAGCCCAAGGATTGGGTCAGGACCCCTCGGGGACACACAGTGGCGTAGTTCCTCACCGAGCTCAGAAGGAAGTTCAGGGAGGGAACTGGCTCCTCTATTTGCTCATGAAACAAATATACATGAGGACATACTGACTGTGGACCTGAGCCTCAGTTTCCTTACCTGTGAAATGGGGATGACACTGCTACCTCCTGTGGGTAATAATAATCCAGGCTCCAGTCTGACCCTCTGGAAGGGAAGATAGACCCTAAACTTTAGATACAGTAGCCTTAGGGTTAGGGCTGAGGTTTGAACATCTGGAAGAGTCAAAGAAGGCTTTCCGGAGGAGGTGGCATTTGAGCTGGGTCTTCAGAGGCCCGGTGCATGGCATTCACGCCTGGGTAGGGTCCTTAGGCTTGGCCGGAGATCAGGGCTGACTGGGGCCTCCGGCTGCTGGCTGGGGCCTTCCTTCCTTCTTTGCCACTGACCTGGTGGTCAGTGCACGTCATAATAGTGAGTGATCGAACTCCCAAGGAGACACTTTGCATATTAGTTTTATATATATATATAGATGAGCAACTGGTGCTAAAAAAAAAAAAAAAAAAAAAAAAAGGGCATGAGACAGTGTTTGAGGGGCAGACAATGAAAGGAGGAGAATTGAGCCCACAGCTCCACAGCTCATCACTCCCTCCCTGCTCATGACCATTGTTTCCTTCTTTTATTCAGTCCATCAGCAGGGGTTTATTGAGCACCTATCTACTCATTCCCAGGCAAATAAAATGGAACTTGGCCATTCTCTTCCCACTGATGGTCACAACAGTGTGTCACCCTGGTTTGCTACCCTCGTGCCTTTTGGCATCTTTACTCCAGCTGTCCTTGGCCTTCCCTGAATCTGATCCCCACTCCCCACTCCCACCCCCACCCGCACACACACCTGAGTGTATTAGGGAGGGGATGGCAAGGGGAAGAAGGTGCAAACCCAGAGGGGTGTGTCCACAGGCCAAACTCAGATCCCACCCAGATTCATGGGATTTGTAGGCTCTGATCCTGAGTGTTTGACTTTGGGCAAATGCACCTCTTCTAGGAGTTTCTATTTCCTATTCTGTAAAAAGGGAACGAGAATAGTCCTGACCCCTCTGTGAGGCTAAGTGACGCAATGGGTTCAAGGTACCATGCACACAGCAGACACGTGGTAAGTGGGGGTAGCCAGACTCCTTCCTGAAGCAGACCTGCTGGCCCAGTCCCCACTGGGGAAAGGTAAAAGGCGAGATCAAGGCCCCTGCCAGGGCTGATGCTGCCCTCCGTGTCTCTCTCCTCAGCCTGAATATCCACAGCTGTGAGCTGCTAAACTCTGCTTTGACACCCCTTCCTGGCCAGGGCCTGAGCCTGTCCATCTCCGACTCCTCCATCAGGGTCCAGGGCAAGTGGAAGGTGCGCAAGTCATTCGTGTAAGTTTGCTCACTCCCAGTCTCTTGGACCCTTGGCCTTGGTCCCATTCTTCTCGGGTTCAAGGAATTCCTCACTCGTCAGAAGGCCACATGGTGGATGGAGGGAGTCCAAGGCCAGAGACTCTCTCCTCCTCCCCTCCCCGCCAGGTTCTAAGTCCTGGCTCTTGGACCAATCTCTTCTCATCTTCTGCCTCCCTGACGGGGTTACCCGTGAGCTAAGTGAGATAATACTGTGTTTTCTTGGTTTGCTTCCCCCAACAGCAGACCCTAAGGCTTCAAGTGGAAGTACTTTACCTGGGAAATGACCTAAGGAAGCACCCACAGGAGCGGGGGGAAGTGAGGCAGGAAGTGGAGGAAGACTCTCCTGCGACTCTCTGGGGACAGTATGGACAGGGCACCCCTCTGAGTTACCCCAACGCAGATAGGTGACCCGTCTTCCTATTTGACATCGGTCAAGGGAGGCTCCCCAGGCACTTTGAACCCCCACGGTCCTCGGATGGAAGGTGGGTTTGTCTGCCATTACGCAATATCCCAGACTCCAAGTGAAGTAGCAGAATTTTATTTTTCTCACACGTCTGGAGGTTGGGGGTCCGTGATGAAGGTGCCAGAAGTTCTAGTTTCTTCTGAGTCCGCTCTCCTTGGCTTGCAGATGGCTGCCCTCTATGAGTCCTCGCAAGGCCACCCCTCTGTGCATACTCCAGGCGTCTCTGCGTGTGTCCTCTTCTCACAAGGACACCCATCAGACTGGATTAGGGCCCATCCTAGTGGGCTCGTTTTAACTTAGTCACCCCTTGAGGCTCTGTTTCCAGTACAGATACATTCTGAAGTACTGGGGTTTTGGCCCTCTACCTATGGGCTGGGAGTGGGGCACAATTCAGCTTCTAAAAGAGGGCTGTCCAGTCTCTTCCGGGTCACCTGAGCATATTTCCATGTTGGACCTGCACTGTCTGTGCAGCAGCTTCTGCCACACGCCGTTACTGAGGACTTGAAAAGAGGCTGGGAATCTGTGTGAAACCCCACGTTTGAAGATTTTAGTACAAAAAAGAACACAAGGAACCTCACTAATAATTTTAGTTTGATTACATGTTAAAATGATAGTTGCACTTAATTACTCTTTCTGTTTGCCTTTCTTAACATGGCTACTAGAAAACTTTAATGACCAATGTGGTTCACCTTATATTTCTGTTGGACAACGATGCTTTAGCAAGATGCTCAGCATATTGTGCATAAATAGGTGATATATATATATATATATCACCTATTTATGCACATTCCTTCAATTCCATGAAAGAAATCAGACCACACTCTTCCGCCCTGGCTTTTTTCACTGAAGTATATTCAAGATCTCTTCATAGGAGCCTGTGAAGATCTACCTCACTTTTTTAACCTTTTAACCAATGTAATATTTTCATTGAGGCAAAATTCACAGACTATAACATTAACCATTTCAAAGTATATAAGTCAGTGGCATTGGTATATTTGCAACCACCACCTGTTGTCTCATTCTAAAACATTTTGTTACCCCAAGACATAATCTCATACCCATTGATCAGTCAGTCCTCATTTCCCCCTCCTCTACCCTCAGGTAACCACCTGTCTGCCTTCTGTCTATGGATTTGCCTATTCTGGACATTTCATATAGATGGAATGATACAATACGTGATATTTTGTGTCTGGCTTCTTTCACTTAGCATCATATTTTTGAGATTCATCACATTATAGCATACATCAGGACCTCTTTTTATGGATGAGTAACAGATTCATCACATTATAGCATAGATCAGGACCTCTTTTTATGTATAGACTACCTTTGCCTTTTTAAAAAATAATCCTCACCAGGGGACATGTTCATTGATTTTAGAGAAAGAGGAAGCCGGGAGAAACATTGATATGAGAGAGAAACATCAACTGGTTGCTTCCCATACATGCAACTTAGAATCGAATCCTCGAGCTTTTCATTTATGGGACAATGATCCAATCAACTGAGCCACACCAGCAGGGCTGGTCTTATTCTTTTTAAAGGCTGCATAGCATTGATGCCCACAACTCACGGAGCCTTCCCTACTAGTTGACCTATGGGTGGTTTTCTCTTTTTTTGCCATTACTCATGACAGTTCAGTGAGCTGCCCCACACATATATCTTGGCCAGAAGAGCCACAGAGTAAAGGCTTAGAAGTCAGGTTCCGGGGCCAAAGGTGTGTGTGTGATTAGGAGGGATCCCACAAATTTGTAATCCAGAGGTGTTCGCCCAGCTGTGATCACACCTGGGGCTTCTGTGGCCCATACCTTCACAAGCACAGGCGGTTAAAGCTTCAAAGGTTTCATCCATCTGAGAGGTGGAAGCTGGCACCATTGTGATTTTTATTCTTAATAACTTTCACCTGCTTATTCGCAGCCAAACTTCCTGTTCACATCTTTGATCTCTCTTTTCTTTTTGCTCGGTTTGTCCTTTCCTTATTAATTAGTATAAGCTTGTTCTTTGTGTATTAAGGAAATGAGCTCATATGCTAAAGAAATTAGCTCTGGCTCACTCATGATGCAGTTTTGTGGTTTGTTTGTTTTTTTTACTTTGCCTGTGGCACTTTTTGCCCACTAAAGTTTTAATTTTCTGTGCTGGCAAGTGTATGACCACTTCCTCAGTGGCTTCTGAGAGCCCTCGCCCATCCCTGACTATAAGCAGGCGAACCCAGGCTTTCTTATAGATCAAGCATGTCACACTCAAAGGCTAACATGGGCCAAGTAAACAAGGCATGCGGCCTGCAGGTCTCGAGTTTGACATGCTTGTTTTAGATCTTTTATGGACTTCTTTGTAATACATCTTTGCTTTGTAATAAATATTTGTAAAATTTTTTATGATTAAATTTTTGCTCCAGCTCCACTTGTTTTGGGATGAGACCTGAGCTTCTGATTCCCCCCTAATTGATGGCTGGTCTAGCCCGGGAATCCACCCATCCTCTCTCATCTCCTCCAGGAGGCTACACGGTTCCTTTGACGTGAACGTCAAGGGCATCACCATTTCCGTCAACCTGGTCCTGGGCAGCGAGCCCTCGGGGAGGCCCACGGTCACCGCCTCCAGCTGCAGCACCCACATCCGTGATGTGGAGGTGGACATGTCGGGAGATTTGGGGTAGGTCACCAAAGGGGCAGTGGTCTAGCCAGCCAGCGACCTGGCCTCTGACAAGCACAAAGGTCCAGGCGTAATGCCTGAGCCCGACGCGGCTGAGATGAACAGATTAACAGACGCAGATTCAAGCCAGAAGGACTGGTGAGCCATGTCCACCAGAAGTTTTCACAAACTACCTCAGGCAAATGAAATTCAGCTGTTGGAGGAACACCAGGGCTTTTGGCCAAAGAAGAGTTTATGAAAAACATGCAAGCCTTTGGGCAAATGTCTTTCAGTGGGATGACCTTGATTAGGGGAATGTGGATTTTTTTTTTTAAATGTATCTTACTGATTTTTTACAGAGAAGAAGAGAATGGGAGAGAGAGAGTCAGAAACATCAATGAGAGAGAAACATCGATCAGCTGCCTCCTGCACAGCCCCTACTGGGGATATGCCCACAACCAAGGGTACATGCCCTTGACTGGAATTGAACCTGGGACCCCGAAGTCCGCAGGCCAACTCTCCATCCACTGAGCCAAACTGGCCAGGGAAAGAAATGTGGATTCTTGAGCCCCTCCCCCAAATCTACTGAATTTGCTTGGGGCGCAGCAGGGGCTGGGATGCCAGATGCCCTGAGCCAGTGGGTGTGCTGGGAGCTGGGACTCTGGGACACAGCAGGTACCACACTGCGGCAGGGAGGGCTCCCTCGGGAACTGGCCTGCCGGAGGCCAGGGCCTGGCCACCCACTGACACTGTTGGTTCAGTGGCACACAGATGACCATGCCCTGTGCTCTGTTCCCCAGGTGGCTGCTGAATCTCTTCCACAACCAGATCGAGTCCAAATTCCAAAAAATACTGGAGAGCAAGGTAAGAACGTCAGAGCTGCCCTAGCTGGTTTGGCTCTGAATTGCGAGCTCAATCCCGTGTGTGTGTGTGTGTGTGTGTGTGTGTGTGTGTGTGCGCGCGGGGGGTGGGGTGGGGGGGCTGGGTGGCGGGGGGGGGGGGGCGGCGTGCAGGAGGCAGCCAATCAATGGTTCTCTTTCATCACTGATGTTCCTATCTCCCTCTCCCTTCCTCTCTGAAATCAATAAAAAGTAAAATAGAAAAAAGAATGTCAGAGCCACACAAGGGCGGGCTCAAAGTCATAAGTAGACCCAAGGCCCAGAGAGAACAGATCACCTGCCGCAGGTCGCAGAGTGGGTGGGTAAGCTGGGCCAACACGTAGGTCTCTGGGCTCTGAGTCTGTCCTGTGAAGCAGAGAATGGTTAGATGCTTGGCCAAGCGTGGGAAGCAGAGGCCAAGCAGACGCCCGCCCCGCCCTCTGCTTGGTCTTGCTCCCCGGCCCCCACTGCCCCACCAAGGCCAAAGGGAAAAGCAGCACTTAGACGCCTGCAGCAGCTGCGCAGGAAACTTCAAGAGCGTGTGAACCAGGTGAGAACCCGGCTCCTGCCTGGGCAAGCTCATGAGCACCTGCCTTGGGTGGGAAGGCAGCGATGGTGTCAGTTTTTCCCATTTAAAAAATTATGTGAAATCTCGAAATTTTTATATCTCTGGCCAAAACAAAAACGTTTCACTCCCATTCAGAGGTATCGTACGCCTGGAGCTGTGTCTGTAGCAGGGTGTGCCTGGTAGGTACTGTAGGAGGAAAGAGGAAAATACACACATTTCTATCCCTGCACCTTGGCCCAAGTTCTGCTTTGGCTCTGAGTGCCCCCTAGTGGTTGAATAGGAATAGCAGGCATCCCCACAGATGGGCATGGCAAGCTGCATTCCGTGCCTTTTCTTCTTCTGGGGTATTGGGGTCGAGGTGAGTTTGGGAAACACGCAAACCTGCTTCTCCAGCACCTCACTGCCATGTTGTAATGAGTCAGAGGAAACAGGGAACAATGACCAACCCAGACAACCTGTTAAGGGATGACATTTGGAAGTATCTATTGTACATTAAATATACACTTATTTAGATGGCTAAATCTATGTACCATTTAGTCCTGCTCTTGCCCTCTAAATTCCGGGAGTCCAGGCTGTTCAAAAGAGCTGTCTGTAATGGTGGAGCTCAGGGCAGGGCCTCCGGCCGATGTCCCCTCATCAGGCTGTGCAGAGGACTCCCCATCTCAGAGGTCCAGCCCTGGGATCGACTGTGGAAGGTCTGATTGGTCCCTGTTGGGGTCCATGTAGGGACTTAAGTGTCTCTGATTATTTCTGCTTGTTCAGTGCCTGGTATATAATAAGTACTATATGTTTTTATAAAATCAACGATCAATGCGCAAATATGTGAAATGCGACTAAAGCAATTAGCACAGCACCAGCCCAAAGCCAGGGAACTCACCCAGGCTTTCTCTCCCATCCTTTCAGATTTGCGAAATGATCCAGAAATCGGTGACCTCTGACCTACAGCCTTATCTCCAAACTCTTCCAGGTAGGGTGTGCCCCCCCTCCCCCGCCGGACAGTTTTTTATGATTAATTCATATGAGAGCATATATGTATCTTACAAAATCTTAAGTGGGACAGAAGTATAGAAAGTAAAAATTAAAAGTCTCTTTTTCTCCTCAAATTTTCTTCCAAGAGGTAACCTCTGTGTTGGGTATATTTTCTTTGCATATACAAATCATATACATATAAATATACATATACATATACACATATACACATACATATACACATATACATGTGCATATGAACATGCATTCATATATATTCTTTTGTTCATGAATGTAGATGCATATGCATAATTGTGAGTAATATTAATGTATACAGGATAGGCATTGTTCTTGTGTAACTTGTATATGTTGAAGATCTTTCTATATAAATTGATCTCATTTTTAAAAAATCTCTTTGTGGAAGTTAATAGAGAAAAGTGCTCCCATTATAAGAGAGCAACTCAAAGAATTTTCACAAACTGAACACATCTATACCAGCTCCCAGATCAATATACAGAATATGATTGCCCTCAAGGGCAACCACTACTCCGACTTCTACCAGCAAAGTTTTGTTTTGCATTTTGTCCATGGATGGAGCCTTGCAGGACTTAAAGTCTTTTACCAAGGCAAAGGCTTTCTTTGTTCAACCTTAACGTGACTCTGACCCCTATCGCTGCATGCAGTGAGCTCACTCATTCTCCTTGCTGTGGAGTATTCCACTGAGTCAGGTCCCTCCCTTTATTTGTTCATTCTACTGCTGAAGGTCACTTGGTAGTTTCAGTTTTAGACCATTATGCATAGCACTGCTGTGAATAGTCTAGCTCATAAACGCATGTCTCTGGGTTACACCAGGAGTGAAATTGCAGGCTCACCTGGTATGCATACTTTCACACTACCAGAAACTGCCAACAGCTTTCCAACAGAGTTGTAACAGAACTCATTTTAGTAGCTGTGTAGCAGTCCCTCCTAAGGCTGTGACTTCATTTATTTATTAAGTCCCCAGACTCTGGGCCTGCAAGTGTGGTGCCCTTTTTTGCTATTACCCATATGGGGAAGGAGGCACCTCACCCGTCCTCCTTGCCTGCACATGTGAGTGTATCGTGGAACAGTCCTCAGAAGTGGAGACCCTGGGTCCAGGATGCACATGTAAAGCTTGTGGCTTACTCCCTGACAAGTAGCCTGAGGTGTCCTCTGATAGCCTGGTCCCCATGCTCACTGGTGGCCATCCCCCTCCAGGGGAGGCCAGGCGGGCACCGACAACGCTGTGTGAGATATAGACCCCCTGCTCCTCCAGGCGTTAGCGGGGAGAGTCTGAGCCCTCCGGACATGCTGACCTTCCTGGCTAGTTGGTTTGTGTCCATAGGAGGCCAGTTTCCCTTTGGTTGTAAACTTGGGGAGCAATACTCTTGGTTAGAGAATTCTCTCCATGGTGTAGCTTTCTTGGCATGAAGCTCCTAGTACGGATGGGCTGCCAGACCTGGGCTCCTCTCGCCCTCAGGGTGAGTGTGTGTGTGTGTGTGTGTCCCCGGAACCCTCTCAAGCTCAGGCAGAGCACACCCTCCCCTGTGGCTAATCCACTTGCAGGACAAAAGGCCCTGGCTGGTCTCTTTCTTAGGAAGCAGCTGGGTTGGGTGGAGGATCTGGAGGCAGAGGATCAGGGCAGGGGGCCCTGAAGAATGTCACCGGAATGTAGGTCAGCCAGAACCCTCACCCCTTCTCCTTGTCTGGCTTCTAATTCTGCCCCTCCCCTGGTTCACAGTCACAACAGAGATCGACAGTCTTGCTGACATTGACTACAGCTTAATGGAGGCCCCTCGGGCAGCAGCCCAAATGCTGGACGTGATGTTGAAGGTGAGGGTCCTGGAGCTGGGGCTTGGGTGGGTCCTGCCTCACGGAGGCATTCGTCCCTCGGGACCAACTCTTTCTTGGAGCCTCCTGTCCGCCTGGTTCGGCTCTGTCCTCATCTCCCTGTGATTCCAGCTCTGTCCTCATAGCCACATGGTTCCAGCTTGTTGAGGGCGGGGCAATCTGGAGTGGTGGGGAGTGTTCCCAAGCCGGGCTCCTCTCACAAATGTCTGAAAACTTCTTGGCTGTAGCTCCTCCTCCCTCCCCTTCCTCTCCTTCACCTTGCCCACCGTGCAGAGGAGGCCAAACAGAAGGTCTGGTCATAGGTCTTGTGGGTTAATACACCAAAGGTGGTGGGCGTTTTGTTAAGGGATTCTGGACAAGCAACACTTCAGGAAAGGAAAGACCCAAAGGAAAACTGAAAGATGAAGCAGAGGGGCCGGACCAGAATATAGGCTTTATTGAGGGAGTGTACCCCTCCTGACTGCCTTCCAGAGGGGAGAGAGCAGGAGGAGGCCCCTCCGTTTCATCTTTCAAAGACGTCTTTAATGGCGGAGTTTTATGCAGTGTCTCTAGCCAGTAACTCCCCTACTCCCGCCATCAACCTGTGAGGGTGACTACCTAGCTCAGAAGTCCCGCCTGAGGCAAACTTTGGAAATCCAAATGGACCTTGTTTCCTCTCTCCAGGCTGAAATTTTTAACCATGATCATCGCTCTCCAGTTCCTTTCCTTGCTCCTGTCATGAGCCTTCCTGAGGAGCACACCCGCATGGTCTACTTTGCCATCTCTGACTATGTCTTCAACACAGCCAGCCTGGTGTACCACGAAGCAGGGTACCTGAACTTCTCCATCACAGATGACATGGTAAGGCTGGGGACAGAATGATGCTGACAAAGGATGGTGTAACCTGGCTTCCCTTCCTTCTTTCCCTGCAATCACAAGACCTAGGTTTGGCTCCTGGCCTTGTCACAACGTGGTCTCTGGCCACTCCCTTCACCTCTCTGAGCTACAACTTCCTCACCTGTGAAACTGGTTAATCATGGTCCCCACCTATCAGGGCATTGCGAGGGTTCCATGAAATGGGGGTATGGGGGTGGGGGTGTAACAACACATCTGGCACAAGGCCTAGCATATAGTGAGCACTCGATAAAACATGGTTATGTGATCCTGTCTGCAAGAGGAAGGACGGCAGTGCTGGTGGGATGGGTGAGTCAGATGTGATGATGGGAGGAAAAGTCACTCCCGTCATTCACCAGGTGGACCCGGATTTATCACCAGGGAAACTGGATAATCCAAATGGGATCACTCTGTGTTTCCCGCCACCCTGACATTGTTCAGGGGCAACAAGAGCTGCTGGAAATAACCTTCTGAAACCCAGAAATATGAAAGACGTGATCCACTGTAAAATCTAGTATCCCTTATACAAAGCCACATTTGAGAAAGTTGTTTTAGAGGTAAATGCTAGGAGAACTTTGTTTCTCCTTTTTACCACGAGTCACTAAATCATATTCCTTTTTACTGTGGCTACAAGGAAGCTCCCAGGCAGATATTTATGGGTCCAGTGTCTTCCTAATTTGCTTTATTTTTAACTTGGTCTTTATTTACTATTCTATGTAACTGTATGCATTTCATTCTCTAAAATATATATATTTTTAAAAACATCAAACTATCAAAGTGAGAGAAATTGTGAATTAGAATAACAAATTTAGACTGAGGAAAGGGGGAGAGAATAAAACCCAGACAAGCAAGCCACAAAGTCTTCCACAGTTGTTATAAGAAAGAATTTAGATTTTGAGCTTCCTGGCAGCCAAAGTGAAAATGAAAATTATACTAACATATTTTCCCTGGCCCCAGTCTTTTTTTTTTTTTTTTTTTTTTTTGGTCATAATTTATTACTTCACTGATGTAAATCAGGCAGAAAGGAAAGAAGGTGCACCATTATGACTGCAAATCTCACTGTCATGAACCCTTTGAGTGGGTCCTGCATGTCACCTGTACCCCAAGGAGAGCAGAGAGTACCCACAGTCTCATGTACCCCTGTTAACAGAAGGACAGGCATCTTGTCACTGCCATGGTAACCCTGGGCATTCGTGAAGTTCCAGTCCGAAACACCAACCACCTCTCCCTCTCTGGTTAGATCTTCGGTTCTGGAAGAAGCACCCTAAAACTTCTTTGCATCTCTTCACTGCAGGTTCCACCAACCTCCAACATCCGACTGACCACCCAGTCCTTCCGGGCCTTCATCCCCCGGGTAAGGCTTCCCTCGGTCCTCGGTAGTGCAGGCCAGCCTTCAGGGGTCTCCTCTCAGCTTGACCAAGTGTCAGAAGATGAGCAATGAGACCCTAAGTGAAGGCCAGAGGGCTGCAGGCTTTGGGACTTTCTTCCTTTCAAAGCCCCAATAGCACAGGCCTGAGCCCCGGGTTCTCCTGGGACCACAGGTTGCCTAGCCTTACTGGTGCCATCTGAGAATCCCAAGCAATGCCATTATGACCCATGCACAACGGAATACAACACTTGGGTGCTGTCACTGATCTAACCCTACTGGGGATCAAGTTGTATGTAAGATTTTGCCATGATAATGACCACTCTCTGTGTTCATGGAAAGGTATCTTGACCACTAAGAGAAAAAGGCACAGAGCATTTTATGGGAATAAAGTCCACCAGAAAGCATGCTCAGAGTTATCTGTCTTTCCCCAGGCTCTCCCGGCAAACCCGTGTGTTTCCTTCTCTTGACATAATCTCCCCATTCTGCCCCCAGATAACCAAACGCTACCCCAACATGAAGTTGGAGCTCCAGGGAAGAGTGGTCTCTGCCCCCATCCTGAACTTCAGCCCTGGGAACCTGTCCTTGGCCCCCCAGATGGAGATTGAGGGCTTTGTGCTCCTGCCTAACTCTGCCAAGGAGCTCATCTTCCAGCTTGGCGTGGTAAGGTTTGCTTCTGTAAATGCTGTTCCTTTTGCCCGTGTGCTTTTCCCTCCCTCATTACTGGTCCAATTCCTTCAGATTTCAACTTGACTATCACTTCCTTAAAGAGGCCTTTTTTTCTTTTTTAAAGTATTTTTTTTTTTTTTATTGATTTCAGAGAGGAAGGGAGAGAGAGGGGGAGATAGAAACATCCATGATGAGAATCATGGATCAGCTGCCTCCTGCAAGTCCCTCACTAGGGATCAAGCCCACAACCCAGGCATGTGCCCGTGACCAGAATCGATCCTGGACACTCAATCCACTGAGCCAAACCGGCCTTTCTTGATTACTCTTACCCCAATGCATCTTAGGCTCCTTGTCATTTTTCTCTTGTAGCACCCTATTATTTTACTTCATTACATTTATTACGAATATACTTATGCAGCTGTTTGCAAGTTTATTTGTTTAATGTATTTATCTCCCACAGACTCCCACAGAGTCTGGGCTACTGTGGAAAGGAAGGTATAGGGGTCTTTGACTGTTTGCTCTGCACCTATAAGGCTGACCCCTGAAGACTACATTTCCCAGGATCCCTGGCAGCACTCTGACATTCAGCTATCTCAGCCAATCGTAGGCAATATTAAGAGAATGGAGAGCAGGAGGAAGGAAGAAGCAGAGTATTTTTTCCTCTCTGTGTCTAGGACAGAGATGGGAAGTGGCTGTCTCCTCCATGGTGGCTTCCATGACCCCAGCTCTCTCTGTTCTGGTCTTGAGGTGGAAGTAGCTTCCTGCCTCTGTTGATCCCTGAGTTGCCACTTCAACTCTATTTATTTTTTGGCTTTTCAGCAGTTCCATCAGTTGTATAACCAAGTCCCCGGATTACATTCCCTCTGAGTTAAGCACTGAGAGAGTTCCTCCCTCCCTGGTGGGCCCTGTCTTCTAGAGAAGGGATTCTGAGCTTTTGGGGGCTCTGGCTCACTGGGCGGGGAATTTTTATCTTTTCTTTTAGGTTTGAAACTCAACAAGACAAATTTCTGGAAGGGTAATTGCACCCAAACGCTATATCTACAATTTGATATTGTTATGAAAATTTTTGTCATCAATATATTTTAAATGAAAATATAATCTATTATTTCTGTCATGATTATTAATTGAGCACTTTAGAGATCTCCAGGGACAGGCACTCTACAGTTGCTCTCAGTCGTCTGTTCAACGTTTACTTGTTCTCGTAGTCAACAATTTCAAGTAAAAATGTTCAAGTTCAAACATCCAGCACCTACAGTGAACCTTCTAGGACTCTATAGTCTACTAGGGGAGTTCCTGCTTTAATCCATTGAGCTGTTTACGTAGAGAAGACAGCTGGTCCTCATAGTACGTGACAGCCTCCCTCACCTGTTTCCTTCCCCTGCAATCTCCAGACCACTAACCTCTCTGCCGCGTTGACCTTCAACACCAGCAAGATCACTGGGATCCTGAAGCCAGAAAAGTAAGTCAGCCTCCCATCCACATGGGGGTGCTCAACCAGGCTTACTCTGTCTGGTTGGTGCTCACTGATTCTCTGTAAGGAGGTGGGGATGTGACCAAATCCTCCGGTCAATTTTAGGGGCCCAACATTCAAGAGGGAAACTTTCATCTTGCCCCAGTTAGTCAAATTTTTTAGCCCTTCTGGCCCTGCTTTCACCAACTTCCTTTCTACCCAAGCCCCATTACTTCCAATCTTCTACAGAATGTATTAATACTGCTTTTTCTTAATCTATGAATTTTAGACATCAGCTATACTGACTTCCTAAAGTGATAAAGATTGAGCTCTTTTACACTACCCACCTCCCCTCTTTGAGTCTTTCCAATAAGGTGATATCATTGTTTTTAGCTAGTCATCTTTTTCACTCCTGCCCCTACCTCACCCTTGGCCATGAGCCTTCTCAAGCCAGTGCCTCCTCCTTTCCAGTGAACGCTACATGGCTTAGGTATCCTTTGGGCATAATAACCACAACTCTGAACCATTTCTGATCCATTGTAGGGTACAAGTGGAACTGAAAGAATCTAAAGTTGGACTATTCAATGTAAGTTATTGTTTTTGTTTATCAAATAATTGGCGTATTGATTAATTCAGAGTGTTTCCTAAGCAATGTTATGGTGTCCAAGCACAGAAAAGAGAAAAGGAGAAAAGCTATTCTATGCTCTAGAAAAGTGCAGAAGCTCTCAAGGACATAAAACCTAGGGCAGAGCAAAAGCTACATCCCAATATAAGACAATACATAATTAAATCTCTTATCAGACCAATTTTTTTAAACTGCAAGGAATAGAAAGCCAACTAAAAATGTCTTCAGCATATGAGAGGACTATACAGAATCATGTGATTAAAAAACAAAGACAATGAAGACTACTAAGGCTAGAGATTCCAGGCATAGCTGGATCCAGGTGCTCAAATTAATGCATCAAGAATCTCCATCTTTCTGTTTTCTTTTCAGTGTTGGCTTTATTCTCAGGGGGGGTTATTCCCATTGGTGAAAAAACCCTAAATTTCCTGTGGTTTCATTAAAAACACAAAATCCCTGTGCTAGCTCCTATTAGATCAACCTTAGCCATGTGCCCATTCTTTAGCCAATCACTATGGCCAGACATATGACAAGGCCCCTCAGCCAAGGCTGGGTTTCCTGGAGCCAGAATTTTTAATCCCCAATGGTATGGACTGACATTGGGAAAGGCATTCCCTGGAGGAAAATAGGGTCTTGTATTAAAACAGGAGAAATTAATTGCTGGGCACACAAAATGAAGAGATGATTTCCACCAAGAGAAAAAGGTAGTGAAATAGCCCCCTATTAAAGGAGGAAAGAGAATGGAAAGATTGGTGCAGGCTGGAGCAATCATGGGGGAATTTCTGAAAAGAGAGAAGGTGGCATGATGGCAGCTGCTCCTCACAGGCCAAGGAGGAGATGGGACGACTTGAACTTGCACTGGTTGTTTTCCTCTTCACCGTCCCCAAGGACACTGGCCTCCTCTGACCACGCTCACCCTGTTCTCCTCTCCCAGACTTTCCCTAAGTACTTCTGAAGAGGAAATAAACCTATGAAGTGTGGAGAGACACTGTGCACAAGGACCCCAAAGAAAGACTCCTTTCAGAGAATAAAGTGATAATGACACACTAATATTGTATCTGGGCCTAGCATGCAAAATGTTCTATAAAGTAAAACTTATGTAAAGGTTCACAAAAAATATTAATATTTTGGAATGTGATTAAAAAAAAAAAAAAGCCAGAACTATAGAATCAGATAAATCTGGATTCAAATTCTGACCCTGCAGCCCAGTGTCTAACAGCCACTTTCATTCTGACAGCCTCAGTTTTCTTATCCATGAAATGTGGACATTGTTGTCAACATAAAGGGGTTCTTGTAAAGACTGAAGCAGATATATATAATGCTCTGAGTCCTACACCTAGCACATAGTGAATGTTAAAACGTGTGTGTTTTAAATTTTTTTTATTACACAAGTAATTCAGGAAAACATTCTCACTGTAAAAAAATTTTTTTTGAATATTTAAGTCAAGGCTAAGCCAAACTGTGATGATCTTCCTAGAGGAAAGATGGTTGGGTGTACAGTCTTCCAACATTTTTCTCTTTTTGCACACATATACATGTACATCTTGATGTAGGTATCTATCTGAAATTTGCTTTTTCCAAGTCTTTTGCTATGTCAGCGCACACCATACCCTCTCACCTCCAGGGTGGCTGTTGGAGGTTTATTGGTGGGCAATATGGCGCACTGGTCAGAGTGTTCTCTTCAGGTGGAGAACGCTGTGACCAGGTGAACAGGGGCCACATGTGCCGTTTTCCTGTTCTCCACCAGGTGGAGCTGTTAGAGGCGCTGCTCAACTACTACACACTCAACACCCTCTACGCGGAGATCAATGGTAAATATCACTACGGATTTCTCCAAGTCAAGAGTGACACTGCTTTGGGGCTGGGGGTGGGGAGAGAACTGGGCTTGGAGTTGGGAAACAGGGTTCCCCTGCAGGCTGTGAGACCTTGGGCGAGCCACTTCCCTATGAGCCTCAGGGGTCTGTCTTTGCAATGGGAGTGCTGAAGTCTACCTCACCTCTCGCCAGGGCTTAAGGAAGGCTGGGGACTGGGGCAACAATTCAGAGCTCAGGAAACCCCTTCTAAGAGAAGAAGAGACTCACAGAAGTTCCCCCCCTGAGATGGCAAGGAAAAGACTAGAGACCAACTTAAAATAGAGAGCACAAGGCAGCCCCCTCTAAATTCACATTTCTGATTCAGTTGCCAACACCCTTTAAACATTGAAGCATAAAGACCTAAGCCCTGTTTCACTTGGCTGCAATAGAAAGCAAGATGGGGGTGGAGGGCAGATGCCCACAGCTTCTTATCATGAGTGCATCCCGCCCCAGGCCTACCACTCCTTCCAATAGCCTCATGGCGGCGAGCTCGGGCTCCTGTAGCAGCTTCCTTCCTGGGGTTAAGTCCCCGTTTGACCCCTTTCTAGCTGTGTGAGCAGGGGCAAGTTCCTTGGCCACTCTGTGGCTCAATTTCCTTATCTGTAAAAGGAGAATAATAATCATATCTACCTCACAGTCTTTGGTGATAATTAAATGAGACTGTGCGGTGTATAGAGTTTGCACAGAGGCCTCTTTTTAAAAAAAAAAAAAAAATTCTTTGTCTATAATTGCTATTAACAAATCTCTCTCAATGTTGTGCCTCCACCTCCAGCTAAATTGGCATTAGGCTTCCCTCTTCCTCTGCTGAAGCGTATTCAGCTCTACGACCCTGTCCTCCAGATCCACAAGGTGAGTGGGCTCCGGGGGCTCTGGGGGTTTGGGGAGGGGGCTGTTTCGCTTTCCAGGTTCAGAGGCCAAAGCTCAGCGTGTGAGGCCCTGCCCAGCCCTGCAGCTGGGAAGGCCAGGCCAGGACTGGGGTGGGATGCCACATGCCATGGAGCCATCCACCTGTCCTTCCAAAGTGGCACTCACTCCTGTGGGAGCGGGAGGCAGTGACACCGTCAGTGCTAAACTGCCTTCTCCCCCTCGCCGTGAGTGACCTGGGGCAGCCGCAATACCAGCTCCTTTTTAAATACTGTAATCCTGGACATGCCAGCAGGCCGAGTGCTAAGCCACTTTTGTAAACTTTCTTCTATATTCTTAAGTGGAAGAGCTTTATTATAAATATGTGTTTGGTGTGTCCCCCCTCATAGGCCATTATCCCCACATACACCCACCGTTTGAATTTTAATATCCTTCCTTCAGTGTTTTTTATTTCGCTAAGTTTGAAAAACTTGTGTTCTGAATAGTTGCATTGCTAGTGCTCCTAAATGTTTTCTTTTTTTAATTTTTGTTGCAATCTAGTCCCCAACCCCCCCACCTAGTATTTAAGAACTGCCTCAGCCATCAGATGGACCATAATTAACTGAACTATTTTAGGACCAAGGAATATATCTAGTCCTTCACTATTCTCTCCACTGTTCTGATCGAGCATTTTACGGTCCATCTGTGCCTCCCAGTCGAGGGTATCCCCCTGGGAGAGCATCGGTAAGGTGGGATGACTGGGATGGAGATGCTGCGTTGTGCTTGGCACAGCATCCACATCCAGCAAACAGCAGCTGCGAAGAGAGCGAAGGGCAGCGGCGAGGTCAATGACACACTGGCCAACTGGCAGATTTGAAAGTCCAATCTCCACAAGTCTTTTGGGCGCTGAGATACTCAACACCCAACTTTGTTTGGGAGTTTACAAGGAGTCAGACAGATGGTTGTTCCAAGCAAAGACTGAGCGACAATTCATGCAGCTGACCCCAGTTTTCTCCTCTGTAAAATGGGGTTTGGCCCATAGCCTACTGGGCTCCTGGGACAGTACGAGGCCAAGTACGAAAGGGTCTAGCTCAGTGTGGCACGGGAAGTCATCGGGAGGTGTATTATGTGCTGCCTTATTCATTAGAATTCTGAGCTCCATTCTGTCCATTCGTTTGACACCCAAAGGCAGGGCATGTCTCCCCGTGAGGAGGACTAGGACTTTGCCTTGAGTGCAGCATCCCTGCCCCTTTGGGTGATGGAAACCTACGAGGAAGTGGGAGCGGAAACCCTGGCCGCTCACCGTATTGCATGATTTGCCAAGGAGAGGACATTTAGGTGACACAGGGGATAGTTATGAGGCCTGCCCGGAAGCAGCAGCTTGGGGAATGGCAGATAAATCGCCGCTCAGAGGAGGTCACTGGCAAAGCTGTGCTTTACGGAGGCCTTGGGGACGGAGGCACACGGGCGATTTATGTACTGACCTGGTTTCCGGTAGAGCTTGTGTTTCTGCAGACATGGGCCTCCTTTTAAATCACAGAAGCATCGTTTTGAAGCAGAGGATGTGTTTGCCATCCTGCTCTGTCCTGTCTCCCCTAGGACTTCCTGTTCTTAGGCGCCAACGTCAAGTACCTGAGAGGTTGAGACAGATGGGCTCGGAGGCTGCAGCGGGGCCAGCAGGGGGCATCTCCAGATGTGCAGGCTGTTCCCAGAGACTCTGGGAGGATGAAGACTTCTCGGTTCTCTCAGGGCGGTCTGCCTGGCCTCCACCCCACACTCCTCTTCAACGCAGGACTTTACTTCCTCCGCCAGGATGGACCATCGTCCTCTCTGGCCTGTACGATCATCAAGGGCAGGCGCCGACTTTTCTATTCACTGTCTGATCCCCGTGCACAGTGCTGACACGTAGTGGGTCCTCAATAAATATTTACTGAACGATTCGCTGAGGGAACCACCTGGTCCTCCCTACTGCCCGCGGGGTCTTTGGCTGGTCAGTCCCATCGGTGGTCTCCAGGGCGTGACCCTGACCACACTCCCCTCTCCCATCCCCCGCTGCTGTGGGGAACCTCAGGGAGAGAAGAAGGGGTTCCCCGCTCAGCCCTGACCTGGCACTGGTGCCCGCTCTCCTAAGGGGCTTGTCCATCTCGGTTTATGGGGAATTTTAATCTATGCCTCCCAGCCCCCTCACCTCTTGCCTGCTGCAGACACAGAGCCAGTGCGTCTCCCAGAGCAAAAACTCAGCCTCCTGCTGCCTTCCCCATTGACACGGGTGTAAATTAGGAGGAAATTGACCCGTCTAGGGTTTCGGTCCGACCCAAATAGGAAGCTCATCCCACTGTTGTTTCTGAGCCCTGCCTGGAGGAAGAGGCCTTCGTTTCTAATCATCGCACAACCAGACTTGGATCACTAACGACACTTCCGGCCTATGTGGTTAGTTACCCCAGGACGGGGAATCACAAGGACCATTTGGTGTGTTTTTTTTTATTGTGCTCATGAGCAGATGGGTGGCGCTGCCGGCTAGCAGGTAAGTCACAGGGAATAGACTGATTTGCCCTGTGTGTGACAGATGCCATCCAAGATGGGACGATGCGCTGGCATCCTGCTGCCAGCAGGGTGAGCCATGGATCCTGTCCTCCCTCCTAGCTCCTTGGGCTCCCTTGTCCACCACCAGCACCCATCCCTGTGGTGGATGGGGAGGGGCTCCGGCTTCTTCCAGGACTAGCCATGTGGTCGTGGGCAGTCCCTCTCCCCTTGGGGTCCTCATCCATGAAGTAGGGGTGATAGTAACAGCAGCTACTTCCTAGGGCTGTGATGATGATGATGATGTTAGGTAACCTGTATTAAAGGGCTTATTTAGCCATAGAGAGGACTCAGTATGTATTGGCCAGACATGCTTACCAAGCATCTCCCACTTGCGGGCACTGAGTTGCTCAGCACCGGGTACAGAGGCAGCTTAGACCCAGTGCCAGCCCTGCTCCAAGAGCATTGCCTTGGGCGTGGCGGGAAGAGCCAGCCTTGATTCCCGTGGCCTTGCTTTGGGCTCCTGGCAAGGCCTCCCTGAGCCTCGGTGTCCTCACGTGTCCGGTGTGGCTGGGGACCCCTCCTTTCAGGGTGACTTGGGACGTGATGGGTTAATGTCAAGCTTCTGGGGATGCCCCTGGCATAGCCAGGTCCTGGTACACGGCTGGTGCTACTTCGCCTGCCTCACTCTGGGGTCCCTGGAAGCAGACCCTGAGACAGGAGGAGAGGTTTCCAGAGGAGAGAAAATGAGATGGAGAAGGGGAGGGAGCCTACGAAGGGCATGTGATCCACCAGTTAAGGACCACGTGTGCTGAGGTGAGTATATCCCTCCGCCCCGCTGTTGGAGGGGAGCCCCTGGCTGTAATCTGATCAGAGCGGGCCCTGGCAGCCACAGAAACTTCTCAGGCAAAGAAAGGCCCGTGTCCGATGCACCCCTTCCTTGGCCGACTTTAGTTGGCATCCTTTCCCTTTAGCAAGTGGTTGCTGTGAGAGTAACAGCTCTCCGGGAGACCCGCGAGTCTTCCCAGTGAGTTACAGAGCTGTCGGGTGGTCCTGGGGACCCTCAAACTCGCACCTGGTGTCAGAAGGGAGGGTGGTCTGTGGACTGAGCCACGCACCCCTTCACGGGGGGAGAGGAGGGCTTCCCTGTTCTCTGGCTCCTCAGGACATGCTGCTGCCTCAGACACTGAGCCCCCAGCGGTGACACTCGGTTCTCTGGAGCCTGGCTGAGCTTGGAGGGCCCCACCTCCTGCCCCAGCTGACAGCCTCCGCTCTGCTCGCGTGGGTGCTACAAACCCCGTATGGCTGGGCTCCCGAACTGCACACTTCACAGTCCATGTGGTCAGCAGAAGCAGGAAGGCCT
Organism: Pipistrellus kuhlii; assembly: GCF_014108245.1. NCBI lineage: Eukaryota > Metazoa > Chordata > Mammalia > Chiroptera > Vespertilionidae > Pipistrellus > Pipistrellus kuhlii. Next base: position 49,644,329 of record NW_023425562.1, on the reverse strand, counting down.
GAGGGCCAGCAGCGGCTGCACGCACCCTCACACACAGTGAGTCCTCACTTAGCATCTGCAATAGGTTCCATGACTTTAGTGAAGGGACATATAATGAAACCCGTTTTACCACTGACACAAACAAGAACTACGTTCCTGTGGCATCTTGTCAACATTAAAATGCAATGACACTGAATGAAAGAACATTATTCAGGGACCTGCTCTTTGGTCCAGACCTCTCTTCTGAGATTCTGACCTGTCCCCTAGCTTGACATCTCGTCCCCTCGGGAGGACTGGCTGTGAGGGCTGCACCTGGCTCCTATGAGGAGGGAATCTGAAAAGGTGTCCCTGAGGCCTGTCCCTGGAGTCTGGTGCATAAATCCCTCCACCCTCCCACCCCCAGCACATCTGCCCTGGCCCGCTTTCCCCAGGCCGCAGAGGAACGCTGGTAGTAAAACGCAGCAGCACAGACGCTGCTTTATGGGCCAGGAGGAACGGCTTTCCACCTGGGGCCACTAAAGAACCCAGAGCTGAATTCTCCAGTTCCCTGAGCGCAGGCTTGCCTCTCGCCACAAGTGATCTCGCGGGCCCGTAGGCTGTTTCTAAAGGGATGCTTTCACCACCGCCACCTTGTCTTGGGTGCAGGGGTAGGCCCGAGCTGTCACCTGCACCCCCAAGACCCAATCAAGCCCAGTTAGCTTTCAGTGCCCCCCTCCCCCCAACCAGCAAGCTTTCTGGATCTGCAGTCTAATCAAGAATGGTTCTCTGAGAGCTGCTCCTGCACAGAATCATTTTAAGAGTCAACATAGCCCAGCTGCCATGGCTCAGTGGTTGAGCGTTGACCTATGAACCAGGAGCTCCCGGTTCGGTTCCTGGTCAGGCCACTCGATCCCTAATGGGGGGAATGCGAGAGGCAGCTGATCTGTATGTGATTCTCTCTCATCATTGATGTTTTTCTCTCTCTCTCTCCCTCTCCCTTCCTTTCTGAGTCAGTATATATATATATATATATATATATATATATATATATATATATATATATATTTAAAAGAGTCAATATAAAATGGCTAAAATGAAAAACACAGACAAAATCTAAGCATTGGCAAGCATGTGGATGGAGTAGCTGGGACACTTGCCCGTTGCTGGTGGGAGTGTCAATGGGTACATTCATTGGAAGAATCTGCTAACGTTGACCATGTATGTCCCCATGGCCAGCAATTCCACTCTGCAAGGACACCCAACAGAGATGGCTGCATGTGTTCAACAAAAGACAGGTGCTGGTGTTCGTAAAGCACTCTTCAGAAAAAGCCCTCACTGCCAATGCCCACATGCCCCTCAGTAGTGGGCAGGTGAACTGTGGAAGTCACACAATGGAATGGTAAGCAGCACTGAGCCACAATGAACTTCAACTGTATGCAGTGGCATAGGTGAACCCTGCAAACAGGATGCTGCGTGAAAGAGAACAGACGCAAAAGGGCACATACTGTTGGGTTCCATTGATACAAAGTCCAAAAAAAGAGGAGAAAGGAATTCACGGAAGTCAAAGTCGGGAGGGAGCTCATGCTGCCAGGAAGGAGTAATATGCAAAGGATGGGAGGGTCTCCTGGGGTTTTGATTCTGTTCTGTTTCTTGACACATGTCCTGTTCTTCTTCTTCTTGTGTGAGTTCACTTGGTCAGCATCCATCTATCTACACTTATTTGCATATGTTTCTGCACTTCAAAGAAGTATATATAAGACAAGTCTGTATTTATGAGACTTTTTATAATGTCTGATTACTTAGGCTCCCAATAAAGTTCCACTTCTCCAGATTTATTCATCCAATAAAACAGACGCACAACTTGCATAGGCTGTTTATAATAGCAGAACAATAACAAAGCACAACATAACAAAAACTGAAAGCAACCTGTGGCCCTGGATAAGAACGGGTAGATAAAGGATGGGGCCTACATGCAAAGGGGGACTGTGCAGTCTAAGAAGAATGGCCATGTGAGCAAAAGCCAGCAAAGGCATTACTTAGTGGCCAGAGTAAGCTAGGCAGATACAGTATTATTTCCTTTTATTGAAAGTGCTGTAGATATATATGCATTTGCTTATAAGTATACAAGAAATTTCTAGGGGGTTATCCAAAATTCTGGGAACAGAAGTCAGTTTTAAAGATTGGAAATGAAGCGTTTGTAAAGTTGGAAAGTTGGAAAGTTTTTACTTTCCTTCTTATGCCTGTTTGGTTCTCTTCTTTCTCTCTCTCTCTCTCTCTCTCTATCTCTCTCTCTCTCTCTCTCTCTCTCTCTCTCTCTCTCTATCTTTTTTTTTTTCCACAAACAAATATTACTTTAAAAAAATAAAAAGGCAAAGATGTAAATCAAAGTAATTTAAGCACCTGTTTAAAAACTCAAATGTGCAGAAGAGCTTATAATAAGAAGCCATGGTCTCAAAGGGAATATTAGCTCCTTGCTAATATTTTGAAAGTATAAATCATAATGAATTCTCTTAGAAGCATTATACTTTGTGTACTCTGTTGCTTTATGTTTCCTTTTTTAATTGAACATTAAGGGAATGCAGTATTTTAATTGTAACTCTGCCAATATCTTTATTGAGAGACATGTTGCCATTTCTGTCTGTTATGAAATTTCTGTTGCCAAGAAAGGCAGGATTCCATTATTTCTTTCAGATTGCATTGGTGTAGTGCATTCTTGGTTACCAAAATACTCACATAGCTTTGGGGCTTTGAAATGATATTCATGATGTGTGAAAAGGCATGATACATAACCATACAATCCCAATTACAAAAGAAAGGGAAGCTTAGTTGTGTAGATACACTCACAGGAGACTTACAAGGACATGTCAGACTACAAATTGCTTCTGATTATGGATGGCTTTGTTCTTTGCTTCTTGTGTTTTTCAGTTTCCTACTATATGCACATGTTAATTTAAAAAATGTGTTATTTTAAAATAAACCTAAAAGAACAGGCTCATTTTATTATCTTGCATCCAGATACCTAGTTTCCCCACCATCATTGGTTAAAGATAATATGTTTGTATGGGAAATAAAACAATAATTAATAAACAATAAACAATAATACAAGAATAAACTCTAACCCTAACTGGTTTGGCTCAGTGGATAGAGCATCAGCCTGTAGACTCAAGGGTCACAGGTTCGATTCCAGTCAAGGGCATATCCTTGGTTGTGAGCACATCCCCAGGAGGAAGTATGCAGGGGGCACCTGATTGATGTTTCTCTCTCATTGATATTTCTCATTCTCTATCCCTCCCCCTTCCTCTCTGTAAAAAATCAATAAATATATATATATATTTAAAAAAAGAATAAACTCTATGTTTCATATACTCATAACTGTAGACCTACTTTTGTCCCATCCCGTTACTCTCCCCAGCACCAACTCCACTGTGTAGTCTGGCACCCTTGTCGAAGATCATTTTGCCATACATGTGTAGGTTTGTTTCTGAGCTCTCTATTCTCTTCCATTGGCCTATATGTCTGTCTTTATGTCAGTACTGTTTTGATTTCTGTAGCTTTGTAATATGCTTTTAAGTCAGGAATTGTGAGGCCTCTAACTTTATTTTTCTTTCCTTTTGTCTATTCAGGATCCTTTTTGGAACCATATAAATTATATGTAGGATTGTTTTTCTACTTCTGTAAAAATATGTTTAGCCTGGCCAGCATGGCTCAGTGGTTGGTGGTTGACCTATGAACTAGGAGGTCATGGTTCGATTTCCAGTTGGAACACATGCCTGGGCTGTGGACTTGATCCCCAGTGTGGGACATGCAGGAGACAGCCAATTAATGATCCTCACTCATCATTGATGTTTCTCTCTCTTTCTCCCTTTCTCTCTAAAATCAATAAAAAAAAATTTTTTTTAATGTCACTTAGATATTGATAGGGATTGCAAAGTATCTGCAGATCACTTGGACGAGTATGGACATTTTGACAATAGTATTAATTCTTTCAATCCATGAACATAGGATGCCTTTCCATTCATCTGTGTCTTCTCTAATTTCTTTCAGCAATGTTTTTTAGTTTTCAGTGAACAAAGTCATCTTCTTTCTTGGTTTCGCTTATTCCTAAGTAGTTTATTCTTCTTAATGCTGTCGTAAATGGGATTATTTTCTTAATTTCCATTTCATATTTTTCACTTTTCATGTGCAGAAATGCAACTAATTTTGGTATGTTGACTTTGTATCCTGCAATTTTGTTGAATTTGTTTATTATTTCTAATGGTTTTATTGTAGAATCTTAATGCTTTATACATAAAAATCATGTCATCTTTGAACAGAGATGATTTTGCTTCTTCCTTTCTGATTTGGATGATTTTTCTTTCGCCTAATTGCTCTAGCTAGGACTTCCAGTACTATGTCGGATAGAAGTGGTTATAGTGGACACCCTTGCCTCACCTTCTTCCTAAAATCAGAGGAAAAGTTTTCAATATTTCCCTGTTGAGTATGATGTTGGCTATGGGCTTTTCATATATGGGCTTTATTATGTTGAATTAGTTTCCTTCTTTTTCTCATGTGTTGAGTATTTCTTATCATGAAAGGTGCTGAACTTTGTTAAATGCTTTTTCTGCATCCATTGAGATGATTATGTGATGTTTGTCCTTCATTCTGTTAAGGTGGTATTTGATTTTTGAATGTGGACCCATCTTTGCATCCCTCAGATAAATCCTACTTAGTTATGGTGTACGATCATTTTATTTTTTTAATATATTTTATTGATTTTTTAACAGAGAGGAAGGGAAAGAGATAGAGAGCTATAAACATCGATGAGAGAGAAACATCGGCCAGCTGCCTCTTGCACACTCCCTACCGGGGATGTGCCCACAACCAATGTATATGCCCTTGACCGGAATCGAACCTGGGACCTTTCATTCCGGAGACCGACGCTCTACCACTGAGCCAAACCAGTTTCGGCTGTATGATCATTTTAATGAGCTATTGGATTCAATTTGTTAGCATTGTGTTCAGGATTTTTCTCACCTAGAGTCATCAGAGATATTGACCTAGTACTTTTCTTTTATTGTACTGTCTTGGTTTGGCTTTGGCATCGGGGTAACACTGGCCTCATAGAATGAGTTTGGCTGTATTCCCTCCTCTACAATATTTTGGAAAAGATTGAGAAGAATTGGCATTCATTCTTTTTTTAAATGCTTGGTTGTATTCTCAGCAAAGCCATCTGGTTCTGGGCTTTCCTCTCTTGAGAGATTTTTAATTACTGATTTAATCTCCTTACTAGTTATAGTCTGCTCAAATTTTCTGTTTCGTCATGATTCAATCTTGACTAGTTTTATGTTTCTAGGCATGTATCTATTTCTTCCAGCTTACCCAATTTGTTGCATATAATTGTTCATAGCAGCCTATTGTAATCCTTTTTATTTCTGGCATCAGTTATAATGTCTCCTCTTTCATTTCTGATTTTGAGTCTTCTTTCTTTTTTCCAGCTTTGTTGATTTCTGTAAAAATAAATAAATAAATAAAACTCTGGATTTTATTGATTTGCCCTGCTCAGTTAACCCTTTCCTCCAGTAAGCGCAATAACCAAATGATCACTTCTGTTTCGGAATTTTAGAAGCCTATTTTCAGCTAGCTCTACAGTTCATCTGGCAATTGATCATGTGGTACTGTAACCCGCTATTTAATATTTTGTTATCTAACTTCTCCGGAATTGTACGTTTAACCTCTCTAAGAAGATTAGAATTTCCTTGAGGGCAGGAAACAGGTTTTATGTCTTTGTGTCACCCACAGCTCATGGCGTGTGCTCAGCTGGGTACTGAATATGTGTCTGGTGGCTTAATTTGAAGTCTTTGGTCACTTAGCTTATCATTCCTATGTTTTCCCTAGTTACCTGCTGCCTTAGGCCCTTATCACATAGCTCCTCCAGTCTATAGTCAGCTGTTCATTGTCTCCGTGTCCTCTGCTTGTGCCACACATGCTCAGCTGCCCTGCACTCCTGTTCAGATCACAGGGCTCCCTGAAGGCTATCTCACCCTGTTCTCACTCTTTCTCATGATTCCAAGCTGTCTGCTGGGGCTCCAGAGGGTGCTCGGAAGGTAGGTGAGCCGTGAGATGTTAAGCCAGGAGTGTGGAAACCTCCAGGGCAGCAGGAAACAGAGGCCTACGTTTTGGAGGGTGATCAAGAGCAACAGGGATGGAAAGCCTGGTAAACAGATAATTTTTGCCACAGTTAATATTTGGGTGAATTTCCATGACAACGTCCCCTTTCAGGAGAGCCTGGGCCTGGTTAAGGTCATGCAGAGAAGGAGTATAGACTGGAGGGTGGGAGGAACGGGAAGGGACTCCAAGAAAAGAGTCCCATGATTTGAAATTACTTATTGTTATGGGCTGCATTGTGTCTTCCCAAGAATATATGCTGAAGTCCTTACCCCAAGTCCCTTAAAGTGTGACCTTATTTGGAAATGGGGTCCTGACAGAGGTAATCAAGTTACGATGAGGTCACTAGGGTGGGCCTTGTCCCACATGACCGGTGTCCTTATAAAAAGGGGAGATTTGGACACAGAGACAGACACATACCCAGGCAAGATGCTGTACAGGCAGCTCTACAATGACAGAGGCAGAGACTGCACTGACAAAGATGCTAAGGAACACTTGAGGCTACCATAAGCCAGGAAGAGGCAAAGAAAGATTCTCCTCAGAGTTCGAGGGAGCATGACCCCTCTGTGGGTCCCTTGGTTTCAGACTTCTGGCCTCCAGAACTGAGAGACAATAAATGTGTGTTGTTTTAAGTCACCCAGGCAAACTAATTCCTTGTCCATGTTTCCTTCCTCCTGTCCATAAAATGAGCACTTAATGTCAGCATCCCAAGACGGGGAAGGTTCCCCTTGAGACAAAGAGTCCAGTGGGCTTTACTTAGCCATGCGGAAGTCAGCTTTCTCACCCAGGTTGCAAACTCACCACAGCTGTTTCAAGTATTCTCATGAGAGGAAAATCTCCCAAAGGGTTCTCTGGGAAACAGGCTCCCAGGTTGTCACATTCTCTCCTTGGGGGGATATCCTAGCCTGCTCAGCTCCCTCAGGACCACTCCTGCCTGCCATGTGAATCTCCCATGCACCGTGGCAGAGGATCAGGGGATGAGGTGGTTGCTGACATTTGGCGTCCAATTATTTGGAAAAATCCTCGTCGTTTCCATTAGAATATTCCGTTTCCTCAATCTAAGTGCCAGTGTGGGGAGGAGAGGAAATTCACTCATTCCACAAATATTTACCGAGTCTGCACTGTATGTAAGGTGCTGTTAAGGAACTTGAGATGTATCAGTAAATAAAACGGACCCCCAAATCCCCACCTCTGTAAAGCTTTTATTCCAGTGTGAGAGAGAGGCAATAAACAAAACCACAAGGTAATTATATAAGAGGTTAAGGGATGGTCATGGTTATGGCAGAAAATAGAACAGGGTTATAATCCAATCTTTACGTTGTTGCTCATGTAGTCACAGCTTTCAGTCCTTAGCAATGACTGTAGGTTGGTTCCTGGGACCTTTCACAATAGACCTATCATTTTCTGAGCACTCCCTTACTCTCCAGCACCCAGATGTCTTCCAGGCTCATGTTTTACTTTCTCTACCCAAGCTCTGGAATTAAACATCTATACAAGAAACTTTGGTTTTGTAAAATAGGAAAATGGGGCCCTGGCTAGTGTAGCTCAGTTGGTTGGTGTTCTGTGCACTGAAAAGTTTGCTGGTTCAATTCCCAGTCAGGGCACATTCCCAGGTTGTGGGCTCCATCCCCAGTTGAGGGTACGAAGGAGGCAGTTGATCAATGATTCTCTCTCATCGTTGATGTTTCTGTTTCTCCCTCTCTCTTCCTCTCTGAAATCAATATAAGTATAAAAAATAAATTTAAAATCTTTAAAAATAAAATAGGAAAATTGTAGTTAGAAACCATGGTCTGGGCACTAGATATATAGATGGCTCATTGCTACTAGGATGTCACTGAACTAAGAAATACACATGGGTGAACTAACACATTCATACACACATCCATATTTATTTCTGTTAATCCATCTGTAAACACATGCAAAATAATGGGTGTATACTTATATTTCCATCTATGGGCTAATGCTCTAACCACTGAATAAAATCAATTAGTCCTACTATTATTTTCAGAAAGAGGGTTCTCTCAAGAAATGGCTCATCTATGGCTTAGGAACCTCCAAGTGAGGTCTGACCACTTTAAGATCCTGGGGCATCCAAAGAAGTCACTCGAAAGGGCCAGGGGGAGAGCAGAAGGCATGCAGCTTAAGCAGCCAAGCTCTTTTGGTAGATGTTAGCTTTAACTCCAAGGAAGCATCACAATGAGATGGTCCAGAAACGCCGAAACTGCAGGCTGCAGGGCCATCTACTGGCCATATCTTGGAATATTATGGCTGGAAAGAATGAGACAACTGGTCACCTAGAAAGCATATATTTACCTTGCGAACTCCTCGTCCACATTCTCGTGGGTACAGAGATGTCTGCATGTTTATCTAGTCTCTCAGAAAATTATCGTGAAGGTGGTGTAGTGCTCCCCACCTCTTCCCATAAGGGCACCCTATCTTAAGGTTTTGAACAAAAAGGTTCACAATGATGTGATGCACTGAGATGTACTCCTGCCCCAAACACCCAATCTGAATCTAATGACGAGGAAACAACAGATATACCTAAATACAGTGACTGGCTGTACTCTTCAAAAATGTCAAGGTCATGAGAGACACAGAAGACTAGGGACTCAAGGAGACAGGACAACTGAATGCAATATATAATCCAAGATTTTCTTTGGCTATTTGGACATTACAGAACAATTGACAAAATCTGAATATGGTCTGCTGAGAATGGTATTATATCAATGTCAATTTCATAATTTTGTACTGTGACTACATAAGTGAATATCCTTGATTTTAAGGATTATAAACTGAAGTACATGGGTGTAAAGGGCTGTCAGGTCTGTATCTGACTATCAAACAGTTCAGGAAGACAAAATATATACAACATATATATGCAATTTTGGTGAAGATTATGCAGTGTTCAGGAGTTCTTTGTACTGTTTTTTCCAACTTTTCTAACAGTCTGAAATTATACTAAAAGAAGAAGTTAAAAGCTGGCTCCCATCCCTCCTGAAAAACTAGAGTGACAGATGTTAACATAATGCAGTCACACATTAAAGCAGTAACTTCTCACCTTTTTATGGAGCTCTTAGTGGGTGCCAGGCATGTGCTAATTACTTTTCATGGTTTATCTCATTTAATCCTCACAGCAATCTGAAAACAGAGATGCTATGATTAACCTCCAATTTTCAGATTTGGAAACCTATACTTCAGAGGTGAAGAGACCTGCCCAATCCCCACAGCTAGCAACTGATGGAACTGGGATGGGTTCTCTGAATCCAGAGCTATACATATTCAACTATGTAGTAGCACACAGGGTCCACAGCACTAGATGACAGGGATCTTATTAGGGAAAGGATGGGGACCACCTCCTATGGCTGCCAGATTGAGCTCTACAATGTCCTTCAAACATACTTGGACACTGAACCTGCCTCTGGCCATGCTATTGCACCTGGCTGTCCTTCTCACTGTCTAATGTTCCTTCCCTCCCCTTCTGCCCTCCCCCATCCATAGTTCCTTCCCAAGCCCTCTTCCTGGGAAGGCCCTTTTCCTCCTTTGCAGTATCATCTCCTGCTATAATTCCTTTTGCAAAGGCAGAAGAGTGTAGCCATTGTTAGCTCCAGCTCTTGATTCAGTCAGGCCTGGATTTAAAACCTGGCTCTGCCATTCACTGGCTGTGTGGCCTTGGGCAAGTCACTCCACCTCTCTGATCATCTTATAATAAAATGGAGCTATTATAACCCAAGTTATTATAAAGAGAAAGTAAATTGAGCTATACAAAATTTTTCCTATCACATCTGTCAAGCACCAAGTGCTTAAATGTTAGCTACTATTATTATGTCCTATCTCCATAATGACTGTTTTAATTTTTTTAAAGATAAAATTAATTAGAAGCATGTGTCAAAGTTTTATTTCAATCTTGCCATAAAGCCAAGTCTTTTTTTTTTTTCAGGATATTTCACAGGAAAAGAAAATGGTTGGGTAATCATTAAAAAAAAATACAAGACAAAGAATGTCTGATAGTCAGCCGAGTGTTTGGGTAGCTGATTTCCCCAAAGAGGTTTTAATCTTGTTAAAGTTTATCAGAAAATTGCTTGAGCATTTATCAGGAATGCTAATTTTCTCCCAGATGGAAGTTGTGAATTGCATCAAGCAAGAGAGTTCTATACTAGACTGTGAATGGGACACGTGTCTTCATCATATCCACCATAATCAAGGCTGACATTTCTTGAGGCCTCAGTATGCGCCCAGCCTCAAGCTGCATCCCTAGCCTGGCCTTGAAGCAGATCCTAGATACATGTCATCATTGCCCCTCCAACCCTCCTTGCTCCCACCTAACCTATTTCCATCTAGTTCAGGGTCAGACTAGGCAGGTGTTTACTAAATCCTGATGGAATGGATGAATGGGTATAGTAACAATCTCATCCCAGGCCTTTGCATAGCATGGGATATATACCCTCTCCTGTTTTCTACCCCACCAAGATAGAAATAAATGGGTTTCTGAGAGTAGAAATCTAATTTAGTGTGTGTGAGCAGGTGCTATTCAGAATGTGATTTGGAAAACAAAACAAAAAAACAAAACAAAACAGAATGTGATTTGGTTTCCTGGTCCAATACCATCAAGTAAGACCTTTATCACTTAGATGATAAGATATTTTATTCTGGCTACAGAGCCCAGTGGAGCCACCAAAGGCTCATTACCATGCATGGATGCTTTCCTCTGACAGACAATAAAGAATTGGATCCAACTTACTTCTTAGCTTCTGTAGGGATTTGTTGGACATCTTGCTACTGCATGAACAACAGATGGACTTGGCTATTGGCTGCAGGAATATTTTGGAAGAAGAGATGCCTACCCATTGTGAAAAAGAAAAACACTGTATCCGAAGGGGGTACACTGTGTCCAAGCTGATTTTGGATGAGGTCAGTTGTCCTCAAAGTGGTCCCCAACAAGCAGCATTAGAATCACCTGGGAACTTATTAGAAATTAGAGGCCCAGTGCACAAAATTTGTGCACTGGGGTGGGGGTGTCCCTCAGTTTGGCCTGCCCCCTCTCCAATCTAGGATCCCTCAGACATCCCTCTCACAATCCTGGTCTGCTGGCTCCCAATCACTGCCTGCCTGCCTCCTAACTCCTTCTGCCTGCCAGCCTGATCATTTCCTAACCACTCCCCTGCCACCTGATTGACATCTAACTGCTCCCCTGCTGGCCTGGTCACCCACTACCCTCCCCTGCCAGCCTGGTCACCCACAACTGCCCTCCCCTGCTGACCATCTTGTGGTGGCCATCTTTAACCACATGGGGTCAGCCATCTTGTACAAGGGCATAAGGGTCAATTTGAGTATTATCTCTTTATTATATAAGATGAGAAGTCTTGGTCCCCACTCCAAACCTACTCAATCACAGACTAGTGTGAAGCCCAGAAACATGAAGCATTCTAGGTGATGTGGATGTAAACTGAATTTTAAGTTTGGTTAAGTTGTGATAGCTTTCCATCTTCTCTCCCTTTCTGTCACATTCTCTTCCTCTGTATAGTCTCCCATCCTTAGATTTAATTTATGTACCCTGAGTTGTGAGGCCTCCTTGGTGGATCACCAAGGAAGATGGAAGATGATTAAGCATTAGGCTTTGTCCCATTCTCCAGGTGAATGTTTGAGAGCAGGTCTGAGTGGGTGAGCTATAGAACACCTTGATGATATCCAAGGCCATGGCTCCACATGCTTCTGGGGCTGATGCAAGATCAGGTCCAAGTTTGGAATCTGTGCTGGCCTTAGCTGATTATAAGGATGTTTGAAGCAAAATGGTTTAGGAAAAGAACAGCAACTGGGAGAACAGGTGATGAAGTGGTGGAAGAGACACAATGGAGCTGTTCAGAGAAGAAACTACAACAGCTTGGGATGGATCTATTGAAACACACAAGCAGGCTCTTGTATGGATTTCTTGCAGATCTGGGGGCTGATGACATTCAGTGAATATTCAAGGACAGGGTGACTCCTAAAGGCTGGATTACTTGGGACACTCATCAACATCCACAAAAAGAAGACAAAACCCAGCTGGTTCTTTTAATGAACATTTGCAGTTCACCATGGCACATGCTGAATGTGAAGCAGAAGGCAGATATGGTGCCTCGCTCTGGTACTGTGGTCCCTTCTAGGCAGCTCTCCATCCAGCTCCACAGCCATGTCTGGGTCTGCTTAGGCCACTAAGGACTCCAGGGCAGCTCAGGGAAACTAAATTTCAAGGCTTTCTGCTATGGACTTTGTCACACTTATAGCCCCCAAATTCATATGCCTAACCCCAAGGTGACTGTATTTGGAGTGAGGAGATAATTAAGGTTAAATTAATATAGGTTGAAGCTCTAATCCAGTAAGATTAGTGTCCTTGTAGGAAGAAATAACAGGCCATGGAGGCAGAGAGGTATTTCTCTCTTCTCTCTTTCTCTCTTTCTCTCTTTCTCTCTTTCTCTCTTTCTCTCTTTCTCTCTTTCTCTCTTTCTCTCTTTCTCTCTTTCTCTCTTTCTCTCTTCTCTCTTTCTCTCTTCTCCTCTCTCATATATGACAATGAGACAACACAGCAAGAAGGCAGACATCAGCAAGCCAGGAAGAGAGCCTTCACCAGAAATCTAATTGCCTGGCAACCTTGATCTTGCACTTCCTAGTTTCTGGAACTGTGAGGAAATAAATTCTGTTGTGTAAGCCATTCAGTCTATGATATTTTGTTATGATAACCTAACACACCTTTCTCTGCCTGACCCCCACCCTAAGTTGTCCAGCTGTTCTACAGGTTAGGGCGGGGGACAGTTTGAGAGGTGGCCTCTTTCAGAATGTTATATGGAAAGCAGAGTCAACAATTTCCTCCTATCCTCAGCGTTTCCTCAAATGCACTTTCTCCTTTTCCCCTGCAAGCCAGTCCACAGAGAGAAAATGAAAATAAGAAGTAAGAAAGTTCACAGAAGGGAAATAATACAACCATCTTATCCTTTTCCCCCACCTACTCCTTTGTTCTCCTTCCTCAACCTCTCAAGATCGAAATGCAGCAGGCTTTTCTCATGTGACTCTCAAATATATGTTTATTCTTCCTGATTCCACCTAAGACTTAATGGTGGACAGAGGTAGAGAGTCCACATTCCTGAAAAATTCTATGGGAATGTGTTCTTCAAGTTTGCTTTTTGGTATGAGGGAAAGAAAAAAGAATTGAGGGAACTCTTTTTTGCAAGACTATTGACCTGTTGCACAGTCATATTTTTGAATGGCAAAAGATGACACCAATTTTCCTTGGTAAATTTTAATTTATTTTTATTTTTATTTTATTTTATTTTATTTTATTTTATTTTATTTTATTTTATTTTATTTTATTTTATTCTTTAAAGTATAACTAGACACCCAAAGAAGCGAGATCATGGGGAGAAAAAGAAACAGCCCACATATGAAAGAAAAGCAGGCATCACCAGAAAAGGAAGTAAATGAAATTGAGGCAAACAACCTGTCAGAGAAAGAATTCAGAGAAATGGTCATAAGGTGGATGAAAAGAATAAAAGACAAATTCAACAATATGTGTAAGAACCAAGAGGAAATGAAAAATGACATTGCTATAAAGAACTCAATAGAAAGCATCAACAGTAGACTAGAAGAAGCAAAAGACTGCATCAGTGAGCTAGAAGACAAAGTAGGAAAAAATACCCATGATCTTGCTTCTCTGGGTGTCTCGTTATGTAGTTATCTCTCTTCTTTCCATGAGAGGGTGCAGAGCTCCTCCAAATTCGCATGCTCACACTGCTTGGGTAGCCGTGTTCCCAGGTTTGCAGCTGTTCGCTGGGTGCCATTGTTGTAAATTCCTGGGATTTTCAGGCTTCCAATAATATCCACTCTCCCCTTCAAGATGGTGCAGTCTCTGCATCAAAGCCATTAGCTCCTGGAGGAATCTCAGCAGCAGTGGAGGCTGCCCAGTTAGGGGAACCCCGCATGGCAATGCCCCAGTCCCCAGGAATATTGCTGGCCGCCAACTCACAAACACTCCCTGTGCGACCACACACTCTCCCTTCATTCTCTGACTTACGCACTATCTTGCAGTCTGCTTTCCCATTGGCAGTCATCTTCCAGTTCTCTTAATTTTTTTTATTTATGAATAGTCCCAATCCCTGAAATGGAAAAGGTCTGAACTTGTTAAAAAGGCTCAGAATTGTTTTAGGCTATGCACAGTTATGCTTATTTCTCTTTTGGGTGATGAAAATGTTCTGGAATTAGATAAAGGTGATGGTTGTATAACTCTGTAAATTTCCCCCCAGCTAAAATGAAGAAACTCTAAATAGGTTTACAGATTTCATTTACAAAATTTATAGAAACATAAATACTTACATTTAACAATAATCCCTATTGAAATACTCACAGAAAATACCATAAAAATAACTACATTATTCATGTGATAAATACAGAATCTGTTTGTTTTTTTAATTAATTCATAGCACACTAGATGCACTGTTGGCCCAGTAAAGAGAGACAAATTTGGGGATTATGGAATACTGTGTTATGTCTTATAAATATAGACAATAGAGAAGCAACCATCCCAAAGGACTAAATTTTATTAAACATCGTTTTTTAAAATCTAAGTTTTCTTATTGGAAGAATATGGGAGAACTCTTGCAACTCCTCCTTAGAGCAATGACAATTTTTTCAATCCAACATGCCTACAGGTCTCTTTCCCATAAGCTTCAAGATTTCTTTACATATAAAATGCAAGGAATAAGGAAATTGGGGCACCTCTCAGCCAATGGGTTATGGTAGCCTGTCTTTACAATAGAGAGAGCCCAACCTTTCTCCCTGAGTCAGTATAAGGCCTTGTGGGGTTTAGATTTTGTCCTAAGAAATATGAAGAGCCATTGGAGTGTTTTAAGCAAAGAAGTGACATAAGCAGATAGTTTCATTTCTTTCTTTCTCTTTCTTTCTTTCTTCCTTCCTTCCTTCCTTCCTTCCTTCCTTCCTTCCTTCCTTCCTTCCTTCCTTCCTTCCTTCTTTCCTTCCTTCCTTCCTTCCTTCCTTCCTTTCTTTCTTTCTTTCTTTCTTTCTTTCTTCCTTTCTTTCTTTCTTTCTTTCTTCTTTCTTTCTTTTTTAATTTTTTAGGGAAAGGAAGAAAGAGAGAAACATTAATGTGAGAGAGAAACATCAATTGGTTGCCTCCTCCTACTGGAGATCAAGCCTGAAACTTGGACATGTGCCCTGACTGATTGGGAATTGAACCAATGACCTCTTCGTGCATGGGATGACACCTAACCAATTGAACCACAATGGCCAGCTACTATGGCAAATAAGCTTATAGGGGAACAGGAATGGAACCAGGAAGACTAGGTAAGAAGTTACCTGACATAGCCTATGTTAGAGATGTAGCGATAGTTTGGACAAGTGTGGTGATGGTGAGAAGTGGTCAGAGTCTGGACACTAGCATGACAGGACTTCCTAATGGGTTGGAGTGGGGTCTTCCTCCCTCTTAAGTATTTGGCTTAATTGCTGGATGGATGTATGATGGAGCCATTTGAGATCACTACTAGACATTCAAGATGTTGGGTAGAAATTTGGTGCTATGAGTCTAAAGCCGAGGAGAGAGGTAGGAGCTGGAAATATAATGTGGGGTGTTTTACATACATAGGATATTTAAAGCCAAGAGACTTGAAGAGGTCACCTAGGAAGGGAGAGAAGAGAGGAAGGCCAAGGCTGAGCCCAGGACTCTAACATTTAAAAGTTGGGAAAAGGCCCTGACCAGTTTGGCTCAGTGGATAGAGGGTCCCATGTTCGATTCCAGTTAAGGGTATGTACCTTGGTTGCGGGCACATCCCCAGTAGGAGGTGTGCAGGAGACAGCTGATTGATGTTTATCTGTCATCAATGTTTCTAACTCTCTATCTCTCTCCCTGCCTCTCTGTAAAAATTCAATAAAATATATTTTAAGCCAAAACCGGTTTGGCTCAGTAGATAGAGTGTTGACTTGCAGACTGAAAGATCCCGAGTTCGATTCCAGTCAAGAGCATGTTCCTTGGTTGCGGGCACATCCCCAATAGGGGGTGTGCAAGAGGCAGCTGATCATTGAATCTCTCTCATTGATGTTTCTAACTCTCTATCCTTCTCTCTTCCTCTCTGTGAAAAAAATCAATTATATATATATATATATATATATATATATATATATATATATATATATATATATATTTAAATTTAAAAAATAAAAGTTGGGAAAAGGAGCAAGTGTGAACAAAGGACCCTGAGAAGAAATGGTAAATGAGGAGGAAAGAATCCAATTATGTCAAATGTTTCTGAGGTATTGCCTGTGAAGAGATTGGCCAAAATGAGGAATAAGAACTGACCATTGAATTTGGGATGATGGAGTTTGTAGGTAACCTCAATGAGAACAACTTTGGTGAAATGGTAGGGGTGAAACCTGATTACCATGAGTTTAGAAAACAACAAGAAAGAGATAGGGCCGAAACTGGTTTGGCTCAGTGGATAGAGCATCAGCCTGCGGACTGAAAGGTCCTGAGTTCGATTCCGGTCAAGGGCATGTAATTTGGTTACAGGCACATCCCCAGTGAGGCATGTGCAGGAGGCAGCTGATCGATGTTTCTAACTATCTCTCTCCCTTCCTCTCTGTACAAATCAATATTTTTTTTAAAAGAGAAAGAGATAAGAGTGATTCATTACTTTTCCATTTGCTCTTCCAATAGAAAGACAACAAAGACACCAACTGTACACCAATGGGGTTCCTTACCTTCTGGCTTCAAAATGGGTCTGACAAGAGATGGGAGAGAGGAAGATGAATGGGAGTATCCTCTACAAGAGGCCTCTGTAAAACTCTCCTTCCAGTCCAGTAACTGCTTCCTCCCTTCTCCTTTGTGCCTGGGGATATAGCAGCTCAGCTGTCACTAACTTTGTATTCCTGCGCTTTTCCTTGTGGTTCCTCTATGACTATCCCATGCCTCTGGAAACAGACCCTTTGTAAGTAAACCCTCCTTTAATTGTCCTAACTTAAATGTGTCTTTCATTTCATGTTGAGACACTGACTTATACAAGCTATTAGCCAAAAATTGAGCAGCTGGAAACCTTTAAGAAAAACTTTTTTTATCATAAAAATTTTCAAGAAATATTAGAGAGCCTTTTATAATAAACTCCCATGGACGGACTACCTAACTTCAGCAACTAACTATGGCCACTCTCATTTCACAGAACCCCTGCCCACTCCCCACCCCTCAGCTGGATAATTTTAAAGAAGATCCTGGACATTTATTCATAAGTAATTCAGTATAGATATCTAAAAAGTAAGAATTGTTTACATAACCACAATACCATTATCACAACTGAAAATTTAATATGAATTCATGAATATCATCAGAATATCCAATCAGTGTTTGCATTTCCCTGATTATCTCATAAATGTTTTCTCCTACTTAGTTGGTTTGTATTGGGATCCAGACAAGCTCTCTTAAGTCCCTTAAGTTTCTAAATGTCTCTTTTTCTTTATTAGGAAACCATCTCCAAGTTCTAATGTTAAGAGCAGAAAGCAAGTGTAAGAACCTATGTTTCTTGGTGTCCTTCTGTGGTCACCAGGTGCTTCTGGAAGCATGAGAAGGACAGCCTCTGGGGAAGGGAGCTGGAGGACTGGGGACAGGGATGGAAGGAAGAGTTCTTTTCACCATTTGTACCATTTTTATCACAAAGGTATTTTTTGTAAAGGTATTTTTTCATCAGGTAAGCTAAAGCAGTGGTCGGCAAACTGCGGCTCGCGAGCCACATGCAACTCTTTGGCCTCTTGAGTGTGGCTCTTCCACAAAATACCACAGCCTGGGCAAGTCTATTTTGAAGAAGTGGCATTAGAAGAAGTTTAAGTTGAAAAAATTTGGCTCTCAAAAGAAATTTCAATCGTTGTACTGTTGATATTTGGCTCTGTTGACTAATGAGTTTGCCAAGCACTGACTGCTAGAGCATCAGCCCAGTCCTAGAAGAAGCAGATAAATGGAATTGAGCTTGGGTAAAGGACCAGTGACAGGCACAGCGCTGCTGCTGAAGGTTAAAATATGTGCTGACCCAAGAGAGAAGTCAGTTGGTCCCAAGTAGGAAGAGAAAAAAATTCCAAGGATAGGCCACCCAGGGGTGTTCACAGAGTGGAGTGAGCTCCCTGTCTATGAGAGAAGAAGAACTTGGGTGAAGGGCAGGGGAATATCATTCTCATGGAACATTAAATCAGACATGTTCAAGATGCCTGGGGGGGCCATTGTGCTGTAAAAATCGCTTGAAGACACGTTTTTCAGCCCAGAGCTCCTGCGTTCAGAAGCATAGCTTCCAATTTCCTGAACTAACCTCAAGTTTTGGCCAAAGAAGAAGTGAAAGCTGCAGCTAGGAGTTTTTTTCTCTACTATGGTTTCACTTTTCTACTAAGATCTGATGTTTCTGGTAAGATTTAATAAGATATTTCAGAAAAGCTAGCTCAGGGGACAGTCCTGATGTGAATTGCCTCACTCCCCAAGCTCAGTACTTAATGCCTCTCCAAATGTTATCTTATTTAATCCTCATGAGTTGATAGTATTATGCCCATTTGGGGGATGAGATCCAAGCTCATGAAGAAACAATCATGACTCAAGAGTTTAGCATCTTCATGACTCCTATCCTCATGCCTAACAGAATGTGACCTTATTTGGAAATAGGGCCATTGCAGAGGTAAATAGTTAAGATGGTCAATATGACCGGTGTTCTTATTAAAAGGGGAATGTGGGAAAGGGACACTGAGGGAGAATGACATGTGAAGATGAAGGCAACATTCAGGGTGATGCATTTATAAGCAAAGGAATACCAGAGATTACCAGCAAACCACCAGAAGCAGGGTAGAGGACATTAACAGATTTGCCCTCACAACCCTGAGAAGTAGCCATGCCTCCAATACCTCAACCTCAGACATCTGCCCTCCAGAAGGGTGAGAAAATAAGTCTTTTGTTGAAGCCACGCTGTTATGGCAGCCCTAGCATATGAATATAGGCAGTATGTTCTATTCTCTAAATCATTCTTTTTAAAACAAATAATATATATTTTAAAATTTTATTTCAGAGAGAAAGAGGAAGAGAGAGTTAGAAACATCAATGATGAGAATCACTAATCAGTTGCCTCTTGTACCGCGCCCACTGGGGATTGAGCCAGCAATCCAGGCATGTGACCTGACCTGGAATCAAATCATGACCTCCTGGTTCATAGGTCCGCCAGGTTCTAAATCATTTTTGTGTCCAACCCTGTGGGCCTTCTTAATGTAGGTCTGCTCCATCCTGCAACTGCTGCTGTTCTCCTGACCACTCTCCTGATTAAATTATTTCCTCGAAGTTGTAAAGAAAGACCTCAGATATCCCTTTCATACACCACCATAAGGCGAAGCATTCTCTACTGGTTGGTTCTTCTAAATAAAGCCAAGGCAGAAGAGCCCCCAAGAGAATGGCCCCAAGAAATGTAGGGGCTCTGCACCAAGCAGACTGACTTCTCATTACCCAGTTCTGCACTGGTCATCAGCTGTTTCTGGGCTTGCTGAGTGGCCCCAGTGACCCCAAGCAGGGAAAAGCATTGGTGAGGAATGACAGAATGTTATGGGCAGATGAACAAGAGTGAGATGCCGATTTCCAAAGGAATGGAAAACTGGACTCAGTTCTGGCCACCGGCCAGGGTTAGGGTTAGTGTTAGGGTTAGGATTAGGGTTAGGGTTAGGTCATGAAATTGGGAATTGCAGGTAGAGGATGATTCTCTCAAGGATTGATCTTTGCCTAGAGTTGCTTAGAATTGAGGAGGCTCTATTTTCCCAACCTGAGCTGACAGACATAAAACTTGGTAATGACTCTCAGCAAGGGTCACCTCACCAGCACTAAGATAAACAAAGAGGTAACAAACTCCCTCAGGGAACACAGAACAAGAGCAGGGAAGAGAGAAGGGTAGGTGAAAGAGAAGACCATCCTTACACTGTACACACATACATGCAAGCACATGAACAAACACACATGCTTGCTCACTCCAAGCTATGAGAACAATGGAAGCCTTCATGGCAGTTGAGGGAAAATATTAGGAATATGAGAATGAGATTTGATATGGACAGGACCAAATCTTTTTTTTTAAATAAATCTTTATTGTTTATATTATTACAAATGTTCCTCATTTTTTCCCCCTCCATTGCTTCCCTCCATCAGGTTCCCACTCCACCCTCTGCCCTTTTCCTACCCCCCATTGTCCTCATCCATAGATGCACGGTTTATGTTCAGTCTCTTCCCGCACACCCCCCACTCCCTTTTCCCCCGAGAATCATCAGTTTACTCCCCTTCCATAACTCTGATTCTATTATATTCACCAGTTAATATTGTTCATCAGATTTTTTAATTCCCTTGGTTTTTAGATTCACTTGTTGATAGTTACATATTTGTTGTTCATAATTTTTATCTTTATCTTCTTCCTCTTCCTAAAGAACCCCCTTCAGCAATTCATATAATTCTGGTTTGGCAGTGATGAACTCCTTTAGCTTTTTTTTATTTGTGAAGCTCTTTATCTGGCCTTAGATTCTGAGTGATAGCTTTGCTGGGCAGAGTAATTTTGGCTTAGGTTCTTGCTATTCATCATCTTGAATATTTCTTGCCATTCCCGTCTGGCCTGCATGGTTTCTGTTGAGAAATCAGTTGACAGGGTATCACCCAGTATGGGTGCTCCTTTGTAGGTAACTACCTGCTTTTCTCTTGCTGCTTTAAATATTCTCTCTTTGTCTTTTGCTCTTGGAATTTTAATTATGATGTGTCTTGGTGTGGTCCTCTTCGGATTCCTTTTGTTTGGGGTTCTGTGCGCTTCCTGGACTTGTAAGTCTATTTCTTTCACCAGGTGGGGGAAGTTTTCTGTCACTATTTCTTCCAATGGGCTTTCAGTATCTTGCTCTCTCTCTTCTTCTGGAACCCCCATAATTCTGATGTTGGTTCGCTTGAAGTTGTCCCAGAGGTTTCTTATATTATCTTCAACTTTTTGGATTCTCTTGTCTTCTTGCTTCTGTGGAGGAGTGACCTCTGGCTCTTTATGTTCCAAATCTTTGACTTGATTCTTGTGATCTTCCATTCTGTTTTTAGGACTCTCCATAATATTTTTTATTTCAGACAATGTATTCTTTATTTCTAGTTGATCACTTTTCATATGCTCATAGGTCTCATTTATTTTATCAGCCTTTTCTAAGAAATTCTTGAAAAACCTTATAACTGTGGTTTTGAACTCTATATCCAGTCACTTGTTGTCTTCCATTTCTTTCATTTGTGATCTGTTTCCTTGTCTCGACATTTTCGCTGCTTCCCTGAGTTGGTAGGGTGGCTTCGTTTGCTAAGGTATCTTATATGGTTCAGTGGGTCAGCCTCCCAGTTAGCTGAGGTGGACACTCTTGGTGCACCCCTTTGTGAACTGTGTATTTAAGTCTTGATTGTTGTTGGTATCACTGGGAGGAACTGACCTCCAGGCCAATTGGCTGTGAGGATCAGCTGTGTCTATGCTAGGAGACAGCCTTATCGACTAGACTTGGAAAATTGCCAAAGCCTTTGTGCTCAGCTTGAAAGGGGAGGAGTTTCAGGGTGGAGCCTACAGCCTTGGCTTCCGTCAACCCCTCCCTATGAGGTTCCTGAGTCTCAGTGCTCCTCAGTGTCCTTTGGTACTTGCTGCAAGCACCTCTGAGAGAAAGGTGTACTTGAGTTTCGCCAACTACCAGGCAGTCTAGGCTATCCCCCAATGAGCCTGGAACTGGGGTTCAGTGCAGTTGGAAGTGGGGTTGGAAGTGGGGTTGGAAGTGGGGTTCAGAGCAGTTTGGAGATTTTGTCTCCTTCCTACTAGGGCAATCCAGTGGCACAGTCAACAGTCTGTCTTCTGCACACAACGTGCGCACCTCCAGGACTCTGCCTTTCGCCGCTCCGCTCCCCGGAGTTTCCGCCTTACAGCTTGGAATCCCTCTGTATGAGCCTGGGTCCCCAGGGTATCACCCAGAACTGGGGTTCAGTGCAGTCAGAACTGGGGGTCAGCACAATCTGGAGCTTTTATCTCCTTCCCACTATGGAACACCAGCCAGGCACTCAGCCACCCCCTCCTCTCTAGCTCCGTCCTCTCTCCACGCATGCACTGTGTCTCTGTACTTTAGGCTTTTACAGCTCCTCTGATTTTCTTTCCGGTTTTCCCTTTCCTTCTAGTTGTAGAATTTCCAGTCAATCAACTTTCCTGTAGTTCTGGATAATGTCCATCTTGTATTTTAGTTGTATTTTTTGAAATTGTTGTGTAAGGCTGCAATTAGGCGTTTACCTATGCCACCATCTTAGTTTCTCTCCCTGAACAGGACCAAATCTTAAATTAAACCAAACACAGCTGAAAAGTCATAGAATGGGTACTGAGATGTCATGAAGGGAGCCCCCTAGTCAGGAAAAAGGAGAATTTAAGATAGCATCGGGAGTATCAACTAGTGGAAATTGAAAGTGATTCCATGTTTATACTTCAAGGACTGAATAACAAGGCCTTTCAAAAGGAAATCCTTCCCATGTTAGAGCCTCCTCTTCTACCACCACCTCTCCTCCATTTGCACTCTTCACCCTTGTATCTCCCACAAGTCTTTGTACCTTCTGGAATGTGCAGTGCTCCCTCAGGTTTCCATGATTTGGCTCATGCTATTCTCTCTGCCTAGGATAACTTCTCTCTCTCAGTTGCTAAATTCCTACGTGTACTTCAAAACCAAGCTCGAGCATCTCTACCATCTTAATTGCTCCTTCTCTATGTTCCCATAAGCCCTGAAATATAAACTCTCAAAGCACCTTCTACAATATGTCTCCTAGCACTTATCACAGTGGATTGTATGTTGATTTGATGAAACGGAGATTGGAACTGGGAAGATGAAAAGAGAGATGAACTTGAGATTTTTCACATCTTATTATGTCTGATATATTTTTGAACCATGAATGCATTTCCTCTTTGAAGAAAATTAAAAATGCAATGTAATAAAAGAATTGTTCTCACTACAATAAAAATTAATGAATTGTTGATACACAAAACAAATGGATTAGTCTCAAAACATAATGCTGCATAAAAGAAGCAGTCAGAAGGGCAGATGTACTGGATGGTTCCATTTGTATGAAGTTCTAGGGTGGGCAATGTATCAGTGGTTTTCTGGAATAGAAGATGGAAAAGGACATTGCAAGAACTTCTTGGGATATTAAAAAATTTTAAATCTTTATTATAATTTGTTTACATGGGTGTAGACATGTGTCAAGATTCATTGAACTATACACTTAAAATGTGTGCATTTATTGAATGCAACTTATCCTATATAATAAAAGCCTAATATGCAAATCGACCAAATGGCAGAACAACAATGACCAGTTGCTATGACACACACTGACCACCAGGGGCAGATGTTCAACATAGGAGCTTCCCCCAGCCTGCAGGCCCCAGGCCAGCCAAAGTGGTGCCCATGGGGGTCCCCAATTGCCCCACCAGTCACCCCACAAAGGAAGGACACTGGTGGCGGCAGCTGGGGACAGGACCGGCAAGTGGGGGCCCCCCAATCAACCCACATATTGCCCCACAGATTGGCCCTTATTGCTGGCCAGGTTTAGGGACCCTAACCATACATGAATTTTGTGTACTGGGCCTCTAGTACCTTAATAAGTTGACTGAAAAACAATGTAGGCAAGACAACATCAAAAGTTTCTGGAGCCTAGAGTTTCAGAATCCATTTGTTGTATTTGCAGACTGAATTGAGATGGCCTTGCTTGATATAAGTAGAGAACAGCAAAGCCAGGGTGAAGGCTCAGCAGGCTGGGCAGTGGAAGTTCCGGTTGGAGAGGTGCATCGCAGCCAAGTTGTGGTGACCTTCACTGCTAGGCTGCGTGTTTAGGTTTCACTCTGTAGATAACGAGGAATGAATGGAGAGTGTCAGCTAGAGCCAGGTGATGTGGGGAGGCTCCTTTGGCTCTCAGCAGTGCTTGGAAGAGGAAGAAGCTGGAAATTATCAATAGAGCACCATTTTTGCTACTCTCAGGCCAAAAATAAACCACAACCTCTCCCCATCTCAAGTTGCTGAAATTTGGGCTGCCCCAAAGCCTTGACTCCTCCCTGCTCTCATTCCCAGCTGGCTCAGTTCCTCATCTGGCCCCTGGGTTTATAAGCACCTCAGCCTCTGCTGTCACCTTCTGTAAGGGAGGCTCCTACGAAGAGACTCTGACCAACCTCTGCCCAGGAAGAAGCTGAGGACAAGATGATGACCAGACCACACTGTGTGGTAATGGCCCTACTACTGCTAGCAGAGGTCTCCAGGTTTGGAGAAGGAGCTTCTAATCCTGGGTTTGTGGTCAGGATCACCAAGAGAGGTCTGGAATATGGTAAGTGGGTTTGATCATTCTTCTGGTGCCCACTGTTGCTCATCAAAGTGATGTAACCAGGATTTTTGAAATCTCAGGTTGTGCCCTGCCCGGCTTAGAAACCATGGGTATGCCACCCTCTAAACTTCAGTTTCCTCATCTTGAATTATCAAAGGTTGGGTAGGACTAGATCAGTATTTTTTTCCTGGGTGGTCTGTGGGGCCTCCACATTAGAATTATTGAGACACAATTCTGGAGATTCATTCAAGATTGACTGATGTTGGGCCTAGGTATCTGCATTGTTGACATGTGGCCCAAGCAATGGTGAAAAACCCTAAGGTTTGATCACACTGTGGGAAATGATTCCTCAAAAGTCCCATTGTATTCCATCATTGCTTCCACAATCTGGTTGAATAAATAAATAACAATGATTGCCATTTACCTGACACTTTGAGTTAATGATCTAATTTAATTCTCAGGCTCAGGTTGGTATTATTATTATATTATTATTATCATTACCATTTACATGTGGGGAAACTGAGGTTTATGAAATTTAAGGGACTTTCTTGGGATTATGCCAACAGTAAGTGGCAAATCTTGCATTAAATCCTAGTCCTTTTATGATTCCAAAACCTGGCCACTCAACCGATACCTACCACTGAAGGAGCTAACTCCCTCTGTTTGCTCCCAGCCCGCCAATATGGAATGGCCATCCTGAAGAAGGAACTGTCCACCATCAACGTGCCTGATTTATCAGGAAGCTTCAAAGCTGGTTGGATGGGAAGTGTGAGCTATGAGTTTACGAGGTGAGGTATCCATTCTTTACCACAGGGGCAATGGAGGAGGAAAAATGGGGGCCTAAGGCCAAGAGGAAGGGAGATAAACATAGTATCATCACTTGAACTAGAGGCAAAAGGACTATAGACAGCTCTTATGGGGCCTCTGAAAAGTGCTATGTGTTTCCTGAATCTTCAGGATGGGAGAGAAACCATTTGAAATCTTTCACTAGCCCAGCAGGGAATGGCCCTGGATTTCCCCTCTACCAGGAATCCCTGGCACTCTCCTGATTGCCCAGCTTAGGAACCTACTTGAGACATACCATCCATCCCTCCAGAGCCTAGTGGGGGTCTGTAAGCAAGGACTTAGAGTCTTTCTGGAACCTATTCACATTTTATTTGCATGCCATCTCGTGAGGACAGCATCCACACATATCCCCTGTGAGGAATAAAGCAGGGGGCCTCCTGGTCCCTGGTGAACAAGTTCTAATTCCTCATCTCTCTTCCCAAAAGACTTAATGACCTTATTCTCCCTCCAACTTTCACATATTCAGTATTAGAGTCTCTCTCTCTCTCTCTCTCTCTCTCTCTCTCTCTCTCTCTCTGTTTTTACTGATCTCAGAGAGGAATGAAGAAGGAAAGAGAGACAGAAACATCAATGATGAGAGAGAATCATTGATTGACTGCTTTTTGCTTGGGATGGGGGGAGGTGGCGGAATGGGGACCAAGCCCAAAACCCTGGCTTGTGCCTTGACTGGGAATTGAACTGTGACCTTTTTGTTCATAGGTCAACACTCAACCACTGAGCCATGCAGGCTGGGCTCCTTTCTCCTTTTTAATCCACTCTTTAGTTGCATGGATTTTTCTTCCCCACCTCCTCAGTGTCCAGAGTCAGCCCTTAGGGATATTAATAGAAAAGGCTCTTCTTGGAATCCTTCCTGGAGACAATTTCCTGAATACAGTGGACCCAGTGAGCATGACAGAAGTCAAAGGGGAGGAGCAGCTATTGGAGGCAGGTGTCACAAATGAGAGGAAAGTCTTGGATCTTGAGGGAAATCTTCCTGGAGGAGGGAAAGCCCACCAGACCTCGTAGGATGTTGTTTCAGTGACTTGGTTGTCCTCTGTGGTTTAAGTCTATAAAACAGAAAGACAGTGTGAGAGGCTGGAGAGGATTCTGGGGATTCATTCAGAGGACTGATGTGGCCCTAGTTTTTCTGGATTTAATAGTCTGCCTTCCTTCCCCAGCCTGAGAATCCGTAGCTTCCAAATCCGAGACTCCGATCTGAGCCTGTTCCCAAAGAGGGGTGTCAGAGCCTCCCTGTCCAATAACTACATGTCTATTCAAGGGAACTGGAAGGTGAAAAAGGCTTTTGTGTAAGTAGTACTTGGATTAGAATGTCTCTCAGCTCTGGGCAAGGGTTCTACTCTGGACTTCCACTTCTAGATGTCCAATCTTTAAAGGTCCCAGCTCTGATTACCTCTAAGCTTCAGTTTCATTATCTATAAAATAGGGTTAATATAACCCAGCCCAGATGCATTTGTGGATTAAATAAAATAGCAGATGTAAGGTATTTGCAGTATGCCTGGCGCATAGCAAATTCTCAGTAAACACTGATGTCTTAGTTAATGGTAAGAAGTGGCTGTCAAAATAATATAAATCAAGCCACTTGAAAATAGAGCCAGAGCTGCTATGCCAGAGGAACTGCCTTGCATGTCTTATGTCTCAAACCTTTGGAATATTAAAACGGGGCAAAATAACCTTTGCACTGAGCCTAAAACAGTCTTGTGCCCCAAAGAACTGTTTGCAAACATAACAAGACAGTAGATATATGACTACTGGACTGATGCCTCCTAGAGTTAAATTTAAAAACAGCATTTAGAATTAATATCACTATGTTATATCTTCAGTAATAGAAATGCCTTCCTTCTATTGAATCATTGTTCCCCTTCCCCTTCTCATAAATACCCATTGCCTTTGTCTCCTGATTGAAACATTGCTTGGGCTTCTGCCTTATCAATGCTTCCTGAGTAGCTGTTGTTATTAATCTCAAATAAATGCTTGTTGCCTCTCACCTTGAAAGGCCTTTCGATTTTTAGGTCACCAGGGCTCAGGCAGGATGCGAAGCTGGTTAATGGGGAGCTAAGAGATAAGCCTGAGTCTGTGTTCTCCTGGCTCCTCTTTCTGGAGGCGACTGATTATTCCCCATTTGGTTCTCATTTCTCCGAATCAGCACCCTTCAGGGCACTTTTGATCTGAGTATGGACGGTGCTTCCATCTCGATTTATCTGAACTTGGGCAAGGACAGGTCTGGACGACCCACGGCCTCTGTGGCCCACTGCAGCAACTCCGTTGGCCACATCAGCATCCACATTTCTGGACACCTAAGGTAAGTCACCCCATCCACTTGTTGGAAATTGTCAGAACTGCCTTGGCATCCAGCTTGCCCACAGGCTGTCCCTGATGGACCAGAAGAGCAAGATTTAAGATTCATCAAAATCAGAGGTCAGCCCTGGCTAGTGTACTCAGTGGTTGGAGCATCAGCCCTCAGACTGATTCCCAGTCCCTGTCAGGGCTCATGCGAGAGGTGACCAGTCGATGTGTTTCTCTCACATCAATGTTTCTCTCTCCCTGCCAATCTCTCTTTCTAAAGATCAATGGAAAAATATCCTCGGGTGAGGATTAAAAAAAAACAAAAGATCACAGGTCAGTGAACTAACGTCTGTGGGCCCAATCCAGCAGGCCACCTGTGTTTGTAGATGAAGTTTCGTTGGAACGCAGCCACACTGATTTGTTTGCATTTGTTCTGGATGCTTTAGCAGTACGTTAGCAGACTTGAATAGTTACCACAGAGACCATGCAACATGCAATGCCAAAAATACTTACTATCTGGACCTTTAAGAAAGTTTGCTCACCTCTTGGCAAGACTGCCTTTAGTAGGTTACCATTTGAATTTGTTTTAAAAAATCCAGCATCTCAAAGCTACGCGAATGAATGATGGCAACTGCCTCCTACTCTGTTTTGGTTGCACTGCATCACTCAGACCCTGGCAGGAAACGAGGGCAACTCAAAAGGCTTAACTGACAAGAATCTAATGAAGAGAACATTCGCTGGAGCCTGGCAGCAGCAGGGAGCTATTACCCCCTAGGGTTGAAAGTGAGAGGGAGGGAAGGGTGTTTCTGGAGCCTGGAAAGAGCTGGAACCTTGGAAGAGCTTACAAAGACATAACAAAGTAAGGCGAGCTAGGGATATAGCGCTCTCTATAGCATGCTACCAAATGTGTTAACATAAAGTGGTAAAATATCTACGTGTTCAGGCATAGACTCTTAGGAACGAGGCATTAGACACTTAATATTGGTTCCCTGTCAAAGAGAGTTGGTTGGTTTCATTCTGTACCCTTTGCACTTTTTGAATGTTGAACTATGCAAATGAACTTGGACACATTTACATTATTAAAGGTATGGTAAGGAGAGTAAGACCCATTCTTTGTACCCTGCAAAGTCCACCACACAACTTATCTGGCCACTTAGCAATTAGTCATTCACTTGTTCCTTCCACACCTGAACGTAAGAGCTTCCTTTTCAAAGTATCCATTATATAAAAACACTAAAATGTAATATTAATTAGTCCTCTATTGATAGACTTCTCTTTTTAGTGTAAGGGGTTTTCTTCCAGTCTTTCGCTGCTACAAACAATGCTACAAAGGATAACCTTGTGCATAATATCAATTGGCATCTGGACAAATAAGTTATAGGATAAATTTTTAAACGGTATGTGCATTTTGTCTTTTTAATATATACTAGCAAATTGCTCTTGCCGTGGTTTGCTAGTTAGTGGCTGTTTCCCCCCATCACCGTCAACACAGCATATCATCAAAGGTTTAGCTTTCTGCCAGTCTAAAAGGTGGGCGTATGTCAGTATCCAAGGGTCACCTACCCTTGGGTTAAAGTCACCTGGCTGCAGTCTTCCTGGGATAACATGGGGAAGGTCACATCTATGGGTAGTCTTCTTGGAAATCTCCGTTCATCGTAAAGTGGGTCCTGACTCTCTTTCCTCTTTTCTTCAGCTGGCTCCTGAACCTCTTCCATAAAAGAATTGAAAACAAGATAAAAGATATCTTGAAACAAGAGGTAAAGAAAGGATAAGTAAATTTTTCCATTAAAAATAATTGACAGGTGCGTATTTGATATTTGGAAACAGTCTTGTCTTTTAAGTAGGTTATCATTTGAATTTACTCTAAAAAAACCTTACTCATTTGTGGTGCAAAGGCAAACCTCAAGGCTTTCCCCAGAGTGTATGATCACATATCTAAATTGGCATTTGAAACGGACAGTGTTTGATATGTAGTTGATAATATGTAATATTATCTAATAGATAATATTAGAGAGATATGGAGAAATCAGATATGCTTCAGATCCCTGCCTCACACCATACACAAAAATCAATTTCCAATGGTTTAAGGCAGTGGTCGGCAAACTCATTAGTCAACAGAGCAGCAAACTGTGGCTTGCGAGCCGCATGTGGCTCAAGAGTCGAGGTTCGCTGACCACTGGTCTAAGGATTTAAATGCCAAAACAAATCTAAAACTTTTTAGAGGATAAACTTAGGAAATCTGTCTCATCTTGAAGATAGGAAAATGTTTCTTAAGTAAGACTACCCACTCCAAGAAAAGGCATCATATTGAGAACTGCACTGGAGTTGGCCCTCAGTATTTCTCACCTCTGGACAAGGCCTTGGCCTTTGTGTATATTTGTACAAATCAACACACATCCTGGAGCATCAGAGATGGAGTAGGAATAGCTGGAATTAGGAAATCACAGGACTACGGGCTTCTGGGATCTCCCAAGCTGTAATTCATGGTTTACAGAGGAGTAAATTGGCTACTGAGGAATACAATTCTGGAGCAGACCCTCCAGGGCTTTACTTTGAAGCCCTCTGGTGGCCATAGTTAGTACTGCCTACAGACTGGGCACCATGCTCCTTGACAGATTCACTGATGATAGAAACCCCAGTAGGAAAAGGAGGCAAAGGGGTTGGGGAATGGGGTGGCGTAGCCTCTAATTCAAGAGCTTCCTCTTGTACCTAGAAGCTCTTCTGCTTTGTGCCTTGCTCTCTCATATAAGCATTTATGTACAACATTGCTTGCCACTCAGCTGCCAGAAAACCATGAGAGTGGTAGACCCTAGGGCAGTGCTGACTTGACCACCATCCACTTGTAACCAGGTTCTAGGAACTTAAATTGAGCCCATCAGTCTACGAGGCCAGCCCAAGCCCAAGTGGGACAGTGACCAGGTGTCGGGGGGGGGGGGTTAGTGGTCTCTTCTCTTTTTTCACCATACTCCCTCCCTCCCCTCACATATCTACCTACAAGGTGGTGATATAACACTTGGTTCCTAGAGTAGAGGGGGCAGGAGGAGGGAGAAGGAAGGGCTCCCATGACTTTCTCACCCACTTTCTCGGCAGATCTGCAGAATCGTCAGGATGTCAACATCCTCATACCTGGAGCCCTATCTCCGGACTCTGCCAGGTTGGGAGTCCCCTCACTTCTCGGGTGCCATCAGATGCCATGGCAGCCAGTGCCCCTAGAACCACCACCCCCTCAAGAGCCCTGGGAGAATTTTCCCCATTGGGCATCCCTCCATCTTACAGAGTTAGATATGGGATGACCACCTCTTGGGGGGGTCTGTTCTCTAGAGGTGGGGGAGGAAGGTGACTAAGGGTGGTGATTCACAAGCCTGCTGGGATGACAAGGTGGGCAGAAAATTAGGAATATGTGGGAGAATCATGTGTTTGCTTTTACAAGCCAGGGGTGCTCTGACCTCCCTGTGCAGGGCTGGGAACCCTTCTAGCCCTGACCCTCTGGCTGACACAGATACCTTTTACAATCACACATCAGGTCAGGTTTCCCCCTCTTCTCAAAATCTATGAAAGTCTCCTCTGACTCTCAGAATAACGGGCCAGCTGTGGGGGACCAGGCCTTGCATGGTCTGGTCCAGACCACCACAACGCTGTCTCCAGCTCTACCTTGCTCCCTTCCCCAACTCAGCCAGCCACTCTGGTCCCTATTCATCCCCCTAACATGCAGTGCTCCATAACACTGTGAGATCTCTGCACATATCACTCCCTCTGCCTGCACCTTTCTCCACATGTACCCCCCTTCACCCAGTCAGCACCTGCTGTTCCTTCAGATCTCAGCCAAAGCAACACCTCCTCTGGGAAGTTTTCCCTGACTCACCATGCAAGTCACTTTACTCACAATTTAACTCCTGTTATATGGCTGGCATCATCCCATGGACTTCTACCTAACATCTAACATACTAACAATTGAACATTTATTTCCTTGATTACCTGATTATTTCCTCCTCTGAACTTATGCTCAGTAAATACTAAATTAATGAATTAATCAATAAGTGAATGAAGTACTCTCTGTGACTGAAGATACATGGATATGCCCTAGCCCATTTCCACTCACCAAGGGCTACCGTCCATGTGAAAGGAGCTTCCTAATAGAATTTGCACAGCTGAGTTTAGCCACTGTTCATAATGCTGTCCCTTTCCCATTCCATAGTCACCATGATGATTGACCAGGTTGCTGGCATTGACTACAGTTTAGTAGGAGCTCCCCAGGTGACCTCCCAAGGCCTGGACACGCCCTTCAAGGTAAGGGGTTGTGGGTAAAGAGTCTTGGAGCTGAGAACTGGCAGGAAATCAGATGCATCTCTCAGAGTCAGCTCCTACCCTCCCTCTCCAGTCCACATCCTTGACCAGGGCCCACAGTGGGCAGATGTGATACTCAGCACGGCAGAACAAAACCTAAAACAAGGTTTCTGAACCAATGTGGTAAATCTGTCTGGAGTCCAGAGAGCTAAGCTTGAGTCCTGGCTCTATCACTTATGTGGTGGGTAATCTTGTAAGAATTAACCTCTATTAAATTGGAATAATAATAATAGTCTTCCCCATAAAGTTGCCATAGGAATTAAGTGAGATGTGTATAAAGTGCTTAGCAAGTACCTGGCACCTAGCACATACATAGGACAGCAATGTTATTACTATCTGCCCACTAGCTGGCAGACTAGGATGCATACTTATACTGTTTAGCTCCAGAGTCCACGCTTTTCACCACTGCTGGGCTGCCTGTCCTGTGTCCTGAGCCCGAGTGAACACAGGACGTACCTCTCCACCAAAAGAAGGATTTCAGGCAGCTGTCAGGACCTAGATGTTGTGGGGACAGAGGGAATCTTTCAGGACCCCTGACCCCACATTCTGGAGAGAAACTGCCCCCTTCTTTCCCTCCGTCCCCCCCTACCTCCCAGCACAGGTGGCCTCCATCAGGCAGGCTTTGGATGTCTCTGCCGGACAGCCTCTCTGGAAGGAACCCTGGGTGACTGATATGTCCTTCTGTCTCCAGGGTGAATTCTTCAGCCGAAGCCAGCGCACCCCAGTCCCCTTTGATGCCCCTCCCATCCGGCTGCCCCCGGAGCACAACCGCATGGCCTACTTTGCAGTTTCCCAGTACGTCTTCAACACGGCCAGCCGGGTTTACCACGAGGCTGGGCACATGAACTTCACCATCCGAAATGAGGATGTGAGTAGGGGATGGAGGAGGCTGAGGGTCCAGGAGAGAGCACCAAGTGGGACTGTAGACCCTCTCTGGATGTCCTAGGAAGCTAGGGGAAGAATGTGGAATTTGGAGCCTGCCCAACAATGAGTGCCAAGCCAGGCTGTGCCTCAATTTCCCCGTCTGTGCACATGGACCCCCCATCCCCCAGGGGTTCTATGAGAGATTGTAAAGAGCTTGTGTCTGTCGCACCATACGTGTTAGCTATTATTGGCAGGAATTTACAAAAGTAAGGTGGACTCTGGTGTGTTAGAACAGATTCTCCGGGCAGCAGATGCCCAGATAGCATTAGACTTATAAGAGTCTAATTAGGGATCCTGTGAGGGATCAAAGAAAGAAGAAGGAGGTGGGAGAGCCCTCAGACTATGATGCGATGTGGTGCTCACACCTGTGAACAGAGAGGGATGGCAGCCAGGTGGACATGCTGCTGCAGAGCTCTGGGAAGTCTCAGCCACACTGGTGTGGGGTGCAAGAGCAAAGCCTGCTGATTGGAGGAGAACCATACACAGGCAGAGTGAGGAGTCAGCTTCCAGCCAAAATCCTACGTGTGTTCTTTCACACAGTTACACAGGCCAGATTAGACCTGGGGCAGGGCCAGTGCTTGTCAGTATCTATTATAGAAGCTCAAGCCCTGCCCCCCTCCAACCCAAGACTGGCACATCAGCATTCCTAGTCTAGACACCTCCGTTCAGAGATCTCCTTACAGATGGGGAGGAGGAGACACCTCAGGTAAGACACTGTGTGCCTCTGATGAGACCCCTTCCGGACGGAGGTCTCAAAGACAGTTTTCTTCAGTCTCAGTACTTTTCTACTTCCCCTCCACCCTGTCTCCTCCACCTCTTCCCCCTGAGTCCACAGAACAGCAGGGGCTTTTTGTTCAGGGATCCCTTGGCAATAAGATGATCCCCCATCTGCATCGGTACATCTGACCCTCAGAGATGCCATGCCACATGGACAATGGGGATGGGGGAGCGCCCTTTCCTGCTGGTCTCTTCAAATCCTGGCAGTTACCTGACAAAATTCTCCAGCTCTACCCCCTACCCCCACCCCCCCACCCATGCTGCACAAGGGCTGGGAGCTGCCTGGGAGAGCGTGCCGCAGGTGTGGATGCTGTGCGGCCTGAAGGTGAGGCAGTGGCAGCCAGCTGCCCTCCTCTCTGCTGACCCCCCTGAAGGGAGTTCTGAGCAGCACAGCTCCAGAGCCCATGCAGTGATAAGTGCCATAGGAGCTGCCCAGGTACAGAGTGGGGATCTTGATGGACGAGAGATGAAGGAAGGTTGGTTAAGAACAGGTATAGGCAGGGTTCCCCAAAACAAGCTGAAAGATCATGAGGTGGGTAGAGAAAGGTGAGAGGTGGTGAGAAACAGATTTTGGGGGAAGCTATATCTAGAAGCTCACTAAATCCAGATTATGGAGTTGATCAGTCCTCATTGGCCTTTTAGGGGGATCATCCTGAAAAATAATAAATAGCAATAACAGACATTTATTAAGTACTATTTAGTATGTCCCAGGTACTGCACTTCAGGCTTTCTCCACAGACTATCTCATTTAATCATCGCACAGCCTGAACAGCAAGTGTCATTATCATCATCCCCATTTTACAGATACAGAAGCTAACCATGCTTCTCAGCAATCACTCGGCTAAAAAATGGTGGAACCCAAACTGTCTGGACTCTGAGACTACACCTTTCACCACCATGATATCCTGCTTCGTAAGCAGCCATCTGCTTCTTCTGCTGCAGATTCCTCTGGACTTTCCAATTCAATTGCACACCAAATCACTAGGGGCCGTGATTCCTCAGGTAAGACCGTGGCCTACTCATCATAGAGGACAAGGCAAGCCCCTTGACCTAGGCCAAAGTGGAGTTTGTATTTGAGCTATGCATAGACTTTCTCCAAACAGCTTACCTATTAGAAGCGTGGATAAAGAAAAAAATTGTTCATTTCTTTTGTATAAAAGTCCCATCATTCTGATTCCTTATGGCATAAATATGGAGAATCTGGATTCAGACTGCCTCTTTAAATTCAGAATTAAAAAATTGTGAGTCTGCTATTTTCTATCTTTGGAACTCACCCTTGTTGGGTCTTAGTTTCCTCATTTGTCAGAGAGACAACAATAGTACCTGCCCCACTGAGTTGTGTCAATGGGAGACAACAGCACTCAACCATTACAGTGTACAGATTCCTTCCAAGGCACAAATGGGGCATGTTAGCAGGCTAATAATTGATATTTGCTTGATGTTTATGTAGAGCATAGCTGAAAGGAGGCAGCAACAGAGTGAAGAAAAGCACTCAGCCTTTCCTCTTTTGAACCAGGCAATTCAGCTCAGCCCCAAACTTGCACACTAGTTAAAAAAATTGGCCAGCATAGAGGGAAGTATAATGACCATCCATTCTTAAAAAAACAAAAAACAAAAAAAGTATGTGTGTATATACTTTATATATATATATATATATATATATTTCAGAGAGAAAGAGAGAGGGAGAGAGAGAGATGGAAACATTAATGATAAGAGAGAATCATTGATCAGCTACCTCTTGCATGTCCCACACTGGAGATGGAGTTTGTGACCTGGGCATGTGCCCTGGCCAGGAACTGAATTGTGATCTTCTAGTTCATAAGCTGACACTCTACTGAGCCACAACAGCTAGGCAACCATCTATTCTTATTGGAACATGCCCATTTGGGTGTCTCACTCATCTCACACTCTTTATCAGAGTGCCCTTTCCAACCACAATAGCCATCTATTGAAAAGGAGTTCTGGCCAAAACCGGTTTGGCTCAGCGGTAGAGCGTCAGTCTGCGGACTGAAAGGTCCCAGGTTCGATTCCAGTCAAGGGCATGTACATTGGTTGTGGGCACATCCCTGGTGGGGGGTGTGCAAGAGGCAGCTGGTTGATGTTTCTCTCTCATCGACGTTTCTAGCTCTCTATCTCTCTCCCTTCCTCTCTGTAAAAAATCAATAAAAAATATTTAAAAAAAGAGAAAAGAAGAGGAGTTCTGGAAAATACAAGTTTCTCCATCCTGTGATATTTCCACTGCTGATCTCAGGCCCTTAGAGATTGAACTAGAGTCCCTCCATTTGTGCTTTGCCCTCTTTCTACAGCTGTCCAGGTTGTACCCCAATACAGAACTAGAACTTGAGATATCACCTGAATCAGCTCCATTCTTGATCTTCACCCCTGGAAATGTTACCTTCAAGCCAGTGATGAACATCCAGGCCTTCGCCCTCATGCCCAACTCTTCTAACCACGAGCCACTCTTCCAACTAAGGGCGGTAAGTCTGATTCTGGCTGGGGCAACAAAGGGTTATGTTTGCCATGGGTGTAAGCCCCTCCCTCAGCTGAAAGACTAGGAGACTGCACAGCTGATAGATGCTGGAGACTATTTATTTCCATTAGAGGAATAAGTGGGCCTTGCAATTCTGATCTGAATGGTCAGGCTTCCCAAGGGCACCTATATCTCTATATATAATAGCCTAAGTGACCATTACAGTGGAACAACCAGTTGCTATGATGCACACTAATCACCAGGGGGCAGACACTCAACACAGGAGCTGGGGGAGTGCTGCTCAGCCAGAAGCTGGGCTCAGGGCTGGCAAGCATAGTGGTGGTGGTGGGATCCTCCCCCACCTCCATGGCAATGCTAAGGAGCAGCGAGCTGAGTGGTAAGAAGTGAGAAATTCCGGATTGCGAGAGGGATGTCCAACTGCCGGCTTAGGCCCAATCCCTAGGGTGCCGACAGTCAGTCATCCCCTAAGGGGTACCGGACTGAGAGAGGGTGCAGGCTGGGCTGAGGGACACACCCCCACCTGAGTGCATGGATTTTGTGCACTGGGCCTCTAGTAGTTAATATTATCAGAGTTTTAAGAAACCTTAAAAGTCATTCACTCCAGCTGAGTTGAAAATTTTAGCTTTATCGCTGCTGTTGGTTATAAAAAAAATTGTTTAAAGCATAACCCTATTTAAATTATTATAAATGAAAGTCATCAAATTATCTTTTTAAAGAAGATATAAAATTTAAAGAACTCTTAAAATAGCAATACTCCTGCTATTGATTTATAGACTCAACATAACCCCTATCAAAAATTTTTTTTTGCCAGATAACAAGCTGATTCCAAAATTCATATGTAAATTCAAGAAACCCAGAATAGCCAAAGCAATCTTGAAAAATAAAAATAAAGTTGCATAACTCATACTTTCCTATTTCAAAATGTACTATGAAGCTACACTAATCAAGATGGTATGGTACTGGTGCAAGGATAGATATAAATATCAATAGAATAGAATTAAGAATCCAGAATTAATTCCCCATATTTATAGTCAATTGATTTTCAACCAGGGAACAAACATAATTAAATGTGGAAGAACAGACTTGCAGGAAATGGTACAGGGGCAATTGTACATCTACATGCAAAAGAATGAAGTCAGACCACCATAATCAAAAATTAACTCCAAAAGGATCATAGACCTAACTGTGAGAGCTGAAACTATAAAACTCTCAGATAGAGATACAGCAATATATTTTCATGACCTTGGGTTAGGCCGATCACTTAAAAGCACAAGCAACAAAATAAAAAATAGGTAAATTGGAGTTTGTCAGAATTAAAAGCTTGTACTTCAAGGACACCGCCATTCTAGAAAGTGAAAAGACAGCCCCCAGAATCAGAGAAAACATTTGCAAATCTTATTTCTGGCAAGGGCTGAGGATCTGACAAGTGCTCAGATATTCTCTGAACTTCCCTTGATAGTCTGCTCCAAAGTCATGCTTGTAGGTCTCCCAATTCGAATACTCTGAGTCTAGTTTGGGCTTATTCCTCATTATTCTTTTCTCTCTCTTTTTTGTGAGTATGTATGTGTGAGATAATCCTCACCTGAGGATGTTTTCCCCCCCACAACTTTTCAAAAAGACTTAGGGAGAAAGACACACACACACACACACACACACACACACACACACTCACACACTCATATCAACTGGTTGCTTCCCACACATGCACTTACCAGGGGCAGGGAGCAAATCCTCCATCTAGGTACATGCCCTTGACTAGGATTCAAACCCAAGACTCTTAGGTTCAAGGGGCAACACTCTAACCACAAGCCATAGCAGACAGTGCTTATTCGCTCTCTTCTTGATGCTTCCATTAAGATGGAAACCTCAGCCCTAGCCGGTTTGGCTCAGTAGATAGAGCATCAGCTTGTGGACCGAAGGGTCCCAGGTTTGAGTCCAGCCAAGTGCATGTACCAGCTGCATGTGAGAAACAATCAGTTGATATGTTTTTCTCAAGTCAATGTTTCTCCCCTCCTTTCCACTCTCTACAAAAAAAAAAAAAAAAAAATCAATGGACACATTGTCCTCGGGTGAGGATTAACACAAAAACACATACAAATGAATGCCTCTTTCTCTCTCTCCCCCACTTCAAATAAACAAATAAAATAATAATAATAATTTTTTTTTAAAGATGGAAACCTCAGAAATCTTAGCTCACCTTTCTTAAAGTTAGCTATGGAACCACTAACATCCTGCATCGTCAGTCCATAATCCTTGAGTAGCTGCCTCTAAGTCCCACATCTGGCTGTGGTTTCTATTTCTGGGGATTTGTCTCCGGACTGGGGGTCAACACAATGCCTACATAGCCTGAGAACCTGGGTGGTGTCCTTTTGCTTTTAGAGAACTAACATCTCCGCCACCGTCAGTGTGAGCTCCGGCAGGGTCCTTGGCTCAGTGACCCCGGGAAGGTAAGAGGCCATGGGTGTGGGTGTGAGCAGAGGGTGTGGAATGGGTGGTCAGATCATCTATTTCTGAAGATTTGTCTCCACTGGGGCTGTCTCATTCTCTCATCTGGCCCCTCTGGAAAATGCACATTGGCAATGCCTCAGGGGAAAAGCCAGAAGCTGAGAAGAGCTGCCAGGTGCCAGAGGTCACCTTCAGGTTCCCCATCACTATGGGATCCTCACTTCCCCTCATAGGCACCAGTGAAGGAGCTGAAACTTCTGCAAAGGGAATGCTTAGGAACAATAGTCCTGTTGGAGAGGGTGGAGTTTGGAGCTGTATTTGTAAGGCCTTTACATACAAGATTGAAAAAAATGTCAATATTACACACCAGAAAGTGCAGATTTTGGATGGAGGATTAAAGGTGCCCCAAACCACTGCTTACTGCTCCATCGCAGTACCTAAATCAATAGACAAGTATTTATTTAATCAGGGAGTTCAGGCTTTGAACAGCAGTGACTATACCGCCCCCCAGTGGTTGGCACTGGCCCTAGTGGTCCTCTCTTCCAGAGCTCTCACCTGTGCCCCATGTCTTAGCTGCTCTGGCTGCTGCTCCCTGCTGAGGTACAGGTGCAATGGATTCATCAGAAGAACAAAGTCCTGGCCTCAGGTTTAGATGTCTGTTGATTGATGGAATGCCCTAACTCCATTCAAATGAAGATTTCTGCAAGAAGTCTTTAAAAAGAAAAGCTAGTCCAGCCAGTGTGGCTCAGTTGGTAGTGTTCAATGCACAAGGAGGTTGCAGGTTGGATTCTCCATCGGGCACATGCCTGAGTTGAGGGTTTGATTCCCAGTAAGGGGCTTGCAGGAGGCAGCCAATCAATGTTTCTCTCACCAATGTTTTTCCCTCTCTGAAATCAATTAAAAATATCATTTTTTAAAAAGAGAAATAAGTTAATGGTGAGCTTTTAGAGGTGCCTGAATTTGAGTGTATGCATAGACCTAGCTTGCGAGGGGGAAGAGGGGAAGGGGGGCGGGCGGTGGTCTCTGCAGTATCAGGGAGGCTAGCCAAGAGCTTAGTCTGAGTAGACAGCAAAGTGAGCAGAGGATCTCACCCAATAATTTACTCTGGAATTATTAAAATTACTCTGCCTCATGAGCAGAAAGCAGAGATCTGTCTAGGGCTGCGGTTCGCGAGCCACATGCAGCTCTTTGGCCCCTTGAGTGTGGCTCTTCCACAAAATACTATGGCCTGGGCGAGTCTATTTTGAAGAAGTGGCGTTAGAAGAAGTTTAAGTTTAAAAAATTTGGCTCTCAAAAGAAATTTCAATCATTGTATTGTTGATATTTGGCTCTGTTGACTAATGAATTTGCCGACCACTGGTCTAGGGTAATTAGAATTCCTGAACAAGGGAACCAGGTCAGCAGCCAAAGGGAGCAATGAGGAAATTGGTGTTCGGCTTTTGTAGTGACAGCAATCCAGGTGCTGCGTCCCTCTGCCTTCCTTCATTCCAGTGGCCGCCAGCTGCCTGCCATTACCATTTGTGGTGCCTCTCTTTTCTGTTTTTTAATTTTAATATATATATATATATATTTTTATTTTTTTTTAAATTGAACTCTAGAGAAAGGGGAGAAAGAAACATCAATGTGAGAGCAAAATATCGACTGGCTGCTGCCTTTTGTATGTGCCCCACAAAAACTGAGCTGGCAACCTTTCAGTGCACGGGACAATGCCCAACCAATTGAGCCACAGCAGCCAGGGCCTAATTTCCATTTTTTGTTGTCTATTCCCATGTAATACAAATAATCCATGGTCATGGCAAGATAAAAAAAGTTTAAACAAAAATCACCTATAATCTTGCCCCATAGAGACTATTACTCTTAATAGTTTCATGTTTCCTTCCAGTCTATTTTTTTTTATATACATTTATATATAACTGGAAACATACAGTGCATTATTTTTTATATTCCACTTTCTCCAGTATATATTTATGTCATCATCATCTCTTCCAAGTTATCAAAAGTGCTCAGATAACACATTTTTTAAAGCCACTTCTTAAATCATAGTGCATGCTTAAAGCCTTACATTGCAGAGGAACCGTTGGGTGCCCAGCCCTGAAATGCCCTTGCCCATAGTGACTGCACCCCACAGTGTGAAAAAGTATTAGCCAAGGCCTGGAGTGAGCATGCTTCTCTCTTCTCTGCACAGTAAGCTGAAATTGGAGCTGAAACATTCCAACATCGATTCCTTCAATGTGAGTTGTTTTCAGTATTTCTTGACTGTCTTGTCCAAGCAGGTATCACGGGGTTCAAGAAGTGACAAGGTCCCAGAAGACGCACTGCAGTCTTGCTGGAAATGAGACACCTCATCTGAAAGTTAACCAGCCTGACAGAGGCATTGCCTGAGGGCTCAAGGGGCGACAGGACAGGGATACTGAGATTAAGAGCTTTGAAGGGAGACAGAGCTAGGCTCGTAGATCAGCTCTGCCACTTGCTAGCTGAGTAACCTTAGCAAATCACTCACCCTTTCTAAGCCTCAGTTTCCCTGACTGTAAAATGGGAATAGCGGTTACCTCAAATGGGGGCTGTCATATAAAATGGGACAATGAATTCAGTAAGACGCTTTGACAAAATGTCTCACATAAGCTCCCAACGTATGTTCATTATTGTAACAATGGTGACCCAGGTACACAATCCCTGATGGGTTTCAAAATTGAGACTTTTTGAGATAATATATGGGGCATGCACCACATTATAAAACAATTCCAGCGGGATGTGGGGCAGCACTCTATAATCAACAATCAACCACATTACTATTTCTGCCACCAAACTTTAAAATATGCACACAAAGTAGATAGCCCTATGACGGCTGCGCTCATTTTGCCTTAAAATGAGCTTGCATGCAGTTACAGAGAATGAAGTTCAAAGAGTTGGAGTTTGAGGGGCTGTGAACAGGGAGCTGTTTATCTGTGGTAGTGATAGGACAATCAACCTCTTTTGTAAATGGAATGACATGTCGATGTGTCCAGAGGTGGGGCAGCTGTTCTTTTATTGGACTCACTTTTATTCATGCCTCATTTGACCCTTTTGCTCTGGCCCCTCCTGTTCCAGGTGAGGTTGCTGGAATCCATCTTCAATTACTATGCATCCTACATCATATTTCCCTCTTTCAATGGTAAGAATAGCTGCTACTGACGGCCATATGTGAAGGTTGAATTCTGCCCTTTCTGTAGCATTTAAGGTTCATTTATTTAACAAATTGAGCCTGTATTCTGTGCTGCCTGGGGTACTGCCCCTCAGAGGTCACACTTTGTGGGAAAGGCATACGTAGAAGTTGATAAATGCCACAACAGGAGGAAGCACTGGGGTTTGCAGAGCTAGGAGGAGGCACTGCACATGACTTAGAGGTCACCCCAGGAGGTGAGAGCTAAGCTGAGTCCAAAGCACAAAGAGTTAGACCCAAGAGGAAGTATCTCAGGCAGCACATGGAGAACACCTGGAGTTAACACCGTGGGTCCTGAGCCAGGTCAGGACTGTGGTGCTTGGGGATGAGTCCCTGCATAGAAACTGCACAGCCCAGTGCTGGCCACTTTGGGTGATGATTGAGGAAAGGCTCTTGGAAGGGATAGAAGCCCAGGAGGCTGGAGACTCCTAGAGGCTGATTTTCCAAATGTTTGCCTGTGTGTATTTCCCCCCAACCCCTGAAAAAACACACACACAGCCCTGAAACCAGTAGTCTCCATTATAGTGGTCCATTCTCATTGCCTGGCTGCAAACGCAATCTCTGTCTCCATACCTCCCACCTCCCAGTGTTTTCTGTCCAGCCCACTCTGCTGTTTATCTTTCAGAGAAGCTTGAGGAAGGCTTCCCACTGCCTCTGCCCAGGGACACTTACCTCAACAGTGTGCAGCTCCAAATCCACAAGGTCAGTGAGAAGGGGGGCCTGGTGGGCTGCTTTCGGGTTGATGGATATTAGGGGGAGTTCTTAACTCCCATTTAGGTCCTAGACCTAATTTTCAGAAAAAAATGTTTTGAATTTTGGTGTATAAATGGTAGGTTTTGATGATCTGAAATCTGGGTTTATACACAATAGCTCAGTTCTCAATAATGCAAGTCCAATGTTAATTGAACACATACAATGTGCAAGGTCCTTAGCCATATATGGCAGGGTGTGCAAAGGCATCAGATTAGATGCAAAACTTTGGAGGTGAGGAGAGGCCACCTGAAGAAGCCCTCAATGTCCTTGGGGGAGTGAGAATCCCCACTGGGCCACTGAGCAGCCCTCCTACCTACAGCAGCAAGGGATGATCCTGGAGAAAAACTGGCCATGCCTTCTAGTGGTAGGAACCCATCAAGGCAGGGGACAGGGACAATCATAGGACAATTTATGATATAAATCCAAAAGTACTAGTTTACAATGTCTTCACTGTTCATGTTCTTTTAAAACTTCTTAAAAAATGTATTGATCATATTTTTTACTCTAAGGTAATCCAGGACTACATCCTCAGAATTATGTGAGGGGAGTGAACTCCAGCAGTACCCGAGTATACATTATTCCCTGGGAGAAAACATTTTGGAGTGTTTATGGATGTCTTCCAGAAACCAGAAGCTTAGGATATACAAAAATTTATTGGGGGCCAACAGCTGATAAGTTTTACTTTTATTTTAAAATATATTTTTGATTACAGTGATGGAGGATAGAAATATCGATGAGAAAATCATTGATT
Organism: Pipistrellus kuhlii; assembly: GCF_014108245.1. Lineage (NCBI taxonomy): Eukaryota > Metazoa > Chordata > Mammalia > Chiroptera > Vespertilionidae > Pipistrellus > Pipistrellus kuhlii. The sequence continues at coordinate 49,601,050 of NW_023425562.1, read as the reverse complement.
GGCTGCCTCCTGCATGCCCCACACTGGGGCTTGAGCCTGCAACTTGGGCATGTGCCTTTGATTGAAATCGAACCCAGGACCCTTCAGTCCACAGGCTGATGCTCTCTATCCACTGAGCCAAACCAGCTAGGGCAAGGACAATTTTATAAAGACCTCCTTTTATAAAAGCCTAAGGTCTTGGTTTCTGCACTAACTGGGTTTTTATTCGATAACTTGCCTCTCCCCGAGTTTCCTTTCCAGGAAGCTCCTATACAACTCAGATAATGGCCTTTCCTGTCTGCCCTTTTGTCTTCTCTGCAGAACTTCTTGTTCATAGGGGCCAACATTGACTAGACTGAAGACTGAGGATCTCCTGTGGCTGGAGGAGTGGACACACCACAGCTGGACTTGCCCTGCCTGCCCCGTGGAGTCCCAGTGGCTGTGACCATTCCATTTCCTCTCCCAGGAGTGTCCCTGTCCCCATGGACACTAATCACCAGGAAGTCCGCATGACCATGGGACACCTTCCCCAGCTTCATCCTCCTCCTCCCCATGTCCCTACATGTTCTTTGCAGCCGTCCTCAGCTTTACTCTGGGGAGCTGAGCTCATCGCCTTACCTGTCTGGTCCTAAAATAAACCTTGGTGAAGAAAAAGCATGAACCGTGTCCAGTCACCGCACAGCCCAAAGCATCCTACTCAAGGTTAAACATGTGGAACACCTTAGTTGTACCTGTCATCTGATGCCATGGTTAAGGGAGCAGGTGTCAGATACAAGGAGCTCAGCCTTGTTTTTGTTACTTCCTTGGTGTGTATTTATTGAGATGGGACAAATAAAAAGTGAGGGAATTTACAAGACCCACATTATAAGAAGTGTTGAAAGGAGTTCTACCCTGTATACAAAACTGAGCAATATGACATTCTCAATATACTTATCAGTGACTCCCTTGAAGGCTCAAACTGTATTCACCATCACCTCAATTCCAACATTTGTCTGGCTAAATTGCCTTTTTAAAATGAACTTTCAATCTGTCCATCTTTCCATACTCCCGGCTCTCAAATCTCCCCCCAGCTGCTGCACCAGGCCTCCAGGACCCTGCAGCTCCCAGGTGAGGATTGTGCCTCCTCGACCTTCCGCCCAGTTCCTGGGTCCCCTTGGTTGTAATGCTCTCCTGATTTCTGCAGGCTGAGGACCAGGGTGGCTCCTGCTTGACACAGAAGCAGGAATATGACCGGATATTTGACAGGATGTGCCTGGTGTCCCCATAGCAGCAGACATTACCAGTTGCCAACTTTTAAGTGGACCCAGATTCCTTTTCTTGGCATCTTTTCAGGAGCTACCAGTGACTAAAATGGGTCCAATAGTCCTTGGGTAGGTCTTTTTTGTTATCCTTATCTGAGGATTTTTCCATTATTTTTAGAGTAGAGGGGGATAGATAAACACCGGTGTGAGAAAGACACATTGATTGGTTGCCTCCCGCATGTGACTGGAACAGGGCCAGGAATAGAACCTGCAACTCAGGTATATGCTCTTGACTGGGAATTGGACCCTCAACCCTTTGGTGCGTGGGCCTATACTGTAACCACTGAGTAACAGGCCCAGCCAGGGCCTTGGGTAGGTGTTAAAGAGAAGGGGAAGACAGAAAAAGCAGCTTGGGGGCAGAGTGGAAAATGTCAGCCATGAAGAATGCCTGCCCCTGCAGCAGAGGCCATTAAGGTGCCAAATTCTGGCAGACTAGACAGCCTGGATTCTGCTCAGCCCAGCCCATGTTTCTATTGCAAATGCAGTAGACATCATGGCCTTTGGGTCATCCTCATGGACAGACTCTCCTATCTGTAAAATAGGATTGAAAAATTCATGCACGCACATCCTCACCTTGTGGTAGTTTTTAATTTTAAACCAAAGATCTCCAAAAAGCCCGAACCCGAGGACACCAGGGTCCAAAGGCAGCTGCTCCATTCACCCTGCTCCCACCTTCACAGGGACCTGTCCTCTCAAGTTGACACCCTGTATTTTACACCCCATATAAGTCTACCAACTCATCCCAGTTTGCCTGGGACTTACCTGGTTTTAGCAATTCAAGTCCCTCGTTCTGGGAAACCCCTCAATCTCACAAACTTGGACAGTTTGGTCACACAGCAGGCAGCTTTTCATGAGCCAACCCCCAGAGTCCAGGACACCCCACTTTTTCTGACATCAGCATCCGTCTCTCTAAGTCTACTCCTTCCAAAGCTTTGGCCTGACTGCCCCTCAACACATCAACTGTCATGGCTCCTAAATCTGAACCAACTACCATCCCTTGTTTACCTCCTAGTCCTAATTGAACACTTTAAACAATCCCCGTGGCAAATCTCAGGAGAGTGAGAACACTCTAGGTCTGAAAACGAGATCTGGCCCCTGACCCACCTTCTCCAGGCCATCTTGCTGGCACATGGCTTGATGCTGATTCAAAAGGCAGACAAAGCACGTTGGGTAAGGTTTATTAAATGGGTGGTGGAGGAAAGTGATAAGCAGCTACAAATTCAAGAGAAAAATTCTTGGTTACCAGTCATTCCGGACACAGGGCTGGCCCACTACAGGTGCTGCTGCGCAGAGCTGGTTGAAGTGGACCCCAAGCTTCCCTCTGACCTCTTGTACAGAGTGAAGTCGGTGATGCTCTGAGCGGGTGGGGGGGGGCGGCGCTGTGGTGAGGCTTCATGTGGGAACCTCCCTCTCAATTCTCTGCCCCTCTGGTCTCCACAAACACCACCAAGAGAATCTAAAAGAAAGGAAAAGTGAGTCCAGTGATTTGGAGCTGACATCTGCATAAACACAAAACAGCTTATCCTGTAGCTATCGGTTCCCAGCCCTAGGCATTAACTCACTTTGGTGAGAAATATCAGGGAACACAGCTCCCAAATCATCCTGAGGGTCACCGATTCATGGCCTTGGGACTTTCTTCAACGGTCTCTGATCTAAGGCTGGCCTCGGACAGGAAGTGTACAAATATTTAGTCTTCAGTGCCTCTTCTCCCCAAGCGACATCACCAAGAGGGCCCCGATCAGCCAGGCCAAACGAGGTCTCACCTGAATGGAAAGGGCAATAAAGGAAACCATATTAAAAGCCCACTTTTTATAGGAAATGAGTTTCTCTCAAGTGGTTCATGACCAGGACAACTGACCCAGGTAATAGTAACCCTCAAGAGGAGACAACTCAGCCCTCACTGTCAGGGGCTTTGACGCAGGTCCCACTGCATCCTGACCAAGGGAAACGGACCACCATCTCCAGCGGCTCTCACATCGTACTGTCACTATTTATCTGCCTCGCCTGTCACAGGCCCTGCAGCAGCCATCCTATTCTACAAAGACCCACTTTGTATGACCCAGCCAAAAAGGCAAATAAAAGATAACCCCCCAGAAAGACTTGTTAGGTGCCCAGATCTCTGAAGATCAAGACTGCCAGGCCCTTCTCTGCCCCGGCCAGTGTGGCTCCACTAGGTGAGCATCGTCCCATGCACTGAAAGGTCGCCAGTCCAGCGTATGAGAGATGGAGGTTTCTCTCTCAAATCAAAAAAAAAAAAAAAAAAAAAAAAGACTGCCAGACCCACTGAAAGCTAAATGAGAACACATTACAGAAGTGAGCCCCAACTCAATCCACAGCCTGCTATACTCAGAGATATGAATTACAGGTGGTGGTGGTGATAAACTGTCTTTTCAAAATGGTCACCACTGTCCATAAATCCTCCAACATGGCTGAGGAGCCCCAGACCTGATAACCAGGCTATGCCACAGGACAAGCCTCTGATGCTGAAGGGGCAGAGGGAAGATTGGGAAATCTCACGTTTGTTAGATGGCCACCTGTACCAGGTGGCTCACATGTATTTATTCTCACTACCTTCACAGCATCATGAGACATAAGGCAAAAGACATGGCAAACTGCATCCCATCCTCAAGGACGGGAGACATGAATGTCAACAGAAGAGCACCTGGGAACTAGACAGGAGCCCTCAGATCAAAAGTGGGGACCAATGCGAATACCTTGATCTCACCTCCAACTCACCTCAGCGAGGACATGCCTTTCAGGGGCACCATGCTGCATCTTCTGAGTCTACAGAGTGAAGGCAGCACCACAGGTTTCTGCCTCCTACAGGACACACCTGCATGGACAAAAGGCAGAAGATGCTGACTCCGGTCAGCAACACACCATTCTAACATTAACTAGAAAGCAAGCCATGGTTCAAGTCTACAAATACAGATGCCAAAGATCCACAGGCCTGAAAATGTCTTCTCTAGTAAAACCCAGGATCATCCCTTTCAAGAGAAACCACAAAAGCACAGGTCAAATGTCAGCGAAAGGAGAGTAACAATGTGCTTGACTCTCCTCCGTGACTGACAAGAAAACCCCTCAATTTTCTTGTAGACTGTGACAATACAAACTGATTCAGAATTGACAGAACCCCTCTTTGCCACTACACTTGGCCCCCAACTTTATTTTTTTTACTTCATTAATTTGATATTACCGACGGCCCCTGGAGAAGCAATAGTTGTGCTCAGGAGTCAAGAAGCAAAAACACACAAACACCACTGGCCGTCTTGAATAATGTATTATTATGGATTATGCTACACTCCTATAAATTTATAAAGCAGAACCCATGAGTTATGCATGCCCTTCCGCACCATCTGAATTTACTCCACTGTGAGGCACACATGTGAACACATGGCCTGGTTTCTGAGAAGTGGATCCTTAACTTGAAAAGACAGAGTGAGGCCCACCGGTCAGGGGGTCACCCAGTCACTCTATCACCTGGGGCAGCGAAGGATCCCAAACTCTGAAGAGAATGGCAGGAGGAGACAGCTCGTGTGTGAAAGTTCCCGGGTTGGGAAGGGTCAACTGGGCCTTTCAGCAATCCTCTCCCACACTATCAATGACCAGGGCACAGCGCCCACAATCAGGAGGAGCAGAAAAGGACGGTTAGGGCAGGAGACTGGTGCCAGGGCATGGCTGAGACAGGCAAGCACCCAACGGAGCAGAACCCCAACAGCTTCTGCTGCGTCCTGCAAATTCCCACTGAAATCTCTGCCAGAGTCTGGACATTACCAGCATAAAAAATCAGAAGTGCTTTTGGGTTGGGAAAGATCAGGATCATGTAGTCATAACATCACCATGTAAAAATGTTAAAAAACTTCTCTGCTCCCCCAGCTTTGATTTTTCAGATGAAGAAGTAGAGACTAGGTCACCACTGGATAGGTTCAGAGGTGGGACCATGGTCTCTGGTGTCTAAGCCCACATGCTATCTGTCACAGCAGCCTGCGGACACTCCGGCACTTGGAAAGGCAATGCCCCAGGGAGCCCGACCCAAGCAGGTTCCTGGAGGCCCCTCTCCCGTAGGCATGTGAAGGACTGCCCAGAGAAGGGACACATCTGTGAACTCACAGATGCCCCCTTTACCTCCCTTCCCTCACATTCCACCCAAGTCCCAGGGAGTATGCCTGTGACTTTACAGATGTACAGTGACAAAATTCCAGAAAATGGTCTGAAAAACTTACCTTAGGACCCCAAGGGCTGTGCCCGGCTGGTAAGGAGATTGCCATCTCCCATGGCACATCTGCACCCGCAGACCCATCTGCAAGGGACAAGCCATGAATGGGCACTTGTAGCAGGCACCGGGGGCACAGAGAACACGGTACAGTAGCTGGCAGATTAGAGCACCCAGAAATGTGGGCCGTTACTATGATTACCCGAACGGCCACACTGCCGTCTCAGGAACAAGAACTTAACTCTAGGAAGGGTCTGCAGATTGTATGGAGCCAGGAGTAACATCTGCGTCATCCTGTGTGCCAACTGTGACCAACTTGTTGCTAAAAGTTGTTGAAAGGATGCTGAGCCCAAGCTTTAGGGAGGGTGCCACGGATGACGGGCAGTGACTAGCAGGACCAGGAAGAGTACCGGGTAGGGGAAGGTCCCATGTCTACCATCTAGTTTAAGACAGTTTAAGAGGTGCTTACATATATACTGAGTGGCGAGATTATAATCTCTGAACGCATAATAATCTGGCCACTCAGAGTGTGTGTGTGTGTATATATATTTATTAGAGGCCTGGTGCATAAATTTGTGCATGTGTGGGGTTGGGCCAGCCTGGCCAGGGGGAGAGGATATGGGAGGTTGGCTGGCCTGCCTGCTGGTCAAACTCCTGGTGGAGGAGACAATTTGCATTTAGCCTTCTATTATATAGAATAAGACTGAGGCACTGCCCTCAAGATCGCAGCATGGGGACACGATAAACAAGCCAATACTTTCCAGTGTGATTGGCGCCAAGCAGTGGGTCTGAGGATGCGGGAAGGGGTGCACGTGATGGGGAGGCACAGAAAGGTTCCAGGAGGGGAGCCCTAGGAGGAGAGTGACTGCCCCTCAACCACAAACTCAGTGCAGCAGGGCATAAGGGACTCTCGAAGAGCCGCACAGCACCAGGCACCACAAACGGGTGGGAAGACATGTCCGAAAGCGTCAGGGTTTGGAAGGGACATGGGTGGACCCTCCAAACACGGGGAAAAGCTTTCGCAGTTCCTCTCCCTGCACTATCAATGACCAGGGCACAGGCAGCCCACGATCACTTTCGAATGCAGGGGCAGAGAAGGCAGTGAGTGAGGCCAGAAGGGAGGACACTGGCAGCAGCCGGAGAAACGGCTGAAGAGAGAATGGACCAGCACACAGGTCAATGATCTGATTACAACAGAAGATTACAGAGCCACATCTCACTTTCAGAGATGAGAGCCCCGCTGGTCATGACATAAACCCAGGCGTGGCTCTAAAACGCAGCCCTCTGTCCATTAGAACACACAGTTTCCTCTCAGCATCACCGGAACCTTCACCAGGGGCTCTCAGAAGAGGGCCAGGACCTGAGCCTGCTGGCCCCAGGGGTCAAACCTGGGAACACTGGGGAGCAGCCATCACTGCGCTCTCCTCGCCCCACATGTCTGGCCTATGAGCCTGCACAGAACTTGAACTCTAGAGAACCAGACAGAACATCACTTACCTGGGGTCTCATAATCAGGATCTCCCTGAGGACATCTCCCATTCATGGGACAGTAGTCACATGACACTCCTGCAGGGGGCAAGAAGCCAGCATGTGATAAGCCACTTGGCACCGCTTGTATGTCCAGAAAACCATCACGCTCAACAGAAAGCCACTTGGGAAGTCCAAGTGTTAGGATATGGATATGAATGCCATGACAGCCTGTCTCCCTTGAACCTGTCTACTTCATGCTTTGTCACTGCCCCTCACCTAGGGCTGTCCCCTCAGGAAGGGTCAAGAGTGGGTCCTCTGAATATGAGGAAAACCTTACACCTTTTCCTTTGCCTGCATTACAGGACACGGGTACCCTTACTCACTCCAAACTCAGGCGGAGAAGAGGACACAGAGCTGGTGACACTGCAGACCAGAGCTAAAAGACCACCACGATGTCTCCACCAGCAACCCATGCATTGCCCGAGGCAGCACCCCCTCACTCTCTTCGGTTAGAGCCTCACAGACACCGCCTCCGAGCCAGCACTCAACAAACCAGACACCAGGGGCCTGGAGGCCTCTCAGAGCTGGTGGAAGGGTGGTGGTGTGTGAAAGCTCCAGGGTTTGGCAAGGGATGGGGTGGACCCTCCAAACACAGGGAAATGCTTCTAGCCACTGCTCTCCCTGCACTATCAATGACTGGGGCACGGGCAGCCCACAGTCACTTTCGAATGCAGGAGCAGAGAAGGCAGAGAGTGAGCCAGAAATAGGAGCCCATGCAAACAGCCATGCCCAGGATCCTGAGCACTATCATTGCTCCACAGAGAGTCCATCTCCCCTCATCATGAGCTCCCTAGGACCCCACAGGCCTGGCTCAGTGACTGAACATCAGTCACTCAAATCCGGGTCACGCACATGCCCACGGTGCAGGCTCCATGCCCAGTGGGGACTGTGCAGGAGGCAGCCAATTATCATTGATGTGTCTGCTTTTCTCTCTTTCCCTCTCTGAAATCAGAAAGATTAAAAAAATAAATAAAACGAAGGAATGTAACCCAAGTTTCACAGGTAAGGAGGGGCTGAGTCAGGATCTGAACTTTTCTGGCCCCCAAGCCCAGTCCCGTCTACACCACCAGGCCCGTTGGGCACAAGTGCTTTGTAAGACAGCTCCCGGAGCCCAGGTGAACCCCAGGACCACCCCCTCGGCGGTGAGGCCGGAAGGAAACAAGCCCGAGGTTCAAGGGGCTCAGGGGCAGGAGCACTTACCCGGGGGGCCTCATCCTCTGGCCGCAGCGCGGGCGCACCGGGCAGTGCCATCAGGGTCCTGGAGAGAAGGGGCAAGGGCTGGTGCAGAGCCCCAGAGGCCGAGGGAGGGGGAGCTGTCAACTGCCTCCAAGAGCCGGAGCCCCGGGCCTGGGCTGGGAAGAGCAAAGCGAAGGCGTTAGTGCAGGGCCGGGGGAGGACTCCGGGGCCCTGGGAGCACCCCTGACTTCAATGCTCAGCCAACGGGTCGGTAAATGGAGCTTCAACGCTTCCCTTTAGGACTCTTCAAGGGAGAGAATCACGGTCATAAGTACGCCGTGCAGGCAGCAGACAAGCGTCTCAGGGAGATTCAATGCCGGGGCAGAGGGAAATCCGGGGCTCTGTCGCCCCTCAGGCCCGGGGTGACACGCGGCCCCGGCCCCGTTTCTGGCCGTCAGCGGGCACAGGCCTCCCCCGGGCGGGTGAGGACGGGGATTCTCCAGGGCACGAACCCCGAGAGACCTACGCCCGGCGGAAGAAGCGGGCACCCAAGTGGGGGCCGGGCCCAGACTCGGAGCTGACCTCCGGCCTCTGTTTCCCGATCCTGGGAGGCGCAGACCGCGCGCCCATCGCTCCCCGCAGTGGACTCACCTGGGCGCCGCGACCCGCGGCTCGGGACAGCGGCGGCGCGGATGGCCGCGGATTTCGATCGAGGAGACAGCGTGTGCCGGCGGCCGACAGCGGCCACGCGACCAGGACCTTCCTCCGGAGGCTCGGCGCCGGCGGAAACGAGGCTGCGGCGCGGGCTGCCGCCCAGAGCGGCGCCTCCCGGGACAGAGCCCGCGAACGCGGTGCCAGCGCCCCCTGGTGGAGCGGAGTTCTAATTCCGACTCTGGATGGGTTTGGGTTACATTTTTCCCAGGAGCAGTCTGGAATTAGAGAAATAGCGTTCTGTTTGTTCTGAAGGTGCTCCTTGGTCACGGATTTGTCGTTAATATGTAGAAATGATCACTCTTCCACTCTTCCTAGCAGGATCTCGTTGTTCACTGTGCTTAATGTGGGCGATAGGAATCTGTCTGAGTGACCACTGAATTCACAGCTCCTGGCTGAGTGGCTGTCACAGTTGAACAAATGAGTGAATTCTGTCCATGTATGTATTTGGCCATCACCAGTCTAAAATATTGTCTGAGACTCGAATGTGAGGGAGCCGAGAGGGGTATGCAGGTACTTGACTGAATCTCGTCCTAAAATTAAATGGGAAAAGAGTCCTTGACCAGATTTGCATGCGAGGAACCTGATCAGATGTGCGTAGTGGCAGAGAAGGCAGAGGTCCTGTGCTCCTAACATCACACTAGACACTGTCCTGGGAGGGGACTCATGGCTCCCAAATCTAACAAGCTCTAGCACTGCCTGTATCCCAAGCCAGGTGTACCTCTCAGACCCGGGGCAACTCTGCCACCAACCCAGCCCACATTCTGAAGTGTAAAACAGCACAACCTTGGCCCACAGTCAGGTTCCTGGCGCTCACTACGTCCTCCCAATCCAGATGTATGCAACCGAGAGAAAATGGGGGTCTCTGAGCATGCGAACACTACACATTAAGTATTCTGGGAGAAGTTGCTGGGATTCTAAGACTGTGAGAAAATTGGAGGGAGGGGATTTCTCTGTAATGGGGAGGGACATGGGATACTGTGGCTGTGAGGACACTTGGACAAAAGGGTCAGGTATACACACTTGTGGCCACTCAGCCTGCTGCCCTTTCCTGCCTTCTGCTCTTGCTCTTACTCTCCGTGCGACCTTGGCTAAGTGACCTAACTTCTCTGCCTAGCCTTAGTTTTCCTTTTGTGAAAGATAGGCAGAATCAGAGCTCCCCCCTCATAGTATTGCTGTGAAAATTAAGTGAAATGACTCATATCACAAGCATACCACAGAGAGAACATGGCGAAGGCATGGTAGTTGAAGTACATTAGTACTTCTGGGAAAGCTGAGGGCTTCTGTCACTGTGAGGGCCCTGTGGGATTATTTATGGGGCAGAGCAAGTGTGCTGAGTTTGAAGTCTAGTGGGCCAGACTTGACATTTAAAATAATTCAATGGAAACTGTATTCCTTATTTTTAGTGATTATAAGACTTACTACCTAAGAATGGTCAGAAAAGCTATGAGACCTGCCTGATATTTCTCTAGGGACTGGAGAAAGATACTTCTACTTAAGAAAGTCTAAAGAGGCTGGCAAACAAAACACAAACAAACAAACAAACAAACAAAAAACCCCCACACAAATAAAATTATGATTACATACGAGGAGTCCTGTTTTCAACACACTGGTTGCCTTTATAATGGATTGGGCTGTAACTCTGAGGCCAACATCCACCAATCTAGAATTTGTGATCTCACAATAGCTGAGAGAGCCTCTTTCCTTGGAGGAAAATGAGACCGGTGGCTGGGCAGATTGTTCCAAGGAGTTGATGCCCAGGATCAAGGCTAGAAGTCAACAACTGGCCCTGTGAAGCCTGCAGGAGCGCCAAGCTCCACCCCCACGCCAAGAATGATCACCATGCTGGTGATCTTGCTGTGCATGTTCATCCTCCTCCTTGCCTTCTTTCTACTCCTCTGTTACTGCGTCTTTCGGAGGAAATAGGCTCAGGCTCCTGCAGGTTGGAGCTGAGGCCTCGTATAAGCCTTGACCATTCCAGCCCCCTGGGGTTTCTCAGGCAGGTTGGGCTCTCCCTGAGCTGCCTCATGCCCTGGATCTTGGCCTGTTTTGGAGTCTCCAACAACCCCAAGCCCTCTCTGGATGCTATGACAGATTGGGATGAGACAGAGCGTCTTTCCACCAGGGTCAGCTCCCACTAGGCTCTCAACACCTCATCATCCCTGAGTCCCCTACTTGGGTCCTCTGACCCCCACAACCTCTCTCTCTAATTTTGCTTCCTGTTCATTAAAGGTCACTGGTTTTGAAGAGGGGACTAATGTGGGCCAATAATGATATAAATGACTCAGGCAGCCTCTGCCATGTGGACAGGCATGAGAAGTTGTGGTCTTCCTTCAAAAACTGGAAGGGACGTGCCCTGGGGAATGGAGTCCCAGATAAAGACTGATAGCCTCAGCAGTGAGATTGGAATTTCCTTCTATCCATGGTGGATGACCCTTGAAAACAACCTTCTTAACTAATGAATCTGGATGATTAATTAACTTGGGCTTCCCTGAACAATGACTTTGGACCTTCCTTGCTAACTAGATAACTGAGATAGTTGTGACTAATTACTTACAGTTTCCTGGCTTAAGAATTGTTAACTTTCTTGCCAGAATACTTGGGTATTCCAGGACAATGACACATGACTTTGGCTCATTATCTTTCACCATGCTCGCTGACTACATCAGCTCTTCACTCTGAAGACCTTGGGTTTCTGCTCTGGCTGGTTGACTCAGATGGCTGGAACATTGGCCTATATACCACATGTTGTAGGTTCATTTCCTGGTCGGAGTACATACTTAGGTTGTGGATTAGATCCCCAGTCAGATTTGTACAAGAGGCAACTGATCGATGTTTCTCTAAACCAGTGTAGTCTCCTCAACCTCTCTCAATTTCAGTTAGAAAGATAAGAGAAGGTGAGAGATAGGGGAAGAAAAAAGGAAAGAAAAAGTGGAATGAAGACTGATAACATCACTATTTTGAACTAATAGATCCTGGTTAGGTGATTCTTTTCATGGATTAGTGGAAGCTTTAAATTCCTATCTGGCCTAGTTACTGTCAGGCCTCCACTTAGTGATGGGCACAAAGGAAGTCTCCAAGCATGAAAGGGTGAGTAGGATAAAGAGATAAGGGTTGAGGAGTAGAGTGGAGAATCTATCAGGATGACTAGGAGGCTAGGGATTCTCTCATGCCCAGTGGGGATAGGTGGGGAGCTCCCCGTTGAGTCATCTCTGTGGAGTCCTGAGTTGTAAATCTAGGACCTGGATCCCTAGTAGCCCATAGATATTTCTTAGTATTCTCTATAACCCACAGTCCCAGATTCAAAGCAAGTCCAAACTCTTAGCATCTCTATATCAGTAGCCTCTCTGGCGATTGGAAGGTCTCACTTGTCAAGAATGACCCAAACCAGGGCTTTGGTTCAATAATCTGCACAGTATCTTGCCAATGACCACATGTCCTGACTTCAAATAAGAATGAGGAAGGGGCCGAAACCAGTTTGGCTCAGTGGACAGAGCATTGGCAAGGGTCCCAGGTTTGATTCCAGGCAAGGGCATGTACCTTGGTCTCTGGCACATCCCCAGTAGGGGGTGTGCAGGAGGCAGCTGATCGATGTTTCTCTCTCATTAATGTTTCTAGCTATCTATCCCTTTCTCTTCCTCTCTGTGGAAAATCAATAAAATATATTTAAAAAAAGAAAAGAAAAAGAAAAAGAAAAAAAAAAAAAGAGGAAGACGATGAAGGGGGAAGGGTTACCCAGCCAGCATGGCTCAGTGGTCACAGTTCTATTCCTGGTTGTGGGTTGTGGGCTTGGTCCACAGTGTGGGGCATGCGGAAGAGATGGATGTTTCTATCTCTCCCTCTCTCAAATCAATAAAAATGTAAAATAAAAAAGGGAGGATTTAAGAGCTTTTACTGTTGGCAGAGTTTAAATAAAGGGTGAAATTAGAGATAACGAAGGGGTTTTCCCAGACATATTAACTTAATTAAAATTGAGTAGCAATGGGTTCAACTGACACTAGATTATAAACAATGAGAAATAACCACACTTTCAGTAAAGCAGTATCCACCTTACCAGGAAGAGAGGCAATAAAAGGCGATTAACTGATTCTTATCTTACATCTTTCCTGATGATCCTGGTTCCTGAATCTGGGAGTGGAGAGGACTGTGTTTTACACCAGGCTGGGCAAACAATGACCCAAGGGTTGAATCTAGCCTGCTGCTTGTTTTTGGACAGTCCTCAAGCTAAGAATGATTTTACATTTTTAAATGGTTGTATAAAATTTCTGAAGGGTCCCGGGTTCGATTCCTGTCAAGGGCATGTGCCTTGGTTGCGGGCATATCCCCAGTGGGGGGTGTGCAAGAGGCGGCTGATCAATGACTCTCTCTCATCGATGTTTCTGACTCTCTATCTCTCTCCCTTCCTCTCTGTATAAAATCAATAAAATATATTTTAAAAAAATGGTAAAAAAAAAAAATGGTTGTATAAAATTTAAAAGATGAATAGCCCTGGCCAGGTGACTGTCTTGGCTGATGCATTGTCCCATACACCAAAAGGCTGCAGGTTCAATCCCCTGTGGGGATGTGTGTGGGAGGCAACTGATGGATGTTTCTCTCTCACATCGATCACATGTGGTTTTTTCCCCCTCTCTTTCGCTAAAAAAATCAATAAACATATCCCTGGGTGAGGATTAAATAATAATAATAATAAAATATGAATATTTTATGACACCAAAATTAAGTACAATATACATCAGCATTACTAAACTAAGCATTCATCACAATATTTCCAACTCACAGTGAAGTGACAATTAGAAAAAAATTTATTTTTAAATCATCACAGTAGAATTTCTTGACAAAAAAAGGAAAACCAACAGTGGGTTAATTACCGTATTTTTCGGACCATAAGACGCTCTGGACCATAAGACGCACCAGTTTTTAGAGAAGGGAAATGAAGAAAAAAAAGATTCTGAAACAAATAGTGTCCTAAAATATTTTATGTGCATTAAAACCCAACATCACAGTCATAAACACATGTAATCAACCCTGTAAAGTAAACAGCAGCATTTAGAACCATTTTAGAGCCGGGCAAGCACACAGAGACCACACAGAGCCGGGCAAGTAAAAAAACTTTTTTTTTAAAGTATATGTGTAGGCTATATTTGGACCATAAGACGCAGGGACTTTTTCCCCCCACTTCTGGGGGAAAAAAAGTGCGTCTTATGGTCTGAAAAATACTGTAAATGGTGATTGATGGGAGATAAGAGATCAACTGAAGGACCTCTATACATGCATATAAGTACAACCAATAGACACAAAACTATGGGGAGGGTGGGTATACATGGGAGGGAGGGGCAATGGTAAAATATGTACACAGATAATAATTTGATAAAAAAAAATAAAAGAAAAAAAATGGTGATTGATTGCCACTACTGAAGGAATGTGTCCAGAGAAAATAAGCTTGTTTAAGATGATTATTCTTGACCAAAGAGTTGACAACATGGGGAACAACATTAATAGTCAATTAAAAATCAGGGTGAATATTTTCAATTTTTTTTTTTTTTTTTTTTTTTTTTTTTTTTTTTTTTTTTTTTTTTTTTTTACTCTTGATGAATCCAAAAGATGTTACTGATACTACCAGGTTGTTTTTTATTCTAAAAGTCAATGCTGACTTTGAAGTGTAAAAAGAATTAATCTCTATGACTAGTCTGTGTTATAACTAAAGGGGAAATGCTACAGCTTCTTTGTGCTAAAATGTGTTAAACTTACAGTTATAAAAATATGTGTGAAGCAGAAAAGAGCTTCACAAATTTGCAAAGCTTGTGAAAATGTAATGTTTAAGGCTTATTCATTAGCAGGTGTTTTGTAGAAAATATTTGACTGTATCATGTGTTGCTGAAACAGCAGTGTGAATGGTGAACTTCATTTGCTTTTGTGGACTTACTTAACCATTAGTTCTGTCCATTTTTGTCAGGAATCTTCCCTCGTGGCTTGGCAGTAGCAAAATTTCATTGTAGATTTTTAAAAATCTTATCCAATATTGAATTTTTTTTTCTTTTCTTAATGAAAAGAACCAGCCCCAACTATAATGGAACACTGAAGGGCTTGGGAAATTAGCTTTTGAGGCAGACATAATGTTTCCTAATGAATTAAACCTAAATTTTTTTGCAAGACAAAATATCAATGATATGCAAATCTTAAACTGTAGCAGTCATTTTGATAACAATCAATGTTCCTTGAATCTTTTTTAAAATTTATTTTTATTGTTAAGGGTATTGCAGATGTCCCTCATTTCCCTCTCCTTTGCTCTCCTCTGTCTGGCTCCTGCCCCATTCCAGGCCTTTACTATTTTCTGTGTCCATGGCTATGCATATATGCATATAAATTCTTTGGTTAATTTCTTTCTAGCCCCCTTCCCACTCTCCCCCTGAGATCTTTAGTCTGTTCCCTGCTTCCATGACTCTGGAACTATTTGTTCATTAGTTTATTTTGTTCATTAGATTCCACATATAAGTGAGATCATGTGATATTTGTCTTTCTCTGACTGGCTTAGCATAATAATCTCCAGGTGCATCTATGCAGTCTCAGGATAAGAGATCCTTCTTTTTTTATAGGTGCATAGTATTCTATTGTGTAAATATATCACAGCTTTTTTATCCACTGATCTACTGATGGGCACTTGTGCTATTTCCAGATATTAGATATTATAAATAATGCTGCTATGAACATAGGGGTGCATATATTCTTTCTGATTGGTGTTTCAGGATTCTTAGGGTATATTTTACTTCTTTTCATTTTGGATGCCTTTTATTTTTTCTTCTTGTCTAATCCCTGTGGATAGGACTTCTATGTTGAATAAAAGTTGTGAATGTGGAAAACCCTGTCTTGTTTTTGTTTTTAAAGGCAATGCTTTGAGTCTTTGCCTATTGAGTATGATATTGGCTGTGGGTTTCTCATATATGGCCTTTATTATGTTGAGGTATATTCCCTCTATTCCCACTTTGCTGAGAGTTTTTATCAAAAATGGGTGTTGGATTTTGTCAAATGCCTTTTCTGCATCTATTTATATGATCATGTGATTTTTATCCTTCATTTTGTTTATATGATAAATCACATTTATTTATTTGATTCCTCTTTTTTTGTTTCTTGATGAATCTGGCTAAAGGCTCATTAGTCTTATCTATTTTTTTAAAGAACCAGTTCTTGTTTTCATTGGTCTTTTGTATTTTTTTTTTTAATCTCTATGTCATTTATTTCTGCTCTGATCTTTATTATTTTCTTCCTTCTACTTCTTTTTTTTTCTTGTTGTTTTCTTTCTAATTATTTTAGTTGTAGGGTTAGACCATTTAATTGAGCTTTTTCTTGTTGTTTATGGTAGGCCTACAAAACTGTGAACTTCCCTCTCAGGACTTCTTTTACTGTGCACTGCTGTGGACTCATTTTCATTTGTTTCCAGGACGTGTTTTATTTTTTTTCCTTCATCTCATTGGTAACCCATTCATTGTTTAATAATATACTATTTTGCCTCCATGTGTTTGAATGTTTTTTAATTATAGTTGATTTCTATCTTCAAGGCATTGCGATCTAAGAAGATGCTTGATATGATTCAATCTTCTTGAATTTGTAGACTTGTTTTATGTCCTAACACGTGGTTTATTTTTGAGAATGTTCTATGTGCACTTGAGAAGAATGTATATTCTGTGGTGAAGTTTGTCACAGCAGATTTTAGTGGCTGCTAAGATTTCCCTTTGGGTCCTGCTCTTATGCCATCTGAGGCAAACCATCTTGTATGCCAATTTCAGGCCTCCCAGGAAGTATTTTGTGTCAACCAATGCCAGAAGCTGTCCAAGTTTGGCTGTCCAAGTTTGGCTGTCAGCATCCTGTTTAAAGGAAAGCTTGTGGCTGCTTGCCCTGGGCTTGTCTGCCTACAGGAGGAGCCATGTTGAGCTCCCAGGTCAGTTTTTTTTTTAGCAGCATGGGGCGCTACTAAGGCAAGTGGAGGGTGTGTGCCCAGATTATTTCCCTGTCCTCAGCCAGGCTAAGACCCTCTTGGGCAGGCCGTTGAGTCTGCTGGAAGCCAGCAGTTTCTATCTGCTCTCTCGTGAGAATGGGCTGCTTGAAACTTAAGTAATGTCAATCACTTTCCATGCTTTCAAATGTTAAAACAAGAATCCAGGTCTCTGTGCCTACACAGACTTGCAGTGGACGTATTTTCTAAGCTCAGACCAGTTCCAGGGGATTTCTAAATTTAAAAATCCATTTGATGGTGCAATTCAATAACTTTCCACTTACCTTACATTGGAGTGATTAGCACAATGATGTGTTTAAAAAAGCAAATATCAAGAAAATAATCTAATAGAATTCCATAAATGCTTTCCAAATGATGATTATGTTCAACTAAAATAATATGCTTGTGGAATGGTTCCCATATTTGCCAGTAACTGTCTATGTGAGAAGACTTTCTCAGAGTTGAAATGTATAAAATCCCATAGGGATGAGCATTAACAGTTGAACACTTGTAATTGGTTTTGAGGAGCACTAACTTTGAATCCCAGTTAAACCAAATGTTACCTGGCCCACAATAATGTAATTTGTTTTTCTATGTAGGCTTTTATTACAAATATATATATATATATATATATATATATATATATATATATATATATATATAAAATCATTGTTTTGAACTTTGTGAAAACATTTGTGGAAATGTATTTTCTCCCTTGATATAGAAGTACATATGAAATAACAGTTTTGATTTTGCTTCTTGGTCCACAAAGCCTAATTCTTTGTTCTTTACCTAGTTCTTTACAGGAAGATTTGATTGACCCCCTGCTCTAGAGGAATGTTCTTGGAACATAGGATTGAGGTGTAACCCTCTAACTACATGGCAGAAACATGCAGTGAATATCTATAGCTCTGTAGAGACTCAATTGAGGCTGGAGGAGGGAAGTTTTCTATGTAATTTAAATTCTTACTGATAGACTCTTTCCCCCAGAGACTTCTGAACAAGGATAGGAACACCATCAACAACAAATGATTACATTGTAAACAGAGACAATTTAAAATCTAACTTTTCCAAGTATTTAAATGATTGCAAACTGACTAATTAAGTTATTTGAAGTAATTTAAACTGCAATTTAAAACTAGTATATCTGATTCTTTGACATCAAATAGATAAAATGCATATACATACAATGATTTAAAATGTATTTGTAGAGTTATGGTTAAGCCATAAAACATCAACACTACTACTTTAATTATTTCTGTTTTAGGTCTTGTGCTATCCAAGGGTTAATGTTGTACATCCTTTGATAGCTTCTTAGGGTTTTAATAATTTGATTTTTTGCAAGAACTGAGTATCAACAGCTAATTATTGGTTGAGATATTGGACCTATTTATAGGAGCATTAGATGGAGTAGTTTTGTTTTTTTTTTTACAATTGCATTATGAACTTTATCTTTTATGTCATGAGACCTTAAATACTTATCTTTCTTACAGATTTCAACTTTTGAAACTTGGCATTTTCCCCAGAAATAATTTAACCTTTACATTTACCATAACCAACAGGGCCTAAATTATTGCTGTTATTATATTTTGTTGACATAGTGTGTTGGCATTTTTACGACACATGCATTCCTCAAAGAATTTTATCAGAATTAGTAGGACCATCTAGAAGTTTTTTTCCTCCTAGGAGATAAGGATTGACTCTATAATGACCTTTTCTCTTTAGAAATTTAGCTAATCCATCCCTTTGGGACACACAGCTAAATCCTTGTTTAGTTGGCAATTGTGTCTAACCAAAGGTGCTGATGAACTGTTGAGCTCATTTCCCCACAGTTATTGTGTGTGACCTTTGGTCCTTCCTGGTGTGGGTACAGTAGCTGCTTCCCCCAGGATTACTGAGCTCACTCACTGTTCTTTCCTGTGTTCACTGTGGTATCTACATAAAAATCAGTATCCTATTTAATAAAAGGGTAATATGCAAATTGACCCTAAGGGCGGAACAACAGGGAATGACCGGTCGTTATGATGTGCACTGACCACCAGGCACAGATGTTCAATGCAGGAGCTGAACCCTGGTGGTCAGTGCAATCCCACAAGCTGGGCTGACAGCTGTGAGAGCAGCAGAGGTGGCAGGAGCCTCTACCACCTCCTCAGCAGCCCTAAGGATGTCTGACTGATGACTTAGGATTGCTCCCCCTGGAAATCGGGCCTAAGCTGGCAGATGGATATCCCCTGAGGAGTCCCAAACTGTGAGAGGGTGTAGGCCGTGCTGAGAGAACCAACCTCCCTGAGTGCATGAATTTTCATATACCGGGCCTCTACAGTATATCTATAATGAAGAAGAACGTATATCATTAATAGAAGAAAAAAAGTCTTTATATACAATATTAATACTCTTCTACCTATTAAAATATAGAATATATTCTATTATATTTATCTTTTTATATTACAACTACCATTATCAACCCTTCTTATTACCTTCTATCTTTTGAGTGTCATTATGAACTTAGTGTCTTTTGCAGCTTCAATATATCCCAGTTAACCACAATAAAACTATTACTTGAAGCTCAAATGATCACATTCTGGTTTGTGGGGGCCTTTAAAAGCCTCGTGGGTGTTGACATTCTTGAAACATCTTTGCTTCCTGGAAACAACAGGATGTTCTAAACCCTCCTGGTTTTTTCCTGCCATAAAACAAAATCATAATCTCCTTCCAGGCAACCAGGAGATCTTGTGCTCATAGCAGAGGGTTGTGTTAGAGACCAAAGTCTGGACACTAGAGAAGCATATGAGAGTGTGGATGGAGGGCAAAAGTATAGTTACTGCAGGTGTTGGTTTTGGTAGTGACAGAGCTAGAAATGTCTAAACAAATTCACATTGATATTTCTTAGCTCATCATGTTGTTATACCATAATTAAAAAATAAAAAAACACAAGCAACCCATTTCTGTACATCACATGTGTCAAACACAAGGCCCGTGGGCCAAATCTGTCCCGCCAGGCCTTGCAATGTGGCCCGCACCGCGCTGTCATCACTGCACTCCGCTGCGTTTCCATCACAATGACAGTTTATGACTGTTCAGTAAACCATTCGGCCTGCTATTTAGGCTGGATTTTAGATTTTGGCCCCTTCTCTGATTGAGTTCGACACCCCTACTGTACATAGTCTCATCAATCACTTAGATTTTCTTCTATTTAACAGCATTCTAGAAAGAGTAAGATAAAGGGAGACTGATGGAAGCTGGATGCATAAATCAGTAGTTGGCAATGGTTTGTGGGGAGGGATGTGGTTATATTGAATGTAAAGGTTATGTAATGAAAAATCATTTATTCAGTTCAGCCCATGAAGTGCTAGGCCTTATGCTATGCTTTAATGCCTATGTTCCGTGTAGTTTAGATCTGGCAATGAAGGCATTCATGTAGCAATTAGCTGAAATGAGGACTTCCAAGGTACCCTATGTGCTATAGGACAACCTGCTTTGAAAGTGTTAGCGCATTTAGATAGATGGAAGTAAGAACATGGCACTTGGCAGGCGGATCAGAAAGACCAGGGAACCAGGTTCGGGAGGAAGCTGCTCTATGTGGAGACATTAAAGGGCCCATGCACACAAGAGGTGAAATTATAGCTATTGTTATTCTTAAAGAAATAACTTACTATTTTTTCTTCCAAAATTTTGTGAGTGTAAAATAAACTCTCACAGGCTCAAAGTTTACAACTATTGGTTACACTAAGAATGCAAAAGAGGTGAGAATGTGCCACCATGGTGACTGCAGTCCATCATAATGTCAGTGTTCGTCAGCAAATACGCAGTGACAGCAGTGACGTTGCTTACAGTGAGTTCCCCCAAATGTGTATGACTCACAGGGCACACTCAGTCATTAGCAAGGCACTGGGGCAGTACTGAGGCTTTTGGGGTATGTTTATGTTTTCCTCAGGTCAGTTGCTAAGAAAATGGAAAATTTCCATTTGTTTACTGAGGGTAGCAATCATAGTTTATGTTTTCCAGGATTCTTCTTGGCAAACTATCTTAATTTTATTCAAAGGATAGATCTTAACAGCTCTCTGGAGTGGCCCAACAGCAGATAGAACAGGTGAAGACTTGAAGGAAGAATGATGTGGAAGTCATGCCAGGCGTGTGAGAAATCTAGATGTATATTTATTTCTCTTGGAAGGGGAAAGACCAACAGTTGCTAATCCCTTCAATGTTATGGTGAGTTTAAAAGTTTTCTAAAGCATTTTTTTCCTATATATATATGTATATATTTTAAAATCTGTATTTTTTTTTATTGATTTCAGAGAGGAAGTAAAAAAGGAGAGATAGAAACACCAATGATAATGAGAGAATCATTGATTGGCTTGCCTCCTGCATGCCCCACATTGGGGATCGAGCCCACAA
This sequence comes from Pipistrellus kuhlii, assembly GCF_014108245.1. Taxonomy (NCBI): domain Eukaryota; kingdom Metazoa; phylum Chordata; class Mammalia; order Chiroptera; family Vespertilionidae; genus Pipistrellus; species Pipistrellus kuhlii. Next base: position 49,579,758 of record NW_023425562.1, on the reverse strand, counting down.
TATGGACATATGCCCTGATCGGGAGGAATAAAACTGTGACCTCCTGGTTCATAGTCGATGCTCAATCATTGAGCCTTGCCAGCTGGGCTTTTTCTGTATCTTTTTAAACTTTTACCACAACCTTCCGAGGTGGATTGTTGGAAAGGCCTTATGACTTTACCCATTTACCTGAAGGATAAGTAAGACACGGAGAATTTATATTCCTCGCCTACAGGCACTTAGCTAGTCATCAGTAAAGCTGACACTAGCATAAAACTCCATTTTCTAGGAAATTTTACCAAACTCCAGACAAGGCCTAGCCTGGTCACCTTATTAAAATTGCTTTCTCCCACGCCACATACTCCTGCCGTCCCAGCTTATGTTTTTCCCCAGAGCACATTACTTTCTAACTTAGTATTTAAGTTAACACTTTTTATTTATTTGTTTGTTCTGACTCTTCTGCTAAAGTGTAAGCTGTGCTGTTGGTTTTTTTTTTTATGTATCCCAAGTGCCTAGAACAGTGCCTGGCACCTAATGAGCATGCATTCAATGTTTGAACAATAGGAGAAAATTTCTGCTGTTGGCCTCAGCTGATTTGTTGTTCATATCATCATTCGGTGGCCTTCTCTTACAGTATGCTGTAAATTGTATATGAAGCACTTATTTTGGGGAACAAATACTCAGAATGTTAAATATCTTGAATTATGTCAGTGGACTCTTGAAACACTAGGAGTGTTAGGAAGCTAGAAGTTGAATGTCATTTTTCAAAATAATTATATCCCCAAATCAACTGGGCCATTTAATCTAGCTTTAATTTTATACACACAAGAAAACTGACTTAACAACATAAAGGCACTAGTCCAAGGTCGTATTGCTAGGTTACATTGGATGAATAGACATTTCCATTTTCTTAACATCACAGGTTCAGAGCTGCTTCCCAGTGTTTTCTGATGCTTCCTGTCGAAGCCCATACTCACTAACACTGGTAATATTAGAGTTCTTCCTGAGAACATTCTGGATGGGGAAATGGTGGGGTTTGGGAGTAGTGGGAATATTTATTGAGCCTTTGCCCACAAAGATCTGGAATTTAAATGCATGGCATTGACTTCAAAGTAATACACATTTAAAAATAATTGTTTAAAGTTTATCTGTGAGGCCAGTAAGGTGATTTCCCCATCTTGTTATCCAGATACCATAACACAATGTTTTCCTCATGCATTTGTTAACTGGAATGAATCATTATATTGTAAAGTCTGTGAGGTAAGGGTCTATGAATTTCATGATTTCGCTAACCCTACCCAGTGCCTGGTCTATATAGCACATTGTCTTATATCTGTGATGCCCAGTGTCATCTGAAAGCTGAGCAATAGATAAGAAACATTTGTGTAATGAGGACATTGGTCCGTCTTGTTACTGGTAGACATGTAAAAGGAAGTAATCAGAAAGAATTGCCCGACATTATCTCACCAGCCTTTCCCGCTGCATGATTACAGGAGGCACACAACATGGAGGTGGGGGAGGCTGGAGAAATATTCTTACTGGAATAGAAGCACCACCTTCTCTCCCCTACCAACGTGGCAAGGACCCATTTGGCTCAGCTTTTCTAAGGAAAGCACTATCTTTTTGTGATGGGCTGTGTTCCAGGAAAATAAACTCAAGTCATTTAATGGAGAGTTATGACTTAATGTATATTCAGTTCATTCCTTTGATAGATATTACTACCAGCAGCTCTTAGCACTTGCCAAATTTATTATTAGTATTTGCCTAGCCCTTGTGTTGGTAAACATGTCAAAGAATAAACCTGGTAGCATATATCCGTGAAAATAATGGCTAGGGAGGGTATAAATGTGTTTGTTTTAGTTTGTGGTATAGACAGCCCAAGTGTAAGTAAAATAGTGCAACACAACAAAACTTTGCTACTTGTTTCAGCAAGAACTTGGGATGGGTGTGTGTGGTTGGCAGATGAGCTTCCTCCATACAGTGACTTGGGCACTGAGGTTCCCTCTCTCTGGTGCAGAAACTTGAAAGTCTGCATTAGGGGAGGGTAAAGGAACTGGATAAAGGCAGTTTAGAAGGATAGCAGTAGGATCAGGGGGTTGTCCTAATTCAGTACCCTGTGCTCTGGGGTGGGCTGTTGGTAACATACCCAACAATTGGGTTTAGGTGTTTGTGATAATATCCCTTGGGTTGTCAGGAAGAGAGAATTATTCTTCCAGATGATAGCTAGAGATGGATAGCAGTAAGCAACCATTAGTAAAAGCGTGTACATGTTAACTTGTCCCACCTTTAAACCCACTGGGGACAGAGATGTTCCTTCCCTGGCACATGGGAGTATTTGCAAGGCAGTTTAAAAGTTATTAAAATTCTCCCACAGAAATCAGCTATAGGGAATCCTATCCACCACATTACTTATCTTGTTTGGTGGTTCTGTTTTCCTTTTTAAAAAGAAACTTAAGGCTGAAGCCAGTTTGGCTCAGTGGATAGAGCGTGGGTCTGCAGACTGAAAGGACCTGGGTTCGATTCCGGTCAAGGGCATGAACATTGGTTGCAGGCACAACCCCAGTAGGGGGTGTGCAGGAGGTAGCTGGTCAATGTTTCTCTCTCATCGATATTTCGGGCTCTCTATCCCTCTCCCTTCCTCTCTGTAAAAAAAAATCAATAAAATAAGTTAAAAAAAAAAAGAAAGAAAGAAAAGAAACTTAAGGTTCTCCAAGGGCTCACTGGTCCATTCAATTTCTTCTTCATTTCCCTCCTCATTTGGCTCTGTGTGACAGTAGGGTTTTATGTTGGAATGATGTATCTAGCTGGCAATTCTGGGCACTTTGATTACTGTAAAGGGTAGACAGCAAGACAGGGTCTGTTCCCTACCCTAAGGGTGTGAGCTGCAAACCAGGAGATCCATCTCTCCAGGTCTTAATGAGGACCTGCGAGCAGGGCTCATATAAAAGAGGAGTATGAGCAGCTGTGAGGTCTGTTTGGTGACTGCATTCTTGTAAGGATTGTTGAAATTTGGCTAGTGGCATGAAATAAATGATGGCTTTAGCTATTTCTTCTTCAAACAGTAGGTCAGAATAAAGGAAGAGGCTCCCATATAGGGCCTCAAAGGGGCCTCATTGGAGTTGAGTAGTGGAGCTGGCTCAGGTCCTTACAGAAGCATTTCTGGTCTAAGAGAAAACACTCCATTTCTGAGGGCTTTGCCAGGGGAAGGGGAGTGTGGGGGAGGGAAGGGGTCTCTGGGCTGTACCACGGAGTTACATTCATGTGCCCTAAATGATTTTGAGAATTATCCTTATTTTAGTTGTTCAGCTTCAATTCACTTTGCCCTATTTCAGTGATTTATTTTCTTTCTTTAATATTCTTCTTCTTCTTCTTCTTCTTCTTCTTCTTCTTCTTATTATTATTATTATTATTATTATTATTTCAGAGAGGAAGGCTGCCTCCTACACGCTTCCCACTGGGAATGGCGCCCACAACCCTGGCATGTGCTCTGATCAGGACCCGAACTGTTCATAGGTTGACGCTCAACTGCTAGCCACGCCTGCCGGACTATTTCAGTGAATTTCAAGTGTGCTACAAGAATTTTTAAAAGATACAATACCCGACAATTTACTCAGGGGCACTGACCTCCTTTCCCTTAGATTGTCAAATAAAATAAATGACAACAGCCAACACAATAGTTGAGCAGTGTGAATGGGTCAAAATTATACCTATATTTTTGTCATGGGCAAAAAATATATTTGTTGATGTGCCACAGAATTTTAGTAATTAGTTTACATGTGCATGAGATGAAAAAGGTTGTACGTCGAACTATTTGCTAATGCTGTTGGCAGAGGGCTGCGCTCCCCTATTTCCAAGGAAAGAACAGCAAAACGTGAAGGTGAGTGGAACTTGTTTTGACAATGCACATAGTGCCGTTGGCGATAAGACCCGAGAAAGACAGCAAGCTATATTTCATTGCGCTTCAGAGAACGCTCACTGCAAACCACGTTCCTGCTAACCACTGCACGAGGAGAATTAAAGAGGAAAATGATGCTTGATGGTACCCTGGCAACAAGGTGAGACAGCCACCACACCGGCCTCATAGGTACACAGGGATGTTACTATTTCATTATCTCAAAATCACTGCCTCGCCTTACACTCCAAGTCTTTGTGGAAATGGATATGATGCTCTGGAGTGTCTTAGGTTTGATGAGCTAAGGCAGGAAAGCTACCAAGCGAACCCCCTGTCATGGGAACACAGCGTGACCTGGAGCCTCGTGGTGCCTGAGCTGTTCTACTCAGGTAAGGTCCACATTTTTACCACACGGGGTCTGTCCCAGAGCTGCTTATAGACAAGCCAGAAATATGGAATAAAATGTAATAGACTAAGCATGCGGCCGAATAAAGCCATGTTAGTCCTCAAAATGAGGACTTCAGCCCGGTTCGTGTGGCTCAGTGGCTGAGTGTCAACCTGTGAACCAGGAGTTCATGGTTAGATTCTCGGTCGGGCCACATGCCCAGGTTTTGGGCTCCATTTCCTGTGGGGACCGTGCAGGAGGCGGCAGATTGATGATTCTCTCTGATCACTGATGTTTCGGTCTCTCTCTCCCCTCTCCCTTCCTCTTTCTGAAATCAATGAAATCATTTTTAAAATGAGGACTTCATAGAAGCCTTGCCTTTTCTTTCCACCCGAGTCACAACCACTCTTCTCTGCCCTGCAGGACCTCACACATCTGACATAATAGACCCCCTTTGGGGTAATGACTTCCTTTTCCCCCTGCTGGATTGTAAACTGCCCCAGGGCCTCTTCGTTCGCACAGGAGTGGGGTGCAGCCTGGATTACAGTAGGCATGCAGCCATGGCTATGGAAAAAATAAGGGGAGGAAGACAGGAAGGAAAGAAGGACAGATGACTGCTTTGTGGATTCATAACAGCCGTCTTCAGATTACTCAGGCCACCACTCATCCCCAGGTAATATAATGCGAATGAATTTTAAATAAATATTTAACTTTCAGGTAACAAAATTATTCACTACATGGCGTAGAAAAGTCAGTCACCTTATTCACTAGGCCCCTACAGGGAACTGCAGAGAATCAGGGTCGCGGCGGAGTCTTTGGTTCAGGGTGCTTGGCTCTGACACGAAAACCAGCTGTGGGATTTGGGGGCAGTTACCATCCCTCTGCATGCCTCAGGTTCCTAATCTACAAAATGGGAATAATGGCTGCACCTGCCAGGGTCACTGTGATAATTAAGTTACCTCATGTATGTAAAGCATTTAGCACAGTGCCCGGCACACAGGGAAATAAGGAAATAAGTGTTACAGTTACTATTATTATCTCTGTATGAGTCATCAATGGGCAGAGTTGGGGACCATAGAAAGGATTTTATTGGCCTCTAATTTGGCAATTATTTCTAGGGTTTTTTTTTGTGTTTATTTTTTTAGATCAAGATTATTGTTTAATAGGCAGCTTCCTTATTTCATTTCCTTAACTTCCCGCTCTATATAAGTGCTCCCTCTTTAAGCATCACCATTCTGCTTCTCGCAGAGATCCCAGGGTCTCCCTGTTTGCTGAAGCTCCACTGCTCCCTTTTTCTTTTTGGGGAACTGCCTGCTCCCTTGTGCCAATGGACAACGCAGCATTTGAGATGCATGAAGGCACCATCCCAAATGGTTCCTGTCCAGGGAAGATGAGCGCCATCCCCAGAATGGTGAGTTGGGGGCTTCCATCTTGAGATGAGCTCTCCTCCAAACCTTCATGCGGAGCTCAGGAAAGAGTCTCTTAGGCCAGCTTTCCTCTGTGACCTTCCTCTTCGCGGCAGCATCTCCTGCTCCCAATGTCTCCTGATTGGCCTTCTTCCCCATCAACTCTGAACTCACACCTCCTTTCACTCTTTCATGGCCCAACTCTAGGAATCGTTGCTCTTAGTGCTAATGAGCTATTTATTGTTCCATATCATAGCCTTGTGCAATGTTAAACGGAATATGTTGATACGTGATTATGCTACACAACATATGCCATCTACGAAGGCTTAAGTGCTAAGGACATGTGTGTTAGAGTTATTAGTGATCAGAGGTAGGCCTGCTCAGAGAGAAAGGCCAGGAGCTCAGAAGGCAGTGGAACAAGACACCTTGGCATCGGTGCTCATGAGTATCATTTGAATGGTCAAGGAAACAAAGGCAAATTGGTCCAAAGATTAGGATGTGTTTTCTCTTGGCAGCTTTCAGTGATGTGCATGGACACTCACAGAAGTAATACTATTGTTTTCAGCACATACTTGTGACATGAAACCAGGAAATAGTTATGTAGAAATACATGGAAATACTGTGCTCAGACTTGGTAGATGGGTTAGTAGCTCCTGTAGGTAATACACACAGGAAGGGAGTTCCATGAAGCTGTTTAAACAAAAGAGGGAGAGAAACTGAGACCTGCAGACCAGTTCCTTACAGGAAAGCTACTTACTCCTATGCATGTACCTGTACATGTAAATGTAGATGTATGTTCTGGAATTACAGAGTTCTTGGAAATTACCCTTTATAACCTATTTAATTTTTAGGTGAAGAAACTGGTAAATGGGGCTAATTGACTGAATTGGAATGCTTTTATATACAAATTTAAGTGTCTAGTTGATTTTCCAGTAACATTATGTGTTAGTAAATGTTAGCTAGTAACATCTAGCTCCTCATATGATTATTTTTATTCTTGCTTATTTGGATGTTAGCAAGGTATATGTGTGTGTACTTATACTCATATTTGCACATGTATTATTTTATTGGGTATATTTATCCCACAAATGCATTTTTTAAAGTATATTTTTATTGATTTTAGAGAGGGAGGGAGAGATTGTAACATCAATGATGAGGGAGAATCATTGATTGGCTGCCTCCTGTATGCCTCCCACTGGAGATGGATCCTGCAATCTGGGCATGTGCCCTTGACCAGAATTGAACCCTGGACCCTTTAGTCCACAATCTGACACTCTATTCACTGAGCCAAACAAGTTAGGACACAAAAGCTTTTTTTTTTTTTTTTTTTTTTTTTTTTTTTTTTTAGTAAAAGAGAAAATAAACCAAATTGAGAAAGGAAGCAATGTTTTTTAAAATAATGCTTTATTGTTAAAAGTATTACATATGTTCCCTTTTCTCCCCTCCCCCCCCCCATTAACCTCCTCCTCCAGCCCTCCCCTGCCCGCTTCCCTAGGCCCTCACTGTCCCATAGTCTGTGTCCATGGGCCATGTATATATGCATGCAAGGTCCTTGGTTGATTACCTCCCATGAACCCACCTTCTCCCACCTTTCTTCCGAGATTCTGCACTCTGTTCTATGCTTCTATGTCTCTGGATCCACTCCGTTCACAAGTTTATTTTGTTACTCAGATTCCACATATGAATGAGACCATGTGATACTTGTCTTTCTCTGACTGACTTATTTCACTTAGCATGTTACTCTCCAGATCAGGAGGCAGTATTTTAATGCATCATGTGTAGAAAACGATGACTTTATTTTTCCTAATTTGCTAATCTCTCCTAGGAAAAGAAGAAGCAGTGGTCATTGATGAGTGTTTTCCTGGTGTGTCTCTTGGCCTGCACCGTTACCACAGCAGTGGGAGTCCTGATCCTCTCCTTGGTGTATATCAACAACCCTCAGCCCCATTCGGAACCCAAACCACAGACAACAATTCCGACACTGCAAAAAGCTGTTGACCCCAAATTCCAGTTTCTTAATCATTTACCTAAATCCAAGGTATGAATGACACACATTAGAAAAAGCATCATCTACTCTCAGAGACTATTTCAAAACAAAGTTTCCATTGTGTTTTCACTAAGCTTTGCTCTGTCTCCATGGGGAGGAATGAGGTGCATTCTATTTGGATGAAGGGAGGGGTGATATAGGGAAGAGGGAAAGTTGAGTTGATACTGGTTCCAGGCAGAACTTTTCTTTAATGGATAGATAGTTCTCTGTCTGGCTGTAGGGGAAAATTGCAGATGGACAACTAGAAAGCCCTCTTGGCAAGATAGGTATTCTTTTATTTTATTCTAGAAAGAGAAAGGAAGGGGCAGAGAGAGATAGAAACATCCATGATGAGTGAGAATCATTGATTGGCTGCCTCCTGTATGCCCCCCACTGGGGATCGAACCCCAAACCCTGGCATGTGGTCTGACTGGGAATCAAACTGTGACCTCCTGGTTCACGGGCTGATGCTTAACCACTGAGCAACACTAGCTGGGCAATAGGTGTTCTTTTTATGCCTAGCAGGAATTAGACAGAGAACACAGCCTGCACCATGATGCTCATTCCTGGCATTTTGCAGGCCAATTCTTCCTTTTCACTTTTGGAATTCCATTACTCCCCTCATCACCACAGCCTTTCCTGTTGGCACCCCTCTATCTCTGTAGGCTGTGGTGGCCTCATGTTCCTCGGGCGATGACCTTTGTGCTCCTAAGTGCTTGCTTGTGACTTTTCAGGTGTTTGAGTTCTCTGGTGGTGAAATCCAGTGGGCCCGGTACAGGAACAATATCAAAGATTATCTCAGCATTGAAGAAGAGGCCTTTGGCAGCAGCCTGAACAGCCAGAGATCACAGATGACTCTGGGGACCCTGAGAATAAAAAGGAATGGCCTCCGTGCCCCTCACTGGCACTTTAATGCAAATGAGCACGGCTATCTCGCACAGGTATAATCCGTTTGCCTCATTCTGTACTTCAGCATTTATGCCGGTGTGTTGTATCCTCAGGTTATTATTTTAGTTGTAGCAAAAGCTACTTAAGTGATAGACAACATCCAGGCTTTGGCTAAGTATTCAGTTAGATTAGTTAGTAATGCCTTGAAGGATCAACCTGTTTGTTTTAATTATTATTTTCTTAAAATTGATTTTAGAGAGAGGAAGGAGAGAGAAATAGATAGGAACATTGATGAGAGAGAAACATCAACATTGATTGGCTGCCTCCTGCACTCCCCCTGCTGGGGACTGAACCAGCAACTAAACATTTGCCCTGACTGGGAATGGAACCTGCAATCTCTTGGTGTATGGGTTGACACTCACCAATGAGCAACACCAGCCTGGCTGTTTTAATTATTCTTGGCATTACATTGAATTTCTTTCTTCAGTCTGAAATCATTTTTCAGACACTATTCTTAAAATAAGATCACTGTTCCAACCTTTGAGCCAAAGCTGAAATTGGTGGCTCTGATCTAATGATCTTACTCTAAGGAAAAAAGCAGCCCTGGATGACAAACCAGTTTGCAGATGTTCAGCCTGGAGTCCCTAAGATCAGGCCAATTGTGGTTCAGAACTTTGAGAGTTTTCTGGAAGTCAAGTAAAATAGAAAGAGTTGGAGGTGAAATGAGTGTGTTTATTTGAATTTCAAATATTTCTGTATTTCAGACACTGGGGGCCCAGTAGTGACTAAAAGCCCCCAACCCCCCAGAACTTATAGAATTTGGTCTTACCCTAATAATCTTATTAATAGGTCAGCCAATTTTATGTGACATATTTCTGTTGTTGTTAATAAAACTTCAGTTTTATTTTTGACAGTTCATTCAATTTTATAGTTTACAACAGGAAGAGAGATTAAAGTTTCATGTACCTAAGACTGAATCCTTTTTATTTCTCATAAAAGAATAGAGGCTCAGAAAGATAAAGATAAACTGTAGTTGTAATTGTTGGCTAGACTGGGACAAAGTTCATATTTTTTTGACTCCTTGTTTTTTCCACATGTATAAAATATGTAAAAGAGGATATTCTTCAAAGGATTTTTTTGGCTGAGTATTGGCAGAGTGGAAGGCAGAAAGAAAGGCAGTTAAGTGAGCCTTCCTGGATGCGGGGAGGGGGGGGAGAGGAGAGAGGGGCCCTAAAAAAACAAAGTCCAAGCCAGAGGAATTAGTCTGGAGAATGTACCACAGATCAAAGGCTTGAGATTCAGCTCAGCAGAGTTTATGATCTGAGCTTCTAAATGGGGGCTAGAAGGTGATCAAAAGGTACAGACTCCCAGTTATAAAGTAAATCAGGGGGATGTAATATACATATGGCAATTATAGTTAATAGTACTTACTATATTGTTTATTTGAAAGTTACTAAGAAAGTAGATCTTAAAAGTTCTCAAAATTGTAAGTTCTCAAGGTTATAAAAAATTATAACTTTGTGTGGTGATGGATGTTAACCAGACTTATTATGGTGATCATTTCACAGTATATACAATTATTGACTCCTTATGTTACACTCCTGAAACTAATATAATGTTATATGTCAATCTTAATGAAAACATATGAAATAACTCAACTAGAAAAAATAACGTGGGCCAGAATATTTTCTAGATCCCAGGAAATCTAGGGTCACTCACACTCATGATCAGGGTGAGGAACCAAGCAATAGGCATGAGGGAAATCCCTCCTCCACACACTCACCCAGGGAACTTGCTTTTGCTTCGGAGTAGCTTCATGAGAGCTTTGGGATGAGTGTTCCTGAGAGAAGTGGGGCAGTGGGGTGACTAGTGGACCTGCTGTGGGTGTCCCATTGGCCACCGTGCTGTCGCGGCTCTGTCTGGAGTAGTTGATGCCCCAATAGGAACAGATGCATACTGTTGCTGTTGGCTGCGTGTGGACTTGGAGAGAGCTCTTTAGTGGTTCACTTCCCCCTGCATCTTTAATACCCATAGTCTTCATGTCTGAACAGAGAGAACAAAGACTTCCTTTTCATCCACCCTGGGGATGCTCTGCTATGTCACCAAGAGTCTCCCTAAAAACAGAAACAGTGGTACCTCCTCTGCCTAGTTCACAGGATAATACTAAGGAACAGAGGAGAGAACGAGAGAAAGGACACACTTCTGTATGAGCAGAATCAAAGTATGGTGTGGATGAAAAATATAGGCTTCCCCACCCTCCCGCCCCCCCAGGCCCTGGCAACAGCTTTCTAGATAATTCGATTGAATAATTTAAACTGGGTAATTTGACTAGATAGTTAAGTTTTAGAGATCTGTTATGTAACATTGTATCTATAATTAATAATACTGTATTGGTCACTTAAACATTTGTTAAAAGGGTAGATCTTATTTTAGGTGTTCTTACCATAATTTGAAAAAAATCTGTAGACTTTAGAGCTGGATTGCTTTGCCATCGGCCAGCTGAGTAACCTTGGGAAAACTGTATATTCTCTCTGGGTTAACTTTCTCATTTGTAAAGTGATGGTAATAATAGAAATTGCTTCACAGGGTTGATGGAAGGAACTTGAGTTAAATCAGGTAAAGTACTAAGAAGATTATCTGAAGTGAACACAGTAAAAGCACTAAGTGCTAGTATTGTTAATATTACTATTATTAAAATTGTATGCAGAATTTTTCTTAACTGGAAAATACACGCACAAGTGTATTCATCTACACAAAGATGCGTGTCTGTATAATTGCATATGAACACACATGTGCCTGTGGTCTTTTTAAACTCTAAAGCATGTATTCTCAATGGGGACAATATTGCCTCCAAGGGGGCATACACTGGTTTTGGGGGGGCAAAAATACTGACTCTTTTTATGTATTAAACTATAATATATGTATAGCACTTAAGCAGTATGTGTATGTATTAATAATGTACAGATCTATAGTATATCTGTTGTATTAAAATGTGATGAGGTGGTGATTAGAAAAAGTCTTAGAATGTTACCTTAGGAAGGAGATAATGGAGGAAGGTGGAGAATTGCTCTAAGGTGGTGTTGGATGTGCTTCTCTGTGTGTGTTCCAGGGGACGGCGTGGATCGGGGTGGTTGACGATGGTCATGTCGTTACCACGTACAATGTTACAGCTGGCCAAGTGATCTTCTTTCCTAAAAACACGCTTCACTGGATAAAGAACGTGGGCAACGAAGACTGCTATTTCCTGCTCTTCTTTTCCACACACGATGAACTTCAGACGCTGGATGTTGATGATGTCTTTTTTTCTACACCCGAGGACATTGCTTCCAGGTCACTTAAGGTCTGTACTGAAAACAGCATCCCATGATGTGCTTAGGCATCACACAGGCACAAAGAGAGCATGTGTATTTGTGTGCCTAGGGCAGCCATCAACAGTGTAACAGGTGGCTAATGAACTCAAAAACACACCTGTGTTCCCACTAAGGATATAAAACTTGTTGAAATACAGTGTCTATACTTTCCTTTGTGAAGGACTTCCATAGAAAACTATGATAAATTTGGTAGAAAGGTTATGATTATAGTTAATAAAAATTGTTATAATCTTCATCTCTGAAACACCATAAGCTAATACAGGGAGAAGTTTTTTACAGATGATGTTGTGTTTATTTATCTAATGAGGAGGATTCCACCATTTTCCTGAAAAACAGCTGGTTTAGGTCTCTTCAAATATTTATGTTATCATTGGAGGGATTACTCATAACACTGGATGCAGAGGGTCAGATGTGGAGGCTGACATTGCAAATGAGTGATCAGGAGAATTGGTGATGGCCCATGACTGGCAATTGAAAGGGGTTCAATGGAAAATTTAGAAATCTATCAAGTAAAGTACTGAGATCTATTTTGCAGCAGGTCCTGGTATCATATTATAGGAAGAAAAAATGAGTTATTAGGGAGAAGCCATAGGAGTTTTTATTGATTATAAAATACCAACACATTTAAAATCAACATACATTGAAAACTTGGAGGATTTTTATAAACATCACAAATCAGACTAACTGAGGTCAGTTCTTTTAACGGGGCCACTGGAAATCACAGAGTGCCAATACCACCCTGTCCTCAGATCCCTACCCTTCTATTGCTACAATTTGTAGGATGTTTCACAGATATCTTATGTGGTTTCTTATGTGTTTCAGCCTGAAGGCGGAATCAGTTTTATTAGGTCATTCCAGAAGCAAAAAGAGGACCAGGCCGTCAACCTCCCTCCCAACCTGGCAGACCTGGTTATGAATGCCAATTATGCACAGTCTCCAGACAGCCTCGTGTGGAGATACTTTTATGACCTTAAAGGTATAGTATGTTATTTTATGAAGCCTATTTGTTTAAATACTAGAGGCTCAGTGCATGACATTGTATGAGGGTAGAGTCTCTAGGCTAGCCTGTGATCAGGGCCATCTTCTGCCTGCTCACCAGTTCTTAGTCCTGCCCTGCTGCTGCCAGCCAACTGGTTCCCCTCGCTGGCCCCCAGTCCCGTTCCACCACTACCAGCCACCCTGGTTCCCTGTTCACCATCCAGTGATCGGAGCCTGTTGGCTGAGAGGAGGGAAAGGAAGGGAGCAACAGAGAGATGGTCAGTGCACCGCCTAGAAACTGGTTGAGTGGTCGTTCCGGTTGTTATGCCTTTATGGTCCCTGGGCTTTTTTAAATTTTATTTTATTATTATTTAATATATTTTATTGATTATTTTTACAGAGAGGAAGGGAGAGGGATAGAAAGTTAGAATCATAGATGAGGGAGAAACACTGATCAGCCGCCTCCTACACACTCTCCACTGGGGATGTGCCCGCAACCAAGGTACATGTCCTTGACTGGAATCGAACTTGGGATCCTTTAGTCTGCAGGCTGACACTCTATCCACTGAGCCAAGCCAGTTTCGGCTCCTTGGGCTTTTATTATATAGGATTTATACAGGTGATGATATAGGTGTGTTTGACTGAGATTTTTTTTTTTTTTTTTTTTTTTTTTTTTTTTTTTTTTACAATGGGCCACAGTCAAGAGAAGTTTGAAAAAAATTTTTTTTTTTTTCCCAACAGAGTAGGAAATGTGAGAAAAGGCCTGGAAGCAAAATAGAACATGGCAAAAGATTTCAAAGTGTGAGGCTATGGGCTGGGGCTGTGGGAGGGGACTATAGGAGAAGAAGCTGATGAGGGAAGAGGGGCCCAATTATGTAGGCTATTATGCAAATGAGTTTATATTTTATCTTGATAGAAAAGAAGAGCAATTAGGGTTTTTTAAGTAGAAAAGTGACACAATAATGTTCATTTATTTATTTATTTACTAGAAGTCCGATGCACAAAATTTGTGCAAGGGCTTGGCCCTGGCTCCACCTGCCACTGCCATGGCCAGGGGCCTCTGCCAACTCTGCCTCAGCCCCTGATGGCTGTGGCTTTGTCCAGAAGGAAGGACATCCAGAAGATGTCCAGTCTAATTAGCATATTATGCTTTTATTATTATAGATTTGTTTATTTATTTGAGATATAACTGACATACATTATATGAGTTTCATGTCCAGAACACAATGGTTTGATATTTGTATATATTGAGAAATGTTCACAATAAGTCAGTTAATATCATCACCATCATACAGAACTCTTTTTCTTGTGGTGAGAACTTTTAAGCAACTTTCAAATATGCAATACAGTATTAGTAACTGTAGTTGCCATATTGCACATCACATCCCTATGATTTATTTATTTTATAACTGGAAGTCTGCACCTTTGACTTCCTCCACCCATTCAATCTGTTCTCTGTATCTACAAGCCTTTTTTTTAGATTTCACATTTAAATGAGATCATGTGGTATATATCTTTCTCTGTCTGATTTATTTCACTTCACATAATGCCCTTGAGCCCTATCCAGTCACAACTGGCAAGATTTTTTATTTATTTTTTATGGCTGAACAATATTCCATTGTATATCTGTACAATATCTCCTTTATCCATTCATTAGTCGATGGACATTTAGGTGGTTTTCATATCGTGGCTATTGTAAACAATGCTGCAACAAACATGGGGGTGCATCTATCTTTCTGAGTTAGTGTTAGTTTTGTGACTTGAAGTGCTGGCCAATCCTGCTAAATTGTAGAGAATGGATTGGAAGAGGCCACTGAGAGGCAGGGAGATGAGGCAGGAACTCTCAAGACCCTCAGCTAGGGATGATGTTGGCCTGTACTCTGACAGTTGTGAGAGGGAGAGAACTGTTATGAAGCAAAGAGACTTGAAAGAGGTAGGGCTGACAGGACATAGGTGATGGACTTAAAGAACAAGGTTAGCACTTAGGATGACTGTCAAGTTTCCTAGTCAGGTTCCCTGAGTTGAACTGTCTGTCTTAAAGAGGCCACTGTTTGTTAGAAATTTCAGGAGAGCTTGGAAGGTGGGATAGTATCTAAGGGTATCAGGCCAATATTTTGGGCGCACTTAGGATCTGGTGTCAGCAGTTGTCACCACATACGTTTGGTGACAATAGAAGAGCTATGTCCTTTGTAGTATGATTTTGAAGCAATTTATTATATTTTGTTTTTAAACTTCACCTGACTCAGGTTCAAAAGAGTATCGATTTCCAGGAGGAATAATACAGCTGGCACAATATTGGAAAAATGAAAGTGGACTAAGCAATAATGAAAAAATTTTCAGTAAATTCCTGAATCAGGTAATTGAGAAAAAATGTTTTAATCATTATTATGATGGATGAAATAAGACATTTAGGTTGGATTCAGCATTCTTTTGGACAAAAAGAAAAAGAAAGATGTAGTCAAACACTGGTTGATTTGATCAATGTACACTGTTAATTGAGGCCTCAATGTGGATTTGGGAACTTAATTTTTTGGCATTGATAGTTGCATTAACGAAAAGACTGGATTCCAGTGAAATGTTGCTTTTCAGTTGTTTTAAATGCTGTATTGCATAATGACCAATAGCACAGTGATGGTTTTAAATTTCCTGATTCAAATCTCAGATCTGTCACGGTGTGATCCTCGGTAAACTACTCAACCAATCTAGATTTTAATGTCATCACTCATAAAACTGGGAGACTAATACTACCAACCTTACAAAACTGTTATAAGGAACAAGTAATGTAAAGGACATAAAAAAATTGCATGTCTTAGTGAGGGCTTCACAAATATTAATTATAAGTACATTAATTGTTAAGACGCTGCGTAGAATGTTGGCTAAATAACTGGATTTCATTTTTCTTCTTCTTTTTTTTCCTCTTTAGCATCAAAATGCCCTCAGTTTGTGTACACTCAGGATTTACAACAATGGACTGAGACAGCCTCATTTCCATTTTAATGCAAATGAAATGGGATATGTAATAAGTGGTTGTGCAAAGGTAATTTTTCTGTGAACAGATTTTTTTTGTTTTTGTTTAAACTTTCCTTTTAATGCAGAAAAAAGGAGGAATTTCTTTTGGTTCAGTTGTGGTAACATCAAAGGACTGGGTGGTAAGGCCTTTCTGGGCAGTTTTTAGAGGATACCGTGCAAGCTCCGAGGAACAGCATCCAAGTCCTAGCATGCTAAGAGGCTGCGAACATTTCAGAAGTGACACAGAGTTATCCCTTGTGGTGCAGGGTCTGGAACACCTGCTTATGTTTTCAGAGTTTTGCATTCTCAGGCAATGCAAGGGTTAATGTGCTGCCCTTTGGAGAATGTGATGTGACTCTTTGCTTCTCAGCATAATGTGAGTCCGGAGGCTGGGGAGTGCGACATGATGGTAGAGTGGCCACTGGTCCCAGTTTTCCCAGGATCCTCCTGGTGTCTACTTGTCTTGGTGAAACTATGAACAGCACCCCCTTTCACTCTTCAGAGAGTCTTGATTTGGATGATCAATTATATGGTTACCATAATCAAAGCCAAAACGAGCAGCCTGTTACCACAGGGATTTGGTTCTGGACTTTCATAGGGCTTCTCGGGGAAACCTACATGGTGTACACAGGTAAAATGGCC
Source organism: Pipistrellus kuhlii (assembly GCF_014108245.1). Lineage (NCBI taxonomy): Eukaryota > Metazoa > Chordata > Mammalia > Chiroptera > Vespertilionidae > Pipistrellus > Pipistrellus kuhlii. The sequence goes on along the minus strand of NW_023425562.1, from coordinate 49,563,182 downwards.
CTTTCTAGCCTGTGCCTGTCTCAGTCTTGACAGAAAGACTCCAACCAGACCACACTTCACCTATGATGTCATTCATAGCAGAAGTTTTGTTGTATGATTTTGGAGGTGAAGGCTTTAATAAATTGGAAACAGGCACTGTAAACATTCACAAATTATATTTCAAGAACAGATTTTATTTTTGGTGTGCTTGTGTGTGTGAATCTGTGTGCACAGTTAATCTCTAATTCTTTTAGGGAAGACTGTTAAGATATTGCTCTCCTAAAAGCGGCATTTTCCCAAACAAGGAGAGAGGAAGGCAGGGGAGTAAACACTCAAATTTAAATCCTTTGCCTAATTAGGTAATTACCTAAGGGTAATTTATAACCCTTAATTAGAACGTAGTGATTGAGGCTCTTTTTTGCATGTTGTTCTGCAGTATTGAACTTGCTAATGGCATTTTGAGAAACATTTTCTCAAATAGAGTATCTTTTGATTTTTGTGGGACTACCTCTTGAGAATAGGAGATTTCATGTGAAGGAATTTGTCACTTAGTCTTTCTAGTAAGTCTTTTTAAAATCACAGGTTTTTATTCATCTGATCTTCACTATTAATGCTTATCCTTAATGAATATTTGATTTTATTTGCTTCACTTCATGATATTGTTTTCTTCCTTAGGTGGGCATTATTAATACTAAGGGTACCACGGAGTTTGATATTCACGTTGGCGATGTGATATTTTTCCCCATTGGAACCCAGCATTACATCAAGAGTGCCTGTGACGAGGATTTGCTTTTCATTCTTGCCTTCAGCACCAGAGACCAGGTGAGAATAAACTCACCCAAGAGAGATGACTAAGTGCCGGGGATGCGCAGAACACTCTGCTAAGCAATATATCTGGACAATAGGGTGCTGGGGGGTCTTTCCCAGCATCTAGAAGGATTTAGGAATCTGGAGAAGGTGCTGCGTATAAATTATTAAAGAGACTAGAGATATAAATTTGTAATCCATGGGGGAGTCAGAGGAAGTTTAGCTGTAGTAGCTAAATTCTTTTTGTCTCTGGACACAGGGCTCTTTTTATTCCCACATTTTTCCCTTTAGCAAAGCAGATATACATATCAATGGTAAATTTGGTATACAGTAGTCATTGTCAGGTTGGAGGAAATGGCTTCGGCTGTTCAGCTGTTTGGCCAGCAGGAGGCAATAACAGGTAGATTGAAATGCCCTCAGCTGTCAGGTAACAGACAATCTTCAGGTTTAGGGAAATGCTTTTGGCCATTATAGCAGGCAATAACATGTATTCAGCCCTGCTGAATATAGAAGCCCATCAACCTTTTGAGGATTTCTTGCACTTATTATGACATGCTGGAATTAGCCTCCAGGAATAGGGGGCCCTCAGTCAATGTGTTGAATGAACGCAGAAATAAGTAAATTGGCAGAACCAATGTGAAAAGAGGAGCATCAAGTAATCTTCTTATTTAGTTATAAAGGGATTCAATATATCCCCTTCCCTCTTAATTCTCCAAGTTCTGAACCAAGAAAAAAAGACCAAAGAGTCATATATAGAGTTCCATGATGTAATTTTTATTTCTAATAAAGCAGACATTAGAGAATGTGACTAATATCTTGGGAAGGTGGGTTTCTAATATTGATCTCCAGAACTGGGTTGGCTTCTCCAAGTTGAGGCAGGCCCTGTACGCCTGATGGCATAAAGGAAAAAGGACATGCTCTTTGAAGCTTGGCAGCCCAAACATAAAGGGGTAAGCTAAACTGAGCATGCCCAATTAATTCGTCCAGTCTCTGGCTGTGGAGCAGGAGGACCACTTACTTGGTGGACAGATTCACCTCCCTCCTGTGCCTCAGGGCATGGTGCTCTGAGAAGCTCTGTCACTAATCCCTTCGGACAGGAGGACAGATAGTCCTATTCCCTCGCTGAAGGGAACTCTCTCCGGAGGACGGAGGCCCCTCTAGAGAAAGCTTCAGTTGCCCCAGTAGCCACCAGTCAGACGTTCCTGGTTCTCAGAGTTGAGAGGTGAGCTCCCCGTGGCAAGGGAAGACCAGGCAGACAAGGTGCACATTGACAGGAATTTCTGGCTGTGGAGTCACAGCCTGGTACCCGCTGTCCTGTAAGTGTCCAGAGGCTGTGAGGTATCTGTGGGAACCCGAGTAGTACCGTGCTGATGCTTCCTTTGTTTTCCATTATCAGCTACAAACCCTTGACATGGACGACTACTTCCAGGCCACGGCAGACCACATCCTGGCCCAGCTTTTCTTCAAGAAACAAAGTGAGTTTAAGAAGATCCCCAGATTCAACGAGGACCAGGCAATCAACCTGCCTTAGGCCTGCTGATGAGTTCATGTCTGTTCTTCATTTGTTACCATTATTTTTAAAGAAGGTCTTGCCTAACGAACCTGGAGCTCTTCACAGAGGGGGAGGGAGAAGCGGGTGCAAAGCAGCCCTGTGGGCTCACTTAGCTGACGGTGATTACAGGCAGTTCATGCATAGTCTGTACAGATTAATAGGTCCATAAAGGACACCCCAATAGACTAAATTATATTTTTGTATGGATTTTAGTATATGTGTATATATTTGTTTCTTTTCTTTTTTTTTTACTTCAAATTTTTTACTCCAAATGAAAAGCCATTCTTTAAATTCACATCAGTAAATCTTGGTACCATGAATTTATTTTTAAAAAATTTTTATTCATCACTCATGGACAAGGACAACAGTGTGATGAAGGGGGCGGGGGAGGGAGAGTTGGGAGTAGAAGGTGGTGGAGGTGAAAGAGGGCATAGAGCGGATAAATGATGATGGAGAAAAACAAAAAAACTTTTCTGTAAAAAATACCTTTCTCTTCTCACCCGAAAAAGAGACTTGACCACCACCCAGGAGGAGGAACATGCTTGGGAAGGTGCAGGGAAAAGCACAAGGCAATGTGTGTATGGAAGGAGGATGTAAGATAGAGGGAAATAGTCATAATAGGTAAACGGGTAGACAGATTTTTATGTACAAACTAGAGGCCCGGTGCATGAAATTCATGCAAGAGTAGGCCTTCCTTCTCCTGGCTGCTGGCACTGGCTTCCCTCTGGCAACTGGGACCCGGGTTTCCCTCTGGCTCCAAGACCTGGGCTTCCCTTGCAGCCCCAGCTTCATCCAGAAGGATGCCTGGAAGGATGTCTGGTCTAATCAGCATATTATGCTTTTATTATTATAGATTTTGTTTTGAGAATTCCTTTATATATTATAAACCATTTTATATTCTATTTTCTTGTATCAGGAAGCATTGTATCAGGTTACTGTGTGATCATTTAATAAAGATTTTATGTATCTTTATGTATATATTTTTTGAAATTGTAATTTTAAATGAAATCTGTTCTTACAGTTTTATGCATGTGAAGCATTATTGGATTTCTTCTATGCACCCTTGAAATATGATTAGGAATCCAATTCGCTGTGCACTTTTAAAAAAATCTTAAAAATAAAAATCGAATGAAAACAATTTAATTGGAATATTGTTGGTATTTTATGGGAAGATATATTCTTAACTTTCACATGGTTGTTCTAATTTCAGTCCTTTTTCTCATTTTGGAATGCCGATTTCTGTTTTTGATACTATTTTTTTTCCCTTTAGGGTAACCCATTAATACTCACGTGTTTTTAGGCTTTTTGGTATATCTACTTCATTTATTACCAAATCAATAGATTGAAGAGTGAATTGCCAATCAGACTGATGATTTATTGCTTCTCATTCAGGCAAAACCCAGACATTTGACTAAAAATCTCTTTTAGAACTGAACCAACTGAACCCACCTTCACAATTTTTAAAAAACTTTTTTATTTATTTTTGGTTAATCCTCACCCAAGGATATTTTTCCATTGATCTTTTAGAGAGAGAGGAAGGGAGGGGGAAGATAGAGAGAAACATTGATGTGAGAGAAACACATTGATTGGTTGCCTCCTGAAAGCACCCAACCTCGGCCCAGGCTGGGGAGGAGCCTGCAACCACACTATGTGCCCTTGACCCAAATTGAACTGGACCCTTTGTCCACAGGCCAACACTCTATCCACAAAGTCAAACAGGCTAGGGCCTTCACCATTTTATACACACATTTGGTTCATTTGAAACATTTTATGAATTGAACATAAAATGATTTTTAAAATGTTTAAAGAACTATCATCTTTCAATAATAGCTTTGAATAGTTGAATGGAATAAGTCAGTTGAAACAGAGGAACCCCAGGGTAGGAAAACAATGCCTGAATACTCCTTATTGCTTCCAAGTAGTGGAAGATAGTTATGAAAAGCTTCTTTCTTCACACTCTCTCATACTTTCCTGAGAAGGGTACTTTTTATCATCCAACTGATCTGGAAAAGAAATATAGTTACTGTTACTTTAAAACTTGCTTCCCAATGACCCTAATTTCTCAGTGCTTGAAAATGATTCAGCATTATAATACTACTAGCGTCCTGATGCACAAAATTCTTACAAGGGGCTTGGCCCTCGCAGCCCTGGCTTCATCCGAAAGGTGATTTGGATGGTTGTCTGGATGGTTGTTCTGCTGTTTGGATTAATTAGCATATTAGCTCTTTATTATATAGGATTGCTTTAAAAAAATAAAGAAAGGGGGGGAGCTACACAAATTTGTGCTTTTGAATTATACATAAATTGTACACAGAAACATTGATCAGTTGCCTCCCTTACATGCCCCAACCAGGGGGGAACCTGCAACCTGTGTCCTGACTGAGAATGGAACCTGTGTCTTTTTGGTGTGTGGGACGACACTCCAACCAACAGCCACACTGGTTTTTTAAGTGTACAGTTCAGTGGCATTAGCTACATTCATATTGTGTAGTCATTGCCATCATCCATCTCTAGAACTTTTTCATCATCCCAAACTAAGACTCTGTACCCATTGATCACTCACTAACTGCCCATTCCGCTCTGCCCCCAGCTCCTGGTAACCTCTAGTCTACTTTCTGCCTCTATAAATTTGTTTGTTCTAGGTACCTCATATAAGTGAAATCATATTTAATAAAAGGGCAATATGCAGATTGACCATCACGCCAACACACATGATGGCTGCCCCCATGTGGTCAAAGATCCTGCCCCTATGTGGACACAAGACGGCCAGCAGGGGAGGGCAGTTGTGGGCGATAAGCTAAGCAGGGGAGGGTAGTTGGGAGGCACCAGGCCTGCAAGGGAGGGCAGTTAGGGATGACCAGGCTGGCAGAGAAGGGAAGTTGGGGGCAAACAGGCTGGCAGGGGAGCAGCTAGACATCAATCAGGCTGGCATGGGAGTGGTTAGGGGGTGATCAGGCTGGCAGGCAGAAGCAGTTAGGGGCAATCAGGAAGGCAGGCAGGTGAGCAGTTGGGTGCCAGGAGTCCTGAATTGTGAGAGGGATGTCCAACTGCCGGTTTAGGCCCTATCTCACTGGTTCCAGATTGGAGAGAGTGTAGGCTGGGCTGAGGGACACCGCGCCCCCTCCCTCCCATGCACGAATTTCATGAACTGGGCCTCTAGTCCTATATACTAAAAGCCTAATATGCTAAGTGTCCAGTCATCTAGTCGGCCAATCAACCATTCAAAGTTTAATATGCTAATAATATACTAAGGCCACTCAACTGCTCTCTATGATGTGTACTGACTACCAGGAGCAGATACACATACTTTGATGGTAGGTTAGCTTGCTACTAGGGACCAGTGGATTGGGACTGAACAAGACTGGACACTCCTTGGAGCCCTCCTGCAACCCTCCCAGGCCCCAGTCATACACCAGTGGGGTCCCACTGCCTGGCCTGAATGCTCTTACAATCCTGGACCCCTCAGGGGATGTCAGAGAGTCAGTTTCAGCCCAATGGTGGAATGATTGGTTGCTGAGACTCACCAGGGGACAGATGCTCAACACAGAAGCTGCCCCCACGCTGGTCATTGCACTCCCACAGGGGGAATGCCACTCTCCTGCCTGCACAGTAGTGTTAAGGATGTCCAACTAAGCCGTCAGTTGGACATCCCCCAATGGCTCCCGGACTGAGAGGTGCATGCCAGGCTGAGAGACTCCCCCTTCTCCCCCCCAGTGCATGGATTTGATGCACCAGGCCTCTAGTTATATAATATTACCCATTGTGTTTATGGGTTTATTGCTCATTAAAAAAAACAAAAACACTAAGCCTTTACTATGTGCTTAGTATTGTGCTAGGACGTGGTCAGCAAGCTGTGGCTCTGTTGACTAGTGAGTTTGCCGACCACTGACCTAGACTCTCAATTCCAATAATTACAGGCTGTTGTTGTTCCTTTATGATTAAGCCCAGTGGTCGGCAAACTCATTAGTCAACAGAGCAGTAAACGATGGCTGGAGAGCTGCGTGTGGCTTGTGAGCCACAGTTTGCCAACCACTGTGCTAGGATATACAAAAAAGCATAAGCTGTGTCCTCAGAGAAGTTTTAATGTAAATGATTCTTATTCAGTTCTGAATTTCTCTTCCCTCCCCACCCCTTTCCAGGATGAATTCAGCCCTTACTGTTAGTATTCAAAAGAATGTTGTTGTTTATTTCATTTAGATTATGTTAGGGAGTCATAGTAACAAATAACAACAACAGAAAAAATGTAAAGAGGTCAGTCTACATTATTTTCTCATATTTCCTGAGAAGGCAACACACAAGCCTTTTGGTGATTTTCATCCAGTGTCTTAACAGTCCTTGGTCCTCAAATGTTCCATAACTCTAGTAAAATTTCTTTTTACCTACTTTTGTCTGGGGTGGGACTTCATTCTAGCCTCTGAAGTTTAAACATCCAGATAAGAGTCTTTGAATTCTGGTGTTTGTTTTTCTTAAATATTAACAAGAAACCCCAAATGGCCTCAACAGGTGTCCTTCACATCTCTTATCTCGGCCCATTGATTCAAAACTTAATTTTCCTGGCAACGGATGCATCACTTTACTATTTTATTCACATTCTTCCTTGTTGAAAGGAAGTATGCTTCATTGTGCAGGTTCAGTGGGACCTGACTAATTCGTATTACCTCCCCTGCTACTCTCCTGGTCAGAGCCACATTTTTCTCCTGTCTTGCTTCAGGAGCTGATAAACTTTGCCTTCTTTCTGCCTTGGCAGCCCACTTTCAGGCTATTCTTAAAGAAGCCAGAGGGATGCTTTTTATAAATCATATCAGATGATTGGAATCAGTATAAATAATTCTTCAAAACACTCCAGTGGCTCCTCCCATTTTGCTCAGAGAAGTAATAAGATCTGCTCTATCAATCTCCCCCAATAACTCACCCCCTCTTGCCACACCCAAGCCTCACCCTCCCAAGTCTCCCCTATGCCCATGCACAACCTTCCTCTTTCATGGTCACCCTCTCCATGCTTCAGTGCCATAACATCTCTTGGCCTCATCTTTAATATCTTGCCTCTAGACACTCCACTGCCGCCACGCAAGCCTCCGCCTGAGCCTGGGACTCCTTTGGCATGCTTCTGCATCAGGACATCTGACGGGTGGTTCTTCCGCCTGGACCACTTCAACCAGATTTCTGACTCCCTCCCACCTTTGCTCAAAAGTCATTTTCTCAATAATCACCTGTCACACACATGTCCCTCCCACCCACATGTACCTCCACCCCGCAGGTCCCTCCTCACCCATTCTTGCATGAGGATATGCGTAGGAATATTTCTAGATACCCACTGGCTGGGGGAACTGCTTGGAACCTGTGTGAGACTTACTGCAGGGAGTGTTCTCGCTGCTGGAATCGCTGTTGCTCTGGCGTTTGCCCTGGCTGGAGGCAGAGAAGCTGCGGGGAGGCCGCAGGGCCCAGAGGAGTTTCTTTAAAGGACCCTGCTGCCAGCAGGATCTGGTCAGAGCCCTGGCAACCTTCTTAGAAAGTTCGGGGAAGCAGAAACCCCTGAGCCGGAGGAGGCTGTGGAGCTGGTGGGGCCTAAAGAACTTGTTCCTACACTTGGTTCTGCACCCGGGCTGTATCTGCAGCACTGAACCTGTCCCTCTGGGGGTGATGGGTCCACACCCGGAATCACGGGAATGTCTGAGAAAGCGAGGCATCCCAGTAGCTTCAGAGAGGCCCCAAGAATATGGCCCACAGGGATTTCGAGCCCTGGTGAACTGCAGGACAGGTAGTAGCTGCCAACACAGGCGTTAAAACAAATGATGCTGTGCTGATAACCTCATCTCTGTGTGTGTGTTTTTTAAAGTTAGGTTCAAGGTAACACATGTGTTTTGCCAGCTATTGCCCAACCACCATCCACCATCCACCATCAGTAGATAATTTACAGTCTCATCAGCGGTGGGCTAATTTGTTACTCCCAACCCTTGATAACTCTGCATTTCCATTAAAAATATCTTCACCAATCTCACAGGCAAGAAATTATATATTATTACTGTTTCAGTGTAGGCAGCTTTGATTGCTATTGAGGATGAACATCTTTTTACCTCTTGATGGATAATTTGTGGGTTTTGCTTTCAGGAATTATCCTTTGTTTATTTTTTTTAATTGTCAAATTATGAAAGAGCTTTAGCAGTTACCACAGCTTTACACATTGCACCCATGTTAGAGAGTGGGAATTTTTGATACAGAAAAGGGGAGGGGCATTGGCAGGGAGAGCAGGGAGAGCCAGAGAGGCCGTGGACATGCCCCAGATAGAGTTGTCAATGCTGACGCAGGCCAGGCCTTGAGATACGGTCTCATGGCCCTTCCCAGCACATAGGCCTTCTTTCACAGATTACTGTCAGCTTTCTGAATAACAGGATGACCCTGTGAATAACAATGGCATGACTTTGACATTGCTTGGGAAAAACTGTTTTGTCTTGTGTTGCTTGTTCTGCAAAAACAGGATGTGGTTAATGCGCTTAAAAGTGGTCACCCAAAAAGGGTTGCTGCTGCTATTCGGACTCCCTGCATGAAGAATGGCAGAGCAGTCGCCCGGTTGACTGGCCAGCTAATAAAGGCTCCCTAAATTTTAATTTGGTCTGGGCTCCAGTGGTTGTTCACTCAAGTTTGCTCCACAACAACCCGGTTTACTTTTTATTTTTATTTTTTCTGGTCATGTGAAATTTTAAAATGGTTAGATAATCAACAATGTTGACCTTTTCTTTTATGAGGTCTAGTTTTGCTTCTGTGGAGAGTGGCTACAGTGTTTGGACAGGTTCAAGCCTTGGACTAATGAGAGGGCACAGTCCTCTCGTGGCAAAGCCATGTGCAAGTCCCACCTTGGAGGGCAAAGTCGTGTGTGTCGTGCCCCCCCCCCTCCCCCGGCACACTATAGCCAAAGGCTATAGTTGTAAGCTTCATCTTACTTATGGTCCAAACCTGTGGTCCTATTTGGCTGAGTGATATGGGTTGCAGGAAGTGCAGCAGGTAAACAAAGCTTGATCAGGTGCATGTAATTGAGTAGATTCAAAACCCAGGAAAACATTGCAAACATCTTGACCACGCCCCTACTTTGCCTCATAGAATCTGGCTATAAAATAAAAGACTTGGCTTGCAGACTGTGGTGCTGTCTCTCCATCAGCGAGGGCAGCATCCCACCTAACCCAAGCTTTATTCTCTTGTCTGTCTTCTCCATCCTTCACTGCCCCCTCTCAGGTACAACCCTAGCTGTGCCAGCGCAGCACAATTGTCTTTCTCACCACTCCCTACATGAATATTTATATTTCTTCTAAGTGTTCTATGATTTGATCACATTGAAATATTTATGTAATCTGGAATTGTTCAGGTTTAATATGTGCTGTAATTCTCCATCCTTCTCAGTGTGCTCCCCCTCTGTGCAACATGACCCTGCAGATCTGCCCATGAGGAGGTGGAATCTGTTTATCCACCTCATAAGTCTGGATTGGCCTTGTGACTTCTTTGATAGAATGGAGTGGGAGTGACAATGTGCCATTTCCAGGACTAGATCTTAAGAGACCCTTAATACTTGTTCTCTTGGAACCCTATTGGGCTACCATGTGAACAAGCCTGCTGGGTGAGGGGATGCATGTGGCCTGTTGCTCTCCATCACTCTGGCTGAGAGCAAGCCAACTTCCAGAAGTGTGAGTAAGGTTATCTTAAACCAGCTCGTCCCTACCCAAGATACCAGCTGCATGATAGCTGATAGCAGCAGACACATCAATGAGTCCATCCAAGACCAGAAAAAGAGCCGCTATGGTGAATTTAGCCTAAATTGCTGACCCACAGTGATGGGAACTAAATAAATGGTGGTTATTTGTAAGTCTCTAAGGTTTGCAGTTTGTCCTGCTGGGAATCCCATTTTATTTTTCCAAGGGCTGGTGAGTGGTCTAACATCATGACTGAATATTCAGTCCATCTTTCCTCCACTGATTTGAAATGTCACTTGTTCCAAATATATTGTCTTGGTTCTGCCTCTGGCTTCTCTATTATGTCTTGTTTGGTTTGTCCATCCTTTTGTGTAATAGCCTTGTTCAGTGATATGTTTCAATATCTGGGTGGACAGGTCTCACTTCATTACTCTTTTCTCCTATAATTCTCAGCTATTCTCATATTTTTATTCTTCCTGAAGTACTTGGTATTCTTTTCCAATATTTCAAAAAAATATGTTGAGCTTTTGTTTGGGTGGCATTAAACATATAATTTGAAAAGTATTGACATTTAAAAAACATTAAGGTGTCTATCAATAGAAACACAATATTTTGAATCATTTAAGTCATATTTCATATATTTCAGCATTTTATAGTTTCCCTCAGATTTTTTATTGAAATAATTTTTAACATATTTAAATTTTATATTAAAAAGGGATATTTTTATTTTATTTTATAGCTTATTGTTTTTGATATTTAGGAAGACTAATAAATGGACCTCAATTTATTAATTTTGTGACTGACCATTTTCCTGAAATTTGTATTCTAGGAAAATGCTTAAAGTTGTTTTTTTAGCTATGTACATTGTCTTATTGCAAATTATATTTGTAGAGGGCTGCCTGGGAAGGCACATGGGCATTTCTTTTAATTGTTGCCAGCTGAGACCGAGACAATTGGCAGAGCTGAATCTAGGATATACATTTCCCCAAGATGGCAGAAATGTAATCAGCTTGGCCTTCATATCAAGCCCAGGTGTTGGCAGGGGCAGGTCTAGCTATGTAAATCCAGAGAAGCAACAGGAATGCTTGGGCCTACTTAAGAATGCAAATAAGCTCCTTTGATCTTAAATGTTGGTGTTACATCCTGGTATTAGGGGTATAAAATAAATGCGCTGGGAGTCATCATAGTCATTGCAGCCTCTCCATCAGAGAGGAAGGATGGTGTCCCACCCAGCTCCCAGTTTTAAATCTATCTCTGTGTCTTCTCTCTTTACTTCTATTATTTCTCAATCCCTGGCCGCCTCCACTTAAAATGGTTCCTTCATCTCTTTCCCCACTGGATGCGGAAAAGGGAGATCTCCGCCATGTTTGGCCCCTGCTGCATCAGGCCCCCCCAATATTCTTTCCCATATTTTCTCCTTCTATTTTGTTGTTACATCTTATTGTTTTGGCTCACACTTAGAGAATAATGTTAAAGAACAGTGGTGACAGTTGCACCCTTTTCTCAGTCTTGCTGGTACTGTTTTCTTTAAACAAGATAGTAACTCTTTGAGAGTAGGGTCTATGTTTGTCCTTTTATTCTTTCTCTCGTGATACTTAGCATCTCACCTTGCTTATTTTTAACATTAAACAAATATTTAGTAATTCAAGGATCAGACACTTATTGCAGACCTTCCTTGTTTCAGGCATGGTTCTAGGAACTGGGTGTGCATAAGGTTCCTGACTTCGGAGATATTTTTGTCTATTTATATTTGCATGGGCTTTGGAGTTGGATAGAACTAGGGCCTACCCCTGGCTTTGTGTCTTACCAGTTGTGGGTCTTTGGAAATGGACATCACCTTTCTAAATTTCAGTTTTATCCCCTTGAAAATCTGGAAATTAATAATAATTCTCTCATGAGTTTGTTGGGAAGATTGGAAATACATGTGTAAAAGCACAGTGAAAGAGTTCTGAAAGAACCCCCATGGAATTGGAGGGACTGGCACTGTATTTTGATGACATTTGGTGGCCTGGATATTGAGCCCAAATCCAGAAATCTGACACTGAAGCCACCCTGCCTTTGGGCGCCAGGTGGCGCTCGTACACCACCAGAGAAGTCCTGCAAATGCTTCAGTCTGAAGTTTCTGTTCTGCAGAAGGGAATGCTGAGGCCCTACGTGAAATCCTGCAACAGATTCACTTCCGGCAGACTTCTGGGCCACGGCTCCAGTCTCCAAAGGAGGGTTTCTTTAATACACATGCATGCCCAGGTCAGGCTGCAGTGACGGCGAAATCCTCTTCCTGTGAATGCAGTGACACTGTCTTTTCTTGCTTGGTCTTTGTGTCTTTTAAACAGCTTCCTTCCAGGGAAAGAAAAGGCCAAAGGAAAGGAGGGGAAGGAAGATAGAGAGGGTATTATCTGAACTCAGGGGTCACCGCTGACCTGCAGAGAAACAAAGGGTAGAAATATTCTGAGCAAGTCGCTTGCCTTGAGCCAGCCTGGGCTTCTTCCGATATGGAACGAGGGCACTGCCTCAGGGCTTTCAGTCTCTACGGGGGTGGCTTTTTATTGTCAACTCTCCTCGCTTCCCCTGAAAGGTCAATGTTGCCTTGACCTCCCTCCTTCTGGTTTGTTTCCTCTGTTGTTCCTGGGCTCTCCGTTATCAGTCTGCAGGGATGAAGTGGTTCAAAAAAAGGTTCTGCCACTTACCAACTGAGCTAGTATCCTCTTTGAGCCTCAGTTTACTTACTGCCAAATGAGGTTAACAAAACATACTTGGAAGTGTGGCTCTTATAGATTTGAACAAAATAATAAATATTTGGTGAATCATTTTCTTTCTTATATCTCTGAATAAACAACAAATGCAGACTAACAATGACAAAGAATTTGAGTCACACTTCTTCTGAGATTCGTTTCCATTGTCATCACTTCTGAGCCATCACATTTGTTCCTCTTCCATTGGACTCGCTCTCAATGACATGATTATTTTCCCCTTCATTTGTTTATGGAAATATATTTATTAAGCACCTGCTATGCTCCAGGCACTGTCCTAGGTACTGCTGAGAATCTGATAATAAGAAGAACAAAATCTCGGAATGAATATTTAGTGGCAGAAATAAATAATAAGTAAAAGAGCAAATTAATAATAGATAATTATAAATAATTACTATGAAGGAATCAAATAAATGCCATAGTTTAAAAAATAATAATGGCCCTGGCCAGTTTGACTCAGTGGATAGAGTGTTGGCCCACGGTCTGAAGGATCCTGGTTTTGATTCTGGTAAAGGGCACGTATCTCAGTTGCAGGCTCAATCCCCAGCACTGGTTGGGTTGCATGTGGGAGGCAACCAATGTGTCTCTCACACATTGATTTTTTTTTCTCTCTCTCTCTCCCCCCGCTTCCCTTCCACTCTCTTTAGAAATAAATGGAAAAATACCCTCAGAGGAGGATTAACAACAATAAAAATAAAAAATACTGAGGGGAGTGCTATCTAAGGATGGTCAAGAAAGGCCTTCATGGGGAGGTGATATCAAAATCCGGAGGAAATGGAGATGACAGTGACTACCTTCCTGTGGAGAAGGCTAGGAAACAATCCATGAGCACCTACTGAAATAGTTTATTTTAATAATCTTAAGATAATAAACACAGCTATGCTTACAATAAATGTAATGATGCCATCCATTTTACAGCTGATATTAAAATATTTTTGGGGGAGATTGTATCAAATGTATCTTTTTACCCTAGAGCTTTACTTTCAGCCTGATCCATGGTAGGTGCCCAGTAAGTGCTTGTTGAATGAATAAATGGTTCCACTGATCCCCCAGTGTAGACAGTCAGGCATAATTGCCCCATTTTAGGGATATTAAGTAACTTGTCTCTGGCCTTAGGGCTCACAAAGGAGTGGAATTAGAACTAGAGTCCTGATTTTTTTTTTTTTTAAATTACATTTACTTCAATGTTCTTTTCAATATTCCAATTATAGGAATTAAAGTTTCATCCTTACATTTATGGAAGTTGTCTTCAGGGTATTTGGATGTGTAGGTGTGTATAGTCCACATATCTGACAGAAAACCAGTACAATCTTGTAGGGAATAAACTGTATTTCAGTAATACTGGTATTAATCCAAGTGGAATTATCCATACCTCCTACACTCCACCCATAAAATTCCAGGCAGGTTTGCACCTGCCAATTGCTGATTCTTGGGCATGTTTCACAAACCAATGATTGACTCAAAAATGTCAAAGCTTCTGTGAGTTGCTATTAGAGAAAGATTCCAAAGCTTCAGGAAGGATGTGGTGGCAGCATCTTTTATACTGGAGAAAATCAATATTTGAGGGGTGGGAGATAGATTTCTTCACATTCCCATTTATATCTATTCCTCCTTTGGGAGGTGAAGTTCAGAGAGACCTTACATGTATTTCATATGTTGGTGCAGTAAGTTAACTAAACAAATGCTGGCATAGAACGATTCAAAGTTAAGATCTCTGGTCAAACAATGTGGTGATCGCTGGAGGAAAAGGGGGTGGGGACTAGGTGGAGGTAAAAGGGGGGAAATGGGGATGGAAGAGACTTTGCTTGGGGTGATGGGCACATGAGGTAGCATGCAGATGATATTCTATTGAGTTGTATCCAATATCGGGGTGAACCAATATCACCCCAGTACAATAAAATTAAAAAAAATAAATAAAAGTAACAAAAAACTAAACATCTCTCATGGTGATCTGGAATGCTACCCAATGCCTCTGAGTCCTCATTTTAGGTAGAATATTTGCCTTGCAGTATTTCTTTAAATACACATCTATTAATCAATCACTGTGCTAGGTGCTGGGAGAGAAGCAAAGAAGAATACAGTTTTTCTGCCCAAGAAACTGATAGAATGTTTGATTGTTCATTCATTCAACAAGTCTTACACTGAATGTCAGACACAGTGCTAGGCTCTGGAGGAAGCAAACAGTAACTTATTTTGCATGCTCATTGTGGGCAGACACTGATGGTTCAAAGTGCGTTTTTGGGTGCTGACTCCTAGGCTCACAGACCCCTCAGAAGCTGAGGTCCAGAGAGGTCCGGTGATCTACTGGAGGTCACACTGCTCGTGCGAGGGTTCACTGTTGGGCATCCTGGCTCCAGAACCTGAACCTCAACGGAGTCCCCACCCTCGGGGAGCTCACAGCCCCCATGGGGAGACAGAAATGTAAAGAGCTGAGCCTCAGTCCAGCAGGGCTGTGATGGAGGGTAACCAAGCAGGACTCCGGAACTGGCTGCTTGGAGCAGCTGGGAAGCCATCACCGGACCGAGAAGCTGACGCTGCGTCCGCAGCTTCGTCACAAATAATTAAACACGCAAAAGCACCTCTTTTCTTCTTACCCAGTTCCTGCTTTGCTGCTAGGGCGTATCATGCTGCTGAGGTTACTTTGATAATGCTATTTTAAAATTATTTTTAAAGTAATATAAATAAGCTTCTGATGGAAGCAATGGATGACATTGGGGTTTGTAAGATATGGCAGGTATACCTAGCGTAAAGGGTCTCACCGTGTGCTCTTGCTTTTCTCTCTCGCCTTCTTTTGTTTTGGGGTTGGCTGAGCCAGGGTGGAAGTCTCCAGGCACCGGTAGCTCTCCCGGACTACGAGCACTAGAAACAGCACCCAGGGGACATGGGTGGACAGATTTAGCCACAACGTGAGACTTTACCTGTTGATTCTCTGCTTGCTCACTGTCCCTCAGAATCTCGCGTCTTCCATCTCCTTTTCCTGAAGTACAATGTCATTGCTTGTACCTGTCTAGCTACAGTCTCAGAGGACACAGCTCACCTCTTTAAGGAAGCCTTCCCAGCAGCACTGAGCGCCTCATGCCAAACTCCTCTGGGATCCACACCATTGATCTCACTATTAAATAGGCGCTGCTCTGATCGCTGATGTTTTCATATTATGACTTCCGATCTCATATCTCTGCACACTCTACTCACTACCCTTTTCCTCAAACAGAAGCTTTCCGTTGGTTATACATCTAGGGTAGGGCTTCCTTTTAAAGCCAAATATGCACCTGGAAGTTTCTCTCCTTTTTTAGTTTGTAAGCAAACCAGTTTCCCTAGTCCTATTTTGCTTAAAAATCAGTTCTCCTTGTGACTGACTACTAACACTTTTGCAAAAAACTTTATTTACATTTAAGTTTTTAAAGTGGGTATCAGCCTGGTTGTTGCCCCTTTTAAGAATATATGCATTGTTTTGTGCATCCTTAATTTTTTTTTTAGCATAAAACAGACATAAATTTAATACATAATTTATCATCTTAACCATTTGTGTATCCTTTAAAAATCTCCGAGCATTTGCACTGAATAATATGAATACATTTTTTTTAATTTTTTATAGTTCTAATATTTCATAAATGTATAGGGCCCTGTATGTCAATCATTAATTGTATCCTATTGGAACATTTTTGCCTTCTTTTAACTGTTTGTGATAAAAGTGAAAACACACGATGGGATATATGTATGTAATAAAATCATTATGTTTCAGGATCACAAAAGGCTAAATGATAAGTTCCCAGTTATGGACAACTGCACCATGCTCATCACCTTGTGCTTTTACCAGCACCATTTTCTAGGTTTCAAATGTTGTTGGTACTCAGAGCTGGAGGTGAATTGTTTTTGACATTACATTGAGTATTGTGATTTAAGATCTAAGTAATACTAATAATATGAATACTACTACTAGTTGATAACACTTAGCAAGTGTACTTACTATATCGCCAAAGGATAGTTTAGTGATTTATGAAGATTGACTTGTGCACACAAAACATTAGTTCTAGTCCATTCCTGTGCAAAGTAATAGTTAATACTTCTACTGAAGGTAGACCTACAATGGAGGCAGATGGCGCTTGTCTTTCCATGACTTTGTTCTTGGGATATAAGGCACAGATGTTAAAGCTCACCAAGAGCTAGTGGGTAGCTTCTCAAACTAACTAGATTGAACATCCCTAGAATTACTTACTTTTGATGCCCATGTGTTACTTGCCACATACACGTTGTTCATTCAAAAAGATACCTTCAGGATTGGCTTTGAAATGCAGCGGAAACAGCTGGCAGGGAGCTGAGTTTGCAGCTAGAACTTACCTGCTGTTAGGGAGGGAACTATTCCTGTCAAGGAAACATTTAAAGTACATAATATTGGCTTTGTGCATGATTGCAAATGTCAAAATTCCATTAATTTGATTTTTAAAGTTTAAGGTATTCTGCCATTTGGTTACTAAGTATATGAATAGACTGACATTTATTCAGCTTGGCTCTCTGTAAGCTACACATGCATATTTGTTTGAAGGATATCATTTATCCTTTCACTGAGAGTTTTGGGAGCACACCGTGTTGGGCTAAATAATAGGATGTGTGATATAAAGGAAAAGAACATACTCTGAAATTTAGACTCTAATGGAAGATAGACCTCATATACATGAAATATCAAGTTATAATGAAAAATAGTGTGGGATTAGGTAGCAATGAATGATGCAGACAAGGCAATACATCTAGAGTTCAGAGGAGGGAGAGAATGATCAGCTAAGGCCTTAGGAAGAAGTTAAGATTCTGTTCATACTTTGACTGCAAGGAGGGGAAGGAGGAAGGTGTTTAGGAGTGGAGGTATATTGTATCCCTAAACGGGAATAAATGAAGTCTGTTTTTGGAGGAAAGTTAATGATTTCTCCCCTCTCCTGGTTGGAGTGAGGATTTTTTTTTTAAAGTTTATTTAATGAGCACTTATTATATATGCTAGGCATTGTGCCAAATATTAAGGTGTATCATTAACTTAGTCCATAATATATCCCTATGAAGTGAGTATTTCTAACTCCATTTCCAAATGAAGAAACTCAGGCTAAGGGAGGTCAAGTCACTTGCCCAAGGTCATACAGCTAGTCAGTGATAGAATAGACACTTGATCTCCAGTCTCCCCTCAAAAAGTTTGTGCACTAACCCCTCTGTTCCCATCCCAGTTTGTCTAAATCTAGATATAACCTGTGTTAATCTCTCTTTAAGATTTCCCTTCCATTGGTATATTTGGGGAAAGGTAGGTTTATCTCATATTTCCTCTGAATTAGTTCTCTGTTCTTGCTCATTTCCCTCAGCTTGGGCTTGGGGCTCCATTTGCTTTATAAGCAGGCAGTGTCTGGATACTACGACTGTTGTCCTCATGATAAGATGCTGCTGCTGTAAGGCTGGCTTCAGAATGGTGATATGGAGAGGAACCCCATGTCTTTTATTTCTCTGTTGCTTAATTCTTTACCATGCCACCAACACAAAACATTACTGAAGGAATAAACCAGAAGTTATCTTAGTTTGATTGTAGGTTTAATTGTGGAAACCAAGAGACCCAACATTAATAATGGCTTAACTGTGATGGGAGTTTGTATCTCTATCATATAAAAATCTGAGCTGTTATGGCAGCTCTCCTTCATGACAGGAGCAGGGGCTCAGAGTTCTATTTTGTTGCTCTGCCATTATTTTAGATATCCATCAAAGTTGAACAGACATAATAGAGCAATGAGATAAATGTTACTACCTAGCTGCAAGGGAGGCTGGGCATGTTGTCTGTGTTCTGGGTGGCCAAGTAGACAGCTTAAACTCAAAGGTCTGCTATCATGAAAAGAGGAGGATGTATATTGAGGTATAGTTAGCAATCTCTGCCTTAGAGGGAATTATAAAAAAAGGAGAAAACTATAAGACTTAGATGATAGATATGGCTGTCCCAGAGACCAACAGAAAAAGACTAAACTGTTAAAATAAAATCTCTTTGGGAGCAATGCTGTACCCTAATAGATATTACAATATCTGCTTTCCTACTTCAGGTGTGCCTTCTTCTATTAAAGGAAACCTCGTACTTCCTTCCACAGTAGTTCTCACCTTGGGTCCCTCCCAGCACAATTAGACACAATAACTTGCAGCTGTATCTTTGCCAAATTCTGAGTTGTTTTACTAGAGTTACTCACAAGTGACATGAGTAGAAAACTCCAGGGTCATCTTTTGTTGAGATGAAGTAATGCCTCTTTATTTTTCAGCAGACCATAGTTAATGAGATATATGTGTACATATATCTCATTAACTATGCTCACATACATATACACTCATATCCCACTCACAGGGACAACAATTCTTCTTAGATTCAATTCAGTCTAAATCCAGATTGGTGAAGAGAAATGCTTTTTGAGGACCATATCTGCAAGATGCCGCGGCCTGCAGCACTGAGGGAGCCTTCTGCTTTACGTGGAGTAGCCAGAGTTTCTCCTCTTTCACGGAGACTCTGAGGATGCCCCCTCACCCATGCACAAATTTTGTGCCCTGGCCTCTAGTGGAAATATAAAATTTATAAATTATTAAGGTGAATAGCTTTTGTGTTTGTTTTCCTTTCTCTTCTTCCTTGCATCTTTCTTTCTAAGCAGATGAGACATTTAACTGCAATGAAGTTTTCAGAATTTATTTATAATTTGGGTCTAAAAGATTATGCTATTGTATCAAAGTTGAGCAGACAGAAGAGTGTTACAGATGCAGTTAAAGTGTTTTTTGTTTGTTTGCTTTCACATCATGGGCTGTGAATCAAAGTAGGAGTGACTGTTGACCCTGCCCAGCCCCTGGCAGCAGATACTGAGTCTCCACACAGTAGTTCTCCAACTTGATGCCAAGTAGAATCACTGGGGGGACATTTAAAAATGCCAGTGTCTTACTCTCCCTCCCAGGCTTCCAAGTTAATTGGTCTTGAACATGGCCCGACCCTTGGGATTTAATAGGTTAGATTTTAGTACAAAATCATCTTTGGAAATAGGCTCTCAATGTTTTCATAGAGATAATTCCGGTAGGGTGCAATTCTGAGTTAGTGACATTTAAAAATTGTTCTGAAAGCACTTAACACCAGGCCAATAGAGAATAATTGGTGAGCAGCATTAAGGAACAGGTAGAATGAGAGATAAACTTGAGATTCCAACTCCTCTGGATCCAAAATGAAGCAAGACACAGGGGCACTGTGGGATGGGAGACAAGTGACTGAGAGGAGTGAGGCCTCAGCTCCGTGACGTGGATGCAGGTGGGAATGCTGGCAGGGTGGGCGCTGCTACTCCAGCCTCGGAGGCAAAGTTCTGACCATAAAGATGCAGACTTACTCTGCGCTGTGGAAAAGCACACAGGGTGTGGGACTCCTGGGTGCTGGAATAGAGTCTTAATTCCCTTCTTTCAGTGCCACTTAGCTGGCCCTGTGTGCCCTGAGGAGCTGAACAAACGCAGGTTGCACCTCCCTCCCCCCCTCTCTTCCCAGGCCCTCTTCTTTCTGAGCTGTTCTGCCAGGGGAAGATGGACAGGTCCTACTCAGATGAGAGGGGTTTACTTAGGTATTTTTTATTGATTTCAGAGAGGAAGGAAGAGGGAGAGAGAGAGAAACATCAATGATGAAAGATATTCATTGATAGGCTGCCTCCTGCACGCCCCCTACTGGGGATGGAATTCGCAACTCAGGCATGTGTCCTTGACTGGAATCGAACCTGGGACCTTCCAGTCCACAGGCTGACGCTCTGAGCTAAAACTGCTAGGTATGACAAAGAGGATTTAGATTTGACCTGGACTTTAAAATTTTCCTAAATCACTGTTTATAACTTTACACTCTGGCTCAGTTGATCTCTACTGCAATCCAGGGGGTTTAAAGGGAGCTTTTAAAAACAGGACAGAGAGAAGTGGAAGGAAGGAGAAGACATTCAAACTAGTTAAGTTTGACCTATTAACATTGGGAGACATGAGCCAGCTGGGGGTGTTTGGATCCCCAAAGGTACTTTTTCTCTCAGAAAACACTTATTTGATGTTTCTCTGCATCTACTTGCTCTTCAGTAATTGGTAAGATCTGATGTATGTCCAGCTAGAATAATATTAAATGACTATGTTTTGGCTCATGTTACATTTCTGTAATATAATAGTCTGTTTTAATACATAATTTCTAATTTAAGTGCAGTACAACATTTGGTTTGGCCTTTCTCCAATTTGTGCTGTTGGCTGTTGGAGGCAGTAGCTTTGGGGCAAGTATAAATCCTCAAGTCATTCTATTTGAAAAACCTCAAGTCATTCTATTTGAAAATCACGTAAAATCTCTGAGCCTCGGTGTTTCTCTTTTGTGAAATGGGGATAATACAATCTTTATTGTTATTTTTTTAATCCTCCCTGTAGGATTTTTTCCATTGATTTTTTTTTATAGAGAGGGGATGGAAGGGAAAGCAGAGGGATGCCTCCTGCTCGTGCCCCAACAGGTGCCAAGATCGAACCTGCAACCAAGATATAATGCCCATGGCTAGCAATCGAACCCAGGGCCAACACTATAACTGCTGATACAAACCAGCCAGGGCTACTGTCTCTATTTTATAGGACTCTTTTTATTGCTGTTTAAAAAATTATTAATGTTATTTGTTTTTAAAACTTACTTTACTATGCTGAAATAATCCAAGCAACAACAAAAATAATATTGAATTATAACTCAAAGTATAGAATAAATATCAATACTGACATAAATACATGATTAATTAATAAGTAAATGGTGAGAGACTAAGCAAATCTCTTGTGCAGAAGAATCTCAAGTATTTCCAAAATTTGATCCACTTTTTTAAAATTTCCTTATTGATTATGGTATCAATATTTCTTTATTGATCATGAGGATAATTGTCCTCATCCCCTCATTCCCATCCCAAATCTCTCCCCACGTATTGCCTCCCTACCCTGCCCCCCACCCTGTTGTCCATGACCATTGATTAGGCTATATGCATGCACACAAGTCCTTTGGTTGATCTCCCCTACCTTCCCTCTGGAATTTGACAGTCTGATCACTAGTTCTCTGTCTCTGGGTCTGTTTTGATCCACTTTTCAATTCCACCTTAAACCAACTATTAACGGTGAACAAAAGAAACATTAATTAAAAAAAAAAACCAAAAAACAAACAAACCAGGACATCCTCAAGAAATCTTAATGCCCAATGATAATGAGTTAACTTTAGAGAGGTTAGGAATGTTGGGGGGGGGGGGGGGGGGGGGGGGGCATTCTATCTTAAAGAAATTATCAAAACAATGTGGATAAGTTTTGGTCTTTGAAAAGGGCCCTTGAAGTTCTCTCCCCTTTGTTTTAATTTTGTAATCCTATAAATACAGAGTTTGGCCCCTCCCTCAGAGTCCTTTTATTTTTATCTCACTTAGAAAAGAGGCTGGGGTAGGTGGACTTAGGGAGAGGAAACTTTTGACAATGTCATTTTTTCCTCTTTCTCTCCATCCTTACCCAGTACCCATATTTTTAAATATGGGTATTTAAAAATTATTTTCATTTATTTTTGAAAAACTGAAAAGCATGTGTTAATTATTCCCCAAAGGCTGTTCCTATTCCCCTTTTGGCCCTGGACACGAAGGATACAAGGATACGTTTGAAGGTGTGAAAGGAATGAGGAGAGGATCTGGGAGAAAGACCTGGGTGTGTCAGGGATTTCTGCTCTTGTTAAGCGAGGCCTCAGCCATCATCACCTCTTACTGCTTCCCTCCCAGAAGAGCCCGTGTTCACCCGGCTACTGTGCACCCTGCCCGCCGGGCCAGCTGGAAGGGTGGATTCTCGGAATGCTTCTAAGGCATGCTTTCAGCGTGCTCACCTTCACAGCTTCAAGGGCCCGGTCTTGTTACATCCTGTTTCCTTTGAAATAGCTGAGCCTTAATACCTTACTCATTTCCAAGATGTAGGAGCAAAACTAGTGTGGCAGGATAAATTATTAGCTGGTTGTTTATCCTGTTATTTCCCTTCCTCCTCTATTTGAGGAATATAGCCTGCTCTAGTTTCCCCCCACCCCACCCCCCTCTTTCTTCCTTTCTTCCTTTCTTCCCTTGGAAAAGACTTGAGTTTACAGTGAATGGGAATGTTGTATCAGGAAAAGAGAAATAGATAAGGCCTTTGAGGGCCTGGAGAAATTCAGGTGTAAGATTCTCCTCTGACTGATAAGAAAGAGGTTTGAGGTCTCATGGGAATGAGATAAAGGCATGGTCTTGGGGCCACATCTGGGGAGATGGGGAGACCCCAGAAAAATGAGGTCTAGGTTAAGAGAAACCTTGGGTGGAGGACTGCCAGTCCAGGAAAAGATCTCTCATGTTCACTCCTGGTGAAGTGACCAGGGCCTGGAGAAGGAGAGCCTTCCCCTAAGGCTCTTTCTGCCTTTTCTATCTGCAGCGTGACCCATCCATTCTGGTTCAAACTGGGATGAAAATCCAGGCTTGGTGCCATATTAAGTTGATTAAGAAGCAATAAAACAGCAATATTTCTTGAACACCTGAGCTTGCTGACTGAGATTCATAGCTGCTACACTAGAATTAATTCATGGCTAATTGATTTGAGGGGAGAATATTGATCTTTCACACCAAAGGCAAAAGTGTGAGAAAGCTCCAGCAAAAGCAGAAACTGCATGTAGCTTCATCTTATAAGGAAGAAGAGAAGTAAAAAAAAGTGTCAGTAAAGACCTAGCTGGCTTGGCTCAGTGGGTAGAGTGTCGGCCTGTGGACTCAAGGGTCCTGGGTTCAATTCCAGGCAAGGGTACATGCCTGGGTTGCAGGCCTGATCCAGTATCGGGAGTGAAGGAGGCAGCTAATCAACGATTCTCTCTCATCATTGATGTTTCTGTCTCTTTCTACTCCCTTCCTGTTTGAAACCAATAAAAAATATATTTTTTAAAAAGGTGTCAATAAATATATAGGGTTTCGGATTCCAAACCCTGGCCTTCGATAGGTCATTTTACTCCTGAATTAGAAAAACAGAGGGTTTTGGCATATCTGAGAGTTCCTTCCCAAATGAAGGAGCATCCTTTTATTTGTAAAATTTGAGAATGGGGAGCTGGTTGTGGGAGTATTGTGCAATGACCACTGGGTTTGCTGTGAGGATCAAGACTAAAAAATCATGTAATTAAAATAAAACCAAATTTCCACCAAGTTTTCTTTAAAAAAAAATATATATATATCGATATATATATCGATATATATATATATATCAATATATATCAATATATATATATATATATTGATATATATATATATATTTTATTGAATTTTTACAGAGGGGAGGGAAGGATAGAGATTTAGAAACATCGATGAGAGAGAAACATCGATCAGCTGCCTCTTGCACACCCCATACTGAGGATGTGTCCACAAACCAAGGTACATGCCCTTGACTGGAATCGAACCTGGGACCCTTCAGTCCATAGACAGACACTCTATCCACTGAGCCAAACCTGTTAGGGCCCAAATCTTCTAAAGTGTACCAAAACAAACTCAGACATATATTCTGTTTTTCAATTTTTATTTTTTTCCTGGGAGTTCTATACCATAGAGGCACATAATTCCCATCCTAAACAGAGCATGCAGATAAGGTTCTCTGGGTGAGAATCTCCATTCTGTTAAATCCCAGACCAGTAAGGATTCTTACCTTTATGATTTTTTAAAAATGGCTTGTTAACCTGTTTGTTCCTCACCTCAGTATTGAGCATAGGAGGTAGGGCAGGAGGTAAAACATGCTTTTTATGTGTATGTTTAGGAAGCAATTACACAACGGGAATTTTTACTTCCAGACTTCTCAAATTTTCTGGAAGTCCAACTAATTCTCCTTAAGCAAATTCCAGTTCCTCCATGTAAACTTGCCACCTTGTATTGTAATTTAGTTTTCAGTGTCACAATTAGGTGTTGATGATTTCATATAATTACCACGATCACCATTATCACTATCAGTGTTTCTGTTTTATAGAGAGGGAGCTGGGCACAGAGAAATTAAGTAGAAGCAGCTAGGCCTGAATCTGAACTGCGCAGCCCAATTCCAGGGCCTTGTGCTTTACCGTATTCTGTGTGGCCGCCAAAACACAGAATCATCTCCGACTTCTTAACCTTTGCTAACAATGAAATTTATACCCTGTACAGTGTAGCATATCCAGAGTTCTCAAGGACAGTTTTAATGGGAAACATTGTCTCACATCATTCAAAATAAGAATGCCTGTGACAATCTGTTAGCAGGGTTGAAGCAATGAGTGAAGACAATATCCCAGGAATCCGAGTACTTTCCTTTGTGCTAAGGATTCTCCAGGGTGACAACACTGGACTCTTAAGTCCTATACTGAGTCCTATACTTACATAGAAGTGACAATTAGAATTCGAAAAAAAAGAAAGAAAAGAAATGAAGAAACAACAGAATGAGGTCTTGAGAAGACAGCACAGAAAAAACAGTATATGTCAAACTTATTTTAATATAACTCATTTGAATTCAGTGCATATTGTGAACAATTTTTACTGAAATATTTGAGTTTCTGGAGAATTTGTTCTATTAGTGAATCCTTTTATTTTTTCTTATTATTTATTTTTATTAAATCTATTGGGGTGATATTAGTTAATACTATTACATAGGTTTCAAATGTACATTTTCATGATACATGATCTGTATATTGCATTGTGTGCCCACCACCCAAACTCAAATAATCTTCTGTCACTATCTGTTTGACCTCCTTTATCCTTTACTAACTTCCTTCCCCCACCTCCTTTCCCTCTGATAGCTACCATAGTGCTGTCTGTGAGTTTTTGTTGGTCTTGTTCGTTCATTTATTTCTTTCAATTTTATATCCCACATATGAGTGAAATCATATGGTTCTTAACTTTTTCTGACTGACTTATTTCACTTAACATGATATTTTCAAGGTGTATCCATGTTGCTGAAAATGTCAGTCTTTCATCTTTTCTTATCCTTTCAATTTTAAAATTTGGCAGGTATTTGCATGTCCAGATACCGAACCCTACAGCAGAAGGAGAGACCTAGAGACCTATCATGGGTATAGCAAATCAGTTGAACCAAAAATGTTAGGTCTTTGGGCAGAGAATTTTATTCATGATTTATTTTTATAGTAAACAAACTCACGTGTGACTATAAATCATTTTGAAAAAAATAGAGAGAGCTGTAGAAAAACCATTTACATGAGCAACAATAATAAAATGTTACAGTTGTAATGGCTGGGTGTTTTTCTCTCCATTAAGCCCTACACACCTTCAAACATTTAGGATACCTTTTGAGGAATGAGGAAATTGGGTAACACTTCATGGTAATTATATGAAATCATCAACACCTAATTGTGACACTGAAAACTAAATTACAATACAAGGTGGCAAGTTTACATGGAGGAACTGGAATTTGCTTAAGGAGAATTAGATGGACTTCCAGAAAATTTGAGAAGTCTGGAAGTAAAAATTCCCGTTGTGTAATTGCTTCCTAAACATACACATAAAAAACATGTTTTACCTCCTGCCCTACCTCCTATGCTCAGGCTGCCCATATATATGACATTGTTATTTCTACTAAATTATGCTGATATCGTACTAAGGCTCAGGGATATTGAGAGGGTTTAAATAACTTTTCTGAAGACATACTGTAAATGGCTAAACTTGGATTCACCTAGGACGTTTCACCCCTGAGAGATTCTAATTTCAGAAGTGGGATTTGGGGGCGGGGTCTGCATTTTTAATGAAGTTCCCAGGACAGTCTGGTGTGTGGACCACTCTGAGAAACACCAACCAAAGGGAATGAGCTTGTGAACATGAAGAAATTAGGTCATGGACACAGTGCTGCTGCGCATTGACGTTCAGGCCTCTCGAACCAGCTAGTTGATATTTCAGATACATTGAAAGAACAATGACATTCAGTTAATGGGGCTCACAAAAGAGTAGTTTAGTACAATACCAGGAGCAGGTATGGGTAGCTTACAACAGAGAGAGGGCTTGAAATGGTTCTAAAGGCATGCCCGGAGCTGAAGGCCAGGTGAGGAGTGGATTTAACTGGGTTACCTAGACATGTCAGGATCCATGCTCTTGCTAAGAGAGAATCTAGTGTCAGCTCAGACCCTACCTAGGAGAAGGCTGGGAGAGACCATTTCCTTTGGCCACAGGTGAAAATACAGCACATTCAGCTAGTGCATTGTTGCCAGTTTAAGGAGATAATAGCCCTCCTGGGTCCTAAATAAATAATAGGAGGTATTTGAGTGTGATTTCTGGAAGAGGCAAACTGTCACAAAAGTAAGTTACAAATAGCGCCCAATGTGAGCTTTGAAGAAAAGCATCATAGGAATCTGAGAGTTTTCTGCATGTTGTAATAAGGGTTCTAATACAAGGTCAAAACACTTGAGTGAAGAACTAAGTCCAGAGCAAGAAGGCACTCAGAGAACCCAGAAAAAGATGTGTCCTGGTTACTTCTCACCAAGGTCTAGTGTGTGTGTGTGTGTGTGTGTGTGTGTGTGTGTGTCCGTAGAGTATATGGGGCATTATCTAAGATTGAGATAAACTTAACCGTGCAGGTATTTGGACATTAAGTAGTTGCTAGCGAAGAGACTACTCTGAGCAAGCAGGACTGAGGATGGGCATTATCATCTGACCTTATATCAATACAGTTAAGACCCAGAGAAATGATGCCACACAAAAACGTGCAGTTGCAAATTGCACAGCATACTTTATTATTCACAAGGTTCCTGGTGTCATGGGCTCAGACTTCCCGGGGTCCCAGGGAAGAGTGGTGTCCTCTGCGGGCAGCAGCGCATCCATCTTTGGGTGACTGGCTGTCTGGCTGGGCCAAGTCAGTGGGAGGAGGGCGACTGAGGTTTCACGATCAGCGGTTCGGCTGTTCTGCTGTCCAGAGTGGAGCAAGGCATCGTGGAGTGAAATTGCCTTATTAGTAATTGCTTCATTTTACTTTAAAAAGTGCAAAGAAGGAAAACAATGACAGAGAGTAGTCATTGCATCCTAAATAACATTTCCCTTTTAAAATACAGTATATATTTGCAAGTTCTAAAGCAAATGTTACCTATTCCAAGTTACAAAATATGCATTCAGCTTATTTAAAACAAAGGCAGAATGACAGATTCTACATGTGAGAATTTTTTTAGCAATACTAACACTGCTTTTTGCATATCAGGGATTTTTATTTTTTATTTTTGGCAACAAAGAGCACCATGAAACAGGAGCACATTAAAGAATTCACATGCAAGCTGACTGCAGTCTTGCAAATGCCAAACACTTACTTAAGGTATTTGATATTTCACAGAGTTGGTGAAAGTGTTTGCTTTCCTTCTCTCTCTGGATTATTTCATTCTATTTCTGCATGAGGCCAGCTCCTCAGAAATCGAAACTTGGGAGGTCATATCTTCCATTTGTCTCAATTTCCATAAATGCTCTTCTGCATTCGTAGTTAATGATATACATATATATATATATATATATTAATATATTTTTATTGATTTTTTTACAGAGAGGAAGGGAGAGAGATAGAGAACTAGAAACGTCGATGAGAGAGAAACATGGACCAGCTGCCTTGGTACATGCCCTTGACCGGAATCTAACCCGGGACCTTTCAGTCCGTAGACCAACGCTCTGCCACTGAGCCAAACCAGTTTTGGCTGTGTGTGTATGTGTGTGTGTGTGTGTGTTTTTTTTTTTTTTTTTTTTTTAATAGAAAGCAGATAAGAAATATTCATTTGAACAATAAAACAGAAAACTGAAAACTTATAGTCAAATATATTTTATTTTATTCCATTAGAAGGATTGAAATGATGTTTGTTCTTATTGGGAGGTAATATTTGTGTTCTGCCAAGCCCAGGGCCTAGCAAAGAGTGGACACTGAGTAAATGGTAGTAATTTAAAAAAATCCATTTAAAGGTTTATTGCCAGAAAAATATTTGACTCCTCTACGAAACTTGTTTGCTTTTTAATAAAATGAATAATGAGAATTATACAGGGTGGGGAAAAGTAGATTTACAGTTGTTCATATGGGAAATAATACAATAATTAATAAATAATAATATAAGAATAATCTCTGTTTTGCATACTCACAACTGTACATGTACTTTTGTCCACCCTGTACAATCTCACTTGATTACCTATTTTATTTATTTATTCACTTTTTTAAATAAAAATATATTTTATTGATTTTTTACAGAGAGGAAGAGAGAGGGATAGAGAGTTAGAAACATCGATGAGAGAGAATCATCGATTGGCTGCCTCTTGCACACCCCCTACTGGGGATGTGTCCGCAACCAAGGTACATGACCTTGACCTGAATCGAACCTGGGACCTTTCAGTCCACAGACCGACGCTCTATCCACTGAGCCAAACCAGTTTCGGCATATTTATTCACTTTTAAAAAATTTAAAATCTTCACTGAGGATATGTATTTATTGATTTGAGAGAGAGAGAGAGAGCAAGTGGGGGGGGGGGGGGGAGAGAAAGAGAAACTTTATTGATGTGAAAGAGTAACATCTATCGGTTGCCTCCAGCAACTGCCTCAAGTGGGATTCCAACCCGCAACATGGGTATGTGTCCTGATTGGAAATCGAACCTGTGACCCTGTGGTGCAGGGATGACGCACAGCCCACAGAGCCACGCTGGCGAGGGCGACCTACTTTACATAACTGTTAGGACCTCAAACCAAATTTAGTGCTTAACTTCAATGACTATCTTTTTTCATTGATAATTAACACCCATTTTTAGTCATTTTACTATTGTAAAAGATTAGCTGTTTTATTTGGGTTTTAGCATACTGATCAGCTTCAGTCGGTTTTAGGATGATATGGATAATGAAACCAAAACAATAACAAGTCAGAATGCTATAAGGCCTCCAACTACTAAGACTTTACATAGACATTCGGGTGCATCTGAACAAAATATAGAATATTCTATTGAAAATAAAATCAGTCTATATGTCAATAACATGAATAAATTTTTTTTTTTATTTACTGTAGTGTTGAATGTTAAATTATCACAGGGGAAACTGGATAACTGATTTATGCCCCATTTAAAAGACAAAACTCAACAAAAACCAGTGTTTTACAAAAGTAAGAACTTCCCTATTTTGTAAAGAGACTTCTGAGAGAAGCAAAAATATTAATTTATGCTGTGCTATAACACTTCCGAGCATCACGCTATCTATGTGGACATATGAGCAGAATCTGACACACCTGCACTATAATCTCGCTGGGGGGGGTCTTTGCCACTTTCCCTATTTGTAAAATAATAATTAAAAAAATCCTATCTTTGATAGTTGTAAGGATTTATAATAATTTATGCAGCAGCCCAAGACAAATGCTGGTACCCATTAAATGCTCCATAACTGGCGGCTGTTGAATTAATAACAAAACCAACAGGAAGGGCCTCTGCTTGCCCAGAAGTGTGCAGAACACACGCCTCACAGGATCTCTGATCCACCGAACCCAGCAAGCAGAGCAGGATCAGCAGCAAAGCAACCTGCTGCTTCCTTCTACGGTGATCCTGCGTGACTAGTTTTTTCTCTGCTTGATGAAGCTGGGTGTGCAGCTGGAGGCTTGAACTTATTTTTAATAGCAAAGTTATTAAATATTGTTTTTTTCTTATATCAAATATCAAATAAGTAACACTAAAAATTATCACTATACTACTGACATAGCTACACTTCACGTTTTTTAATAAGGAAGAGAAAAATACTTTAATTGCCTATAATAACCATGATGAACATATTTTCCAGGCTGTGAGGTTGTCTTCTGTAACACCCTGGAATAATTATTTACTTTTGCCCCAAACCTGTCCTTGATTAATTGCATACATTTTCTTTGGATTATCTTAGAGGTGTGCTGACATTCCAAAAGGCTGAATTTTGCCCATAACATAATATCCAAATTGAATGTGGAAATTGTGTGTATTGGAGAATAGATATTGACTCATTACGTTATATGTAATGACAACATATAAAACAGCCTTTTCACCTATTAAAGTTTCTGGTGTCATAACTGTAATTTTTTTGTTTTGGAAGAAATTGATAAAATGATTCTCAATTTGTCAAAGGTACATAGATCCATTCATATAACAATTTGGCTTCAGTATTCAGCATTTTTGCAACTTTTTATGTTGGTAAAAGTGAATTAAGCAGAGAGTGATGTGTTAAAATGTGTGCCAACATTGACCCCTTAACTTTGTTTTCTCTAGGGAATGTGAAAATAAACAACTTTATCTATAAACTAGATGCCCCTTGCAGGAAGATTCCTGCAATAGGACTTCCTGCTCCCTGCCTGCTTTCCTCCCTTCCTCACTCTTCAGTCTTCGCTCTTGGCCTGGATATGCAAATTAACCACCATCTCGGTTGGGTTAATTTGCATGCTCACCCTGATTGGCTGGTGGGTGGGGCTGGTGGGCGGGACAAAGGTGTGGTCAATTTGCATATTCTCTTTTATTAGGTAGAATGGGTGTCCATTTATGAAAATATAAAGGAATGAAATCCAAATATGTACCAGCTAGATTCATGCTACCCAGAAAAGCAGGAGTTTTACTGCAGTGTAGCTGTGTATCACACCACGTTTGACTGTCAGGATACCAAGTAATGACTGCACCTGACCTGCTGGGAGAAGGTTCCCCGGAGTGGTTGAGGAACTGGTGGGATGATGTTTGACTGATTGCACTGGACCCTGTGACTGTGTGGATGGGATGCACATTTTCCAGATCTGAAGCCCCTGGTTATCTCTTCCATGCTGGGCCAAAGGCACAGGTTTATTTAATGAATACCAAAGGCACAAATCACCCGAGGTCACACATTGCAGATATGTATGTATGTATGTATGTGTATGTGTAGGCAGGGGTTGATGGAAATGCTGATTAAGGCACTATATTTATTGTCATTTTGCACACTGTAGTGAAATATGCATTGCTAATGTATGTCATTGAGCAGCCCACGTATTTTAATGCAATATATATATCTATCTCACCCTATGGCTCTGTGATCTCTGAGTAGTACAGGATGAGGGTGACCAACTGTGCTTGTTTGCCTGGGTTTTTTTTTAGGATCAGGACTTCTAGTTTTAAAGTCAGTAAAGCTTTGGAAAAAAAACTGGACCCATCAGTCACCCTAATGGTGACATGCCAGGCTTTGAAATCCTGGTCAATATGCCACTTCAATTAGTGCTAATTTAGGAAATATAGAATCCACTAAATTGACATAAAAGAGTGGCAGCCATGCTTTCCACCATAAGAGCTTTGATTGCTTTAAATCTCAGGAGTAGTTTCACAGTTATTTCCTGGGTGGTATTTGTGACCTACAATTGTGAATGATAACTACCAATGAAGAATTTATGGCCCACCTCAGCAATGTGTAAACAAAAGCAGGATTAATCCTGTAAGGATTTGTCAATGGTTTTCTCAGATGTGTAGGAAATATTAAACTGGATGGGCTAAAAGAAAGGGAGGTATAATCCACTGCAAATAATCTTGGTGGCATGTGACTGCCTCCTGTCTCATACCATTGTCTTAATGAGCCTGAGAAACCTATGGAAAAGACCAAGGGCTCTGGAGTCAGGCAGGATTGAGAAGGCATCCTACCTCCACGACTTCTTGTCTGTCTAACCTTGATCAAGTTGCTTCGCCTCTCTGAACTTCCATGGCCTCATCTCTGAAACAAGAGGTCTTTTTTTTTTTTTTTTAATATATTTTATTGATTTTTTACAGAGAGGAAGGGAGAGAGGTAGAGAGCTAGAAACGTCAATGAGAGAGAAACATCGACCAGCTGCCTCTTGCACACCCCCTACCGGGGATGTGCCCGCAACCAATGTACATGCCCTTGCCCGGAATTGAACCTGGGACCTTTCAGTCCGCAGTCCGACGCTCTACCACTGAGCCAAACCAGCTTCGGCATGAAACAAGAGGTCTTTAGTCCTTCCTTTGTCATATTCTCTCAGAGAATGACCTTCCTTTCCCTTAGACACAGAGCTCAGTTGAGATTGTTTGCTCATTGTCAATCTTCCTGTGAGCTCTGGATCACCTCTCTCTTTATTTTAACTATGTTGCTGTAATGGGCAATCAGTCATTTTTTGTTGAATGGAGAAATGAGGAAATTTTGTGAGGATTACATGAGATAATTTACATGTAGGGTTCCTGGAACCTCCTTTTCTTCCTCTCTCCCCAAGTCAGACGTACCCAATGCTTAACATTTCAGCTTTGCTTCCACATTTATAGGTCTAGTTAATATTAGGTTCTTTGCAAATATGAAGTGAAAATCCAAAAGTCAGATGGTACATCTTCGTGTTCATCCAAGTCACATATTTTGAAAAATGCTAATTCCTATCCTATTATCTATTTGAGGCCAAGGAATTGTGACCTCGAAGAACTGGAAGTCTATTTTGTTGTGACTAGTGGTTCCTACTTCTATAGTGAGGATGAACTGATTACCAACAATTTAGATGGATTGCATAAATTTTCAAAATATTTGTTTATGCCAATTTTGAGACCAGTTATTACATCCTAGACAAGAATAGTGTCTGAGCAGGCTGTGAAAAGTGAGGACTGGCAGGAAGTTTATTTACTTTATCCAATCAACTCAATATTTCAGCTGTATGTGATTTTCTGTCCAAATTATGTGGTTGATTGCTTCAATTTTTTACTTCCTTTTGCATGTCTAGACACAACAGAACTGGCAAAGAAAATGAGAGTCAAGTGGCGTGCCCATCTCTGTAGCAAAGGTTCTTATGAGAATGATAATCTTAGGACTTATTCCTTTCCAAAACATTTCATATGCTCAACCAGTGTGGCTCAGTGGTTGAGTATTGACTCATGAACCAGGAGGTCACCAGTTCTATTTCCAGTCTGGGCACATGCCTGGGTTGTGGGCTTGATCCCCAGCAGCGGGTGTGCAGGAGGCAGCCAATTCATGTTGATATTTCTCTCTCAATTTATATTTCTATCTCTCTTCCTTCCTCTAAAATAAATAAATTTTTTTTTTAAAAAACCTCACAGAATTCATATAAAATAGGCCAGACCATTTATTTGATAAGGAACAATGTTCCTTGTACAGCTTACCAATAAGTTATTATGGGACAGAAAGGAGAAAGAAAGTTATATACTGTTTTTATAATGGGTATAAGGAATGTTCTAATGCCCTTTCAAGGAGTTCTTTAATTTTGTGTGTGTATTTTTTCAAGAGTTATCTAGATTGTATTGTTCTATAATATGATATGATCCTTAAAAATCCACCGTGGATGGCAATCTTATTATTGTTCTCTAAAACAGTCTTGTTACTTTCATTATTTTTGCCTCACCAAATACTCTGCTCTTCCTGAATATATGACTCTCAGCTATACTTCCTTAAATGTTGGAAGTAAGGATGAAATTAAAAACATATAAACCAACAAAACAAAAAAACCTGGTGAGTAATAAATTCATGCATAAACCTAATAAAAATGCGAAATATAGATTGTTGGTAACACAAAAATGCTCATGGTTTGCCACAAATGCCATTTTAGTTTCTACATAGTTGATGCTGAAGGGGAGGGAAAAATCTCTTCCTGAATCCATGGACTCCACTGGAGCCCGGAAATTAGACTGGTCAGCGGCAGATTAACAAGAGAAAAACAAACATGTTTATTAATGTGTGCCTGTGTCACTCGGGAGTACCAGAGGTGAGTAACTCAGACTTCTGGTTAGCATTTTAGCAAAGGAACAATACAGTTTTAGAGAAGTGGCAAGACAAAGGAAAGAACCATGAGTCTCCAGGGGCAGCAAACTGTGGGAAGGCAAATATATGGGAAACTGATAGGAGAGAGGAGATGGTTGATAAAGTAGATTGCTCTGGTGCTATCTCTAGGCTGATAAGGCTCAAAACTGTCTCTGATCATTAACTGTTGTCCTTCCTGGTAGAGAGGGGAGAAGGGACTTTGTAAACGTTTGTCCTGGTTTAGGCATGTGGTGGGAGGGCAGTGAGCTTTTCCTGTGTCTGCTTTTTCCCCCTCCAATTTCCTTCAGCTCAAAATAATCCTTAAGCCAGAGTGACATATTTGGGGATGGTATATTTTGCTACCCTACAATTTCATTGGCCCAATCTAACGCTGCTTTTGTGTATTTGTTTTCCTTTTAAACCGTTAAAAGAAGCTGGCAGAATTAAGGGAATCTATAAAGCACTCCTTGGCATATTCAGGTTCAAATTAGATACATATACTTTGTAGAGATCAATTACATGATATGTGAAAATTAACTCTAAGTGATTTTTTAAAATAGAAAAGCATACCAAGATTTCATCTTTTACACAGAATATCAATTTATTTTAATAATTTAGGAACAAATTAAAAAATATCATTTGGGCCCTAACTGGTTTGGCTCAGTGGATAGAGTGTTGGCCTGCAGACTGAAGGGTCCCAGGTTTGATTCCGGTCAAGAGCATGTACCTGTTACGCCCAGACTTTGCCCAGATTTCGTGATCCCCAAGGACCACCAGGAAGCCAAGTCCCATGCAATAAACAAAAGAGCCTTTTCCATGCTAACATGGGCTCTGTCCCACTCACACCGGCAGCATGGCGGAAGAGAGCAAGTTTCGCCCAGCCCAGGGGTTTTACTTCGGTCGGTAGTGATGTCACTGCCTCAGCTAACCTTGATTGGTTGGGTGAGGGCTAGGGTTCAGTTACAAAATGGAGGATAACTTCGCCCTGCCCCACAGTGGAGTCAGGAGTTTGTCCTCGCCCCGCCCTGCCCTCTCATACCTTGCTTGCAGGCTCGTCCCCAGGAGGGGGTGTGCAGGAAGCAGCTGATCGATGTTTCTCTCTCATTGATGTTTCTAACTCTATCCCTCTCTCTTCCTCTCTGTAAAAATCAATAAAATATATTTAAAAAAATAAAAAACATCATTTGGCTAGTAAAATTTCTAGAATAAACATAGGTGATAGAAGTGTAGACATAAATGGATGTCAATGCTAGTGGATAGGAAGATTCTATTTGTAACATGTGCATTTACCCCAAAAGAATCCCAGTCAAAATGTTATTAGGACATCTTTAGTTTTGTAGATGCTACTCTGCACCTGTTAGAATGTATAAAACAAATATAAAATTGAAAACATCTACTATCAACAACTACTGACAAAGTTGTGGAGTGATTAGAACTTACACATTCTACTTGTGGGAATGTAAATCGACGACTTTGGAAAAAAATTTGGCAGGTTTTGATAATTAAACACTTTCTTATCATAGCCATTCTACTCATAGATATTATTTCAAGGTAAACAAAAGCATATGTACATACAAAGACTTATGCACAAATATTTATAGCAAGTTCATCTGTAGTAGCCCCAAACTGGAAACAACCCCAAGTTTTTATCAACAGGTGAATGGATAAATTATTATGGCAAATCTATACAATTAAATCTATTCAGCAATAAAAAAGGAATTAACTTTTGGTATATGCAATGACATAAATCTTATTATACTTAATGAAAAAAGATAGATATAAAAGTAGATACTGTATGGTTCCATTTATATAATATTTTAGAAAATGTAAAGTAATCTGTAATAATAATAATTAGATCAATGGTTGTTGGGAATGCAGCAGTATGGGAAGAAACAGGAGGGAGGGGTTAAAAAGCTTCCCAATGAAATTTGAGGGGTGATGGATATAATCATTGTCTTCATATTAATGATGGTTTGACCCACATATACCAACTGTGCACTTTAAATATTTGCAGTTGCTGTATGTCAATTACATGTCTATAACACTACTCATATACTCCTTTTAGTGATTGGAAAATGATTGTTTTGACACAAAAGTCCCTCACATTTTCCTAAAAGGCTCTTCCAGGCGCTGTGGTGATTGAGGCAGTGAGGCACTGTGTTCTTGTTTTGAATTTGGGATCTTCATGTGAGACCAGTGGGAGTGGAAGCAGGTGTGCCCTCTCCACAGAAATAATGTTCTTCATTCTTTTATGTTCAGACTTACTGATATAAAGATGTCCACCTGGGTTCTGGCTGGTGCGCTAAGTGATTAGGGCACCAGCCCTACACCAAAAGGTTGCAGGTTTGATTCCTGTTCAAGGGCACATATCTCAGCTGCAAATTCAACTTGCTAGTCCCAGTCAGGGCATGTGCAGGAGGCAACCAATCCATGTGTCTCTCTCACATGGATGCTTCTCTCTTTTCCTCCTCCTCTCTCTTTCTCACACATCCTCTTTCATTCTCTCTCTCTAAAAAAATAAAATAAAAAACAAATGGAAAAAAGATCCTTGGGTGAGAATGAACAACAACAACAAAAAAGATGACCACCTGAGAGGCTTTCATTCTATGTACATCCTTCTATTCCTGTCCTATGAAATATTAAGGGGATATTTTATGTTTGCCCACGTTTAAATGTTTTTTTTTTCTTCTTCAAGCTTTTAAGTCTGAATGTTTACATTTTGTAACAAGGGAAGCCAGGTGAGCCAGGCTGCTACTCCTGTCAGTGTCACAAAAGTGGGTGAGGTTACAGGGAAGGGGCTTGGGTAGCATTTTGCATGTGAGTCATCCACATAGCTAGGGAAGATGGAGCCAAGAAACAAAGACATCCAGGATGAGAACTAGATAGGCCAATTGGTCATTAGGGAGGGAAGGTGTGTGTGTGTGTGTGTGTGTGTGTGTGTGTGTGTGTATGGTTGGGGCAAATGTGGAGGATTTTCCAGAGCTTCGTAGCTGGAAGGAAAAGCCTAAAGCAGAAATGAGATGAGAGAGGTCACATCATTGGTCATAAACAGGGATGGGTTGCCTGGAACTTTCATTAGGTGTTGACTGCATGATGTATGTGTGTGTCACTTGGGTTAGAAGGCACAAGGTTTAAGGGCCTGAACACTAGATTGAAAGCATGTGTTATCCCTCTGAGTAATGGAAGTTATTCATCCTAGACTAGAGATGAAGTCATTGCTTTCTCTGTTTCTTCCTTTTGAAAAATTTCCAGACAGGACCCAATTTCTTCTTTTTTTAAGAAGAAAGAATCCTCTCTAAAATATTTAAACCCACTTATTATAATAGGAGGAACTTATTAGAAATAGGAAAGAAAACCAGAAGAAAAGGTGGCAAATAAGTTACAAATATTTAAACTATGTGCATCATGAAATGTATTATAGAAATATAAAATATGTATTGGAAGAACATCGCCCAGATAATTAAAGTGGTTAAAGTATCTTACATTTATCTTCCTGGGACCAGTAGCAAAGGATTTTGCACCTACTTCTTTAATCAGGAGAAGAACTTGAAAAAATGCAGGGCCTCCCAAAATTTTGCAGGGCTGCAAAATTTTGAAATTTGAAAGTCATAAAGATGTAAGAGGAAAAACAAACAATTTGTTCCCTAATTAGTTTGACTTTAGTTCAACAACCATGAATGGAATGGTTAGTTTCACATGACACACCATCCCTGGCTTGGTTTTGTCCCCTGGTGCAAAAAACAAATTTCAGCTCTTGCACCATGCAGTCATGTTGCTCCAGAGACTTGGCAACCTGAAAAAAGTCCATATTATAACTAGTGGACATTTTTAAGTATTGTGTGGTATAATCTTTCTCAGAATTGAGTTATACATGGAGACTTTTTCCCCCCCTTGGTTAATCCTTGCCCAAGGATATTTTTCCATTGATTTTTAGGGAGAATGAAAGAGAGAAGGAAAGACAGAGAGAAACATCAATGTGAGAGAAACACATGTACTGATTGCTTCTTGCACATGCCCTAACCAGGGCCCAGGCTGGGGAAGTGCCTGCAACCAAGGTACGTGCCCTTGACTGGAATTGAACCCCAGGACCCTTTGGTATGCAGGCCAATGCTCTATCCACTGAGCCAAACTCACTAGGGCATGAACACTTTTTAATAAAAAAAAATCTCATCACCTTTGAATGTTGAAAAATATTGATATTTTTATTGTAATGCTACTTGAAATGTACAAATATTACATTATTTATATATTCATACTCTTAACTAGTAATCTATATACATAAAAGCCTAACTGACTGAATGACTGGAATGACCAGAACAACCAGTTGCTATGATGCGCACTGACCACCAGGGGGAAGACTCTTAATTTAATCTTGATATTTAAAAATTCAGTAGAGACTGCAAATAAATACTGGAATAAAAGCATTTCTGAAACTGACTTAGCATAAAAATCACCTGGAGAGCTTTTTAGAAAAAAAACAACAACAAAATTTTAGGCTCCATTTCAGATCTTCTGAATTAGAATCAACAGGGAAAAGGCTGGTCTGGAATTCAGAATTTTTGTCAAGTACCTCTCCCTTCCATCCCCCCTACCGGCCTCTTCCATCTCCTTCTATGATTCATATGAGACCAGTTTGGGATGCCCTGTTGTGAGTGGAAGGGCTTAGAACTGGGAGTCAGAAAGTTTCAGTTTGGGCTTGAATGCTCACTCTTTGAGAGGTCTTATATGAGCAGCATAACTTTTCTGAACCTCAGTTTCCTCAAATGGTAAAGGAATGTCCCTTTCCTACCCACCTCATTGTTTGTGAGGCTCAAATGCCTTCGTGTGTGGAGTTACATGATAAGTTCAACCTGTTTTCCAAACTGTCAATAAAATAAATTGCTCATACAATACAAAAGTTTCCATTGATTTGCACCATATTGTGGAAAGAGCATTCACGTAGGTAAAACTAATTTCAGTATGATGGGAGGTGGCTTTGTCTGCTCCTACGTGGCTTGCTCATTTCCCCCCATTCAGCACTCACTGGGCAAGGGCTTGTTTCTCGGGGCTGTTTGGGTTATGACCCCTGTTTTCATTGACCTCCAGAATCCAGTCTGGGACCCCTCCATTGTCTTCAGTTGTTATGTTACCTTAGACTCTTATTGTTCCTTGTCTCTCATGACCTTGACACTATGGAGGAGTGCTGGTCAACTATTTTGTGGAGTGTTTCTTAGTTTGAACTTATCCATTTCTCATGGTTAGATTGAGGCTCTGAATGATTAGGAAGGCTAACTCAGAAATGACTTGGCCTCCTCAGGGTATAGATTAATTTTTTTATTAAACTTTGATCACTAGGCTAAGGCAGTGCCTGCTAGGATTCTCCACCATAATTTTTGCCTATGTAATTACTAATTATTTTGGAAGTGTCAACTAAAAATCAAAGAACATCTTCTTGAAGGTTTGGACACATCTAAGAAATGATATCATTGTTATTATTTTTAAAATGTACTGTGCTTTCTGAGCTGGTAGTTTCTGTCTCATTAAAGCTCCAAGCATCCTTGACAAACAATAATTTGGACATTATTACTCAATGAAGACTAAACTAGCTTGATAGATATTATGACATAGCCCACAAGCACTTATTCTACCCAGCCACGTTGCTGAGATCTTTAATTTCTCCCTCTCCCTTCTCAAATGCCTCTTTCTGCTCAGCACACACATTTTCTGATTCTTTTCATGTTACAAAATAATGAACAAAAACTCCTCACAGTCAAGCTTCTAAAATATGTAATTTACACTCTATCTCTACTTTCTGTAATTAGCCCAACCTATGGCATTCTGGCTATGCACCATTAAACAATTAACATCACTCTGGTTAGAGTCATCAAAACATTTCGTTTGGCACTTTTGAGTAATTATCTTTCTTTGTTTCCTGTGGCGCTTTTGACATTGTTTACCATGCCCTCATCCCGGAAATCCTTTTGTCTTGACTTCATGGGCAGTACTCTCTCTGTGCTTTCCTTTTCTCTCTGGTTGCTCTTTCTTTATTTTTTTCTCTAGTTTATTTAAAATCTGCCTGCTTTTGAATAATGTAGAAATCACACTTCCAAGGACTAAAGAGAAAAACAGTAAATTTACAGTGAAAGACCTGACAAACACCACCTTAGGTTTGAGGTTAATATCCCTAGCGATGTCATGTGATGGCAGCTACCCCTGGTATGGAGATTGTGTCTAAATCTCTAAGATGCTGTTATGAGAAGGGTGCATTCCCTCTGTAATATTTTTTTATATAACCCATAACTCAAATACAGAGGAATTGACCAGATGTGGGAGGCTCCTGAGCTCCCCTCCTCCTGGAAACACACCAGTGTACAGCCAAATGTGAACAAATTCCTTCTGATAGAGCAGCGTTTTTCAACCTGCTGGTGTTTTTCAACCTGATGTTGCCTGGTGTGCCGTAGGTGCAGACAAGACAAGAATTTTATAATTTTTCACTATTTTGTTTACTTAATATTTCATAATAAAGTAATTATAAAATACTTTCTTTGTGTTTATTTGATTCCTATTCAAGAGAATTACTTTATATATAGTCAATATAGGCACAGAGTTAAATTTTTTAACATTTTCTAATGGTGGCGTGCCTCGTGATTTTTTTCATGAAACAAGTGTGCCTTTGCCCAAAAAAGGTTGAAAAACACTGTGATAGAGATCCAGAAACTAGCCGAATGACGCCTACACATCAGACAAGTGAGAAACTGTCCTCATCAGAACAGGTGGGAAAGGCTGAGACAAGCCATAAACCCCACCTTGACACAGCACCATACAATTGGGAGGGAACCTCCAACTCCTAAGCTTGTCCTTGGAGAGCATGTCTGTCACACGAACATTTAAGACTGCCACCAGAGGGACCACTTCCAAAACACTTAGCTCTGAAAGGCTAGGGCTAAGTTCATGGGACCTACAAGATAATAAGCAATTCTTTTTTCTTTTTTAAATATATTTTTTATTGATTTTACACAGAGAGGAATTGAGAGGGATAGCGAGTTAGAAACGTCGATGAGAGAGAAACATCGATTAGCTGCCTCTTGCCCACCCCCGACTGGGGATGTGCCCGCAACCAATGTACATGCCCTTGACCGGAATCGAACCTGGGACCTTTCATTCCGCAGGCCGACACTCTATCCACTGAGCCAAACCGGTTTCGGCGATAAGCAATTCTTAAGGGATGAGTGAGCACTCGCCAAGGCTATCCTCTCAGGGCTCAGTGCGGAGGGAGCAGGCAACATTGCCCTTCTCTGTCTTGCCGTGAAAGAAGTTTATCCGCTTACTTTAAAAGCTGCTGCTGAAGGACCAGCCTTTCACTAGTGGTAGGTAGCTCGCCATCCTTCCTAGAGACCAGGGAAGCCGGAGGACATCTTTCCCAGATGCTCCTTCCAACTTGCTCCAAGCTAGCAGTTTCTCCATGGAAGGAGCTGATACACATACCTGTGACCTGTGCCCAGCTTTTGTGGCTGCTGTGGAAATGACAGGCCAGATTGCCTACCTCTGACAGCCGAAGAGGCTTCCATTCACAGGTTGGAGGTAAAGGAAAAGAGAAATATGTAATTGCTAGGCAAACCTTTGGGATGCGTATGGCAGACTTTGACTGGTAGGTGACAGTATGCTGTATGGGTGCGCTGGATAGGCTTAACAGGTCAGAAGTAAATGGTGGCTTTTTAAAGCATATTTTGCAATATCTGATTGGTTCTTCAGTGAATCCTTGCAGAATAATAATACCTGTGTATTATTACACAGTATTTCCATTTACGCACAAGCAAGAGGAGATAAAACAGCATGTATAGGGTCACATCAAAGGCCAGAGCCATTGCTCCAAATGTTGCTATTTTTAGCTGTGCTAATTACTGGGAGAAAAAAGTGGTTTACTAAAAGCAAGTCCTCTCTGACTTGCATAGAGGATATTTATCCTTTCAGCCTTTGAAGTACTGTGACTTCTCTTCATTTTTAAGGTTTCTTTGTTTAACCTTGTAGGTTTGACTAAATCAAGGTATGTAACAAAAACATGCTTCTGGGTTCCAGGTTTTAATTCGAGTGTCGATGAGGCAGTGTTGGTGGCACTTGACCGAGCTAATCACTTTCTTAAAGGTCCCAGGAGAACTGCAGGGAAATGCAGGTTCCTTCTTCATTCCTTGTCCCTCTAGTGGGAGAATAGCTATAGTAAATAGTTCCTGATCCCTTATACCAGTTCTTCAGGAATTTGCTCCCTAAGACGAGTAGAGGAGAAAGCCTTTTTAGATGGTGAGAGACCCAGACAGACAGACTACCAGCAAAGTTGTTCTTTCTAATCTTCGGTGAGATCCTTGAACATATAATAATGTTTTACAGAGGTGTGATGTCAATCATCCTTTGAACCAGTAAAATAAGAGAGAATTATAGCAGTACAATTCCCCATTTGTTTTCTGTTCATTGCTGAAGGAATATTTAGCTTTATAAAAATGGAGTGGTTTTCAGAGGATATAAAATTATCTAAACTCACAGGGACCAAGAAGTGTCTGATTTGTGGCCAATCTCTGAATGGTACCATCTTTCACGTAGTACAATATAAACAAAAACTGATTTCTCAGACAGCTGTTGCTCAGAGTGTAATTCTATTCCAATTATCCAGGAATTTAGAGTCCCTTTTAAGGTAATATAGCCTCTTGGGTTGATGCTATATTATTTTGAAGAATCCAAAGGC
Source organism: Pipistrellus kuhlii (assembly GCF_014108245.1). Classification (NCBI taxonomy): domain Eukaryota; kingdom Metazoa; phylum Chordata; class Mammalia; order Chiroptera; family Vespertilionidae; genus Pipistrellus; species Pipistrellus kuhlii. The sequence continues at coordinate 49,519,985 of NW_023425562.1, read as the reverse complement.
TTTTATTTTTTACAGTTTTATTTTGACAAATATACATTATTAGAATATTCATATTTTATTTGACAATATAAATTAGGATTTTATAAAATATGCAATAAAAATCTCTAAACTATCTATACTAATAATAGAGGACTATGCAAATTGTCCAGGACACTGTCACAGTAACAATAATGAGCAAATAGCAGGCTGCTTGGTGCAACAAGGCCAGCAGGGGGGTTAGTGAGGGATGACCAAACGACTGAACAGCAGGCTATGTGGGGTGACCAGGCTGGCAGGGGGAAAAGTTGGGGGCCATCAGGCTGGCAGCTGAGGGCAGTGGGTGTGATCAGGCCAGCAGGGGAGCAGTTAGGCATCAATCAGGCCATCAGCAGAGCAGTTAGGAGGCTATCAGGCTGGCAGGCAAAAGTGGTTAGGAGCCAGCAGTCCCTGATTGTGAGAGGGATGTCTAACTGCCAGTTTAGACCCAAGGGATTGAATATCTTCCAAAGGGTCTCAGTTTGAAGAGGGTTCAGGCTGGGCTGAGGGACACTCCCCCCCATCCCCAGGTATGAATTTTATGCACCAGGCCTCTAGTTTAAATCATAGTCTTTAAAGGTAAACTTGATTTTGTCTCATTAAATGAAGTCAATAGATATGCTTCTCTTCAAATTAATTGAGTTTGAGTTAGCCTAGATTTTTTTTTCTGATGTCAGACCAGTTAGAGATGAGAATTCCAAGGATACAAGCAACAAAAAGATAATAAGAATATACTTATCATTCATAACTAATAAAATTTTCAAGTAATTTTTCAGGTAGCCTGCTTAACTCGTTATGAAGGGAAATTAAGTTGGATGCATCTAGCTATAGGCTCCAGATCTCAGGACACTTCAGACATTATTTTACACCAAATATTTCAGTTAATTAGTTTTTCTTAGCCAAAGAAAAGAAGATAAAGTACATTACATGAAAGAACCATTGAAAAATACATAGCACTCAAATAAGTGTGAAATTAAAATATGAGTAAATGTAGTTTTCCATCATATAAAAGGATTGAAGCTAAATTTTGATAAGGGCCCAAGTGAAGAGAAGAAAACATGTCTGGTTCCTGAACTTCCTGGAAATCAGCAGGAATGAAAATGATGCCAGTTTTAATGCAATCAAACCAAATTTTTTTTTTGCACCTGAACAAAATGAGAACTATTAATAAATATGAAATTGGAGAACATTTTTTTAAAAATACCCTGGAGTGAACCATAGTTATTTTATTTAATAGGAAACTTTTTGTCTCCTTCCTTTTATCTCTTGCTAATGGAATGCCAGAGACTAGGAGTTTTCACTGAAGCAAAACAAAAAATAAGCAAAAAGGATAAGAAAATAGGGAGATAAGGAAAAATATCTGATCTTCAATGGACAAATTTATTGGAAAAACAGTATTTTCCATTTTGTCCGAAATTTGTTGAGATTCAAATAAATAGCAGAATAAAACGAATATTTTCTTGGGAAGAAGTGGCACTCACATCTTACAAAATTAAAATGTTGAGGTCTCATTATATTTTCATTCATAATGCATTTTTCTTTATTTTAAAATTTTAAAATATTTAAATAAAATTTATACATACTTAAGGTGTACAATGCAGTTTTGCTCCTATAAATAATGAGTTGATTGCTGTAGTCAAGCTGACTATCCATCTCCTCACATAGTTACCATTTCTTCTCTCTGTGTGTGAGACTACCTGATTATCTCCTCTCAACAGATTTCCAGTAAACAATACAATATTACCAATATTAACTATAATCACCATGCTCTCATTTAGATCTCTATAACTTATTCATCCTATATAACTTCAACTTTGTACTCTTTGATGAACATCTGTCCGTTTTTCCCGCTTACCTGCTCCAGGTAACCACCGTTATACTTTCTGTTTCTACTAATTTGACTTAAAAAAAAATATATTTTTATTGATTTCAGAGAGGAAAGTAGAGGGATCGGCTGCCTCTTGCTCGCCCCCTACTGGGGAACTAAGCCTGCAAACCAGGCATGTGCCCTTGACTGATATCAAACCCAGAACTCTTCAGTCCACAGGCTGACACTCTAGCCACTGAGCAAAACCAGCTAGGGCTGTGAATTTGACTTTTATAGATTCACATGTAAGTGAGATGGCACAATATTTTTTTTTCGTGTGTGTCTGGCTTATTTCTCTTAGCATAATATTCTCAAGGTTCACGCATGGTTGCAAATGATAGGATTTTCTTCTTTATTATAGTTGAATAATGTCCCACTGAATGTGTATACCACATTTTATTTTTATTTTTAAAAAAATATATATTTCTTTATTGATTTAAGAGAGGAAAGGAAAGAGAGAGAGAGATAGAAAGAAACATCAGTGATGAGAGAGAATCATTGACCTGCTGTCTTCTGCATGCCCCCTACTGGGGATCGAGCCCTCAACCCAGGCATGTGCCCTTGGCCAGAATCAAACCTGGGACCTTTCAGTCTGAAGTCCGATGCTCTATCCACTGAGCCAAACCAGTGAGGGCGACCACATTTTCTTTATTCATTCACGATGGATGTTTAGATTGTTTCCATGTCTTGGTTAAAGCACATGATGCTGCAGTGAACGTGGGAGCGCAGATCTCTCTTTGTGCTGATTTTTTGTAGTATTCAGTACAACTGTTATTAAACATTTATATGTGTGTTTTTTTTGCTAAGTTCTAAGCTCCCTGAGAGAAAAGATGGAATCTTGGTCCTTTGCTTAGTTTTCCTAAGACTCAGCATAGTGGCTACCATCGACAAGGGCATAGCAAATAGTCATTTTATGAATGAGGCAAATAAAATGAAAAGCTGAACCTAGAAAAGTTAACGGAGGATATTTGATTGTTTAGTCATTAAGAAAATACTCTCTTCTTAATAGGAAATATTTTGTAGAGATAAACAACGATCACCCATATGAATACAAACAGCGGCTCTTCATTCGGTACTCACTATGGCAAGGCTATCAGCTACCACCACTTTTGTTTGTCCGAGATCCAGAGGAGGCAGGGAAGTGGGAAAGCTTTATAAAATGGGGGGAAAAAAATGGGAGACTCTAGGTAAGCTCTGATTGGAAGTTGTTGGCATGGGGAAGCTGGTAGGGGGCAAACTAGAAGCAGGCAATCTTATGTGGTTAGTTTGGGGACCATATTTGGTTGGTTCTGAGTTGAGAGAAGGGTCAAAAATTAGAAAAGCTATCAGTCATTGACCAAGTCCTGACCATTCTAGGGCAATTGTGGTTGGACTGACCTCACTAGCTGCTGTAGAGGTTAAGGGTCAGAGTTCTATTGTTTTATATTTAGTCTAGCCATCGTCCATTAAATCTCTTAATTTTTAGTGTTCCTCAAATAGGTGACAGTTTGAAAGCCTCATTTGATTTTTCTTCTTAAATTTTATCTCCAGTACCATAGGTATGGTGGATGCTTAGTAAAATATTTGTGGGATGGTTAGGAATGGGAAGAGGAGAGGGCTGAAGTCCTTTTTCTGTTGTACCCCAAGATTGTACTGTGTTGTTCACTCAATACCCTTTAGCCACAAATAGCTGGCGAACACCTGAAATGCAGGTAGTCTGAACTGAGATGTGGTCTAAGTGTAAAATACACACCGAATGTCCAAGACTTCATATGCAAACATCTTATTAACAACTTTTTAAAATAGTGACCAAAAATCAAGTGATAAATTTTTTTGATACATTAAGCTAAATAAATATATCATTTAAATTAATTTCACTCTTTTTACCTTATATTTTTAATGTGGCTACTAGAAAATCTAAGGTTACATATTTGGCTTGTATTATATTTCTACTGGACAGTGTTTACCCTAGTTAAACTTTTTGTGCATAAGCTTTCTCTTCGATAAAATAAGACAAGTAATTTCTATAGCATGTTCCCTTTTAATTGCCTCAATATAAAAGTATTTGAAAAGGCTAGAAAGAAACTTTTGCACTCATTTATCTGTTCATCGAAGCATGTTTTGTGTTTACCATGTTCCAGACAATAAACTAGGGTTGCTGATTCTTGAATAATTCCCAGTCCTTGCCTTTGCTAACCTGGGGAGAGAGAAACTTAAATGTTGATTTGCTTGGTGCACACACAAAACTACTTAAACTCAAGAAAATTTCATGGGAAGATGCTTTTGCTCTTAGAGCCCAATTCTCACAGTTACGTAACAACAGTGTTGTTATCCACTTGTTTAAAAAAAGTAAAACCAATACCAAAGATATCGGAAAATTCACCCCTGGAAGATCTTTGTTTTCACATTTCCATGAACCAAGCAAGACCCGTTTCAATTCTGATTTTCCTCCACTTACAAGTTAGATGACCTTGATAAGCCCCTGAACCCTATGGGAATCACTATGTCCTCCCCCATCAACTGGGCTTACCTAGTGAGATTGCTGTGAAGTTCAAACAAGATAATATGTGTGAAAAACCAATATAAATATGAAAGCTAAATAAGGTTATTCTTAGCAACAATTAAGGCTATTAGGTGAAAATGAGCGTACTGGGAAAAGAGCAGTTTGGGGAGGCACAGCATAATTTTTAGTTTATAGATTCTAATAAAACTAAAAGGAGCCAAATAAAGAAGCATAAAGATTAAAAGCATAGTACACAATAAGTTTGTTCAGGCATGATTATAGTGCTCTTGGCCATGAGTTCAATGTTAATAAGCCAGCGATATATATTAAATAAGAAGTCTTTAAATGAAAAACACGCATAAAACAAGGTTATGTATTGATCGGTTGGTGAAAATGTGACCACAGGCTTGCAGAAACATAACCCTCTATTTCTTCCAGGAGCCGTAGTTCAGTGTCTGCAAATTCAGCGTTTGCAGTTACATTATAGAACATAACCACTGCAAATAGCAGGAATTGACTATAGCTTTTTCTTTTTTCTTTTTTTTTTCTTTTTTTATATAATATATATATCTAGGGCCTGAAGAATATAAATCTCAATGTTTGCTTATTTAGTGGAATAGTGTACATCCTAAGTGTAAGCCAAGTCAATGAAACTGAGGGTGCGGGACAAGGTGCAGAACCGAGAAGAGCTCCTTTAGGCCACAGCTTGGGGTTCTGGCTGTTGGACAGGACATTCACCGCATGTGGAAGGCCCTGTGCAATTAGCCAGTCCGTATTCCCTAGGGAGGCAAGGAGCCCACCGTGAACACAGCAAGGTCCCTGGATGGTAAGGTAGACTCTGCTACAATTTAAGCCTGCAACTTAGGAAAAATAATCTCACCTCTCTAGATCCCAATTTTCTTACTGGGAAAATGTGGCCACTGCTTTAGGTCCCAGTGAACTTAGAATGTGAAAAGAGGGAGTTGGCATTTCTTGGGGTGCAACCAAAGCTTAAACCCCACATCATATTCTTTCCACGATGCCCCAATGCAGAAACACAAATAACCACAGATGTTCCAGTGTGTGAGCTCTGCCTTCAGCTGAATGCCCCCTTGTTCAGACAGCCTGATTGACAGTTCTGCAGAACATGTGTTCTAATCATATCTTTTAACACAAGCAAGGACTGCTTTAGCAGACCTCTTGACAAGAGCTGCGTGGTGCTTTCCGTCACATTCTGCTTGAAGTTTGTAGTTCAGGTCAAAAGAAATATTTTCAAAGCTCAGTATGTATTCCCAAAACAGCAGTAAATCATTCAGAAAGTTATGTGCTCGTTTGCACATGGCTTCAAATTACTTGATTTAGCCAGCTGAGGGCACACATTGTGGTTTTTCAGCATATGATTTTTTTATTTCTGGTGTTCTGATCATCCAGTAATTAGTGGATACAGATGAAATTACAAGCTGCTGCCACTGCCTCAGATGGTCAGGTTTTCAGGATGCCAACTCCCAGCTCCTCTGGAGTTGACATAAATATTATGGAAGCAAAAAATTATAGTCATTTGCAGGGAAATCATGTGTTTAATTGCCAAGCGAGGCAGAGGAAAAATAGCAAAAGCACACATCATGTATCAGTTAATGTGAGCTCATTATTGCATGTTGCAAAGGGGTCTAAAGGACTTTTCAATAGCAAAATGCAAACAAAACTATTCTAAAAAATGCCATCTGTGAAGCCCCCAGATATGTCTGACTGGTTCATTTCCTTTCAAAAATAGTCCCTGCATTCCAAAAGCTGTTAATAATGAAATGGAAATAACACGGAGTAAAAATGGACCATGGCTGATGGAATGGGACTTAATGTAAGGAATTGCTATTGAAATAAACATGGAGAGGAATAGTTCATAGACACATTTTGTGCAGATATTTCAGTGTTTGCTGCAGATGGCACTTTAACACAACATAAGACTCCCAGATCCTACATTGGATATTACTTGGATAACTCATTTCAAACTCAGAATTTACTTTAAAATTTTTTATTTCTAAATAAATGCTGTTTATAAAAAATTTATTGATTTCCCCCCTTTTTCGCCTTTTTGTTATTTGGTAGACTTGTCTTCATGGGACAGATAATTGATAACCAAGCGAAGTTTTCTAGAAGGCCAAAAATTAATCTAATTTGGAAAGACTGTTATTATATTTCTATATTGATAGACCACTGATCACCATAGAAAACTTAGCCTAATAATGTGTCACATGTTTTAGTCCTACTTTTAAATTTCACATGAAATTAAGTATTTCATCTATTATTCTAAAAGCAAAGGAAAGTTCTTTTAGGTTCTATCACTGTCATGTGATAAGCATAGTGCATGGTCAAGGTCATGAACTCTGGAGTCGGGTTCTCTGGTTTTAGTTTTTATTTTGCCACTGATAAATATGAGACATTGGCCAAGTTTTATGTTTATATATGCCCCAGAATCTTCATCTATAGAGATAAAACAGGTGCTTACTTCACAAGTGTTGAGAATTACATGAGACAATATGCGTGAAGCAGTCAGTCTGATCTCTAACATGTATGAAGTACTTAAAAATGTAAGTTCTCACTGTTAAATAGCACATGGCCAGAAACTAAATGGTTACATTTTCTGTTATATAACAGGTAAGGTGATGAAAAGAGCTGTTTTGTTATGAAGGTCTAGGTCTCTTACTGATCTAAGCCCCTTATTTTATCTTATTTATTCTCCACAATAAATCTAGGATAAGGTATTATCATTGCATTTTGTAGATGAAGAAACAGATTATTATGAAGCTAATAATCCTGCCTTTTGAAACAAAATAATCACTACTGCTTATTGAGTGATGGCTATATATATCAGACATTGTTCAAGCACTTTACATTGAGGTCTCTGTCCTCAAAATATTCTAGGAGGTGAGTATTCTTAATATAAATATTTACATATGAAGGGACATAGGCACAAGGAGATTAAGTAACTTGTATAGAAACACATAATAAACAAGTATCAGAAGTGTGACTTTATTCTATCAATTTGACTCCAGAATTTTTGTTCTCAACTAATATGCTGACAGAAAAAAACAAAGGAGCCTGGCCCAGTGGCTCAGTGCATTTGAGCATTGACCTATGAAACAGAAGGTCACAGTTCGATTCCCAGTCAGAGCACATTGGAGGCAGCCTATCAATGAGTCTCTCTCATCATTGATATTTCTATTTCTCTTGCCTTCTCCTGTCCTCTTTGAAATCAATTAAAAAATTTTTTAAAAAATTAAACAACAAAGGATTTACAGCAATGTAAAAAGTATACTAATGGACCAGTGCATGAAATTTGTGCATATTAAAAGGAAATTTATAGAGGCAATATTTTAATTTTGCTATTTGCCCTTTCTCTATGATTGAAGTGTCAGAGATGAAAGAAAATTAGTAAAATGTATATGAAAATCTTCCTCCTATCAGAGTCTGGGACATGCCATAGGACCTAGAGTCAAGTCTCTGCCCACCTGCATGCACCTCAGAATTGTGTGAGATCCAGACTTGGCCAGCCCCACCGCCACTGGGCGAGATCCAGACCAGGCCGGCTCCATCACCGTCAAGCCCCACTGGGCAGGTGGCACAGCCTCAGGTCCCTGCTGATCACTTGTTATGGCTTGTTATGGGAACCCCACCTCTGCTGTGGTTGCAGCCATCTTGTGTTACAGGGACCCTGCCTCCACTATGGTCGCAGCCATCTTGTGATTGTGTGACAAAGTGAGGGTCAATTTGCATATTACATCTTTATTGTCTATACTAATAAAAGGGTAATATGCTACTTAGACTGGGAGACCTTCCAGGAGACCTTCCAGATATCTCTCTGGACAAAGCCATGGTGGCGGGGCCAAGGCAAGAGGCTGCTAGGGGCAATCAGTCCAGGAAGGGAGAGCAGTTGGGGGCAAGCAGGCTGGCAAGGGGGGCAGTAGAGGCCAATCAAACTGGCAAGCAGAGGGCAATTGGGGGTGAGCAGGCCTGTAGGCAGAGTGGTTAGGGGTGATGAGACAGGCAGGCAGGTGAGTGGTTAGGAGCCAGTGGTCCCAGATTGCAAGAGGAATGTCCCGACTTCTGGCTTAGGCCTGATCCCAGAGGGATCCCAGATTGAAGAAGGTGCAGGCAGGGCTGGGGAACACCCCTCTTCCCCCCCACCCCATGCATGAATTTAATGCATTGGACCACTAGTATTGGATAATAAAATAAATAATTGGAATATTGGCAAAGTATATAACCAGACAGCTTATAGTGGAAGAAATAACAAATGACCAATATCCATCTGACATTGGTACTGCCAATTTATCTTAATAAGACACAAATTCAAGTTATGAATATGATTTGCCCCTTATCAGATTTGCAAAATATAAAAAGATTGATAGTACTGTTGGTACAAACCACAAAGGAGAGCAGTATTGATGATGGCCGGGTACCTATGAGTGCCAAGTTGAACCCAGACAGTCTAATTTCCTGAGCAGAAATTATGCTAGGCAATTTTAACAAATATTATTTTATTTAATACTTCTTGTAATCTTGAGAAGCACGTGAAAATTACCTTTTATTTTCCTCCTCCTTTTCCTCTCTTTTTTGCTGGCTTCTACAACCTCAGAGACTTTATCAGGGTAACTTTTTATCAGAACAATGTTTTCATAGGACCTTACCCACAGACTTTGCTAAATGATGGAAATTAATTTTTAGAAGTGAATCAATACTTATAGTAATAGTGATTGTATGAATGTGAGTGTGTGTGTGTGTTATTCTTAGAGTAATCCAGTTCCTTTGGAATAATGGAGAAATATTTTGGAGTTAATGTCCTGAAAGGTTACCTCCTTCACTAACTTGGATGAGTGCTGCCATGGATGAGTTTATCACCCCTGCTTATTGATACATTTTTTTTTTCCACATGGCTTTAAGAGTAACCTTTTTTTCCCCCCACTTACCTCACTGATTATCCTTCTCATCTCAGTCTCCTTTCTGAGACCTTCTCCCTGATCTCTGCCCATTGGTGTGCTCAGAGTTGAGTCTTTGTTTTTCTCCATTTGTGGTCATGTCTTTAGTGTTCTTTTCCATTTTTATTGCTTAAAATTTCATCTACTGGCCAATGACTTCCGAATGCATACCTCTGAGTTAGTCACTCTTGAACTCCAGGCCCATTGATGCCACTGCCTCAACAGTATCTCAGCAAAGATCTTAAAAGCCAGCATATTCCAAAAATGAAGTCCTGGGACTGTGATGTGGAAATACAAAGGGCTAGTGTTGAGGGGACTTCAGAGGTTGGTGAAGACCATGGTGAGAGCAAAAACCAGTGAGGAGTGGGCTGTGTGAATGGTCAAACCAACTTGCCATTTTTTAGTATCAAGGCAGAAAGGATGGAGTGAATTCCTAGTGGGAATGTCAAATATGCTTAAACTAACTCCAGGGGAAAGCAATTAGTACTACAGCTCTATAGGAACACAAGTTTCTTTGAGCCAATTACTGTTTATGACACTGAAGGTGGTTTTCTTCCTGTAGTAAGGAAGCATGGTGGCTCCCTTGGTACTATGTGATCTACAACAGTACAACCTCATGTGTTCTTCTGAATGCTTTACCTGTATTCATCATATGGTATTTGTGCCATGAGGTAGGCACTATTATTATTGCATTTTGCACACAAGGAACCTGAGGTTCAGAAGCTGAATTCACTGCCTTAAAAAAAATCTCTTGTTGAAAGTCAAGGAGAGGACTCTTAGATTTGGGATGGGTTTATCTGAGGATATACTTCTTAAAGACTTCAAACTCCAGGTTTTCCTGATCGTCTGGGCTGGCTTGCTATAGGAAGCAGATTTACATTTCCTGAAGGCTATGCAAGGCTTTTCTGAGGTAATGGCCTTGAAAGGTGATGTTTTTCCTCCTTAAGATCAGTTCCCACCTCCTCTTTGCTTTTAGGTAAGTAAGGTCAAGTCTCAGCATAGCCTGATTGAGCAACTATCTCAGCATAGCCTGATTGAGCAACAATCCTTACCCTAACAGATTTTCCTCCCTGGATGGGAGGAAAAAAGTTATTCACCCAAAGAGCTGTGGGGCCTGGCTAATAGGTACCAGCAGAACTGGGAGAACATGCCTGGGAATGGAACCTGAGGGTGCCATAAGGCTGGAGTTCATTGTTGTGGGACACTCTTTAATGACTCAGGGTCTAAAATCATGTCAAGGACACTTGGAGCCAATCCTAATACCCTGCTGGAATGCCTCCTTGAGAACACTGAAGCATGAGCATGACTGTGCAGATTTGTTCACAGGCCAGTCATGTACCACTAAATATGTAGCTGTGACATTATTTTATTAGCCAAAAAAAGGACAGACAAGATTTAGTACAATCTAAATGTTCATCACCATAGAAATAGCTTACTAAAATATACTACAATGAAATACCGTGCAGTCATAAATTTATAGGGACAGTCTAAGAAATTGTCTGTGTTATATTGTGAGGTAAAACAGGCAGGCTGTTTGTTGATTCTCCTTACCTTTCTCTCCCCGGACTCCTGAGCATAAATAAAAAGGTGTTTGGAAGGATGTGTGTTAAACTGTTGGAAATAAAAGTAGAAAAGGAGAACTTTAAATTTATATCAACTTCAATAAACAAAGGCAAAGGAAATTTGGTGGAATCATTTTGGTGCTTTTCTTTTCCCCCCATTTCCAAATTTCATATAATGATATGTGTTCTTTTCATAATAAAAGATAAAAAGTAACAAAACTGGTTTGGCCAGTGTGGCTAAGTGATTGAGCATCGACCTATGAACCAAGAGGTCATGGTTCAATTCCCAGTGAGGGCATATGCCCAGATTGCAATCTTGATCCTCAGCAGGAGGCAGCCGATCAAAGATCTTCTCTCATCATTGACGTTTCTATCTTTCTCTCCCTCTCCTTTCTTCTATGAAATCAATAAAAAATAAATAAAAAGAAAGAAAACTAGTTTCCTATTGAGACCAATGCTTTTGTATTTCAAATGCTTTCAGTATGATTTCAATATGTGAGGCCTTCTTAAGGTAAAAATATTGATATTTTGACACAGCATATCCATTTTTTAGACAATTACCTATTAAAATTTTCAGGCATGTTTCCAAAGTTATATGTTTAATTGATTTTCATTTCAGTATTGCTTACAACAGTAACTATCTAGAAAGACTCAACAAAAGGTGATTAATTCAGTAATACTCCAGTAGATTGGAATACTATGAGGCTATTAGAAAGAATGAGGTAGATTTATGTTAGAGAAAATTATTCTAGCTACATTTTAAAAAGATATAAATAATTCAGCCTCAGCAAACTGAGGTCATATTACCGTAATTTTGCAAACATGTCCAGGGGATTATGTACTAAGTTGTAATATGCTACTTCAGTGGTTGGGGTCTGGGCAAGATTTTCAACCTTCTGTATTTTACAGTTTTATATTTGAAATCTTTGCAATCAGCATGCCTTTCTACTGTAACTGAGGGGGGAAAAAACAAAGAAGAAAAACATTAAAGCAGATGAGGGAGAGGAACTAATAAAGGAGTATACTAAAAGCTAAAAATTTGAAGAGAATTATCAAAAAAGTTCTACGAATAAATGAGGCAAGATGAATGAGTTGACAAGGAGCAATACCTGTGTTACCAGAAAGACAACAATAACGGCCAACATTTATTAACTCCTTTCCAGCATCACACATTTACTAAGCAGTTTTCATGAGTTGGCTCATTTAAATCTCAAAACAAATGCTATGAAACAGATATGATTTCTGCATTTTACTGGTAAATCTACAGCATAAGACATTCAGAAATTTTCAAGCAAGATAAAGAGAAATTCACACCTACCACATTATAATGAAGTGATCAAAATTCAAAAATGAAGAAAAATCATAAAAGCAGCCAGAGAAAAAGATGGAAAAATAATGACACTAAAGACAAAAACTGAGAGAATTGGTCACCACAGACCCTAAAGGACATGCTTCAGGTAGGAGGAAAGTTATCCTAGAGGGAAAGTTTGAAATGGGAGGAGGAATAAAAAACAAAAAAAGTGGTGAATATATAGGCAAATGTAAAAAAAAATAAAAATAAAAATACAGATTGTATAAAACAGTGGCATTAAGACACACCCCAATGAGACAGAATCAAAATGCCAGAAAATAATAGTGTATATGTCAAGAAGGGAGGAAATGCAGCTAACTATTTTAAATATTTTTGCCTTTTCTTGCCCAAGGGTTAAGGGTTTGAATAAGCTAAATGTTGATAAATTATAAATTATAGGATAAATATAAAACTTTCAAATTTGTGGAAAGAAAATGTGGAAATAATGAAAGTTATTTAGACTTGCCTATGTGTACATAAAACTACAAAGAAAACCAGGGAAATAGTCACTATAAAAATTAGGATAGTGGTTGCCTTGGAAGGGTTAGCATTTTGGAGAGATTCATCTACCTGGCTTTTGCTTCCTTTCACCCCCAATCCTAATTCTGTTGGGGCTGAGTAGTGATTCAGGAAGCGGTACTTGGGTAGGGAGCTGGTGGCTTCCAGAGGAAATGTGTAAAGACCAGAGTCTCCACAATAACATGGATTTCCTAATCCCACTATCACTGAGGCCCTTGGGAGTGAGATTGCTCCTTCCTGGTGCTCGGTGTGTATGATTTCCCCCCTTCAAGCCTGTATCTGATCATCACTTAATCCACTTTCAATCAGGTAAACATGCTAGAGAATAGGCAGTTTACTGAAGAACCCCAAAAGTTAACAGGTATATAAAGAGATATTCAAAATCATGAGTAATCAGAGAAAAAAAAAAGGCAAATTAAAACAATAAGTTAATCTTTATACTAGAGATTCTGAGCCCTAGCTTTGCATTAGAGTGACCTGGATAGTTTTAAAAAATCCAGCCCTCAGGCCTTACCCTAACAGATTCAGATCCCAGTGTTCTGGGTGGGGTTTGGGCACTGGTTTTATTTAAAAGTTTCCAAAAGATCTTAAGCCAGAACTGAAGGCCTAATTCATTGGCAGAACATACGGTACAGAGCTGAGTAAGTGCTGGAAGGGGTGGCAGTATTCTAGAGAGAATATGGTACTACTTAGTCAAATCAGGACATAGAAATCCCTGAGTCAGCAATTCTTAGGTAGATGCATACCAAAGAAGTTTTTCCTTGGCTCCCTCAAGGAACTTGTACAGGTGTTGTTTGCAACGTTATTGGCAGTGACCAGACGCTGGAGACAACCTGGATATCCACCTGGGAGAGGAGCTGGTTCACTGGGGAATGGGGGAGGCAGGATGGTGGCTGCATAAACATTTAGATTAATGTGTGGAGTACACTATCAATGGATCTTAAAAGAATAGTGAAAATAGCAAGAATTTGAAACAATCATACCTATTTTGCAAAATCACTTATAGACAACATGTTAAAATCTATAAGGTGGGAGAGAATGGGAGTAGGTTGTGGAGATAAAGTGAATCAAATAAAAGAAGATCCATGCAAGGACCAATGACAACATAGTGCTATGAACTGTGGAATAAGGTTCACCAGCCCTCTGTACCTTCGTTAAAAGAAAGGAAGTGAAGTAAATATGTGAGAACAGCCATGAGTGGAAAGCAAAGCAGCAGAGTGGGAAGGGAGCACACAGCAGGTATGACTTCAGGACAGACCAGTTTGAGACTCACAGCACATTTGGAAGGAGACCAGAAGCTGGAGTGAGGGAGTTCAAATCTGAGTTCATGGGTGCGTAATCAAAAACTCTGACCCAGGCTCCAAGCTGGAATTCCTGAGGCTGTGGGAGAAATCCTCATTGGCGGGCTTTCACCAATGGGTCAGTTTTGAGTCGATGGAAAAGGAAGGATATTCCAAGCAATGCAAAGAAACAACACGAGGGCAAGAGGTCAAGTGGGACCAAGAAGAGGGTGGTCTCCATGCCCTGAGGACTGGACTTGACTTGGCGGGAGGAGAGGCGGTCACGAGAAATGCTGTGATAGGAGAGGCGGTCACGAGAAATGCTGTTGAGCAGAGGAGAAGGGACCCTCAGAAGTGACGGGAGGACTGAGCACTTAGTCCTGTGAATGAAAGAAAACTGCTGATGAAAGGTGGAGAAGTTACCTGGCAAACTGGTAACTGAGAGGAATCATTAGAGTTATTGCTATTTTTTTTTTAAATTTGGGGATATTACTTTAATATGAAAATATTATGCTGTTTTAAAATATGAGGCAGCATACTATAGTGGTTAAACGAACGGACTGTGAAGCCAAACTGCGTGGGTGTATATTTTGGCTCTACAGCTTCCTAGCTGTACTACCTTACCAGCTGGTTAACCTCTCTGAGCCTCAAAAATGGTTCCTTATCCGTAAAATTGAGAACACATTTCCTAGGATTGTTCTGAGACTCAAATGAGCTAATATTTATAAAGTGCTTAGAACATTTGCCTAGCACTTAGTCAGTACTCGTGTTTGTTAAGTAAATACACATAAACAGCTCTTGCTGGGTTTGGGATGCAGATGCCTTTTTCCCCTGCTTACAGATGGTGCTGGAGGGCTGCTACTGTGAAAATATGCAGGTGTCTGAGCATCTGGTCGTCTCCATTTAGGGACTGGGAACCACTAAGAGACTATCTTATTTCTAGACCCTACAGCCCAAACACCCAAACCTGTGATAATTCTATGTTCTGGATTTTCTTCTCTCTGCTGCTCCTCCCTTAATCCCTGCAGCAAGCTCTTTCTGTGAGGCTGACCTGGACTCTGTGGCAAGCACACTTCCCCGGAGAAAGTGTGCGGCTCCGCCCTCTGAGACACAGGCTGCTCTGGTCAGCGGGGACTGGGAGGGCCCAGATGCCTGGGCTTCGCCCCAAGGGTGGCCTGGGCTTTGGATGCGGCAGCATCTGCTGGGTGCCTAACACTCAGAGGATAAGGGAAGGCATGACCCAAGGTCATTCAGCACTATAGCTGGTGTGGCACTCTTTTCTCTCTAATTTCAGTTGCATTAATTTTTATACATTATTTAAGTATACATTATTATGATCATCAAAGGTAGGAGAAAAAAAAAGAACTTTCTACATCACATATCCTGACCTTGTGGATATCAAATGTTTACACTTTTTTTTTATCTCTAGTTTACAACATTTTTAACTAAGAGATAATGGTAAAATAATAATAATAATAATAATAATAATAATAATAATAATTCTCGCCCTGACCGGTTTGGCTCAGTGGATGGAGCATTGGCCTGCAGACTGAAGGATCTTAGGCTTGATTCCGATCAAGGGCATGTACTTTGGTTTCGGGCACATCCTCAATGTGCAGGAGGCAACTGATTGATGTTTCTCTCTCATCAATGCTTCTAACTCTCTCTCTCTCCCTGTCCTTCTCCCTTTCTCTCTTTAAAATAATAAGAATTCTCCACCATTCCTTTCCTTGAGGAGCTCAAACGTTGGGAAGAAGGAGAGATGTAAATAGACAATCCCAAATAACTGGCATGAGAGCCATTTACAAGTGGACTGAGGGTAATGGGCGGAAAGACTGTGCCTGAGGCCATGTGTGAGAGGCTGCACCAAGAGGGAGGCAGTTCTGCTCGGTTTTGAAAGAGTAGAAATTTGCCAGGAGGAAAACGGGGGCTCAGTTCCTCAGTATTTGTTTGACCTTGAGCAAGTCACTTACACTTCAGAATCTCAGTTTCCTTATGAGTGAAATCAAGTCACCAGTGTTGCCTAATTGTGAACGGAGTTGTGAAGATGAAATGATAAAATGCTTATGAAGTGCTTAACACTGGCCTGGCATAGAGTGAAGGTCAGCAGGTATCTGTCAAATGCATGAATGCATGAATGAGTTGTAGGAACAGGTGTGCATTGGGCAGTCATGAAAGGTCATGGCAAAACTGGTCCTGCCTAATTATTGTTTAGCTAATTGACTTTCCCCCGGTACTCTTAATTTAAAAATATAAATTATGAATAACCCCTGACATTTAAAAGTGAAACTGAAGAATGCTAGATTTCTTTCTTGTCCTGCATTGCAATTCTTTTTTATTTTATGAATAAGCATCAGGATTTTGCCTTGATCAGTGTGGTGCAGGTTTGGGTGCTATAGTCAGTTGGGTCTCAGTCAGTTCTGGAAGACGGTGAGTATGAACTGTAGAACTCCTGTAGAACTCCTTTAAGGCATGAGCTGTTGAGGAAGGAGGTATTCATTGAGAGAGAATAACTGTCAATAAGAGTTACCCACAGAGGTTCTGCTGAGAAATGGATCATGAATGACCAAGCCACAGATCTGAGTCTCAGGGGCAAATTTTTGGTATTCAAGTTCCAAAACTGCAACTTAGTTGCGGTGTTCCTTAGGTCAATTATTGAACCTCTCTAAACTTAAAAAACAAAAAAATATTATTTTTTGCCTATAAAATGCATTGCAGGCATCTGGAATCCTTCTTTATGTTTAAATACTTGGTGAAGGTCCACCATGGGCAAAGCACTGTGTCAGTTGCTGGGGATGTATTGACAATAGAAACTGCACAGTCTACATCCTTTTGGAAATTTGAGTCCCAAAGAGATAATATATATTAAATAAATAACAATAACAAAAAATATGGATATATAATTACCAACTATGATGAGCGTCAAGAATGAACACAGTGCTAGGGAGATTATAAAAGTAGAAGAACCAATTCCAATCAGGAGAGTGAGATTTAAAGGGAGAATTGACTGATGGTGTATTTCTATGGCTGCTATAAGACATACCAAAGACTTCATGGCTAAAACACCCTAAATTATCTTACAATTCTTAAGTCAGAAGTTCAACCTGGGATAAAATCAAGATATTGGCAGTCTATGTTCCTTCTGGGGAACTTTCCCCCCTTTATCCATCTTCTAGAATCATTCCACATCCACATGTCTTGGCCCTTCCTTCTTCAAAGCCAGTAAAATTGCCTCTCTATAACCATTTCCTCCACCCCCCATAGTTAAATCTCTTCTCTGACTGACTTCTGCTTCCATCTTCCACTTTTAAAGGACCCTGTGATTACATTAGGTCCACTTGGGTAATCTCTCTATTTTAAGATAAGCTGATTAGCCATCTCAGTTTCATCTGGGACCTTACTTCCCCTTTGAGGAATATGGATAACTTTGGTAAGTCATCATTTTGCCTGCCAAAGGTGCGTTAAAACAGGCTGAGGCCTGGTCAGTATGGCTTAGTGTTTGAGTGTCAACCTACCGACCAGGAGATTAGATTCTCGGCGGAACACATGCCTGGGTTGCAAGGCTTGATGCCCCATGTGAGATGTGCAGGAGGCAACCGATCAAATTCAAGAGTGGGGGCTGACTTTCCTAGGAGAAAAACACTGGTGGACAAAGACCTTGACGTGGGCTTCTATCAAGTTCATGAAAATGAAGAATGTGTTTGAAGATGAATGAGGAGGATAGTGCAAACTAAGATTTTAGGGGTAGACTAGATTTTTCAGGGCCTTTTTTTGTGGCTTTTATTAAAGTTTTGTGATTTATTCCTACATAGATTGGGAGTCACTTAAGAGTTCTGAACAGGACATGGCATCATGTGGTTGACATTTAAGTATTATTCTAAATTCTTGAAGGAGCGTAGACTGGGAAACTAACAACGAAGCTGCTATAGTTACCAAAGTAAGGTGACCAGACGTCCCGCTTTTTAACAATTTGTCCCGCGTCCCGCGGTGTTTTAAAACAGTCCCAATTTTTTAAAACAATCTTTCCAAAAATTGGGACTTTTTAAAAACGCCGCGGGACGGTAGACAAATTGTTAAAAATCGGGACTGTCCCGCCAAAAGCGGGACGTCTGGTCACCTTAACAAAGGGATTTATGAGAATCCTTAATACAGGGCCTGACAATCAGTAGGAGGTCTCATGCCTATAGTTCACAACCAGGCTGTTCTCTGGCATCTCCCTCACAACACAGTTATTCCTCCCACTCTACTTCTCTCTTAAAGGCTCTCTTCATTTACGATGCTGTCTTCACTTCCTTTTGCCAACTTCCAATATCCTTTAAGATCTGGCTCAAAATTCATGCTTACAAGAAGCCTTCGGTATCTTTGCTTTGTGCATATTTAAAATATATATATATTTTTATTGATTTCAGAGAGTAAGGGAAAGTGAGGAAGAGATAGAAACATCAATGCTGAAAGAATCATTGATCAGCTGGGCTGCCTCCAGCACCTACTGGGGATAGAGCCCACAACCCAGGCCCATGTCCTTGA
Source organism: Pipistrellus kuhlii (assembly GCF_014108245.1). Taxonomy (NCBI): domain Eukaryota; kingdom Metazoa; phylum Chordata; class Mammalia; order Chiroptera; family Vespertilionidae; genus Pipistrellus; species Pipistrellus kuhlii. Next base: position 49,501,430 of record NW_023425562.1, on the reverse strand, counting down.
CCATAATTGAACCTGGGACCCTTCAGTCTGCAAGCCGACGCTCTATCCACTGAGCCAAAGCAGCTAAGGCTGTGTATATTTTGAATAGCATCACCCTCTGCATTTTAGCGTCACCACACTCCTCCTAATTAAGTCTACTCAAGCATCTTGACCTGCCTAAATTCCAGAGACACCATGTCTGAAACAGACCAGATAGTTAAAGTTCCAATTTTAAACATTAGGGTGTCCGGGTCTAACATCATCTACTATGTCCTGATATCTAATGTTGCAGCCTTGAGATGGAGTATGTCCCACTGCTGACCACTTAAACCCTGTTTTAGTCTGCATTAGGCTAAGTTGCTGCAGTAACAGATAGCATGGATATTGCAATGGCTTATGACAAAAGAGATTTAATTCTTGGTCACACTACTTGCCTATTACTGACCACCTATGGGCTCTGTTCCATTTACCAATTTTCTCATTCTGGGACACAGGTTAATGGAACCTTCTGGTCTCCTTGTGAAACATTGCCATTGACCATGGCTTATGAGCTGTCTTAGCATTAAATGCTCTAGCCTCAATATCATTCACCTCTCTTCTATCCTCAACTGTAGACAGAATAAACCTGACTTCAAGGAAGCTGAGGAGCAGGATGAGGAAGAGGACAGGAAGTAGAGTACTATCATGTATTAGAAAGGCTTGAGCTAGAACATTTGACAGACAGCATAAATTACTAGTATTTTTATTGTGCTCTGGTGATGGGGGACAGTGCCCAATGCTGCCCTTAATCTGATGACCAAATTGTAATACTGAAGTTCACAAGTCCAAGTCCTTTCTGTACGACTTGTTCTGTAGGCCTGAGATCCTCCTAGGTCTCTCCTCTGAGGTTTTGTTCTAATAATCAGCATTCCTGCCTCTCCCCACCCCACCCCCACCCCCAGTCTCTGAATAGGATTCGAAACCTTATTGTCTGGTCTGGTCCCCATCCCTAAGGACTGCAGTCTCACCTAATCCATATGTTAGAGCTGTGCTACCTACCTACAGCCAAATCGTGATACAGATGACAATGAATGCTCAAACTCCTAATCATTTTCCAATTGAATTGCACCTGTTGGGAAACCTCATATAGATCATTTGTCTGAACTCCAGATAGAGATTCAGTCTGCAGACTAGTAGGTCTTGACTTCTGCCAAGGAATTTCTAAGCCTGTGATGCAATTTGGGTTTGAATTCCAGCATCCTCTCCTTAGTAACTTCTGCAAATAACCATGCTGCCTTGATGTATCCTGAGGAATGTCATCAGTTGCTAGGTGGTTTTTGATTTTGTCTTATCCATAAAAAGATTAAATTTCTAAATACATTTTCCTTACTCCATTCCCCATATTTTTCTCAGCATCTAATGTGACACGGTGAATACAGTAAGTATTTAATAACCACTTCTTGGGTGAATGAATGGGGAGACACAAACTTATTTTGGGATTTATAAAGTGTCACTAAATGCTTTGGAATTTCATCAGGAAAATAGAGTAATGATACTTAATTCAGGAAGGGTATTAGGAGGATTAGATATGATCAATGTGGTATGTACTGGAATAGGCAGCCCTTCACAAGAAATGCCAATAATATTAATGACAAGCTGTGGCTGAGTCAGAAGCCACCCAGATGTACAGTAGCATCCATTAGTGTGCCCCAGTGGCATTCTTCAATGAGGGATGAAACTCTTGTTTTCTTACCTCTCACCTAACTCTGACAGCCCTCCTCAGCCTTCTCCTGATGTGAAGGGAAAAGGATCCTTTAATTTAGTTGAGTTGTTTTTTTTTTGTTGGGAAGCGCAAGAGAGGTGGATTCTTGAACACATATACAGATATATTTTTCTTTTTCTCTTTTAAAATATATTTTTATTGATTTTTTACAGAGAGGAATAGAAATTTTACGGAGAGAGCTAGAGAGCTAGAAACATCGATGAGAGAAACACCGACCAGCTGCCTCTTGCACACTCCCTACCGGGCATGTGCCCGCAACCAACATACATGCCCCTGACGGAATCGAACCTGGGGCCTTTCAGTCCGCAGACGGACGCTCTATCACTGAGCCAAACCGGTTTCGGACAGATAGTTTTCTGTCTCTCCCTCTGATCATTTATTTATTTGTTTATTTTGCATAGCATTGATTGGTTTGACTTGACACTTTAAAAATTCTTTTAAAACCTCATTGCATTACAAAAGATTACCTTATCAGGTTTAATTACTCGGAAATGCAAATCTAAATACTGCCCTGAAGGCTTTGAAATCTGATATATGCTTGGTTATAATTTTAATCACTCAACACAACATGATGAACCAAAATAATGTTCTGGCCTAAATTAATTTTTAAAGATGAGAGAGCTGGACTTGTCATATTGGTTATCATCACACTGAAAGACCAAAGCAGAAATGTGATATTTTGATGAGTATCAGATTTTGGTGAAATTTCAGTAACTGAAAATATTTGAAGTGGGTAACTTGATCAGTAAAGTGGTTTTGTTGTAATCTTTAGACTACAGTGTGGTTCATTTTATAACAGGTGACATGTTAACAGGTTTTGCATTCTTTTGGCTAAAAAAAATTACCAGTTGTTGAAAGGCTGTCAACTACTCTCAATTAACAGAGTTCCAAATTCTTTTGACTAAAAATTCTGCAGATAGCAAAGTGTTTTTATGGAGATATTCAGCAAAGCAATGAGAGTTACTTGTATTCCTTTGTACATTGTAATTATTCAGGTGCTGTCTACTCTAGCCATTGGTTTGTGATAGAATAATAGCACAAACAGCATTTTTTAATTTTTATTTTTAAATATATTTTATTGATTTTTTACATAGAGGAAGGGAGAGAGATAGAGAGCTAGAAACGTCGATGAAAGAGAAACATCGACCAGCTGCCTCTTGCATACCCTCTACCGGGGATGTGCCCACAACCAATGTACATGCCCTTGACCGGAATCAAACCTGGGACCTTTCAGTCCGCAGACCAACGCTCTACTGCTGAGCCAAACCGGTTTTGGCAACAGCATTTAAACAACAACAACAACAACAACAACAAAAAACACCAGAGAAAGTTTGAATTTTATACTAAAAATTTAAGTGCATAGGAACATACTTGGTCATTCTTACTTTGATTCTCGCAATAGTTAATCAACTAATGATAGTGAGGATGGGACTTCAGTTTGTCAGTGACTTAATGATATGCATTTTTCACCTGCTCAATAGTTATGAAACTCCAGTGCAAAATTTAAATGTCTTAGTACCACAATGTCATAATTGATTTAAAAAAAAATCTCAAGTAAAAAATGTATTCTGTGCAATTGAATATGTGTTCACTGTGGATATTAAATTTATTATTAAATTCATTGGCTTATCCAGATGAGTCATGGTTAGTACTAGTGAATCTTCTTACATGAGTTTCTTATAGCTATGTGACCACATATCCTTGTTTGCATGGATAGTGTTGTCTCTGTGAAATTAAATTATTAATACAGCTTTCTTTTGCTCACAAAAGCATTTTGGTTTGGTGTGATAAATGACATGAGCACTCTATTTACCCAGCCCCACAAGCCACAGTTCCACTGGCTTAGTTTCAGCACGGAGTGAGTAAAGCATCGTCTCTTACTCCTCCTAAGCACAAATTCCTTCCCTAGATTTTTTGAGCCTTTTATGTTCTGTAGACCTTAGGGCCATTTTACTTTGGTTAGTAATGAAATGCCAATGAAATCTCTAGTTAATGAATTTATAAAAGAACTTCAAAAATGATAAAATATTTAATACATAATCAATATATGTTTTTACTATACGACAGGAGGGCAGGAATCTTGACTCTTATTCACCTTGCACAGTGCCTGAGTAGAGATTTAAGAGTGCTGGTTGAACGAATAAGCAATTTGAAAACTTATTTCTTTAAAAAGAATTAAGAAAATTGAGGTTCCTTCACACACCCTATTTTCTTCCTAAAAATAAGAAGATACCCCATGTCCATTGTTGAAATAATTACTTATTAACATATTTCTCCAACTTTGTTTGAATAAGGATTACTTAACATTTGGCTAAAAAGTCAGAATCTCAGATCCTGCCCCTGCAAGTCTGGTTCAGTAAGCCTCAGAAAGCTCCAGGATATAATGGGTGCCCCATGTCAGATCCTTTCCAACTTCACGTCTGGAATTTTTGTTTCACTTTGTTTTCAAAAGGACATTTGTTTGACTTCCTATTAGGCTGTCCATCTTTCTAAAGAGTCACTAGTTATAGAGAGAATATTAGACTGGAAAGGAAACTGGGTTCCACTATCCAAGTGATTTGATCACTTCCCCTCTCTGGACACAAATTTCCTCAACTTGAAATCAACAAGGCTGAACTACAAGATCTCTCAGACTTCTTGCAACTCTGTTATCAGGTAACTGTTATCATTGAAACCTGATAGTTATCTAGTTAGATAAAAAGTGCTAACTGAGACATTTTCAACAACAAAAAAAGCGCATAAGTACGTTTATCTTTGTTGCTTCATTTGCCAATAATTATCTATATGGTAATTATTACTGAGAAGATAGTGCTGGACTTTTAGGTTATGTAAGCACCATTTTTTCATCAAAAACTTTCTGCACTAGTTTTCTTTGGGATTCCCTGGATATATGTGCTGAGAGCTGATTGATAACTTTTCATCTGAGATAAAAAGTCATTTCTTAAATTTTGCCAATTGTCTTTTAGATTGTGCTAAGGCTATTTCTAAAAAAAAAAAAAAAAAAAAAAAAGCCATTTGCTTTTGAGTAAAATTCACAGAACTTCATCTACCCACGTGTTCTGTTACTAAATTGTAAGCAGTATTCTGGGGAACCATGCCAAATAGATCCCCCGAGAAGAGAACAGAAATGGACCCCAGTGAATGCATTCACAGAGATTTGTCCATCAGAGTAACTATCTGTATTTTGGGGCTTGAGGAAGTATAAGCCAGGTAATTTTTTTTTTTCCAAGAGAGAGAGAGAGAGAGAGAGAGAGAGAGAGAGAGAGAGAGAGAGAGAGAGAGAGAGAGAGAGAGAGAGAGAGAGAGAGAGAGAGAGAGAGAGAGAGAGAGAGAGAGAGAGAGAGAGAGAGAGAGAGAGAGAATAGATTGAACAAGTTCTAGAGCTGGGGAGGAACCCTAGAAGTCACGACTGAATGACCGAATGAATCATGAGTGTCTAAAAGGCACTGCCAATAAGCGGGGAAATATGTTCATGTTCGGTTAGTAAAGAAGCAACAGCAACATTCACTTATTTCAGAATTCTGTCTCGAGCGATTGCTAGAGTTGGAAGGAAGGGTTCTGTGAGATGATGATAGGAAGGAGAGGGAAGAGTTGGATGCCTGCAGTTTCTCCCCTAGGCAGGCTGCCTAGTGGAGTAGTCCTTCGAGTGTATTCACAGAGGTGGGATTGATTTGCTTGTTTTCTTATGTAACTGCTTTACACCCCACTTCTTCCTTAAGGTGGATCCCATATAAAGAATAATTATTTATTATTTCGTCTAATCCACACACTGATGCCTCATAGTAGATTTAATATTAATCAACACAATTATTTCTCAAGGTTTCAGCTATAAAGGGCGATGAATAGGCTGAAAAATGTTTCTGGAGTTGAGTTTGTGATATCGGCCGCGGAAAAATGGACAGAAAACGTGGGAAATACATAGTGAATATTGAACCCTCTGGAAAACAGCTGGAGAGTATTGGTGGCACCACTCAGGTATGTTTTGATAGCTCAGAGTTTTGTGTTCAATGTTTATAGGACTTTAATATATATAGTTTTTGTTATGACATGGTTCTTCCCCAAAAGGAATTCTTAATAAAGGTTTTATATAGAAGCCAATTTTTAGCTAATACTTACTACTTATTAGTTAGAAGTTTTTAATTCCTGCATAGCAATGTATGCATAATTAAAGCATTTATTTTAACACTCACTAATATAAGATATAAGCAATCTTGGGTAACAATTTCATAATTTTTTCAAATAATTCTCTGCAGCTATCATAATTCAAACATAAGCCAACACTCTATATTTGATTGCATTAACAAGTTATGTTTTTAAAATGTGATATATAGATTTTTATGTTAATCACTTCGATTTTTAGTGTAATGTGTAGATTTGATAGAATGCAAAGATTTCTATATATCTTTAAAAGTCATAAGATAATTGTATAAGTGAAAGTTAGATCTAGGAATCAAATTTATTTAGAAATCCTTTAGATAGGTCTCTACTTTACTGGTTATGAATTTCTTCTCTTGGTAAAACATTGTATTAAGGTGAATCTTTAGAGTTCAGTTATTTACAATATTATTTGACTATTGCTTATGTTTTTAAAAGAAAAAAATTTGGCCGGGACCGGTTTAGCTCAATGGATAGAGCGTCGGCTTGGGGACTGAAGGGACCCGGGTTCGATTCCGGTCAAGGGCGTGTGCCTTGGTTGCGGGCATATCCCCAGTAGGGGGTGTGCAAGAGGCAACTGATCGATGACTCTCTCTCATCGATGTTTCTGGCTCTCTGTCTCTCTCCCTTCCTCTCTGTACAAAATCAATAAAATATATTTAAAAAAAAAATTTGTACTGTGTATGTTGGGATTGCCTTTTAGATATATAAATAAATAAATAAGTAAATAAATAAATAAATATTTATTTATTTATTTATTTATTTATTTATTTGAGGCCCAGTGCATGAATTTGTGCATGGGTGGGGTCTGGCCAGCCTGGCCAGGAGGAGTGGACATGGGTGGTTGGCTGGCCTGCCTGCTGGTCAAACTCCTGGTCGAGAGGACAATTTGCATATTAGACTTTTATTATATAGGCTATACACTGAGTAACACTGAGTAATGCATAGATTATTATGCATTCAGAGATCATAGTATTCTGGCCACTCAGTGTATATTTTGTGTGTGTGGGGGTTAATTTGCTATTCTTTTACTTATAATGTTTGCACCAGTATTCTTGAGATTGACCTTTGAAGGTTTCAAAATAAATTCTTTAGCTTCCTATACCAGGCAGTTTTAAAATCTGACAAATGTCCTTAATGCAGAACCACTAACAGTGTAAATTCTTAAAACATTCTAAACTTCTCAGACCAACCTTGTTCTAGCACTGTTTTATATCCTAACTACTAGGATACTGCTTGGAGACCACTCGGACTTTCTACTCCAGACCCCCAGCCTCCTGGGCTAGTCCAGAACAAAACTAAGGCCTTGGAGTCAGGGCTCCTGTTTTCCAATCTGTCATGCCAGCCACACATGAATGCCAAAAGTTTTGCTCACTTCTTTTGGTAGTCAGAACCTCAGCTCATAGTCAGAATCAACTGGCATACCCAGAAGAGAAAATGGCATATGATTGGTAGGTCACTTCTGTGAAGCTCTTTCAAACTCTGTTAAATTTTACATAATCTAATTTTAATTTTTTTCAAGTTCTTCAGTTGTTATTATTGACTGATCGATTGCAGTGGGCCTATTGCAAGTTACTCTATCCAGAATCTCACTTCAATTCTTTACATCTTGGTTTTCTAATTTTCAATATGACCCAAAAACATTCTTTTTTTTTTTTTTTAATGTTTATTGATTTGAGAGAAAGAGAGGAAGGGAAAGGGGGAGAGAGAAAGGGAAAGAGAGAGAGAGAGAGAGAGAGAGAGAGAGAGAGAGAGAGAGAGAGAGAGAGAGAGAGAGAGAGAGAGAGAGAGAGAGAGAGAGAGAGATCGGCTTTGTTGTTTCACTTATCCATGCATTCATTGGTTGATTCTCATATGTGCCCTGACTCAGGATCAAACCCACAATCTTTTGGTATTGGGATAATGGTCTAACCAACTTAGCTACTTGCCCAGGGCCAAAACAGTTTTTTAAAAAAATATTTATTTATTTATTTATTTAATATTTACTTGAGGATAATGTTTATTAATTTTAGAGAGAGGAAGGAAAAGAGAAAGAGAAACCTTGATCGGTTGCCCTGCCATATGCTCCCTGACTGGGGATTGAGCCCACAACCAAGGTATGTGCCCTGACCAGGAATTGAACCCGCAACCTTTTGGTGTAATGGTTAATGCTCCAACCAGCCTAGTCACCTGGCCAGGGCCTAAAAATTGTTCTTGATAACCTTTAAGGTCTTAGAATTTTCAATGTGAGACTTTTTTTTCTTATATAATTTCTTTATACCTGCTTGCCACATAATGATAGTGAACAAATGCATTAAAAATGATGAAGATAAAAAAATAAGGCTTATTCCTGGATTTTAATATCAATAATTTTATAAAATTAGAGGCCTGATGCATGAATTTGTGCACAGGTGTGTTCCCTCAGCCTGGCTGGAGATCAGGGCCGATCGGCACTGTCTCACCCAATCCCGATTGGGGTCGATAGGGGCCAGCTGGCCAGCTGGGGAGGGACCTGGAGAAGGCTCCAGGGATGTCTGGCCCATCCTACCCAGTCCAGCAGCAAGCTAACTTACCAGCCAGAGCGTGTGCCCCCTGGTGGTCAGTGCATGTCATAGTGACTTGTTGAGCAGTTGACAGATTGGTCAGACACTCAGCATATTAGGCTTTTATATATGTAGACACTATATACATTAGGGGGGGGTCCCTTCAACCCTCTCCAATCTGGGACCCCTGGGGGGATGTCCAATTGCCAGTTAAACCATTAGTCCAGACATCCCTCTCACAATCTGGGACCACTGGCTCCTAACTACTCACCTGCCTGCTTGCCTGGTTGCCCCTAACTGCCTCCCCCCACCTCTGGACTGGTCACCCACATCTGTCCTGCTGTCAGCCTAGTTAGCCACAACTGCCTGCCCTCCCCTCACTCCCCACCCCAGGCCTGGTCACCACTAACTTTCCCCCCTTCCAGCCAGCCTAGTCACCCCTTACTGTCCCCCTGCTGACCTGATCGCCTCCAACTGCTCCCTCCCTGCCAGACTGATCGACCCCAACTGCTCCCCCTGTGGGCCTGGTTGCCCCACACAGACTGCTGCTCAGTCATTTGGTTGCCCCTCATTAACTCCCCTGCCAGCCTGGTTGCCCCATGCAGCCTGTTTGGTGGTTCGTTCGGTTGTGATGATCGCTTAGATTTTTATTATTATAGATAATTAACTGTAACTTCTGACAATTATCTAGCTTTCCTTGTTTTGAGAAGAAATATATTGAAAGTGTTCATTTGTGTTTTTTTTCAAGCAGGTTTCAAGTGGATTTATTTGATTAAATATATGATAATATTATATGCCAGAATCTGATTTATATTTGTCAGCATTATATTACTTTAGCCATCAAATATAATAATTCCTATCTCCCCCATTCTTTTCTATACACAGTCATTTCTGAGCACAAAAACCCACGAAGCTCACAGTTCAGCATGTCTGTTTCCAGCATCAACTGATGTAGCTTGTGATACTGGTATCAATTTAACTAATGTCTGCACCAATACAAGGACCCTTGGAGACCCGGAATTTCCAAACAGAGAATTACATCATTGTCAGGTAATGTTTGGGACAACACTCTTTCTCTGGGTATGACATAACTCTCATGGAAATATTATTGATCTAATATTTTGGAGGAAAATAATTTACTCAATTAACGATAACAATTGAAAATCTACAGCATCCTTTAAACATGTCACTGAGAGGGAATGCAAGAGACAAATTTATGGGTCTCTTCATTTAAGGTAGTTAATGATCACGAAAGAAAGACAAAAACATACACAATTTGGAGAAAATAAGGGTCAAACAAAGTTTTGGGGTCTCTTTTATTTTGAGGACTGAGTAGGCGATGACAGCAAATGCATTGGGCGTAAATGACATTGTACCCCTTGCTCAGGTGGAGATGAAGTCATGTGTTAAGGCTCTGGGGTTCTAGTCTGTGGGTGATCTGTCTCACTCTCTCTTCCTGCCTCTGAGCCAACTGTAGGCTTTCTGTTAGCCTCCTGGTTCTGACCTCATGTGTTTTCAACCTTGACTTAGAACTATTTAGCTCTATTGGTTTGGTACCCTGAAGCAGATTTCCCGTATTCATTGACCCTTTTTCTTATTATTCTATTTTCTTCACCTTAAGGTCTGATCTCTGAGTCCCTTCCGCTTCCACACCAAGATGAAAACTTGACTCTGATTGATGATGATGCTTGCCAGTTTGGTTCAGTGCTTCAAGCTCTGGACTACACCCCTCCTCCAGTTAATCTTACTAGAGAGACAGGTTGGAGAGACTCTGACAAAATAAAAGAGGATACACTCTCTGTCAGGAGACATTGTGGAAGAATGCTTTTGATAGATAACAGTTATTTAGAGAACACGTCTCTGATAACCTCAAACAAACCAGACCAATCAGAGAGCTGAGAGTTATTTTAGATGCATTTAAGTGACAGGTGGAAAAAAATGTGGTCTGGAAGTGTAGAATGTTTTAAGAATTCACACAGCTAGTTAGCAGCTGTAATAGCATGGACACACATGTCTCAGGTCAGTTTAATGTAAGTTTCTATTAATCTTGCCCTTCTTTTTAAAGATTCAAATAAAAAATGAGGGTAATTATCTCCCTTACATGAGATGTGACTTTGGCCCTTCCTCTCCTACCCCTCTGACTTCCTTCCTAAGACCTGGATGCCCTGGGGCCATTTGTCTTTGGGCTTTCTCAGTTGGTGCCCTAAATCCTTGGCCTTATTGGACTGCTTCTAGTCTCCTAGGGGGACCTCCTTTCAGCACCCACACTGAGGATTACTATCTGAGACCGTTTCTCGTATTTTGTGATTTTTAAGAGCTATTCTATATGCTCCAAAGACATCTGCTTTGTTTTTGTTTCCTTTAGTGATCTGCTCTCAGTTATAGGGAAAGGGATAATAATGAAGTAATTAGTGAATGCAACTGTTTTTTTTGTTTGTTTGTTTTGTTTTTAATACTTAGCAAGTGCAGGGAAATATTACCCATATTGTTTTCTTGTTTACTCTTAACAGAAATCCTGTGCAATAAGTGATAGGACCCACGTGAGGGAATTGCGGCTTTGAAATATAATCCAAATTTCCAAATAGCATTGTGACAGAATTTACCAGGTGACGGAAAAATACATAGGAGTACCGGAGAAACAGGAGAAACCCATTTATTTTCACATGTTTCGCATGAACTAGTAGTGGCTTCAGGGGAGACTTCCTCTCAAATCCTGAACAAACCAATATGGAGGAAGCTCTCCCTTTACACCCTTTGGTTTCTTTGTCCCCTACATATGGAAGGGACTCGTGGACCTTTCGCAGGCTTTGCAAAAAGCCCTGTGTATTGGGATGGGAGCCATAAAACCACACTTAAAGGCATGGCCTGGTGCCAACGCTGATAACCCCATCTGGGGGTTGTGGTTTATGGCCTCTGTAAAATGGGAGTAGTTAGGTAAACCTGTCTTGTAAGACCAGATTGTGGAGAAAGGGGCAGGGACTTAATTGTAGGCTATCAATAAACATTAGGTTACTGGTACAGATTCAGATTGCTAGCAACCCCTCCCCCCCAAATGTCTTATTTTCCCCATCAGCATCATCCATGTAGTGAATGGTGGAATTTAAATTTAAACCTAAATCTGTTAGACTTCATGCTTGTGCTCCTAATTTCTACATGAACTGTCTTCTGCAAGAATAAAAGGAGGATATTTTTTATTTTAATTTTCTCAGCAACACTTTGAGGTAGATATAATTATCCCCACTTTTGATATAAGGCAAATTGAGAATTAGACAAGTTAATAAACTTGCTTAGAATATTAATGGTATGGGACTAAATTCAAGACTTCTGATCTGAAGACTTACATGTTCTACACTATGCAGTGTTTCCTGTATAATAACAAATTATATATATATGTAAGTCTATATATTATATATATTAAATTACATATATATTTATATATACAGTCAAACCTTGGTTCTCAAATGTCTCCCATCTCAAACAATTTGGTTCTCCAAGTTGTTCACCAAACAAATATCTTGGTCTTTGGACAAAACTTGCATGCTAGTACTTTAGCATGACAAAAAGTGCCTCATTGCCACAAACAAAAGAGAGAATTCTGGTCTGTTTACCTAGAAACTTAGGGTTTGTGAACATCTCAGGAAATCATGCTGTGGATATTTTTGTGGGTTTTCTTTTCTCTTGTTGCTGACAAATGGGTGATTAGCCCAACTTTACTACCGTGTTTCCCCGAAAATAAGACATCCTCCGAAAATTAGACCTAGTGCATGGAAAGATAAGACATCCCCTGAAAATAAGACCTAGTGCAATTTTGGGAGCAAAAATTAATATAAGACACTGTCTTATTTTCGGGGAATCAGGGTAGTAAACACTAAAGAGGCCATCAACAGTGCTTATGTTGCTGTGGGATGTGAAAAGAAACAATGATCACAGAGGCAGAAAAACTGCTATTGATTTGGATAAAGGAAAAAGCAGTTAGCCCGTGACAGTGTCAGCATTTTGGAGGCAGTGATATGTGAAAAAACAAAATGCCCCAAGCTGACTTCCTAAAATACACCCCTGGAAGGAGTGCTGAAAGAGATTCCTTTAAGGCTAGTAATGGGATTTGATAAATTTAAGAAAAGAAGTGTTTGCTTATAGATTACATTAGACTTGTACTGTATATAAGAAAGGTTAAAACAGGTAATCCTTTTGGGGGGTTTGGAACTAATTAATGCAATTCACATGATGTCTTATGCAAAAAAAAAAGTTTGGTTTTCGAAGAAATCGCTTCTCGAACAGCTTACTGGAATGAATGAAGTTCAAGAACCGAGGTTCCACTGTAATTTGTTATATATAAGTAGTATTTTAAAATTTATAAAGTAATTTTATGGACATTAATTCTTATTCTAATTTTATCACATCCATTTTTATGGATGAAAGGATTCCATCAAAGGGATAAGTATCTTACCCAATGGAAATAACTGGTGGCAACAGATGTGGGATTTCAACAAATGTTTCAGATTTTAAATTTCATCCTGCCAAATGCTAATTTGTATGAAAAATTAGCTAGGAAATTTGACAAGCCATTAATCAATGCACCTAAAATCAAAGACTTCAAAGTAGCTAAATTTCTGATAGATGACAAGCCAGAAGGGGAGAAGATTTAATCAGGTGATCTTTTGGGGCCCTCAAATCACTGTGAACAGGCATGTATAGAAACTTTTGATAGTGGCAGGAATATAAAGTTTCCAAGAAGACATTAATAACCTTTAAAAAAAAAGTTTGATATACAGATATATGAAAAAAAATCATGAGAAATTGGGAGAAGTTTATTTGTTCTTATGAGTCATTCTTTATTATTAGAAGCTATTAATAGTGTTTTATGTATATATCATCTTTCAGTAAGGTAATATATAAAAAAGGATTTTCAATGGTATTAATTTTTTGGATCATTCGATTTGATCTTCATTAATTTTGTATGCATCTTTTCCAGGTGACACGAAATTTCTTTAGGGATTGGTCTCTGTGGAAAATCTTCCTGGTTTGTCTCTTAGCCTGTGCGATAACAACAGCAATTGGAGTACTCATAATGTCTTTGGTGTATAATGGGAAAAAGAATAATGCCTCCATTGTTATCCACTTTCCTTCAAACCATGAGACAACTTCATCTGCAACTGAAACTAGTTCTGAGCCTATAATTCCCACTACCGTAATAGATTCTACCACACCATCCACTTCAACTACCATCACTAGAACCACTGGTCGTTCTTCAACAGAATCTACTAGTACAGCAACCATTGCTCAAACAGAAACAACAACAGAAGGCAACACTTTATCTGAAACCACTACAACAATGACTTCAGGCACTGCAACTGAGGCTACAACCATAAAAATCACTACTGCTTCTATAGAATCTAGAACTACCACAACAGCAGACACAACTTCAGCTAAATCGACTATTACCACGGCAGCCATTACTTCAACAGAACTACCTACCACAGCTGCCAGCACTACCACGAAGGTTAAAACCACATCTGTCACCACTACTGCTTCTACTGAACCTACAACCACGAAAGCAACAGATACCACTTCAACTCAACCTACAACTGAAGCAACAACCACAACTACTGCCAGTACTACTACAGAGGCTATAACCACACCAGCCACCAGTACCACTTCCATCACATCTATAACCACCAAAAAAGCAGAAACCTCTTCAAGTGAACCAACTACCATAATTATTGCTAGCACTACTGACACTACAACAAGATCAGACACCACTACAGCTTCTACTGAACCTATAACCACCACAGCAACAGATACCCCTTCAACTGAAACAACAACTGAAGCAATGAACACTGAGGCTACCACCACAAGAGCCACCACTACAACTTCTATTGAACCGGCAACCACAACAACAGCCACCTTCTCAAGTGAATCAACTGCCACCAAGACTTCAAGCACAACTCCTGACGCTACAACAACATCAGACACCAACACTGCTTCTGTAAAACCCATGACCACCACAGCAACCGATGCTACTTCAACTAAACATACAACTCCAACAGAAGTCCCTACTACAACTAAAAAGACTAACACAACTACTGCGAGCAGTATCCCTGTGGCTACAACCACACAGGCCACCAGTACCACTTCTACCACATCTGCAACAACGATGGCAACAGAAACCACTTCAAGTGAACCAACTACCACAAACACGGCCAGCACTGCCACTGAGTCTGCCTCCATATCTGACACCACTGCTACTTCTACTGAACCTACAACCACCACAGCAATACCTACCACTTCAACTGAACCTACAACCGAAGCAACCACCCCGATTGCAACCACAACAGCCACCACCACCAGTTCTACAGAATCTACAACCACCACAGTAGCAGACACCACTTCAGCTGAGCCTCCTGCCACTACATCTGCCACCACATCAATAGAACCACCTACAACCACTGCCAGCAGTACCACTGCAGCTATCACTACAACAGCCACCACGACGGCTTCTACTGCACCAGCAGCCACCACAACAGCTACCACTTCAACTGAACCAGCTCTCTCAACCACTGCCAGCACTACTGAGGCTACAAGCACCACTATCTCTACTGCTTCTACAGAACCTACAGCTGCCACATCAGTAGAAACCACTTCAACTCACGCTACAAGCAGCACAGCTGCCACTACTTCAACAGGACCAACTACCAGTACTGCCAGTGCTACCACTGAGGCTGCAACCACAACTGCCACCACTACAACTTCTACTGAACCTGCAACCACAACAACAGCCACCTCCTCAAGTGAACCAACTGCCACCACAACTTCCAGCACTACCCCTGAGGCTACAACCACATCAGACACCACCTCTGCTTCTACAGAACCTATGACCAGCACACCAACCGATGCTACTTCAACTGAACCTACAACTGCAACAGCAGCCCCCACTACAACTGAAACAACTACCACAACTACTGCTAGTAGCACCCCTGTGGCTACAACCACACAGGCCACCAGTACCACTTCTACCACATCTGCAACCACGATGGCAACAGAAACCACTTCAAGTGAACCAACTACCACAAACACGGCCAGCACTGCCACTGAGTCTGCCTCCATATCTGACACCACTGCTACTTCTACTGAACCTACAACCACCACAGCAATACCTACCACTTCAACTGAACCTACAACCGAAGCAACCACCCCAACGACTGCCAGCACTACCCCTGAGGATGCAACCACAACAGCCACCACCACCACTTCTACAGAATCTACAACCACCACAGTAGCAGACACCACTTCAGCTGAGCCTCCTGCCACTACATCTGCCACCACATCAATAGAACCACCTACAACAACTGCCAGCAGTACCACTGCAGCTATCACTACAACAGCCACCACGACGGCTTCTACTGCACCAACAGCCACAACAGCTACCACTTCAACTGAACCAGCTCTCTCAACCACTGCCAGCACTACTGAGGCTACAAGCACCACTATCTCTACTGCTTCTACAGAACCTACAGCTGCCACATCAGTAGAAACTACTTCAACTCATGCTACAAGCAGCACAGCTGCCACTACTTCAACAGGACCAACTACCAGTACTGCCAGTGCTACCACTGAGGCTGCAACCACAACTGCCACCACTACAACTTCTACTGAACCTGCAACTACAACAACAGCCACCTCCTCAAGTGAACCAACTGCCACCACAACTTCCAGCACTACCCCTGAGGCTACAACCACATCAGACACCACCTCTGCTTCTACAGAACCTATGACCAGCACACCAACCGATGCTACTTCAACTGAACCTACAACTGCAACAGCAGCCCCCACTACAACTGAAACTACTACCTCAACTACTGCTAGTAGCACCCCTGTGGCTACAACCACACAGGCCACCAGTACCACTTCTACCACATCTGCAACCACGATGGCAACAGAAACCACTTCAAGTGAACCAACTACCACAAACACGGCCAGCACTGGCACTGAGTCTGCCTCCATATCTGACACCACTGTTACTTCTACTGAACCTACAACCACCACAGCAATACCTACCACTTCAACTAAACCTACAACTGAAGCAACCAGCCTGACAACTGCCAGCACTACCCCTGAGGATGCAACCACAACAGCCACCACCACCACTTCTACAGAATCTACAACCACCACAGTAGCAGACACCACTTCAGCTGAGCCTCCTGCCACTACATCTGCCACCACATCAATAGAACCACCTACAACCACTGCCAGCAGTACCACTGCAGCTATCACTACAACAGCCACCACGACGGCTTCTACTGCACCAGCAGCCACCACAACAGCTACCACTTCAACTGAACCAGCTCTCTCAACCACTGCCAGCACTACTGAGGCTACAAGCACCACTATCTCTACTGCTTCTACAGAACCTACAGCTGCCACATCAGTAGAATCCACTTCAACTCACGCTACAAGCAGCACAGCTGCCACTACTTCAACAGGACCAACTACCAGTACTGCCAGTGCTACCACTGAGGCTGCAACCACAACTGCCACCACTACAACTTCTACTGAACCTGCAACCACAACAACAGCCACCTCCTCAAGTGCACCAACTGACACTACAACTTCCAGCACTACCCCTGAGGCTACAACCACATCAGACACCACCTCTGCTTCTACAGAACCTATGACCAGCACACCAACCGATGCTACTTCAACTGAACCTACAACTGCAACAGCAGCCCCCTCTACAACTGAAACAACTACCACAACTACTGCTAGTAGCACCCCTGTGGCTACAACCACACAGGCCACCAGTACCACCTCTACCACATCTGCAACCACGATGGCAACAGAAACCACTTCAAGTGAACCAACTACCACAAACACGGCCAGCACTGCCACTGAGTCTGCCTCCATATCTGACACCACTGCTACTTCTACTGAACCTACAACCACCACAGCAATACCTACCACTTCAACTGAACCTACAACCGAAGCAACCACCCCAACGACTGCCAGCACTACCCCTGAGGATGCAACCACAACAGCCACCACCACCACTTCTACAGAATCTACAGCCACCACAGTAGCAGACACCACTTCAGCTGAGCCTCCTGCCACTACATCTGCCACCACATCAATAGAACCACCTACAACAACTGCCAGCAGTACCACTGCAGCTATCACTACAACAGCCACCATGACGGCTTCTACTGCACCAACAGACACCACAACAGCTACCACTTCAACTGAACCAGCTCTCTCAACCACTGCCAGCACTACTGAGGCTACAAGCACCACTATCTCTACTGCTTCTACAGAATCTACAGCTGCCACATCAGTAGAAACCACTTCAACTCAAGCTACAAGCAGCACAGCTGCCACTACTTCAACAGGTCCAACTAGCAGTACTGCCAGTGCTACCACTGAGGCTGCAACCACAACTGCCACCACTACAACTTCTACTGAACCTGCAACCACAACAACAGCCACCTCCTCAAGTGCACCAACTTCCACCACAACTTCCAGCACTACCCCTGAGGCTACAACCACATCAGACACCACCTCTGCTTCTACAGAACCTATGACCAGCACAGCAACCGATGCTACTTCAACTGAACCTACAACTGCAACAGCAGTCCCCTCTACAACTGAAACAACTACCACAACTACTGCTAGTAGCACCCCTGTGGCTACAACCACACAGGCCACCAGTACCACCTCTACCACATCTGCAACCACGATGGCAACAGAAACCACTTCAAGTGAACCAACTACCACAAACACGGCCAGCACTGCCACTGAGTCTGCCTCCATATCTGACACCACTGCTACTTCTACTGAACCTACAACCACCACAGCAATACCTACCACTTCAACTGAACCTACAACCGAAGCAACCACCCCAACGACTGCCAGCACTACCCCTGAGGATGCAACCACAACAGCCACCACCACCACTTCTACAGAATCTACAACCACCACAGTAGCAGACACCACTTCAGCTGAGCCTCCTGCCACTACATCTGCCACCACATCAATAGAACCACCTACAACAACTGCCAGCAGTACCACTGCAGCTATCACTACAACAGCCACCACGACGGCTTCTACTGCACCAACAGCCACAACAGTTACCACTTCAACTGAACCAGCTCTCTCAACCACTGCCAGCACTACTGAGGCTACAAGCACCACTATCTCTACTGCTTCTACAGAACCTACAGCTGCCACATCAGTAGAATCCACTTCAACTCACGCTACAAGCAGCACAGCTGCCACTACTTCAACAGGACCAACTACCAGTACTGCCAGTGCTACCACTGAGGCTGCAACCACAACTGCCACCACTACAACTTCTACTGAACCTGCAACCACAACAACAGCCACCTCCTCAAGTGAACCAACTGCCACCACAACTTCCAGCACTACCCCTGAGGCTACAACCACATCAGACACCACCTCTGCTTCTACAGAACCTATGACCAGCACAGCAACTGATGCTACTTCAACTGAACCTACAACTGCAACAGCAGCCCCCTCTACAACTGAAACAACTACCACAACTACTGCTAGTAGCACCCCTGTGGCTACAACCACACAGGCCACCAGTACCACCTCTACCACATCGGCAACCACGATGGCAACAGAAACCACTTCAAGTGAACCAACTACCACAAACACGGCCAGCACTGCCACTGAGTCTGCCTCCATATCTGACACCACTGCTACTTCTACTGAACCTACAACCACCACAGCAATACCTACCACTTCAACTAAACCTACAACTGAAGCAACCAGCCTGACAACTGCCAGCACTACCCCTGAGGATGCAACCACAACAGCCACCACCACCGCTTCTACAGAATCTACAACCACCACAGTAGCAGACACCACTTCAGCTGAGCCTCCTGCCACTACATCTGCCACCACATCAATAGAACCACCTACAACCACTGCCAGCAGTACCACTGCAGCTATCACTACAACAGCCACCACGACGGCTTCTACTGCACCAGCAGCCACCACAACAGCTACCACTTCAACTGAACCAGCTCTCTCAACCACTGCCAGCACTACTGAGGCTACAAGCACCACTATCTCTACTGCTTCTACAGAACCTACAGCTGCCACATCAGTAGAATCCACTTCAACTCACGCTACAAGCAGCACAGCTGCCACTACTTCAACAGGACCAACTAGCAGTACTGCCAGTGCTACCACTGAGGCTGCAACCACAACTGCCACCACTACAACTTCTACTGAACCTGCAACCACAACAACAGCCACCTCCTCAAGTGAACCAACTGCCACCACAACTTCCAGTACTACCCCTGAGGCTACAACCACATCAGACACCACCTCTGCTTCTACAGAACCTATGACCAGCACACCAACCGATGCTACTTCAACTGAACCTACAACTGCAACAGCAGCCCCCTCTACAACTGAAACTACTACCTCAACTACTGCTAGTAGCACCCCTGTGGCTACAACCACACAGGCCACCAGTACCACTTCTACCACATCTGCAACCACGATGGCAACAGAAACCACTTCAAGTGAACCAACTACCACAAACGCGGCCAGCACTGCCACTGAGTCTGCCTCCATATCTGACACCACTGCTACTTCTACTGAACTTGTAACCACACCAGTAGCCACCTCATCAAATGAACCACCTGCCACCACAACTTCCAGCACTACCCCTGAGGGTACATACCCGTAAGACACCACTACTGCTTCTACAGAACTTATGACCATCACAGCAACAGGTACCTCTTCAACTGAACTTATAGTCACAATGGCAGTCCATGTTACAACTGAAAGAATTACTGAAACTACTGCCAGCACTACTATTGAGGCTACAACCACCGCAGCTAAGGTACTGCTTCTATTCCATCTACAACCACTTTATCAGCAGAAATCACTTCAAGTAAATCAAAGACCATACCCACTTCCAGCACTTCTACTGAGGCTACAAACACAATAGCCATCAGTTGGTCTTCTACTGAACCTTCAGCCACCATTTCAAGTTAATCAACTGTCACAATAATTTCCAGTAAGACTGCAAGATGTGGGACAATACTACTGCTTCTACTAAATGTATATCCACTAGTCAATGATATCATTTCCAATAAATCCACACTACAGCAGCAGCCCCAGTTCAACAACTTATTTCCACAAAGACTGCCAGTGCTACCACTGTGGCCATAATCACAATTACCCTTAGCTCCTCTATTGAACTTATAATCACCGCAGTAGGCACCTACCACAACAACTACCCACACCACTACTCAGACCACCACCCAATGGTTACCACTACTTCTATCTAATCTACAGCCACTATGCAGCCACCACCTTGTCACAAGTATGAGTACCCTGTTTTAATTTGAACCTATTGCCATAATTGCAAGCATTTGTTCCTTCAACTGAATGCACTATAAGTACAATTATCTTTTCTATTGCACCTATAGACATGAGTACCAGGTGTTTATTAACTAGGCCTGTGATCACAACTTTTACTGAATCTACTGTTATAAGATTACTGTACCATTTCAACGTTTTCTTATCCATTCTGATAACCTCTGTCACTCCAGGTTAAGGTATAACTATAGACCTTTCTACAAATTCAACTCAAATATGAAAAATTTCCATTTCAATGAACCTGTAATTAGCATCAGTTTAACAGAATATCCAGGCACCAATACTTGTTCTTCAACTGAATGTACATTGCCCACAGTAGGTATGTGAATCTAGTGACTCAGTTACTGAATCTAGTTTGCTTTCTTATTCAACTAAAACATAATTTTCTATCTCCACTGCCACAACTTTAATAAGAATAAAATCAACGCAAATGCTACTAACTCAATTGACTTTACAAACACAATAGCATGATTTCAGCTGAATTTATAATCTCCATAACCAATATTACCTGTTAATAGAAAATGATCGTCACATTCTAAGTAACCTATTACAGTTTAATTAGCAACTCCACTGCCCCTTCAAATGAATGTATAGTATGACAACATTAACAAAATATGCTAGTACCAAAACTTCCCATATTTCGCAGTAGGTATCACCACATTTATTGATCACACTGTCATGCTACCATTTCTATGCACCATCATTTCTATTTTACTTATTACTACAATAACTACCACTAAATCCTTCACCTGAATTTATAAGCACTGTAACTTCTGTTGACATGTTATTCAAAGCCATCCATTACTTATTCATCAGAACCAAACATTGCCCCTATTAACAATAAATACAGTAGGTCACATTATTACTCCCACTTGACAAAAATGACAAATTCATAATGACATTTTAATCGCAGCTATAGTTAGGATGCCTGCGAATTGAGTCTTAACATCCACTCTCATCACTTCCATAGCAGAACCTATATCTACTATTGTTAATTATAGATTATTCCATGGCCACCAACCACCAACATATAACCACAAATATCTGCTCTAAAGTAGAATTTACTTAATGACCGGTTCAACTGTCATCATAATGATAATGAATTTCACCCCTAAAACAGCATTAAGATTTAACAATAACATTAATTTGACCTAACCATTTAATATGAAGAGTCTATTTTGTGAAGTTTTAAATAATGCATTTTCATACAAAATAAATCCAATCAATTTATTATGTTGGAAACTTGTTAGGTTTTAATAAAATGTTTCCAATGAAATAGGAATACAATCATTTATTATTCTAAAGTTTTAGTCTTTAATATACAAATTCCATATGTAATAGGAAATGGATATTCTATTTGGTGAGAGTATGTTAAAGACATGTATGTACTACCACAATTTTTAAAGATTGTGTAAATTTATTTTTATTTCATTTTCTCTTTAAATAATTTTTAATTTGAAGTAATATTTATAGGTGTGTTATTTTCAAGTTAATAAACTTATTTTCTATTTTTTTATAGTGATCTTAAAAACCTACTCAATTAAATACATTGATTAAATGTTTATGTGTACCTGCTATCTGCTGAAATGGTAGAGACTATTCAGAAAAAGAAACTAGCAATGCAGATAGTAATAAACTTACCAATTTCTATTATTTAGAATTTTTGACAATTGACAAGTTTAAGTTAGTGTTATAGTAGGTACTTGTCTTCCACTGAAGTGAAAAGCAGTCCCAGTGAATCAGAATCATTGAGGATAAGCCATAAATCGATATTTTTCAAAAAGTATGCAGATGGGACTGATAACCAATAGTTGAAGCAGTAAACCCAGGTGGGCATTGTGACTTGTTACATCTCTTGGGTGGGGTTAATGAGGTTGATAGAAATCATAAAGTATTTTTTTTTAAATCAATCTTTATTGTTCATATTGTTACAAAGGTTCCTCATTTCTTCCCCCCTCCACCAGGTTCCCACCCCACCCTCTGCCCCCTCCCCATCCCCCATTGTCCTCATCCATAGGTGCAGTTTATGTTCAGTCTCTTCCTCTCTCCCTTTCCCCGAAAGTAAATCCCTTTTCAGATAGTAAATCAGTTACTTAGCATTTTCTCATATCAATAATACCACCACATGCCCAATGATACATTTCACACAAAAGACATTTCCAAATAGGTCAACCAGCCTCATCCAGGCCATACCCAAGGCACTCACAGATCAACACCCCAGCCCTATACTAACTCAACACATCCAGATCTAAGCCTTCATCACTTGATTCAGCAAACCCTCAAGTTCCCACAAAAGTTTCCAGCCATGTCTGAGAGGCAGCCGTGGGGCAGGGGCAGGCGAGGAGCGAGCTGTTCCGGGCCTGGCTGCTCCGGGCCTGGCATCTGTTGCTCTGGTTTGTTCCACAACCAGCTGTTCCGGGTCTGGTCACCGTCGCTCCCGACCTAGTTGCTCTGGGCCTGGCTGCTGCTGCTCCGGGCCTGGCCGCACCCGACCTGGCTGCTCTGGGCCCGGCTGCTTTGGGCCCGGCTGCTCCAGGCCTGGCCGCTCCCAGCCTGGCAGCTGCTGCTCTGGGCCTGGCTGCACCAGACCCGAGAAAGTATTTTTTTAAGCATTAACAAAAGTCAGTTGCCATATGTTGGTGTTAATTGTACCTAAAACAAAGAATGGCTGTATAGTGTATGGGCACATGAGCACATGGTGGGGAGTCAGCAGAAAGTGCTTTTCTTACTTAAAAGGAAACATGTATTTTCAGCAACTTAAAACAAATATTTTAATAGTCATATGCTAATTAGAAATAATTTTTAGCTTTTCCTTCAAGTCAGTTCTATAGAGGTACTGTCCTTCTATTTTGGTAGATTACTTAACTGTAATTACATGAAATTAATATATTAACATTTTATTAAGATTGTTTAATTTTATATTTTTCACCCATTATTTTTTCCAATTAAGGATACTTTATATTTTTTATTAAATATATCACTGCTGGACTATTATTTTTTTTGTTATAGAAGACAAAACTTTCTATTTTCTAGTTCCACATCTGTACAGAGATGTGGCTTCTGCTTAACCAGGGAGTGTATCTGGCAACTAGAAGATAACAAACATTTGTTCAATAAATGAAAATAGCAACAATTACAAGAATTTATTACCAAGTACTATTTTTAGAGTTAAATAATCTTTCAATATACTTTAAAAAAATGTAAACATATTCTAATTAGCATTTTTCTAAAAGTTTTTAGTTGAGTACAACATATGTACAGAAAATGCACCAAATTTATACTCAATGAATTATCACCAAGTGTACATACTCACACCCAAATTAAAAAAAAGGGAACATTACCAGCATTCCCTATGTCCACACCTCCTTTTTGTCCCCCAAAGTGAAACTATTCTGATCTTCAACAGCATGAATTACTCTGATTGTGAACATAGTAGAAATTGAATGGCACTCCTTTGTGTCAGATATCTTTAGCTCAGACTTTTATTAGTGACTAGAGGCCTGGTGCATGAATTCATGCACCAGTGGGGTCCCTCGGCTTGGCCTGCGGGATTGGGCTGAAACCGACGCTCCAACATCCCTCATGGGGTCCTGGATTATGAGAGGGTGCAGGCCAGCCCAAGGGACACCACCAGTGCATGATTGGGGCTGGGGAGGGACAAGGGAGAGGATGAGAGAGGGCTCCAGGGCTTGTCTGGCCCATCTAGCTCATTCCTGATTGGCCAGACCCCAGCAGCAAGGTAACCTACTGGTTGGAGCATCTGTCCCCCTAGTGGTCAGTGCACCTCATAGCAAGCAGTTGAGTGGCCTTAGCATATCATAAGCATATTACACTTTGATTGGTTGAATGGATGACTGGACACTTAGCATATTAGGCTTTTATTATATAGGATAGTCATGAATATTTTACTCCTAATGATTGCTTTACTATCATTGTGACATACTAATTTATTGTATTACCACTGCCATGATTTATTTATCTATTATTTTGTTGGTAGACACTCAGGTTATTTCTGGTTTTGTATACTACTACAGTGCTCTGTGAAAAAATTGTTGTATATATATCTTTTGGTATGCACAATCTGCTTCAGGCTTTTACTAGAAAATAATAGCTGAGACATAGAGTAAGAAATTGTTCAATGTTAGAAGATACTTCCAAACAGTTTCTCAAATGAATTGTAAACTACCTATTTTCTCATGGGCATTATATGGAGTTCTGATTATAGCACATTCTCACCAACGTGACTTTGGCAGCCTTTTAAACTAGCCATTCTGGTGCATGTGTAGCAATGTGTATTCATTTGGGTGTTCATACCCTCTGAGGAGGCTGCAGTGACATTTGTTAGCATAGATGGTCCTACAGTGCTATTCTCTCTCCTTTTTCTTTTTTTAAATCTCACCCATTAAAAATAATTACTAGACTTAATTAAAAGTCTAATGACTAACTTTTGTCTTTTAAGAAGTGGATTTAAAAATAAATAAATAATGAAGAACATGATAGTGGTGCCAAAAATAATTATTGTAAGACTTATTTGATTTATTTTTGTGTATCTCTCTAGAAAACAGAATCAGGTCAAAATTACTGAGAGGAAAACTTTGATTCAATATAGAGAAGAATGACTTAGCAGAGAGTCAACCCAGAGAGGAATGTTAGACCCTAGAAAATGGATGAACTCCTGCTCACTGTAAGTGTACACACAGGATGGAGTAAAGAGAGTTCACTTTTATTTATTGGAGTTTGACCTAAATGTATACGATCCTTTGAGTTTGAATGTAATAATATCCATTAATAAAAGCAGAATATTATCCACAATAAAACACAATTATTATTTAAATGAATTTTGAAGTACGTAATCAATAGTCAAATAGTACATGTACTACAAATTACAATAAACTAGATGCCTGATGCACAAAATTCTGCAAGGGCTTGGCCCTCACAGCCCCAGCTGCCTTGTCCAGACCTCACAGCCCCTCGCAGCCCTGGCCAGCTCTCACAGCTTTGGCTGGCCCTTGCAGCCCTGGCTTCATCCAGAAGGTCATCAGGACATTCTGCTGTTCAGTCTAATAAGTATATTAGCACTTTATTATATAGGATTAGAATGTAAACTCCAATAAAACAAATGCTTGTCTGTTTTATGTATTGCTGTATAAATCCTCATTGCCCAGAAAAATGTGTGGCATATATTGTATTCTCTATAAATGAATTAAAAAAATTCTATCAATAAAAAAACATTTGACATTTTAAAATAACTCAGAATGGAATCTAGTGCAATTGAAATTAGAAAAAAAATCACTGAGTCTTGGCTGGTTTGGTCCAGTGGATAAAGCGTTGGCCTGTGGACTGAAGGGTCCCGGGTTTGATTCTGGTCAGGGGCACATACTTGGGCTGCGGGTTTGATCCTCAGCATGGGGCATGCGGGAGGCGGCCAATCAGTGATAATTTATCATCATTGATGTTTCTATCTCTCCCTCCCCTTTCCTCTCTGAAATTAATAAAAACATATTTTTAAAAAATCACTGATATGGGTCAAACAGTGGCTTTTTTCCCATTTTGAGTTTTAATGTTGGTCCAAAATATTATCTAAACAATCTTTCATTAATTCTAAATATTCTTCAATTTTAATAATTCTTTATTAATTTTAATTTTTGAAATGACATCTTTTATAGATACTAGGGATTAAATTGGGTAAAAAAAAAACTTAACTTTTATGATAAATATAAGAGATTGTGTGAAATTTTCCTAGTTTTAAACTTCTGCACTTAATGATTTTATGCAAAACACTAAGTGAATTAATACCAATTATGATGGAGTTTTGAAATATTTGCACCTTCTGTGTATTTTTAATGATTTTTATACATATAAATTAATTGGAATAATATTAGAAGAAATATAATCATCACTAACTGCATTATATTTTTTAATTTCTTGTCTTGTTAGTTACTATGTCAATGAAACAATAAAAATACCTTTGCCTAAGAATTGCTAAAAAACAAAGGAGGGACGCTCAATTAGTAATTATACTGAGTAATTATACTGAGCTCAGTCAATTAGTGAACTATGGCTACTTTAATCGTCATCAGACCATAGTAAAATTTAAGTCATGGAGGTTTTTGTTTATTGGGGAGGGAGGAGGAAGAGTGGGGAGTTAAAAATAAAGCGGTTTGGGCACGTGCCTGACTCAGGACCCACTTCTTCAGACCAGGCAGCACACGAGGCACTGTACACACCTGCCCCTATACAACTGACCTGCCCAAACTGTCAAACACACAGTCTTCACGGAGACCACTTTTTCAAGACTGGGAGAAAGAGCTATTTCATCTAACTAACAGAAATGAACACAGAGAGTTAAGCAAAATGGAGAGACAGAAGATTACGCTTTGAATGAAGGAACAAGAAAAAACCCTGGATAAGAACCATATAAAA
This sequence comes from Pipistrellus kuhlii, assembly GCF_014108245.1. Lineage (NCBI taxonomy): Eukaryota > Metazoa > Chordata > Mammalia > Chiroptera > Vespertilionidae > Pipistrellus > Pipistrellus kuhlii. The sequence goes on along the minus strand of NW_023425562.1, from coordinate 49,474,178 downwards.
ATGAAATAAGTAGCCGAAACTGGTTTGGCTCAGTGGCAGAGTGTCGGTCTGTGGACTGAAAGGTCCCGGGCTCGATTCCGGTCAAGGGCATGTATCTTGGTTGCGGGCACATATCCGATAGGGGGTGTGCAAGAGGCAGCTGGTTGATGTTTCTCTCTCATCGACGTTTCTAGCTCTCTATCTCTCTCCCTTCCTCTCTGTAAAAAATCAATAAAATATATTTTAAAAAAAATGAAATAAGTAATCCTATATAATAAAAGCATAATATGCAAACCAACCAAATGGCAGAACAACGGGTCAGTGGGGGCGGAGCAGGTGAGCAGGTAGTTCCAGGCCAGCCAAGGCACATGCCAGTGAGTAGAGGGAGGGGACAGCACTGGGGGGAGGGAAGGGTGGGGACCAGCCAGTGGCAGAGGGGTGATGGGGGTGTGGAGCAAGCTGATCACCATCTGCTGATTGGCCTGCCACTTGCCTCCCACAGAGGGAGGCCAGACTGCAGCTTAGGCCTGCTCTAAGCCATTAGTGGGACATCACCGGAGAGCTCCCAGACTGTGAGAAGGCAAAGGCCAGGCTGAGGGACCCCTAAGTGCATGCATTTTTGTGCACTGGGCCTCTAGTTGCATAATAAAGATTCAAGGAGACAGTATGAAGGATGCTGAACAACTTGAGAGTAGAATAGAGGAACTCAGAGAGCACTGCAACAAATAAATAGAAAATGTAATAAAAAACAGTGATAGCCCTAATCGGTTTGGCTTAGTGGACAGAACATCGGCCTGCAAACTGAAGGGTCCCAGGTTCAATTCTGGTCAAGGAAGGGCATGTACTTTGGTTGCGGGCACATCACCAGTAGGAGGTGTGCAGGAGGTAGCTTGATCAATGTTTCTAACTCTCCATCCTTATCCCTTCTTCTCTGTAAAAATTCAATAAAATCTATTTAAAAAAAAAACCCGTGATAAAGAGTATAATAATTGAAATGAAGAATGTATTAAAAGGAATTGACACTGGATTAGTTAATATAGAAGAACAGATTAGTGTGACCTAAAAAGAAGAATAGCTAAAAGACCCGACACAATAGCAAAATGAAAAAAAAAATATGTTTTTTAAATGAGGATAGAATAAGAGATATCTGGGATAACATTAGACACTCTAACACAGTGTTTCCCAACCTTCTCTCATGATGAGAATCATCTGGTGGAGTTGTTAAAACACAGATTCCCGGATCCCAACTAAGAAGTGCTAAACTAGAATTTTTGGGAACATATAGGTAAAATTGTATACTTAACTAGTGCTCTAAGACAGATTTTATATACAGAGCACTAAGTTAGGTATACAATTTTACCTATATGTTCTCAAAAATTCTAGTTTAGCACTTCTTCGTTGGGATCCGGGAATCTGTGTTTTAACAACTCCACCAGGTGATTCTCATCATGAGAGAAGGTTGGGAAACACTGCTCTAACATTTGCATTGTAGGGTTACAGAAGAAGAGAGAGAAAGGGACAGAAAGAATATTTGATGAAATAATGACTGAGAACTTTTCTAATTTGAGGTAGAAAACATATCCAGGTTTAGGAAGTGCAGAGAAATTCAATAAAATGAATCCAATGGGGCCCATACCAACACATATTATAGCCCTAACTGGTTTGGCTCAGTGGATAGAGCATTGGTCTGTGGATTGAAGGGTCCCAAGTTCAATTTTGGTCAAGGGCATGTACCTTGGTTGTAGGCATATCATCAGTAGGGATTGTACAGGAGGCAGCTTATTGATGCTTCTAATCTCTATCCCTCTCCCTTCCTCTCTGTAAAAAAAATCAATAATATATTATTGATATAAAAAGACATATTCTAATTAAAATGGCAAAAGTTAAGGATAAAGAGACAATCTATAAGGCAGCAAGAATGAAACAGCAAGCCACATAAAAGGGATATCCCATAACTCTATCAGCTGATTTCTCAGAAGCAACTTTACAGACCAGAAGAAAGTGGCAGGAATTACTTAAAGTGCTACAAACTTTATCTATTATCTGGCAAAGTTATTGTTCACAATTGAAGGAGAGACAAAGTGTTTTTCAGACAAGCAAGAAATGTGAAAGGGTTTTTATGCAGAAAAAAATGGGCCATAACCAGAAATAAGAATATACAGGAAAGAAAATAATCTTACTGGTAAAGGCAAATGTACAATAAACATTGACTCAACCACTTATAAATATAATATGAAGATTAAAAGACAAAGGTAACAAAATTAGCTATAATTATAATAAATAAACAGGTGATGCACAAATCAAAAATATGTAATACATGTCAAAATATGATCTAAGAATGAATTAAATTTAAATGCCTATCAGCTAGAAATAGACTGTTATAAAGATGAATATATAAGAAATTGTAACCATAAAGCAAAACATACAAAAATACATAAAAAATAAAGAGAAAGGTACCCAATCAAAATATTAAATAAAATAAAAAATTAAGAGGTCAAGAGAAGGAAGGAATAAAAAAGAATGAGGCAACCAAAAAACAAAAAAACAAAAAAAGAAGAAAATAGCATTAAACACCTATCAATAATAATTTAAATGCAAGTTGACTAAATGCTGGAATCAAAACACATAGGGTGACAAAATGGATAAAAAGCAAGATTCATCTATAGACTGCCTACAAGAGACTCATATTAGAGCAAAAGACACATACCCTGAAAGGGGAGCAATAGAAAAAACAGAAACAAAAAAAGTTGGAGTAGCCAATACTCTTAGGCAAAATAGACTTTAAAATAAAGAATGTAGAAAGAGACAAAGAAAAATATTACATAGTTTTAAAGGGATTAATCCAAGAAGAGGATATGACAGTTGTAAATATCTATGCACCCAACATAGATTTTAATACTATTAACTCAATGGATAGATCATCCACACAGAAAACTGATAAGGAAATAATGTCTTTAAATGCCACATTAGGTCATTTTGACTTAGTAGACATTTATAGAGCATTTCATCCAAAAACTGAAGATTACATAATTTTTCAAGTGCACATGAAACATTTTCCAGGATACCCTGTTTCCCCGAAAATATTAATTTTCGCTTCTTTCGTGTCTTATATTAATTTTTGCTCCCAAAGATGCGCAAGGTCTTATTTTCAAGGGATGTCTTATTTTTCCATGAAGAAGAATACGGTTCACATTTATTGTTAAATGAAAATAAAGGAAATTTATTACCTGTATACGGTACGGTAGTATGGTAGTTGTCAACACAAACCAGACAAACTGTGAATCCTACAGTATCAAGAATTTACTCATTTATTCAATGACAATCATGTCATCATCTTCTGGAACATCATCATAACAATCCAATTTCTGAATTTCCTGGTGAATATCTTGTGACTCCATTTCTTTCAGAATCAGTGGACCAAATCTCTCATGTTTAGCCAAGGGGGGCCTTATTTTCGGGGGGATGCCTTATATTTCACTCAGAAGGAAACCTGTAAGTAGGTCTTATTTTCGGGAAACATGGTAGAAACATATTAGGCCACAAAATAAGCCTCAGTACATTCAAGAAGATTGAAATTGTTTCAAGCATATTTGACCACAATGGCATGAAACTAGAAATCAACTATAGGAAGAAAACTGGAAATAATACAAATATGTGGAGATTAAACACATGCTTCTAGACAACCAATGGATCAAAGAGGATATCAAATAGAAAAAAACACACACACAAACTACTTTGAGACAAATGAAAACACAACTTTACAAATATATGGAATGCAGCAAAAGCAGTTTTTAGAGGAAAGTTCATAGCTGTACAGGCTTACCACAAGAAACAGCAAAATCCCAAATAAACAATCTATGTTTACTCAAAAAGGAACTAGAAAAAAAGAGGAGCAAACAAAACCCAAAGTAAGTAAAAGGAATGGATTAATAGAGTGGAAATAAGCAAAATAGAGAATAGAAAATGTCCATGGGAATAAGAGCAGGTTCTTTGAAAGGATAAATAAGCCTGAAGCAAGACTAATGAGGGGGGCCTCCCGTGTGTGTGTGTGTGTGTGTGTGTGTGTGTGTGTGTGTGTGAGAGAGAGAGAGAGAGAGAGAGAGAGAGAGAGAGAGAGAGAGATCAACCAAAGGACTTGTATGCAAATGTCCTTTGGTTGATATAACCATAACCTGTGGACACAGCCAGTAAAGGGGTGGGTGTGTGTGAGCGCATGTGCTGAGGTATTGAGTGGGGAAGAGATCAATGGGGGGGGGGGGGGGAGGGAAGAAGGATTTCATATAAACAATAAAGAATTTACAAAAATAATTGTAAAAATGATTTCACTGATATGTGGAATCTAATAAACAAAATAGAAACAGATTCATAGATACAGAGGACAGAGTGACAGCCGTCAGAGGGTCGAGGGGAAGGGGGAGGGTGATGACCAGAGGGGAAGGGTGGTGGGAGCAGGTAGAAGAAGGCAAGGGAGGGATAAACGGTGATGGAAGGAGACTAGACTGTGGGTGGTCTAGGCCTAGAGCTTTCCAGGGATTGTGCTGCTGCCCTCGTGGATCCTATTTTTCACTACACGATGAAGGGCTTGTCCTCTGGATCCTATAATGGGATTGGCAAGAAACACATGACAAATTCAGTGCTACACCTCCATTCCTAAGCCTTGAATTTTTAATTTATTCATTAAAAAAAAAAGTTCTTTATTGTTGAAAGTATCACATTTGTCCTTCTGCCCCCCACCCCCTTGATCCCCTCCAGCCCACCCCATCCTCCCACCCCTAGGCCTTCAGCACCTTATTGTCTGTGTCCATGGATTATGCATATATACATACAATGTCTTTGGTTGATTACTTCCCACCCACTCCCCCCTCCCCCCTTTCCTCTGAGATTCCACACTCTGTTCCCTGCTTCCATGAAGTTGTGTCTTTTCAGTTTCATTAAACACCACCCCCCACTGTTCTTGTTTTATGCAACCAAATGAACAAACTATTAGTGCTTCCAAGTCTCCCAAGCAAGCATGTTGAATCCAGAACCTAGGATGGGTATACCTGTATCATTACATTTGTGACCCTCTCTCTCTGGACCATCGCCCTCTGAATATATTCACTCGTGTATTTCATGACCTTCTGTCAGCATTATTCAGCTTTGTAATCCCACTTTCTGGGCATTGGTCCCTAGAAAATAGCTTGAGATATAGATAATAACACCTTCCAGTATTACTCATAATTGAAGACACACAACAACTTAAGCGGTAGCTCAGGTAATTCACACCTGACCTAATTTCACACCTGTCATTGACATTAAATGTAATTTTTAAAAAGGATTTTAAATTAGTGGGGCAAATGCATCTGCTAAAATGTTAAATGAGGAAAAGATACTGTATATGTGTATATGCATAATGTGATCACAATTCAAAATATGTGTGACAAAAAAGAAGCTTTTTAATTCCTATAGCATGCAAACAGCCGATTAGTTCTGAATCTCTCCACATTTATTTCTAAAAGAAAATAAAAGTAAACATCTCAAAACATTTTTAATAAATGTTCCCAAGAAGGTATATTCTAGAGCAGGGATGGGGAACATCCAGTCTGCGGGCTGTATAAGGCCCGTGAAACCATTTGGTCTGGCCCTGCCAAGGCATTAGGGGTGAGTTTGACCAAATATAGCAGGCTAATTTTTAAGTTGGTAGTTTTATGATGTTATAAATATCCAAATGGCCCTTGGCAGAGGAAAAGTTCCCCACCTCTGTACTAGAACATTATAGTAAAAAATGGTACCAAATTCAACTTCTATCAACAGAATAGATTAATTTTTGCTCCCAAAAATTAATTGATTGTGATGTAGACAATCAATGGAAATGAATAAAATAGAATTACAGTTGTGAGTGTAGTTGAAATGTAATATGGGCCCTCAAAAAAACCTATATTATGTATAATAGTCTTTATATAAGTTTTAAAACATGCACACAATTTTGTATATTTTTGGAACGTATTAAAATTACATGAGAAATATAAACATCAAAGGAGAGGGAGGAGAATATGATTAGGAATAAGGATAGAGGTGGCTCTTTTGCATGTGAAAATACTTTATCTCTGTGATATCATAGAAAGATATTTGGTCTTTTTCTCCAGTCCCTGACGTGGAGCTGCTAAATCCCTAGTAGTTCCCTGAGTGACAGTTTTGACAGAATGTCTTTTGCTTTAATAAGGAGATTCTTGGCAGGCTCCTACCTAACTTCAGGATGGAGGCCGGTCATCAGAAAGACCAAACCTTGATCAGAAGCCTGAAACTATCATCCCCACACCCCAAACTCCAGGGAGGTAAGATGGGTTGGAGATTGAGCTAATAACCAATCATGCCTATGTGATGAAATCTCCATAAAATGGGGTTTAGATAACTTCTGAGTTGGTGACCACATCTCATGTGCTGGGAGAGTGGCACACCCTGCTCCAGAGGACAGACCTCCTGCACTTGTGTCTTTCACACCCCTCCTTCCACCCAATACGAAGTTGATGAACTAAGCGAAGTCCCACCTTTGGACTAGGATTGCTGGCTCCCGCACTGTCCACTGTACCCCTAGCAGGGCTACGACGTTCCACGCTGAGCACTTGAGTTTTATTCTAATCCCATATTTAGGATTGACCCCAATTCCCCATAAGGCCCCCTTTCTGATGACGTAGTTATGATTCTGGACCGCATAAGCCCTGATTTCTCTCTTTGCCCCATGTTGTAGGCCTGAGGCTTTCTTAAATTTCCATTCTGAGTTCCCATTCTAGTAGCCAGTCTATTTTCTTCAAGTTCTTAATGAAGCCTGGAGCCCTGGCTCTTTTTGCGCCCACCCCTGTGGACTGTGGTCCCTTCAATGAATCTGAGCTTCCAGACCCAGGGCTGTGCTGTTCTCAGGGAGAGAGAGAGACATAGGCTGCCCGATTCACTGTTGTTGCATGCTCTGTGACCCTCTCAGAGGCGCTGGCCAACCATTTGCCTGATATGCGGGATCAGCAAGGATGATGAAACAGACTCCACCCTGGGAGCCGCCAGGTCCGTGCTCTTACTTGGAGCCTGACTTCTGGCAGTCTCTGTCCTTGGGGGCAAGCCTAATTCTAGGTGCTAGCCCCACCCAGTCTCGCCGAAGGATTGGAAAGAAAACTTATATAAGATTTTCAGAGTTCCTTTCTGTTGAGGGTGGTAGTCATAGGACCTCTCAGAGGAAGTATGGGTTTTCTTGTGTCTTTCTGTAATTAATTCATTTCCTTCTCTAAGGTGGATCCTGTTTTATTGGGTAATTATTTGTTATTTTTTTAATCCACACCTGCCCTGATGCATCAGAGTTGATTTTTCATCAGTCATTTTAATTATTTCTCAGGGTTATAAAGGCATAAGGGGCAATGCATGTGTTGAAAAACATTCTTGGAGTTAAGCTTGTAGTATTGCAAACTCAAAAATGGACAGGAAACATGGAAAATACGTAGTAAATGTTGAACAGTCTGAAAATCAACCGGTGAGTATTGTTGCTCTATTTTAAAAGTTTGCTTATGTGACAGTATTGTTTTCAGCATTTAAGAGCAATCTAGTCTCTTTACTACTATGCAGTCAATGTCATAATTTTGCATTCTTCTCTGAAAGGAAGAGTAGCCATGTATTATATATATTTGCCTCAACTTTTCATGCTATATCCTACTATTTATACTTTAGAAATTATTTTATATAGTTACTGATATAAAGCATTAGAAATATTTCTATGATCACACAATATGTGAATAAGTCTATTTAACTTTCTATATTTATCCTCTTCATTCAACAACTTTGGTTTCGTTTTGAGATTGTATTTTATGTATAATTTATAAATCCGTCAGAACTCAGATTTGTAGGTGTGTTGGAAATCCTGCTATGAATCCTGGATATTGTCTTTAGACCTAAGAAAGAAATCCTCTAAACATTTCTACTTTGTACAAAAGTATAATCTTTTGTCTGTTTTAAAATGTCTTCCACCTGGAATCGAGCCTTCACTATACTATAGTTAAGTGCTTTTTATGTAGCTGGTTATGTCTCAACCAATAATCTTCGATGTATATTTGCTAAAAATTAAAATGGAAAGTTAAAATTCACTGCCTGAAGCATAAGTGAAATGTTTTGCCTTTGTAATTTGGAGCGGTGTCTCTCAGCCTGTATTCATGGCCTGCAATATAAGCCAAAGAAGAAAGTGCTGTTGCTCAGTGTTAAGGGACTAAAAGGATTCCCATAGTGATTCCTGGCTCACCAGAAGAGAAGGGATTTGTCTTGAATCATTGAACAAAGATTGTTCTCTTTGTCTCTTCTGAGTTTGAGATACTAAGATTGGGTCTTCAGGATGCTGGAACATGCAAATGGAAAAAAAATCCCTTTAGCCAAATATTCATCATTTTCTTAATAGTTTCTCTAGATAGCAACAAACTTGAAGATCTTTATAGATATTTTCTTAAGTTGTTTTTATAGTATGTATCTGGACAGCTGACTTTCACTTTACTATGGACATTTAGAGCATAGCTATAAATATATTTTTCTCTGAAGACTAAATTTAATAATGAACTTTAAGGATTATTTGAAGATTATAAATCAAAAGAAAATAAACTTTGGTGTTTTGTTTCTCTGTTGGGATGTAGGAGATCATAAATTAATCCTTATAAAGTTACTGGAAAAACATATAGAACATTCTTTGGTAACTACAGCTAATGCACTTCAGTTGCCTCTGGCTATTATTAACGAAGGCTGAATATTGGATTAAATGTTATTCCCAGTTCTCCAACTATTCCAATTTTGTATAGAAACTCTACCTGTACTAAGACTCAGAGAAACCTAACACAGTAAAAATATTACTCAGAAGCCAAGCCTAGATTATAGGTTCTGCACCCTTAGTGTATATGTGCTGCCAAAGCGAGTACCACTTATCATCTTCCTTTTCTGAAAGGGATGGGATTTTAACAGGGCCAGTACATTCTAGAAAACGGGCCTGGTGAGTGAGTTTTACTTTGTTTACAAAGTGTGCTAAAATATCACCAGCCTTTGGCAAATTGGGTAATAACTAAAGCAACAGAACCAGCACTTAGGCAAGGTTGTTATTAAAGGAAAGTCCAACTTTGCTCAAATTTACGTAGTGAATAACATGGGCTTGGTTAAATCTTAATAAAGCATAGAGCTGTTTTCTTTATTTCCTTGATATATAGCATTTAGAAAAAGCTAACCTAGCAAACACTACTGCCGAGAGCACCTCATCTTATCTGTATTAAATAACAATGATTTTTTTTTGCATTGTTCATGACAGCTCCTAATAGACAAATGGCCACATACAATCCAGTTTGACAATATTATGAAACTTACTGGTGGTTGGAGTAGCCATTTTATAGCTATCTAGTAATGTTCAAATCAACATGATTGAAGACAAGTAGTAGTCGTAACAGTAGGAATGAAAACATGAATACTAATACTAACAACAGCAATAGCTAACAGTTATTGAGTGCATACTCTATGTCTGACTGCTTTAACCCTTTGGAAGTTATTTACTCATAAATCCTCACAGCAAATCTCTGAGTGGGTATGTTAGTGTCCTCCGTTTGCAGACAGGCCAGGAGAGGTAAAGATGCCTTTGACTTATAGCTAGAAAGTGTTATTATTCCATGAGTTGAAGAGCCCCGGATGATTCCACAGTATTTTTGAGATGTAACAAAACTTTTGATCAAAATCCATAAATTCCTGAACCTATTTCTCTCTCATTTTCACTTTATCTTGTTCTTCTGCTTCTTTTAGCACACCTCTTCCCCCAAATATTTGCCACTGAACTCACCCATGTTTAACTTGTATCACACCTTTTTCTCAACAACATTTTGCATTTATTGTATTATTTGTTAATGATGCACAAATCTCTTTTCTCTCCCTGTTATAGGAGCATATAAATTCCCAGAGTAGAGACCTTTTTACCCTTTATGCCCAAGGGGAAGCCAGCAAAGCCATATTACAAACTGGACAAATGGTTTGTCATCTGTGTCCCTGTCCTGGGCTTGCAAGTTCTATTGTGTAGAGCATGGCATGGGTCATGCAAAGTTTCTTTGTATGATCATTTTTATTAGTATAGTGTAGTATAGAACATGTTATATTAATCTATTATCATACTTTAGTAAAACAATATACTATATGTAGTTAGTGGAATGAAAAGTACACTGACCTTAACCCTTGGAGGCATGGACCCCAGTGCTTGCTATTATGTTTATTATGGGGTAATAATAATAATAATAATAACAACAATAATAAATTCAACACTTTTTGCTTCAAAATCTCATTACCAAAAATGACCATTAATAGGTTTTACCTGATAAGCTTCAAGCAGTTCTTTTTTTAAATTCTAACATTTATTCCTTGTATAAAGAGAAGCTTCCTCATATATGCTCCACCTACAGTAACTTGCAACATGAGGGTATCTAACACATGCTTGTAATATGACGGAGAAGAGGAGATGATACACATTTCTGATGTAGAACATCAGTCGCTTACAAAAATTGGCTAAAATGTGATGTTTAGTAATCTGTCTAGATTTTTTTATTTTCATAGAATAATAAGAAAAAGTTTATTTATTTTGGAAGTCTTTATTCCCTTTAAAAGTCACATTATTGTTTATTTTTAATATAGTTTAATTTGATAAATATATCACCATATCTTCATATTCACTTATGCTTTATCTCCACAGTCAATCACATGTCCAAATGACCAAGAGGTTCATAACTCTGCATGCTGGCATCCACATTCAAGTGACATAACCTGTGATATCTCTCCCAACTCAACTGGGGTCTGTGTGGGCCCAGGAGTCGTTGGACATTCAGGATACCAACACACAGAATCAGCCCAAACTCAGGTAATGTTGTATGTGTTTCAGCTTTTACTCAGGTTGGGACGTGCCCTATATGGGAATGTATTTGTTTTATTCTTTCCCAGGAAATGTATTTAATCATTTAATTCACCCACATTCATGGTAAGCCTTTACTATATTAGCTGTAAAAATTATAAGTCATTGTTAGGCAGATCATAAGAAGGAAAATACCTTGTAGTCACTGTTTTCAAAAGGCCAGTGTCCTAGTTGGGGACTGAAGTATTCCCATATATAGAGAATATATGTGAAATTCAAAGGAATAAATATAAAGTACAAATGCAGGGTTGAGGAGGAGAAGAGGAGCACATATGTTGGCAGTGTGCAGCTTAATTCACCAAGTAGTCTTCGATGGGAGAGTGGTTCATGGTTAAAGCGTCAAGGGTCCTACTCTATTGGTGAGTGCTCACTTTTCTTACATTGTTACAGCTTCTGAACATGTTGGTGGCACTTTCTTTTTGTCTCCTTTCTCTGGCACGTATGACCTTGATATAGAAACCTGGCTCTGTTCTGCAGATTTTTTCCACTATTTTTGGAAACTGGACTCAGCTCTCCTTGGTATGTGACCCTATTGGTTGGCTGAATGAACTCCACCTCAGGACTATACCAGTATCTCTCAATCTTCACCCCTAGCTTAGAAACTTGACCTTCACTATAAATTGCTTATTCTGCTTGGAAGTTTGGCTGGGTTCCCCTGACTCTAGAATTCCTACCCTCTGTTGCTTAATCTTGTTGTAAATGAGCAGTAGAAGGAGTCTGAATCTTGTTTGTCGATCTTAGGTTTAGAGTGAAAAGAGACAAGGGCCTGAGAATGTCAACAATAAAGCCCCTAAGAGCCTTCAAAAGAAACCGAGAAGAAGATTCTAGGGGTTTCGGAGGAAATCAATGAGAATGGAATATCACAGAAGCAAAGGAAAGAGACTATTCAATAGAGAGAAAGAGAAATGGCCTCCAGTGGCAAATGTTACTGAGGGTGTAAATAAGAGAAGAGCTAAAATAGATACTTCTATTTTAATGAATGGATGTCCCTGATGACTTTATTAGGAAGCATTTCATGGCATGACAGAAGCAGAAGCCAGACTGACTTGGATTGAAGAGTATGCAGACGGAGACATTGCATTTAGACAACTGTTAGGAAATTTCATTTTCCAGAGAAAGAGAAGTAGCTAGATAGAATTTGGAATCAAATGATGCATTTTTTGTTTGTTTAAGATGGGGAGAGATTTGAGTGTGTTTAAATGTTAAAAAGAAGAATCCAACGAAGAGGAAAGTGGTGAAGTAGTCGGTCCAATAGAAAGGGGGAATCAAAAGAAAAGCAAGCGTAGAGCGGGTGGGACCGAATGACAGATTGGCAGATCTGTGTAAGGCAGGAGGAGGGGTTGCTACTCTTGTGTAAATCAGGGAAGAAAGAGAGGTGGAGCCCAGGCATGTTTGGGTTTGCAGGTTTGGGACTTAAGGGGTTTTGAAAGACTTTCAGTTTGAGGCCCTGGCTGGGAAGTTCAGTTGGTTAGAGCAATGTCCCAACAAGTGAAGGTTATGGGTTTGATCTCCAGTCAGTGCACATGACAAGGAGCAACCAATAAATTCATAAATAAAAGTATAACAGCAAATCAATGTTTCTTTCTCTTTCTCCCTTCCTCTTTCTAAAATGAATCAATTTAAAAAAGGTTTTCATTTGGTAGTTTCAAGTTTCCTAATGAAGTAGGAAGGATGTGAAGTCATTTCATGGGAATGAGAAGGGAAAATATTGATAACCAGAATGGTGAGCCGAAAAGTTTCCCAAGGGTCGTGCCTTGTAACACCAAAAAAATGAGCTCTAGGGACCAGAAGATTTAAGCAAAAGTGTGGAAAATTTATTACAAGCAGATTCAGACTCCCCTCATGGGAGTGGGGAACAATAATGGGCTGCCCCCCCCCCTCAAGCCTTGTAGTCCAGGAGTATATATTTGCAACAAGCCTACTCTATGTCTATCTATGTTAATTCCCTCAATTGTTCTTGTCCAGCAATGGACCTGAACTCTCTCTGTTTATGTGTGCCAGTTTACTTTATTGTTGCAGACCCTCCCTTGGTTTTCCAAGCCTCCCTCTTTGAGTCCAGAAATATTTTATTATTTCTTCTTGGTTGGTTTCTGTGATTAGGCTTGCTCAAACTGCCATGTCTGTCCCTGCCTGTGTTCCCCCTGTCTTTGTTTCCCACTGGACCCCTGCCCTGTCTGCCTGCATTTCAAGTTAACCCTCTCAAAGTATGTGTGAAGGCTGGAGGGTGAAGATTACAAGTTTGAGGAGAAAGAAGATTGAGAAATATAATCTGAGAACTACACAGTGTATATCCTATATAATAAAAGGATAATATGTAAATTGTCCCCTCCACTAGGAATTTGGCCAGCAGGCAGGCTGGCCAACTGCCCATCTCCTCTCCTCCTGGCCAGGCTGGCTGGACCCCACCCATGCACGAATTCATGCATCAAGCCTCTAATATATATACACTGAGTGGCCAGATTATTATGATCTCTGAACACTGGGTTGAAATTTAAAAAATGAAAAGAAGAAGCTGTGTAAATATATATACTGAGTGGCCAGATTATTATGTGTTCAGAGATCATAATAATCTAGCCACTCAGTGTATATATATATATTAGTAAAGCAGCCTATATATATATATATATATATATATATATATATATATATATATATATATAGGCCCAGTGCATGAATTTGTGCATGAGTGGAGTCTGGACAGCTTGGCCAGGGGGAGGAGACATGGGCGGTTGGCTGGCCTGCCTGCTGGCTGAACTCCTGGTGGAGGGGACAATTTGCATATTAGCCTTTTATTATATAGGCTATACACTGAGTGGCCAGATTATTATGCATTCAGAGATCATAATAATCTGGCCATACAGAGTATAATAGGATGGCAGAGCAGTATAGAAAATCCATTCAAGAATGGTGATCATACATTTATCCTGACTCTGCCCAGCCCAGGTGCTTGACTTTCCCCAAAGTGTGACTGCTCAAGGGCAGGTCCAGAGAAAGTAGAATGTCACGTGCTTGCCAGATAAAAGAAATGAAAAGAAGAAGCTGTGGGAGGTTTTGGGGAATTAGTAAGTGCTATTGAAATAATGGAACATAGAACAAAAGGTGGATAAGGAGGGATATAAGTGAAGCAAGGGCTGCTGAGCTGAAATTAAAAAAACACACCACACAATCTTTATTGTTGAAGGTATTACATATGTTCCCTTTTGTCTCCCACTGACCTCCTATAGCTCACCCTCACCCCTTGCTCCTCACCCCTTATCTCTCACCCCTCACCCCAGGCTTCCACCACTCTATTATCTATGTCCATGAGTTATGCTTATATGCATACAAATCCTTTGGTTGATCTCTTCCTACCCATCCTGGGCTGAATATTTTAATAAAAGTAAAGAAAGGTTATTATACGAATAACTGAACAAACAAGATAGAAGGAGAGGAGATGGTGGTTAGATTCTTGAGGAAATGATGTTGGAAATGGAGCAGTCGGGGTAATGACAATGTCCAGTGGAGAATCAGGAGTATGGCAGAGAATTTCTTAAAATGCCATTCTGCTTACATGAAAAGGTGAAGAACCCCCTACCCATTAATGAAAAATAGAATAAGAGAAGATGAGATATTAGCAGATTTTGATTTCTTCCAAAGTTAGAGAATGCATGCAATTAATTCCACCTGGATAAAACTTGGACTTTAAGCCTAAATATCTTCAGAGACTATAAGGATTCAAATAATGTTAAAGCATTGAATTGTATTCAATACAAAGGGGATGATAAATCAAAAGACTTTTTGCTTTTATTACTAATATTTTCATTGACACTCTTAGGTGAAAGAAAATTGCTGCTGTAATTGGACTCTGTGGAACATCTTTTTGGCTTGTTTCTTAGCCTGTGTGATAACAACAGCAATTGGAGTACTCATAATCTGCCTGGTGAATAACAGAGGAAATGATAACTCTTCCATTATTATCAAGCTGTCCCCAGACAATGGAGAGCCTGTAACTGCTATCCATGGAAAAACCTCTGCTGGTCCTCAACCTATAGTGACCACCATGTCAACTGAATCTACAACTGTAGCCACTTCAACAGACTCTACAACCATTTCAACATCTACTGAATCTACAGCCACAATAGCCACAACCCCCACTTCAACTGCACCCACAACCTCCACACATTTAACTGAACTTTCTACTACAACAGCCATCACTCCTACTTCCACTAAAACCACAGGTACCTCCATTTAAATGGAATCTACAACAGTTGCAATTGTAACATAAAATTAAAAAAATATATACATATACATACATATATATATATATATGTATGTATATTGATTTCAGAGAAGAAGGGAGAGGGAGAGACAGAAACATCAATGATGAGAGGGAATTATTGATCAGCTGCCTCCTGCATGCCCCCTACTGGGGTTTGAGCCCGCAACCCAGGCATGTGCCCTTGACCAGAATCAAACCTGGAACCCTTCAGTCTGCAGGCCAACATTCTATCTACTGAGCCAAACCAGCTAAGGCTGTAACATAAAATTTTGATAAAACTTTATCTTGGCAGACAACCAAAACTATCATCACTTTCACCATCTCTTTTAATGTACAACTATATTTACTTTAGTTGAATCTACAACCACTACCATGTCCATTCAACCTACAATGACTGTAATTTCTACTTAGCCTACAATAACAGTAGTCATTAGTCTCCTTCATCAACCTGTAACCTACAACTATAAATGCCATATGATCACTTTACATAATAGAACTACCATCAGGCATCAAAATGTTCTCTTTTGTGGCAAGTTAACCTTTAGTTATCTTTACAGATTAACCTACAACTGTCTTCTCCCACTAGCTTTTCCCTCAAACTGTAGCTACTGCTTCTGCAATTGCTGAGTAGATATTTACTGCTATTTATATACCTCCAGTAACTTAAAGACATCATGGTAGCTACAATATTCACAAGACACTTGAAGACATCATGGTAGCTACATTATTCACAAGAATGTAGACAGTGAATAATAGAATAATTACTTCAATCTTCACCAAATCAACACTGAGGATTTCTAAATGTATTAAAACTGTTTTTAAAGAACTGCTATTGGTGCTATCATTCAAAATAACATAATTTCATATAGAAAAACTAACCCAAATTGTTCATCTAAGAAATATTAAAGAAGTTTTATAAAAAACCTTATGATAAAATTATCCATTTAGATTTTAATATGTATTATTTTTAGTTCAGAACATTGCTCTGTACACAAATTATATACATAATAAACATTATGTTACAAGAAATTCACCAGGAAATTCAGGAATTGGATTGTTATGATGATGTTCCAGAAGATGATGACATGATTGTCATTAATTAAATTAGTAAATTCTTGATACTGTAGGATTCACAGTTTGTCTGGTTTGTGTTGACAACTATCGTACTACCGTACTACCGTACCGTATACAGGTAATAAATTTCCTTTATTTTCATTTAACAATAAATGTGAACCGTATTCTTCTTCATGGAAAAATAAGACATCCCCTGAAAATAAGACCTTGCGCATCTTTGGGAGCAAAAATTAATATAAGACACTGTCTTATTTTCGGGGAAACAGGATAGGTGCAAAATAAATCTACTTAACTGATTACATATATGATCAAGACCAGAATGTTTCATTTATCAAATAGTAAACAATATTTCCAAGAAGAACTTTAAAATTAAAGCTTCTGCACAAATTTTAAATCATTTAAAATCTTTGAAAGTTGAACCTAAAAGGATACTCATTGTTAATTTTAACTAGCTGAGTTATTTTAATTACTAGAGGCCTGGTGCATGGATTCATGCACTGGCGGGGACCCTTGGTTTGGCCTGCAGAGATTGGGCTGAAACTGGCTGTCTGACATCCCCTGAAGGGTCCCAGAGGGTGATAGGTCACTCTGTAAAGTTGCTGTTGCTCAGCAGCTCCTGCATAGAGCTTCTGCCCCTAGTGGTCAGTGCACATCATAGCTACCAGGTGATCTGTGGGTCAGCTGGTTGCCTAAGCTTTTACATATTAGATATGTACTTAGAAGTGGTGACATTTTAGTACATACGTTGCTAATTTAGATTTCTTATAATGAAAATTGATCTTCACTTCCCTCCTTGTTGCTCTGGTTAAGAATATTTTATGAGATGTTTAAAAAACATCACTGATTAGACCATTACATTTCTGATTTTGAGTTATCATTTTCCAATTCTTTCAGAGATCAATTAATCATCAGAATGATAAATGATCTGAAGCTTACTTGTAAATAAATACATATACTACTTATTTTATAAAGATTAAGATTTCCTCAGCCTGTAACAAAATTAGTCTTTAAAAATATACATTGAGGTGGCGGTCACTCACGGATCGTTTCATTGCGTCTGAGGCTTGTGGAACGGTGGGCCCAGAAGGCCCCACTGGCACCGGGGAGGTGCCGAAGTCCCAGTTTCCGCCGGGGAAATGCGGGGGGTGAGGCCAGCGGCTCCTCTGGGGACTGACCGAGACCGAGGCTGCCCATCCGGGCCGCCCCCCACCCGTAGAGCCCTATGGGGGCAGCCGCTTTGCCAAGGCGCCCGGTTGAGAACTATAGTAATCAGAGAAAGGATCCAAGATGGCTGCACAGGTAAACATCTAACCGCAGCTGCACACAACAATTTCAATAAAATACAACTAAAATATAAAATGGACATTGCCCAGAGCTACAGGAAGTCGACTGACTGAAAATTCTACAACAAGAAGGAAAGAGAAAACCAGAAGGAAAAGCAGAGGAGCTGTGAAAGCCTAAGGTACAGAGACATGCTGCATGCGTACGGAGAGGACAGAGCTGGAGAGGAGGGGGAGGCTGAGTACCTTGCTGGCGTTCCCTAGCAGGAAGGAAATAAAAGTCACGGACTGGTCTGAACCCCAGAACCGACAGCGCTGAACCCCAGTTCTAGGCCAGACTCTGGGGACCCAGACTCAAACAGAGGGAGACAGGGCTGTGAGGCGGAATCCCAGGGGAGTGGTGAAAAGCAGAGCCCCCAGAGTAGTGCACATTGCGCACAGAGGACGGAATGTTGTCTCTGATGCTAGACTGCCCTAGCGGGAAGGAGACAAAAGCTCCAGTCTGGGAAGAACGCGATGAGGAGCGGGAGCTGCTGCCGGGCACCAGCAAGCTGGGTGCCAGCAAGGAGCCGGGCGACATGCCCCCGGGGGGGGGGGGGGGGAATGCCTCTGGGCCCTCGACCGCTGATCGTGGGCCATGGAGCCAAGGCCTGAGGGCTGCTTTCTGGGAGGTGCTGACCCCGGCAACAGGCTGAAGCCACGCAGGAGGCTGCTGAGAACAAAGGGGCACCACAGGCCAGCCTGCTGAGCTTCCAGGACGAGGAGGAAGAAACCGAAAAAGTTTTCAATGTGAAGAAATCAAGTTATAGCAAAAGATAGTAAAATTACTTAAGAAAGAATACAAAGAAGATCTTGAAAAATCAAAGATTAAGACAGAACTCAACTCAGCAGCCAACATTGCAACATAAATGTGTTTTTTTTTTAAAAGGACAGAATGTTGGAAAGGCGGCGGCCAGGCCTAGAATGGCCAGGCCCAGGGCAGTGGCAGCCTGGCCCGGAGCAGCAGCAGCCAGGCCTGGGGCAGTGGCAGCCAGGACTGGGGCGGAGGCGGCCAAGCCCTGGGTGGCCAGGCCCAGAGCAGCCAGACCCGGAGCAGCTGGGCCCAGAGCAGCTGGGTCGGGAGCAGCCAGGCCCAGAGAGGCAATAGCTGGGCCAGGAACAGCCATGTTCGAAGCAGCAGCTGCCAGGCCCAGAGCAGCCGGGCCCAGAGCAGCCAGGTCTGGAGCAGCCCGGCACGGAACAACCAGGTTGGGAGCAGCCAGGCTCAGAGCAGCAGCATCCAGGCCTGGAGCGGCAGCGGCCAGAACTGGAGCAGCTGGTTGTGGAGCGGACCAGAGCAACAGAGGCCAGGCCCGAAGCAGTCGGACCCTCACTTGCCCATGCCCCAGGGCTGTTTCTCAGACATAGCTGGAAACTTTTGGGGGAAACTTGAAGGTCTGCTGAATCAAGTGATGAAGGCTTAGATCTGGATGTGTTGAGTTATTATAGCGCTGGGGTGTTGATCTGTGAGTGCCTTGTGTGGGGTCTGGATGAGGTTGGTTGATCTATTTGGAAATGTCTTTTGTGTGAAGTGTATCCTTGGGCATGTGGAGGTATTATTGATATGAGAAAATGCTAAGTAACTGATTTACTACCTGAAAAATGTAAAGTTCTGAAAGTTTGAGGTCTCTTGCCAAAAAGAGGTTTTAAAGCTAACACCTTAATTTCAATGGAGAAAGGGAAGGACAAGCCCTTCCCACCCAGAACAGATAATCCAATTCCAACCAGCAGCTATGTTTAAACACTGTGTCCATTTACACTTGAATGGCTACACCTTTTGATAGCCTAAGGGCAAGTTTACATGTAAACAAGTTTGCTTCTCAGTTCCCAGGGCAGAAAAAACAAGGTTTAATATTATTAGATTTTAAAATTTATTCTTAAAAATATAAAAGTTTATTAATTCAAAAAACACAAGGAAATTAAAAAACCTGATGAACAATATTAACTGTTGATTATAATAGAATCAGAGATACGGGAGGGGAGTGGACTGACAATTCTCGGGGAAAAGCTGAGTGAGGGTTCGGGAAGAGACTGAACCTAAACTGTGCACCTATGGATGAGGACAATGGGGGGTGGGGAAAGGGCAGAGGGTCGGGTGGGAACCTGGTGAAGGGGGGAAGAAATGAGGAACCTTTGTAATAATATGAACAATAAAGATTGATTAAAAAAAATATACATTGAACAAATGAGTAAGTGGTAGCTGATTTGTGTTATGTAAGATCCATGACAATAGACCTTCTGTATTACCTATTATTGTATCCACCTGGCATATAGTGGACTCCAATAAAATTTTATTTGAAATGTTTATATTTGAAGATAATTTTTAAGGCATGAATCTGCAAGAAAAGAACATTTAACCCTAAAAATGTTACTATTAAGAAAATACTTTAGACAATTTTTGTTTAAATTGAGTCGTTTTGATTCTTTTAATTTTTTTATAAGACTTATTTCCTACCCTTAAATAATGTACTTAATTATTTTCTGAATGCTTAAAGTTTCCATAAATCTGGAGTTCATAAATTCTCTTACTTCCTAGTGAAGATTTTAGGTCACTGTTGATCATTGGAAGAGGAGTGTTAGTGGTGGCAGGTGGGGAAAACAGCACTAATTTTTAATAAATAAAAGCACAATATGTTAATTAGACTGGAGGTTCTTCTGGAAAACCTTCTGGATGAAGCCAGGGCTACAAGGGCAGAGGCAAGCCACTGTGGCTGCGAGGGCCGACCTTCTTGCATGAATTTCATGCATCAGGCCTCTAGTTTTTAATAAATTCTTAGCAATTTCTTCCCTAGAAGGCAGATGTAGTTCCTAGCCTAAGCATCCTTTTGGAATGTTCTCTCACTCTACCTGCTGAAATTTTATACACCTTACTTGCTCTCTGTATTTCTTAATTTTTTTTTGTCACTTATTTTCAGATCTCAGCATTTGCTACTTTGAAACATTATAGTATTATATACTAGAGGCCCAGTGCATGAAATTCAATGTGGGGAGGGGGTGTCCCTCAGCCTGGCCTGCATCCTCTCCAATCTGGAACCCCTTAGGGGATGATAGACTGCCTGTGGGATCGGTCCTAAATTGGCAGCGGGACATCCCTCTCACAACCTGGGACTACTGGCTCCTAACCACTCCTCTGCCAGCCTGATTGATGCCTAACTGCTCCCCTGCTGGCCTGATCACACCCAACTGCCTTCCCCTTGGTCTGGTCACATCCAATTGCCCTCCCCTGCAGGCCTTGTTGCCCCCATCTTCTCCCCCACCCCCAACCGACCTGGACCTGGTCACTCCCAACTGCCTCCCCTTCCGGCCTGGTCACCCCACAGAGCGTGCTGTTCAATTGCTTGTTCCTCTTTCACTAACCGCCCCTGCCGGCCTGGTTGCCCCACATAGCCTGCTGTTCAGTCATTTGGTCCTCCCTCACTAACTCCCCTGCCAGCCTGGTCGTCCCATGCAGCCTGCTGTTCAGTCGTTTGGTTGTCACTCACTAACCCCCCTGCTGGCTTGGTCTCCCCAAGCAGCCTGCTGTTTGGTCATTACTGTTTCTGTGATGGCATCCCGGACAATTTGCGTATTCCTCTGTTATTAGTATAGATTTTCCCTTCCTAACAATATCATCAAAATTTTTAAACTGCTGAAACTGGTTTGGCTCAGTGGTAGAGCGTCGGTCTGAGGACTGAAAGGTCCCAGGTTCGATTCCTGTCAAGGGCATGTACATTGGTTGCAGGCACATCCCCGGTAGGAGGTGTGCAAGAGGCAGCTGGTTGATGTTTCTCTCTCATCGACGTTTCTAGCTCTCTATCTCTCTCCTTTCTTCCTCTCTGTAAAATATCAATAAAATATATTTTTTAAAAAAGAAAGAAAAATACCACTGTGTCTTCTAATAAAGTGTTCTTTCTTTTTTTAGTAAGTAAGTAAGTAAGTAAATAAATAAATAAATAAATAAATAAATAAAATTTTAAACTTTTTTGTGGGTGCATCACAGACAATACCTGGTATGATTTTTAGCTCGCTTCCAGGAAGCTCTTCTGAGTACAATTGCTATAAGACAAAATGAAACTCTGATTGCTATGTGTAAGATTGGAGTTTCTGAAGGAAATAGGCTGACACAGTGAGCAAGAGGGGAGTTTATTAGACTGAATGGGGGATGAAGCCACAACCGGGGAAGGTTAGGACTTAGCCTCCTCTGTCCTGAGGGTTGAATTATATGTGCAAAACCCACAAGAGGCAGAGGAGGCTGGGAGTGTAAGTGTTCTAGCCTGATTAGATGGAGTTTGTTGTCCAGACCAATTAGTGCTGGCCATTGAGGCTGAGGGCTGTAAGCGGCCATTGTCATTGTTGGCCAGCTGTCTTGCCCTCCTTGCAGCTGCCTCCTGTTGTGCTGGATAAGGTCCAGCAGCTTGATCCACAAAATGAGGCTGGGGCCACTTTTTCAATCAGGACTTTCTAGTCCTCTTGAGCCAAATGTCCTCTGTGGCCTGTCACTGGGTAAATGGAACATAGATATCTAATACTAAGCCAGTCAGAGAACGATAAATCTCATATGATCTCACTCATATGTGGAATCTAGTGAGCCCAATAAAATGATGTTCAAAAATAGACCCAGAAACATAGAAGCATGAACAGACTGTTGAATCTCAGAGGGAAGGCAGGGGAGGGTGGGTGGGAAGAGATTAACCAATGATATGCATAGATTTATGATCACAGACAATGGGGTGGTGAGGGACTAGTGGGAAGATAAACAAAGGGGCAGGATCAGGCTAGAAGAGGTTACTGAGGGGAAAAGGAGTACCTGTGTATTGCTTTCAACAATAAAGATTAAAAAATATTACTACTTTCAAAAACAAACAAACAAACAAAAAACTGTGGCAAACTCTCTCTACTTGACTTTGTTTCAAGATCACACCTGGTAGACTCTGATCCTTAGCTCCATTTTTCCTGGATGCTTCTGCTAACTCTTTCCTCTTTAACTGCCTTAGCATGGTATTCTGTTTTTCTCATGTGGGTTAATATTTCTGGCAACTGTGATATTCTTGGAGTATCTTTTTTATTTTCCCTTCAGACCTGCAATGACTTCTGTCTCTTATTGGCCCACACATTCAAGTCCTTTTTATTTACTGATCTATGATGACTTCTCAGACGTTTGACCATGAAGAGGCAGAATGTCATCAGAACTGGACACTCTAGGGTTCTGTTTCAGTCAGCACTTCTGTTCCACCTCTAGGGTAAAAGGCGGGGCGGGGCGACTTTCAATGAAGCTAAGTTATAATACAATTTATTTAGGATTGCTATTACGTTACTGCTTGATTCATGGCCACTTAATCTACATCAGGACAAAAGATGGCTCTGTGAATTTCTTTCTCAAAGCTAATACTTGCAGAAAGTTGATGTTCAAGATAGTTTCAAGTGACAATACAAGCAGTCACTTCCAGGGCCATTGCCAAAGCTGGCTCACAGGCAGAGATGTTCTGAAACAGCTGAGTGTAGCCAAGGGAGTCTTTCCAAAAGGCTCAGATTTCATCCCAGTTAAAAAAAAAAAAAAAAAAAAAAAAAAAAGACAACTATTAAGACCTTTTGGGGTTATATTTTCATCAATTCAGCATTGTGTTGGGATTAAGTCACTTTAGGAAGACCAAGAAAACCCCTTACAACTCTGATTTTCCCTGAGGGAACTAGATTTTTGAACGATTCACTTGTTCCTGCAACAAATAGCAGCATTTTGGTTCAACTCTGAACTGCCAGCAAGGAAGAGCATTGTCCTCCTATAGTTGTGATTCCTTGGAATTTGAGGGACAATCCATAGTCTTTCGAGTAGGCTGAGATCTTTTTCCTGAAGAGAAACCAATTATAAAAGATTAACGAGAATTCTACTATTAGAAAATCACTGAGGTCTCTTCAATTACATATACGAAGCACATTAACCGAGAATATGAGGAAACATAACTCAGTAACAAAAAATCTTCACGTGAATAGTCTGTATGCGTAAAAGCCTAAGCGACCATTATGACTGAACAACTGGAATGACAGGTCGCTATGAAGAGTACCACACACTTGCCAGAGGTGATGAGTTGCACCATGCTGCAAGGGCAAAGGAGCAGGCATCCCACCAGTATTCCCCTTCCATAAGGCCCACAGCGACCCGCACCACTGACTTGGGCCAGTACGTGGTGAGCTCCAGTGGCATGGGAAGGCTCCAGTTGAGCGTGCCTGCCAGCCCCAGCACTGCCACCACTGCCTGCTAGTCAGTGGCTCCAGAGCTCTCGGAGAAGGGGCTACATCTGTACTATTTTTTTCTTTTTAAATATTTATTGTTTAGATTATTACAGATGTTCCTCTTTCTCTCCCCTCCCCCCCCAAGCTCCCCTCCACCTGATTCCCTTCCCCACCTCCAACACATACACCCCATGCCCTTACCCCTGGCCACTCTCCCATACGACTGACAGCTGATTTCTCAACATAAATTATGCAGGCCAGAAGGGAGTGGCAAGAAATATTCAAAGTGATGAACAGCAAGAACCTACAACCAAGATTACTCTACACAGTAAAACTATCATTCAGAATTGAAGATAAAGAGCTTCACAGACAAGAAAAAGCTAAAGGAGTTCATCACCACCAAACCAGGATTATATGAAATGCTGAAGGGTATTATTTAAGAAGAGGAAGAAAAAGAAAAAGGTAAATATAAAAATCATGAATACCAAAGTGACAACAAATACATACCTATCAACAAGTGTATCTAAAAATCAAGTGAATAAAAAATCTGATGAACAGAATGAACTGGTGAATATAATAGAATCAGGGGCATAGAAAGGGAGTGGACTGACAATTTTCAGGGGGAAGCGGTATGGGAAGAGATTGTACTAGTATTAAAATCTATTCTTTCAACTTTTAACCTGGGCTTCCTCTCTCCCCCTCTTGCCCTTTCAATGCATTCTCCATGCTTTAGTGAGAGGAATCTTTTGAAAATACAAATCCTACTTTGTCACTTAAGTGAATCCTCTGATTTCCAATAGCCTTCAGAATAGCATCTAGTTTCCTACATAAGATCTGCTGTTTTCCTTTCTAGCCTGTGCCTAATGCATTTTACCTGGAATCCACCAGTCTTTCCCTAAATCGCTGGCTCTTCCTGGAACTTTCACTCTTCTTTACCTGGCTTACCTCTTACCCATCCTTAAACCTAGTTTAGTTGTTGAATCCTATTAAATGACTTCCTTAATATCACCAGCTGGGTTATATGGTTTGGCACCATTCCCTGAGTGCTCAAAGAAGCAAGTTCCTTTATCAAAGCACAAACCACACTTAATGTAATCTCCATAGTCACTGAGCTCACTGTCTTTTATGTCCTGAACCTATAGCACTTAGCATAGGACTACACCAGGCACAAAGTTGATGTTAATAAGTGTTGGTTGAATGAATGAATGATTATTTTTTCAGTAATGAACTGAGTTTTGCCAACTACATTAGCTCTGGTGAAAGGTATGATAAACTAGAAGGTAAAGTTGTCGGAGAATGATGTCCTGATTATAGATTCTTTATCAGCTCACCAGGCTAGGTTTAGTGGAGAATGTGGGTCTTGAGCAGGATATCCAATTCAAAGAATAATTCAAAGGATTTTCCAGATAGAAAAAGAGAAAGACACTAATGTGACTCACCTATCAGAATATATTTACACACTATACACCATCCAACTTCCCACACCTGCCTACTTCTAATTAGGAAGAGGATCTTTTAAAAAATTTTAAAAATATGTTTTTATTGATTTTAGAGAGGAAAGGAGAGGGAGATAGAAACATCAAAGATGCGAGAGAATCATTGATTCACTGACTCATGTATGCCCTAAACTGGGGATCAAGCCCACAATCTGGGCATGTGCCCTGACTGGGAATTGAACCACAACCTCCTGGTTCATAGGTCAACACTTAACCACTGATCCATGCTAAGTGGGCAGGAAAAGGATCTTCTTGTTCCATCATTGTAGCTAAGCTGGCTTCAATTCACTCTGATCAATTTTTTTCCAGTTTGGTTATTTACCTGTGACTTCCCAAAGAAATATTAACTTCTGCCCTAGTCAAAGTTTAAAACTAAGCTAAAAGGACAGAAATGGTGAACAGTGAAGTTGGTTGTCAGGGAATCTCACTTCACCACAACTTGGCAAATCTGTTAAGTGAGGAATCGAGACTAGATAATTTCTATGATCCCTTTAAGTTTCACGTTTTAGTTAAGAAAACAGGTGAGTAATTACATAAGTCAAGACAATAGGCTGGAGGCATGGTTTTAAGTAGGAGATGACAGGCAAAGTAATTTTTTGCTTTCTTTTTTGTTAATAGGAGGTAATTGACACCCACATACAAGCAATGTTTGAAGTTATTCAAGTCGAGAATTTAAAGTGGTTTGGGCAGTTGCCAATAGAATTTCCTAGTAACTTATATAAGGAGTTTGGAGCTTTTACAAAGACAAATGGTCTTTGTCATTTTAGATATTTTAACATAAACTAGTAGGTTGGTGGAACAAATTTTATACTGGATTTCAGATTCATTGTCTTGCTAGAAAAGCTCATAGAAAAGGTAGTTATATATGGTTTCTGTCAAATGGTGGCATGGTCATATTACTGTTTCACAGAACACATATGCTCCAAACATCCTATTCCAAAAGGTGTAGCCTATAATATGAAATCATAATTGTTGAACTGTTTCCACCCTGAGGTAAATGTCTCATAGTTAACTTAGCCTTAATTAAGTCCAGTATTTCCTGAAATCTGCAACTACAAAAGACATTAAACAAAGTGAGAAATATTTCTAGATCTGGGATTGTGAAATTGGTTGACATGAAATGGGAGGAAAATACAAGACAAGCCTATAGATGTTGACAAGTCGAAATCCAGTGAATAGTAGAAATATTTTTTCTTTTTAAAAAAAAAATATATTTTATTGATTTTTTACAGAGAGGAAGGGAGAGAAATAGAGAGCTAGAAACGTCGATGAGAGAGAAACATCGACCAGCTGCCTCTTGCACAACCCCTACTGGGGATGTGCCCGCAACCAATGTACATGCCCTTGACCGGAATCGAACCCAGGACCTTTCAGTCCGCAGACCGATGCTCTACCACTGAGCCAAACCGGTTTCGGCATAGTAGAAATATTTTTAGCTCTTCCATTTTACTTATATTTTGAACTCCTTACCCGTCATAAATATCTAGTTGTCTATTGGTAAATCAATATGTTTGACAACAGTATTTGTTTCACATATATTAAGATTAAATAGGCATGATTTCATAAAGGCATTTGTAATATGCAGACTTCTCATGGTGTGACCCAATGGTAATCACATATTAGATATTGAATTAAATTGCTTTTTGATTTCAACCATCAGAGAAACCAATTTCTGCAGATACAGAATCAGTTACTTTTCCACATGATTAACTATGCAAACAGCCAGGTAGAAGACAGAATGCATAATTTCAGAGAACAATTTCTTTATGGTTCTTTAGGACTTAGCAAAGTTCTTTGAACATCCTCTCAAATTAAACATAGTTTCTGCAGCCTAAACCTAAAATTTACACTCATATGTAGAATCCAATTGACAAGATAAACAAACTAGAAACAGATTCATAGACAGAGAATAGACTGACTGCTGTGAGTGGGGAGGGAAGTTGCCGCAATGGGTGAAAAAGGTAAAGGGATTAAGCAAAAACCCCACAACAACTCATAGATACAGACAGCAGGATAGTGATCACCAGCGGGAAAGTGGGCAGGGGAAGTGGAAGAAGATATAGGGGGTATAAATGGTTGTGGAAGGACACTTGGCTTGGGATGGTGAATACACAATACAATACACAATGTATTATAGAACTGTACATCTGAAACCTGTATAAATTTATTAACCAA
Organism: Pipistrellus kuhlii; assembly: GCF_014108245.1. Lineage (NCBI taxonomy): Eukaryota > Metazoa > Chordata > Mammalia > Chiroptera > Vespertilionidae > Pipistrellus > Pipistrellus kuhlii. The sequence goes on along the minus strand of NW_023425562.1, from coordinate 49,446,743 downwards.
TGTCACCCCAATAAATTCAATAAAAAAGAAAAAGGAAACAATGGATTTGTTATCAGTTTATTGCAAATAATGTCACATGCAATGTATACTCTAAAAGACTACTACTTTTTCTAGAAGGTTTCCCTCTGCAGAAGTAGCAGAGTAGATTTGTATTTGCAGTTCCCACATAAACCACTTAGGAAAGATTGGGAGTTGAGGTGGAAGTAGTTTTATTCTCTAAGAGTTGAAATAAGATGATGTGAGATAGCCAAGAGACATATGAGAAAATGCTCAAGATCATCAGAAAGATGCAAGTTAAAAAGACAATGAGATAAAGATAAAAAACAAAACATGACAATGATGTACCATCTCACACCTGTCAGAGTGGCTGCCGTCAACAAATTTAACAAACAAATGAGGTTGTGAATAAAAGGGAACCCTGGTACACTGCTGGTAGGAATGTAGACCTCTGCAGCTACTATGGAAAACAGTATGGAGTTTCCTCAAAAACTTAAAAATGGAACTGCCATTTGATCCAGTGATCCCACTTCTAGGAATATATCCTAAGAATCCCCAAACACCAATCAGAAAGAATATTTGCATCCATATGTTTATAGTGGTACAATTTACAATAGCTAAGATCTGGAAACAGCCCAAGTGTCCATCAGATAAAAAGCTGTGGTACATTTACCCAATGGAATACTATGCAACTATAAAAAAGAAGGATCTCTTATCCTTTGAAAAAACAATGGAGGGCCCTGGAGAGTATTACCCTAACAAAATAAGCCAGTCAGAGAAAGACAAGTATGACATAATCTCACTCATATGTGGAATCTAGTGAACAAAATAAACTGATTAACAAAGTAGATCCAGAGGCATAGAAGCATAAACAGGGTGACAAATCTCAGAGGGAAGGAAGGAGTGGGAGGGTAGGGGATGGGGAGAGATTAACCAAAAAACTTATATGCATATATGCATAACCCATGGACACAGACAGTGCAGTGAAGGGCTGGGAGAGGGGAAGGAGGGAGGGGACCAATGGGAAAACAGGAGGACATCTGTAATACTTTCAACAATAAAGATAAATTTTAAAAAAGATGATATGAGGAAAGCAGTTCACTCAATGTATTAATAATGAATGTCCCATACTCTTCTTTTTTGGACCCTTTTCTACTGTCTACTTATGAGAAATAGACTTCCAACAGTGCGGGGAGAATCTTCAAACCAGGCAAGCTCTGAGGTTCTGAAGGTTTTAAAAAATTTACTTAAGACACTTTAAACTTGTTTTTCAGAGATTCCACCCCTGGACAAATAGAACAACCTCTCAAGGTTGGGAATAAAACCAAATTTAAGGATCAGCAATTGTTTTTACTGAGCATGCTGGGACTATAAATTAATTGCGCCTACAGTTCCAAAGCCGAGCTGTACAAATGTTTAATCCCCAGTGCTTAGTCTTGTGCCAACCTCATAATACATGGTTCAGAAATGTTTGCTCAAAGTGTTGGATTAGACCTTGACTCATTCTGTCAATGTCTCACAGTTTGGAACCCTGAGTCTTCAGGCCTTGGCTTGTGTTGCACTAAAACCGCTTGAACCAAGGTGCCCCTTGAATAATGAGATCTGTGGATTCCACCTGGCCCTACGGCTCAACTGGAGATAACCCCTTCTCATCACCAATGCTTGACTTGACTTTCATACCTATCTTGCTCTCTACTTCCGCTCTCCTAGTTCACCTTTTAATTCATCCCTTTCTTCTTAACCTCTCCCACTGTGTCCTATGAGATACCTGTTACAAACCCTCCTACCTTTTTGGTTTCTCTCAACAGCGATTCCACCATCTTTTTTTGCCTTGAATAACACTGTCTCTTTCCATAGGATAGCATTTCCCTTTGTCTTTAGTGACTATGACTCATTACTTATTTGAAGCATATTTTGATAACATTGGGGATGTCAGTGGGGGTGAAGGGAAAGCAAACATTCTAGTTGCTCATCATTGCTGGCAAACCATTACTTATTTTTTCTCACTAAAACACATTATTTGAGGCCTGTGCCATTTGGCTATCCTACTTTCTAACCTCCCTGTGACCATCATGATTCAGTTCCTGGTCATTTTCATTTTCTCTACCATCACTTTAGGTAAAGAGTGGTCATTTAGCCTCCAATAACCCATAGACCCTGTCCCCTCTGCAAGAACAACTCCCCCACTAAAAGTTTAAACTTAAATTTTATACTCTAACCACAAACAACTTCCTTTTCTGGCTCTCGCACTTTCTGAATCCCATTATATGTGTTCTTGGACTTCCTGTGACCACTAATGCCCTTTTTCATGAGCCCTAGTCCAATCCAAGTCCATCAGTGCATGCTGAAGTGTCTTGGGGACATATAAGAGAGGGCATCTAATAGAGGGCAGATGTCTGACTCCAGAGAAAGGTCTAGGTAGCAGGTAGTGGTTTTGGAATTGCATTCTCCATTAGATTTACTCTGGGGTCATTTATATCCACTAGATTGGAAAGTACTTTTTAAAAGTTTGAAAATCTCAAGTATTGACAATGATAAAGAAAAATGCTCACTCTCATATACTGCTTATAGGGATCAGATTAGTACAAACAGGAAAATATTTTTTGCATTTTCCAATAAATTTGACATGTGCAGGCTCTGAAACATAGCAACTCCTATTTCTCTTTCTCTAGTAATAGCTATATCATTTCAAACATAGGTTCCAACTCTTGAGTCACTTATACGTGGATTTGTAAAAATAAATACTATAAATGCATTTTCTCTCCTTTATTATTTAATGAACAACATTGTCTTTCTCAAGCTTATTTCACTGTAAAATTCAGTATATAATACATATAACATAAAATATGTATTAACTGACTATTTATGTTACAATAAAGCTTCCAATCAATGGTAGACTATCAGTAGTTTAGTTGGGGGAGTGAAAAGCCATACTTAGGTTTTGGAGTACACAGTAGGTCAGTGCCCCTAGCCCTGAGGCCCTTGCCCCCTCCAACCCTTGGTGTTCAAGGGTCAACTGTACTAGTGTATCTCTTAGTTCCAGAGACATGGATGAGATGCTTATAGCTGCATGGTTTGAAGTAGAAATACCAAAATAGAAATAAAATAAATAAATAAATGCAAGTCTAGAAGCATACAGCTAAATACCTTTACCACCTATGTTTCTAAAAATCAGGAGTATGTAATCCATCTTTAAAGAAATACAAGGGAATGATAACTACATAATTTAAAATTCTGGCTATATCTGGAGATAGAGGATATTAATGTATCAATATAAGGGGCTTCAATTGTATTAGTGATTTCTATATATTATTATGAACAGTAGATACAGAGGTACGTTGTTTCCCCGAAAATAAGACATCCTCTGAAAATCAAACCTAGCCCAACTTTGGGAGAAAAAAATTAATATAAGACACTGTCTTATTTTCAGGGAAACAGGGTAGGTGTCTGTATTACCATTCTGTGTATTTTTATTGTTATATATTTTTTGATGAATGTCAGGAAATATCTCACAATGATAACAAATGTAACCACTCTTCTATAATACTTTCCTAACTCCTGCCATTCTGTCAGCATGGGCTGCCTGAGTCACTCTAGAGGGGTAGTTTTAGCAGGTCATTGTAACAATGATCACAAAGGCTCTAGGCTTCATTTCAGAGCAGATTCGGTCTCCATCTCTATTTTCTGTTGATCAGGACAAAGCAAGAGATATACTGAAGTATAGCCATCCAGAAGGACACAAGATTGAAAGGTTAAAGTTGGCTGAAATGAGAACTTGGGAAACCTTCATTGTAATGAAACGTTTTGCAGAGTAGATAGAATTCTCAGACCACAAAATGACGCCTAATACTTGGATGTACCAATTAACTCAAGTGCTCCAAGTCTGTTTGGCGTCATGTAGTCCCAAACGAAATTCTTCAATAATTACCATACATCACGAATTTATGGAACTTTGTAACCAGTAATTTATCAGTCAGTCACCCAGTATTGATTAAGTTCTTATAAATTATGCTGTTGGGTACTAACCACTCAGGAAATACATTTCAGAAATTGGCTTGGTCTCTGCCCTATTAAAATATATTTAATTACAATAGGTCATGTTCAGCGCCATAGCAGAGGTTAGCTGGGACTACAATATCTTCAGAAAGAGAATTATAGTCACAGGATTAAAATGCAGAAATCCATAGGTAATTAAAGGGAGGGAATATTTTCAGAAAAAGGTGTTGCCAAAAGAAAGGACATGTGTCAAATGTCAATTGTCCATATTAGTTGGTGAGAATTAGGAAAATGATTGTGGCGAATAGACAGCAGGAAGTCATCTACTAGATGTATAACCAAAGATGAATTTATTACAATATACAATATATGTAGACCAAATATAAAAGTTTGGATGTTCATGTCATATTTGTCAAAATATTTATGCCCTGTATGTCATAACAAGAATGTTCAACAAGCTTCCTTTACCTGTACTAAGCTCTTAATTAAATAATTGTAATAATTGTTTGTTTGAAATTAGGTTAGGTTGTTTATAAGAACTTGAAAAAATAATCTATAATGTAAAAACATATATTACAAATTAAAAGAGAAAGAAATATATATTAAATGTTCTGAAAAAATTGGTTAAATATTTGGGAAAAAAGAAATCAAAATTAATTGTAAATGTACTAAAAAGTTAATTGTTGAAAATGAGAACATATAAATCAGAGATAATTAGCTTAACCTTCTAAGTTTTAAAAACTTCTGTAAATAAAGATAAATGTCTTTAAAAAACAGGAAAAAAACTGCAGAAAAAATAACTGCAACACATAGGCGAGGAAAGTAATTAGTATCTTTAACATAAAATGTTTACTAGAAAAAAGAACACTGAACCACAACAGTTAATGACATAAAACATAAACATGAGCATGCATAAACATACAGATATATACATATGAATATTCTGTAAAGTGAATGTCGAATAATATGTAAATGGCTATTACATTGTTTAATTTCCTAGTAGAAAACAAAGGACATAACTACACACACACACACACACACACACACACACACACACAACACACACACAACGTTTTTCTTGACCCAGTTAGCAAAGACTAAAAACATAGTCAAAGCAAGGAAAACGCAGTAAAGAGGGCAGTCTTGTTACATTGTTAGTGACAGTGTCATCCACTGCATATTAATGTCATATATATATAAGTGAAGTGCCAGAATTGTTACTATTTTGCATATATGTGCACTTATATGCATATACATTGTATATATAGTAAAATTTGTCATTAACATTTATTATATATTATTGTATATGTACATATACATAATATAATAAAAATTCATTTAGCTAGAGTCTTTTAACTTCTAATATTTTAGTCTATCAACTTTTTTTCTTACTCTGTTGAGCTTCTGGATAACTTTCTTAGAATTCTACATTTTCTTATTTGGGGATCCATAAGCAAGTCAACTAGCAATGGGAGAGAAGCGGAAACTGATATTTTCTTTTGATTTTTAGCTGATTTTCGTCACCAAGAAGAAGCACATATGATCCCAATAGCCATGCTCTCTGGACAACAAATTTAATTTCTCTGCACTGTTATCAACTGCTTTGAAAAGCTGACATTTCTGGGATTTAAAATTGGCACCATAATTTTGACCGATAGGTAAACTTTCCATTTCAGAGTTATTTTCAACAGAACCCAGAAACATACTCTTTTCAGGTTTTCTAAGGATTCCGAACAATTACATTTTGTGTGTGTGTGTGTGTGCGTGTGTGTACACATGTGCATACATCTGTGTATTTCCATTGGGAATATACCAGAAGTGGAATTACTAGATCACAGTATATGAATATCTTTCAATTTACTAGATAGTGTCAAGTGTTTTCTAAATGGTCTTGCCAATTTAAACTGTTGCCAACAGTATATTTATTTGGAACTTCAATATCCTCCTTAATGACTTAATAAAGTTTTAGAATATTTCCAGTAAAAGTATTACATGTCTATGGTTAGGTTTATTTCTAAATACTTGAAAGTTTCAAGTAATATTTCTTTAAGTTTTAGTTTTCTGAACATTATTGTTGGTATACAAAAATACAATTGATTTCTTAAATTATTTTTGTATGGATTTTGCATCTACTAATCTTGCTAAACTCTGACTCATTCTAATAGTTTGCTTGTCTTCTTATTTCTATGTTTATATTCATATGCAAATAGGAACAGTCTAACTTCTTCATATTACTATTTTGCTGCCCTGTTTAAGAATTTCTGTACAATATTGCATAGCAGGTGTCATAGTGGATATTCTTATCTTGTCACCTTTCCTTTTTACATCTCAACCCTTCCAACTGAGATTTCTTCCCTTGTGCTCTTTTGCATTTCTTTTAGTGTCTGTTGATGATAACTTTAAATAATCTGATTTAAACTTTTTACTTGTGGATATTTTTGTTGAGCATAGACTTCTAGCTCACCAATAATTTTTTTTCCCAGGGCATTGAAGACTATTGTCACTGTTTTCTGACTTTCCCTTTGCTTTATAGAGGGCATGTCTTTCTAATAAAATGTAGTAGCCTACATTGAAAAAAAAAGATGGGGAACCAGACCTCTGATGCTAACTTTATCAGATATTTGCTACTCTAAGATTTAGACCACCACTGAGAAGTTTAGAATTATAATTTGAAGATCTCAAGTTATTCAACCATTACATAAGCATGGGCTCAGATACCATCAGATGACACTGGATTAATGAGGCAGGATTTATTTTAGCCACAAGGGAATGAAAGAAAGAGAAGGGAAGGAAGGAAGAAGGAATAAATGAATGAAAATAGGAAGGAAGGAAGGAAGGAAGAAAAGGACTGACTTAGCAACTAACAATGACTTAAAGCATATTTATTGTTTGCTCAATTAGTACAGAGATTTGGAATTTATTTACATAAATTTCATGAACATACCTGTTACATACAAGGAGACATATCTGCTCTTAAATTAGGATGTGTGTAAGTCTATTGAGGTTTTGGAAATTTCTGTCACTAAGCATCTCCCAACCAAAGTTGTTTGTTTATAGGAAATGAGTAACTAAGAACTTTAAAGTCATTTTTTTTTTGTCTAGTCTGTACTGCATGCCATTTGCCAAAGGGTCAGAGAGCATCGTCTTCAGGCTAATTAGAAACACCACCACAATATTGCATGCTGTATCATATACAGTATACTTCTCTCTGTGAGAAATGGGAAAGAACCAAAGACATTCTTTTCCAGTTCTGCTCATCTAAAAGATTAGGAGTCATCAGCAACAGTGACAATTACCACCTAATCTAAATCAACATACAATGTGCTAAGAAGCAGCAAGGTTTACTGGGGATAATCCTTGAGGTACATAATCAAGAGCTACCGAAGTGTACTTATCCCTTATTTTTATTTTTAACTGTAGATAAAGCCATTGTAATGTGTTTTTCTCTGTCCATCTCAATGTAGTCACTGACTTATAAATAGTGCAGTAGGTTTTAGTCACCATTTATTCAAAATTACCACGACCCAGTAATATCAATATTGTCTTTTTTTTTTTTTTTGGAAAGTTTTAAAATTAGTCATCATCATAATCCCTCTGCTTAGCCACAGAATTCTGCAATCTTTATAATTAAGGAGTGGCTTTGAGAGCTTTTCCTTAGAAGCAAAACTGAATTCCTAACCTGTTAGAAATCAAATTTATGGGATTTCAAATAAGTTTTGTGAAATAAGGAGGGTAAGGGTTTATATCTGCTCAGTCATTCTTACAGTTGAGATAACATTCTACGTGTCATTTCTAAAGGGAGCAATTTTTTTTCTGTTTATTTTTCTCCAACTAGTATCAATTTGTACTTTGGGATTGAAATTTGGATTTGTTTTTTGTTTTTTTTTGTTTTTAGGAAATAGATGTCTATTAGTTTACATAATCCAGACTGAATAAATACACAGTTATTTAACATAAATCCAGTGTTCCCTAACTTCTAACCCAGAGAGTACAGACATCGTTAGCATTGCATCTGGGATACCAGCACTCTCAGGATGGATGAAAAACAAGGACAGTATTCTGGGGATACTGAACAAAATGCAACTGAGCTGGTGAGTATTGCAAATAGTCTTTAATCTTTCATGTCTAATATTCTTGCTTTTGACCTTTAACATTTAATCCTTCAAGAAAATTAAGTTGCATATCTCTGATGTTTGCTATTACAGGAAGAATAGAATCTGAGATTTTATTATCACTGATCACAAGTGTTGAGAGAGTTATTCAGTATGCCAAATAGTACTCTCACATCACTTGGGAATTTTGCATTAGACTTTTTGCTTAAATTTTGATATTAATATCAGAAGACACCAGAAGACAAAATTTAAGTAGATGGTTTGAAATATATTTATAGCAAATATTAACAACATGATTTATATTTCTTAATATTTTAATCCAATGAAAATTTCTATTCTCATTGACCTACTTGTACTTAAAGTGGTAATTTATGAAAAATGTCTTATGGCAGAAGAATGTATGCTTAATATTCTAGTAATGTAAAAATTTTATTTCTTAGAACATATTATATAAAGGGTCTTATTCACCATTCAAACAAATCCCTTCATTTTACAAATGAGGAAAGTGAAACATTAGAAGTCCAGCTAGCCAAGGGCAGAACCAGAAATCAAACTCAAATTTCTCACATATAATCTACTCATTGTAATAGGCTACTTTTCAAATAGACCGAACTACTATGTTCCAACAAAGAAAAATAAATTTTATAATTAACTTGAGGTTACAGAGCCAAGCCACAAGTGAAACAAAATAAATACAAAGCTAGGATTTGACATCGAATTGCTTTTCAACTTGAAGGCTGTATCTGGGGATTCACTAACGGTACCACCTTAGCATTAATGGTTAGCATGCCTTATGTGTGAAGGAAGCTGAAAAATGTCACTGCTTTAGTATTTCTTTATGTATTTAGTGTACATCATTTTGTTTCTATCTCCTTTTCATAATATATTAAATGAGTTATAGTTATGTTCCCATATGCCAAAACACTTATACAATTTATTCCATTAAGCTAGATAATTAGTTAATTATGCTAAAAAACACGAACAGTAAAATCAACTTCTGAGACTATGAAATAGTTAGAATTTCCCATTTTTAAGTAACCTAATGACAATCTCTTACATTCCCCCAAAACAAGGAGCAGAAGACTTTTTTTTTTTTTTACAATTATTCTATGATTTTAGAACATTTGAAAAATTACAAAGAAAAAAGAGTCACTCATGATTCATCCCAGAGGAAAACCACTGCTAATATTTTGCTTTCTGTCTCCTCTCACCCCAATCAAATGTAATTTGATTGTTGGTTTATTTATTTTCCCACATTAAATTTCTGTCTATTTTTTTTCTTGTAAAATTTTCATAAAGCTCTTAATTAAAATTTAGAGAATTGAGAGCTTATGCTACTGAAACCTTCTATAAGAGGACATTTATTTAAGCTGTATTTTTGTTCCTCTGTAAAGTTCCATGGTATTCTTTATATAAGCCCTATGGTATTTTATATGCTTAACCATTTCATGTTTTATTACTATTGTAGTTGCTAACACACACACACACACACACACACACACACACACACAAACAACAAGGACTGTTACATATATTTTGATATATGGGATCCTGTTTGTACACAATTATATTATGTGGAAATAATGCTAGTTTTATCTTCACATTTTTCATTATTGCTACATGTGGATGAGAACGTCTAATAAAACAAAATAAATGGACAAACAGAACAGAAGCAGACCCATAGATGCAGAGAACATTTTGATGTTTGCCATATGGGAAGGGGATTGGGACCTAGGTGAAAGAGGTGAAGTGATTAAGAAGTACAAATTGATAGTTACAGCATAAGAATTTAAAGCATAGCATACGGAATAGAGCCAATAATATTTTAATAACTATGTATGGTGTCAGATGGGCGCAAGACTTATCTGGATGATCACTTAGGAAGTTACAAAATGTCTAATCACTGTGGTATACACCTGAAACTAATATAATATTGCATGTGAACTGTAATTGAAAAATAAAAAATGATTTGCAGTCTTAATAATGGAAAAAAATACCCTAATATTGGTGGTAGGAGATATTCTTCATTCCTGGCTTAAAGGAAGGTGCCTGGCATTACACTGTTATACATGATGTTGGTCATTGGTATGAGGTCAATATTCCTCACCACAATTAGAAATTATTCTTTTATTTTTATTTCTTTGAGATTTATATAGTTTGTCTGCTTGTGTCACAACTGACTACTGAAATTTGTTAAATGACCCTTGGCCATCTACTGAAATGATCATTTATTTTTCTTCTTTGATCATTTGATATGAAAAATGTATTTTTATACCTTATGTCATTAAATCATTTCTAGAGTTTCAGATTCTCCTAGATTGGTTAGTTCTTCATTTGATACATGTAAGAGTCACATAATTTTTAAATATATTTTATATGTCTATGTTTCTGGTTCAAATAAACTTTCTTTACCCTTAAAAATCAGGGTTGGTTATCTGTTTAAAATTCTTTCTCTGCAGTTACCCAGAAATCCATACTGTTCAAATTGCAGAACACACTGTTGCTGTAGATCGTCTCCTGCGACCTTCCAGCCGCAATGGGTAAGGTTTGAAAACTGGGGTACGTGGGAAGTTTTCAGTAGTCTGTTAGCACAATGGAAAAATGGAAAAATGGGACAGGCAGGCCCTGACTCAGACCCCCTCTGCAGGGCTCTCCTCTCCTTTAATTCTTCATTTGCTGCTGTCTTTTGGCTCTTCAACCCTTCTTCAGAGCTTCCCTCCACAATCTCTGGGCAAAACCTAGAACCCGCAGCCCCCAACCTTTTATCAGTGCTGTAGTCTGTTCCTTTAAGATCCCCTCCATACTAGAGATTTCCCATTTTAATGTCTTTCTAGGCTCAATGAAATTTCTTTCATTTATGTTTAACAGATGAAATGTATTTAATAAGTAATTCTCTAATTATAAACTTTCAGATAATGCGAAAATAGGAAATAATGATGGGAAAAAAAAGAATACTTGTAAATTTTTCTCATCCAAACATAACCAAATCTAAATGTTTTAATATGCCTATACATTACTTTTCTACCCATGAGGACTAATTCGATAACTTAATTTATACTGCAATGTTAATAGCAGATAATCACTTAATGTCATATATTCCTGAGGCAATCTACTTACATTTGAGATGACACCGTATTGCTTTACTGTGAAAGGGCAACTAAGAAGGAATATTTTGTTCTCATGGGCTAGTGGACAAGGAGTGTGTGTGTATGTGGGTGTTTTTGTGCTTACTTGAAAGAGAGATAGAGTGAAGGTTGATACGTTGTGCTTTAAATTATATAATGTGGAAAAGGTTAGCCTTATTCTGATTGCAATCACTTACCTAAGCTGCTCCTATGTAATTTGCTGAAATATCCACTTACTGTAATCCTTTGCAGGTTATAGCAAAACCATGGTCACTCTGGAAAACATTTCTGGTGTGTCTGCTGGCCTGTCTGATTGCTACAACCCTCGTTGTTCTGGTCTTATATTTTGTTCACTTTGGCAAGCACACCACGAGTACAACCATCGTCATTCACACAGATGGAAAGTCCAGTCATGTGATCTGTGATCCTGGTTCTACCTCATCTCCTGCGCCCACCACTAATGCTACTCCCTCTCCTGCCCCCACCACTAGTGCTACTCCTTCTCCTGCCCCCACCACTAGTGCTACTCCTTCTCCTGCCCCCACCACTAGTGCTACTCCTTCTCCTGCCCCCACCACTAGTGCTACTCCTTCTCCTGCCCCCACCACTAGTGCTACTCCTTCTCCTGCCCCCACCACTAGTGCTACTCCTTCTCCTGCCCCCACCCCTGGTTCTACCCCATCTCCTACCACATCTTCTGCCTCATCGAAGCAGCCTGAATCTCAGAGCACCCCACCACCTGCCACGGTGCCTGCATCTACCATGCAGCCAACTGAAACCACCACGGATCACAAAGTCGAAATTGAAGATAATGACAACTCGGATCACGAAGTTGTAATTGAGGATTATGGCGAAGGACATTTTTGAGCCCTCAGCCCTCCTTCAACCAGGCCAGCACTCTTACTCTGAAAGAGACATGTCTAAGCTGCCCTGTCTTCTCTGCCAAGAGATTCCACAGCATCTGTCTTCCCGAGGTCCTGCCCCTCTTGCTCAGTCATTTGCTGGAATTCCCACATGGTGATGACTCAGTCTTGGGACCGCCAATGTTCAAATGATTGGAAAAGAAAAACTTCCACTGAGCCTGGTTGACTCATCCAGCTAGGGACCCAGAGTTTTCTCTTCACCCCTTTCTGTACAACCACCTTGGTTATCGCTCATGAAGATTCCAGCTGCTGAAGAGGCCTCCAAGTGGACCTGCTCTACTTCACTCCCTACATGCTGGGTCTTAAGCCAGTGTTTGCCATCTGTTATTGATTATTTCCCAGTCTATTGTCAGCATTTGTATTCCAGTAGGGAAAGAAAGAAATGTCCAATCAAAGTGGCTAGTGAGCATGGATTATTAAGTACCTACTGATCATTACAGAAGTGTTCCTCCTATGGGGAGTGCAGAAAAAAGGGGTTGGTCAGTAAAGATAGGAATAATTAAGGAGGACTTCAGAGAAGGGCTTAGAGTTGAAAAGGGGGAACATTTGGACTTAAATAGATAAAATTTAAACAGAAAATGAGAGGGCTAAGGGGGTTTAAAAGATTTGAAATCAAAAGCACACTTAGAATGTAACAGGTGATGGATTTTCTTTCTTTCTTTCTTTCTTTCTTTCTTTCTTTCTTTCTTTTTTTTTTTTTTTTTTTTTTTTTTTTTTTTACAGAGAGGATGGGAGAAGGATAGAGAGTTAGAATCATTGATCAGTTGCCTCCTGCACTCTCCCTACTGGGGATGTTCCTGCAACCAAGGTACATGTACTTGACTGGAATTGAACCTAGGTCCCTTCAGTCTGCAGGCCGATGCTCTATCCACGGAGCCAAACTAGTTAGGGCAGTGATGTATTTTCTATATCGGCATCTTTTCACTAATATTGTCAATATTATTTTTCATATTTAACATTCTGCTTAATCTCTAAACCACTATAAACACTACTTAGAAAATTTGAATGTTTAAATTGTTTTATACTTGGCACTATAACTTTGAGAGTACATGGCTTATAATTTGCCATGAAACACAGACTCTTGCTCAATGTTACTTATATTCTAAATGTTTGATACTTAGTAAAAGCATAGAAAGATTTCAATCTGGAAAAGACTAAAGTAAAGCAGTCTTCCCATTCCACCCCCAACCTCAAAACTCTACAAAAGGAAATAAGAGTGTATGTTTCTCTCCCTCCCCACACTATAGTATTAAATCAATTCATTTCTATTGTACTTGTGAAGATTCAATTTACTATCCTGTTTCCCCCGAAAATAAGACAGTGTCTTATATTAATTTTTTCTCCCAAAGTTGTGCTAGGTCTTATTTTCAGGGGATGCCTTATCTTTCCATGCGCTAGGTCTTATTTTCGGAGGATGTCTTATTTTCAGGGAAACACCGTAGGTTAAGATGTGCTTCCTTAGATGATTTAAACTTTGCTTTGTGATTTAAAAGTAAGAAGAGCTTTCAAAAAAAAAAAAAAAAAAAGACAAATTAACAGCTAAAAATGTTAAACTTTTGTAGAAGCTGTTCTAAGTAACTAGATGTTTAATAAGAGCTGCTGTTTTCTTTCTTTACTTTTAGATAATATAGAATGCAGTGTGATTATACAAATATGATCTCTTAACAATGAAATTCCTACATTAAATATTTGATTGGAGGATATTGTAATTAAGGGCATGTGAGATTATCAAGGTTCTGTGCTTTGTAAAATAGAGATGTAAATGAGCTCCCAGATACTCTTTTGCTTTAGACTTTTATGGTTTAATAAAGTATGAAAATAGTAAACAGTGGTGGAAAATATTTTTACAAGTTAAAATATGTAACAAAAATTTTACAAAGTACTATAAAAATGCTGTGAAGTGTGCATATTCAATTAAAAAGTACCCAGTTTTATTGCTTTATTTAGCAAACATTTTTAAAAATATATATTTTATTGATTTTTTACAGAGAGGAAGAGAGGGACAGAGAGTTAGAAACATTGACTAGAGAGAATCATCCATCAGCTGTCTCTTGCACACCCCCTACTGGGGATGTGCCTGCAACCAAGGTACATGTCCTTGACTGGAATCAAACCCGGGACCTTTCAGTCCACAGACCGACGGTCTATCCACTGAGCCAAACCGGTTTCGGCTTATTTAGCCAATATTAAAGCCACACATGTTCTAATATTCATTTTAAAAACTTATTCACCATACTCACATGACAGAAATCTATTTTAAATTGAGAAGCTTCTCTATTTAAAACATATCTACAAGCACTTTTATGAGTCCATTATTTATTATTAAATGCAAAGTAATTCATGTGGGATTAAAATGTTAAGTTTTCAAATATATTTTACCAAATAAGTGTCTAATTCACTTCTTTGGATGCCTTACTAATTGACGTATTTGGGCAGCTGGTACCCAAATATGTCAATTTATCTATATAGAAAATCTGCTGTAATAGGTAGCTGCCCATGATGATATTAAAAAATGTTTTAGGGAACCCTTTCAGAACATTTATTATTTAAGTCACTCACTTTGAGATATATATATATATATATATATATATCTCAAAATTACTATATATATATATGTATATATATATATATATATATATATAGTAATTTCAAAAAGCTTTTGAACTTTGGAAGCATCTCTACTTTGTAATAAATTATTTGTACATTATTATCTATTCAGTCCTTAACTTCTTCAATAACCCCCTAAGCTTTCTTACTAATTGTCAATATCACCCAAATGTGATATTGTAGGCTTTGATATCAGTGCTACAAACAAGACTAACATGTTTCTAGATTGTCACTTCTGTAGCTGATTTTAGTCATAGCCTCGTGAGAGCACTTAAAAATATATATTTTTAATGATTTTAGAGAGGAAGGGATAGTGAGAGAGAGAGAGAGAGAGAAACATTAATGATGAGAGAGAATCATTGATGGGCTGCCTCCTGCACACCCCCTTCTGGGGATAGAGCCCATAATCTGCGCATGTGCCTTCTACTGGAATTGAACCTGGAAGGTTCTGCAGGCTAATGCTCTATTCACTAAGCCAAACCAGCTAGGACCATGAGAGCATTTTTGAAATTTTGTTAAAGTCTCTCTTTTCCCTCCAAAATGGGCCCTACCATCCAATGGTTTCTTCCTCAAATCAAATGCAACACTCATCATTTCCCCCCACCAGTTTCAATTTTTAAAAATTATTTTTTTCCTATTTACCCCGGCTTCAAATGAGGCTTCCTCCTCATTGCTTTCACACTTACCACACAGGATGAGTTTTTAAATGTCCATAATATGCCTGGCTGGTGTGGGTCAGTGGTTGAGCATCGACCCATGAACCAGGAGGTCACAGTTTGATTCCTGGTCAGGGCATGTGCTGGGGTTGTGGGCTCAACCCCCAGTAGGGGGTGTGCAGGAGGCAGCTGATCAATGATTTTCTCTCATCATTGATGTCTCTATCTCTCTCACCTTCTCTCCTCTCTGAAATCAATAAAATATATATTATAAAAAATTTTAAATGTCCATAATGTACCTCAAGGCAAAGCACAAACAAAACAAAAACATGGCAGATTAACAACAAAAAGGAGAATCCGACATCATTGTGCACAGAGGGAGAACACCACTAAGGGAAAGGTCACCCGTTAGCCAGCTCCTCATGAAGGAAAACAGCTCTGGAAGAGCAAGGGCGTCCACCGAAGAAACTTCAGCCACTCAGCAGAGCAACAACAAAAAAACAGAATAATTGTAAACACAGAGGAGGAAGACAGTTTAATTTTGCCTGAATCATCCCATCTCCCACGGAGGCATTGTGTAGCGCCCAAGGGAATTCCCCAGCTAGAAAACGTTTCCCTTGCCAGGAAAAGATGAGCAGGGTGAGCAGTCAGCTTCCCCAGCCCTTCCAGGCATCGCTGGAAGATCAGGCTTAGGTCTTGCCCCACCCAGACTGCAAAGCCGAGGCATGTAGAGATGGCTAAGAACACAAAGAAAAGCACTGGGTACCATGCAGCTTAATCATCACGGCTCGCATCGATCTGTTCTGCAGGTAAATCCAGTGGTTTTTGCCTCTGAAGAAGGAATCATTGAGCAACGCGGCTCAGAGGACCACCTACAGATTTCACCAGTGTTTGCTCCTCAACTACTCAAGCCACCCGAGTGCCTCCTCACTCCCTCAAATCCCTGCTCCCACTGGAGCCTGGTGATTGCACCAGCAGCCAGCCCGTGCCACTGTGGCTGTGGGAGTGCAAGATACCAGTCGGACCTTCACAGCGGATGCCCAGCCTCGTGCGCACGTGACACTCTGCAGGCCTGATGCCAGTCACAGGCCTCACTGCTGTGTCCGTCGCTGGGGGGAGACTGTGTAGCCATGGGAGAGCACAGCGACAGTCTAGGCCCCACAGCTGCTTATAGGCTCAACTCAGGCCCTGTCTTCTGTCACTGGCCCGCACCACTGTGCTTACCTCTAGCTAGTCATTCCAGCGGTGCATCTCCCCAGCCCAACCCCTGACACTGCAGTGCACCTAGTGAAATACAGCAGCCTGAGTAGTATGTGTACACGGCCAATCAGGACCCCTGCAGCTACTCATGTGCCTGCAGTTAGCTGCAGCCAGGCTGCCCTCCCTGTGGGTCTGCAAAAGGCCTCTGCCACGACACAGGCACCTGAAGCTGGCCCCTGCAGGCAAGCGTGCATACAGAATTATCTTTGGCCACAACGGCCGCTTCTGTGGAACATAGTCGCTGGACCTGGAGATGCCACTGAAGACCCCAACAGCCCTGAATCCATTGCAGACTCCTGGCTCTGCTTCCCAGGAACCACGTGGTTGTTAATGTTGTGGACTATTAGCCTCAGCCCAGAGACAGCATGTCCTCCTGACCCCCTTGCCACCACACACTTGAGCCCTACACCACTAGACTTGGTTCTCATGTGCTGAAATATGTCCCCACCCACACATAATAGTCCTTCCATACTGAAGTCAGTTCTTAAAGTCTGAAGAGGTAGCTCCTTCTTCAAATGTTGCAGACACCTATACAAGGCTACTGAAATCATGGAGAATTAGAGAAACATGAATCTGCCAAAAGAATACAGTAAACTTCCAGTAGCTTGCTTGAAAGAAATTGATTTCCAGGAATTACTCAACAAAAAAAATTCCAACTACTTGTTTTGATGATTCTCAGAGAGCTACACGCTACACAGATAAACACTTTAACAACATCAGAAAAACAATGTGACAGTAAACATAAAATAAGAACCAAATAGAAATTTTGGAGGTGAAGGACTTAGTGATTGAACTAAAGCAGTGGTCGGCAAACAGCGGCTCAAGAGCCTCATGCGACACTTTGGCCCCTTGAGTTTTTAGCAAAGGCCAGCTTAAGAGTACCCTTATTAAGTACCCCTATATAGGTTAGGTTTAAAACATTTGGCTCTCAAAAGAAATTTCAATCATTGTACTTTTGATATTTGGCTCTGTTGACTAATGAGTTTGCCAACCATTGAACTAACTAAAGGATTCAATAGAGAGCTTCAACAGTAGACTTGACCAACCAGAAAAAGGAATTGGGAACCTTGAAGACAGATTATTTGACATTATGCAATAAGAGGAGAAAAAGAGTGAAAAAAAAAAATCTATGTGATCTATATGGGATACATCAAAACAATAAACTTAAAAATTATTAGAGTTCTAGAAAGAAAAGAGAGGAAAAAATGAACAGAAAGCTTATTTAAAGAAATAATGCTGAGATCATGAGTAGGGGGAATGGTGAGGTAATGGGGGAATAAGGACACATATGTAATACCTTAATAAATAAAGAAATTTAAAAAAAAGAAATAATGCTGAGAACTTCCCAAATCTGGAAAGATATTTGGGCATCCAAGTCCATGAAACTCATAGGTCACTAAAGAAACTCAAATAAAAAAGATCCTCTTCAAGACATATAATACAACTGTCAAAGCAAAAAGAGCTTTTTAATAAAAAGACAAATAAATTTCACTTCATATTCTTAATCCTTCTATGAGCCCCAGGTACTCTTTTATAAACATTCTTACAGTTGTAAAGTTCTAACAGTGTCTACTAACCATGAGTCAGCTATAGTTAATTACAGGGTTAAAGGGAGCTAACTTCAGGCGCCAACCACAGCAGCTGAGGATTCCGGTCTCCAGGAGTTTCACCTGGCACAGGTGAGCAACAAAACTCCTCCTATGGAGGAAAACCAGGTCATATGCCTGTGGGTAACCCCACAGAGCCCAGCCCTATTCCTGGAATGGAAAACCTTACAAAGCAAGATGTTATGGTACTGACTATATCCCAGAAACCTCAACCAGGAAGAGATCATGGAGATTATCTCATCCAAACTCCTCACTTTTGAGATGAAGATTCCGAAGCTAAAATAAAGTGTAAGTGCTGGCACAGTGCAAAGGACTTTAACTCTGTTAGCTTTCCAGACAGAGTATTGGTGGTAACGCTGAAATGACATGATTTATCTCGGGCTCTGCACTAACATGAAACCTTTTCTGATTTCCATTTTACTTTCATCCTGTATTTACTAATGTGTTTGACTCAGTTTTTATTAATACCTCATTTTAATGTATTTTTTTGAGTTTGAAGAAAGAAAATCATATACTCCAATGGAATTTTATTTTTCATATTTAAAAAATATATATTTTTATTGATTTTTTACAGAGAGGAAGAGAGAGAGATAGAAAGCCAGAAACATCAATGAAAGAGAAGCATCAATCAGCTGCTTCCTGTACACATCCCTGGGATGTGCCTGCAACCAGGGTACATGTCCTTGACCGGAATCGAACCTGGGACCTTTCAGTCTGCAGGCTGATGCTCTATCCACTGAGCCAAACCGGTTAGGGCAATTCTTCATATTTTTTAATCATATCTTCAATTTTTTCCCCCCTAGAACCAGGTTTTCTTCTTTTCAGTTCTCAAAAGGTTTTATTTGTCTCTAAATATAATACATAGAGTAGTTAAAGTGTACAAGGTCTAAAACCAGGAAGTCAGCGACTTGAAACCTGGCTCTCTGTGTGACCTTCTGTAAATTACCTGACCTCTCTGTGCCTCAGTTTTCTCATCCAGAAAGTGGACATTAAAAAGACCACTTACTTCACATGTCCATTGTGAATAGTGAATAGATTATTATATTAGCCTGGTACCTGGCAAGTATTCAATAAATGTTACTGAGGCTAATGGTGAATTCTTATGTCAAGAATGGTGTTACCCTTGCCAGCTAGCATTTTTCTGGCTATTGTTCCTCCTTGAATGAATAATTTATAAATATTTAGAAAATTACAACCAATATGGACATTCAACAAAGAAAAATGTCACAAGATTGTTGTAGCTTCTGAGAAAGTATAACTTTGTCTAAAGCTGAATGGAAATTAGGGATTGGGTGGGATAAAATTAAAGCACACATAGCAAGACCCTGCAATGATGGGAGGTGAAGGTCAAGTGGGAGATAAAAGGATTCACCTTCCCTCCTGAAAGTGCATTGGAGTGAGTGTGCTAATAGCTGGCTAAGCCACATTAAGATACACAAATCTCATGTAAAAAAAAAAAAAAAAAGTTTTACCACAAATTTAGCTATTAAAAATTTGGGAACCAATTAGGACCATTTTAGTATAGAAAATTAAGATTTAAATTAAAAAATATAAAGTAAAGGTATCAAATATATGGTGGTGACAGAAGACTTGACTTTGTGTGGTGGGCACACAATGCAATATACAGAGGATGCATCATGGAACTGTACTTTTGAAAGCCATGTAATCTCATTAACCAATGTCACCCCAATAAAGTTAATTAATAAGAAGGTTTTAGTGAATGAATACATTTTTGTATATTTTAGTTTATATGGTACTTCAGATTCTCATAGACTCTTTCCCCCAAGGCCATCTTTATAACATATATGCGTTTAAACCAATTGCTTTTGACAATTGAGCTATTATCCTAGTCATGGGGGTGATTCAGGGCAGGAGGGCAAATTCAAATACTTCCACAGGTCTCTCTCCTCTCTGTAAAGTGTTCTTATCACACCAGGGTACCACCTGAGGAAATGAAAGCATCTGGCAAAAAACATGGCCCTAGAACAGCATCATGGGTTCAGAACCCACACTGCACATGGAACCACTAAGACAGGATGGGGCCTTGCTTCTAGACTCAGCAGTTATGTACCTTTGGAAGAATCTTTCCCACTTATGGGACAATAGCTTCTTCATCTATAAAATGGAAATAATCACACTGGTTGCTAAGGTTTGTTGTCAAGATAATCTGACATCATGGGCATGAAAGCATTTTGCAGCTATAAAAATCATAACTGTAGAGAGTGGCATTATTATTTTTATTTCTTTTTGGGAATGAAAAAATACTTGATTTTCAACTTTAGGCGCAATGTGGTTCTATTATTCTAGATGAATGAGACTGATCCAGTGTGGGACTTTTTGAAGAGAGACTTGGGTTTGAACATCAGTTCTATGTGTAAATTGTAATCTTGTCAAGGCCTTTCAACAAATCTTGGAGTTGGAGATAGTTGCCAATAAAGTATAAACTTTATAAGATTAAAAAGAATAGTATTTTTCAGTTGAATAATTTATCATGTGTCAGTAGTAATGAAATATTCTTATGATTTCCGCTTCAAATGGGTGGAGGGGCTGATTATTAGAGAGCACCTTTCAGATACTTGCAAGTTAACAGGGTTGATCATCTTATCCTCCAAGACCCGTGTTGGATTGGAAAGGAACCATTTACTAGGAAGGAGTGCACAGGTCTGCTGTGGCTTCTACCATCACAGGTTGATAGGCCTCCCCCAGCACCTCACCTGAATTTGGTTATTTCCCAGTCCAAGGGGTATTTTTTTTTTTTTAAGTGAAAAGATGTCTGTCTTTATGACAGTAATCTATGTTTTGGAGTGTGAGGGGTTATAGTGCTTCAGGGCAGATGTTCTCAGTCAGAGGGCTGGCTTCAGTGGGAAGGTTTGCTCTCATGGCTAAGTCATCTTCTGCTTGCTTTTCTGCACTGCACAATGGTTCTAGATATTTATGGCACAGAATCGGGACATCCGTTATTTTCACTTGTCATTATCGAATAATTCCACAGATAAACAGTATGCATGCTTGCAAAAACATATCAACTCTGCTTTCTTAGGATCTTCTCTCCAGCTGACTTAATGATGAGTGAGCAACTCTCTACAATAGCCTCATAATTATGCTAAACCCGGTAGATTCAAAGACTGTACTAACTCATCCTCCCCCATTGCTAGTGTCTCTCCTCTTTCCAGGCTCAAATCTAAGTTTTCACCCTGATTTGTTTGTGAAGAGAATCTTAATTAGTTTCCTGTTGCCACTGTGAAAACTACCACAAAGTTAGTAGTTTAAGAAACAAAAATTTATTCTCTTACAATTCTGAAGGCCAGAAATTAAAAATAAATAAATAAATAAATAAATAAATAAATAAATAAATAAATAAAGTATATCAGGCTAAAAAATTCAGGTGTTGGCAGGGGAAAATCTATTCCTTGCCCTTTGCACCAGCATATGGCTGCATCTTGCTTCTGTTGTAACATCACCATCTCCTCTCTCATCTCCTGTGATTACATCAGCCCATCCCTCAAATCCAGAATCACCTCCTCATCACAAGATCCTTAACTTAATCATGGCTACAGCCCTTTTTACCATGGTAGGTAACATATTCACAGGTCTTGGGGAAGTAGGACATAGACATCTTTGGGGGCCATTGTTCAGTCTCCCACAGCACCGAGAGCACTTTGTGCACTAAACTATAATCCAGTCTGAACAATCCTTTGTTTCCGGCTCTTGCAGGAGGTAGGTGGAGGAATAATCTCTCCCAAGGCCCTCCTTGGATTTTTGCATTTTAACTGTAGCTGAAGTTTCCCTCCACTCTGGTTAGCAGACGCACAGACAAGTATTAGAGTCAGCAGGGCCTTGAAATCACATACCTGAGGGGTGTGTGTGTGTGTGTGTGTGTGTCTGTTTTGTGTGTTCGCTGGCCCAGCAGTGTCCTGTCTTGAGCTCTACCTACCCCCATTTCCACCATCAAAACTGGGCCAGCCAGACCCGATTTCCCTAAAGAGTTCAACATCATGTTGTAGCAGCCTTGGGCCATGCATCGCTGCTGAGTGTGGGTGAGGTCACCTTTCACTCGCTTAGATACAAACCCTCCGAGGGTTTCCTCAGCCCAATATTCACTCTTAGAGCAGGGGAGAAAGAAGAAAGGCTGGGGGAAGAAATAGAAAAAGGAATCATGAATTTCCCTTGTTACAGTGAACACTGAGAAGACTCATCCATTCAAACACCTTGTACCATGAGCACTATTCTCCAATTCAGGAATTAAGGGCAGTTGAGGTCTAGGGAGGTTTTATGCTGTTATTTACCCAACAGGTAGATCAAATCTATGGGGTTAATGCAAACATTCAAAACATACTCAACACAGGTATTTTGTAAACTGACCAGAATTTTTGAAAGAACAATGTGGAGGGATAGCTTATTTTTATAAATTTTATGGTTGTATCTTCTGAAAAGACAGTGGGAAATGTTTGAGTGTTCACCATGAGGACACCACTGAGCTGAGATTTGGAATGAATGTCACCAAATAATCTTCAGGTGGCCCCGAGGTTTCAGGCCAGGTAGTGGAAGCAACTATCAGCAGCTTCTCCTGTGAGATATGACCATCCACAAGAGGACAGTTGATTAATTTTGAGCTGAAATGTTTAGAAAATGTTAAAAGAACATATGTACTAAGTTGATAGTGACACAGCTTTGAAGACTGTACGAAAGTTGAGTGCTTTCTTTGGAGGCACCAGGTTTCAGCCAGTGCAAACTCATTGCAGACTTTCCCAGTCACTTCAGAGCTGGCAATGCATCCACAATCCAGGAGTTCCCCCAAAGAGACTTCAGTGAAATACCAACTGTAAAAGGAACCTGAAGAAAAGGAATAATCCTTCTGAGCAACACGGGTAACCCAATCACAAACTTGTAAACAGAACAGTTTTTCTAAAAACATAGAAAACAATGCTAACCAATCTGAGCAGTACACATTTCAAATTTGGTAACAGGCTGATGATTGCTACACATTTATAATGTGTGTGTGTTACCAAAAAAGATCTGCCCCAATTGGAATATATTTGTCAAAATTTTCTGAGGAATGAAACAATTTTTAAACAACAAATCATAAACTAAAGAACCAAAAGGTAGAGACATTAAAGGATTTACTGGCTCTTCCTGGATATGTCTTCCAACCTCCTATTAGGAGAAGATTGCTAGTTCATCTTTTTCCTTTTTCTTCCCCCTACCCCCACCCACAATTATATATTATCCATAATCATTGGCTTCTTTTTAAAGTATAATTTATTTCTTAAAGACAAATAGTTTCTGCAATAAAACTTTACACAGCATGTTGAGAAAACATACACATATCTGTCTCTGTGTTATTTAAAATATATATATATATATATATATATATATATATATATATATATATTTTATTGACTTTTTTACAGAGAGAAAGAGAGAGGGATAGAGAGTTAGAAACATTGATGAGAGAGAAATATCGATCAGCTGCCTCCTGCACACCCGCTACTGGGGATGTGCCCGCAACCAAGGTACATGCCCTTGACCAGAATTGAACCTGGGACCTTTCAATCTGCAGACTGACGCTTTATCCACTGAGCCAAACTGGTTTCAGCTGCCTCTGTGTGATTTTTATTTGCAACCCCTGATTTCAGTCTGGATGTGACATCATGCTAATCCTTTTATTTCCCCTGAGCAAAGTTGACAGAAGAGTTAATCAGTTGCTTCATATATCTTTCAACACTAATGTCATGTTTTCCCCTAAAGTTAAAAGGTTAATGTCAGAAAATACTAAAATGTGGGACAGCCTGAAATGAACTAGTTGAAGCCAAAGCCGTGTCTGGTGGAGAAAGTGAGGAAGGCAGGAGGCATCCATTCTGGCTCTGAGGAACAAAAAGAGTGAGTGCACCTCCTAGCCAGGTCCTGCCAGTGGTGTTTCCTAGGAGTTTCTCAGCGGCTTCCAGGAGTCAGGAGGTCTCCTTAAGGACTCTCCTCTGTCACTCCCATCCTCCCAGCTGTCCTCCACACCTGGACCCCAGAGAGCCTTGGGGCTTCTGGGAAATGGAAAGTAGCTCTTGCTAAATTGCTCAAGGTTTTGATGTTGCAATCACTTTCTTTAATAACCCTGAATGACCACAGAAATAATTGAAGCATTTTCTTCCCATTTGAATATGCTGGCTCAGCAGTAATCCTACCTAAGACTTTCACAGAGACACTTTGATTTGAAGATTTATAGACTGCTCACTAAGCACCTCTTGACAAGTGAGAATGATTGCAGATCCCGGCCCAACCCTATTTGTGGAAATAGCAGTATTATACATCACTCTGTGTAAAGAACCTCTCTGCATGTGATAAAGGGACCAATGAGAGCTGTAAAGTCCTTCCCCTGGAGCTACTTTTCTGCCCTTTGGGGAGTAAGGGAAATCTTAACCCCAAATATGTCTGTTCCCTCCAAAGCCTTCCTGACCAACCTTAGGCTGAAGTTACTTGGGCTTAACATAAGTAAACTCAAGTGTTTGTTATGTTTAGCACTTCTATACTTTAATAGTATTTTCGTAATTTGAAAAATAAAATTTGTTGACAGCAAAAGACTATTTGGGAAAATTTTAAAATTTAAATTTATCCTGATTGTTAATAGTATTAAAGATATCTCCTTTGCCCCTATTTGCCCCTTCCCTACTCCTGCCCCTCCCCAGGCCTTCAACTTCATTCAGAGCATCAGCATGCATACAATGGCGAGCACTATAAACATTTTGATGTATTGTTCTTTAGACTTCTTTTATTGTACGGAGGTGTTGTGTTTTCCCTCAGAACACAAAATAAAGTACCTCACTTATTGAGATGAATTTCTCTTTTTATCTAGCAATATGGTATGTTCAGCCCAGGTCAAAATAATATGATTCTACAACATGGATTTTTAAATGGCTTTACAATATTCTATTTAAAAATCCATTTTAGCTTAACCATTTCCCTATGGTTGGATATTTAGGTTGATTTCAATTTTTATGATGTTTTTAAACATGTACTATAACAAACATCTTTGAAACAGGAGTAATTTTTTAACATAAGATAAATCTCTGTATCTAAAATTTCTGGTTAAAACATGTACACTTTTAAGAATTTCAAACATTTTATCTAGTTGTTCTGCATAAAGATCATACAAATTTTATTTCATACCAAAAATATATGAGTGTCTAGTTTCTTGACACTATTACCAAATTAAATAATATTTTTAAATTTTGCCCAAATTGACATAAGAAGATTAGCTGAATGACAAAGTGCTTTATTTCATTACTGGTGAGATTGGATATGCTTTCATGCTTGCTTGTGCTATTTCATGTCTACTTATTAGAAAGTACGTTTAATAAAACTGTCCTGTTCATGTCTTTTGCCCATTTTCTCTCCTTACTGACTTATAAGTGATATTTAAACATCGAAAAGCTAAATAACTTGCCACACTGTTGTAAATTTGACTTAGCTATGATTCTTTAAATTTAGAAGCATAGAATTGTTCTTATCTGAAGAGCTCTCTCTATTTTTTTTTCCTGTAGTGCTATGCCTTTGAAGTTTTTATCCAGCACTAAAGATTATATCAATATTCAAATACAGTTTCTTTTTTTTAAAATACAGTTTCTTATTGAATGTGTTTTTTTAAGTTATAACATTAATCCATTAGAGTTTGATTTGATGGGTTTCATATAAGGTTTAATTATCTTTATTTTTATTTTTTATTTATTTTACTTATTTATTTATTTATTAATATATTTTATTGATTTTGTACGGAGAGAAAAGGGAGAGAGATAGAGAGTTAGAAACATTGATGAGTCATCAATCAGCTGCCTCTTGCACACCCCCTGCTGGGGAGATGCCTGCCACCAAGGTACATGCCCTTGACCGGAATCGAACCCGGGACCCTTCCGTCTCCAAGCCGATGCTCTATCCATTGAGCCAAACCAGTTTCGGCCAATTGTCTTTATTTTTAAAGGGCTGGAAGTTTACGTACATGGAGGTACTAAAAGGGGAAGGCACCACAGAGAGAACAGATGGCTACCTGGTGAAAATACCTACGAGTTCTGTTCTCTTTTCTCCCCGCAAGTGTGTGTGGCAGGCAGTTCCTTCTCTGCTCTCTCTAAGTTTCAATGTCTATAAAGTTGCTATGGGGTGAAAGGAAGTACAACTTTGAAAAAAAGGAGTACCTATATTATACCCTGTTTCCCCGAAAATAAGACAGTGTCTTATATTAATTTTTGCTCCCAAAGATGCACTAGGTCTTATTTTCAGGGGATGTCTTATTTTTCCATGAAGAAGAATATGGTACACATTTATTGTTAAATGAAAATAAAGGAAATTTATTACCTGTATATGGTACGGTAGTACGGTAGTTGTTAACACAAAACAGACAAACTGTGAATCCTACAGCATCAAGAATTTACTCATTTATTCAATGACAATCATGTCATCATCTTCTGGAACATCATCATAACAATCCAATTCCTGAATTTCCTGGTGAATTTTTTGTGACTCCATTTCTTTCAGAATCAGTGGACCAAATCTCTCATGTTTAGCCTAGGGAGGGCCTTATTTTCAGGGGGATGCCTTATATTTCATTCAGAAGGAAACCTGTAAGTAGGTCTTATTTTCGGAGGATGTCTTATTTTTGGGGAAACACAGTATATATTACATTAGAGGATTTGGAGTGGTGGGGATTGTGGGGTATAGAATTACAATTTTTATTGTTTTTTTAAATTATTTAATGTATTTAATTACTTTGTTTTTTAAAAATAGCTTAATTTTTAAAATTACTTTATTTTTTAATTTATTATTTTTATTCCTCCCATCATCATTTAACACCCCCTACAGCCTCCTCCACTTCCTCCCTCCAATAGTTAGTACACTGTTGTCCATGTCCGTGAGTTCTTTTTTCCTTTTTGCTCAAAACCCCCTCTAACCTTCCCTCCCCCAGAGCTGTCTGCCTGCTCTCTATCTATAAGACTATCTCTAATTTTGCTGATTAGTTCAGCTTGTTCATTAAATTCCATATGTGAGTGAAATCATTCCTTTCCAAGCTTGATTCTAAAGAAAACCCTTTCAAGGAAATAAGAAAAGTAGAGGAAAACGGGAGATTTAGGGTTAAGAAAAAGAACACATATGATTCTTTTCTTATTCCACTTCCCAGTTTTGAACAAGAAAACTATTTGACTGCGTCTTAAAAGAACTTTGGCCTGTGTGCTTCGCTGTAGCTGCCCTTCTCCCACAGCTGTGTATACTCAGAATACAACACGAAACTGGGCAATGAGTTCTCTCTTGTCTTATTTAAGGCTCTCCCTTCTCCTCCTTCTCCTGTTTGCACAGCTCTTTCATAAATGGTTTTTGTTTTGTTTTTATAAATCACTGTCTATATCAAGTGCTACAGGAAGTTAAAATATACACTTAGAGCCTAATCTATAATAATAAAAGTGTAATATGCTAATTAGACTGAACATCTTTTCAGACAGCCTTCCGGATGAAGCCAGGGCTGGGAGGGAATCCCAGGTCCCGGGTGTCTGCCAGCGGCCAGAAGGAAGCCCCGGTTCTGGGTGCCAGAGGGAAGCCAGTGCTGGCAGCTGGGGGAAGAAAGGCCTACTCTTGCCTGAATTTCATGCATGGGGCCTCTCGTATTTATATAATTTGGCAATATTGGAAAGAGCATAACCTTGAGAAACTTTGGGAGTATTTAACAGGCTCTTACAAAAATATAGATAGGGTTAAATATCTTTTAGTTATAAGGGGGTTTATTACTACCACATCAGAACAGATTGGTTTAGTTGGTGGATTTTTTTTAAAGTAGATTAGTTTTATGTAGTTAAGATATATATTACACCACGTGTAATGATCTTTTCTTTAAAAAGAGTTGTTCTTGTTGTTGGTTTTCTTTTGTTTTGTTTTGTTATAAGTACAGTCCTTTTTCCCCCTCTAAAATTGAGGAAATGTTGTCTTTACTAATGTTAGGGTCTAATTCTAAAAGAAACATTTTCATGTTTATTTGTAAAGAGATAAGATATACCCTGAATAACAAACTATGAGCAAATGTTTTAAGTTTTACTTTACCAATAGATGCTTCTATAGACTTTCTGAAAGTACACCTGAGCAGAGAAGGGGGGACATCTGGTGGCTGCCAGTTGGAAAGAATGCAAGTCACCAGAGACCAGGACCTAGAGAGGGTTCTTTCTTTTTCTCTTCCTTCCTTCTTTCTTTTCTTTTTCTTTCTTTCCTTTTCTTTTCTTTCTTTCTTTCTTTCTTTCTTTCTTTCTTTCTTTCTTTCTTTCTTTCTTTCTTTCTTTCTTTCCTTTCTCCTTCATACCTCTCTCTCTCTCTCTCTCTCTCTCTCTCTCTCTCTCTCTCTCTCTCTCTCTCTCAGACAATAATGAAGAAATAAAAAACAACAGAAGGAAAGCATATTAAAGTTCTTAATGCTTACTGGTTTTCCTTTTTTAGCAACAGTTAAATAATTTTAAATTAGATTGAATATTTTAAAATTTAGATATGTATCTTTTTCTCTAGCTAACAAGCTCTTCTAAATTTTTAATATGCCATGTTTATTAAATCGGTATTAGTACCAATACAGGTATTAATACATTTTTTTTGGGGGGGGGGGATGAAAATAATTATGAGCAATCTAAGTATATGTGGGAAAAGTTTTCTCATAATGCATTTTTTGTATAGCTCTTAGCAATCTCTATCAAAGTTTAAAATTCACACAGAGAAAGAGTGTTCTACTTCTAGGAAAATATGCCACTCATCCATGGCAGAAGTACACAAAGATAAAGTCATGTTTATTAAGTATTGTTTGCAAAAATCAAATAGCTAGAAACCACTTGGATTTCCATTATAGAGGAGTGACTCAATAAATCAGAGGATGTCAACATAACCACTAAAATGAATGAGGCAGGACTGTATTATCATTAAACTATTTGCTAAATGTAATTTAGTATTAAATCATTTATATAAAAATATGTGTATGTTAAAATTACTTAGAAGTTCACAGAATACATATTTTGACCGAATGCTGAATGATCAAGTGTTAAAATCTATATTCAGCTAATGCAGAGGCCAAATCCAAACATTACCATTAATAAATATGAAATAAAAGAAAAAATCTAATAGCTTATGAAATAAAATAATGACTAAAATTTTTACTATTAAAATTTTGGTGGGAATATATTGGAAGTATAATATTACAATAAAGGTGAAATAAGGTCTCAGCATTTGACACAACTAATTTGTTCTTTACTGCAATCTTGTGATACTAAGAATATATTCATTTCCAAATGTCATTTTTGATAATGTCATTTAACTTTTGTGTAACAGATCTAATTCAGGATAAAGCAAGTTAATTCATTCTTTAGATGGAACATTGTATTACAACTAAAAGTCACAGTGACTCTATTATTAATTATTTACATACTAGAGGCCCAGTGCATGAAATTAGTGCATGGGGAGGGGGTCCCCTCAGCCTAGCAGGGGGATGTCCAACTGCCTATTTAGGCTCAATCCCTGGGATCGGGCCTAAACTGGCAGTCAGACATTTCTCTCACAATCTGCGAACCACTGGCTCCTAACTACTCACCTGCCTACCTGCCTGATAGCTCCCCTCTGCCCCCTCTGCTGGCCTAGTGGCCCCCAACTGCCACCCCCTGATGGCCTGGTTGCCCCTAACTGCTCCCCCTCCCACTGGCCTGGTTGCCCCTCACTGCCCAACCCCTCCTCCCCCCACCAGCCTGGTTGCCCCATGTACCCTGCTGCTCAGTGTTTGGTCATCCGTCTTTAACACCCCCTGCTGGCCTGGTCACAACATGCAGCCTGCTGTTCAGCTGTGACTGTGAGGGTGTCCTGACCAATTTGCATATTACCCTTTTATTAGTATAGATATATTTTCCTGCTGCTCTGTAAGCTCTCTGGGGAGGGATCTATCAGGTTTATAAATCCAGACCTCTAACAGGCACTTATCAGATTAATGAATAAAGTGATTTTAAAAATTCCTTATACTGATCCAAGATCTTCCAGAAAAAACAACTAGGCTGTGTTTCCCAGCATCCTTTGTAGCTGAGGTAGCCATGTGACTGGAACAAGCAAAACTATGGTGTATCCTGTGCAGGCTGAGCTCCTGGAAACCTCCCATGTGCACTCCTGGTGCTTTTTCCCCCTGTGTCTGACTAGGGTGTCAGCTTCCACTGTGGGCTTGGAAGCCATGTGTGATGGCAGAGCTGCAGGGTGAGTCACTCTGCCCACCCTCATTGACTTAGAACCATCTCCTGCTGTTTCATGACTGAGAAATAAACTCTCATTGTGCTAAGCCAATCTATGCTTGTCTATATTTTACTGTGGCCAAGCAGACCTCAATGCTCTAGTCTAGGGGTGTCGAACTCAATCAGAGAAGGGGCCAAAATCTAAAATCCAGCCTAAATCGCGGGCCAAATGATTTACTGAACAGTCATAAACTGTCATTGTGATGGAAACGAAGCGGAGTGCAGTGATGACAGCACGGTGCGGGCCACATTGCAAGGCCTGGCGGGACGGATTTGGCCCGCGGGCCTTGTGTTTGACACATGTGCTCTAGTCAAAGAAGGAATTGACCCAGTCCAAACCATCTAGTCCTCGTTCCTAATTCAGCCAGATCAGGGATGAATGTCTTAGGGACCTATCCATTCATTCCTTTAGCCAGTGTCAACTGAGTTCCCACCATCTGCCACATTCTCTGCTGTATGCGGAGGGTACAACAGTGAACAGGAAAGTATGGGTGGGTCCTGCCTTCATTAGCGATAAAGAACAGCAGGATGGACAGAAAATAGACAAATAAGTAAAACATAAGCAAACAAAATTACAGTACTTTAAAGTCATGATAAATGCTATGAAGGAATTAAAGAACCTATGAAGCTAAAAAAATAAAAGGCATACCATATAAAAAGGATTTTATATGGGTAGAGGTTCAGGAAAGACCTTCCTGAGAAGGTGATACTGATGCCAAGATCCAAAGGATAAGAAGGACCCCTCTATGTGAAGACTGGAGTTAAAGTCATTCCAGAAATAGAAGCTTCCTGCAAAGGTTGTAGCATAGGCAAAGCTTGGCCCAGTGTGGCACAAGGCATGAGGGATGATGTTGAGTTAAGCAAAGCTGAATTCCAGAGCCAGGTAAATGTGCCAACATTCTGGCTCCCTGCTCATAAATCTGTTGGATTTAGTTGAAGACAAGGATGTTCACATCTTCTGTTTGTTTTATCATTTATTTTGTCCCATGTAGACATATGTCACTGAAGGTAAAAACAAGGCCAAAAGCTATAGTAGCCCAATGTATTTGACTTTAGTGTATCATTAAAATATTAAGGACCATTAAAATATTAAGGTTATTAAATGAATTTTATGAAATAAAAAAGTTCTATTCTATGAAAAATATCTTTCACTCTGCTTTCTGCATAATCATATAAATAAACTTTACTGATTAGAGTTAATCATTAAAATATATGAGTAAGCCCT
Source organism: Pipistrellus kuhlii (assembly GCF_014108245.1). Taxonomy (NCBI): domain Eukaryota; kingdom Metazoa; phylum Chordata; class Mammalia; order Chiroptera; family Vespertilionidae; genus Pipistrellus; species Pipistrellus kuhlii. The sequence continues at coordinate 49,414,969 of NW_023425562.1, read as the reverse complement.
AACCGGTTTGGCTCAGTGGATAGAGTGTCAGCCTGAGGACTGAAGGGTCCCAGGTTCAATTCTGGTCAAGGGCACATGCCCAGGATCCAGGCTCTATCCCCAGTAGGGAGCATGCAGGAGGCAGCTAATCAATTATTCTCTATTATCACCGATGTTTCTATCTCCCTCTCCCTTCCTCTCTAAAATTAATAAAAATGTATGTTAAAAATGAGTAAGATTGCTATCTATTTCCCATAGAAAGTAAAACATATTTCAGAAAAAAATATGAATAAACACATTGTCTTTCATGAGTTAGCTCATTCAACAATACACATTATAAATCTATTCATAGAAAATTATCTCTTACTTTTATTATTGTTACTATTATTTGATTACCCAAAGATAACATTATACAGCTAAGATACTGAGGCTTTATTCTGTTCTTAAATGTGCCCATAACTTCTCATTTCTACAGCATCCATTTCAATGATTTTCTGACATCCATGTCCGTTCTCAGGTTAGCTCAGTGCTGCTGTGGCAAATTGTCTTGCCAGTAGCTACATATGGGATTATCTCCACAGGCTTCTCACAGCTCTGTGCACCATGTGTGGCCTAAAGGATTCTTTGCTGGATGTCAGGAGTCAAGGACACCCAATGAAAAGCCATGAGGTATCATTTAAATAGCTGAATGTAGGTGGAAAAGACATCTTCCCTCTCAGAAATAGACACCGGACTTTTTTCTCTTAATTAACCTTACCCAAATTGTCAGGGATAGTTTGAAAAAGCAGTCAGTAGCTTGTTGGGAAAATTTAGGACCGATGGAGCGTCTGGCCCAGCACTCTGATGGGTTGGTGCAGTGACTGCCTCAGGGTTATTCCACTGCAGGTTGTCCTGAAATCACCACATACAATTAGAACCACTACCTTGGCCTCCATAAGTTGTGTCTCCATTGTTTTGCTCTTGAGATGGCTTATCTTTGGGTTTTAGAGCTACACAGCCTCAATGAAACATCTTCAGCTCGTGACACCACAGGAAAAGAACTTTTTTACTGAAGCAAATCAGGGTGTTTTTTTGTTTTTGTTTTTTAATTGTTTGAAAATTCAGGGTTCTACATGAAAAGTAAGTATGGTCATATGATGTACTTTATGTGAAGTGTTTAGCCCTATGCCAGGCACACTATGAGCATGTGATAAATGGCAGCTGCTGTTGTTATCATTGTTATTATTATCAGCTCTTAAAAAACCTTTGTTAGAGACTCATTGCTTGAACTTCAAACTGACATCAATCAATCAAATTAACAGATGTTTATTGGGAGCAGAATATGAATAATTGCTAACTCAGTGGATAGCCAGAAAGAGTTATAGTAACTTAAAGAGGGACAGTTCACAATGGCTACATAACAAGATTTCACCACCACCCAGCCCTTCCCCCTCCTCCCCCCCACACAAGGATTTAAAGGATATTTAGATTACCTACCTGCAGCCTGTTCAGCCCTTCCCCAAATTATATTTTATTGTATAAAAGGACAAACCTTCAAGAAATGGAACAAAAGCAACATCTACTTATTCTCGGCCAAGATTCTCCCAGGGTCATCATTTGATTTCATTTGTTTTACCTCCAGACTTTTTTCCGGAACCATTTGAAAAGAAAATACAGATAGCCTGACACTTGATATTTCAGCTTGTCTCTTCAAAGAGATACTCACAATCTCATCATTTTATATAAGAATATAAAAGAATACTGCCACAATATAATCCATTTTCCGGATTTCCCAATTGTCACAAAACTGGTTTCCATAGCTCTTATTTTTGGTTCAGGAAACAACTAATAAATAATCATTTGGTTGTTAGCAGAATTGTCTATCCAGTCCCATTGGATTCCCATGAAGGTCGAAGCTCTTGACGTCGTTTTCTCCACATGCAGAATGGGTGCTCTATCAATCAATCTTTACACTTACAATTCAGATAGGAAACAAATCCTCCTAATTGAATTCTTGTTTGATATGACTTCCTAGAAAAAAATCAAGCAGAATATTAAAACAATTACTCATACAGTTTACTTTTTCAAAGAAAAAATTTCGAGCTAATTTTCTGATAATTGGGGGGATATAGAGAAAGGGGGGGCTAAATGATTGCTTTCTCTTTAATTATCTGCATAATTGCTTTCATTCTCAGAGATGCTTTGACACTGATGATGTAGACTTTGCATTACATTGGGAATGCAAGCGGCCCATAGGTAAATATTGTTTTTGTACATTTGGAGGGTAATTTGGAATAGTTAGGAACATAAACACCTATTTCTTTGCTCTGCGTGCATTTTTCGTTTGTAGCGCATAGATCACGTCTCCTTGGAAATAATTAGATTAAGTAATAATGCTCTGCAGCTGCTGAGTTATTAGCCAAATGCTCACCAAATGGGATCTCTCATTAGGACTTGTGAACAGGTAATCTTTTTTGATAAATGAACTTATAATTTTTGTATTCATTTATATAATATGCAGATATCTTCTTTTATATTGATTTCTAATGTCCTGGAACATAAGATGCTATATTTGATTTATCCGTTTAAAGAATATAAAATCATTACCAATACTATTGATAAGTTAAGCTCATTTTTAGTGGTGTAAGGGTCTATTAGAAATTAGACCCTATGGATAGTGCTACGTTATGCATTGAAACTCAAATATTTTCCCCCCAATTTTAACTTCAAAGGAAAGCTACATCGTCTGAGAGTTTGATAACTTCACAATAATACAAACTCAAATGATAATTGCTATGCACATAAAAATAGTTTTCCTGTCTTTAGTTAACCAAAACTATTGACTGGAAGATACAATTAAATTACTAATGAAAACACGTGTAAACGTTCATTTTCCACCTCTCTATCTGAGCCAGATTGTTTCAAGATCTAAACTGCTCCCTGATAGCAGTTTATGAACTTTAGTATGGTGCAATCTTTTTCTTGATGAACTGAGAGAATTCCAATATCTTCTATCACTGCAAGTAGCAAAAGCTTACCTCAATTACAGCAGTTAATAAATGCACCTGCAGCATCTCCATTTCCCCCCTTCATTAAAAGACAGTGTTGAAACTGGAATCCCTTTACACTGCTGGTGGGAATGTAAGATGATGTAGACACTCTGGAAAAATAGTCTAGAAGTTCCTCAAGAGGTTAAACAAAGAGTTACCGTATGACCCAAAATTTTACTCCTAGGTCTGTATCCAAGCGAAATGAAAACATATGTTTACACAAAAACCTGCACCCGTAGTTCAAAGCAGCATTATTCATAAATAGCCCTAAATGGAAAAAACCCAAATGCCTGTCAACTGATCAATGGAAAAATAAAGTTTGAAATAGCTATTCAATGGGATGTTATTTGGCGATAAAAAGAAGTGAAGTAATGCTCCATCATAGATGAACCAGGAAAACATTATGCTAAGTGAAAGAAGCTGCTATAAAAGAACTATATTTTGTGATTCTATTTATATCAAATATCCAGAATAGGCAATTATATAAAGACAGGAAGTAGATTAATTGTTCCTTAGGGCTGGTAGAGTTGGGAGGGAAAGGGGTAGTGACTACTAATGAGTACAGAGCTTCTTTTTAGGGTGGCACCTGCCACCAAGAGGGGTCACCCAGAGGAACCAAAACATCCCGCAGGCATTTTTTGCAGTCTCTCTCTTCCTCTGCCAAGCAAGAATCATTTTGCCCACCCCCACTTTTACCCCCTCCTCTCTATGCCCCAACAGCTAGAGAATGAAACCCAACTGAGGAAGAAGTAGAATGGAAAAGCAAATGATAGACCCCTCTTCTCAAGCTGCAGCTGGAGAGAAGAAGAAAGGTGAGAATTGAATCATTAAAGAGAGAACCACAGGCTCAATATGGCACCACTTGTGCTAAAAGCCCATGATATCACACCTAGATTTAATACCTGACTTAATGGCAGTTTCAGCTTCTCCCAGAAATGTAATCTTTAAAAAAAAAAAAAAAAAAAAAAATATATATATATATATATATATATATATATATATATATATATATATATATATATATTGATTTCAGAGAGGAAAAGAGAGGGAGAGAGAGATAGAAGCATCAATGATGAGAGAGAATCATTGATCAGCTGCCTCCTGCATGCACCCTACTGAGGATCAAGCTCACAACCCAGGCATGTGTCCTTGATCAGAATCGAACTTGGGACCCTTCAGTCCGCAGGCCGATGCTCTATCCACTAAGCCAAACCAGCTAGGGCCAGAAATGTAATCTTAATCAAACAGACTGGAATTCTTTGGTCAAGCCTCAGTAAGGTAATCTGTCTCCATCGATCTCACTGGGCCACCTCCCACCTCCACCAAAGAACAAACAATCTGGATTGAGTGATAAAAACTCTTGCTATGTCCTCCACCACCTCCTCCCCCACCCCAAAGAAAATGTCCTGACCCAAAACAATTCTTTCTTTTCTTTTGTTAATAGTGCCCATGTCCTCTTCTTGCTATAAACAAACCTTCCATTGTGTACAACCCCTGGAGCACCCTTTGAGTTGCTAGAGAGGATGCTGCTCAATCAATGACTTGCTTTAAAGCCAATGAGATCTTCAAATGCAGCCGTATGGATTCTGATTTTTTTTTTTTTAACAGAACTAACTGGAGGGAAACTTTTCCATATGACTGAAAGGAACTGTGCTTGTCTTGCAGCAGATCTTTTACAATTGCTTTACCTGTGTTAATCCATTCAAATCATAAAGCTCTAAGAGGTATGTACTATTTCTATCACAATTTTGTTTTATGTTTATTAATTTTTAAAATATATTTTTATTGATTTCAGAGAGAAAGGGAGGGGGAGAGAAAGAGATAGAAACATCAAGGATGAAAGAGACCATTGATTGGCTGCATCCTGTATGTCCCCTACTAGGGATGGAGCCCTCCACTGGATCATGTGCCCTTTACTGGAATCGACCCTGGGACCCTTCAGTCCACAGGCCAATGCTCTATCTACTGAGCCAAACAGGCTATCACATTTTTATAAGTAAGAGAATAGACTGATCTGGGCTTGAAATATATATAAAGAAATGATAATACATGTAAATATGTGCATAACATTTTTTAAGGATGTTCACCAAAATATCAACAGCAATTATCACTGGTAGGTGGGACTATGCATTAGTGTGTTATGTTCTTTGTAATTTTAATTGCTTTCCCTCAAATTTCTACTACAATAAATATATATATATATATATTTTAGATATTAGTTAGAAAAATATATTAAGTATTAAACAGTCTTAACTTAAATCTAAATTCAAAAGACCATTTACTTGTTAATTTTTTTTCTGTTTGCAATGCAAGTGAGAGAAGTTAATGGCGTTACCACATTTTTAGAATTTTTATTTAGAATTGATGAAGCAGACAGAGAGAAAGGCAGAGAAAGACGTAATGATTACCAGTTAGTTCCTCAAGGGAAGAGCCATGCTTGTCCGGTTCACCCTGTGTCCCCAGCAATTAGCCCAGAGTCCAGTGACAGCGAGCTGCCGAGAAACCACGCGGCTTTGGTGTCTCTGTGGCCTCAGTGGCTCAGTTGTAACGGCGAACTGCAGTGCCCCGGCACGCATGGTGGTCCACGGTGGCAGAAGTGCCTGGGAGACCTGTAAGTCTCCAGCAGAGGTGGGGTGAACTTCGAGGAGAAACAAAGGGCAATAGGGAGTATGGTTACTGAACGAGTGACAGGCCTTGGGATCCTCATAAGTCCTTTAAGAGGGGCCCTCATTTCAGGCTTGTATAGACAGCTGGAACAAAGTAAAGGGCATCAAGTTTATCACCATTATATGCTATCCCTCCTGTATACAACAAAATGGGAGCAAGACTGGTAAGTGGAGTGCCTTCAAAGCCAGGAGTGTTTGATTAGGCATTTTGGGTCTTATCAGCACCGATATGAGAGTGGAATTCTATAGTATGTCACATAGCCTCAAATTTTCAAATCTCTTCAACCTTTGAGCTTTCATAGAAAGTTTTGGCTTTGTCTAGATTTGTTATATGTATTTCTAATTTTGTGAACTGAGCTACAATTCAGTTGCCACTGAATTAACAAACAAAATTTGTTGGGAAATGATTATTCTAAATAATAGGATATCCTAAAGAAGTGAATATGTTTTTCTATTTACTCACCAGCCCTTAGTCTAGTATGACTATAAATATAGTATGACTATAAATATCAGTTCAAATTATATGACATTGTTGCTCCTGGAATTTCTTTCATTATTCTTTTTGTTACTGCTATTTACTGAACTCTATTTCCTCATGGGCACTGAGAAAATCCAGGCCTTGTTTGGATAGTGGAATCTTGGTGGGAATTAGTGCAATGGAATCCTAAGGATTGGTGACTCGTTACCATTTGTGTTGAATTGTTAATATCTAGCTATTTGCCTTGTTTCACTTACAGTAGTTGCCATATTTCACTTTCCTCAGTCAGTTGCCCTTGATAAACCATTTAATATCTGAAAATATTAAAAGAAAATTCACAGAAATAAACAAGTCACAGTTTTAAATTGTGTGCCATCTGAGTAGCGTGATGAAATTTCCCGAGGCCCAGGATGGGACTCAGCCCTTTAGTCACGTCTCTGCCAACTAGCACTCTCCACCATGCAGTCACTTAATGGCCCTCTTGGTTATTAAACCAAAGTCACCATTTCCCAGTGCCTGTGTTCAAGGAACCCTTATTTTACTTACTAATGGTCCCAAAGTGCAAAAGTAGTGATGCTGGCGATTCAGACTCTCTAAAGAGAAGCCATAAATATCAGCACTGATATGAGTTCCTTTATGCCAACAGGTGAATGTTCTCAACTTAAGGAAAGAAAAAAAAGTCATATGCGGAGGCTGCTAGGATCTATGGTAAGAACAAATCTATCCATGGAATTGTGAAGAAGGAAAAATAAATCTGTGCTAGTTTTGCTGTTGCACCTCCACCTGCAAATGAGTTAGGCATTGTATTATCTCTAATCATCACAAGAAGGGTGAAAACAGGACAATAAGATATTTTGAGAGAGAGAGAAAGACCATATTCATATCATTTTTTTTATTACACTATGCTATTCTATTTTATTATTAGTTATTGTTTTTAATTTCTTTTTTTGTGTAATTTATATATTAAACTTTATCATAGATATGCATGTGGTATAGGAGAAAACATATTATATATGGTAGGTTGGTACTTGGAATGTATTCCCCACAGATAAAGGAGAGACTACTGAAATGACTGTCATGAGTAATATTTCTTGAGTAAATAGCCCAATTGTACTTTAAATATAACCTTTCATGCAGTTTAAGAATTTTGAGAGTAGGTCTGTCCGTCTGTCTAAAACAACTATTCATCAATCATTAGGCAGCTTGGTTTATTTTCTTGACCTGCTATGTAGTAGGTCATTAGAAAAATTTTGGCAGTTGTTCACTGCCATCTAGTGGCCAATTTGTTGTATAGAAAAACGAAACATTCAACAAAAAGGTTTATTGCATTTTATTATTCTTTTTATAATACTATTGAATGTATATAATTTTAATTTAAAGTTTTATATATTAGGATATAGCTATCAAATCTTAAAATAGTTTGTTATTGAATCAAATAACTATTTGTTGATTAGCTGAGAAATACATTTAATGTTACCCAAATAGCTTATAATCATTCTCTTTTATTGAAATTAAAATTAAAGTTAAAATAAATACAATACAAATTAAAGAATTTAAAATTCCACAACACATATTCCTCATTAATCAAAAATTATAATTATTCTATTCAGAAGAAGTGATTTGATAGTGCTATTAAGTGTAAAATATTAATAACAAAAGGTAATTTCTTACAAAATTACTTAGTTTAAAGAGCATATGATTTACTACAAACAAATATTTTTGTGAAATATTCTAGCATATTTTAGCATAACATTCATGATGTCAATTATGTAAAGTTTTTTCTTCATTAGCTTCAGAAATAGTATGCTAGTGTAATTCTGTCGCTATTACACAAAATTCCTTTTTAAATGGTCACTTTGTCTAGCTCAACATAGAATATATGTGTATACTTATCTGTAAACATCATTTATTGAATGTAATTTCAGTATCATTGATTAAATAGAAGGTGCTGTGGATACAAAAGACATTTTTGTCAAGGATATTAGTTGAAAATATGGAAGGATGCAGAGAACTAGAGTTCACATGTATTGCAAATCTGGTTTTCTCTTACTGACAGGAGCATAATAATGTGAGTTATGCAACAATGGAACGCATTGCCTTGTGAGATACTGATTTTTCACTAGATGTAGGCAAACAATGGCTGGATGATGGTTATGATGTTGTGGATGATGACAATGGGGATAGTGGTGATGAGGACAATATCATAGCACCATAAGAAAATTATAATTGAATGCTTATTATGTACCAAGAAGTGTTCTTGTTGATTCTCATGAATTATATAAAAGAGGTATAGTCTGGTAAAGTAACTTGTTGGAGATCATACAATTAGGATCATTCATTCATTTCATGTCACTCAATCATAAATGATTTTCTGGTTTGATGTGTGTAGTTGAATGAGAGGGTCCTCAAATACCCTTGAAATCCTAAAATTCTAAAATTCTAAAGGATTTCTTTCCTTAGACAAAAAAAATATTGTGACTGTTCATTGTTTTAATATTTAAGAAATCCATGTAGAATTCTACTTGTGGATAAGAATTAGCATAAAACTTGAACATGACCCTATAGTCGATATGGTCTTTATCTGGGTTTTCAGGAAACTAAACTTTTCTTAATCCTAGAGACACTCTTTTGTAAGTGTAGGCTCCCATCATGCAGCAGGCACTGGCAAAGAACCAATGCTCCATCAATTAGATGCTCTCACCTGGGACTCTGAGTCATGGAAAATAATAAGAGGAAGAAGGGATGACTGGCTATACCTACAATGGTGGCGATGCCTGGAGTTAGTTGCCAGAGAAGGGGGCTTGGGTAGACTAGTCCTACTAAAAGTTTATGCCTTTCTGCTCCTTGGCCCTCATGTTTTACCAGCCTGGTTCAGCAGCCTCTCAATAATTCTGTGAGCCTCTAATATGCTTCTAGTAAATCCCAGTCCTGCCTAGATAATCAGAGTTGCTTGCAGCTAAGACTTTTAATGACACCCCACTTCTAACACCAGCACAGTGATTGCTATGGTTACTGGTAGTTTCAGACATCAAGGCAATTATTTGGGTGCCGTCTCCAATAAATCAGGTTAAAAAATATAATTGATTATGACTCTTTAGTTGAGTAGAAAGAACTTTCATGAGAAATGTTCTGACCTGACATTTCAAACTAGAGATGTTAGCACAGCTAGGCTATAATTTTTCCCTGTATCTCAGAATCTATACTAATAAAAGTGTAATATGCTAATTAAACTGGATGTCTTCCAGACAGCCTTCTGGACAAAGCCATGGTGACAGGGGCCAGAGGCAGAGGTGGGTATGGGTAATCAGGCCAGCAGGGGAGCATTTAGGGACATCAGGCCAGCAGGCAGGTGAGTGGTTAGGAGCCAGCAGTCCTGGATTGCAAGAGGGATGCCTGACTGCTGGTTTAGGCTCAATCCCACAGGGGACATACCCCAAGGGGTCCTGGATTGGAGAAGGTGCAGGCTGGGCTGAGGGACCCTCCCGCCCCTGCACGAATTTTATGCACTGAGCCTCTAGTACATATGATAATTTCCCTTCACTTACAGACGATTATTATTGTTATCAATCTACTATGGAGTGTGAGACTCAAATTATACAAGTAAAATCCAAGATGCTTTTCTTCTCATGACAGTAGACTGTGCATTTACCATAATGCAATTATTTGTATTACTACATTTATGAATTTTTATGTAGATACTAGAGGCAGTATAATATGATGGCAACACAGCATAAATTGTAGACTCTGGAGCCAGACAGCCTAGGTTTTAATGAATCTCATGTGTAATCTTGTGTAATTATCATGTATAATCTTGAGGCAAATTAGTTTCTTTGTGCTTCCATTTCCTCAATTTTAAAATGGCAATAATCTCAGAGTTTTAAGGAGTAAAAAAACCCTCATAATTTTTCATCAGCACCTGGGATAAAGAAAAAGGAATATATATGGTTAAGGCATAAACCTAATGCATAGAAATAATTATTTGTTTCTGTTAAGGAAGTAGCAAACTTCACAATTATCTCAATAACCTCTCAATAGCATCTATTTAATTAGTATAAGATAGACTATATAAATGTGTCAAACCCAGATTTAACATTAGTACAATATCCTTAACTAAAGACCTGATTTGAACTTTACCAGGTTTTCCACGGATGCTTTTCTATTTCAAGATGGCAAGATGGGTAAGGCAATGCTTAGAAACTCCCGGTACTATTTTTGCAGCTTTTCTATAAATCTAAAATTAGCTCAGAATAAAAAATCATTTTTAAGTACAAATAACAGACTAAAAATGTAGAAGAGTAAAAATAATGTTTGATTTTTTTCCCTTTGAAAAACCTACCGAATGAAAGTGTGACTTGGAATAAAATGATGTGAAAGGAGATTTTTTACACATAAAATTTCAGTAGAGAAACTATGAAGCTAGTCTGCCCATAAACACTTAACATAAGGGCTTACCATATCTTTGGCAGTAAAGTAGTATCGGAGCAGTGAGTGACGGGTAGAAAACTAGATCAGGTTAGTCTAAAACAAAATCGTAAACAAACTTCTACTGCTAAAACTAATGGGGCTGCGGGCTGCCAGACTCATCCACCCCGTCACCCCTATTACTTTTAGTCTAAATTATTTTTATTGTATTTAGTTGGTTTCTTCTATCTCTAACTCTGACCTTTCTTACCACACACTTTTTGATTGACCTTCTAGGATACAGCTTTCTCATCTAGGGCACGGGTGCTCTAATAGTCCCATTATCTCTGCATTTCTCACTCTGTGGTCCGTGAACAAATTACCTGGAGTGCCTATTACCGTATTTTTCGGACCATAAGACGCTCCGGACCATAAGACGCACCAGTTTTTAGAGAAGGGAAATGAAGAAAAAAAGATTCTGAAACAAAGTGTCCTAAAATATTTTATGTGCATTAAAACCCAACATCACAGACATAAACACATGTAATCAACCCTGTAGTAAACAGCAGCATTTAGAACCATTTTAGAGCTGGGCAAGCACACAGAGACCACACAGAGCCGGGCAAGTAAAAAGCTTTTTTAAAAAGTATATGTGTAGGCTATATTTGGACCATAAGACGCAGGGACTTTCCCCCCCACTTCTGGGGGGAAAAAAGTGCGTCTTATGGTCCGAAAAATACGGTAGTTACGCTGATTCGTGGATGGAAGCTCAGACCTACAGAATCCGAATCTCTCAACATTGGTCTAAGGAATCTGCATTCCCCAAAACACCGAAGGTCTAACTCTTAGGACCTCCAGGGTGCAGTTTACCCTCTGCTCTGTGTCCTCCCTCCCGGTGGGCCCGTCTTAGTGCCCCTTGTTCTCAATCGAGTTGGAATTTTCCTGCATATCATTGAGCATATCCTATGCTCAAAGTATTTTATCTTGATACGGAATTTTTGGATCAGAACCCGGAATCTGTGTCCGCTGGAGTCGAAGAATGAATCCACAGACAGAGGGTAGTATAGCAAAGGTGGAGATTTATTGAAGAACAAGTACAGACTCCCACATGGGGAGGGGGAAAAGGGTCCCACTGAGTTCCTTTTCCCTATGGCTTATAAAAGCTGCAGATCCTGGTGCCTTTAGATCCTCTGATTGGTCACTATTCCCTCAGACTGGTTACTATAGTAACTCTTAGGCTCAAAAGTCGAACCTCACATGGCAGGAGGGGTTCTCCCCCCTTCCTTCCTTATTGTTTTCCTATTCCCTTTGGGCTTTCTTCTTCTTCTGGATGAGGGGCTTCATTTTTTTATTTTGTAAATATAGACCTTTTGCTGTTCCCAGCTCCCTCATTCTATGGAAATATAGCTGTTGCAACTTTTTAGCTTCCCTAAGCTATGGAAATAGACCTTCTGCTGCTCTGCAGCCCTGCACTTCTTCCATGGGCCTCTTTATTTCCAAAATTTCTAAATTTCCTAAACCTGTCCTATTTTACCCCCCACAATTCCTGTTTCAACCTCAATCACAAATATAACAGCTTTCTCATTTATTTCCTTCAGATTTTGACTACAGACACAGGGGGAAAGCTAGGAAGCCTAGTAGTAATGTAATTGCATTTACCAACAGCCAAGTGCTACAAGGATTTAGGATAAATTTTATTTGTTGTATTTTATGCAAATAAAATAACATAATAAGACAATTCTTGTTCATCTCAGTGCATATTTCCAAACTGATGCCCAATACATGTGTACTGTATGCCACAATATGGAAGTTGTAGGTAGTTAAGTTGAAAATAATATTATTTGCACTGAAACCATCTTTTATTTCAATATCAGATAGATGACCAGCTGGATCCTCCATCTATCTCACCAGTACAGGCTAAGGGGACAAATACAGAGAATGACAGCCAGCGAAGAAGGGAGTTCAAGTCAACACAGAGATGCAACAAATCTATATATATATAAAAGGCTGATATGCAAAATGTTTTTTCAGAATCTCAACCAACCGGGAGTTTGATTAATCGCTATGATGTGTGCTGACCACCAGGGACCCTACCTGTGCATGAATTTCATGCACTGGGCCTCTAGTAAAAGATAATGATGCAGGGCCAGCAAGGCATGTATGTGTGGCCCCCAGGGAGGCCAAAGTTAGGGGGACAAGTGGGCAATGGTCAGCCACAAATGTCTGCTTCAAATCAGCAAGACTAAGGGCCTCAGGAAAGGTATTATAGGAAAGATAAGTAGGTAAGAGTTTTGCCTTCTCACCTTGGATCCTAATAAGAGTCAGTCTGTAGAAATTCCAGTTGGGACATCTACAGGACTCAATCATGGGTGGAAATGGGGAAATTGAAAGCAATGAAAGACCTGGCATGGCTTCTGGCAGGTACTAAAAATCTACAGCCCAGGGAGGGGCGGGAATAGAAGTGGAATAAGTTCCCTTCCATAGCCATAATTACTCACCTGATAGGAAATAGTCTGTGAAATGCATTACATTAAGTAAATAGCATCACAGTGTTTTGTTTTGTTTTTAATCAAAAATTGAATTTGTTGGGGGTGACATTGGTTAATAAAATGATACAGGTGTACAATTCTACAATACACCATCTGTATATTGTATTGTGTGTTTGTCACCCCAAGTCAAGTCTCCTTCCATCATCACTTATCCTCCCTTTGTTTTCTATCTCCCTCTACCCCACTTCCCTGTGGCAATTGCCATACTGCAGTCTGTGTCCATGAGTTTTTCTTTTTTTTAAAAAATAGTGCTGATCAAAAGTCCTGTGATACATATTTTCCACAAAAGTATTATCTTATCCTGGTTAGAGAAACCCTCATTTTTCTCTTTCCCCAGGAATTGATAACACAATCCCAGGCTCTATAAGAAACCCTGGTTTCAAGGAGAATATTTTGCTTGGTTCCAACAGCAACACTTTGTGTTTGTTTACACAGTGGTCAGGCTGCCACACCACCACCAGCTCGTCATAGTCCATCTTACCAGATATCATGTTGAGAGAGATAACAGATTGGCCTCCACCCATGGTCAGTCAAGGAAGAAATAGCATTGGCTCCTCTATGGAACATTTCCACTTCCCAGTCTTGGCATTTGGAGGCCTAGGACAGGAATATTTATTTCACAGCAGTGGGCACTTAGCTTTCAAGGCTATGTTTTACTCATGTTGGTTTATCATTGGATAAACCCCCGGTAACTCTTGAAAAATCATTCCTGCAGAAAGGAAAATACAACCTTGGCAGAGCATAGGCTAGTATGTTACAGTTTTTAAGATCTAGCTCTAAGATCTATGAGGAGTCTTCCCTGATTCTTGTAGCCAAATGTGGTCAACCCTTCCTCTAAATTTCCCTGCAAATCTATTTGTACTTTTCATGTCATTTTTCACATTACTTTTTAGTATACCATTGTATACTTAAGTGGTTAAAAACTTGGGCTCTGACTTTATGGAAACGTGGGTTTGAATCTTTGCTCAGACACTTACATGTTACATGACTTTGGACATGTTTCCTAATTCTGCTTTCTTCATCTGTAAAACGTGGGTAAAGATGGCATGTAGTGGTTAGGGTAACTGTGAAAATTAAATGAGAATTAAGCATCTAGCACAGAATGATTTCCCAATGAATATTGTCTTTTATTATTATTATTACCTCTCTCATTAACCTATGAACTTCTTTTAAGAGCAAAACTTGTGTTTTATTTAATGGTATACCAGTCTAGCAGCCCAAGGCATGGTGTCTTATGCACTTAGAAACAATTTTTTGAATGGATAAGAAAATGATGAGGCCTTGAGATTAAAAAACATGGACAGAAGTTAGAAAGAGAAGCTCGTGAAGAAGTTTGCAAGAATTTACTGCACATCTGATTATAATCTAGGAGCACTATAGACATTGTTACTTAATTTAATAAAACATTTGTGAAATAGAGATATTAATTTGTCTATTCCATCTTAGGAGGACACTAAGGCTTATGGGCTTAAATAACTTACCTAAAGTCACATAGGCAGCAGGGGGTGAAATTGGGCTTTGAGCAAAACCCTTGCTCCACGGCCTCTCCATCCTGAGTACTCTTTGCGGTCCATATTGGTTGACTTGCTTTGTCTTGGGAAAGTCTGTGTTGCTGATGTTCAGCCTCTTTTCTTGCAGTTCCAAGTCCTTAGCGTTAGCCTGAGGGAGTCTGTGTTGTGCAGAGGCTAACATGGTCAGTCAGATTACTGAAAGTCTAATTTAGACGACTGCATGCCTAATCCAATCAATTGTGTGCTAATTGGCCATTGAAATGGCTGACAACACAGATCCCAGAGTGCTTTGGGAGATTCATTGGTCACACACAGGGTTGGTTTTGTGGGTCACACACCCAAGACCATCTGAGAAAGTAGGAGAGAATAACACCTTTCACCTTCTCTATTCCTACACTTCCCTTGTTTGTTTGCTTTTTTTGAGCTTTTACTGATTTTCTCTTCTGACATAGGGAGTTCCTTTTTCTCCCCAACTTGATTGAAGTATAATTGACAAATGAAAGCTGAATATATTTAAGGTGTGTAATGGGATGATTTGATGTACATATTTGTTGCAAAATGATGTGAAATGATCAGGCTAATTAATATACCCATAATTTCCCATAGTTACTATTGTGTGTGTATGTTAAGAACACTTAGCAAATTCTGAGTATACAGCTTAGTATTATTAACTAACATCACCATTCTATACATTATATTTCCAGAAAGTTCTTTTTATAATCTCTAGATTCAAGACCACACCCCAAATCCGTCTCTGACAGAATTGAAAAAATGGCTTCATCTCTGTAAGAATTTAAGGAAAGAACTAAAGTGAAATTTCCTGAGCAGTTTCTAAATACTGTGATAGCTATGAAGTAAAAATATGCTGACCATATTATACCATCTTTCATCATTAAAAATTAGAAACTAAGTTAGTTTATATTTCTATAGAGACACTGTATACTCCATGTCAAAACTCAGAAGCTGTTGAGATAAATATTAGCAAATAGCACTGCATGCAAATCCTTACATTTTGACACAGAAAAGACACAATGAAACAAAGTCAACAACAAACTGAGAAAAATATTTTCAACATATGATAAGGAAAACCAAATCCTCTGATTATGCTGTGAGTCAAAGAACCCTGTCCTCTCAAAGAGCAAATTAGAGGAAAGCTAATATATGGGTGAAAGGAGAATGCATTTTAAAGGGATGAAGTAGTTATATCTGTTTTATGAAAAAATATATCCTATACACAATTAGTTTAGAAAAAAAGACAATAAAGGAGTGCTATGGTGTGTTTGCATATTTTTTCTTGTGTGTAAATGTGCATGCTTATATATGCATATGAACACCAAAAGAATATATAACAAACTTGGCCATTTTGGTTTACTGTGGGAAATGATGGAATAATAAGGGGTTTGAATTTTTACAATGAGCTATGCTGCTTTCATAAGCAGTGAAAACAATAGGAATCCTACCTCATAGCTAATGTTTATGGCATATGATAAACTCTGAAGTAGATTTTTAACAAAACAAAGGAAAAGTAGTACCTTTTCCTTTATCTCTTTATTTTTCTTTTGCAAATCAATATCATTCTCTTTTATATAAATGGAAATATATTTTATATGAAATCTGCTCAACAGTTCATGTTGTTGTCTTTGGTTCTAGCATAAAGTTATGCTTTTTCCTTGTGTAGGCAAGCCAGAGAGGACAGTCTCAGGAATAAATCACAACTTCGTGTCAAATGTCTAGCTCAATTGTACCTAAGACCCATGAACCACCTCATATGTTCCAAATTCATTCTATAATTGAATCAAAGTTCAATCAGCTATCACACAGCTCAGCTTGTGCCATCATTGTTCTCCACAATTGTATTTGAGGTGAAATATTCTCTCTAGTGAAACCAGAACAGCCAGGTCTCCAAAGATGTCTGTATAAAGTATGAAAGTGCAGAACAACAGTTGAAATATTCTAGACAAGTAAAAGTAGGTTTATAAAACGCAAAAAGAAAGCCACCATCCCTTTCTGTCCAAGGGGTCAGCCTCTTCCAGGGGGGAGCCCAATAGGATTGACACTTGCCACTGGTCCTCCCTCTTAAAATTAACCTTAGTTTCTCAGCTTCAGATGTGAGTCTAAGAATATGTCCCAAACAAATATTTCTAATCATTATCTATTTTCCGAATTATTGCCTATTACTGAGCTATAGGAAATTAGCTGTGTAAAGACTAGAATGCCACATATGTATTTTTCCCATTGGGTCATATTTGTGCATTGTCCTGTTTGTGCCCACCTCCTGCCTCGCAGGCTGGACTTAACAGGGTTGGCTCTTTGCCATCTTGGCTGTCAAGAATCCCTATAAAAACCAGTGGAGTGCCTGAGGTGAGAAGACTGGACTGTGAGCACTTTAGTCCCTCCCGATTTCCGATTAAACGTCTCAGGTGATTGGGCAATATAATTGTCTGCAGAGCGGATATTCATTGCTTTATGCAATGCCGGATGATGTGGTTAGTCACCTTTTCTTATGGGAAGAAAATAAGCTCTTAAAAACCCAGACCGGAAGAAAAGAAACCAACCAGTAGATGTCTCTGTGGTGCTTCAGTTCAGTCATGGCTTTGCATGTTTAGCCACAGATGTCTGTGGGCTCAGGGAAGCAATGATATGAAGATTTGAACCTTTTATTTTTGGGCAGGTACGTGGAGGCCCAAAATGTTCTAGAAATATACCCAAACTCTTCCACAAGAAGTTTTCTATTCTATCTGAAAATATACTTACATCAACATCTTCACTTCTGATCTCATCTTAAAAACAATAAAAAAAAGGGCACTTAACTTACAAAGATAGTCAATTATGAACATTGAATAAATTTTTGCAAAATGATCATCTTTGTAGTTTTAAAAGTGTGTATCCAGGTGAAAGACATTTGACCCAAGAAAAAAACATATTGTTTCATACTCAACCATTCTAACCCCCAAATAGCAGAGGAAAAGGCACTTCAGAAGGAAACAGGACCTCATGAAAGGGATCTACTGACAGTAGAGATGACAATTTGGGAAAGCTCTGCGGGCCTGCAGAGCTCATGCTTTCTGTCTGTTACCATTCAAGCTTTCTACTGTGGCCTCAGTGCTAGGACCATGGGCTGGGCATTGGGGCATTTCTGCAGTGCTGGCCACCTGCCTCTGGGGAAAACCACATGATGCTCAAGAGTCTCTCCAACTCTCCTTAGCATTTCAGGATAGAATTTAGAGATTTCTCTAACACCAAAGCAATGATATCCTGGGTCCATTTTGTAAATAGAATATTTGCAGAGAAATTATGAGAGTGGGACTTGTCTGCTCTCTAATGACAGTACAGTAAGAAGATGTGCTCAACTCAGTTTAAACAGTGTATCTCCTCGTGTGTTTACTATAGGAAGAAACTTTACATGTCACATATATTTTTCAAAGTTTAGTTAAAGAATTACTGTGACGATCCTCTTATGAGGTTAAAAATATTTTTCTTTATTGAACCAAGCAAATGATAATTCCCATAAGAAGTCTTTTCTGTAAGTGTGGGTATTTTAATCAAAAAAAATTTTTTAATTGACATTTTTATTAGAACAATTATAGATTCACAAATAGTTGTCAGAAATAATACAGAGAGGTCAGCAGACACTTTGCCCAGATTTCTCCAATGGACCCTTTTGTGAAACAATATCATAATGTCACATTGACACAATCCACTAATCTTATTCAGATTTCCTTAATTTTGTGTGTACTTGTGTGTGCACGCGCACACACGCGCGTGCACATGCGTATGTTCAGTTCTGTACAGTTTCACAACATGTAAGTTTGTGTTCCCACCACTTATGGTTGAAATACTGAGCAGTTTTAAAACCACAGGACCCCTCCTGTTGCTCTTTTATAATTACACCCACCTCTTTGCAACCTCCTTCTCAGCTCCCCCCTCATCCAGGGTTACCAAGCCCTGGCAATCATTCATCTATCCTCCATCTCTACAATTTTTTCACTTCTCAACTGTTATATAAATAGAATCATACAATATGTAACCTTTTGGGATTGCCATTTTCACTCAGCATGATTCCCTGAAGATTCATGCAAGCTTTCCAGTAGAGCAATAGTTTGTGTCTTTTTTACTGCTGAGTAGATTTCCTTGCTATATATGTGCCATACTTTGTTAACTACTCACCTGTTGAAGAACATCTGATCAGATACTAGTATTTCACTATTACAACCAAAGCTGGCACAAAATTCACATCCAGGTTTTTTGTTTTTGTTTTTGTTTTTTAGTTTTTGTTTTTATAAGCATAAGCTGCATTTCTTTGAGATTAATGCTCAGGAGGGCAATATCTTGGTCATATGGAGTGTGCAGCTTCTATGTAGCTTCCTAAATTGTTTTCAAAAGTGACCATACCATTTTAACTTCTCAACAACAATATACTAGTGACCCAGTTTCTCTGCTTCCCTGTCGGCTTTTGCTATTATCACGTTTATTTTATTTTAGCTCTTCTGATAGGTATATTTTTAATTGCATTTCCTTAGTAGCTAATGATGGTTGAACATGTTTTCATATGCTTATTTATCAGCTATATAGCTTTTTTGATGAAATGTCTGTTCATGTCTTTTGTTCATTTTCTAATTAGATTGTTTTGGTTTCTAACTGTGTTTTGGGGATTCCTAGAAAAGAAACCATATACAAATAAAAAGTAGAAATCTCAGGTCCTGTGTACTATAATAGTTTGTCAAAATCCAAGAGTTGGAGAAAATTAGGTTCAAATTATGGCCGAATAAAAACACGTTTATAGAAGCCATCCATTGGAAGGAAAGCACTTGCACAGTGACACTGCCTCCCAGGGTAACAGCATAGCAACTGAGAGAGACATGTCACTGGAAAAGTCTAAGCAGGGAAGGGAGCAGGCCAGCAACAGCTGAGTGACAGAGAATTTCCACAACAGCATTTCTGAGGCAAATTAACCCAATGGGAAGATGCCTGGAGTTTTAAAGGGGAATACAATCATGATATTAATGTAAAGAGATGTAGCTGCCAAAACTTTTCTCTCCACATTTCCAGAAAGTTTTATAGTTTTGAGGAAAACGTAGGTTATGAGATTATTTGTGTAAAGATATTCTTCTCACTCTCAGAATACAAGTATTATTAAAATACTAGAGGTAAGGGGAAGAGATCAACCAAAGGACTTGTGTGCATACATATGGACCTAGCCAGTGGCCATAGACAATGAGGGTTGGGGGGGGGGCATATATAGGAAGGAGTTTGGGATGGGAATGGGGGAATAAGGACAATTATGTGAGACCATAATCAATAATAATAATAAAAAAATACTAGAGGCCCAATGCACGAAATTCGTACACAGGTAGGCTCCATAAGCCTGACTGGTGATCAGGGACAATTTGTGGAGTGACTAGTGGAGCAATCAGGGGGCCCCTACTAGCACCCACCTTGGCTTGCCTGGTACCTCCCACTCACTGGTTTCACAACTCCTCTGCAGGGCAACCAGCAGGATGACTGGGGGAGGAGGGTGTTGGCACCCACCTTGACTGGCTTGGGGCCTGCAGGCTGGGGGCAGCTTCTGCGTTGAACATCTGCTCGCTGGTGGTCAGTGTGCATCATACCAACCAGTTGTTCCTCTGGTCATTCCACTGTTTAGTTGATTTGCATATTAGGCTTTTATTATATAGGATTATAAAGAGAAAGACAGAAGGAGCTGGTGATGGATTTTGGTTCCAGTTTTAAATGAATCTTTTATTCCATGTTTAAAAAGCTGCAAGAAAAAATATTTCTATACATACATACTCACACATATATCCATGATGAGTGTTTTGGCAATCTTTTCAATAAATACTGAGTAGGTTCTGTCTTAGTCCATTCAGGCGGCTATTAGAAATACTATAAACTGGATTGCTTATATGTAGCAGACATTTCTCATGGTTGTGGAGGTTGAGAAGTCCAAGGTCTAGTTAATTTACACATCACTACACATGTTTATCTTTTATTGTTGAAAATATTTAAATTCTACTCTCTTAGCAAATTTCAATGATACAATAAAGTGCATCTTTTGGATTTTGTTCCATGTAAATAGATTTTTTAAAAGTCCAAGATCAAGATGCTGAGAGATTTGGTGTCTAATCAGGACCTACTTTCTGGTTCCTAGACAGCTGTCTTTCCCCTATATTGTCACACATGGAAGTTGCGGGTGTAGGGCAGCAGATAAGGCATGGTGAGTTGCAGTAATATATGCCTCAGTATTAAACCAAATAGTGGCTAATAATTTATCTTTAAGGCTATCAAACAAATATATTTTATATTTTGCATTTATATATTTTTATTTTAATTGTACAGTTGGTGACAGATAACCTCAGAAAACTTTATCCCAAGTAATATTACTATATGACTAGTAATTATAGATACAGTATAGTCAATTTAATAAAGGTGTAAGATAGAATTAAATTCATTCTCATTTTTTAAAAATTATTTGGTAGTATTTCTGCTTATTTTTAGCATGCCTTATCAAATGCCCAAATCTGTATTTTATTTGCAACCTACCACAGAAACCCTCCATGTCAACAGCTCACTAAATGAATAGAAAACATTTCACATTAGTATTAGATGCCACTTAAAATGCTCATGAAAAAATAATGTTCACTTTTGCAGTTTAAATTCAAATTTTTTGATCTGCCTGTTAGTAAACTTAATCAGTTGACCTCATCTCACATCATCCTGGTACAAAATCTTTAATTCACATAGCTCATCTCTTTACCGCTCTAGATTTACTTCTATATTGTTCATCCATGTAAAAATCCACTTCCTGCTATTGCTATTACTTTCTGCCATTCCTCATCTAATATTTCATTCACATCAAATTTTTCATTTTCCTACTCTCTGAATCCTTACCAGATTAGTCTGACCTCAAGGAGTCTGTTTCTAATTTTTAGTGCTTCACACCTTCAAGGCTACGAATCATCCTATTATTCACTTAATAATATAGTGTCATACACTTTTATATAATTTCTTAAACCTTATTTCCCCATTTAGATTCAGTCTTCTTAATGATAACAAAATACATCACATAAAATCCTCTTATTTATGATATGACTCAGTAAGGGAAAACAGAAAAGACCATAACATATTTTAGTATTTAACTTTTTTAGGAATAAAAACATTATCAACTGTTATTTATGCATTTGCTGAATTTGAGAGGAATTTCTTTTTATGAGTCAGCTACTGAGAAATGCAATCGAGAAGACAGATGGTCAATGCATTATCGGTATATTCTAAAACCACTTATAATAATTTAATTTAAAGCTTTACTCATAATGAGCTCAAACCTACACACACATCATTTTATGAGGAACATTTTGTAGCACTGCATAAATATTAAAGATGTGGCAGACATGTCGTTTTAAAACCAAAGAGTCCTAAAAATGATTTGACGCTTTCCTCCATGGATTTTTTTCGCCTTTTTAGAAAATAAGTTTGCCATAAAAATCATTCATTTTCATATATGGAGAAGACAAGAGCAACAGTGAGGTGTATCAAAATAATAGCTTTTGTAAGGAGAAATAGCCCAGAAGGGGAAGTGTAGATCAGTGTGCATGGAGGGTGAGTTAGTAGCTAAGCAACATGCTGCAGAATAAGGGGCTGTAAATTGTAATTACACCTTCCATCGGCCAGTGCTTTTCCAGCTGAGAGCTCAAAGTATACCCAGGCTAACAACTTAGTCCAACTCAAGTCATTCACTCAGTGTAGTCATCTGCGAAATGAAGATGGAGCAGTGACGTACTGACAATTACACAGATAGCTTCAACATAGAAGGAAGATGAAAAGAAATTAATTCAGGATGTGAGCAAGCTTGGTGACTCAATATGGAAATGAAAGAAACAAGAAGAAATATGGGAGATACAAAGAAAATATCTCTGATTTTAAAAAATTCCCAAAAATTGCTCCAGAATCTCATTTTAATGACTTCTAATGATGTAATTTCAGAAACTCTTAGTTTTCAAACACCTTCAGTCAATAGAAAGTAATATCATTTTATAAAATATCATATAGAGAATTACTTTTTGAAGGTTAAATGAAGTTATTGTAGATTTGCTTGTACTATAGATTTGCTAATGGCAAACATTTTGTACTAGAAAAATAAGACTGATTTTAAATCCTCCTCTCTAATAAAGAAGGAATATGCTAATTGACTGCCCCACCTTCATAGGCCGTAAGGAGAAAATATGTTAAGTGACTGTCACGCCCTCAAAGATGGCAGCACCCACAGCCACAAGATGGCAGCGCCCAGTCCCCACAGTCCCCCAGCCGCCCAGGGCCAGCCCAAGGTGCAGGCAAACTTCAGATGGCTGCTGCCCAACCACCCAGGGCTGCCAGTGGCTCATGTAACCGGCCGAGGCTTGTGCTGCTGACAAGTGGCAGCAGCAGAGGTGTGATGGGGTCTCACCTTTCCCTGTTTGCCAGGTCGCCTCCCATTCCTGAGGGCTCCCGGACTGTGAGAGGGCTGAGGGACCCCCTTCCAGTGCATGAATTTTCATGCACTGGTCCTCAAATATAAAAAAGGATACTTCCTATGTTAGTGCATTTGTACTATAGCCAAATTAAAAATACTGAATTTAGAACAAACACAAACTAAGAAACTAGGTTTAAACCCTGACATTAATTAGCTCTATAATCCATATTTCCTTAGTATATATTGGGTTGACCATCATTACATATATTAATTTCTTTCCAAGATTTAATGACCATGAGGATGATAGGATATCTCATTTATTCAATCAAAAGTTATATATTAATTTATTGGGAATTTAGTATCTGCCGAAATTAGAGATTCTTTCATCTTCTAGCCAGAGAGTGCCTTGCTTCTCTTCATCACAATGAGAAGGAAATTTCAGACAACAGGAGACAGGCGACCTTCAAAGTGTGTCCCTTCCCTGATTCTCTTTTAAGAGCAAGGGCCATGGCATGCTTAGGCTTTCTCCTTATTGTTATCCAGCCTTTATATGAAAGTTTATGTATTTGGATCATCTTGGGCTCCATAAGTGGCATAGACTTCCCGCAAATGAGATTTAGAGGGAGACCAAGAATTTTCCTATTTGCCCAAAGGAAATCAATATAGGTTCAGACTACCTTTATAGCAATCCAGGAGGCCCTGTGAGCCAGTGTTGTAATATCCCAGGGCTGTGACCTCCACTCAGGTAAAATTCTACTAGATATATTACTTTATTTGGAGAAAAAGGGACAAGACTCCCCTATAGAAATCTTTTGGGTAAATATTTTAGAGAATAATTCTGCAGAATTCCTAGACAACAGACTATCTTGCTGGAGATTTGCATATGATATTCCCCCTCAGTGAAAATATGCAGACACTTTTTATTACACATCACAGCTACTTTGCCTAGCAAACGTTTATTTCTCAAATATTGCTTCAGTGAAGAAGTCTTCCCTGATCATCATTTGTAAAATAGATCACACACCTGCACTGTCACTTTGACTTATGTCTTTATTCTGCTTTATTTTTCATAGTACTCATTCTCACCTAAAAATATTTATTTATTAATTTTCTGTCTCTCCAGAATAGAAGTAAAGACTTTGCTTATCTATTGCTTAGATTAAGGTTTAGGAATAGTAGGTTTTAAAAAACATATTCATTAAATAAATGGATGGAAGGATGGGTGGAAAGGCATGCAGTATTTAGTAGTCTTCAAATGTATGACAAAACCAATGTGTTCCATAGAAGTTTTTATCCCTGGGAAAGGGTGATTAGTAAGATGACAAGGCTAAGGACATGATGGTAGCTTTGAACAAAGCAGATAGTCAAGAAAAAAGGAGAGCATTCCAGGAGTAGAGAACATTATTTGATTATAGTTGCAAAGTTGAGATACATGTGTATGTGATTACTGAAGATCAGAAGTAGCCATCAGAGAATGTATGAGTATTGGTTGGGAAGGTAGTTCAGGACAGTTTTTAGAAGACCTATGATCCTTGATTGAGACAGAGTTTTATCCCCTTAATTATTGGGAGCCACTGAAGTATAATGTGCAAAGTGAAACAACATAAAAAATTGGGTAAAGTAAGAAGATAAACTTGAAAATATTGGGGTACATTGGAGATACAGGAGACTAAGGAGATAAAGTGCCATTGGGAGCTATTTCAATGACAGATACACTAGTGGCAAGTTTTAGATCCAAATGGTGACACGTGGAATTTTTAAAAATATATATTTTATTGATTTTTTACAGAGAGGAAGGGAGAGAAATAGAGAGCTAGAAATGTCGATGAGAGAGAAACATCTACCAGCTGCCTCTTGCACACCCCCTACCGGGGATGTGCCCGCAACCAATATACATGCCTTAGATTGGAATCGAACCTGGGACCTTTCAGTCCGCAGACCAACGCTCTATTACTGAGCCAAACAGGCTTCGGCACAGGTGGAATTTTTAAAATAAAGATAATATATACACAAAATGGTATACATGGGAAATTAAGCAAATCAATATCATTTCTTTCCAAACCCTTGGCAGAATAATGGAATGCATTTTCTTCATTAAGACACTGAATATATTTAATTTTGTAACACTTTACAATCATTTAAGAATTTGTAGTAGTAAAAGAAATTAGGAAAAAAACTGACTTGAATAAAACAACTTTTCCAGTTCATTTCAGTGATTGTTCAGTATTGTTTATAGTCTTCATATTTTACTTAGCCAAAATGAAAAACAGAACCAGATGATTATGCTCCCTAAAGCTTAAGGCTTGGCAAATTGTCACAATCAGGATTGGTTCTCATATTGCATGAATGTTTTTGAAAGATGGATAGGATAAAACTTTAAAATCTCTTTGAGCTCTATAAATCCGTGGAACTCTAAACAAAATAGCACTAAGAATCAAGAAGAAATGAAATAGACTAAAGAGAAAAATTTGATTTCTTTCAGTAAAGTCCATCTTCAATCAGACTCTTCTTGCTAATCCAAGAAAATGGAAATGAGGAATTTGTAAGAAGATATAAAGAAAGAGTGCTTAAAATAAGATAAATAGCTTTCTCATTTATGCTGGCTAAATCCAATAACCATTTTCAGTCTAACACTGAAGGCATGCAGTATCTTTTAAGTCCTTTTTGATAGTCATGGTGGCAAGTCTGTTTCCATAGTTGTCAGGATAATGAATAATAGTCTGAAGATACCTAAGATATTGTTTTTCAATGAATTCACCTATACTTTCTACATATGCCTATTCACTGTAATCATCAGTTTCATAGTCAAGTGGTAATGCATTTCATTTATTAATATTTAAGTGGTATTAAACTTTATAATGTTAAATGGAAATGAATGGCCAATTATGCCAATATTATTTGTTGGATAGTTTGTCATTTTCCTACTGATTTTGATTTCTACCTTTATCATAAATTAAATTTTCATGTATACATGCCTTTGTTTCATGCTCAATTGTTCGTAGATTTCTGTACCAATGTCACAAATTTCCAATGCAATCTAGCTTTATAATGTGGTTTCAAATCTAACAGGGCAAGAGAAAATTAATTATTATTTTCTAAACAGTTTGTTAATTATTTTTTTCAGTTTGTTAATTCTTAGAAAATAATTTAGGTCATATTTATAGGTGAATTTATATATAGATGAATTTAGTGAGACTCCTTAGCCCTACAATATTAAATTCTTTCAGCAAGGAACTTAATCTCCCTCTATTAATCAAGTCTTCTTTCATGTCCTTTAGCAAAGTCTACATTTTCCTTCATGTAGTTTTTGCTAATTTCTAACTGGGATGATGTTGGCATTTTACATGGTATTGTTGCTATTATAATTATCAATCTATTTAACATTTTTATCTCACTGGTTACAGAAGGTCATAGGCTTACTTATGTATCTTCTGAACTCACAGATATGTTAGGAGAATTCTTAACCTAAAGCTTTCATTGGACTGACTGGCTGGTATTTAATTCAATCTACTTTGAGGGGAAATTTCACACCATTTTATAAACAGAGGGGAATGTAGTGAAAAGCATATGAATTTATACAACAAACTGTGCACTATGCACAATGAAATTGGGTGATATTTGTGTAATTCTAAACAGATACATTTTAATTTTATTGCATTATGATATTTTGAATTTTTAGAATTGATTTTTAGAAATTTAGAATTTTTAGATGATTGGCCTTATCCATTCTGTGTGGGGTCTTCTCTGACTTTATTGGGGGATTCAGACTATGATTTCACTCATTTGTGTGAATCATTTGGTCATTTGTACCTAAGCATCAATGAAATAAATCAATTGCCTATCTCCTGGTGGGTTTATTTTTGGGGGGTCTCTAAGTCAATCAAATATTTATTTCAAAAGGTAAAGATCTTGGCTCAAGAGTTTAAAGCAGGCCCTTTAAGGTGGATGATTGGAATTTGGTAAAATTTGTGAAATAACAGTTTAAGATTGAGTGAGGATCTTGAAAAAACACACACAAATTATTGCATGAAAAGCAAGCTGTTTGTTCAGATAAGAAAAGTTTTTATTGAACAAATGAGGTTTCAACAATTTTGTAAAGCAAACACTGACTTTTTAATTAATTTACATCCTTATCTACTTTGGTGAGAATTTCCTGGAATGAATAGTCATGTCAACACAAGCATTCTGGGTTCTCAATCACAAAGGTTGAGTTGTTTAGTTGCAGGTGATGTTACTTCTCAGAAAGCTGTTTAGTTGGCAATACGCTGACTAAATAAGTCAATTTAGATTTTAGAGAATTTTGAAGGTAGGTTGAGAAACGGGGCTATTATCTGAGCATTAAATTTAGTGTAAAGACACTGGTTTGTGATCTTGATTGTGTTATTCTGAAGCAATGTAACAATATTGGACCCATCTTCAGTTTTCTCTTGCCTTTCCTGGCTCTAAAATACCCAGCTACTTGTTCTGCTTTGACAGTTACAACAGCAACCAAGTCCATTTAGGTTCTCATGTTTCTGCCCCCAGGAGGCTTACTAGCACCTCATCCAAAGCCTCAGGCTTCTACCAACACTTCTAGGCAACCTGCTACATGGCATGGGATTTGGCCAGGTAATACAACTTGGAAGTGTAAGGGAATGGTCTCCCCATTGGTGAACTTTGAAGAGCATTAGGGAGAACAAGAACAATCCAGAAGATACATTCTCTCTTCCTTCTCTCTGGGACAGACCATTGGGAAGCATGGTGCGGTGTCTGGAGCTGTCTTAAAAGCCTGAACACGTGGTATCTGCAGAATCACTAGCTTTATCTTTTGGATCTTGGGAATTAGTAGGCAGCATAATAACACATCATTGTATATTTGCTTTCCATCCTTCCTTAAATCACTGCCCCTTTCTCTGATTCTCAGCAGCTGGGTTTTTCCCTCTCAATGGAGCATTAGTATTTAAGCCTTGCCTCAGGCTTTGTTTCCTAAGAAATCTAGGATAATACAATGACCTTAAACTATTAAATCTTCATGGTCTTCAATTTTAATGACTGGGAAACGAAGAGATTGAACTAAATTATTTCTATGATCTTTTTAAGCTCTAGCATTCCATTATCATAATTTTTAATATATATTTTATTGATTTTTCTTTACAGAGAGGAAGGGAGTGGGATAGAGAGTTAGAAATATCAATGAGAGAGAAACATTGATCAGCTGCCTCCTGCACACCCCCTACTGGGGATGTGCCCGCAACCAAGGTACATGCCCTTGACCGGAATCGAACCTGTGACCCTTCAGTCTGCAGGCCAATACTCTATCCACTGAGCCAAACCAGTTAGGGCTTCATTGTCATAATTTAATAAGTAAAATTTTTGACCAAGGAAGTATGGGGGAGAGTTGACCCTTGTAGTACAGTTAGGATTTTTGGAAATATAAGGAAAATAAGTTAAAGCAATATAGGAAGAACAGGTATTTTTTTTTTTTAAGTGCTCTTCTGGTCTGATATCTACTAAAGAGGAGGTGATTTAATCATAATTCTCAGAAATGTTTCTGAGATTGCACTATTGTAAAGATAAATGTACAAAGAAAAATTAAGTAAAATCTCATGCAAAATATCTGACTATTGTTGACCGAGTCATTGAAACAGCAAGAGCTTGTGCAGGCATTGCATCTACTTCACTGTAAAAGACCAGGATTCCTAGCCACTTCTAAGTAGAAAATAGCTTGTTTTCTCATATTAAAGAACTCCATTTCAGTGTAGTGGCTTCTACAAAAATATAATTCCCAGGATGCTGATCCAAGTTTTTCTCAGAACACATGTTTTGTTTAAGCCCCTAAATGTGAGTTCGGTTAAGGAGGGAGATATCCTTGGAGGTTTTCTAATACAAAACCTTATGGTGCCTGTTGCATAACACAACATAGGCTTTTCAGTGGTATGTCTATTTGAGATGTTGCTCTCTGTTCGCAGATAGTAAGAGATGGGAAGGGTCTTAAGTATCACCTAGTTGCGCCCTTTCCCTTCAGTGTAAGGAACAGAAGCCCAGAGAAGTGAAATATTGTACCCAAGGTACTACAACTGGGCAATGAAGGACCCTAGACAAAAACTGCCTTCAGGGGAGGATCCAAGATGGCTGCTCGGGTAGACATCTAACCACAGCAGCACACAACAATTTCAATGGAATACAACTAAAATGTAGAGTGAACATTGTCCAGAGCTACAGGTAGTCGACTGACTGAAAATTCTACAACAAGAAGGAAAGAGAAAACCAGAAGGAACAGAGGAGCTGAAAAAAAGCTTAAGGTACGGAGACATGCTGCGCGCCCACACACACGCGCGCGTGGAGAGGTCACAGCCGGAGAGGAGGAGAGGACTGGGTGCTGCCTGGCATTCCCTAGCAGGAAGGAAATAAAACCCCCAGCCTGGGCTGAACCCCCAAACCAGCAGCGCTGAGCCCCAGTTATGGGCCAGACCCTGGGGACCCAGGCTCCGGCAGGGGGAGACGGGGCTGTGAGGTGAATCCCAGGGGAACAGCGAAAAGCAAGGCCCCCGAAGTAGCGCGCACATTGCGCGCAGAGGACTGAATGTTGACTCTGATGCTAGATTACCGTAGCCGGAAGAAACAAAGCCTCCGGCGGTGCTGAGCCTCAGTCTGGACTGCTCTGAACCCCAGTTCAAGGCCAGACCCTGGGGACCCAGGCTCAGGCAGGGGGAGATGGGGCTGTGAGGCGGAATCTCAGGGGAGCGGCGAAAAGTGGAGCCCCCAGAGTCACGCACGCTGTGCTCAGAGGACAGTCTGTTGACTCTGATCCTAGACTCCCTAGTGGGAAGGAGAAAAAAAAGCTCCAGACTGGAGGAACTCGACAAGGAGCAGGAGCCCCTGCCGGACACCGGCCAGCTGGGCACCAGCAAGGAGCTGGGCGACGGGACCCCCAGGGGGGGGTGTGCCCCTGAGCCTTCGACCTCCGAGCGCGGGCAATGGAGACAAGGTTGGGGGATGCTTCTTGTGCTGCGCTGACCCAGGCAACAGGCTGAAGCAGCGCAGGAGCCCACAGAGAACAAAGAGGTGCCACAGGCCAACCTGCTGAGCTCCCAGGACAAGGAGGAAGAAACCAAAGAAGTTCTTAATGTGAAGAAATCAAGTGAGAGCAAAAGATAGTAAAATTATTTAAGAAAGAATACAAAGAAGATCTTGAAAAATCAAAGACTAAGTGAGAACTCAACTCACCAGCCAACATTGCAACATAAATGCGTTTAAAAAAAAAAAAAAAAAAAAGGACAGAATGTTGGAACAGCGGTGTCCAGGCCTAGAATGGCCAGGCACAAGGCAGTGGCAGCCGGGCCCGGAGCAGCAACAGCCAGGCCCCAGAGCAGCAGCAGCCAGAACCAGAGCATCAACAGCCAGCACTGGAGCAGCCAGACCTGGGGCAGTGGCAGCCAGGCCTGAGACGGAGGCGGCCAAGCCCAGGGTGGCCAGTCAAGGAACACCCAGACCCAGAGTGGCCAGGCCCGGAGAAGCCGGGCCCAGAGCAGCCGGGTTGGGAGCAGCCAGGCCCAGAACAGCAGTAGCCAAGCCCGGAGCATCCAGGCCGGGAGCGGCCAGACTCGGAGCGGCCGGGCCCGGGGCAGCTGGGCCCAGAGCAGCCGGGTCGGGTGTGGCCAGGCCCAGAGCAGCGGCTGCCAGGCTGAGAGCGGCCAGGCCTGGAGCACCCGGGTCTGGTGCGGCCAGGCCCGGAGCAGCAGCTGCCAGGCTGGGAGCGGCCAGGCCCGGAGAAGCAGCTGCCAGGCTGGGAGTGGCCAGGCCCGGAGAAGCGGCTGCCAGGCTGGGAGCAGCCAGGCCCGGAGCAGCCGGGTCTGGTGTGGCCAGGCCCGGAGCAGCAGCTGTCAGGCCCAAAGCGGCCAGGCCCGGAGCAGTGACTGCCAGGCTGGGAGCGGGCAGGCCTGGAGCAGCCGGGTCGGGTGCGGCCAGACCTGGAGCAGCAGCTGCCAGGCTAGGAGCGGCCAGGCCTGGAGCAGCCGGGCCCGGAGCAGCTGGGCCCGGAGCAGCCGGGTTGGGTGCGGCTAGGCCCAGAGCAGCAGCAGCCAAGTCCAGAGCAACTAGGTCGGGAGCGGCAGTGACCAGACCCGGAGCAGCTGGTTGTGGAACGAACCAGAGCAACAGAGGCCAGGCCGGGAGCAGCCAGACCCGAAACAGCTCGCTCCTCGCCTGCCCCTGCCCCACAGCTGCCTCTCAGACATGGCTGGAAACTTTTGTGGGAACTTGAGGGTCTGCTGAATCAAGTGATGAAGGCTTAGATCTGGATGTGTTGAGTTAGTATAGCGCTGGGGTGTTGATCTGTGAGTGCCTTGGGTGTGGCCTGGATGAGGTTGGTTGACCTATTTGGAAATGTCTTTTGTGTGAAGTGTATCATTGGGCATGTGGAGGTATTATTGATATGAGAAAATGCTAACTAACTGATTTACTATCTGAAAAGGGATTTACTATCGGGGAAAGGGAGGGAGGAAGAGACTGAACATAAACTGCACCTATGGATGAGGACAATGAGGGATGGGAAGGGGGCGGAGGGTGGGGTGGGAACCTGGTGGAGGGGGGAAGAAATGAGGAACCTTTGTAATAATATGAACAATAAAGATTGATTTAAAAAAAAAACTGCCTTCAACGTAAGTCCGTTTTCCTCTATACTTTACAAAACAATTTGGATAAAGTTTGTGTTCAGCAAAACCTACACAAATATGCAAATATATTATGCCAGGGAATTTTTTGACTTCCTAGAATAGCAAATGCTTCCTTGTCATCTGATATACTTATATTCTATAGATAATATTAAAAATGAATACTATACTGTTTTTGTCCCTCTGTCATGGAACTTTGTGAGTAAACAAATCTTTGAGACTATAGAGTGAGGATAAAACTTAACCCACCATCTAGTCTGTGTCTAATAAATCAGGACAATGAGAAGTCTTTACTGCTTCCAAGCTGGAAAGTGTCCTCAAACTTAAGTAATTCTTCTCCATCTGCTTTGAAGTATATTAAGTACCACACCACAACCACCTATTCAATGAAATGGATTGGCAGTGACTACCCTCATGAAATCTAATTAGAAAGAAACAGATTCAAACCTGGTTGACTTGGTGTATTAGTATTTTATCTTGATGTACCATGAGGTACAGACATTGTGTCTAATAATACTTTTTTTTTTAGGCGAGTAAGTAACATTGGTATTGTAAGTTATATAACACCTTTAGAAGGCCTGAATCTGTAATTCTCTGTTTTCTTTATGCCAAATTCTAGATGAATCACAAAATATTGAACTACCTCAAGCCTCTCTTCTATTGAGTTAATGAGCAGTTCATTCATTCAGTCATTTATTCAATAGTAATCTTTCTATTTTGTAGACAGCAGAGCCAGGATGAAAAGTAAAAGAAGGCACACAAAGCATGCAATACTTTAATGAAAAACAAATAGCACAAAAAGACTTTCAGAATTATTGTGTATGAAGTAAGTATCATCTGACAGGAACAGATTACCACATAATTACTATGGCGAGTTCATAAGAGGCAGGTGCATTTTCTGGCTGATGCTATAAAGCAAAAACTTCATAAAAGACTCTACATGAAATCTAGGCCTTGAAGAATGGGTATGATTTGATGGGATGGGCAAAGGGCATTAAGAAAAATGGTAAAAGAACATATTATACATATGGAGCTCACCAAAATATATAAGGGGTTGAAAACGCATACTTGAAGAATAGCGAATAGCTCAATATTTTAAAGCTATCAGTTTGACAAACAATTTAAATAAGGAAAATAAAGCCTAAAAGGCAAATTGGGGGCTCAATTTGAAGAGTATTAAATAACAATGAAAGGAATTTTAACTTTATTCTGTAAGCAATGTAAATTCATTGCAGATTCATGAGCAGGAATTAATATAATTACAACTTTTAAAAGAAAGCAATCTGTTCAGGGTATATAAAAGTTGAGGAAAATGTAAAACTATAAGTAGGCCAGTGAGGAGTCTATTTCATATCATAGGATACAGGTAAAATATGCCAGGTAGACACTGATGGCAGGATAGTATGAAGCTGGATGTAAGAAAAGAGATCAAACATAAATGCTAAGAAAAAAGAGATGTAGGCAAGAGTCAAGGCCTGTTTTGGGGAAATTTCCACTAGGAGAATGCTGGAAGAAGAATAGCTAAGAGAAAGGAGAAGCAAACAGAGTGAGCAGAGATAAAGTAGGAGACTGGAGGGCCTCAGAGGCAAGGAAACAGGGGCCCCAGTAGGTCAAAGGCCTGAGAGAGGTCAAGAAAGATAGACCAAAACAAGAATTGGTGTCGTGACTAAGAGATAATTAATATCCACAAAGAGCAAATGATAGAAAGTCAGTGGTAAGAGCATGTATGCCGTGGGGGAGCTATTCCATCTACAAGTTTTACTGTGAAGTGTGTAGTGATGTCAATAGGTGCCATCTTCCAGAGAAATCCTGGCCACATGTTTGAAAAGCCTTAAATAGGATATTTACTTTGATACATTGAATTCCTATCTATCTAACTATCTATCTATCTATCTATCTATCTATCTATCTATCTATCTATCTATCTACAGTATCTATCTATAATATCTATTTAATTGTTTGAAGTATTACAAATAGTAGTACATATGTCTACTTTTTTCCTCCATTGATCTTCCCCCGGCCTCCCCTCCACCTGGCACATACCCTCACCCACCCCCACAGTGTCTTGTGTCCATTGGTTATGCTTATATGCATGCATACAAGTCCTTCAGTTGATTTCCCCCTCGATTTTAATTGATAGCCTTGTTGGGTACAGTATTCTTGGATTCAGGCCCTTCCTTTTGATGACTTTTTATATTTCATCCCACTCCCTTCTGGCCTGATGTGTTTCTGTTGAGAAATCAGTTGCTAGTCTGATGGGGGATCCTTTGTAGGTAACTTTCTGTCTCTCTCTGCTGCTTTTAATATTCTTACTTTGTTGTTGGTGTTTGCCAGTTTAATTATAATGTACCTTGGCATTGATCTTTTGGGATTAATTTTGTTTGGGACTCTGTGAGCTTCTTGGATTTGGGTGAGTTTTTTCTTCCCTATATCAGGGAAGTTTTCTTCGTTATTTCTTCAAACAGATTTTCTATTCCTTGCTCAGTTTTCATCTCCTTCTGGTACCCCTATTATGTGGATCTTGTTTTGTTTCGTGTTGTCCCAAAGTTCCATTAGGCTCTCCTCCTGTTTTTTATTTATTTATTTATTTATTTATTTATTTATTTATTTATTTATTTATTTTTTCTAGATGCTTCTCTGCTTGGGTATTTTTCTCTACCTTGTCTTCCAGTTCACTGATGTGGTCCTCTGCTTCTTCTAGTCTACTGTTGATGCTTTCTATAGAGTTCTTTATAGCATCAATGTCATTTTTCATTTCTTCTTGGTTCTTCTTCATTTTCTCTTGGTTCTTACACATATTGTTTAATTTGTCTTCCATTCTTTTCAGTGACCTTATAACCATTTCTCTGAATTCTTTCTCAGACATATTGCTACCTTTATTTCATTTACTTCCTTCCTTTTCTGGTGATGCCTCCTTTTCTTTCATATGCAGACTGTTTCTTTGTCTCCCCATTATTTCTCTTTGGGTATCTGGTTATGTAGCTCTATCTTTCCTTTTCCTAGGTAAAATCTGACCTTTCTGTGAGAAGGTGCAGAGCTCATCTGAATCTGCATTTGCACTGCTTGAGACCCAGTGTTGCTGGATTGGCAGCTCTTCCCTGGGTGTTGTTGTTGTAGATTCCCGGGATGCATAGGCTTCCAATAACAGCCACTCTCCCCTTCAAGATGGCATGGTCTCCATGTCAAAGCTGGTTGCTCTGGGAGAGATTTCAGTAGAAGTGGAGGCTGCTCGGTCAGTGGAGCCCAGTCTGGCAATCTTCAACAATCCCTTGGAGTAGATCTGTCCCTCACCCACAAATATACACTCCTCATGCAATCACACACTTTCCTTTCATTCTCTCACTCACACACGATCTTGTAGTCTGCCTTCCTATCAGCAGCAATCTTCCTCCTCTCCAAATTTCTATTTAGAATAGCTGAAAAGATTTGTGATTCAAGGTGGTTAAAACAGGAAAAAATTGAAAATAGCCAACATGCACACTGATGATACATTACCGTATTTTTCGGACCATAAGACGCACCGGACCATAAGACACACCAGATTTTAGAGAAGGGAAATGAAGAAAAAAAGATTCTAAAACAAAAAGTTCAGTGTTACCACTACAATGTGTAAACCCATAAATCATGCAGAGACTTTCTATGCTTTCTTTGCATAGTTTATGGGTATCTACACATTGTAGTGGTGAGAGAAGAGG
The DNA here is from genome assembly GCF_014108245.1 of Pipistrellus kuhlii. Lineage (NCBI taxonomy): Eukaryota > Metazoa > Chordata > Mammalia > Chiroptera > Vespertilionidae > Pipistrellus > Pipistrellus kuhlii. The sequence continues at coordinate 49,379,564 of NW_023425562.1, read as the reverse complement.
CTGAAGAGTGTTTTACATTATGGTAAATGTTATTGGTTTGGTATCACAGAAAGTCTCTGCATACAATATACTGGTATGAAGTTTGTTGCAGTACAAACATTTTGACAGTTACCGGTATAATAGTATGAAGAGAAATTCTGATGTAGCGGCGTTATCAATCAGGGCATCCAGCGGAGGGCGGAGTTTACTGGTGGGCGGAGATCTACAGTACGCCTACCCAGTAGTCAAGCATGGCAACAGAGGGCGGAGAGGAATGATTGGGGGAATAGACGCGGCATTCTTCTGGGCACCGAGTACCGGCCAGCAAGAATACATTAATTTATGATACATTCATAAAAATGAAATATTAAATAGCCATTAAATTGTGTCTTTTAGCAAGGATTGGCACTTTTTCTGACAAAGGTCAAAATAGTTTTATGTTACAGTCTATGTCATAACTACTCAACTCTGCTGAAATAGCTGTAGACAATATGTAAACCAATGAGCAGATGTTTTTATGTGTTCCAATAAAACTTGTTTTAAAAAAACAGGTGTCTGGCTGGGTGTGGCCTCAGGACATATTTTGACAATCCCTATATCTGAATATTATTTAATTATTGAGACAATATGGCACTATTAACAAAAATAATTAATAACATGGAAAATGACAAGGCTTTAAAATAGCTACAGTATTTCTAATCTTGTGAGATATGTTTATATATGTGTCCGCACACCAAACTTTCAGCAGGATATATCTTTGAGTGCTACTAATATCATAGTAAATTTTATTACCTACTTTGTGCTTATCTGTAGTTTCACATTTTCTATCATAACCACGTATTATTTCTTGTCACCAGGGAAGATGCCACTTTTATACACAATTAAAATTGTGAACTGAGATAAGATTAAAACTTGAACTGGGATACTAAATCAAGTTTGCAAACTGAAAATCTACCAGATCTTCAGTCACAATCAGAAAATTCCATTGATGCATGAATTCTGAATTCATGGTGAGTAACCGGAAAGGCCGCTCTGAGAGCTACGCCTGCTTGAAAATCTGCAGTGTAGCATGACTAATCAGCATTGGCTAAGAGAAGCAAGGTCAGCTTTGCAAAGACCATCTTCTTAACAAGGTGAGAGGATGTGAGTTATGATAAATAAGACTGGTATCCGGCCTAGGTAGATGCCCATATACAATCAATGTTCACAAACCCAAGAATTATCATTCATGACAAATTGTATGTCATGCTTCACCCTCTACCCCCCCTGTCTCAGAAGGGATTACTAGCCTGATTATGAATTCATCAATTTTTAAAATACATAATTCTATCACATTTGCACATATGCTTGAACAACATATTGTTTAATTCTGTGATTTTTTGTTATCTCAATTAACACTGTATCATGTTTAGTCTTCTGGGATTTACTTTTTTTGAGTAAATATTATGTTTTATGTTTCCAAAATTTAGTTGTGTATAGGTTAAGGTTATACATTTTTACTGCTGTATATTCTTTTCTCTTTTTTCCCTATTACTTTATATTTGTTATGTAAATAGAGCACAACTGATTTATCTAGTCTCCTTTATGTCTATTAAAATGTTTCAAGTTTTTATTATTCAAACATTTCTACCCTGAGCATTTTTGTATATGTCTCTTGGGTATTACTCCTTGAACAGGATTATTAGGTTGTAAAGTATTTGTTTTAATTTCTTTTATAATTCTGGGATTAATCAGACTGTCTGTTTCTTTTGAATAAGATTTGATAAATTACATTTCCAAGTTTCCAAATCTATTGGTTTAAGGTTATCCATAGCGCTCTCTTGTTATGTTTAACCTCTGCTTTATTTGCCATTGTGACTTTCTTGTTTTTATAATTTTATTGAGGCATAGTTGACATACAATTAACTGTGCATATTTAAAGTGTCTCATTTTGGTGTGGGGCAGCCGTAGGAATATATTGATACTTCTCATAACTTCTGCTATAAGAGCAATTCACAAACACACCGACTGCTGTGCTCTGGACTCCATCACTGCACCTGGGCCCAGGCCACACTTCCCACAGGCTATGCCTACCAGTGACCAGGTGTCAGGGAATTCAGGTAGGCACATGCCTGCACTGCTCTCTAGTCTCAGACCTTCCTGTTCTCCATCCTGCTTTCCTTAATTTCCTGCCTCCTACACCTGGGTCAGTTCTGCTCTGTGGTCTGGAGGCTCTCTTCCTCTCCTCTGTCTCCTTTCTCCATTTGCTTCACAGCTTTCTCCTTGCTGTGCTCCATAGGTATGTACTTTTCCTGTAAGAAAATCCTGCCTTGAGTGTTCAATAGAAAGAATCTTAATTTTTTATCTTTTCTTTCTTTCCCTCTTGGCATCTGAGCCTCAGCTTTACCAGCACACCTTGCTAAGAGCCAATATACCTTGCTACTGGCTACCTTATGACACCTCTGTGATCTGACCACCCAGACCACTAGGTATGAGAAGCCCCTTCTTGCTCTTGAAGGCAACCACCTGTTGGTGGGTGCTGGACTGTCATGCTGTGTCCTGGCTATTAGAGGCTTTGATCCAGAGCCTTCAGCGTCTACCTACCTGCCCTCCCTCTCTTTATCTGTGTTAGTATCTGCATTTACTCTGCTAACAAATCTTACTGGAGTTAACGTTCTAGACTCTGGTCCCATCTGCCTATTGCCAACCAAACTTTAACTATACACTTGGGGTAGGGGAAGTAATCAGTGTGGAATTCTCAAGTCCTATCTCCTGGCTCAACACCACACCCATAGTGTCAAAACATAGCAAATATAGCACCTTCTGACTTTTAGAGTTCACTCTCTTATAGAAAATATTATAGTATACCTAAAATTTGATTACACACATATATTAGTATCTTTTCTCTACATTTAAATTATAAGCTCCTTAAAGGCAAAGGTGTACTTAACACAGTCCTTTAAATAAAACAGCTGCTCAGAGGTCTCTGCTAATTGAATTAAATTAGTTAAGAGATTAACTTCTGAACTTGTTTTCTTTAGTGTTATTTCTTAGCTTAGTGTCTATTCCATTCTTCCCACAAATATTTGCTGAGGGCTTACTATGTGCCAAGCAATCCTCTAGGCCAGTGTTTCCCAAACTTTTGACATATGTGTACCCCTTGTATAATTTTTATAATGCTGAGTACCCCTCGTACTCATGAGAACATAGAATTAGGCGCAGCTAAGCATGGTGCAGTGCATATCCCCACCAAATTTTGGTGCAGTGCGAACCCCCATCAAACTCTTCCTGTACCTCTGGGGGTACGCGTACCACACTTTGGGAAACACTGCTACTTGATCAAACTATTACTCTCTCAAAGTAAATAGAGCAGACTACTTCGCAGAGATTATGGTGTGGTGGGGGAATTATTCCATAACTGAATTAGGAAAATCTAAATGTTATATGGAAAATAGGTGATATAGAGGGAATAGTGGGGCAAATAAAGAAGAAGGATGAAGGGAGGTATTGATGACTATATATATATATATATATATATATATATATATATATATATATATAGTCTGGTGCCTTTTGTCTCCTAGAAAATAAGCTTCTGGAGTCCTCTAATTTGTTTATTTTTGCTTATTTTATTTTGATATTTATGGACAGAATATGCTAAACATGGAGTTCTTAGGCCTTTAATAAACATTTTGCAAATATAAGAAAATATAAATCAAACTTTAAAAATTCCCTACTTCTTCATTCTTTCTCCCTGTGCATTTTACATGCGTGTGTGTCTGGGGGGGGGGGGGGGGGCGGGCGGGGGGGGGAGAGGGACAAAATACATGGATGGCCCTCCATAAAGTGCAAATTAGCTTTCTTTCTAAAAGGCTTTCACATTCTCAAGGGCACATTTAAGTTAAGGGACAAGAGCACCCATCATCCGTTTTGGTTTCAATATCAGTGTCGGGAAACGTTAGCAGACCCTTCCTACTCACTTTTCCCAAACTCAAACCCACTGCAGCGATGCTTAACAAGCCCACCTTCCTGAAACCCTTGGTGACACCCCCCAGAAGGATCACAAGAAGTAGAGAGGCTCTTCTGAGCTGCCTTGGGTGTTAACCAGGGGCAGGCGCTAGGACCGCCCCGACGCCCACAGGCAGCCGCGCTTCACACAGCCTGTCAGCGGGACTGAGCCGCCTTCGCTGTTACACAAGAGAGCAGGCAGCAGCTGTAGCCGCTCAGCATCCTTCCCCCTTCCGGTCGATTGGAAGGTATTTACTTGCTATTTACCATTCAGATTTTTGCACACCCAGCGTGTGCCTTGAGTGTGCACTTAATCTGATGCTCTGAATGCTCTCCAGCACTTGTTGGGTTACTATGTCATCTTATGTTAATTTTCACAGCTGATGGAAGCAACAGTGCCATAGAGAAATGGGCTAGATATTTCCAGAGGCTGAAATCTGGAGGCATATGGAGGTGTAAGTACATCGGTCCCAAATCTCTAACGTGCTGGCTGTGTCACTTCTGTCTCCTGACCTTCTTCCTCATTGAAAGAGCCAATGTGAGATGCCATTTGCATATTTCATTCATGAAGGAAAAGCACCAAGAGGGTGACAGAAGCCACTAAGGATGGGCCTGGAACTCCACTTTGGAGTGGCTGCAGTTGCCTCTGCCAGCCTGTGGGTCTGGGAGAGGAGAAGCTGGGCTGGCAGCAGAGTTTTGAAGGGAAAGAGGTTTTGCTCAGGGTTGCAGACTGCCTGGTTGTTTGCTGTCTGCTTTTCCGTTTCCAAAGCTCCAAGACTGTCCTTTCGAATCACTGCTTCTTAAGTCTTCGTATGCTTTATGTCTGCATTCCAAATACTGTGATCATCAGTGTGGGCTGCCAGAAAGCTGTTAAGCCATTCTGTACCTTTCGGTGTAAAGCCATTGAAGAAAAATCTAGTTTGCTTTCCCTTGGCCGAACTATACTCAGTACTACAATTAGTAGGTTGGTTACACACGGAAACATTTGAAAAAAAAATAATAATTCAAGATTCCCTTGCCTGCTCAGCAATTAATCTACCTATGTGAGATAAGGGAGTAGTTTGCTATTAGAAAACCCAAATGAAGAAGACTGCATAGAAAACTGAACATTTTCTAAGAATTTTACTAATTAGCTCAAGATGCAACTTCATGTATCAAAAGGTCTTTGGAAACTTTAAAACCTTTTAAAACCACATTTCTAGGTTAGATTATTACCTTAAAAATTAGATCAAATTTGGGTATCTAATACAAAAATGTAATATGTAAACACATTTTAAAATGAATAAAATGTTGAGTCATATTAATGGTCAATTCATAGGAAAGTTTAAGATAAACCCTGCCACTAATTTATCTCAGGAAAGAAAATATCAAACTAAGACAAGGCATCAATATTGAGAATGTGACTTTAATGAAAAGTATTGTAAAATAACCTTCAAACTAATTTTAATGGTCCAAATATTATGTAGTTTAATTACATTATATGTGATATAATGAATGACCCTAAATAAGACTTCAAATTGTTTAAGTGTTAAACTTTTGAAAATATAACTATAGTTCTAAAACTCTTTTGTACAGAAAAAGAGTGACAGGAGATGAGGGAGGGATAATTGATTTATTTTATGGTTTTTAAATATTTTAAACATTCTCCTTGAATATTTACTATGTAAATATGCTACTTACATTTAAAAATATGTAACAAAAATTACAAATTATAATTAATTTGCAGCATCTTTAAAAGAAAATAAACATACGTATATAAATGTAACATGTGAAGACTGACGTAGAATGTATCTTAAGCCTGGAAAAAAATAAGTTTCAAAACAGAGGAAGTTAGGGAAATCAGATGGTGAGGCAAAAGTAACTTTACATTTACTTATAGTTGGCATAGCAATGTGCTACAACACCATGAACTTTGTGTTAATAAAGATTCTCCCTCTGTCTTTACATTTTTTCTCTCTATTTCAAGACTAGGAAGAGGACTAATTTCTTCAAATTAATACTTAGTTTTGGAAATATTTGCCCAACTTATGATTTGCAGCCTTAGACTTCAGCCTTATGCCATACTCATTATATGGGTCTCATCATCAATTATTTTAAAATAATTTCATTGTATGTTGAGTTGAAGATTCACTGAATTAAATGATGATGGGAGGAAAGTCTTGAGAACATAGATCTTATTCAGAATTTGGCATTCTCCTCAGAATCTGAACTTTCTTCCTAAATTTAATTCCTAAAATTAAGTCCACTGGCTAGATCTAATTGTCTGAAAACAGGAGGAACCACGCACTGAAGTCTGGATTGCTGGCAAACAAGTGGGGCTTAAGCTGAAGGATAAAATGCAAAAGCTAAAACTGATTTGTTAAAGTGTAAGAGTAGTGATTATCTGGCGATTTTATCCCTGAAGATAATCCCTTTATCCTTGAAAGGCTTCCCTGCCCAGGAGATCTGGTGGGTATTTTTATTCCCTTGATTTAGTGGATAAGAAGAATAAAATAGATATTTCTAAAAGATTACTTTGAACAGACATATTTTTATTTAGAAGAGATTAAGCAAACCAGCCAATCTGGTTACACCGATTTCACCCTTATCAAGTTTGTTTTCTCTAAAGGACATGTTTTACATGAATAGGGTGCTTAGTAAGACATTTTATGTAAGGTGTAAGTACATAAAAAGTTAGGAAGAAATAGGAAAAGCTAGCTTTTACATCCTTAAAGCACCCGGAAGGAGCTAATGTAAGTTCAAGAGCTGCCTCAGCCACACTTTTTTTGGCATTTGAGTATGCTTTTATTTTGGTTTTTGGAGGATCTATGCTTTAAGTAAAAAACAATGTCTTCCAGTCCAAGTTCCAGAAAATGTGGTAAGTTGGCTGGGGGTTCACTTCTCTGGAAACCACTTAGTGTTTTGTTAAAGATTTTTTTTTAAAGTGAAGAAATAACAAATAGTCCTTTTTAATTTGTCCTGAAAGATGATTACCATGCTAACATGAGTTTTTAAGAATGCGTTGGTCACATAAGCAAGCCACAATAAATGGGAATTATATGTAACTTGAGAATTTCTTTGAAATCTAATTATGATGTTTTCTTGTTAAATAAAGGACTTACATGGAAAGGAAAGAACTTATCTTGGTGGATTGTCATGTGCACATCAGTTATAGTTGTGTGAACCTGGAGGAGTATGCTACTTTTTTGTTGTTGTTTTTCTTAGCTTGCAAAAGGGGTAAACTATGATTCATGCAGTTTGGGGGAAAAGGTTTTCTTGAAAGCAATTTCCAGAAATTGATTTTACTTGTAAAGAAATACGTTTGTGGGTGAAGCAGAAAGCTTTTAAATATATGAGATTGAGCCTTTGAGTATAAAAGGCCAATTAACAATATGAAACGTGTGCCATGCATTATTTATTAGCAGGTTTATCCAAAACGTTGTTTTCATTGTCCCTCCTGGTTCACACAACTATGAGTGATGTGGACACTGTCACTACTACTATACTTTCATTCCTTTTCACTTAATGCCTTTTATTTAAGAGGGACAAAGTTAAAAACTCTAAGGAAACTTAAATAAATATTAATCATGATTCAATAGATGTTTAATTTGCAAATGAGCTATTCCCCAAATATAATGTAGTTACTGTAGTTTGTACCTTGGAATCAGTGTAAATTTTATGGACATAGCATTTAATGTTTTTTCATTATTTCTGTTTAATAGATATTACTGGATTCTTCACTGTATGTCAAGTATACATACAGTGTTAGACAATAAACAAGATACTTCTCACCACTCATGGTCTTTACCATTGTGCAAAGGGAAATAGGCAACAAAGAACTATTATAAACCAAACACCCTGTTATTAGAATTCATTTAAAATTATTATTTAATTTATTACAAATCAAACAAAACAGAATGTATTAAATAGGTACTAACTTAAAAATTATAAGAGAGTGCAATGGCAAAGAATGACTTGGTGGTTCTTTGTGTGTGTGAAAAGGTGACACATGAGAGATCTGAGCATAAGATGTAGCTAAGTAGTGAGAGGCAGTGTGCTGTGATGGAGAGAGAGCAACTTTGTGCTAACCTGCTGCAATTTAAATGCACTCTAAGATTTCTAACTCTCGAAATCTTGAGCATTTTATTCCTTTGACAAAACCTTCTAGAATCTTGAGAATAATAAGCTTTATAGAGTTTTTTTTTGGGGGGGGGGGGAAGTTGAATGTCCATGATAATATCTTGAGTGTCCATAGTCATAATGACTTATAAAATGTTGCAACTTATAAATTCACTACATTAAATACCTAGTCAAAGAAACATCCATTGACCTATTTTATCACGCCCGCGTCCCTTTTCATAAATACTTGGAGTCTATCAGACACTTGAGGGGAGGGCATTGTTCCTGAATCTTCTAAAGACAGATTCTCAGTTAGGAGCTTTATTCGATGCAGTTGTGGTAGGCTTTTTGATCATCTGCTCAGAAACCACCAACATGGTGGTTGATGAGGTTTAATTAAGGTGCTGTTCCTCCCAAGGAAGGCTGGGCTGAGATGGTCATCTCTGAGGAGGTTAGGCACAGATCTTCTGGCAGGACTGCTTAGGGGGCTTGGCCTGTCAAACACAACTTCTTGAGATAGTCAGTGAGATGAACATGGGCCTTTATAGTGCACAGCACAGTGTTCAAGCTCAAGTTGAAGAAGCAAGTTCATTGATATTTGAAATGAGTCCTATCTAAACACTTCCAGAGTTTTGTCATCTCATCAGCATATAGCCATAAGATATATATTTGCACAAAGCAACCATGTATATTCTCTGTATTTAAAAATTTATTTATAAGTGGAAAATTGCTATGCAGTGATTTTTAAGTATTTCTCCCCTACTGCTCTTGACAATACAGCTATGTAGAATGGCAAAATTGCTCAACTAAATGTTCTGTTAGTCATTTCAAAGGAAAACATTAATCTGGATTACCAGCTAGATATACTTAAAGCTCCTATAAGACAGAATCTATATATATAAAAATCGAATATGCTAAGTGTCTAACTAATTGGTCAATTGTTCAGTCAATTACTTGATCAGTCACTATGATGTGCTCTGACCACCAGGGGGCAGACGCTTTGACCAGTAAGTTAGCTTGCTGCTGGGGTTCAGCCCATTGGGACTGGGCAAGACAGGCTGGACACGCCTTGCAGCCTCCCATTTTCCACCCTGTCCTCTAAAATATTTCTTCTAATTGATTTCCTTTCAATGTGCATGAATTTGTGTATCAGGCGTCTAGTCCAAAAAAAGAAACTAAACTAAAATCAAAGAATGAAAGGCAGGGAATTGAAAAAAGGCATGCGTGTGGGAAATAATTCCCTGACAGGCCTAGATCTGGCAAAGTTTCTGACTTTGTAGAAGATGGAATCCTCCAGAGCAGTAGCCACAGACAGATTGGCAAACCTAGATTACAATTTATCCTTGTACAGGGCCAGGGAAAAGCAAAGGTCCTCACTGAGGGTGAACAACACAGTGGAGAGGGTCAGACCGGGAAGTACAATTCAAGTTAATGAGATTTTTGTGCTGCTAGTATTTATATCTTTCTGCAGCTCTGTCATGTCCATCTCTGTGTCCGTGGAACTATAACTTGATCTACTTAAGTCTTGGTTTCTTTATTGCAATATACTGAATTTTAGTAATAAATGAATATCATTAACTGAGAAATAAGTGTAACACATGAATATCTAACAGGTAGATAATTACCAAATGAAAGTTGGAATATCAATAATCATAGTAGGCAAATGCATTTTTTTTTGGTCTATAAGTTTCTTATTTATTTATTTATTTATTTATTTATTTAATTGTCTTAAGTTTTACATATGTCTCCTTTTCCCACAATTGACCCCCACCCCCTGCCCCGCAACCATTCCCACCTTGGGCAAACCCCACCACCCTAATGTCTGTGTCCATTGTTTATCCTAATATGCATACATACAAGTCCTTTGGTAGACAAATGCATTTTAAAATAGAAAGCACAATTAAGATTTAAAAGGGCTGTTAGCCCTAGCTGGTTTGGATCAGTGGATAGAGCATCAGCCTGTGTACTAAAGGGCCCACATTTGATTCTAGTCAAGGGCACATGCCTGGGTTGTGGACTTGATCCCCAGTAGTGCAGGAGGCAACCAGTCAATGATTCTCTCTCATCATTTATGTTTCTATCTCTCTCTCCCTCTCCCTTTCTCTCTGAAATCAATAATATATATAACAAATAATTTATTTAAAAAAATAAAAAGGGTTGTTAAGTAATGATTAAATAAATGTACAATTCAACAGAAGATATATCCATCCTGAAATTCTAAGTACCTAATAATAGAATCCAAAATAGTACTAACATTTATAAAACAAAAGGGAAATTGACAAATCCACAATCATGGTTAGAAGTTTTACCAAATTCTCTTAAAAACTGGCTAAAAATGAAAAAGGATACACAATTTGAACAATGCAATTTACAATCTCAGTGTAATGGACTTATATGAAAACTGCAACCAATAAAATTATTTTTTAAACATATATAAACATTCCTTTTATACATAAAAATTTATAACACAAGATATAAAGTATGTCTCAACAAATGTAAAAAATCAGAATCAGCCCAAGTGGTGTGGCTCAGTGGTTGAGCATTGACCCATGAGTCAAGAAGTCACCTGTTCAGTTCCTGGTCAGGGCATCTGCCCAGGTTTGGACTCGATCCTTTGTTGGGGATGTGCAGAAGGCAGTTGATCTATCTTTATCTCTTGTAGATGTTTCTATCTCTTTATCCCTTTCTCTTATTCTTTTTCTAAAATAAGTAAAAATATATTTAAAAAAATCAATATCATAGTTAACATGATTGAATTAGAAATTTATGTAGTTCAAATTAGCCTTATACAATATCAAAGGTAATATATTTCAGACTTGAAAATTTAGAAAATATTGTCTAGTCTTAAAATAGTTATTAAAACTAATTTGATAAAAACTTCACTTTTATTCGTGCATCTCATGGGATTATTTCTAACCAGGTTCAGGGTACTGTGTTAGGGTTGAGGTAAAACAACCAGATTTCTGAACTCCATAACCTTGAAATTTTCTTATTCAACTACATTTTCATGATAACCAAATAAGTAAAGTTGGTTTATAATAAATCTGTGATTCAGATTCTGAGGCCAAATTTTTACTGGGCCTACTTTGATAACTAGTAGGACCTATAAGTAAATCTCATTTTCAAGGTTAGAATTAACTCATAACTAGATTGAGAGATGGTCTATATTGCAATAACATATATTTCTTAATAAGAAAATATTTCAATTACTGCATATAACAAATACCAACCAAATTCATTATTGATGGACTCTTAAAATATAACACCTATAATCATGAATATTATAGGTGTTATATTTTTATGTATATTGTTTTAATTATTATCTTACCTTGCACATCTTTTATAAACTTCTAGAGACCCAGTGCATGAATTCATGCATGGGTTGGGTCTGGCTGGCCTTGCAGATTGGGCCAGGCAGGCTGGGGGGAGGGGCCCAGGTCTGTTGGCAGGCTGGCCCTGCCTCCTTGTTGAACTCTAGTCGAACTCTCAGACGAGGGGACAATTTGCATATTACCCTTTTATTATATAGAATTTTTTAAAACCTTAGAATAAAAAACTATTTTTTATGCCGGGACCGTTTGGCTCAGTGGATAGAGCGTCGGCCTGCTGACTGAAAGGTCCCAGGTTCGATTCTGGTCAAAGGCATGTACCTTGGTTGCGGGCACATCCCCAGTGGGGGGTGTGCAAGAGGCAGCTGGTCGATGTTTCTCTCTCATCGACATTTCTAACTCTCTGACCCTCTCAATTCCTTTCTGTGTAAAATCAATAAAATATATTAAAAAACAAAAACAAAAAAAAACCCTCTTTTTTAAAATATATATTTTTTTATTGGCTTCAGAGAGGAAGGGAGAGGGAGAGATAGAAACATCAATGTGAGAGAGAATTATTGATCAGCTGCCTCCTGTACTCCCTATACTGGGGATTGAGCCTATAACCCAGGCAGGTGCCCTAACTGGGACTTGAACCATGACCTCCAGATTCATACTATAGGTTGACATTCAACCACTGAGCCATGCCAGCTAGACAGAATAAAGAACTCTTTATGATGTTTAACAGACCATTCCAATGCCCTTCTTTGTAACATTTTTAGTTATTTATAATTTTTCATTTGTCTAAAATCAAACTAGGTAAAAATTCCATTTCAGATTTATAGCAACTTTGCTCTCAGTCCAAACAGGGCAGAGAAACTTACTTTCTGAGCATGGTATGTGCTCACTGATAAAGAATGACCCCATGTTATGCCTTGACAAGAATAAAACTCTACCAAAGATACAAATCGTGTATCATTCCATGTGTATGTCAACAGTTATCTAGCTGAAAAAGAAATGGCTCAATTAAAGAACAATTTTGCTCCTGGCAAGGTGATTATTTAAATGATGGTTTTTCATTTTGAATGGATTCCTTTAGTTGTTGCTGCAATAAAAAAGACAGTACATCCCAAGTCTGAGTTCTTTGCAGAATGTTCAGTTTTCTTTCTTTTAGTAACATTCTATTTCAATAAGTTTAATTTATTCAGACTTTTTTGATTTAGAATACTTAAAGTGAGTATGGAAGGGACTTTTGAAATCGTGGTCCCACATCCCCAGTTTAGAGATGAAGAGCCTGAGGTGCCAAGTGATCATTACATGCAGGATGTGGAAGAAGAAATCATGCCGGTCGATTTTCAACTTGACCTTATTGTATCAGCATAAAGTTTGTTGAACTACAATTTCAAAATGTAAAATCACAACTCTCAGGAAATTAAAAAATGGGCAGGTGTAACAGATTTGCTTCAATTCATCCATGAATGAAGAACTTCAGTACAATGTAATGGCTAGTTTAAAAAACATTAAAAAAAACCTCGATATATATGGGCAATGCAAAAAACACTTAAGACTGTAGAGTTACAGAAAAGACTTAATCTTTGGGGTTACCTGTTTCATCGGACAAACATTATTTGCATTTATGTGGGACAACAGCTTACAAAGTAACAAGTAACTTCACTAAATCTGGGACTTCTAAGTTCCTCCCCTTAGACCACATGTGTCAAACACAAGGCCCGCGGGCCAAATCCGTCCCGCCAGGCCTTGCAATGTGGCCCGCACCGTGCTGTCATCACTGCACTCCGCTGCGTTCCATCACAATGACAGTTTATGACTGTTCAGTAAACCATTCGGCCCCGCGATTTAGGCTGGATTTTAGATTTTGGCCCCTTCTCTGATTGAGTTCGACACCCCTACCTTAGACAATCTTTGGGTGGCCTTTGTCCCATATGTTATTGAAAAAAGTACTTTTTGCCCATCTTTTTGCCTCATTTCCACGGAGAAGAATAAGGGTTGACAGCTAAGTCTGTGTACCATATCTAATTCATCTCCTGCTTTGTAAATGAAGTCTTATTGGGACATGGGTTTGATCTGCGTATTTCCTTAGGTTTACCAAATGTGTTAATTGGCCAAGGCCTCCTGGAGTTTGCTCTGCAAATCTGGGGCCATACAATATTGAGCACCCACTAAGGCCACACAATTTACTTCTGAATGAAAACTTTCATAAGGAATCTTGAATTGGACTTTTAAAATTCTCTTTAGTGTGTCTTCTAGCCTAAGCACTGGGAAACCAATCCTTCAATGCTCTCTTCACTAGCTTTCTCGTTAACAAAATGAAAGCATTGTTTTCTTGAATTTCATTACTGTTTGTAAATTTTTAATATATATATTTTATTTATTTTTTACAGAGAGGAAGGGAGAGAGATAGAGAGCTAGAAACGTCGATGAGAGAAACATCGAACAGCTGCCTCTTGCACACCCCCTACCGGGGATGTGCCCGCAACCAACGTACATGCCCCTGATCAGAATCGAACCCGGGACCTTTCAGTCCACAGACCGATGCTCTACCACTGAGCCAAACTGGTTTCGGCACTGTTTGTAAATTTTTAAAGTATGTATATATATATATATATATATATATATATATAATATATATATATAATGATTTTATACAGAGAGGAAGAGAGAGGGATAGAGATTAGAACACGCGATGAGAGGAGACTCCTCAATCAGCTGCCCCTGCACACCACCTATGGGGATGTGCCGCAAAACCAAGGTAACATGCCTTGCTGGGGAATCAAAATCCGGGATCTTTCAGTCCGCAGGCCGATGCTCTATCCACTGAGCCAAACCGGTTTCGGCTGTTTGTAAATTTTTATCATTTACTCAACAAATAGCTGTTAAATGCCTATTATACAAACAAGACAGAAACAGTGTCTACCCATATGGAAGGGAACAGACTGGTATGGAAGATAAAAATAAACAAATAACTAATGAATTACTAATGTAATTTTTATGACAAAGTACTATGAGAGCAGATGAGAGGAATACTTTCTTTTCTTTTCTTTTTCTTTATTTTTTTTTTTTTTTTTTTTTTTTTTTTTTTGAGGGGACCAGTTTCCTAATCTGTTGGGATAAGTGCTGAGTATTTGGAAGGATATAACTGAGAAAGGCATCTCCAAGAAAGTGGTTTAGGTTAGGATCTGGAGGGTAATAAGGATTTTCTAGGTGAAGAGCAGTTGTGGAGGAAGTGAGGTGGGAAATTTCATAAAGGAAACATCATGTATAATAGAAGGTCCTTGGCCAAGAAGGTACCATGAGCATTTAATTTTTTGATTGGATGATTCTTCAATAACTTGAAAGAACTGTTTTTAAACTTCACTTCCCCCTTTCTATGGCAAAAAGAGAAAGAGTAATATTGGCACAGAATACTTCTTATATCAAATTGCAATTAGAGGAATACATAAATAGACAAAATCCTGCTGATCAACTTCTCATTCAAAATTGCCAAAAATGTTTCACTTTGACCTTCCAATAAGGTCAAGTCCAAATTGGAAGAGGTCTGCTCCAAATCTAATCATAATTTACTGGTTCACGGTTGACACTCTGGGCCGTCTTATGCAAACAAAGTTTCTGTCTTATAAATAAGAGTCAAACCTTGGATTGAGGTAAAACTGCAGGTGCCTAAGTAATCAGAGAAAGAGAGTTACTTTTCTTGCCTGGAAAAATAACCACAATTTAATGCTCAAATAATTCAACTTTTATTTATAGTATCAATTATGGATAATCTGCATTCAGCTATCTTAATGATAGCAAATTTGACTGCAGAATTTAAGGTTAGCTAATGAATAGATGGATCAAAATTTAATTTTTGAACCTTATCTGGAACATTATCTTAGTGTTATCTTTCTCCCTTTCCACACACACCTCTTCAAGGTATATTTATCACACCATTTTAAATTTGTTGCTGTGCTTGACATACGTTTTAGAATGTGAGCATATAATAATCTCTGTATTTCCAGCATTGAACGTAATGCTTAACAAAAAAGAGATGTTGAATATATTTTTATTGAGTGACTACTGAAGCAAATAAATGCAGGATCCTAGATTTATGAATACGGTATGTTAACAGAAAGAAAAAAATTCTTAAATTACCTGGCTAACTCTCTTAAATAAAATGTTTCATTTTATATGCAAGTAAGTTAATATCTGCTACTTAACTAAATAATATTGATAAAGCAAAAGGTTTTTAAAAATGAGAATATAACTGCCATCCAGAATATGTTCAACTTTAATTGAATGCTTGAAACAAGGAAAGAGCTTTTATGTTGTCCAGATTCCTTTACTTATTCTTAGATGATTAATCACTGATTCATTATCTTGTCCTTTTGCATTTATTCTTCCATTATTTTATAGCTGACTTCCTTTGAAGACATTACTTATATTTTCTGCATAAGAACAACTGGAAAGAAAAAATGAAATAAAAATTTGTTGATATCTACCTTATCCCAGATGTTGTAAGCACATGTTTACATAATGTATCTCTACCTTACACCCCCCTCAGTTATTAACATTCCTGACCAAAGTAGTACATTTGTTACAAGCGATGAACCTACATGGACACAAAATAATCACTCAAGGTCCATAGTTTACTTTAGGGTTCACTCTTGGTTTTGTATGTTCTATGAGTTTGAATAAATGTAATGACATGAATCCATAATTATAGTATCATACAAAGTATTTTCACTGTCCTAAAAATCTGTGCTCTGCCTATTCATCCCTTGCAATTCTTGGAAACCGTTGATTTTTTTTACTGTTTCTATAGTTCTGTTTTTTTCAGAAGGTCATCTAGTTGAGAATAGACAGTATATAGGCTTTTCTGATTGGCTTGTTTCATTTAAGAATTTAGGGTTCCTCCATGTCTATTTGTGGGTTAATAGCTTTTTTTTTTTTTAAGCACTGAATAATATTCCATTGTCTGGATGTACTATAGTTTATATAATCACCTATAAAAGGACATCTTGGTTGCTTCTAGGTTTTGTCATTTTGAAGATAGCTGCTATAAACATCCAAGTGCAGGTTTTTGTGTGGACATAAGTTTTAATTCACTTGGGTAAATACTGGATTGTATGGTAAGAGCATGTTGAATTTTGTTTGCCTTTTCACTTTCATAAGTTTCTTTACTAAGAGCAATACATTTTAATTTTGATACAGCCCATTGACCTTTTTTTGTTGTCTTTTTTATGGTTTGTGCATGGCCTCATGGTAAGTTCACATGACTAGGGAAAGAATTCATCCAATGGCTATTATTATTAAAGTTCAGTTACTTGATGGACTCTATGTAAGGCCAGGATCTTTTTATAAAAGTGATTTTATTTTATACTTTTTATCAACTAGTCCCCTGGGTAATTAAGTGATTCATAAGCTTTATCCTCATAATCCCTTTGTTGTCTAAACAGAAAGAGTTATAGAGCCTCAGGGTTTGGAAGGAAACGATGAGACATTTTTTCCATTCATTGGATAAACACTTTAACAGTCAGATCATTTTTCTAATGCACATTTTCAGAGCACATTTTCATTGTAGGCAGCAATGTAGCATAACTCATCTGGATGTTAGGACAGGACTGGAAATAAGGAATATCTCTCCAACTTTTCATTTATAGGATGCCTGCCTGAATCCCACCGCTTAGAGGTGTCACTCCTCCAGTCGATGTATTACTTACAAGTAATATCATGCATTGGGAGTTGCTAAAGTGGTCCTGTGGGCAGAAGGCAAGCTTGCTAATTAGGCACAATTAGGCATATATGCTGGGCTAGCAACATGAGCCAGTCACTTTAATGTTCTGAGTCACCATTTCCCTCAGCTGTAAAATGCAAAGATTAGAATATAGACATTGAAATAAAGTAGGCTCTCACTAAATGGTAATTTTTTATTGATTGGTGACATAAGCGATGAAAGGAAGAGAAATTTTATTTCTCGTGCGTTTTTATTGAGAAGAAAAAGAACTGAGAAATTCATCAGGAAAAAAGATGACAAGATTAAAAACTTGGGTTTTAGTTTCAATAAATCCCACCTGGGGTTTTGGCCATGATAACAATCTAATTACAGTCTACTTTCACAAGAAGCTTGCCACGGATGGGTATTGAATAATATCCTTGGCATACAACACCAAAGAGCCAAGTGATATCATAATTATTTTCAAAGATAACACAAAATTAAATGTTATTATTAAGGGAGGCTCTATTTCTCTATGGACTTCTTACTTTTTTAAATAAGTTGTCATAGTTCAAAACTCAAACAATAAGGCAGCACCAAGGAGACTCACTTCATTGTTCTCCCCGCCCATCAAGTTCCTCACACCTCCACTCACCAAAGCTCATCGTTTTACTACCTACTCCATGTTTATGCCCAAAATGACAAATCTGAATATATAGCCTTCCCTTTTTGTTACATGAAAGTCAGTATATATTACATATACCTATTTACACTATTGAACATCCACTTATAAAGATATCTAGGTGTACAGAAAGCCTTGTGAATTAGCAAGCCACACAGACAAGAATGACTAGGCTAAAGCTTCTATCCACACCTTCTTGAATTTGATTCAGAAAGAGAAACCCTGCAAGTCCTTTTGCTAGAGAGAGACACACCTCTCAGCATAATGGCTTGGCTTTCCACTTGCCAGAGGCAGAAAGTGGTGTAGGTAAGAAGGCAAGGCTCCTGTAATTTTTGAAGATGTATTCTAGAGTTTAACTGCTTGTGAAAACAAGCTCCGGGGATTCTGACATTCTTCCTCTGGCAAAATAAGTCTCAGAGTGGTTGGCTTTAGCCTGAAGGCTCGTGCTACAAATAAACATATGCTGCAGCATAAAAGTTAATGCAGCTTTTTATTGAAGAGTGAATTTGTTCACCTGTAAAACTTGAGAAGGAACCTAAAGCTGACTTATTTTCTGATTCGGGCGAATGACTGGGAGGATATCTTTTAAAGCAATTAATTGCTTGACAAGGTGACGTAATTGCAACCCTGGAGGAAGCTGTGAGCCTCTTTGAAACACTCTCCCAAGAATGTATAGGAGAGGACTTTCCCTGAGTCGAGGGAGCAGGGAGAGCACAGTGCTGAAGTTACTGTCATAAATGCAGTTTATCTGTAGCTAACCTTTCTGGGTGCCGTTTCATCTTACTCAGTTCATAAGCATCCTAGCTTGTTTGGAAAAAACACACACTAAAAATACAAGTACATACCATTATCTGAGATTATAATAATGAAAGGCAGGAAAAAGTTAGGGTCAGATAAATATTAAAACATACAAGATGTCTAACTCAGTCATAATTTATTTACTAAAAATTCATTTGCTGATTCTGCAGATTTACCTTCATTTCTGTGGTATGCTAAGTTTATTTGAGTATAAAGCAAATAATTATAAGAGCAAAGTGGCCTGAAGATATCAGAGTGGTAGGTATAAACCAAGGTGGCTTCCACATTTCCTGTGCATCTAGATTGTGAGAGAGAACATAGCCAATCTCTGGGGTCAAGTACAAGCAGAAGACTGCTGACTTGAATAGCAAGACCTAAAGCTCTCAGTTGTATAGCAATCTGGTTTCCCCTGGTGGCCATATCCCAAGACTTTGTTGATAGGTCTCATCCCCTCAAGAGTGTTCAGTCTTGTGAACTTTGCATCCCTGTCCACTGCTACTGTAGGACAATTCTTGACGGGGTGGTCAGACCATGTACTATTTCTGGAAGCCGGCAGAAATGGAGTATCCTCAAAAGTGTGTCCTCCAATTTGGGATGGGATTTTCAATAACACAAATAGAAACAGAGAGAATAACTTTCTTTCCTGGACCTGTGCAACATAACCTCAGACATGCAAGAACATCAAATTTACTGTCTATGCTGTTATGGCACATCTGGCCATATCATTCAAATATGGTGCTATTTGGCTTTTTCATGCCGTTGTTTTTGATGTTTTATATTCTCTTATGATAGAATCACAAACGTTACCAGTGAAGGAATTCTATGTTCTCAGTAAGTGTTTATTGAGTGCTTACTGTGTGTCAGGTACTCTTCTAGGGGCTGGTGATAGAATCCCTGTTATCCTGGACTCTGGATAGGTACATCAAAAATATATAAATGCATCTATAACATGTTATATGGGGATAACCAAAGAAGGCAAGCGCTGAGAGAGAGTGGGCTGATTTAGATTAAATGGTGAGGGAAGGTAACTCTCACCGTGGTCTTTAGGCAGAGACTGCAGCTCTGTGAGTGAATGGGCTGCACAGATAACAGATGCACCTCTGGAAGAGAAAGTGAGGAATGGTAAATATCTTTGCATGGGAATGTGTTTGCTATGTTCAAGGAAGAGCAAGAGTGTACATATGATTTGGAAAAAATGAAATTGGAGAAAAATAGAAAGTGAGATCAGATCACATCAGAGAGCCAGAGTGGGGAACCTTGTGGAAGTGTGGCCTTTATTCCCAGTGAGATGGGAAGTACAGAAGGAGTTGGAGCCAAGAAGAGACTCAGCTGTCACATATAATCATTACTCCCAGGGTGAGGGAGCAAGGGGAGAAGCAGAAAGACCAGTTCCAAAGCTTTCAAAATAGTCCAGATAAGAGATAAGAGTGGCAAAAACCAGGGCTGTGGGAGTAATTCTGACATAATTCATATCTAGTAAATATCTCTCAAGGAGATTGGTGCCAAGCATTGTGCCTGGGCCTGTCCTCTTAACAACTGCCTCTCTTAAAATAAAATGGCCAATAAGTGTCACATTGATAAGATAGATTGATTTCATTCATTTGAAGGTTTTTGAGCTATGTCTACAGGTACATTTCTTAGGCAGCTCATATTGGACCCAGAGAAGATTAGCAGATAAAGATCTTTAATATTCCTTTTACTTTTCCTACCTCATGTCAGCAAAAGAATTTTACTTATTTATTTTATTTAAAAAATGTGATAAAGAGAAGATAAATAATTTTTTTAAGATTTGGACTAGATATTTTGATAATACCATAATTGTGGGGCAAAGATCATAAATGACCCTATATCTCATCACCTACTATCTAGAACTATTAGCTTGTTTCTTTTTATATGAGGACTAGAGGCCCGTTGCGGGAAGATTCCTGCCATGGGGCTTCCTACTGCAGTCGCTGCCCCGCCTGCTTCCCTCCTTTCTCCCCAGCCATGCTTGTTGCTTGTCCTCAGCTTCGCTCCCTTCTGTAGCAATTGGCTTCTTTCTACACTGTCTTCAGCCTTCGCTCTGGCCTGGATATGCAAATTAACTGCCATCATGGTTGGGTTAATATGCATACTCGCCCTGATCGACTGGTGGGCATGGCTTGTGGGCATAGCAAATGTATGTTCAATTTGCATGTTTCTATTTTATTAGATAGGATATGAAGAATGTTAGGACCAATGTTATCTGAGGAAGAAGAATACTTCACAGGAGTTATCAGAAGCATTCGTTCAGCCAGTCAATTTACAAATATTTATTGAGAGATGACAGAGAGAAATGAGAACCTTAACCAGGGCAGGAGTGTTGAAGAAAATGGTAGGAGAAATATAGAGAAAATCAAATTAGTACTACTTAGTGATTGATTGGTATAGGAAGTAATGATGAAGGGGACAATCGAGAATGACCCCCAGATTTCTAGCTTGGTTGACTAGATGAATGGTGATACCACTGATTGAGAATTTGGGGAAGAATTAGGCATAAAGAGGAATACGCTCAATTTAGTGTTAGAAACATTGAGTTGGAGGTGTGTATTCACTCTTGGGGTAGCCATCACAGGTGAGTAGATATTTGAATGTGCAAGTCAATCTAGGTAGAAAATATAGATTTGGGGCTCACAAGACCCTGAGGGTAGCTGAAAAAAAATCTGAGTTCAATTTGAGACTCAATGAACTCAAGGACCCATTGGAATGTGGCAATGCAAGTCTGAAACTCAGAAATGAGGTTGAGTGAGACATATTTTGAAACCAGTAGCATATGTGTGGATTGTATTTTTATCGCATTACATAAAATATGATTAATAAGGTGGTTAAGTCTACCCAGGTGCCAGAGGGAAGATGTAAAAGATGAAGGGAAATTAATAAAACCCAGAATAAAAAAGACCCACAAAATCTGAGTATTACATTTATTAGGCTGTAAGAGAGCAACTAGGGAAGTGAAACAGTAGAGCAAATGATGGGCTGGGAAAATAGTTCCTGAAATTAAAATGTCTTTGTCACTTTTCTGGGGCTGAAAAGTAACAGTTCATTGGAGTTGGGGGATTCTGTGTCCCCATTGGCCCTCCCTATCTTGCTCACATGCTAGGGCCCACTGGTGGGGTTAGGATGAGGACATGGTTCTTCAGAAAAGCTATTTCTGCTGGAATCTATTCCATTTAGCACCTCAAAACATGCCACTGTGTATTTTTCTGTAAACTGAGGCAAGGGAACACAATGGATGGTTGGCCCGTTTCATCAACTTCAGTCATGAACCTCCATTCATTCAGGCTTAAGGGCAACTGTCAGCTTGAATCACCTGGGAAGCTTGTATAAAGCATGACGCCCTGGCCCACTGCCCCAGAGATTACCATTTAATTGCTGTGGGTGGAGCTCAGGCACTCATATGTTGTAAAAGCTCTACCTGCAATTCTAATGTGCAGATAAGACTGAGAATCCCACGCAGCCAGCACTCTGTTCAAGCACATCGAATAGTAAGCATGATGGAAGTGTTTCTTTTTGTAAATTCAGGTATTTGGGTGAAACAGCATCTCAAATTTCCTGTACATTCTTAAGATCCTGTATTTGGAAGGCCACCAGAGAATGTCAGCACTGGAAGTAAACTAACTTAGAGATGTTCTTTAGACCCATCCCATCATAACGGACAAAGGAATTGAGACTCAGGAACCCGAGTCACTTTCTAAAAGTCACACAGTCAGTAGTTGGAAACACTAAGCCTCTCAGCATCCAATACACTTTTTGCTTCTTTTAGTTAAATATTTTTTAAAATTTTATTGATTTTTTTTTAGATAGAGAAAGAATTGAGGAGTGGGTGGGGGTGGGAGAGAGTAACATTCATGTGAGAGGGAAACATTGACTGGCTGCTTCCTGCATGCCCCCTACCAGGGTTTGAGCACATAATCCAAGCAGTTGCCCTGACCAGGAATCAAACTGGCAACCTTTCAGTGTACAGGATGATGTCCAACCAACTGAGTCACTCCATCCAGGGTCACTCTTTACCTTTAAAAATATTACTATGGAAGAAAGGAAAGAGATGTGTAAATAACTAATGCCTCTTAACCTGTCCCAATTTCTGATCAGGAGTGATCATAATAACAATAAATAAAAGAAAGTAGATCCTGATCACATTTATTGATAATCCCACTATTTTTGTGGTTATGAATTCATTTTGAGGAAAGTTGTCATTAGGAAAAATGTTTAATAAGGTGTAGTTGTCAGCTGTCATTTTGCAAAACTAGTATTATTAGGAAGAAATGTAAATGTTACCAATTATTGAAATGTCTAATTAAGGGTGATTATTTTGACTATTAAAATGAATGCATTATCATAAAAAAAGTTTGAGAATCACTGCTGTCAAGTAACGAAACACCTGTTTTGCCAAATCAGGGTGGCAGAAAGGAAATCAAATAAGATAAATAACGTGTGTGAAAGTAGAATCAAATTGTAAGAGCATCATGTAAGAGGAATGAAATAGCAAAGTCCTAAGAAAACAGCAAGAAGGAGGTTTTTGTTTTGTCTGTTTGTTGTTCTTAACTTTAATATGTACCTCTGCCGGAGTAGCCAATTAACTTGGGCTGTAGGCAGCCTAGAGGTCTCTATGCTTTTTCCAGCAGCCAGCTGGTCTGTGAAAGCCCTCCTGTCACCCTCACCAATGGAAGACCTGTGCCAGCTGTATGTTTATAATCGCTGACCTTGGGCCTGCTGTGCCTTCTCCCTGGTTTCTAAGCTATCCACTTGCCTCTCTGCTTTCTGTCTGTATCTCCAGGCAGCATATTCCAACACTTGTATTCTAACTTGTGGGCCTAGCTACTCAATAATTGTTGGACCTTGGGCAAATTATTTGAATTCCTCTAGCATCTGCTTCTCCATCTCTCCCCAAGTTGGTTGTCAAAGTTAAATCAGGTAAAACTTCTCAGGAGCTTAGCACAGTGCTAGATAGGTTGTAAACCACGAAGCACCACAACTCTGTCCATTTTCTGTAATTTATTTTATGGTTGGTTTATTTATCTTTTCTTCCACTTAGATTTTTCTCTCAAACAAAAACATTTTTTAATAAGCTTTCACAGGTGTTTTCAATGTAGAGAACAACAAAAGAATAGGACGGGAGATATACCAGTGTAAGTTAATTGTTTGGCAATTTGTATATAATTTATTTCATTGCATAATTTATTTCACTTATTTACATCCAAAACTTTGGCTGTTTTATAAATAAATAAATTAATCCCCAAACTCCCAGCCTCATACAGGCTCACACATTTGGTGTTCAGAAGCAATATTTATAACAGCATATTGTAGAGGGGTTCGAGCAAGGGAATAGTGCCTGTTTGCTGTAATGGATAAATATAACATTTCTCTTTAGATTTGCATCCTTGTTCCAAAGGTGCTGTGTAAACTGTACTCACTATATGAATATAGGCTATTGTCATTGATAAGTTATTATGAAACATTAACTCTCCTGTGAAAGAGAAATGTTGGGAATGGAACATTTTCTGTACAGGGCCTATTGTTCTATCAGTACTTTGAAAATGCTTGCTATTTGCATTAAAAACAATCACTTAGAAGCTTTCACTTAAAAGAGGGTTTTTGGATCCAGTAATAGGTTCTCTAGGGCATCATGCTATGGTTGGTTGAGGAGAGTCCCTGGGACTCCTCCTCATGTGACAGTGTAGCCTCAACAGCTGCAGACCCCACTGAATGGCCAGTGGATGGCTTCCCCTTGTAGACACTTTGGCATTTAACCCTCTTTAGAGCTAAGAGAAGCCCAGATAAAAACAAGCCAACAGAATGGACTGCCTGGGATCCTCACTCAGCAGTCCTTTTATTGTGCAAATGTGTAGTCTGACCTCAGATCCCCATCATTATTAACATTACATTCCTGGGAGGAAAGTAGATAACAGCAAATGACCCTGTTCTAGCACAGCCATCAGAATGCCATCAGCCAAATTGATCTGGTAGAAGGTAGTAATCTAGACTTCAGAGGACAATGATCATGTAAAAACTTTTCACTAGAGGAGGCTGAACATTACACAGAAAGCAAATAACAGTGTCACCAACAGTCTGTTCTTTGTTCAGAACTTTGCATGAAATAAAAAACAATTAACCCATAGAGACCTCAGTCCATTAATTGTGACTCTGTTTTGATAGGTCATTTCAGGGGGGGATCTGAGCAGTATCAACTCAAATAAACTGTTCAATAGCAGTTTATTTGTGTCTCTCTACAAAAGTGAGAGCATGTATCACTGAGTAATAAAAAATGATAACCGAGTGGTCTCATCAGTCTATTGAAAAAAGTAAGATATGATAATTGGCCTGTCTGCCAGATAATTCTATTAAATGTGACCTATACTATACAAAAATCAATAGGAATGATCAAGAAATTACCCAAAACTTTGCCTACTCTTTCCCACTGATACGTCCCTTTAATAACAGAATGACAACACAAAAGCACCATTTCACATTTTCTTGGAACAATGATCATTTCTGCCTTTCCTTGATGTCCACAATCTTCTTTTCTTTCACCTGAATGTCTTTCCTTTTGACTTTGCATTGCACATAACTGATTCAGTCTCTGGGTTAAGTGACTCTACATTGATACATTCATTCAAAACCCTGAATGCTGGTTCAGATTTTTCCAGACTCTAAAATGCTGCTTCTCTAGCACATGTTTTTTTTCTCAGTCATCTCCTCCAGCCCCTGGGGAACCAACCATACTTTTATTGAGTACTTCCTGTTCAATGTGGCAAGTATGGGAATACTAAAACTAAGGTGCTCAGCCAGAACTGGTGTTGTTGGACAGGAACATACATTGTGAGCTGAATGTATTTATGAGTCTGGACAGGGATAGCCATAGACCAAACTGTGATGTGCCTTAGCAGTTTGCCAGATATTCATGTTGAGTGAATGGGTGGCTGAATGAAGAATGAAGGTGACAGAAACAGGAATATATTACTAATGTCAGTTGAAAAAGTTCATTTTGCTTAGAACAGGGTATTTCCTGTGAGTTATAACCTTAATTTTCAGTAAGGTCTTTATTTCTAAAGTTTCACACTGATGTAAGTAGACAATTTCTAGGATAGTCCTCATTGAGACTGTCAACTACTATTCTAACCCTTATGGCACACAATGACTTCGGATAGGGTGATCCCTGTAGTGGTCGCTAGAGGTCAGGATAGAGCCAAGAACCAGATGGGCAGAGGCCCTTTAGATTCAATGCCACAAGTTGTGGGGAGGTGATTGACAGTCTTAGTTTCAGAGCAGAAACAGACACAAATCTCAATTAGGAGCCAGACACAAATATCAATACATGAAGAATGCACAGAATAGGGAAGAGGATTGGTGACATGTGTTAAAAGGACACTAGAGTCAGGACAGAACTGGGATCCTGGATATCCTTGGATACCCAACCCAATATCATGGAAAGTCAGAACCAAAACTTGAAGATAGAATTAGAACTTTTGATGGGGAGGAAAGGACCTATTGCTCTAACAACATCCGAGTGGGTCTAAACACTGCTGTTCATCTATTGGATATAAATTTAAAAACTATTGCCTTGCAATGAATCATATCTTTGGCCATAATTTTTTTTCATGTTAATTTGAGAGACAATGATGGCTGACATAGTTATAAAAAATATAGTATGAAATTCAGTCTACTCTTTACTGAGGAAGCTGTTGATGATCTAATTTTATCATTTACAATATCTTTTATTGTGCATACAATGAATCCTATGTGTCAACTAAAAACCAAATATAAACAAATTGTATAAATTATAGCAAGTACAATATACAGTTGAGAAACACATGATTCTTAATGCTCTTTGACAAGCAGTTAAATCTGTAATAATGTCTATTTGTAAATATATTGACATAAGAGTTACTTTAAAACCAGTGAAATAAAACTATATTTCACAAACATATGCATGCAGAGAATGACACAAGATTGTTTTTCAATTCCAATAGCATGACCTGTTTTCAGAATGTGATGAGAGAAATGCCAGCTAATCAGAATTTGACCTCGCTAACCCTCCAATTCATCATTTCCCTAAACCTTGTCAGGCCTGCTTGTCATAGTGTATGTAGGAAGGTCTGCTATCATTTGGACAAGAATCAGAAAGAATGTGTGATTCTCCCTTGGGCTCTATCCTTGGTAAATAGCTGTCTAGATTATACCCTACACAAAGCTAAGAATCCCAATAAACATTTGCTGATGTTACCTAAATAGTACTTTATTCAGGTGCTAACATCTATTTTTAAGGGCAGTCAGTGTGTCACTGTTCAGGAATCTGACTCTTGGAATCTCATTTTGCCCCAAATTTGTGTATATAAACTTGACCCCAAATACCAAATCCTCAAAAGTCCTGTTCTTTCTGCATGTTTTCCAACTGAGCAGTATTGTTTAAAATTATGTGAATTCAGTAGAGGTGGTTATTAACATCATGTAAAACACAAAGCACACTTTAACCAAGAATGAATTCTTTTTCATAATGTCCAGTGGATTAAAAGTTGCTGGACATTATAATCAAATTATTGTACCTACCAGAAATAAAGTTAGATTTTGTGTTAACTCAAATTTTCTCCCAGTAAATGGCAAGGCTTTGAATTTCTACATGTGGCTAACTTGTTTGAATAATTTGATCCAAGCTAAAATTTAGTTTCTAAAAGCTCCAGTTGTTATTTTATTATTTTATTTCCATAACTCAAGTAGGCTTGCTTGAATGCTCCTCTCCAAGTGCTCATTTGCATTTCACTAGATTCTCCTGTTTTGTCTCCACACCACAAAGAAATAATGCACTCTTCCTCAGAAAGGACAACATGTGGTCAGCAACCCTATACAAATCAAGAATTGCACTTTTATGTCACTGATCTTGTCATTTCTTTGGAACAGAGAGACATCCTTTTGTGAAACCAGTTGGGACTCATTGAGAGTGGTATCCTTCCTTTCTCTGGGGAATGATGGGGAATGAGAGGGACTTTGGTTAGAACTAAAGAACTACTTTTAAAGAATCTGGTAAATATTAGGTATAAGATCAATGCTGTATGTTGTAACTTAGCTTTTCTTTCTGTGTTTTCTAGGAAATTTTTGTCCTCCTTTAAATAATAACCAAGTATTCTTAAAAAAATTATGTAGTTGAAGGCATGGCAATTAAGATGAGTATGAATTTCTGGTCATTGGATTTAGAAATTGCCTTCACTGTAATTTATAGAACAAGTATGATATGTGGTAATTTATCATTAATTCCATTCCATTTATCAAATACTTGTAAATGTCATTATGTGTTCAACATTGTTAGAAACCAGGTGATATGAAAATAGAACATATAAAGGTTTTACCTTCAAGAAACTGGCAACTCAATGGAAGAAATTAAACAAGTATCCAAATAAATCCTATATAATAAAGAGGTAATATGCAAATTGAGCCTCATACCCTCACATCACAAGATGGCCATCCACACATTGTCACAAGATAACCACCCCCACATTATCACAGATGGCCAGCAGGGGAGGGCAGTTGGGGGTGACCAGGCCTGCAGGGAAGCAGTTAGGGGACTATAAGGCTGGCAGGCAGAGTTCTTAGGGACAATCAGGCAGCCAGGCAGGCAAGTGGTTAAGAGCCAGCAGTCCCAGATTGTGAGAGAAATGTCTGACTGCTGTTTTAGGCCTGATCTCTGCAGGATCAGGTCCAAACTGACAGTCAGATGTCCGCTGAGAGGTGCCAGATTAGAGAGGGTGCAGGCTGGGCTGAGGGACATGCCACCTGTGCATGAATTTTGTGCACCGGGCCTCTAGTATAGTATAAAAATCAATAGGAAAAATACCCAAAATGTGTTATAAACAAAGTGTTAAGAGTCAACACTAATTGGAATCGGTCTCAAATACTGGGGAGTCAGAAGACAGAAGTGCCTCTTTCCAGTTTGCAAGTAACCAAAATCAAACAAAAATGGAGGAATGAGAATGAAGACAAGAGACCCTGATGGATTTGAATGCTAGTGTTTGCCATGAGTTCATACTACAGGTATGTCACTCTGGACAAGCCAATTACTCTTATTTACCTTTTCCCTAGAATGAAGGCATAGGGCTGATGATCCTCATGGGCTCTGCAGTGCGCTGAAGTAGCAACAAATATCAGAGTGGCAAGTAGGAGATTGGGTGCCTTGTCCCTGAGTGCTCATTAAATTAGCTTTGTGTCACTTAACTTGCTCAGGCCTTGTTGCCTCATTTAAAAATGAGCTTGTGGGGTCAGAAGATACCAATACTTGGAGAGCTCTGGACTTGCATAATTAAACACAAACCAAACACCATTTCTATTGGCATATTCTACCAGAAGTAAAGAAATGTTTCCTTTTCATTTTTTAAATTGTCTATTCCATCAGTGAGTAGCACTGATTTTTGCACACAGTGATTGGTCAATATGCACATGTTTAATCATCAATAGAGTCAAGAAATATGACAAGTAGTAACTCGTGCTGAGAAAGTTAGACACAATGCTTTGGAATATGCCATATATTTAGCAGGGTGTAAATGCAAAAATAATGGGTAAAATATAATATATATTTTATATTATTGACAGATAATACCTCCTCTGTCAGGGATGCTGGGTAAAATATATATCAAACTAGTGGTAGAGAAAACAATGTACTCATTAATTAAACAAGCATTTAATTAGTCATTTTTCTGTGCAAGTCGACCTCCTAGACGTTAGAGACAATCTTGACACTTCAGTTATGATCCCTTTTCTGCACAGAATTAAATTGCATAATCACTCAAGCCTAGGCTGTGATAAGTGCTATGAAAAAATATAATATGGTGTGATGAGCACAAAACAGCAGCCGGGATGGAATGGAGAAGCATTTCTGGGAATGCAGTAATTGAGCTAAGATCTAAAAGATGAAGAGAGTGAAACTGGGAAAGAGAATTATTATTTCAGGTCAGATGAGGCCAGTCGGAGCAGACCTACAGAAAGCTGGACCAAGGGTGAATATTGTGTTACAGGTGGAGACGGGTTGTAGCTTACAGAGAGAACTTGGCATTTTACTGTATGTGAAATTTCGAGCAAGGAATCACATAAATTAACTTATGTTTTGAAAACATACTTTGGCTACTATGTGGGAAGAGACTATAGAAGTCAAGGCTGGAAGCAAGGGAATCAGTTAGAAGGCTAGTGCATTAGTCCAGGCAAGAGATGAAAACTTGAACTTGGACATGGCTGGACTATGAACGTTTTAGTAAAAGGAGGTATTTTTGATGTGTCAGTTGAGGCCCACAGAGGAAGTAGGACTCAAACCAGATCATGAAAACCAGAAGAACTTTGAGTGAGAGAGATGGTGACCTCCTCTGTCAGGGCAGGAAGAGCCTGAGTACAATCATGAGGACGCTATGTTTAGAGGGACATTGAGTGATTATAACTGGAACCCTGAGTTCTCTTATGGAGAGAGAGGGAAGCATGAGAGTTAGTTGAGAGGCCTTTGAATGCCTATCTCAGAAAATGGGAGAATATCCCTTAGATAATAACAAGATCATTGCTGAATCAATGGGAAATATAAAAAGAGTGGCAGTTGTTAAATAAGGGGCATTCTTGGTCTTTATTTTCAAATGAATAACAAGGAATTTGTTTGAAGATCTGGCATCACAAGGAGGATAATTTATAGTTTCTCATTTTCTTCACTCACCCTTCTTGTCCTATCTCCCTGAGGTTATCACTTGGGAAGTAAATCAGGATTTCAGCAGAAACTGTTACCAAGGCACACAAAAGTTCATATTAAGCCTCATTATTATTTTTCCGGATGAGTTCTACTCCTAAGTTTACTTAAGATGCAAGTCTTTGCTTTCCTAGATGGGTGAGAGCAGTTTCCTTCCATAAAGAGAAATATTTATTTTCAAGTGGATCAGAATATTGTGTTGTTTTAGTTCTGGGGTTTGCATAAAAAATAATGCACTCATTCATCCTGCCTTGTGAATGTATTTCTCATCCCCAGAACAACTTATTTATCTTTAATATTTTACTCTGTTGCAATTTCAACAAAATATATTGTCATAGACATACTTAATAAGAAAGACCAAGTATTAAAACTGGGAAGGGGCTCTTACTTTGCCCACCTACACACAATTGTTTGCAAACCACCTTTCCACTTTATCCTCTATTCACAGCTGACTCATACAGGCAACAGTGACTACAGAATTGCCACATAACCCTTTCTAGTCCAAACACCAGTCTTTTCTTATTTATAAAGTAGTAAAGAAGAAAAACCGGTAAGTTAATAATCCTATGTGTCAATAATCAGTGACTATACAAATAGATTCAATAGGTAAAGTGACCAAACCTCCTGCTCTTGGCGGGACAGTCCCCATTTTTAACAATTTGTCCTGCAGCGTTTTAAAAAAGTCCAGATTTTTTGAAAAAAGTCCTGATTTTTGGAAAGATTCTTTTAAATCTTTTTTATTTTTTTTTAAAACACTATGGGACTCGGGACAAATTGTTAAAAATCGGGACTGTCCCGCCAATAGCGGGACGTCTGGTCACCTTACTAATAGGACAACTTCTCACCACCTCCACTGTTATCAACTCAAGTCACATGATCTCACTGGTGAATTGCCATCTGAATGCTCCCCACTAACTGCTCTTGAATCTTCACCCTTGCTCCCTGTAATGGGTTGCATAGTGTCTTCCCACAATTCATGCCCACCCAGAATCTCAGAATCTGACTTTATTGGGAATGAGGTCTTTGCAGGTATACTAGAGGTAAGGATAGAGATGGGAACCTCCTGGGTGAGAGTGGGTCCTAAATCACAAGAGCACGTCCTTATAAGAGACAGAAAAGAAGAAGACACAGAAACACAGAGGAGATATGAAAACAGAGATAACTATTAGGGTGATGCATGTACACCCAGAGAGCACCAAAATTGTCCAGCAATCACCATAGGCTCGGAGGTACCTATGGCAGAATATCCCTCAGAGTCTCCAAAAGGAACCAGCCTGTCGACACCTTGATTTGGAACTTCTGATAAATTTCTGTTGTTTTAAGTGACCCAGTTTGTGATAATTAGTTATGGCTGCCCTGAGAAACTAATACACTCTCTTGCATCCAACTTATGCCCTTGTCTTCTGTGCCTCTTTGCTGTTCCTTAAACAACCAAGACACACTCCTGACCGGAGCCTTCACATTGCCTTCATCTCTCAGGGAGTCTTCCCTCAGGCATCTGCTAGGCTTGCCCTGGCACCTCCTTAATGCTGTGCCCAGGTTACTTCTTCCTCCAGGTCTTCTCTGATGATCAGTTCAAAATAGCAACCTCCCCCCACCCTGTTCCTTATCCTTCCCCTCTACCCTATTATTCTTCCTAGGGCTTATCATCCTTTGGCAAATATTTTCCTCCTTTACTTGCATATTATATGGCTCCTCCCTCTTGTCTGTAAGCCTGTTTCCCTCACACCCACCTATATTTCTAGCACCTATAACAGTGTGTGTCCCAGCATACCCAGGCAAAGGCGAATAAATGCTTAAGCTAAAGAAAGTTATTTTACTACGCATATATTTGTCTAATTAGTTCATTCATCCATAAAATATTTATTAAGTCTCTAAGCTTAGTTCTTTGAAGAATATTATGATGTATAAAACTTGGTCTTTGCCATCAGGAAACTTAAAACTTAAAAGAGAAAATCATTTAAAAAAAAATGAGGCCGAGACCGGTTTGGCTCAATGGATAGAGCGTCGGCTTGGGGACTGAAGGGACCCGGGTTCGATTCCGGTCAAGGGCATGTACCTTGGTTGCGGGCATATTTCCAGTAGGGGGTGTGCAAGAGGCAGCTGATCGATGACTCTCTCTCATCGATGTTTCTAGCTTTCTATCTCTCTCCCTTCCTCTCTGTACAAAATCAATAAAATATATTTTAAAAAAAAAAATGAGGATAAGAGAAAGGCTCTGAATGAGAGTTCCATGGTTCACAGACTGTGCCATTGTTTTTGGTATTTAAAATATTTTAATTAATTCACTTTTTTTTTTAGATGATATTCTTTGGAAAGTCACAATACAGACCAGTGAGTGACATACTCCTTCCAAAACACAAAGTGCTATAGAGCTCAGAAAGAAAGAGTACATTTCAGGCCAAGTTATTTAAGGAAGGCTTCTTGGGTGAGGTGGTATTTGAACAAAGCTATGAAGGTATGCATGATGTTGTTAAGTAAAGGGTATCAGAGTGTGCTCTGAGGGCAGCAGACAATACCACTGATCTGCCAAATGTGCCACGTGTCCAGTTTTAGTGGGAGAGAGCCTGGAAAAGTGGGTGATACACTGAAATATCCTGCGTATGGTCCTAATTTCTTTTAATTCCTCTGAAGATGTTTGAGGGAAAGAGAAAATGGATAAAAGGAATCTCTGTCATTCAAATACATTTGAAACACTGTGACTCGGGCTTTCCCCCTTAAATCCCTAGGCATCATTTGCTTCTTCTTCCTTGCCCCCAACTATTTTAAGTACTAAAACCCCATAATCAATCTTACTGTTTCCTCTCCCTGTCTTCTTAACTCCCCTTTGAGGGTAGTTCTTGATCCTGTGCTTACCTTCTTGCCATTCCCTCATCAGGATCACAGAACCAGGCATGCACTGGGCACCCAATTAAAGCTCATCACATTGAACTCAATTCTCATGGAATGAATACTATATCACTACTCCAACTCTCATATCTACATCAGAAAATTTCAAATCTCTTTCTCTTACCAGATACGGTCTCTTAATCCTATATCCCCAGAAATGTAATATTGTAAGAGAACACTGAATATAAAATTAGGAGACAGGAATCAGAATGTTAGCTATGTTCCCTGCTGAGTATGTGTATTTAAAACACAGCCTGAGATGTCTACTTTTCTCACCTGCAAAGTTGGGGCGATAATAATCTTATCCACATCTCATTTGGAAAATAAGCTAAGATGCATGAATGTGCTTCACAAGCAGTTGCGCTATCTTATGTCACCCTTATGGTGATAGGATGTCGCCTGTTGAATATTTGCCATCATGCCACAACAGTCACTCTTTCTATAAATCTTATCTCTCTTTGGAATTTTTCTTTGTCTGTTAATGACACTACTGCTCTCTGGTTTAAATTTAGTTGCTTGCTTTTTTTTTTTTTTTTCCAGACCATCTTTTCTTTATTTAGCTGCCATTTGAGCTTATTGCTTCTTCTTTCAAAATGCATTTCAAATATATTTACTCTAAAGTAGAAATTTGTCCCTAATTTCTACCTTTGTCTTCTAACCAATCTCTATTCTCTCTGGTATTTCACACCCACTTTAAAGACTGATTTTCAAATGGAAACCCTCTAGTTTTTCCCCACTGTACCTCTATTCATGCTCACTCATTTATTCTTTTTATTACCTGACATCTTTTAAATGCCTATTTCATGCCCAGGCTATGTGTAAAATGCTAAGGATGAATAAGAGGAGACCCACAACTTCAGAAAGATACCCAAATCCTCATCAGGATATAAATGTTTAAATTCTGCATATATCCTTCCCCTAGGATCTTAATTTCCTTTTCCTCCAGCACATTGCTCACTTCCAATGCCACTCCAGGCAGCAGAGATTCGTCACTCCTCCATGACTAACACATTACATTCAATTTGTGTTAAGATATTGTTCATGCTGCTCCCAGTCCAGAATGTCCTTCGTTTATTAAGCAAACATCCATTGATTCACTTTTGTACAAACCACTATCCTTTCCACATTTCCTTCAGGGTCTAATATAACATGTACTTTGTCCTAGTTGAGCTCAAGCCTTAAATCCTACTGCCTTTATCTGTACCTTACGGGGATAGCAGATGTTGGGTTACTCACAATCTCATGACTTTCCTTACCTGTGTTTATCTTGCTTATTCACATTAAGATTATAAACTTGAGGATCTAGAGTCATTATTAACTTCCTATATCTCCTTTTTCCTCTCCTCTCCCTGTGCCCACCTCCATCTTACAGTGAGCTGCCTGAAAGTAACTTTTGCAGATACTTTACAATAAAATGAAGTATTGAAAGATGAGATACTGGCCCACAACCCATTGCTCACTATGATAGAGAAACTTACTAATGTTTGTTCTATGGAAGATTAGTTCTGTCAGAAATTGTGTTAGAAAGACCTTCTGTATTCAAATATGATTGAGAAATAATGGGTTACACAATGTTCAACCAGTTTATTTACAGCAGGACTTTCAGATCCTTTACTATGCCAATGAACATTGAATTCTACTAGGAACTATCGTTTCTAAAACCTACTCAACTATAGGACACAAACTTTTTTTTTTTTGTGGCACATTTTTTCAAACTGGTGCTCTATAATCATACCTCCAGAGTCACCTGTGTTAGATCTCAGTGAATCTTAGAATTCCTGGAGTTCAGTGCCAGGTTTATAATAGCTGCAGGAAGTAGCACCTGGCTCCATTCCATCTCAGCATTTTGTCATCTTCATGGTAGACCCTCCAGGGATTGTCACAAGCAGACAAAAATAAAAACAAATATGAAGCAATATAAGCAAACATGGAACATTATAAACCACGTCATTATTGATGAGTAAAAGGGAGTGAAGAACATTTAGCATTAGTTTATAGGAGTTACTTAGCAGGTTGAGTAGAAGCAGGCAGGCCATATGTAAAGAGCACCAGATTAGAGTTTAGGAGACCTGGGTTCCACCCCTGGCTTTGCCTTTAACTGCCCTATTATTTGAACAGGTAAATTAATGTGTTCAGGCCCCGTTTTTCTTGTATTTATAAAATGAAGGGGTTAGATTCAATAAGCACTAAAATTCCTTCCTTGTGTCTATGTTTCTGTAATTCAGGTTCTTTACTTTTTAATTTTACCTCTGCATACAAACCCATGAAACCTGCCTAAGACATACTAGGTGTACCAGCTAACAATGCGGATTTTTTTCAATAGATGGAGTTACGTATATGTTGATATGCATGCAATTTTATATGTATGCTATTTTGTTGAACTGACAGTAAGCTTCAAAACTTCATATGTCAAATTTGCTAAAGGTGTTAACATTATAGATATTTTTACACTTAAAAATGTTGAATTTTGTGTAAAAAAAAAAAGAGCATTTGCGGGAAGTTTTAATTTATTACTTTATTTTAAAGAAAAAGTTATCACATGCTTGGGGAAGCTTATGGTGAACATGCTCCATCTCAAGATACTTGTGAATGGTGGTTTAAACGCTTTAAAAGTGATAATTTCGATGTGAAAGACAAAGAACATCTAGATCACATGTGTCAAACACAAGGCCCGCGGGCCAAATCCGTCCCGCCAGGCCTTGCAATGTGGCCCGCACCGCGCTGTCATCACTGCACTCCGCTGCGTTTCCATCATAATGACAGTTTATGACTGTTCAGTAAACCATTCGGCCCGCGATTTAGGCTGGATTTTAGATTTTGGCCCCTTCTCTGATTGAGTTCGACACCCCTAATTCTAGATCAACTGAAAAAATTTGAAGACCAACAATTACAAGCATTATTGGATGAAGATGAGTTTCAAACTCAAAAACAACTTGCAGAAAGATTAAACATGGCTCAGCAAACAATTTTCGATCATTTACAAGCAATGGGAAGGATTTTAAAGAAGGGAAAATGGGTGACACATCAACTGAATGAAAGACAAATGGAAAACCGAAAAGTCATCAGTAAAATGTTGCTTCAACAGCACGAAAGAAAGGCATTTTTTTTATTTTATTTTTTTTTTTGCATCGAATTGTGACTGGCAATGAAAAGTGGATTTATTTGGAGAATCCAAAACATACAAGATCTTGAGTTGATCCAGATCAACCATCAACATGGACTGCAAGGTCAAATCACGTTGGAAAGAAGACATTGGTCTGTGTTTGGTGGGATCAGGAAGGTGTGGTGTATTATGAGCTTCTAAAACCAGGTGAAACTGTTAATAGTGATTGCTACTGACAACAAATAACCAATTTGAACTATGCTTTGATTGTGACATGACCAGAATGGGCCAGAAGACATAGCAAAGTAATTTTGCTTCATGATAACACACCATCACACACTTCAAAACCAGTTAAAAACACATTAAAAGATCTTGCCTGGGAAGTATTAACCCATCCACTGTATTCACCAGACCTTGCTCCTTCAGATTACCATTTGATCTGATCAATGGCACGATATACCAGAACTCTATGACAAGGTTCTAATATTTGTAAGTGACTGATCAACAAACTTTCTGAGCAGCACTTCAAAACATACAAAGAAGTGAAAAACTGGGTCTCTGAGTGGTCTGCCTCAAAACAAGAAAAGTGCTATTGGAACAGTATCCACAAATTACCTAAAGATGGGGGAAATGTGTAGTTAGTAATGGACATTACTTTGAATAAAGCACTTTTGATGTTTCTTGTGAAATTATTGTGTTTTCTTTGATTACAAAATCTGCCATTATTAACTGGCACACCTAGTGGATAATGCACTATATACCAGAACTCTATGACAAGGTTCTAATATTTGTAAGTGACTGGCATATGTTTCCTGTCCCCCTGTTTTTTTGTGTGTATGTGCTGGTTCCCCAGAGATAATAAACTGAGTTTGTTAGTTTTGAAATGTAATTTCAGTTACTCGTTTTGAAGTGGAAGAGCCACCACTGCCTAGGGAATGTTTAACGCGAATCTGGAGGTAAATCATCACTAATGCACCACAGGGGGACTTTCCTAATGTCTTCTCTAGATGGTTGTTACTGCTTCGGTATTTTTTTTTCTTTCTCTTTCGTTAATTGTGCCAAATGACAGGAATGTAGGCATTTGGCCATAACTGACAAAGGATTTTTGAAGACAATCCAGTTCACTTAATTTGTGAATGAACACAAATTTGGACTCTAGACTCAAACAGAGAAAGGTGCAAAAACTTGTTCCCACCCTGGAAACAAACATGTTCTTTTATCTTGTACTTTTAACATATTGCCTAAAGGAAATGAAACACTGAACTACTTTATTTTCTCTCTGAAATGTTTGCTTTAATACTCTCCAAACAGGTTTTTCGATGGGTAAGTAACCTGAAAGGGCAAATAACGCTGCACACAACCACGGTCTAACCAGAGGCTCACACTGATGTGTGGTGGGTAGTACTGATTTTTTAAGAGTCACCCACCTATTATAATTAAATGGTCAGAGGTTGTGGTGTAGTTCTCTGGTAAGACAATGATTGTGAGGGTATTTAATTGCTGCAGTTATTTAGCTACTTGCATTTTTTGAGAGGACCCCCAATCAGATGGTCTTTCTTTAAAACACTATACATTTAAAAATAATACACACAGGAACTGTTTGTATCAAGGTGTTCACAAACACAATTAGGTAATCACTTTCCTTTCATTTTAGAGAATGACCCTGGATACTATGAAGTCAATACACAAGTTGTTTATCTTCCTGTTTTATCTTATTGAATATACACTAATTTCTTTCCATCTAGCGAGTCCTCAACCAGCTGAAGCCACGTTCTTTTACCTATTTCCCATAAATCACACCAGAACACACAAGATAACCACGGGTACCACCTTCTGCACATGGAATGTTGCTACTGTTGTATGATTGAGCTTTACTCATTGTGTAGACACAATGAGCTGAGCCTTTATCCCCAATAAAGCAATCAGAGTATAAGGGAATGTTTTGCTTTGTCAAAGTAACCTAGAATAATTTTAGGGAATGTCTGTGTCGGAGGAGCTAGTGAGAAGATGAAATGAATCAGGGATGTAATAATAATATAAAAGATGATCATTTTTCTCAAGAATCCTGGGTCAAAAGAGACTTGGAGTAGAAAGACAGTCAAAGAACAATCAGTCTTATCTAGTAGTAGCCATTGCAGCATAGACTCAAGGAGGTGTACAGGGACTGGACAGAGACTCTGGAAGAGATGAAACTTGAGCTCACACTTGAGGAATGAGTAGAAATTCATCAGTTAGTTAGAGAAGAAATCCTTATTATAGAAAATTCAAAGAAAATATAGAATTAAAGAATGGGGCATGCTATCGAACTGGAAAAATGTTTCCTAGGAATAAAGCATGAAGGAATTTGCAAAAAATGGAATAATAGGCAATGTCCATATAATGAAAGCTCTTGGATATCAGAACAATTTTAAATTAAAAAGAATGTATTGCCTGAAGCCAATATATAGCCATTGATAACTTTTAAATTATCTTTCCTACATTCAAATAAAGGGTGGGACAAAAGTAGTTTACAGTTGTATGTGAAGCACAGTTTACTCTTGTACTATTATTTATTAACTAGAGGCCCAGTGCACAAAATTTATGCACTCAGTGGTTGGGGTTGGGGGGCTCAGCCCAGCCTGTGCCCTCTCACAGTCTGGGAGCCCTCGGGGGATGTCTGACTGATGGCTTAGTATTACCAAAAGCCTGGAGAGGCTCCCACTATTGCCTCTGCACTCGCCAACCATGAGCCTGGCTTCTGGCTGAGTGGTGCTCCCCCTGTAGGAGTGCACTGATCACCAGGGGGCAGCTCCTGTATTAAGCATCTGCCCCCTGGTGGTCAGTGCACATCACAGTGACTGGTCGTTCTGCCATTTGGCCTATTTCCATATTAGCCTTTTATTATACAGGACTAGAGGCCCAGTGCATGAAATACGTTGCATGGGTTGGGGAAAGGTCCCCTCACACCTGCCTGCACTCTCTAAAATTGGGAACCCTCAGGGGATGTCCAACTGTTGATTTAGGCCCAATCCTTCTCACAATCCTGGACCACTGGCTCCCAACCACTTACCTGTCTGCTTGCCTGATCACCCCTAACTGCCCCCCCCGCCAGCCTGAACCCCCCCCCCCCACCTGCCTCCCCTGCCAGCTTGATCACCCTAACTGCCTCTGCTGGCCTGGTTGCCCTTCATTGCCCACTCCTCCCATGCTGGCCTGGTCATCCCTAACTGCTGCCCCTGCTAGACTAGTCACCCCTAACTGTCCCCCCTTTGGGCCTGGTCACCCCTCACTCTACTCCCCTCTCACCCCCCGTGTTGGCCTGGTTGCCCCCAACTGTCCCCACTGCTGGCCTAGTCATCCCACGCAGCCTGATCGGTTGTCCATTCAGTTGTTTTGGTTGTGACAGCCCCTGGCTTTTTATATATGGATTATTATATTATTTTTCATATGAATAACTAAACCTGGCTATATAAGATAGAAAAGTGAATGCATACATGCTTTCCATATTTGATTTTTACCTTTGCCTATATTATCATTACCAGGAGAATACCTACGTTAGGTAACCAATGTTAACAAACTAATCTAAATTTCATGTTCTTCCCATTTCTGTATAACCTTATACCCAGACATATGTAGATGGAGTTGCATAAAAAATACAACCTTTATCATATATTAAGTTATTCAATATTCTGGGATCTATTTTTAGAATCTCAGTTCTGTTTCATTGATTTATTTTTCCATTCTTGTACCAATACTATGTTTTGTAATAGCAGCTTTATATTACTTTCTACTATCTGGTAAGGTATATTCATCCCTAAACACTATTTTTCAGAATTTTATTCAATATTTATTATTTTATATAAATGTTAGTATCATTTTATCTAATACAAATAATCTTATTGAAGCTCTAATTGCACTAAATTTATATATTAATTTTCAGAGCAAAGAAGCCATAATTTTCCTTATTTAGGTATTATCCCTTTCTTATTAAACTGAAAGATTTTCAGCAGTGGCTAGACATGACTATATATATATATATATATATATATATATATATACACACACACACACACACACACACACTTGTTAATCCTCACCTGATGCTATTTCTTCCATTGATTTTTAGAGACAGTGGAAGGGAGGAGGAGAGAGAAACATCTATGTGAAAGAGACACATTGATTGGTTGCCTCCTATATGTACCCTGCCCCCTCCCCTGCACCACCTGAAGATTGAACTTGCAACCCAGGTAAGTGCCCTTGGCTGGGAATAGAACCCATGACCCCTCAGTGATTAGGCCAGTGCTCTAATTATTGATTTAATATCAGATGTATATTTTGAAGGTTCAGAGCAGCATCGGATGGAAAGAGTGGGTTAGGTTTCAGTGAAATGGGATGAGGAAGACCATTGTGTGGTTATTGCCACCATCCAGAAAATGCTGAGTCCAGCCAGGCTAAGACACTGACAGTCAGGATGGAGAAGAGGGGGCTGAAAAAAAACTCAGTTAATTCTGCAGGTACAATCAACATTAGTTCTTAATGAAACCGACTGAGAAGGTGAAGGGGACATAGTGGTATCTAATGACTCGAGATCTTGGTAGGACTGGGAATGCATCCATGTGTGTGCCATTCATAAAGAGAAGTCAGGTAAGGAACAGAGAGACAATGAGCTCAATATTGAACACATTTCATTTTGAAGTACTTAGAAAATAGATATGAATTTGGAGTTGAGGTGAGAGGTCTGGTTAGAAGTAACCAGACTTTTGTCCTACTGTAAACCTTCTTTTGTCTCACCTGGATATATAATTTTAATATAGAAAAGTGAATGCATAAAGGGAGTATCAGGGGTGGAGCTGATTGTTGAGGAGTGTGTGTGTGTGTGTGTGTGTGTGTGTGTGTGTGTGCGCGCGCGCGCAAGGGGTGAGATTCCATAAAAAGACAATGCAAAGTAAGAAGATAAAGATCCATTAAAGGAATTTTTCCACTCTCTCATTAAAATATTACCTTTGACTGCATGCTTGGCAAAGCGGCAAAGGATATTTCTCCTCATACAGAAGGCAGACTGAGGAGACATCTTTGCACAATTTTCTCAAAATACTTAGAAGGAAGAGCTAAAAACAAAGCAGCCTTGGATTTTGCGACCTGAAGATGGCTGGCAAGAATCAATATTTGTTTTATTTATGATTTGGGGGAAGGTTAGTCACTAGTTTAGGCAATTAAGAGAAAACATATCACGTGATAGAATAAAGACTTTCACATTTGCACACATTCACTAACACCCAATGCAAAACCACACAAACACAGTGGTTATGCAAAAGCTCCTCTTCAATTCCTTCGTGTTGCTTTGGCTTTTTGATGAGCTGCCATGTTTATTTCTAATGATGAGGTTCCTTAGGGGATGTGTCTCTTCACCTCCACTTTAGTCACATAGAAGGTCCTGGATGGGGACTGCTTTGTTAAATGACATTTGGCAACTGGGTGATGCGGTTTAGCCAATTGCCATGCCAGATATGTAGTAGCATAATGTATCATGGGTTGCATGCCAATGGTTCTTGGACCATTTCCTCTCTGTGCTTACGTGCTGTGGACCCAGGGGGTGACTGACAAAGTGGCATGCTTTATTCATCTGTGAAAGGCGCCATGTGCAAATGGGGCCTGGGAAGCAGTCCTTCCGCGGCGGGAGAAGAGACAACGTTTTGGCGACCCATCCTGAATTCTGCATTGGCCTCTGGGCTTATCTATTTGATTGCTCCTACGTTTCCATGCAACAATTTGAATTTAAAATATGGGAACTTTCATTTTAATCGTTGTATGCATCCAAATTGCAAATAGACATCCAGGGTGAAGGTAAGAGATGTTTTGCATTGAATTGAATTAGGACAGTTACAATCCTTACTCTAAACCCAGTCTCCTTCATGAATTATTGCCAAATAATGATGTCGTATTTTACACTTAATTTGTTGCATTTTTAATTTCATAAGACATTCCTCATATTCATACGTTTATTTAACTAGCTTTTATGAAGGATATACTCTGCACCATCTTCAGGTGCAGTGGTGTTCCACCCTATGTGCTTG
Source organism: Pipistrellus kuhlii (assembly GCF_014108245.1). Classification (NCBI taxonomy): domain Eukaryota; kingdom Metazoa; phylum Chordata; class Mammalia; order Chiroptera; family Vespertilionidae; genus Pipistrellus; species Pipistrellus kuhlii. The sequence continues at coordinate 49,337,232 of NW_023425562.1, read as the reverse complement.
AGTATATTGTTTCTCACTGCTTTCATTGGTTTCCTCTTCTCTTCATACAACTTCCCCTTTGCTGTCAGGAAGAATAATATCAGTTTCCTCCATAATTTAATTTTGTGTTCTTTTCATGCATTTTGTACTTGATTACTTTATTTGCATGCCATTTCAAATCCACTGTATTTCCAGAACTTTTCAAAAGCTGCAGACTAATTGTCAGGCCTGCATTCTCTTTACTTTCACCAATTATGTTTGGTTCATTTGGCTGAGATCATTTCACACGTTGTTGTGAATTTAATTGAATTGAGCAAACATTGGCTTTGAAATTTCATTTTCTAAAGCAGAAAAGAAGATGAATGTTTTTATTACTCATGTAAACAGAGGGATCAATATTTTCCTGGTCCGAAGGCCATGATTCCATGTAGCAATGCCCAGCCTCCGCAAGGAAGCTCCCGAATGGCCCTTCTAAATGCAAGCTCAGCTCCCATAACACATTTCACTGGGGAAGTTGCTGGAGAGGCAGAGGAGGTGACTGCACCAAGTGGAGATGACTGTGGCCTGATTCTTCCTAAAGGAAATGGCCCAGGGAGGCTCTGCAGAAGAAAGGAAAGGGGATGTTGCCATGGTGGTGGACCCAGTTCAGTTCTGCGTACGTGTGGCCTGGTGTGCTGGCCTCTGCTCTATGCCTGTGGCTATTGGTTATGTACTCCTTTCCTTTCAGGCTCCTCGGGTCAATATAACCTTATCTTCCAACCACTTCACTCTTCCAGGCACTGTCTAGGTGTTGCAAATACACACCAGTAAGGAAGTTTTCTAACATGGGAGTGCACTCTCCAGGGAAGATACAGGTACAGTAAGCAGGATATCTGCAACTTTCTATGGCAGAATGCAGCAGTGCATTTACATTTTGAATAGTGGGATACCAGGTATATATTGTACCTTCTGTTTTTTTTTTCTCTAACATATTATTGCCTTCAAATAGTAACCAAAGGTGTCTGTAAGAAACGGTATGTGAATTAATAGGTAGGACATTCAGGTGTAAGTGAATTAATAGGTAGGGCACACACCTGTCAATTTGTTCTGAACTGTACTCTCCCTCACCTCCCAAAAGTGGGTACTACCAGTAAAATCACTATTATTAAAAAATAATTTATAATCCTAGAAGGCTGATTTTCATGCTGGGAAAACCTTTCTTGAAGAGGTTACCATATTAGTGGATAACTTATATTGAGCATCTATTTTACGTAACAAGCACCGAGCTAGGCATTTTGTATGTATTATCTCATTAACCCTTTCAACAACATAACAAGAAAGATACTACCCTGTTTCCCCAAAAATAAGACAGTGTCTTATATTAATTTTTTCTCCCAAAGTTGCGCTAGGTCTTTTTTTCAGGGGATGTCTTATCTTTTCATGCACTAGGTCTTATTTTCGGGGAAACACGGTAATATTACTCCATTTATAGACAGGAAAACAGACTCAAGAGAAATAGAGCAGCTGACGAAGGCCATGTGGATTGTAAGGAGTGGAAGCAAACGAACACAGAAAGTTTCACAGTTCTAACAGCAGTTAATATAATGGTCTCACCTTCAGTAATAATGGAAGCTATGGATTACTGACTGTATTCCAGAGAGGTGGCGAAGTCTTTTCTAACTACATTGCGTTTAATTCTTGTTACAACCCAGAGAAGTCAAGATTATGGATTGCTATTTTCTTTTCCATTTTATAATGAAAAAATACTGTTCAATAATCACTTAAGACCTCAAAATAACATATTTTCCCAGTCATTCTTTATCTCTTTATCCCATTAGCCTGCCTTTATTTACCAAACTAGAGGCTTGGTGTATGAAATTTGTGCATGGGGGTAAGGGGTGCCCTCACCCTGGCCTACACCCTCTCTAATCCCCCTTGGGGGATGTCTGACTGCCTATTTAGGCTCACCAGGATGGGACCTAAATGGGTAGTCAAACATCCTCTCACAATCCAGGACTCCTGGCTCCTAACTACTTGCCTGCCTGCCTGCCAGCCTGATTGTCCCCCAACAGCTCCTCTGTCAGTCTAATTGACACTTAACTGATCCCCTGCTGGCTGGATTGCCCCCAACTGCCCTTCACTGCTGGCCTGATTATCTACAACTGCCCTCCCCTGCTAGCCTGTTCACCCTCAACTGTTCTCCCCTGCTGGCCTGATCACTGACAACTGCCCTCCCTTGCCAGCCATCTTGTGGTGGCCATCTTGTGATGATGTGAGGGTGTCGTGTGAAGGCGCAAGGACCACCCAGGCTTTTATTAGTATAGATACCATGTTTCGCCGAAAATAAGACCTACTTACAGGTTTCCTTCTGAGTGAAATATAAGGCATCCCCCCGAAAATAAGGCCCCCCCCCTAGGCTAAACATGAGAGATTTGGTCCACTGATTCTGAAAGAAATGGAGTCACAAGAAATTCACCAGGAAATTCAGGAATTGGATTGTTATGAAGATGTTCCAGAAGATGATGACATGATTGTCATTGAATAAATGAGTAAATTCTTGACACTGTAGGATTCACAGTTTGTCTGGTTTGTGTTGACAACTACCATACTACCGTACCATATACAGGTAATAAATTTCCTTTATTTTCATTTAACAATAAATGTGTACTGTAGTCTTCTTCATGGAAAAATAAGACATCCCCTGAAAAGAAGACCTAGCGCATCTTTGGGAGCAAAAATTAATATAAGACACTGTCTTATTTTCGGGAAAGCAGGGTAGCTTATCTCCATCTGACAGTTTTGTATTCATTTGTGTATCATCAGTTTCTCTCATTCAATCAGAGGCTCCTTGTTTTGTTCAGAGCCTAAAACTGAGCCTTAGCAATACTATGCACATCACGAATATCATTGGGTCAATGAATAAATACAAGAGAAGTCTGTGTTTGAGGGTAGTCAGTCCTTGCTCTTGCATCTGGGAGGAACTTGGCCTCAGAATTTTTCACTGCTTCTTCCACGGCCTGACCTTGGAACAGGCAATTCAGCTTCCAACCCAAGCTCAACGGGAGAGTATGTTCGCCATTCTCCTTTTGCTTGACCTCTGCCTAGAGAAGGCGATAATTACAGCGTCAGTATAAAACAGCTCCAAAATCATGGAAAGCTCAGAAATGAGATCTGGCAAATCCTCAGCTGCCAATGGCTGAATGATGGATGGAACGTGGCAGTTGCACTTTAGGCTTTTTCCTTGAGTCTGGAGTGGATGCCAAATCAACTCTTCCATCCCTTCCTCTTCCAGAGAACAGGCTGAATTTCTTGGCCTAATTTTTGTCCTCTTGGCATCATATTGCCAAGAAAAAAGTGTCTAGGGATTTGTCTCCAAAAACCTGCTGCCCTAAGCAAAAACTCAGTCCTTTCAGCCTCCACAATCTTTCCATCCACTGTCAGGCTGTGCGCCTAGCCTTTGGGATACTGCTGATGTATGTGGACCACGTGGAGTCGGATCCCAGAATAACCATGCCACTGCATTGAACTGGACACACGGTGTACCTTGAAACCTAGCCCTTGTCTATTTCTTCCTCTTCATCTCTACCACGCCCCTTGTCTCACAACAGAGCAACTTGTCATGTCCCAGATGTCAGCCACGTTACCTCTCCTCGCAGCTTTTGGTCCTACTATCCCTTCCTCCCTCTTTGTGACCATCACCAATTTTTCCTCTTATTCCGCCTCCTCCCTGATGCCCCATCATCCATTGTGCTTTGGTGCAGGCACTCATGGTCATATGCCTATTGAGCATCTTGCAGTGGGTCGGACACTGAGGAGCATAGTGATGCTACAAGTTACTATTAGGAAAAGGCTAAGATCCTTTGACATTTCCACAGATAAGATTTCTTATGGAAAAGGTACTGGAGTTAATAGACTGTGATTATAGCTCTTCAGTAAGTTACTCCAAGATTTATGTGCCGCTTATGCAGTAAATAGGCCACATGTGACACAAAAGAGCAGAACGGGTACTATTGGCAAATCCCTTGGTGTAAATCCTATTTCTTTGTAGATCAAACCTGCTTGATTGCAGTTTTCTTAGAAAACAGAAACTGCCTTTCAGTGTTTCTTATGAGGAAAAAAAGTTGCCCTTAATTTCAGCTATGGGAGTGGGGGTAGAGGGTGGAGCCAGGGGGTGGGATAGAGTGTGGAATCGGGGGAGGGGGATGAAGAAAGGGATTAGAGTCCCTCCCTCTCCTCCTTAGATTGTTTTTTGCTCAGACAGGCAAGTTTTTCTATAGGCCCCACCCCACCCACTAATCCCTACACACCTTTTCATTTTATCCCAAAGCCAGGGCAGCTTCTCTGAGGCCTCAGTCATACAGTCTCCTCACCTTCAGAGAGAGAAAGCAGAAGCAGATTGAGGATGTGACCAATGCAGGGCCTGCAGTGTGTAGGTGACAGGGGCCGGTTAGCTCAAGCAGCTGGTCTCAATCCCTGGATTTCCTGGTACCGCCTTGCCCTGTGGGTGAATGGATCACAGCTAGGGCAGCCCGGAAGAGAGGTGTCATCACTCCTTTGGGAGATTGCAAGCCCAGCGGGGAACAAGACAGGCCTTCCAGAGGAGGGTGGATTCTAGGGCTGTTGCCATGCTACCCTGGACAGACTTTCTTGTGGGTGCCTTCAACGCTGTTCTACAGCTGTCAGCTTCTCTGCCTGGGCCTGGCCTGTGAAAATCACTGAGGTCTTATCCTCATGTTCACAGTGCTCAGAATAACTCCAGTGCCTGCTCACTCACCCTGGGAATACTTGCTAAATGAATGACTCTGATAACTATAACATCAATCATATACAAAAAATGGGGTGCTTAGAAACACTCTTCATTGGGAGAAGTGAGAGACGTTCTCAAATGTTTAACTTGCCCAAATTTAGTGTAGAAGAATTGGAGCTTTGGCTTGTTAACATAAAGGAGTCAATGATAAATGATGGAAGTGGGGAGGAGATGAGATAACTGGCCGTGCTCACAGATCAGTTGGGGATGGGGCTGGAACAGGTGGAAAACAGAAAATGTTAGCAGAAATGGATTGACATGAGAATTAATTTTTGCAGAGTTAGGAACAGGAGCAGGGAGTCTGCAGCCATGCACGTCTGTGAGTCTGCAGCCCTGCAAGTCTGCACAGTTTGTGTTCTACCTACACTTAAGTTCAGTGGAAATTCCTCAATAAAAACTGGAAGGGCCCGGCTGGTATGGTTCAGTGGTTGAGCACTGACCTATGAACCAGGAGGTCACAGTTCAATTCCCAGGTCAGGGCAAATGCCTGGGTTGCCATCTCAATTTCCAGGTGTTTAAGAGGCAGCCAATCAGTGATTCTCTGTCATCATTGATGTTTCTATCTCTCTCTCCCTCTCCCTTCCTCTCTCTCTCTCAAAAAAAAAAAAAAAAAAAAAGTATTAAAAAAAATCTGAAGAGGTTGGGGAGAAAATTGAAAAGCAAATTACCACCGAAACTGGTTTGGCTCAGTGGATAGAGCGTCAGCCTGTAGACTGAAGGGTCCCGGGTTCGATTTCGTTCAAGGGCATGTACCTTGGTTGCAGGCACATCCCCAGTAGGGGGTGTGCAGGTGGCAGCTGATCGATGACTCTCTCATGGATGTTTCTAACTCTCTATTTCTCTCCCTTCCTCTCTGTAAAAAATCAATAAAATAAAAAAATAAAAAGCAAATTACCTTTTATTTCAGTAATTGGAGGAAAGAATGTGGCTGTGGTTTGTAGACTCAAGAAGTATATTATGTGCTTTTGGCTGGAGTTCTTCAGGGTGACTGTATTTCACATGGGCATTAGCTTTCGTTTGAGAGTCATTTGTCTTAATTGTCCCCCTTTACCCCCTCAAAGATGAATTTAAATTGCAACTATATTTTCTTATTTTCTTCATGATATAATAAAAAAACAAGGTTGCTCACAAATTTAATTAAGAATGGACTATTTGGTTTTTAAGGACTTCTTTGGATATAACAGGCATTTCTGTCTCCTTCGCTCCTTTCCATTCCCTTCTTCCTTTTATTTTTCTCTCAGTCTAGCTCTCACTTGCACTTATTGACTCTGGTGAAGATATAAAATAACAAGCATGTGTCAGACAAGGACAATTCTAAAAAGTCACGCTACTACAGAAATCAATGTACACGTGGAGAACTCTCCTCCCGGCCTATTTGCTATAACAATTTACAACCTGGTGGAAAAGTAAAGTCATGAGTAGGTTCTCTCTCCAAAACCTTTAGCCTATTGTTGAAAGGCCCAGTAGTTTTCCTCTGGCCAATGAATGAGTCCTGTGCTTTTTCTCTAAATTCCCCACAAATTCCATGCTTGCCAGTCCCTTCTCTCAGGTGCCTCAGAGTTTGCCTTTGGGCATCCTGCCATCACTCCCAACCTAAAACCCTAAAAGCCCTATTTTCTCCAAAATGGCTTCTTTGCTTGACACCCCCACTTCCCCAACTGTTTCCCCTGCTCAAAATTTGCCACTGTTTTCCCATTTCCTGCAGCTCAGAAATGAACTCCTAAGCTCAGTGAGCACAGCCTAGATCAGTGGTTCTCAGCCTTTCTAATGCCACAACCCTTTAATACAGTTCCTCATGTTGTGGTGACCCCCAACCATAAAATTATTTTCGTTGCTACTTCATAACTGTAATTTTGCTACTGTTATGAGTCATTATGTAAATATATGTGTTTTCCAATGGTCTTAGGTGACCCTGCTAGCGGTTCTCAACCTGTGGGTTGTGACCTACAGGTTGAGAACTGCTGCTGTAGAGCCATAAAATGAGGAACTGTATTAAAGGGTTGAGGCATTAGAAAGGTAGAGAACCACTGGCCTAGATGAAGGCAACTGGTCTTTGAGTCACACAATCTGGGATTCAAATCTGCCTGTGACATTGGGGCACATAGGCTAACCTCTGGGAAGCTATAAGGGAGACAACACCTGTATAAACCAACTAAATAGTGTAAGACTTTTAGTCCTTCATTCAACCTATTTATATTGAGTACCTGCTTTGTACCAGGTAATGTGCTTGGTTTTAGGGATAAAAGACTCTGTCCTCCTGTAGCTCACAGTAAAGCATTTAGTAAATGCTCAAAAATGAAAGTTAGTAGCCATGAATGATTATTATCTTATATTCAAGGTTATCTCATTCTTGTTTAACTCAGCTTTATAGGCTTATTTCTCTCTTCTCTCTTCTCCCAATGAAATTGATCTGTGTTGACGACCATAGCTCTCTATCTTATCTATTTGCAGTTTATTGTTTTAAATACTTTAAAGAACTCCCTCTTCATTCCCTTGTCCCTTGTATAAAACAATATTAAGGTAAAACTTTATGGCTATTCTGATAGGATTTTGTCATTGATTGTTATATCAATTCCAAGAAAACCTCTATAGTGAATTTCAAAATGGTAGTTAAAACTGAAGTGATTCTTTAAATTTGATTGTGAAACACAGACTGTGTTTCTGAATAGGAGTGATATTGAATTTTGTGCGACTTCAGAAAACCATAGGAACAAATCAATGAGTAATCGCTAGGGCCACATATTTCTTAAAACTGGAACTGTGCCATGCAGTACTTAATTCCGTTCCACTCTTAAGATAGATAGATATACGGTATCAGAATCCTGTAGGCAACCAGAACCGAGTGTGCCACTAGCATAAGGACAGGGTCCTTGTGGGCTTCTGAGGGTGACATTTTGATGGTATAATTTTAGAGAGCACATGGGGGAACAAGCTGATGACTATCACTATGACAATTCTTTAGGAGCTGGAAGAATTGTTTTATCACCTCCCCTACTGTGATTTTTGCTGGTATCCATTTCCAAAAAGCATTTTGAATGTGGTGGCTGAATTAGTAAATATTTTGCTTTCAGCTTTAAAATGTTAACCATGGAGCCTGTGGAAATAAGTGTGTATGTGTGAATGCATTTATATACATTTATATACACATTGAGATATAAGTTTATAGGTATATGTTTTATATGTACACATGGTGATTATTGCACTTTTAGATCTTTTAAATATATGGATTATGCCAGGTATAATTAACTCTAGCTCACAGTAAGAAACCAAAGGACAACTTATTGCGGGGATTTAAGGGTGTCTAGGGTAGATCAAGGAAGCTGGGTCAGAAAAATGGCCTGGAAGCAAGTGTGTCTGATTGCTCCCTCCCTCATCTCCTTGCTTCCCTCTGAACATGGACTTTCTTCTTCCCTTTCTCTCAAAACCAAATTGTTCCACTTTAGTGGAACATGACTTTCCAGGTTGGAAAATGGATGCCAATAGCATGTTCCCCTCCTTATACCTCGACTCCTCGAGAGAATATGAAGACTTTGCTTAGACTCTCAGAATCACAGATATTCTGGGAAGTAGCCCATTGGAACAGTTTGGGTCATACGTCTGGCCCTGAAACATTCAGTTGTGACAAAAGGCAGCGTCACCTTATCCAAATATGTTTACCCAAATGAAAATATGAGGGGGGGAAAAAAGGAAGTGGGAGATAGTTCCCAGAAACCAGGAGACTGGGAGAGTTGCCAAATTAGGAGTCTACCATGGTATGCTAATTTGGTGACTTCTAGAGAATAATTGTTAAGCTATGGCTTAGGTATAAATGGGAGGAACATAGGAAGAAATCTACTGAAAATACAGATGTGCATACCTCATGTAGCAACACACTCAAAGTTGGTCTCTTCATGAATCCCAGAATAATGACTTCTAGGTGATAACTGGAGATCATGTAGATTGAGGTATTTTTGGTTCAATAATATTCGAGTGGAATCTTTTAATGAAATTTTGGATCAAGATATTTTAAAATGCAAAAATATTAATCCATTCCTTTTTTATTTGGAATAGTTGAGTATAAGTTAAAGCCTTCCTCATTTATGGTGACAGATTAAATAAACAGATACTTCTCAATTTTCCAAAGCCCTAAGTTTGAAATCTAATAAAGGTCAAATATTAAAATGTTACACAGTGCATTACACTCTAGTGATTTGCAACCTTGGCTGCCTCATTGACTCATTAAAACAGTGATTTGTAGTTTCTTTATAAATCCAGAAGAGTTACCATTTTTAGGTTTGTAGATATTTTTAAAATATCTTCATTTGAATAAGGATATTTCTGTATTAATTTTCTCTCTTTCTCAAATGATACTCTCACTTTTATCTTGTCTTGTGAGCATTGTCTTGGCTATGCAAGGGAAGTACCTGGGCGTCTTACTATGTTTATTCTTGTTTAAATAGTAGTGTCAATCCTACCTTGGGAGGTATGGATTTAATTGATTGTGATGAAGCTGAGTATTTTGTTTAAAATCTCCTTGGTAGCTCTAATAAGTCATTGGTCTATTCTATAACATAACCACTGATTTCTCTTCCCATGTCTCTCTTCTTTCTGCTTCTCTTTCCCATTAATGTTTCACATTTAGGATTCCCTTCCCTTCCCTATTGTTTAGCAATTTATTTCTTGGTTCCTGAGAATATCAGAAGCCCAAGAGACAACTCTCTACCTAGAGTAAGCTAGACATATGGGCAATCCTCCTCAAAGGATGAGAGATGCTAAGAAAAGATCCTGAGGAGTCCAGGATTAAAGCCTATTCCTAGATCTGATCATCTTACCTAATAAAAGAATAATATGCAAATTAACTATCACTCCAATCCACAAGCCACGCCCATCAGCCAATTAGATCAAGTATGCAAATAAACCCAACTAAGATGGCTACAGCCACAGAGAGCAGGAGGGAGACGTTTTCCCAACAAGGCTACAAAGTTTCAATTATAGAAGGTAAACAAATCTAAACAGAAACAGCTGCCACCATGGAGCAAGCAGGTGGCTTGGCTCCACTCCAGGCTACAAAGTTTTAATTGTAGAAAGTAAATATATCCCAGACACCAGGGCATCTGCTTGGGTCACTGGGGGGTGTGGCCAGACTGCAAACTATGACAGGCCCTTCTCTCAGGCTGCCCCATGCCCCAAGGGAACCCCCACCCTGATCAGGGACAACCTTCAGGTAAACCAGCTGGCCCCCACCCATGCACCAGGCCTCTATCCTATCTAATTAAAGAGTAATATGCAGATTGACCATCACTCCAACAAACAACATGGCTGCCCCCATATGGTCAAAGATCCTGCCCCTATGTGGACACAAGATGGCCAACAGGGGAGAGCAGTGGGGAGGGACCAGGCCTGCAAGGGAGGACAGTTGGAGGTTATCAACCCTGCAGGGGAAGGCAGTCAAGGGTGACCAGGCCAGCAGAGGAAGGAAGTTGGGGGCAAACAGGCTGGCAGGGGAGCAGTTAGACATCCCCAATCAGGCTGGCATGGGAGTGGTTAGGGGATGATCAGGCTGGCATACAGAAGTGGTTAGGGGCAATCAGGAAGTCAGGCAGGTGAGCAATTGGGAGCCAGCAGTCCTGGATTGTAAAAGGGACTGTCCATTTAGGGCAGTCGGACATCCCTCGAGGGGTCCCAGATTGGAGAGGGTGCAGGCTGAGCTGAGGGACAACCCTCCCATGCCCCCATGCACAAATTTCCTGCACCAGGCCTCTAGTATAATCATAGAAGGTTAATGCTTAAAGGGACCTTAGCTATTTTTTTCTCCATACATATGGATAGCTCATTCTCTTTGGCTGCTGTATAATATTGTATTATGTGTGGTTATCAATATAATTTATTTAATCAACCCTTTGTGAATGGACATTTGAGGAATTTCCAATTATTTATTATTAAAAACTATATTAGAATGAACAAACAGAATTATATGTATACATAAATCCTCCTACTCAATGGTTTCTTTAAGACAACTTCCTAGATGTTGACTTATGCATGAAAGAATGAATACATTTTTAATTAGATACAAATTGTAGATTTCAAAGAAAGTTTCTCTTTGCCAAGAGTGCATTAGTGTACCTGTCTTTCTCTCCCTGTTGCTTAGCAACAGTGGGCACTACTTCCCTTTTAATCTCATTTTAAAAATCTTATTTTAATTTGTATACATTTGATTTTCACTGC